>NC_044325.1:45424625-46674625 GCF_007399415.2 Gopherus evgoodei
GCAAAGCCCACGATCAATGGGGCTTCATTTGGGCACAGAGAGCTGTACACAAGCAGCTCATTGTAGGACAGGGACCTAAATCGTAAAGTAAAAAACATAAGTGGTTCCTTTTGTGTCAGGAACTGCCTCAATCTAGTGTTTTCTTGTAAATAATCTACCCTACACTCACCCTTCTGGCTTGTCTCAGACATGGGAGTTAAGAGACATCTTGCCAATGCCTGTATGGCATTTGAGACTTGTAGTCTGTAGCAGTTTAGGTTGGGTTCTTGTATGTGGAGTGTGGGCTCTCTGACCAATATGGAGAGAATGAACGGGCTCTGGGATATAGACAGGTGGTGAATGTGGGCAGGAGCTTGTGCAGATCATATGTGAAGAGCTTTCTGGCCTGTACAGTACAAATAAATAAATACATAGTTATAATAATTGCTTTATATCACTAGGTATCTGTTGATAATGTGAACTCTAAAGCTTTGGTCTCTGAACTTCTTTTTATCTTTCTTTAAAGAATACCAAAATGTTCAAAGTGTGTGTCTCTGAACACCATTTTAAAGCACAGTCAGCTGTGGCTAACCAAAACTCACTCATTTAACACCCGCCCCCACCAGTCCTCAGGCATCCTTTTCCCCTCCATTCACTCTGGAGAAACCCTAAGTTGCTACCCTACGCCATCTAAATCCAGTTAAAAGAAAAACCAATAGCCAATCAGGAAAATCAGAAAGGACCAGAGCCATCCCTTGGGTATGGTGAATCAGGGCAACTGCCTTGGGCCCCGCGCTTTGGGGGACCCTGTGCTTCAATAAAATTGTGAGGAGGGAAGGGAGGTGAGGCAAGAGGGCGAGCAGAGTGGGGAGGCAAGTGGCAAGATGGGGCAAGGAGCCCCCCTACAAAAACCTCCACCCAGTGCCTCCTGCCCGTCGGAGAGCCCCGGATCAACGCCTCCCTGTCCCTCTCAGCAGGGCCGGCTTTAGGCCCGTTCCACCAATTTCTCCAAATCGGGCCCCACGCCTAAGAGGGCCCAGCACCCAGTGAGAATCCCTTCCCTGGCTAGAGGCGCCTTTTTAATTTTTACTCACCTGGCAGCGCTTCGGGTCTCATAGACTCATAGACTCATAGGTCAGAAGGGACCAATCTGATCATCTAGTCTGACCTCCTGCACAAGGCAGGCCACAGAACCCCATCCATCCAAATTTATAACAACCCCTATCCCAGGACCGAGTTATTGAAATCCTCAAAATTGGTTTGAAGACCTCAAGCTGCAGAGAAACCACCAGCAAGCGACCCGTGCCCCACGCTGCAGGGGAAGGCGAAAAACCTCCAGGGCCCCTGCCAATCCGCCCTGGAGGAAAATTCCTTCCCGACCCCAAATATGGCGATCAGCTAAACCCTGAGCATGTGGGCAAGAGTCACCAGCCAGCACCCAAGAAGGAATTCTCTGCAGTAACTCAGTTCCCATTCCATCCAACATCTCCCCGCAGACCACTGAGCAGACCTATCTGGTGGTAATCCAAGATCAATTGTCCAAATTAACAATCCTATCATAACATCCCCTCCATATACTTATCAAGCTTTGTCTTAAAGCCAGGAAAGTCTTTTGCCCCCACTACTTCCCTCGGAAGGCTGTTCCAGAACTTCACTCCCCTAATGGTTCACTCCCCTCTGGGTCTTCGGCAGCACTTCGGCAGCGAGTCCTTCAGTGCCACCAAAGACCTGGAGCAAGTGAAGGACCCACCGCCAAAGTGCCTCCGAAGACTTAGAGCACCGCCCGGTGAATACAAGCCCCACTTGTTTTTCTACAGGTGTTTTTTGTTGTTGTTTTGGTTTGGTTTTTTTTTTTAGTCATCCCTGCTGGGGCCCCGTTGAAACTGTTCGAATTGGGCCCCGCACTTCCTAAAGCCGGCCCTGTCTCTCAGCACCTACTGCCTGCCGTGGATCAGATGTTTCACAGCGTCAGGAGGCGCTGGGTGGGAGGGAAAAGGAGCAAGGGGGAGGGGGCAGAATTGGGTGGGGAAGAGGCAGGGTGGTGGCAGAAAGAAGCAGGGTGCTGGCAGGTGTGGGGCCTTGAGGGAAAGGGTGGAGTAGAGGCAGGGCCTTGGAGGAGCACCCGCTGGCAGATTAGAAACTCTGCACCTATGTCCCGGGCTCCGCCCCTCACAGGGACGGCCATGGAAAGGGCAATTAGAAGCATAAGGATGAGGACTATGAAAGTCATGGACCAAGCAGTAAAACATGTACCTTCAGGGACAGAGCTGCCTATTCATAATGTTATGTCTGATGGCAGAGAGAATACAATAACCATTTTCGCAGCCAAACGAATGCAGCATGCTCCCCAGTAGAGAAGGAAACTGACACCACTTAGAAATGAAATGGGAGAATGTTTCAGTCTTCTCTTGGCAAAAGACCCATATTTGTAAATTCCTCTGGATGCAGCTAAATCATTAGGAGATATTTGATACTGGATTACAGAGCACTTCCCACTCTCAGGTTCCACTTGCACAAGGCACTCCTATTTATGGTCCCTGATGGAGAGATGTATTCCCTGGGTGATTTGCTTGTTTCTTCCTTTAAAGTATATGTTACTGAATGTCAGTAAAGCTGCACTACAGGTGCAGGAGCCAGGGCCAGCCAGTGCTGCAATTTTCGGCTACAATATTAGCAGACAACAGCTGTATTTCAGGCTTTCTTCTATTAAATGTAGCTAGCACAGCATTACTTCAGCAAAGAAAATACCTCATATCAATCTCTCCTGTCTCTGGTGATGGGACCTCAGGGCTGGCAGGTTGAGAGCCACTGAAGCAGACCTTTCGTGCAAGAGATGTCTTTCGAATGCGAGAAGGAAAGCTGCAGGGTCAGGATACCAACCCATACTCAGGTGCTGTTGGTGACACCATTTGTATCCTCTAGGGCTGGCCTGAGTGACATAAAGACCCACAAAGCACACACCTCTTGTTCCCCGCTTTTATTATTATTTACATTCTAGTAGTGCCCATTATGTGCTAGACCTTTTCGAAACACAGAACAAGAAAGAGTCCTGTCCCAAAGAGCTTTCTAACTAAAAAGACAAACAGCCAAAGTGTTTAGGAAAGGGGTCTGACATATAGCTAAAACGAACAGGGTGAAAACTGACATGTTTTGTTAGTTACATTAGTTATTTTATTGCTTTGTAATTAATCCAGCAGGAAAATATTCTGGAAAATACACTCAGCTAGACATTCTAATTGTAAATTTTCTTTATTAAAAATCAATGTTACACTGCATAAAAACGTCTGTGGCATTTGCAAAAAAACTATAATCTGAAAGAGAAAACCATCACTTGTGATGAGTCCAGTGTTGTCTTGTCTTGTTTCCTTCAAAACCAGAACTGAAGGTCAAAATTAGAAGCTTAGACATTCCCCACATATCTCACTTCCAAACAGACAAACCTCCCCCCATATCCCCACTTCCAGACAGATTAAATCCAGACACCTGCCATAAGAATCATTCAACAGTAATTTTATTTTTGCATTTATTCCAGTTGTAGCTATTACATTAATTAAACACAGCACACAGAAAACAATTCTTCAGCATGACTCTTTACACCTTAATTGTATTTATGGCAAATGAGTTACCTACACGGACACCACAGCCAAACAGCGAGAACCCAACAGATAAACCCTCAACGAGTAACTTCAGGCTATTCCTTTTTTTGGTGGCAGCCAAAACAGGGAGATGAGACCACATGCACCAAGCCAGTGTTACAGATAGATCCTGTGGATATAACTAATTTGAGCTTGATGAGGTTCCTCTTGGACAAGACAATCCATCCATCCAGTTTGGAGCAATGCAATTGCTTGGAAGGGAACTTTCACAAATAAGAAAGCTTTTCTGTTTCTGCTTTACTCTAGAAAATAAACAAGATGTATTTGCACTGAATAAGCCATTCCAAAAGATTCCCAGCTCAATTAGATTAAGGGTATGGGTGCACTCGAAACTTCAAAGTGCTGCTGCGGGAGTGCTGCCACGGCAGCGCTTTGAAGTGTGAGTGTGGTCGCAGCGCCAGCGCTGGGAGAGAGCTCTCCCAGCGCTGCAGGTACTCCACCTCCTCATGGGGATTAGCTTGCAGTGCTGGGAGCCATGCTCCCAGCACTGCGGCACTGTTTACACTGGCGCTTTACAGCGCTGTATCTTGCAGCGCTCAGGGGTGTGTTTTTTTCACACCCCTGAGTGAGAAAGTTGCAGTGCTGTAAAGTGTCAGTGTAGCCAAGGCCTAAGCTTTCTGCTCCTAGTGTGCAGAGCTGCTCTACTCTGCAGGAGAGCTGACATGTTCCATTTCAGGATGCCTGCATGTCAGTGAAGGATGAAGTGATCCACTTGTAAAGTTTGTAGATCAATTCAAGTTTGTAAAACACTTCAGAGTCCTTCACGATGGAAGACACTAGAGGAAATGTAAAACCATCACAATTCGTCATTTAATGCATCCCCTAGGGCTCAGCATATTCTCCAATGCTTTGTCCACTTCCTTTAGGAGATCAGCTGTTCCCATTAATTTTATTAAGAGATCCACTCTTCTATAAAAGAAATCTTATGACTTGTTTTACAAACTAAACAGAGATAAACTTAGTATTTATTGTCCTGTGGCACCTTATAGGTTAACAGACGTATTGGAGCATGAGCTCATGCTCCAAACGTCTGTTAGTCTATAAGGTGCCACAGGACTCTTTGCTGCTTTTACAGATCCAGACTAACACGGCTACCCCTCTGATACTTAGTATTTATTGCACAAATACACAATTATGAATTGGCCCATGGAAGTCCCTAAAGCTGTACTAACAAGACCAGCTACCAGTCACTTTCAACTTTGTGATACTGATCATGTATTGCTGTTAATGTTTTTCTACTCTTTGTCTTCCTCTTCTGTCTTTTCAGTTGAGTGTCAGTAAAAGGCTTTCATCTGGGTTAGCTGCTAACTTTTGTTTTTCTTATCATTGTAAGTGTAACATGTTTAAACTCAGTGGTTTGAGCATTGGCCAGCTAAACCCAGGGCTGTGAGTTCAATCCTTGAGGGTGTCATTTAGGGATCTGGGGCAAAAATCTGTTTGGGGATTGGTCCTGCTCTGAGCTGGGGTTTGGACTAGATGATCTCCTGATGTTCCTTCCAACCCTGATAGCCTATGATTCTATTTGATTAGTTGCCCTATCAAAACTCTATGCAATATTAAGCTTCTCTTCTTCTTATCTATTTTTCTTATTTTAATCTTAATTTTGAGTTTAACTTTGACTATTGTCAAAGGCTTTTTCCCTCCTTAAGATTAAAAAAAAGTTCTCAAACTATCAGATTTGGTGGTAGGTGATGACCCTCTTCCAGAACACTCCAAAAAGTTCCACCAGATTTCCAAGTAGTTTTCTTTTTTCCGTTTCCCCTGTAAAAGTCTGATGTGATGAGTTAACTTTTCTAGCACCAGAATTTCCCACATTTTTTATACCAGTCAGTAGATTTACAGGAGTCACTCCTCTTCCCCCACCTTGCTACAGTAGTTCTAGCAGCAACTAGGAGATGAGTGATCAATTCTTTATGGCTTTCATAAGACAGAGTTTTCAGAACAATTTAATAAAAATATGAAAGGGTTATCAGACAGCTGACACCTTATCATCTCTTTTATGGAGTCTCCAACAGCTTTCCAGAGTGTCTGAATTTTTGGGACTGTCCACCATATATACTGAAATCCTCCCATTTCATTATACTCTCTTCAGCATTTGCCCATCCCCATAGCATACCTTCATTTAAGAGGAGTTAGATACTATTGATAAAGAATTTTAATGTAGCTTTCTTTTGTGAATGTGTTTATTGACATGTGGTGACTATTGCTCCATATGTAAAAGCAGCAGAGTCCTGTGGCACCTTATAGACTAACAGATGTATTGGAGCATGACGAAGTGGGTATTTACCCACGAAAGCTCATGCTCCAATACGTCAGTTAGTCTATAAGGTGCCATAGGACTCTTTGTTGCTTTTTACAGATCCAGACTAACACGGCTACCCCTCTGATAATTACTCCATATGGTCTCCCATTCCTTAGTTTTGGTGTCTATGCCCTAGGCAGCTTTCCACCTTTTCATGAATAAAGTTCCCCCCCCACCCCAAGAGAGATTACTTTGGATAGAATGAATGTGTTTCATGCAAGTAGTAAATAGTTTTTCAAATTGTCAATTTTCTGCTTAGAGTTGCCTTTTTGAGGGGGTGGGCTGAAAAATGTCTCAATTGCAAGTATTGATATACTAGAATTTTGATATCTTTTGCAACTTCTTGTATTTCATCAAGTTATTTAAATCAGTGGCTCTCAACCAGGGATATGCTGAGATCTTCCAGAGGATACATCAGCTCATCTAGCTATTTGCTCAGTTTTACAACAGGCTACATAAAAAGCACTAGCAAAGTCAGTACAAATTAAAATTTCACTCAATGATTTGTTTATACTGCTCTATGTACTATACACTGAAATGTCAGTACAATATTTATATTATAATTGATTTATTTTAGAATTATATGGTAAAAATGAGGACGTAAGCAATCTTTCAGTAATAGTGTGCTGTGACACTTTTGTATTTTTATGTCTGATTTTGTAAGCAAGTAGTTTTTAAGTAGGATGAAACTTGGGAGAACACAGGACAAATCAGATTCCTGCAAGGGCTACAGTAGTCTGGAAACATTGAGAGCCACTGATCTAAATGTATTTTCTCTGAACAGCGGGCCAAATTTTGATATACCTAGAATTTCCCAAATGTCAAAACTTCCTTGAGCAGCATTTCTCAAATATGGCCACAGTGGCTGCATGCTGCCACCAGGGGCTTTTCTTGCAACCACAGCCTCCTAGGCAGTGATTGGAGGGGGTTGGGCCCTGCCTCCCTCTTGAGACACAAACACTGGAGGAGCAAGCAGCCATCCACTTAGTTCCCCACCTTCCTGGAGGCAGTGGGATCAGACTTCCACCCTGGCGTGGCAGGCAGCAGCCTCCAGCTGCAGGGCTCCGTCCCCTGGGCACGGGACAGCGGGCTCCGTCCCCTCAGCTCACTACCCGCCCCCCTGCTACCCACCTCCCCATCCAGGGCTTAATTTGTCCCCGGGCTTGCTGGGACTGAGTAAATCTGCTGTGAAAAGTGATATTTGTACATTTGTTAATACCACTTTTCAAAGCAGACTAGTAGCTAGTCGGGAGGCTGTGAAAAGTGATATTAACATACAAATATCACTTTTGACAGCAGCAGTCTTACTAGCTAGCAAATCTTGAAAAAGAAAAAAAAGGCAAAAGAAACAACAACAAAAAAGACAAGAATGTGCAAAGCACCTTATTTGTGTTTCTATTCTGCTTAGGTCCAGTAAAGAATAGACACAATTTTTTATTATTGAGTCAGCAAAAAACCAAAACCCTACATAAATAAAATTACAATCGTTTGGACATGTGTATTTGCACATCTATTTGTTTTTCCCAAAGTTAATTATTTTAGGAAAAATTGTCAGAGCAGCCACCAGCAAGAATTGGTGGCTGCACTCTTGAGGCTACCAAAAAAAATCTGTTGTGAGAACCCTAAAGGTTAAATTCTCTATTGTTTTATATTGGCATTAGTGGTAATAGGTATGGGTTTAGCTTTCTAATAAATTATCCCAAGTGTCTATTGATGCTTTCATAAAAGGAAGGTTTGTATTGATTTTGCCTACAGAATTTCTTTATCCAGGGGATCATGTAGAGTTTAAGTACAGTACCATGACTGTGTTCTAGCTCTACCTAGTGCTAACTATGGTTTGGTGTTATCCAGTACTATACATCAAGTTTCCGATCTGACCAGCCAGATAACAGTACTTAATGGTTGGTAAAACCAATCATCCATTTTGCCATGGCCTTTGTAAAGAACATTGCATGAGTTTCTTATTTCCACAAATGAATTTATCATGAATTGTCACTGATTTAGAAGTTTTCCTGTGACTAAAACTGGAAGTGCTTGGAAAAGGAAGTTAAAATGAGTATCTTACCCCAGAATTAACTGCCACAGTTTAGCCAAAATATGAAATTTCATGGTTAGACAAATTTTCCAGATGTTTTGATTTTCTTAATCAAAGGAGTATAATTCATATGTCTTGCCATGTTTTAGAAATGTTTATTCCCAGGTGTTTTATTAAAGTATTTTCCATTTTTATCTGTATTTATCTTTTATATCTTTTTGTAGATCAGAACCCTTACTTATATCCAGGAGTTCTGACTTTATTTTAAGTGCTGATGCTTTGCCAAACGTTAGGATTCCCTTTTGCAACTCTAGTAGTGTGTGAGCTGGCTTCATAACAAATACTGAACACTGTCTGCATGAGAGACTAATGTGTGTTCCCAATCATAATTCCATTTATATTATGATTATTTCTGATTGGGTGAAGCCTGCCTATATTTCCTCTCTCAATTTCATCCCATTTCTATTTGTTACACCCCATAGAACTATCCTAAACAATCCCTTCCTCTCCCAGTTGATCACTTCGAACATCTGCACACAAATGTAATATATTCCTCCTCTCCCCACACCCCTTGTTGTTAGCTGGTTAATGTATTACCTATTTCACTTAATTTTTTTATTTTTTGGTAAGGCAATTCCCTCCTCCTCCTTAACCATTTTTTGTTCTTCTCTGATTTCTCTTTCATCTTTTCAGTAAGAAGAATTGGAAATGAACACAATATTCCAGATGCCACTGCATCAATTACACAATCTTTCTAAATTGATAGCAAGGGGAACACTGATACCTGAGCACCTGACAACAGGAAGTGTAGTCATTCAGATACATTTCCCTCTCCACTCCAAGCAGTGGGGTCTGGACTTTCGCTTGTGTTTGTGGGAGTGGTTGTGGGAAGGCTGTTTAAAGAAGTGGCTTTTACACTTTGTCCAGAAGGTGCTGAAGTTCACAGTTTTGCCAATATCTTCCATGACACAGTAAAGATGTATGGGTAAGTTGCCTAGAAACATTTATCTAGGTTCTGTCTCAATATTATATCTCTGGATATGCAGCATCAAATTTCAGTGTCTCATTTTTTTTACCAGTGCATATCAGACACATCTAATCTGTTTTCAATTATTTCCCTCCTATTGAATATCTAGGGTAGGATTTTCAAAAGAACTCAGTGTTGGCCTAACTCCACTCCAAGTGAAATCAGTTGGGAGTTTTACTATTGATTTCAAATGGGAGCAGACTAAAGACAAGGCTCAACGCTTCTGAGAGTCCTATGCTCACATTTTAAACTCCTCTTCTCCTAGCTGTATTAGTTTGAAGGTGAGCAGGTCAAATCCCATTTTACTATTTCCAGCTCTTATTTCTATCCTGTGTATCTGTCACGGAGTGTGGGGAGTCCGGCCCTGCACCCCTCTTCCTGGGACCCACAGTGACTCTCAGCCAGCCAGTAAAACAGAAGGTTATTGGACAACAGGAACACCGGTTACAGCAGAGCTTGCAGGCACAGTCAGGACCCCTCCACCGAGTCCTTCTGGGCTTTCAGGGTGCTTGGATCCTAGCTAGGATACCCTGAATTCCGCCCACACAGGCCCAAGCCCAAACTCAAACTGCTTCCCTCCTGCCACTCCCTTCCTTTGTTCCCCTTCCCGGGCAAAGGTGTTGACCTTTCCCCTCCCTTACCTAGCTCAGGTTACAGGCCCTGGCATCGTCCATCCCCTAAAGTCCTCCCCTGCTCTCCCACTCCCCACACAGACAGTCCCTACTGCATCACATCTCTCCCCCCTTCGAGACTGAACTGAGCAGGGTCACTCTGCCCAGTGATCTGGGGAAGTTCAGGGCCCCCTCTCCGGGACAACGCGTCCGCTGTCAGGTTGGCACTTCCCTTCACATGGACCACGTCCATGTCATAGTCCTGCAGGAGCAGGCTCCACCTCAGGAGCTTGGCGTTGGCTCCTTTCATCTGGTGCAGCCGGGTCAGGGGAGAGTGGTCGGTGTACACGGTGAAGTGTCGCCCAAAGAGATATGGCTCTAGCTTCTTAAGGGCCCACACCATGGCCAGGCATTCCTTCTCGATGGCCGCATAGCTTTGTTCCCGGGGTAGCAGCTTCTTACTCAGGTACACGATGGGGTGTCTCTCCCCCGTTTCATCCTCCTGCATTAACACTGCCCCCAGTCCCGTGTCTGAGGCATCAGTGAACACCATAAAGGGTTTGTCAAAATCTGGGTTTGCCAGAACTGGGCCACTAACCAGAGCCTCCTTCAGCGCCCGGAAAGCCTCCTGGCACTGCTCAGTCCAGATCACCTTGTCTGGCTTCCCCTTTTTGCACAGTTCAGTGATGGGGCCGGCTATGGCACTAAAGTGGGGCACGAACCTTCGATAGTACCCCGCCATCCCAATAAAGGCCTGGACCTGCTTTTTTGTTTGGGGAGCAGGCCAGTCTCTGATCACCTCCACCTTGGCTGGTTCCGGCTTCAGGCAGCCGCTCCCCACCCGATGGCCCAGGTAAGATACTTCAGCCATCCCCACCTTGCACTTCTCAGCCTTTACTGTTAACCCAGCCTTTCGGAGTCGGTCTAGGACTTGTTTAACCTGGGACATGTGGTCCTCCCAGGTCTGGCTGAAGACGCAGATGTCGTCAATATACACCACGGCAAAACTCTCCATCCTCCTCAGTAGCTGATCCACCAGGCGCTGGAAGGTGGCCGGCGCTCCCTTGAGGCCGAAGGGCAGGGTCAGAAACTCATAGAGCCCCAGAGGGGTGATAAAGGCCGATTTCAGCCTGGCATCTGTGTCCAGCGGCACTTGCCAGTAGCCTTTGGTAAGATCCATAGTGGTAAGGTACCGAGCACCTCCCAGCTTGTCTAGGAGCTCGTCAGGCCTGGGCATAGGGTAGGCATCAGATACGGTGATGGCATTCAGCTTTCGATAGTCCACACAGAACCGGATTGACCCATCCTTCTTGGGGACTAGCACCACTGGCGAGGCCCAAGGGCTGGAAGACGGCTGGATCACCCCCAAAGCCAGCATGTCCCTGACCTCTCTTTCAAGATCCTGGGCAGTTTTCCCAGTGACCCGAAAAGGAGAGCATCTTATAGGGGCATGTGACCCGGTCTCCACCCGGTGGACAGTCAAATTAGTGCGTCCAGGCTGGTTGGAAAACAGCTGTCGGTACAGATGCAGCACCCCTCTGATCTCAGCGTGCTGGCCCGGGGTCAGTTGATCAGAGAGGGGAATCGCTTCCAGGGGGGAACCAGCTTTTGTCCCAGGGAATAGATCTATTAAGGGGTCATCTCCCTGCCCCTCCCAATGTCCACACACGGCCAACACCACATTCCCCCTGTCGTAGTATGGTTTCATCATGTTCACATGGTACACCCGACGGTGATGTGCCCGGTTTGACAGCTCCACCACATAGTTTACCTCATTCAGTTGCTTGATCACCTTGAAGGGCCCTTCCCAGGCGGCCTGGAGTTTGTTTCTCCTCACGGGGATGAGAACCATCACCTGATCCCCGGTGGCGAAGGCACGGGCTCGTGCTGTGCGGTCATACCAGACCTTCTGCCTCCTCTGGGCTCGGGCCAGATTCTCCCATGCCAGGCCCATGAGCTCGGCCAGTCTTTCCCGGAAGGTCAGGACATACTCCACCACTGACTTTCCCTCGGGAGCAGCCTTCCCCTCCCATTCGTCCCTCATCAGGTCTAGGGGCCCCCTCACCCGCCTTCCATACAACAGTTTGAAAGGTGAAAACCCGGTAGATTCCTGGGGTACCTCCCTGTACGCAAACAGCAGGTGAGGTAAGTACTTGTCCCAATCTTGCGGGTGCTGGTTCATAAATGTTTTTAGCATCATCTTCAGCGTCCCGTTGAACCTTTCTACCAGCCCGTTGGACTGGGGTGATACGCTGAGGCCCAGTTGTGCTGGACCCCACATTTCTGCCATAAGGACCGGAGCAGGGCCGACATGAAGTTGGACCCCTGGTCCGTTAAGACCTCCTTGGGGAACCCCACCCGGCTGAAAATTGTCAGCAGCGCATCTGCCACTATGTCTGCTTCAATAGAGGACAAGGCCACCGCCTCGGGGTAGCGAGTGGCAAAATCCACCACCACCAGGATGTATTTCTTCCCTGACCGGGTCGTCTTGCTGAGGGGGTCCCACTATGTCCATGGCCACTTTCTGGAAAGGTTCTTCTATGATGGGTAAAGGCCTCAAAGCCGCTTTCCCCTTGTCCAGGGCCTTCCCCACCCTCTGGCAGGGGTCACAGGATTGGCAGTACTGTCGGACATGGGTAAAGACCCCAGGCCAGTAAAAGTTCTGTAACAGCCTCTGCCTGGTGCGCCGGATTCCCTGGTGCCCTGCGAGAGGGATGTCATGGGCCAGGTACAACAGCTTGTGACGGAACTTCTGGGGAACCACCAGCTGCCTCCTGATCCCCCATGACTCTACTTCCCCTGGGGGAGCCCATTCTCAGTATAGAAACCCCTTCTCCCACAGGAACCTCTCCTTGCAACCTCTCCTCATGGTCTGTACCGCACTAAGGTCAGCCCGGTCCCTGTGCTTCCGCAAGGAGGGATCTTTCTGCAACTCGGCCTGGAACTCAGCAGCTGGGACAGGGATGGGGACAGGCTCTCTCTTGCTGGCTGGGTCTGAGGCCGCAGCCTCTCTGAACCGTGCCCCTGGGCGTTCCCCGCTCCCTGGGTTAGGGTCCTGCACATCGGGTCGAGTACCTTCCCCGTTGTCGGGGAGCAGTGCCCTTTGCCGACTCTGAATACGAGTCACGACCAGGGCACTCTGGGAGTTACTAGGCCAGTCCTCAAGGTCCCCTCCCATTAACACGTCAGTGGGCAAATATTGGTGTACCCCCACATCCTTGGGGCTCTCCTTGGCCCCCCATTTCAGGTGTACCCTTGCCACGGGTACCTTGAATGGGGTCCCACCCACGCCCATCAGGGTCAGGTAGGTGTCGGGCACCATCCGATCTGAGGCCACCACCTCGGGCCGGGCCAGCGTCACCTCTGCGCCTGTGTCCCAGTACCCAGTGACCTTCCTCCCATCCACTTCCAGGGAAACAATGCACTCTTTCCGGAGGGGCAGCCCCGCGCCCACCCGGTAAACCCAAAACCCGGAACCTGGAGCATCCACAGGTGGTATGTTGCCAACCCCCCTTTCCTGGGAATGTAGCCCCTCCTCCGATTGGGTTTTTACCCAGTCCACCCTCTGCGGGTTGGGTCTGCTTGGTCTGTCCCTGAGCTTGGGGCACTGGGCCCGTATGTGACGTCGTTGGCCACAGCGATAGCAGCCCATATCTCGTGGGTCCCCTTGAGTGGGTCGGAGGGACCTGCCGCTGGATGTTCCCCTTTTGGGGGGGTTCTCCATAGGCCCCCTTTGGGAGGTCCCATGATGACACTCTCTCTGCGTTGAGGCAGGCCTGTTCCTTCGAGACTCCTCCCTGCCATCCCCTGCCCGACTGTCCACAAATTGGTCGGCCAGCTGACCTGCATGCTGCGGGTTCTCTGGCTTCTGGTCCATCAACCACAGCCTCAGGTTGGACGGGCACTGCTCGTACAGGTGCTCCAGTATGAATAGGTCAAGCAGGTCCTCTGTAGTTTGGGCCCCAGCCGTCCACTTGCGGGGATACCCCTGCGCCCGGTTGACCAGTTGTAGGTATGTGACCTCACGGGTTTTATGCTGGCTCCGGAACTTTTTCCGGTACATCTCAGGAGTCAGCCCAAACTCGCGGAGCAGGGCCTGTTTGAACAGTTCGTAGTCCCCTGCCTCCGCCCCTTTCAGTCAGCTGTACACCTCCACGGCTGTGGAGTCCAGTAAGGGGGTGAGAACTGCGATCCTGTCTGCAGGGTCAACCCTGTGCAGCTCGCAGGCATTCTCAAAGGCCGTCAGGAAGGTATCTATGTCCTCCCCCTCCTTACGCCGGGGCAGCAAGTGCTTATCAAAGCTCTTTGTAGGCTTGGGTCCCCCCTCACTCACCGCAGCCGGGGCCTCACTTCTCCTCAGCTGGGCCAGGTCCAGCTCATGTTTACGCTGTTTCTCCTTCTCCTCCCGCTCATGGTTACGCTGTTTCGCCCTCTCCTCCAGCTCTCGCTTCTTTAACTCGAGCTCTTCCCGTCTCAGCTCCCTTTCATATTCCAGCCGCCTCCGCTCCACGGATGCCGAGCGTTGCCGGGACGATCCCCTGCTGGGGGGTGAGCTTCGCCGGGAGGCTCCCCTGCTGGCCGGGGGTGTCACGGTGCCCTCAGTATACACTGGGCTCCTCCCCGCCCTTCCCCTACGCCTAGGAAGGGGGGGTCTCAGGAAGCCCTCGTCCGCCGGCTGACCACTCCCAGCGGGGACAGACACTGGTGCCTGCGCTGCATCTGCTCGGCTGCTTCCCTCAGAGACAGGGCTCCGTTCATTCGTGCGGTCTCCCTGCTCCAGCTGGGAAATCAGCTGGTCCTTGGTGCGTCTCCCCGGGCGCAACCCCCTCTGCTTGCATAGCTCCAGCAGGTGACACTTGCGCCGCTTGGCATACATCTTCCTGCTGGCCACTCACAGGCCAGGGTGCTCGCTGCTCCCCACGGTTTCCAGGGGGACCCCTAGTGCACCAGCCCTTCGTGAGGTAACCACCTCTCTGCCAGGGTCGAGCTGCCGACTCCTTCGCCCCTGGGACCGCTCGCTGCAATCCCCTGGGGGACCCTGTTACTGCAAAGTCCTTCTCGCTGGGCACACACTCCCAGGGGTTAATCACCCCTTCGTTTTACTGCTCCCCAGTCACTTACTGCAGAAAGCGCCGTCCATGGGGTGCAGTATCTCCCGCCGCTGCCACCAGTTGTCACGGAGTGTGGGGAGTCCAGCCCTGCACCCCTCTTCCTGGGACCCACAGTGACTCTCAGCCAGCCAGTAAAACAGAAGGTTTGTTGGACAACAGGAACACCGGTTACAGCAGAGCTTGCAGGCACAGTCAGGACCCCTCCACTGAGTCCTTCTGGGCTTTCAGGGTGCTTGGATCCTAGCTAGGATACCCTGAATTCCGCCCACACAGGCCCAAGCCCAAACTCAAACTGCTTCCCTCCTGCCACTCCCTTCCTTTGTTCCCCTTCCCGGGCAGAGGTGTTGACCTTTCCCCTCCCTTACCTAGCTCAGGCTACAGGCCCTGGCATCGTCCATCCCCTAAAGTCCTCCCCTGCTCTCCCACTCCCCACACAGACAGTCCCTACTGCATCACAGTATCACCCCACTCCTCTCAGTGGTGTTTGTGTGTGTCTATCTACAATATAATATGACCTGTAACTTTAATTTGTGATTCAAGTATTTTTAGTCTGCCCATGGCCAAAGTGCCCAAGGGGCTATTTAGCAACTCTTCTACATCAATAAAGGTGACTCAAAGGGGGAAAAAACATTTTTTTATTCTTTATGAGTCAGAGAAGATCTGAAAGGGTTTTTGAAAGGGTTGTTTTTGTTGTTAATACCAGCAATTCAGATCTTGGCTCTGGAGAAGTCTCTAGAGAAAACTGTAGAGGTGGTAGAATTGTAACATTACAATTACCAAAGAAGAAAAACATGACTGAATAAGGACGTTATTTTTATACAGATTCTTTAAAACTTTGTATATGTTAACAGTAAGGCTGTCAGGCAATTAAAAAACTTAATCATGATTAATCACAGTTTTAATTGCACCGTTAAACAATAACAGAATACATTTAAATATTTTGGAGGTTTTCTATATTTTCAAATATAGGGTCGGGGCTGAGCGCTCTGGGGGCTTCAGTTCCCCTCAGGGTGTGAGGCTAAGAGCTCTGGGTTTCAGCCCCGCCCCTCAGGGTGCCAGCCCCACTCTGGGCTTCAGCCACTCTGGGGCACGGGGCTTCAAGACATCTCGCCCTGGCCACCGAGCTGTGGCTTCAGCACCCTAATGCCTCCGGAGCTGCAGTCTAGGGCTTCAGCCCCCACACTGCAGATGCCTCCCTCCCCACCCAGAAGTATGCAATTAATGCATTAAAAAAACAACAGTAATTTTCTTTTCAGTTAATTGCAAGCGTTAACTGCGTTTAATAGACAGCCCTAATTAATGGCTATTTAACGCCAATGTTCTACAAGCAGTTGGGAGAAAAGCTCTCTTTGTTAAAGATTCAACATTCCCGTCTTCTAATTAAGGGCCGAGGAACCTCACTGTCCAGACATCCCTGAAACCTCACAATGAATTCTCTATCAAAGCCTGGGAAAGCTGGACTTGACATTCCTGATATTTCTGAGAAAAGAAAAACACCACCTCTTTTAAGGCCTTTATACTTTATAAAGGAGCACAATAAAAGGGGTGGAAAACAAGCACAATTTTTTTCCCCATGCAAGACCATCTTCAATAGATTCATAACAGACAATCAGACCTAACATTGATCCCTGCAACACAAATATATTCATCTCTCCTGAGTTCAATACTTTGCTATTGACCAATAACATCTGGTACATGTTCAACTGATTTTCAATCCCTCTTTCAGGGTCATACTCACACCAACTTGACTTTGTCTTTCTAGTAAAATGGAGACTGTATCAAACACTTTACAAATCTAAATTACATCTATGGCTCTCCCTTTCTCCAGTAATTTTGTAATTCTGTCAAACAGATCAGTCAAGTTTATGTGGCATGATTTGTTATTTAAAATGACTCCCTCACTGCTGTTTATTGCTCATGCTTCTGTATATTCTCTAGGTGCTAAGAGAACTGTTTATCTTAACAGTTGTTCCATTAGTTTACTAGGGAGTGAAGTCAGATAGTAATTGCCAGGCTCACGCTTTTTTCCTGTGGCAATCACAGAAAGCACAAGGTTACAACTCATAAAACAAACTTTTGAAAATCATGTCCCCCTCCTCCCCCCCCACCCCCTCTCTTGGAGTTGGGACAAGACTCTAGGGGGGAGTGGAGGGGATCACACAGACGGGTAAGGAGGCTGAGGCTGCAGCTGGGGATGGGGCAGCGGCCGCCAGGTGCTGGGGCTGAGGGCGGGAGCAGAGTCGCAGCTAGGCCTGTAGCCAAGTGCGGCTCTGCTCCTGATCCCGGGACAGGAATGAAGCTGTGACCAGTGGCTGAGGCTGGGAGCTGGCACAGGGACGGGAGGGGAGCCGCACTGACACTGGAGATGGGACCAAGAACGGGGCAGGGTAGCACTCCCTCCCCACCCTCTGTTGGGGCTGGCCTGAGCCTGTCATGCCCCACCAGATATTCCTCCATGCCCCCTAGGTTTGGGGACCTCTGCCATAAAAGAAAAGATGACCCATACGTGCTTAAGTGAAAAGCCTGTAGCAGAAAGAAGTAGCAGTTCAAAAGAGGACAAAACTAAGTATTGTTTTAGAAAGAAATTTTATTTAATTATCTTTATGCACAAAACATACATTTCATTACAAAAATGAATTGCTTCCACGTTACTTTTTAAACTAGATTGGGCAAAGCACTGGAGAAGATATTGTAGGGAACAGTCCTACATTGGTCCCCAGACAGTAGAAAGAGCATAAGACTAGATACAAAACAGTTACTAACCTCTGTAACTGTTGTTTTTTGAGATGTGTTACTCATGTCCATTCCATGACCCACCTTCCGATCTGTCTGAGTTGGCTAATAAGAAGGAAGTGAGAGGGTGTGTGGCTGGCGGCACCCCTTATACCGGCGCACAAGTGTGTGGCTCCAAAGGGTGCTAGCGCCAGTCCAATGGATACCACCAGCAACAGTGCACTCACACCTAGCACGGAATGGACATGAGCAAAACATCTCAAAGAACAACAGTTACAGAGGTTAGTAACCACTTTTTCTTCTTCAAGTGCTTCCCCATGTCCATTCCATGTTAGGTGACTCATGAGCAGTAACCCAAAAAGGTGGGCTCAAAGTTCATGGGCACACAGAATGCAGCACTACCCTTTTAAACTAGTGTTGGCTCAAGCCCTTCGGGTGATGGTGTATTGGGACAAGCAAGTATGCACCAGTGACCAGGTCATGCCTCTACAGATGTCCTGGATTGGGACCTGCGCTAGGAAGGCAGCTGATGAAGCTTAGGCTCTTGTGGAATAAGTGGTTAAAATGGCCGGAGGGGGGATGTTCACCTGGTCGTAGCAAGCTTGAATACAGGCTGTTATCCAGGACAATATCCTTTGAGGAGACACAGGTAGCCCTCTCATCCTTTCCATTATTGTTACGAAGAGTTGCACGGATTTGCAGAAGGGTATGGTCCTCACGATATACAGAGTGAGGGCCCGTCTAACGAATGAAGCCGTCATTCCTCAAAGTTCTTGTGAGGTTTCTGGTATTATGGGATTGTGACACCACCTTTGGCAGGAAGGCTGGATGGGGATGCAGTTGCAGGGCCAGCCTTAGGGAAAATGGCACCCTGGGTGAACTTGCATTTTGGTGCCCCCACATTGCCCCTGGCCCCCATGGGCTGCCACCCTCCCTTCACCCCTAACCTCTGCACTGTACCCCCTTAACCACTAATCCCAGCACTCCCCTCGTGCCTCTTACCCCTGCATCCCCTTCACTCCTACCCCTGCACCTTCCTCCTGTGCCCCAACTCCTGCACTGTGCCCTCTTCACCTCAACCCGTACTCACCTCCTGCATGCCTAATTGCTGCACCCCCTTCACCTCCCCCCTCCTGTGCCAACTCCTGCACTGTGCCCATTTCACTCCAACCCCTGCCCCTCCCTCCTACTCCCCTGCACTGTGCCCTCTTCACCACAACCCGTCCCCCTTCCTGTGCCCGTAATCTCTGCATCCCCCTCCTGCACCCATATGGAAAAACTGCCCTGGATGCAGTGATGGAGCAGCTGGCATTGCTGCTCGCTCCCCCACTGGACTGCTGCTTCTCTGCCCTGCACACTGCAAGGGAGCTGTGTGTGTGTGGGAGGGGAAGGAGTGAGGTCAGGACTCCCTGCTTCCAGGTCACTTTTGCTGCCTGAGCTGCATAAGAGGAGGGCAGAGAGCAGCAACTGCTAAAGTTGGGCAAGTGACCTGGACGCAGGGAGCCCTGGCGTATGTGTGCCTGAGTGAGAGAGAGTATGAACACCCTGTCTCTTTAAGAAAGCACTCAGGCAGATGCCTGAAAGCTTGTTCAGGCACAAGCAGCTGCTGCTGGATCCAGAGAGGCAGCAGCAGCACACAGATTCCTCGTCCTGTCACCTCAGCTCAGTGGAAACTGGGTACATGGGTAGGGGGGAGGGGGACATCCTGACATCACCCCTGTACCAGACAGGATGCTCCCTATCCAGAGTGGTCCAGGGCTTCGGGGAGGAACGCTGGTGGTGGTGGGAAAGGAGGAAACAGGAGCAGCAGCGGCCGCACACAGCAGTGGAGCAGGGGGGAGGAGGGGCACCAGAGAAGTCCCTGGGCTTGGCTCTTCATCCAACTGTCCCCCTGCAGTTTGGACCCCTCCTCCCTCTTCCAGATGCTACTGCTCCACCTGTGTGCCTCTGCCAGCTGGCTCTTGGCAGTTCAGGTCAGCTATCAGGCAAATCCTATGCACGACGCCCCTGTGGTGGGCTGCCGCCCATACTGCTCACCCGCAGGGCTGGCCCTGTGCAAGTGAACCTTGTCCTTGAAGACTACCATGTGGGGTGGTTCTGCCATTAGGGCCTTGATTTCAGACACCCTTCTGGCTGAGGTGAGCGCCACCATGAAGGCAAAGTTCCAGGAGAGAAGTCGCAGAGAGCATAATGCTAACAGCTCGAAGGCGGCCCCGTGAGCTTCGAAAGAACCAGGCTCAACTCCCATGGGGCAATTGGCTCATGAACCCTGAGGATAGTGTTTCCAACCCCTTAAAAAATCCGACTATTATATTGTGGCTTGGGGTGAGTCGAGCACTCTAGTCTCTGAACTAGAACAAGAGTTGATTTCTGCTCATTTATCAGCAGGCCCAGCATTCTGAAGGTGGCTCGAACCATGCTGATGCTGTTCTGTACTTGAGCCTGCAACCGACCTTTGACCAGCCAGTCGTCGAGGTGCAGGTAGACTTGTATGCCTCGCCGCCTGAGGAAGGCTGCTACGATTGCCATATACTTTGTGAAAACCCATAAGACCACTGCTAGGCCAAAGGGGAGGGCAGTGAATTGGTTGTGATGCTAACCCGCTATAAGCCTGAGAAAAATGTGAAAATATGCAGTTTGAGTTAAGGATGGTGTACTATGCTCCTGGATCCAGGAATGGAATGATGAAGGCAGGGAGACCATGCGGAACTATAGTTTCTTGAGATATCTGTTGAGGCAACGTAGATCGAAGGTGGGCCAGAGGCCCCCTTTGGGATTAGGAAATACCTAGGAGTAGAACCCGTTCCCTCCCAACCATCAGATGTTATGAACGACCATGCCAGGCTGAAGAGCAACAGACCGTCCAAAAATAAGTGTGTGTGTGGGGGGGGGGGCGACCAAAACAATGACTGGTACAGCACTCTTGGGCATACCTTCAAAAGGCCTGCTTGGGCCTGCCGAAGTATCTCTGAGACCCCCAACTGGGAGGCTCAGGTGGACCGTCATGGTTGATGCTGTTTTTACCCCTTTCTTTCCTTTTGTAGGGCTCCTGTTTTGGAGGTGCTGAGAACCAAAGACGCTGCTGGGGCCTGAAGTGCTTCCTGGACGCTGATGGAGCGTAAAGGCCCAAAGACTGTAGAATGGCCCTGGAGTCCTTCAGGCCATGAAGTCTCACGTCAGTCTGCTCTGAGAAAAGAGAAGCCTACAAAGGGGAGATTCTGGATGGACTGCTGACCCTCGTGTGGGAGGCTGGAGGACTGTAGCCAAGAGCAACACCTCATGGCAATTGCTGAGGCCATTGTTCTGGCTGCTGAGTCGGCAACATCCAGAGGCACCTGGAGGGAGGTCCTAGCCGCATTCTTACCTTCCTCCAAGAAGGCAGTGAACTCCTGCCCTGAATCTTGGGGCAGGGAGTCTTTGAATTTAGACAGGGAGTCCCACAAATTAAAATCATATCTCCCCAGAAAAATCTGCTGGTGGGAGATACGTAGTTGAAGGCTACCCATTGACTATACCTTTTTTCCAGCCTCTTAGTTATCTTTTGTTTTGGGGTAGCACTTGTCTGGACTTGTCTGTCCCTTTTGTTCACTGAAGATACTACAAGGAACCCCAGGGGAGGGTGAGAATACAGGTATTCAAACCTGCTTGCTGGCATATAATACTTCGCTGCCCTCTTTGAGGTAGGTGGCAGAGACAAAGGAGTTTGCCACAGGGCCTTAACTGGTGTCATCATTGCCTCATTGATGGGCAAAGCTATTTTGGATGGAGCTGTTGCAGCCAGAATATCAATAAGGCTGTGCAATGTCTCTTTGAGTTACTCAATTTCCAGGCCCAGGTTCGCCGCAACCCTCTTCAGAAGGTCCTGCTGGGCCCTAAAATTTTCCTGCAGAAGCAGGCTAGTGGAACCTGTGATAGCCTCATTTGGAGAGTGGGGTGGAGGAGGAAGAGGGAAGAGGAGGCGGCTTGCACTGGAGGATGGGCTCCTTCCTCAATTACATCCACTGGAGCCAACTCCTGGATGTCGGTACTGGGGTCGGGGTCCGGTGCTGAGCAGGAAGGAGTGGTGGCCCATCTCTGAGAGACCACCGAGTAGGAGCAGTGGAAGGAAGGACCCAATACTGGGGAAACCCCCAAGGGTTCCAATAAGGCCACTGCATCAGCCAGTAACCTGCCGCCCAGGAGCCAGCTGGGGGACCAGTACCAAACCTGTGGTACATTAACTGGGTATCAGTGGTGGGCCTTCGGTGGCACATAAAGTTCCCTTTCAGATTCTGAAGAGGAGTCTTCTCTCAGCAACCACAGTGGAGAGATACCAGTTTCTGCATCCATACAGTGCCAGGGTTCTGGGGAACAGTGATGTATCGGAGATCAGGTGAGGTTTGCCCCAAGAGGGCACAGGCAGCATCTGGAAATAGGAAACACTATCTCAATGAACAACAGTCCTTTCACTGAGGGCCTGCGTTGATGACATTGGATCCTGCTTCTGCAACCCCCCAGCCAAAGCAGGAGTGTTGATCTGGTGAAAAATATTCTATTTCAGAAACTTTATTTTCCATTAATAGAGCTCCATAAAGTACAACATTACTTCCCTTACCTATATGACAGCACTTAACTGGAAGTGTCTCTGTTAACACTTGGCTCCAGGATTCCTATCAGAAAAGTTTGTGTTAATATTTTCTGTATCAGCTAAGCTGTCAGGATGTTGGCTGCCAATGCTTCCCATTCTGAATAGGTAAATGGATCAGGAAACAGTACAAGGTCCTTGTAGTTACTGTGCTGATGAGCAAGATGCTTGTGCCTCATTCTTTAGTAAGAGTCCACTCCCCTCAAGAAAAAATAATCCTCCAAATGGCATATCACAAGCAGCAACTGTAGAGAAGATTGTGATGTCACAGGTGAGAATTAGAAGGAGCAGAAACAGCAGCAGCCAAGCTCTGAAAAAACCTGTTTTTATGCAAGTGTCTCCTGGTAACACATGATTGAAGCAAACTGCAGGATTCTCTTTTCTGAGTTTTCCATGACATCTTGCCAGCTCTTTCCCATAAATAGGGCGGTACAATTTTGTCAGAAGGACAGCATCTCACTCCCTTCCACAGCCAAAAAGCAGAAACTCAGGAATGTCCCAATCATAGTTTAAATGGTCTTTCTGCACTAACTCTTTCAAACTTATAGCGGGTAAGGGGATTTATAAACATGGTAGTCCAGGGAGCTGCACAACTCAACAATAATTTCTCCACCCTCCCATTACAAAGACAGTTATTAAGCAAAGACAAGTTTTGGTTTTACTGTGGTGTGAATCTGAAATGCAACTGCCAAGATCTGTTTCACTATGAATAATGGAGAATACAGACATCTCAAAGGACCTGAGGGCTCTGTGAAGTGAGACAGAAGGATATTTCTCATTGTAAGACTTCACCTCTGATAACAGCACTGCTTGTGCCATCAGATAATCACAGCCAACCATCAGCTACAAAGCAGTAACTATGAGGCAGTCAGTGCCTTTGAAGACTCATGGAAGCAGCTGAATCTGGTGGCTAGCTGCACTGGAGGACACCTGGTCCTGGAGCAGTTACCTTTGCCAGCTAATGATGCTGGGGCTTGTGTGTTAAGCATTCCATTAGGTGCAGAACACTGCCACCCACTGGGTGTCTAATGTCACTGAAGATCCACTGTAAAACCACTACCCTTGAAGCAGTTCCCACTAGGTGGGCCAATGCTCCAAGGATCACTTGGCTAGCAGTGTGGCAGCTCAGCTCAGTATGCTGAAGTGGGTTTTGTTTATAGTCTTTCTGGTATATTTGGTGTCAATTCAACCCTGCCGTTATACATGGTGTACTGTTGAATGATCTTGTTTGCAGTGTTTTTTCACCAGGCTTGCCACCCCAAACTAACCTCTGGGCTAAGACGTTAGAGCCCTGAACACATGCAGGTGGAGAGCTGAAGATATTAAGAAATTTTCTATGAGTCACAATAGAATTACCTAGTATTGAAAGAGAGGGAACAAATGCAGGTACTACAGCCTGATTTTGCGTTTCACACAGAAATCCACTTAAGTAAATGGAGTTACACCAGGGTAAGAAAGATGTGAAAGCAGAATGAGGCGCCACATAGAAAAGAATTGCAACTGCCCTATGCAATTGGAAAACAAAGTAGTAGTGAAGACAAGAACTGAGCAAATAAGTCTTCAAACTGAAGAATCCATTAACCCAAAAAATCCAGTTTGATTTGAACCAAAATCTTTTTTTTTTTCAAAATCTGTCAAATCAAAAAACTAAAAAAAAACTTTTTCAGTCGACTAAAATGTCCTGGGTTGATTCTAAACAAACTTTTACGTTTTTTGTTTTGATTCAACTATTTGAGTGTTTTTTCATCCTTTGTGGTTTTTTAAACTAAATTGCCCAAATTTGAATTAAAAATGCTGTTCCAAAATGAAAAGTTAAAATGAAACATTTCAAAATTAAAGTCAAAACATTTTGACTTCCCCATAGCTAAATCTATATGTCCAATTCTACCCAAATTCACAAAGTTTAAGAGAACTGAAAAATATTTTTTTTAATTAAAAAAATATATTAGTCAAAAAAAAATTCACCTAGCTTTAGTGAGGATCTGTACAGAGGTCATGTGCAGAAAAATTTATGGTGGCATTCTCAGACTGTGTCATCTCCCCGCTGCAGGTTTAACAAACCTAGGTGTACGGAGGATCCCCTACCTTGTGATAAGATCCCAGTTCTGTACTGCTGGGCTTTAAGAAACAAGTATGTTATCAACCCAGATGCCCAATCACAATGTGGCTTTGGATGATAAATGGCCCCAAGTAGACAAACACCACAGTGAGCATTAACCTTAAAAACATACTGACACTTGTGGCTTTAAAACACAGAATCCTCTATCCCATGTGGAACATGCAGACAGGAACGACAGCTTTAATGAAGATCAGAACTTTTAGGTACAACACAACACACAGATGCAACTTAAGATTGGTCTGTGGGAAGCATCACTGAAGATGCTTATCCTTGTGACTTCTCCTCCAGGAGTGCAGGGCATGTCTGCTTTCTGTTAAAACACCATGAGGGGCAATGCAGGAAGGAGTCCCTTTGTGTGATTCAAGGCATGATAAATCACAAAATGATTGCTGCTGGAGAAGGGGAAGGTAATTCTCTAAATAAACCAGGCTCAAAGACAGCATGTCAATAAGCATGGACAGTAGTAAAAAGATTGCGCAGCTATGGTTCAAAAGTTAAACTTGGGTTCTCTCATCATAGGCTAACTGCAACTGTGCATTTTTCCTCTGTGAGAGATCAATGACAAATGGCATTTTAAATATTTACCCATTTTTAAAATACACATCCTTATCTCAACTAAGTAACATCATGATTAGCAGAAATGTAACCAGACCCAGCACAGTAAAATCCAATTCTTAGTCTTTGAGAGAGAGACATTCATAGTGCTGACATTTCTCATGTCCATTTTAACATTTCCCATTCTTCATTTTGCTGCTAGTCAGTGGATGTCTTACTGAAATTACCTTTGCTATGGAAGGTGGAGACCAGGTACATATTTGTAAATATAGTAAGCCTTTTGTGACTGTAACTACTTTAACTAAATTTAATGCAGTTCTAGCCCATCCAGTATATTCAGGAGATTTTTTGTTTTGTGAGCAGATCAATACATCAAGTTTAGGGAACAACAAATCCAATAACACTGAAAAGTGCTACTTACACATTACAGAAGGTCAACTAATTTAGTGCACGATGTTCCTCTAATTCTTTGACTTGCCTGCAGGCAGCCCACCTATGCTCTGCCATATTGAACCCAATGCGCTGCATGTCCATATAATTTAATATTGTAATGACTGAGGAAAATCAAAGCATGGAATGAAACAGGAAAAACATAGCTGAAAGTTCTGGATGCCAGATGAAGGGACCCTAACCATACTGGATCCAGCTGGAGAACTGAGCATAAAGACAACTTTCATTTGTTGAATTTTACATAACAGATACAATTGATGAACATGGAAAGGGAAGCATCAACTCATATACCACAACAGTGTGTTTATGTCTTATGCTACACCAGGCAACAGAAAGAATGTCAAGACAGATTCTAATTTTGGTAAAGAAAAAGGTACTCTCTCTCTCTCTCTCTCTCTCTCTCATAAGTCTAGGCTGATGAGTAGGTCCCAACCCTGCTTGGAGGTTTCCTCAGAGCCCTGATCCTGGTGTACAGTGAGACAGAAAAATGAGGGTAAGGAAAATACTGCAGAATACTTGAAAAGGAGAAGTTATGCACATTGCAAAAAAGGTCGGAAACTGCACAAAGTTATTTTCCTTAGGCTTTGCTGTCAGGATAAAGGCTGACTTCAATCTCTGTTAGTGCAGGGAACATGGCACCTAGAGTAAATAACACGGCCAAGTCTCAAGTAGAAAAGACTCAACACCATACAAACAAGAGGTTTCAAATAGACTGTTGGCAGAACTGATGCAGAAGGAATTTTCTCTGTACAAACAACTTTCAGCATCAAGTCCTCTACAGGGCAAAAACCTAACTTACGCAAGCATTTTACTTCAACTTTGGTGCAAGTGTAATCCCATCAGCCCTGCAACACTTACTGGATCCAAATTAGTTATGCTGATTTATTAATAAGTCTCATTTCTCTGTGATAGCTGAGGACATAGGTTGTCCTCAATAAAACCATCGCTTGCCATCATCTCCTCTTGCATAACTTATCACCAAAAGGGTCAGACTCCATGGGGAAGTGCCTGGGTGAAGAGGTGGGTCTTGGAAAATACCCTAAAGGAGGCAAGACTCAGTGTGGCCTGAAGGAGACAATCTCTAACAAAAGATTACTCAACCACCTTGGGCCCTCCATCAAGGATGTTCTATCCCAAACTCTGTAATTATAACTGGGACTAACAACAGAAGTGTCCTAGCTAAACGCAGCTGCCCTTCTTTGTCATACAGTGAGAGACAAGCTCCTGAGATAGACAGATCCCAGTACAATTATGGCTTTGTAAATGACATCAGGACCTTAAACTGGATTCAGAGTGCAGTAAGCAACGAAAGTAGAGTGAAAAGCAGTGGCGTGATATGCTCAACACTTTCTTGCTTAGCAAGGTGGCCCACTGTGTGTTGCACCAGCCTTAATTTCTGGGTGGCCTTCATGATGAACCCCATGTTTAGCTTTGTGTAACAAGTCTTGCCAGGAGGCAACAAAGCCATGGATCTCCATGACTATGGTCCTCATCCAATAAAAAAATGGGTCCAAAATTCTGGCCAGCATTAGAAGGTAAAAGATTATTTTGACCACTGCTGTCTGGTATTCCAAGAGTAGACATGAATCTAGCAGAACCCAAGGCTGCACACCATCGACAACTGGGAGATGGAGTGGGCTGATTCTCGGCTGAAAGTGGTCACATTTCGGCCAATTTCTCTAAGTTTTCCCTTTGCCAACCTCCATCACCTCTATTTTGGCCATATGGAGCTACCTTCTTTTCATTCATATCCTTGATATGTACAGAGGCATATAATCAACAAACAGGAAATGCAGAACTGGGTGTTGTCATTATACCGCTGGCATTGTAGCCTATACAGAATCTTAGCATCTCCCTTGACAGCCTCACAAACTTGCTGAATAAGAGATGACGGGATGTTTCTCTGTAGCTCCGTCGAAGAATGGCTGCTGCAATGAGTCCAAATCTGACTTAGTACAGTATACAGATCTGCAAGTGAGAACAAGGAAGCCTCTATTCCATGTTCACTTGAGGACTTCCCCTTTCCCCACACCAGCCAGTTCCAAGAGGGGAAGAGACTTACAAACAATTTATATTCCTAGAAAAGGAATATTTAGATTGTAAACTCTTTGGGGCAGGGTCTTTGCATTCATGTGTGTCTATATAGTGAATGCCATACTGTTCGCACTACACAAATAGTGAATAAAAAGGCTTGTATGTATTTGCACTATACCTATTCTGACAGTCCATGTCTTTGCCTCAACTCTGAGAAGTTGTTTTTTTGTGGGAGATCTCAGGTCTGATCCTGGAAGACACTAAACACTCCATTTTCCATTGACTTCAATGGAAGTTGAGGAGACAACACCCTCCAGGATCAGGCCCCAGTTAGGTATATGTCACAAGATTTCCCAATTGAGATGGAGCCGTTCTCCTCCACAAACTCTGGAGAATTAGCTTTTCCTGTTGCAGAGTCACGCTTCCTCTAATAATGGCATCAGCAAAAGCTTCCTCGATAAAATGCTCTACATTCTGACTGTTTTACAGCATCCATCTCACTAACAGCCATTTACTACTTCCATTGTGTCCATCTTGTCATCCTTCTCCCAGCAGCATTTGCGTGGATCTGGTCATTAGCGCAGAAGGTCAGACAGGCTCTCTTATGCCTTAGGCAAAAAAGTCAATGGTTGAGTACCTTCCTTACCCTGATGGGCCAAGAAAGAAAGCTCCAGCTGTTACCCTCCGACATTAAAAGCAGCAAAAATGAAAAAGTAAAGAAAATCTCTTTAGCTGAATCTTGTAGAATATTCTTCATGTAATGACAACTGCTAAACCACCTGTCCAGTATTCCTGTCCAGTTTCATGTCAGAAGGTCAGCAGGGCAAGATGTTACCTTTCTGTCTTATCAAACACACGATAGGACAAACCGATTCCTACACATAATTGCCTAATAGAATATCATTCTTACCTCCAACTGGAGGATTTCCAATGTCTTTTATTGGACTACTTACGCATTATATCTGAAAATCATGCTTTCCAAGAGGAGGCAGACTCAGAGAGCCAGCGAAGAATTCATCAGAAGAAACTGTTTCTTGCTAGGATTTAACTATGGAACCTGAAAATCCCAAATCAGCAGTTGCCACTTAAATTAAATGACTAAGTTAAATTAAACTCTCCACTAGATGTCAATAATAGCAGAGATTATATTAGCAGAATGTAAAGACCACTTACTTTAGATGGATAAGCTCTTTAGGGAAAAACATTATGACTTCTTGTATGTTTGTGCAAACAACCTCCAATATTATTGCATGAACTTGGTTTGGCAAAATGGAATTAAAACATTTGTTTAAAACATTATGTTTAGGATCCCAAGTCACTATCACAATGTATAGATTTAAAAGCAAAATATTTGAAAAAGTCATGTCCTGCTTTAACTACCTGTTAAGACTTCCACTCAGAGTTCTGCACTTCACGTTCTACAAGTGATGAAGTCATTAACACCTTGAAGCAGGATAAGAAATGCAGTTTTGTGTCCCATTTGTACATTAATGTCAACCAAGTCTAGGCTGAAAAGAGCTTCTCAGTTCATCATTTACATTCTTTTTTCTTTGCAATGTTCTGTTAATGACCATGGCTCTTAAACCGTTTTTAAAAAACACTTTCAGATCACCTTTAACATCTGATTTCATGGATTGCTTTTTATATAAATGTGATCCAACTGCACACTAATCTGTAGGTTAAACTGGTTGGGTCTAATACAACTGCCAGAATAGGAATGGTTTGGACTTTCCTAAGAAAAAATATGCAGCCAGTCAATGCAATTGATGCATCACTAAGGGCTTGTCTACACTGGCACTTTACAGCGCTGCAACTTTCACGCTCAGGGATGTGAAAAAACACCCCTCTGAGCGCTGCAAGATACAGCGCTGTAAAGCCTCAGGCCATGGCTACACTAGAGAGTTGCAGCGCTGGTGAGGGGGTTACAGCGCTGCAACTTAGGATGTGGCCACACTTGCAAAGCGTGGCCAGCGCTGCAACTCCCTGGTTGCAGCGCTGGCTGTACACCCGGTCAAGCCTCGGGTGTAGGGATTCCAGTGCTGGTGATCCAGCGCTGGTCAGCAAGTGTGGACACCCACCAGCGCTTTTATTGACCTCCGGGGTATAAGGAAGTATCCCAGAATTCCTGTCCACAACAAACCGGAAGAAAGGGAGAGCTCGGAGTTCAGCCAAACTGCTTATTTAAAAAACAAACACAGCTCCTGTTTGCTGAGCGAGTGGAGGCAGGTAGGGGAATTACTTTGGAATGTTCACAGCTGTTTGCTTGAAGAGAGAAACAGCACTCTCACACGACGGAGGGGGAGGGGGAAGTCCATGTTGAGCAGTTGCTTATCTGGTCTGATGGGTATTTAAAAGTACATAATTTGCATTTAGTGAATGAGAGAGCAGTGGGGGAAGGGAGTTAGAACTTTTAAAATGATTGAATGCAGGCACTGTGTGTCTTCCAGTCCTTAGAACTTGCAAGGCAGGGAGCTGAAAACAGTGTCAACTCCAAAAATCCATTCTGTCTGTCTCCTCCACGCTCTCTGTCACATTCCACCCCACTCCCATCTTTTGAAAAGCACGTTGCAGCCACTTGAATGCTGGGATAGCTGCCCACAATGCACCACTCCCAACAGCGCTGCAAGTGCTGCAAATGTGGCCACACTGCAGCGCTCGTAACTGTCACTGTGGCCACACTGCAGCGCTGGCCCTACACAGCTGTAACTACCAGCGCTGCAGAACTGTAAGTGTAGACATGGCCTCAGTGTAATCAGTTCCGCAGCACCGGGAGCGCGGCTCTCAGCGCTGCAAGCTACACCCGTAAGGGACGTGGTTTACGTGCAGTGCTGGGAGAGCTCTTTCCCAGTGCTGGCGCTCCGACCCCACTCACACTTTGCAGCGCTGCCGCGGCAGCGCTTTGAAATTTCAAGTGTAGCCATACCCTAAGAGTATGGCTACACTTGCAGTTGTACAGCACTGGGAGTTACAGCTGTTTTCGTACAGCTGTGTAGGGAAAGTGCTGCAGTGTGGCCACACTGACAGCTACCAGCGCTGCAGTGTGGCCACATTTGCAACATTTGCAGCGCTGCTGGGAGTGGCTGAACACGCATTCTGGGATACCTCCGAATATATCTGGAGGCCAATTACAGCGCTTTTGGTGGCCACACTGGCAGAGCAGCGCTGCATCACCAGCACTGCAATTGTTATACCCCAGGCAGAGCAGGAGTACAGCCAGCGCTGCAGCCAGGGAGATGCAGCGCTGTATGTGCCTTGCAAGTGTGGACGGTGAGTAAGTTGCAGCACTGTAAACCCACCACCAGCGCTGCAACTCTCCAGTGTAGCCAAGCCCTAACTGAAGATGCCTGTAAATCAGAGCCAAACCAGACAAATTCCAGCTTAGGTAATTATGGTCAGCCTAACTGGCTTCCTGTTTTTTCATTTGGATAAGTAGCTCTTCACGTCCCCTCCTAAAACTCTGTCAAGGAGCGCTGCTGTTGTATTTCCATTCCAGAGACTGGTATTTCAATGGTGGGTGAAATGAAAGGGTGACAATATTGCATTCTACAGGCATAACCTCTACAAAAAATATAACTAGATGTTATGTAGTGGTTAGATGTGGAAAAACACCCCAAGGTGATCTTAAAATATTGTTCAAGTTGGACAGATATCTGTTCACGCACTCCCTTATCCAGGTCACTCCACGGGTATTATGAAACAGTCTTTGCCGTCCTTTTGCACAAATGTAGAGATGCAATATGGATAAACAGTTTGAATGGTCTTCTATAAGCAACTCCCTACAGAAAGATCTGCTCCAAAAAAGATGTTCTTCCAGCATTTCAGGTTTCCACAAATCAGAAGAATATACGAAATGATGAAAACTTATCTGTGTCACTTCTTTCCAGTCAGCTTCTAGCTTATACTTATGCAATTCTCAATCAGAATGATTTAAAGGTCCAATAAGCCCTTCTGCCTGGAAAGCTAGTACCCATGAGGCAAATATGGGTCATTTCAATACACTTGGTTGCTCTTTCATTTTTAGTTGAGCATACACTACTGACTTTGCTTGGAAACAGTACATATGTTTACCAGGTCTGTGTAGGTTTCAGCATAACCACAAACTGGAGAACATATTCCTTTTCCAAACAATGCAAGTCAGCTATAAAGTGATGATCTACCTCAGTGAAATGTGACTGCACTAGATGTAGCACCAACCAGTCAAACTGGAAAAAACATCTTAGACTGAATTTTGGTCCCAGGAATACTGAAGAAAAAGAGAATGTGAGACATCTGTGTATCTATTTGGTGGAAAAGCACTGCCACTTCTCATAATGTATCCACTCTGTATATAGAGTATTTCAGCCTCCAGGCTGTAGGTTCAGGACATTTCACCAGATTTAGAAGCTCTGAAGGGTGCATCTTGATCAGAAATCTTCAGAATTCATCAGTTTGTTCAACAAAAGCCTCAAATGCTCCAATTCAGCATCTGTAAGAACTGGCAAATGGGAAAAAAAAAAACGGTTACTTACCTTTTGTAACTATTGTTCTTTGAGATGTGTTACTCATGTCCATTCCATTGCCCACCCTCCTACCCCTCTGTCGGAGTTACTGGCAAGATGGAACTGAGAAGGTGTAGGGTTGGTGGTGCCAAATATACCGATACATGAGCATGGCAGTCAAGACAGTGCTATAGCCAACCCTAAGGATACTGCTAAGGCAGAACTCTCCGACAACTGTGCACATGGGCACGCACACACCTAGAATGGAATGGACATGAGCAACACATCTCGAAAAACAGTTACAAAAGGTAAGTAACCGTTCTTTCTTTGAGTGCTTGCTCATGTTGATTCCATTCTAGGTGACTCAAGCAGTATCCTTGGAGGTGGGCTTGGAGTTCAGTCTGGAGGCTTGTAGTACTGCCCTGCTGAAGCTAGCATCATCCTGGACGTGCCTGGTCAGTGCGTTGTGGAACATGAATGCATGGATGGATGACCAGGTAGCTGCCCTACAGATGTCATGAATAGGCACTTAGGCCACAAAGGCTGCCAAAGAAGCCTGCATCCTGGGTCAAGTGGGCAGTCACAATCGCTGGGGCTTGAACCTCCCCCTGATTGCACAGTAGCAAATGCAGGCAGTGATCAATGAAGAAATTCTTTGCGCAGACTCTGGGCAGCTTTTCATTCTGTCAGCCACTGCGACAAACAATTGCCTCAACTTGTGGAATGGCTTGATCCTCTCAAAGTAGAAGGCTAATGCCCTCCTGACGTCTAGGGAATGTAGCCCACTCCTCCTCTGACTTATGCAGCTTTGGGAAAAACACAGGTAAGAAAATGTCCTGGCTCGTATGAAATTGGGAGGCCATTTTGGGTAGGAAGGCTGGGTGTGGTCTTAGCTGGACCTTGTTCTTGTAGAAGACCATATAGGGTGGTTCTGAGATGAGCACCCTTATCTCTGAGACCCGGCGGGCAGATGTCACTGCTATCAGGAACACCACCTGCCAGGACAGGAGGAGAAGAGAGCAGAAAGCCACAGGTTTGAAGTGGGGACCCATGAGCTGCAACAGCACCAGATTCAGGTCCCACAGGGGTACAGGGTCCCTGATACATAGGTAGAGGTGCTCGAGGCCCCGAGGAACCTGGCCATGATGTCCTGGGTGAAAACCGACCAACCCATGAGCAGCGGATGGAAGGCCAAGATGGCTGCCAAGTGGACCTGGATAGATGAAAGGCATAGGCTTTGGAGTTTGAGATGCAGAAGGTAGTCCAAGAACAACTGCATCGAGGCTTGCTCGGGCTGAACACCTTTATCCTAGGTCCAGCAAGTGAACCACTTCCATTTGGCCAGGTAGGTCACACTGGTGGAGCGTTTTCTACTGCCCAACAGGACCTGTTGGACATCAGCTAAGCACTGCTGCTCCTGCTCATTTAACCATGCAGCAGCCAAGCCATTAGGTGAAATGCCTGCACGCTGGGATGCAGAAAACTGGCATGGTTCTGGGATAGCAGGTCCAGCCAGAGCGGTAGCTGTAACGGAGCGGCCACCAATAGGTCCAGCAACATGCTGAACCAGGGCTGGTATGGCCAAGTCGGCACTATGAGGATCTCCCTGTCCCGCCTGATTTTCGTAAGGACCCTGGAGAGTAATGGCACCAGAGGGAAGGCGTACATCAGAGCCCCCGACCACTGGACCAGAAAGGCGTCCGACAGGGAGCAGAAAATGTGGCATTTTCTGTTCTCCCTGGATGCAAACAGGTCCACCCGGGGAGTCCCCCACTTGTGGAAGATGAAGCTGAGCACGTCTGGATGGAGGGACCACTTGTGGCATGACAAGAAGAACCTACTGAGGCAATCTTCTGAGGCATTCTTGGCCCCAGGGAGGTGAGCGGCTACGAGCTGGATATCATGCTGCAGACAGAATTCCAAGAAGCGGAGGGCTTCCTGGCAAAGGACAGATGACCTGGCTCCGCCCTGCTTGTTGATATAGAAGACTGTCACCATATTGTCTATCAGGACCTGCACCACTGTGCCCTGCAATTGATGCAGGAAGGCTTGGCAGGCCAGGCGAACCACTCTGAGCTCCCTGATGTGGATATGCAGAGTGTGATCGCGATTGGACCAACGATCTTGCGTTCTAAGTGTGTCCAGATGGGCTCCCCACCCTAGGACCGAGGCATTAGAGATGAGAGTTGCCGACGGGAATGAAGCCACAAAGGTGACCCTTGAAGCATTAATGCAGGATCCTGCCACCACGTGAGCAATGACAGAACACTGTCAGGAATCCTGACCACCAAATCCATGATGTGCTGGTTGGGGGCATAGACTGATGCCAGGGGCCTGAGGCAGAGCTGTGTGTGCTGGACCACGTAAGTGTGTGGTGCCATGTGACCCAACAATTTCCAGCACATGTGGGTGGTGGTGAGAGGGTGGGCTCTCATACATGAGATGAGGTCCACTGTGGCTTGGAACTGAGTCTCGGGGAGGAAGGACCTGGCCCAAGTGGAATTGAGGACTGCCCTGATAAATTCTGTGTGTTGCACTGGGGTGAAGGTTGACATTCTCTCGTTTATTACCAGCCCCAGGAGCAATAGGGTGACACAGGCCAGATCGAAATGCCTCCGCACCCGATCTCGGGACTGGCCCTTTATGAACCAGCGGTCGAAGGATGGGTAAATTCGGACTTCTCGATGTTGCAGGTAAGCGGCCACTGGCGTTATACACTTTGTGAACACTCTCTGGTCCAACGACAGACCAAAGGGCATCGCCATGAACTAGAAGTGGCACTGACCCAACATGAAACAGAGGAAGCGCAGGTGTCCCAGGAAAATGGAAATATGAAAGTATGTGTCCTTTAAATCGAGGGCGGCATACCAGACTCACAGATCCAGGGAAGGGATAATGGAGGCCAGGGGAACCATGTGAAATTTCAACTTCTTGAGAGACTTGTTGAAACGATAGAGGTCCAAGATGGGTCTGAGGCCTCCTTTTCCTTTCAGGATTAGGAAATAACCGGAGTAGAATCCTTTTCCTTAAATGTCCCAAGGGACCTGCTCCACTGCCCCCAGGCACAGGAGGTTTTCGACCTCCTGGACCAGCAGTTGCTCGTGAGAAGGGTCTCTGAAGAGGGATAGGGAGGGCCGGCTACAAACTTCAGGGTATAGCTTGATGAAATCATGTCGAACACCCAACGGTCTGAGATGATAAAGGACCAGGCTGACTGGAAAGGGTGGAGGCGGCTGAGCAAACAGAGGGACGGATCCAGCATATTGACTGGGGCATCGTCTTAGGACGCACCCTTAAAACGACTTTCTGGCCTCCCTGGTTTCTGGGAGGGTCAGGTTGTGCAGTGGGAAGATGAAGGATATTTCCGTTTAGGCCCCTTGTCCTTGTCTTTCCTCCTGTAGGAACCCAATCTGGGAGTTCCCCAGGACCTAGAGAGAAGAGGAGGAGGTGGTGGAAGGTGAAACAGCTTCCTGGCTTACTGAGGGGTGTGAAAGCCCAGGGAGTTGAGGGTGGCTCAACAGTCTTTAAAGCCATGTAGCCTCGCATCTGTAGCTCGGAGAAGAGCCCCGTTTCGCCCTGGATAGTGGCCTGCATCTCTTAGGACAACCCAGAGGACTGCAACCATGAGCTGCGTCTGATGGCCACCGCAGATGTGACCATCCTGGCTGTCAAGTCAGTAGTGTCCCAGGCCATCTGAAGGACTCCCCGGGCCACCGCCGTGCCTTCATCCACCAGCACAGTGAACTGGCCATGATCCTGTTGGAGGATCTCCTTGAACTTATAATTTCAACTTGTGGGACTCGTTGAATGTCTGCCCAACAGTGCCTGATGATTCAATACCCTAAATTGAAGACTGGCTGTTGAATAAACCTTTCTGCCAAATAAATCAAGTCTTTTGGCATCCTTATTTTTGGGGGTGTCACTAACATGGTCCTGTCTCTGTCCCTTTCGTTCACCGCAGACGCAACCAGGGATGCTGCTGGGGAGAGTGTGTACAAGTATTTAAAACCTTTCGCAGGGACATAATATTTCTTTTCTGCTTTCTTGAAAGTCAGCGGAACAGAACAGGGGGTTTGCCACAGTGACTTGGCAATCTTGAGGACCCCTGGGTGAACAGGCAATGCAACCCAGGCAGGGGTGGTAGCCAAAATAACACTGAAGAGGTCGTTGGCCTCCTCCATGACTTCTTCTGTTGGTAAGTTCAGGCTCTCAGCTACCCTTCTAAGGACGGCTTGGTGCCCCTTAATATCGTCCAGGGACTGCTTGTATGTGAAGGTCCAGCCACCACATCCAGGGATGACTAACTACTCTGATTGCACCGCCTGTGGAGGAGCTTGTTCCCCTTCTTTGCCTGGGGAAGGACCCTTAGGAACCAGATCCAATGTGCTGCCCCCCCAATGCATTTGGCACCGTGCTCTGACTGCGGTGCCGTGGCCAGTTTAGCTGAGGCTGCCAGGAAGGGCTGGTGGGAGTAGGGGACTGGCATCCACAGGCACACCCCACGGATTCCAGTACGGCCACTGGGAGGGCCACTGCCTGTGCTGAGATGCAACCGTGGCGGGTGCTGCACTGGTCTCCCGCATCAGTGGTGAATCCCTCCTTCTATGTGAAGGACTGAACTCTTGGTCCAACTTGGACCACTGTCCTTCTGGCAACCATGGTGGAGCCAACGAGGCCTGAGTCTGCTTGCTGACTCTTGTTGGCAACTGGTGAGGCAAGGGCGAGTAATGATGCCTGCTGAAGAAATGGGACTGGGACCGGTGCTATGATGGTGAATGGACCCTCTGGGGCAGGGACTGATGTCAAGGAGACTGCCTGAGGGAGAGTGACCAGCCTAGGGGACCTGCAGCTAGAAGCTCATTGGTACCAGCGATACAGAGACAGATGCCTCGACTCCGGAATCCCATGCCTAGTAAGTGGAGAAATGTGTCAAGGACCTGGGTCTTCTAGCTGGAGAGACAGGATACAGTGCCAGGATCCGAGGTCACAGAGATGGGGATCTGCGCCTATGGTCCGGCGACCAGGGGTGCACCGCCATCCTCTGAGGCTGCACCATGAATGGCTTGCCCTTAAGTGCGGGGGTCTTAGCCTGGTGCGGTGCCTGCAGTGCTGGTAGACTCATTTGGTCTTTGGCCACCGGGGCCACCTCAGGCACTGATGGCCCTGGAAGAGGCCGAGGACTCGTCACTTCCTGGGGCTATGGCGGGATCCTTGTGTAGCCCCGAAGTGGGTGCAAGGCCTGACATAGGTCCTTTGCCCAAAGTCCCCTTCTCCAGTGCCAAGGGACTCCTCGTCTTTTGCCACTTCTTCAGCACAGGAAAAGGGGAATGGGGCTCAGCGGAGCCCGGTGCTGGTGGTGCGCTTCGCACCAAAGCAGAAATACTCGGCGTAGGGTACACAGTGGAGGGCTCTGATGCACTTCCGCATTTAAAGTCAGAAGTTTTTACAAATCTGATACTTGTCTTTTCTGTGGGATTCCCCCAGGCACTTCAGGCAAGTATCATGGGTATCACTGTTAGGCATAGGCCTGCTGCATGTCGAGTGGGGCATGCCCTATTCTGGGACAAAGTTTCAACCGGGACTCTAAAGACACTAACCTGACTATACTAACGGCTAACTAACTACTTACAAACTACTTTACAACTATGTACAGATAAGAGAATGACAGGCTATAAAGAACCGCTAATGCTCTTGCGATCTGCAAGATAAGGTGCTTCAACCATCATGGGCACTAAGGAGCAACTGAGAAGGCGTAGGATCGGTGGCGCCTAATACACTGATGGATGAGCGCGGAACTCAAGGGGGTGCCACAGCTGACCTCACGGATACTGCTAAGGCAGAAATCTCCGACAACTGTGCATGTGGGTGTGCACATGCCTAGAATGGAATCGACACAAGCAAGCAGACGAAGAATAGAAAATTATTCTTACTCTAGTCTCCTGACAAAATTAGCAAGTAGTGCTAAAAAGCTAGAACTGCATAGTGGTGTCCTGAATGGAATTCATAAAGAATTCTGCTCTTCAAACTTCCCAGTTCTAGCAAGCTCTACTTTTTTCTCTATTTCTGGTGAGAAAGCTTTAGCAACAGGTGGGGTTTGTGCAATGATCCAAACATGGTCAAAATTCGGCTTAATCTAATCTCCACTAATAGCTCAACTCCACAGATGAGCTCCCTCACCTGAGTTTACTTTATCTCTGGCCCTCACACTTGTCCTGGATTTTATCAGTTGCACTGTCCCAGGCTATTGTAAATTGTCTTGAATGATGATGAAAGGAGATATGCAGTGATACTGTAGCCGTGTTGGTCCCAAGACAACAACTGATGACTCTCAAATTGAGGACCAATCATGTCTTGTATTAACATCAGAGGAAATCTGGGGAGCCAATGGAGGAAGGAGAGCATAAGTATGATGTATTCTTGGGTGTCTGACTTGCTGAGGATGTGGGCCATCACATTCTGCACAAGATGACCCTTCCGTGTGTTGAATCCCAGGTATAGTGAATGACATAATCTTCATTGGATCTTGCAAATCTTAGTTTAGACCCCCATGGCACCTACATATGCTGGGCAGCCTTCGCAGGAACTTGACAACTGTCAATTTTGAGCAGAAAGTAGAATCAGGTCGTATCCCAAGTCAACAGTGGCTTTTCCAAGCTCTGTGGTCTGCCCAGAAGCATGACTGCTTCTGTAGTTCCCTGGACAGTAGCATTATTATTAAAATGGTGTCTTCTGTTAACTGGGAATTGCAATTTAAGGAGTAAAATGCTGTTGCCACCAGGGCAGCTGCATTATGAATTATTTTTTGTATTTCTGCCAAAAACTACAAACTCATATTAGTGGCAATGAGTTGTTCAAAGGGCTGAATTATTTCATTCCTTATTGAAGACTTGGAATGACTGTTCCAGTAGTGTCGAAGTCCAAAAATAGTGTTCAAGTGAATTCAAGTGAATACAGTGAATAGCAAGCATAGGCCTGCACCTCTACTAACAGAGATTTCATCTGGTTAGGGTTACAGGCTTGGTGAGTACATGGATGGGAAAAATACAAGGAAAACCCTGATGACAGAGGAAGTGATATTGGTGATTCCAGCTTAACAGAGCATCAAAGCCATAGCATGATGCTATGGGCTGCTGTGCTGCAGAAGCATCATCTTTAAAAAGGGACATATGAAGATCTGATCTACCCTAGTCCTTAAATATTATTAATTTGTTTTCTGGCAAAAAATGCTAAGTACATTTTGCAGTTTCCATTGAACAAACCTGTCTTGAACTTGTTTTCTTTGCCTGTTTTGAACTTGTATATAGCGAAGATCTTCACTGCGAAGAGCCATCCTGTAAAATGCTGCATTTCAATTATATGTTCAGACTTCAGGCATCATAGGGCAGAAACGGCATCTCTGTCTGCGTGCTGTACAGCACTGAGCACAACACACATGTATCAAAATGGGAACAAGGAACGATCTGTTATTTTTCCACTCAAATTTGCTGCCCATCCTATTAGTATGCCCACAAAGTGGAGTTAGAAAGAACTAAACTGAGCTTCTTGAATAATGCAATATGGCTTTCCACAACAGACAACTAGCCTAGAACTCTTTGCCACAAGACATCATTGAAATCGAGAGTTCTGCAGGATTCAAAAAAGGACTGGACATTTACATGAATAATGAAAACATCTAGTTACAATTAAAGATGAACAACAAAAATTTTGGAAAAGATATAAACCTTCATGCTTCTCAGCATATGGCAATCACTAAACTGAGAGGAGAGAGGTTGGAAAAAAACTGTTATAGTCCATAAATGCCCACTTTGGGTCTTCTTGCACCTTCTTCTGAGACATCTGGTATTGATCACAGTTGAAGACAGGATGTAGTGGACTAGATACAGAAACTGAAATCTTCGCTAATGATTCCAAATGTCTGTACAGAGATTTCAAAAGGCCTCAGAAAATATTTAATGCAACACCTTTACAAACATGCAAAAACAGCAACGTGTAGTGCAGCACCTGACAGGCAAGGAGCAAATTATTCATTGATGGATAGGATTCATATAGCTGATTGAAGCAAATCCAATGAATGCTAAACCAAATCACAGAAGTAGAGATATGAAGAACTAAGACGCAATTTTTCTCTTGTAATTGCAGGGAACTAATAATGTGAGATACCACTAACTCTGATTAGCTAGTCTCAACAAGTAAGCGAAAGAACAACCACAGCATCAAAGTTGGTACAGGATTCTTTTCTATTCAGTTTTTTACACAGTGGCCATAACCCCATGGCTTATTGAAGCTTTCTAGAGTAAAAGCATACAAGATGACTTATGACAAAATGTTTCTTCACCGTTCATCCAATCTGTGGGTGCAGATTAAGTAAAAAATGTTTTAGCCTTTTGTAAATGTTAATTGGTTGTGAGCTTCTTTGTGGAAAAGCATGAGTCTTACCCTCAGGATAGACAGTTTCATTAATCTTGAAGAGCCGAGATGTTAAGGGTGACTGAAGGCCGAGAAGGTGGGACAGTCTTTAGCAAAGCAGTGGAACAAGTGATATACAGGGATGAAATGTTCTTAAGCAGCCAAATCTTCCTGAAGAGGTAGGTGCTGCATCCTGCACCAGTTGCTGCATTTTTAAAAATGTTTTCAAACCATATATTGCAGTGGTTTTCAACCTGTGGCCAGTGGACCCCTAGGGGTCCGCAGACTATGTCGAAGGAGTCCGCAAAAGGTTGTCATTACCATGGAACCAGTGATTATCAACTTGTGCTTCATGGGGGGTCTGCAGACTATGTTTAAGAATTTCAAAGGGCTGTGCACCTCCCTTTGACATTTTTTAGGGGTCTGCAAACGGAAAAGGTTGAAAACCATTGGTACATTGCATTGCAACAGTACAATCTGGAGTTAAAGGCATTTCTGATCACAGCCAGGTCATAATCTGAGAGAATGGGGTCCATTCTCCTAGTTAACCACAGATTGTAGGAGGCATTTTTTCATTCCCAATGTTGTACGAGTCCAGTGTCAGTGTGGGGTCTAAATCCCTGAAGCTGCCTGTGGATACTGGATAGGACAGCAAAGAGGATGCAACTTTGTCATATTCCACAGCTGAAGGCTTTGAATCAATCACTATCACCATTCTCTGGGCAGGGACCAAGGATGTGACAATCTAGCTATCTGAATTCTGCCAGCAGTGCTGATGAGCAGTTCAAAGTGCTGGATTACCTCATTCTCTGAAGGACTGGAGTGCATGGAACATGGTGGAGGTTGATGCTCTGATATTATGCAGATATGATACTTTCTTCCTGAGCCACTTCCCAACAATCTGCCCCAGGCTGATCTGCTGGGTGCTCAAACTTACCACCATGCTGCAACACAGATGACAAAGATCATAAAATTACAGTAGACTTGGATGCATTATAGTACCTGTAAAGAACAAACATCAGTGCGACTGACAGAAAAAAATTCAACATATTCTGACGATATTGGCACACACTTGCAACAGAACTTCTTCATAATGAAAACATTGTAATCAATTTGCACTGCCCTTCCAGTTAGTTGTCATTTGCCACATCTGATTGGTACAAGTGCAACCCTTCACGTGTTCTGTCTGCCTCTCCTTCCTTGCATGCAGACCAAGGGAATAAAAACAGCATGGCCTCCTTGGGTGCTGGCTGCTCAGTTCTGCTACAAACTGCATGAGAACACAGGAGACATGGTGATCCCCTCTGCCACTCTCTATTTGTTTCCATGACTCTGGCACTCCAGAAAAATTATTTATCCTGGGAAGGAAAAGTGTTAGAACTTGATTTAAATTGATTCTGAAGGGTATAGTGAAAACATCAGATCTTAGCATATGGATAATAGAACTAGCCCATCAAAATGGCACAGGAAGTCAAAACGGGTTTAGGAAATACCATCAGCAGTCTAGATTTGTTATAGACAACAGACTCCAGTTGGTAGCCTCAGAATCTTTCTGGTAGCCACTATGCAGAGAAATGACAAAACAACTCCTTTGAGACAAGCCTTGACTGATCTCCATAAGGACACAAAAGCCCTCTGATTTTCTGGAGTTCTTGGCAATTACTACTTTGTGCAATGCCAACTCTGAGAATTCAAAGACAGTACTTTGCAACATTTAAAAACAGAAAGTAAATACTGCTATATTATGGGATGTGTACATACAAATCCACATTTGCTACCTTCTGGTGTAACAGCATTGCATTCAAGGAGCTTCATTTTCTTATATGTAAACATACATTCAGGTCAAATTCAGATAGTCTGTTGTTCACCCTGAGAAAAACTTTCACTCACACACAATGAATCAGGCTGAGAAATGTCAAGTAAACAGAAATGTATTAGAATGGTAAACAAAAACCATTCAATATTACAAACAATGGCTCTACTTTAATGTACCAAACAATGCTCTCATCAGTCTTGACTGGTTAATAAACATAGGGCTTGTCTACATCAGAAAGTTGCAGCGCTGGTGAGGGAGTTACAGCGCTGCAACTTTGAGAGTGTCCACATCTGCAGGGCATCACCAGCGCTGCAACTCCCTGTTTGCAGCGCTGGCCGTACTCCCGTTTTGTCTCGGGTGTAGAGGATCCAGCGCTGGTGATCCAGCGCTGGTAATGCAATGTAGACACTCACCAGCGCTTTTCTTGACCTCCGTGGAAGGAGGAAGCCTCTGGTAATCAAGCTGGTTTCCTTTCCCGGTTTGCTCTCTCGGTCCCGGAGCCAGCCAGCAAACCGCAGGGAAGGAGACCTGCTTGCTCGGGGTTCCGGGACCGAGAGAGCAAACCGGGAACGCCGCGGTTTGCTCTCTCGGTCCCGGAGCCAGCCAGCAAACCGCGGGGAAGGAGACCTGCTTGCTCGGGGTTCCGGGACCGAGAGAGCAAACCGGGAAAGGAAACCAGCTTCGCCGCGGTTTGCTCTCTCGGTCCCGGAACCCCGAGCAAGCAGGTCTCCTTCCCCGCGGTTTGCTGGCTGGCTCCGGGACCGAGAGAGCAAACCGCGGCGTTCCCGGTTTGCTCTCTCGGTCCCGGAACCCCGAGCAAGCAGGTCTCCTTCCCTGCGGTTTGCTGGCTGGCTCCGGGACCGAGAGAGCAAACCGCGGCGTTCCCGGTTTGCTCTCTCGGTCCCGGAACCCCGAGCAAGCAGGTCTCCTTCCCCGCGGTTTGCTGGCTGGCTCCGGGACCGAGAGAGCAAACCGCGGCGTTCCCGGTTTGCTCTCTCGGTCCCGGAACCCCGAGCAAGCAGGTCTCCTTCCCCGCGGTTTGCTGGCTGGCTCCGGGACCGAGAGAGCAAACCGCGGCGTTCCCGGTTTGCTCTCTCGGTCCCGGAACCCCGAGCAAGCAGGTCTCCTTCCCCGCGGTTTGCTGGCTGGCTCCGGGACCGAGAGAGCAAACCGCGGCGTTCCCGGTTTGCTCTCTCGGTCCCGGAACCCCGAGCAAGCAGGTCTCCTTCCCCGCGGTTTGCTGGCTGGCTCCGGGACCGAGAGAGCAAACCGCGGCGTTCCCGGTTTGCTCTCTCGGTCCCGGAACCCCGAGCAAGCAGGTCTCCTTCCCTGCGGTTTGCTGGCTGGCTCCGGGACCGAGAGAGCAAACCGCGGCGAAGCTGGTTTCCTTTCCCGGTTTGCTCTCTCGGTCCCGGAACCCCCCTTGAAGCCGCCCAACAGCGCTGCAGTGTGGCCACATCTAACACCACTTGCAGCGCTGGTTGCTGTAAGTGTGGCCACTCTGCAGCGCTGGCCCTATACAGCTGTACTAATACAGCTGTAACAACCAGCGCTGCAAAATTTTAGATGTAGACATGGCCTTAGAAACAATTTGCAATGTAATCGCTCAGCAGAGCAGCAGGGAGCACAGAAGCAGCTATCAGAATTTCACTTTCTTCAAAGTGTACAGGACAGCAGTTTCAAATAATTCACCATCAACTAAGCCATTTTTCAGATAATCTAGCACCTTCTCTTTCCATACAAGTCTTAACATAAGCCTTTGGTTTGGAAACCCAGAAAGAACAAAAATGATCTATTCAACTTGCTCATTAGCAAATCTGTAATACTGTGCATCACTGATGAGACAAATGATATTGTACATTAAGTTTCTACCCCATTGTTCTCAATGTGGACAATTATTTAATCCATCTTTTACATCAAGTGAAGCCCATTTCTTGCCAGAGCAAGGCATCCTTTTAGTTCTAGATCTGAAAGTTTTCACTACTTCTTTTAAGTGAAATTAAATTTTGTGAGGGGAATGAATATGCATTGATGAGGAGTCAAATAGACAATATGATCTATTGTGACCACAGGGACTTTCTGGGCTCCCACTGAGAGGGCTTCCCACATTCACAGTTTTCCATTACTTGTTTTAATTTCAAACTCAGCAATAAAGGAACTTTTTTCACACTCCACATTACTACCTGGAGTATTTCAGTGCCACAGAATTAAATTCAAACCCACAGATAGCAATGGAAATTTAAAACAGCTGAGAAACTAACAATCCAGGGAACACTTCAAAGAGCAGCTGACCTCCAAGATGACAGAAGATGTAAAATTACTGTAGGCCAACAAGAGCCAAGGCCTAAAAAAAACAGCTGGCTACAAAGAGGAGAGCAGGTGGCTCCTGGAGTCCCCAGGTAAGACATGCACTCAAACAGAAGCATGATGCCTCTTCCAGATGATGGCGATTTTGAACATTCTGTCAACATTTGAAGACAGACCACATTTAAAAGATAAAACAAACACCAAGAGAAAGACCCATGCTCTATGGTCCACCAAACTCACTGGGTTTATAATGAAAGTTTATTGTTCTGCTTCCTAGTACAATAAGCTACAAGGTACGTACAGTATAAAATGAGAATGGCCACAAAGCAAAAGTGATACAGACATTCTGTTACAGTACAGTGGAGGAAACATTCTCTGCCTAATTTTTCCACGTATAGCAGCTACAACTACTGACCCTCCCTCCCCTCCAAAAAATATTAAAATGAAAACTCTCTCGCTTAGGTGCAGCAGAATTGTATGTCTTTTGGGGACACTGGTTACCACCCGCCAATATTTCAAGGAACTTTCAGAAACTAAAACAACAAAAGAAACAAAAATAATCTGTGAAGATGGTAGTGACATGATCCATGTAGAATGCTCATGCCACGCCAGGTTCAGTTCTCCTCAAAGTAAACGGCCTGTAAAGAAAAGAAAAGTCTGTTACACTGAGAAATGTATCAATAAAAATGGTCAGAATTCAAATATAATAATGTAGAATCTGGAACTGGAAGAACTAGGTATCCAGCTGACATATATTCCAGTTGTCCTTATCATGAACACTTACACTCTTATTACTGACAATGCTTGGAGATTTTGAAGGCTGATACCCCTTTTCCTTCAAACTTGAGATGCTACACACAGGAGATTACACACCAAGGAAAGTGCACAACTGACAAATCCACCTACCATTCAAGGCCCCAAAAAGACGGTTACTCACCTTTGTAACTGTTGTTCTTCGAGATGTGTTGCTCATATCCATTCCAGTTAGGTGTGCACACGCCGCGTGCACGTTCGTCGGAAGATTTTTACCCTAGCAACACTCGGTGGGTCGGCTGGGCGCCCCCTGGAGTGGCGCCGCTATGGTGCCGGATATATACCCCTGCCGACCCAGCCACCCTTCAGTTCCTTCTTGCCGGCTACTCCGACAGAGGGGAAGGAGGGTGAGTTTGGAATGGATATGAGCAACACATCTCGAAGAACAACAGTTACAAAGGTGAGTAACCGTCTTTTCTTCTTCAAGTGCTTGCTCATATCCATTCCAGTTAGTCGATTCCCAAGCCTTATATAGGCGGTGGGGTCGGAGTGAAATGTGGCAGAATGTAAACTGCTGAGCCAGAGGCTGCAGCATCCCTTGACTGTTGAACCAGAGCATAATGCGAAGCAAGAGTATGGACCGAGGACCATGGAGCTGCGCGATAGATCTCGTGGGTAGGTACACGAGCCAGCAAGGCGGCAGATGAAGCCTGAGCCCTGGTAGAATGCACGGTGATGTGGCATGGGGAAATGTGAGCCAAATCATAACAAGTGCGGGTGCACATCATCACCCAAGTGAGATCCTCTGAGAAGAAACAGGTAGGCCTTTCCTTCGGTCTGCTACTGCGACCGAGAGTTGTGGCGTTTTACGAAATGGTTCTGTCCGCTCAATATAAATGCGAGCGCTCTACAGATGTCCAGGGAGTGCAACTGTTGCCCCCATTGCGTTGAGTGTGGTTAACATGAAAGGCCGAAATCACCTTAGGGTGGAAAGCCGGGTGTGGTCGTAACTGCACCTTGCCTTTGTGAACATAGTGTACGGCAGAACCACCGTAAGAGAGCCCTGAGATCGGAGACTCATCTGGCCAATGTAATGGCTACGAGGAAAGCTGTCTTCCAAGACAGGTATAGCAGCGAGCAGGTCGTTAATGGCTCGAATGGGGGAGACATAAGTCTGGTTAAAACCAGGTTGAGGTCCCAGGTTGGGGCTGGGCAGCGTACTTGAGGGTGTAAGCACTCCAAGCCCTTGAGGAACCTCGAAACCAAAGTGTGAGAGAACACGGAACGACCACCTTAGCCTGGGTGGAAGGTAGAGATGGCTGCAAGTGCACCCTCAGTGATGACACCACTAGGCCCTGCTGTTGTAGGCCAGAGGGCAGTCCAAAATAGAGGGGATGGAGACCTCAGTAGGAGGAAGATCAAGCGTTTCGCACCTGTAGGAGAAACGCTACCACTCAGCCAGGTACGTTGACCAGGTGGAAGGCTTCCTGCTACCCCGGTTTAGTCACGCAGCAGATACACCGTGAGGTGAAGAGACTGCAGGTCCGGGCGGCGAAGCCTGCCGTGGTCCTGAGTTATGAGGTCTGGGTGGAGTGGCAGGGTAATTGGGTTGGCTATTGACAGGTCGAGCAACGTGGTGTATCAGTGCTGCCTGGACCACGCTGGAGTGATCATGATGATGCGCGCCCTGCCCCTGCAAAGTTTGAGCAGGACCCAATGAGCCAGGGTGAACTGTGGAAAGGCATAAAGGACAGAACCTTGGACATTTCCTGTTCTCGCGGTAAGCAAATAGGTCTACGTGGGGAAAAATCCCCACTTCTGGCAACAGAATGCATCACATCAGGGCAGAGCGACCACTCGTGAGACAGGAAAGACCTGCTGAGTCGAAGTGCCAAGGCGTTCCGAACACCTGGGAGAAAGGACGCTACCAGTTTTATCGAGTGGGCTATGCAAAAGTCCCAGAGATGGATGACCTCCTGACAAAAGGAGGAGGACCATGTCCCTCCCTGGTTGTTTATGTAGCACATGGCCGTTGTGTTGGCTGTAAACACAGACACCACGGCCTCGCAGCTGCTGCTGGAACCCCTGGCACGCCAGGCGGACTGCTCTCATTTTTGGACATTGATGTGGAATGCCAGCTCCTGAGAAGACCAAAGGCCTTAAGCTCGAACGTGACCAAGGTGAGCACCCAAGCCAAGAGATGACGCGTCCGTCGTCAGGGACAGTGAGGGCTGGGGCGGATGGAACGTCATCCCTGCCCACACCAGGGAGGGAGTTAGCCACCATTCTAGGGAGCCCAGAGTGCTCAAGGGAATGGTGACTATCGTGACCATTGGGTCCCTGTCCGGGTGGTACGCCGATTTGAGCCAAACTTGGAGAGGACAGAGGCGGAGCTTCGCGTGTTTGGTTACAAATTTGCAGGCAGCCATGGGACCCAGGAGGCCGAGACAAGTGCGAGCCAAGGTCGTTGGGAAAATCTGCAGACCTCGGATGATTGTTGCCATCGCCTGAAACCGCAGCTGTGGTAAGCAGGCTCCGGCTAGGTCGGAGTCCAGGATAGCTCCTAGGAAGTCTAACCTCTGCGTGGGAACCAGAGTGGATGTTTCTATAGTGATCATCAGGCCTAGACGTGTGAATAGGTCCTTGACGATGTCCACATGCTGAGTGACTTATGTCTCAGAGTCTCCTCAGATAAGCCAATCGTCCAGATACGGAAAACGCATATCCGACGTCGGTGGAGGTGGGTGGCGACTACAGCTATACACTTGGTTAATACCCGTGGGGCTGTAGAAAGGCCAAACAGCAGGATCATAAACTGGAAGTACTGCCGGTTGGCTAGAAGCGGAGGTATCTCCTGTGCGGAGGGAAGATGGCAATGTGAAAGTACGCATCCTTCATATCAAGGGCGGCATAGCAGTCTCCAGGATCCAAGGCAGGATAATGGTTCCCAGGGATATCATGCGGAACTTCAAACCTTATCATAAACTGGTTGAGTCCTTGCAGGTCTAGGATAGGTCTGAGACCTCCATACGAGTTGGGGATTAGGGAATAATGGGAGTAAAACCCTTTGCCCCTTTCGTCCATCGGCGTCTGCACCTCTTGTAAGAGGAATTGCTCTTGAGAGGGGTCCCTGAAGAGAAACAGGGCTGGAACAAATTGAAGGTGGTACCCATACTCCACCATGTGTAGGAGCCAGCGATCTGAAGTTAAGTGGGACCACGCCAAGAGGAAGTAGGAGTGGGATCCCACCTGTAACTAGTACGCCGCTCTCGGGCGCACCTTCACAAGTTTGTCTTTGGTCCCGGTGGTGATTGTGAGGGACCTCGATCTTGGCCCTCTAGAGGTCCTGACGGTCGTCTGCGACCACCTCGGCCACGCCGTCTGCCAAAGTCCTGTCTGTGGCTAGGCACAGAGTATGGCGGTGTGGCTGGGGACGGAAAGGCCTGCGTTAGGTAGTCGGCATATGCAGCTTGGGGTTGCCTTCGCTGCGAAGAGGCCTTTACCATCAAATGGTAAGTCGTGAATGGTATACTGCCGCTCCGGCAGGAGGTTTGAAACCTGAAGCCATGAGGCGCTCCTCATGGTAACACCCGATGTCAGAGCCCTGGCTGCTGAGTCTGCTGCATCCAACGAGGCTTGGAGGGAAGCTCTGGCCACCTTTTTCTTTCTTCCTCCAAGAGGGCAGTGAACTCTTGGCGGGAGTCTTGAGGGAGAAGCTCCATAAACTTATCCACCGTCACCCAGGTGTTATAATGATATGGGCTAAGCGAGACTTGTTGATTTGCCACGTAGAGCTATAAGGCCCCTGCAGAGTACACCTTGCGGCTGAGTAGGGTTATTTGCCAAGCCTCCTTCGATTTTGGGGCTGGCGCCTGCTGGCCATGCCATTCCCTTTCCTTAATGGACTGAACGACTAGTGAGCAGGGAGGAGGACGGACATAGAAGTAGTCGTACCCCCATAGAGTATCGGCATTCGCCTGGATGGTCCGAATAAACGGGTAGGGCCCCTCTAGTGGGGCAACCGCCGATAGAATGTCCACTACCGGGTCCCCTACCTCCAGGACCTCCCCCACCTGGAGGTCCATATAGAGTGCTACCCTTCTTAGGAGGTCCTGATGGGCTCTCAGGTTGTTGGTGGGCACATCAGAATCGCGGTCCTCAGCATAAGAGCTGTCCACATGGGATGACACTGATGCGTGTCCGGATGGCCATGGAGGTGCTGAAAAATTGTGGTCAGAGTCTGTGACTCTACCGGACCTTGCCCAACTTGGCACCAGGGACTGGTATCGAGAGGCGTACCAGTACCTGGAACAAGATCTGAACCTGCAACCAGAGTGGTGCCGGGAGGTTGACCGACATCTCGAGGCTCGATGTTGGGAGTGGCTACGGGAGTCACATTGCCGGGAGCTGGAACGGTGCCGAGAGTAGCGGGTCGGCGAATGGGACACCGACCGGTGCGGCGAGTGCGACCGGTACCGAGGAGGAGAACAGCATCGGGACTGCAAGTGGCGTCGGGAGCAGGAGTGCCAACGGGACCTGGAGTGTCTGCGGGACTGTGATCATGAACGGTGCCGCTCTGCTGTGCCGACAGAGGATGGTCGTATCAAGGGAGGCTTGCCAAGAGACTGTATTATCCGCACCAGCGGTGCCGGGGGTTCAGGCAGCATCTACTCTGTCCTGGCAATGAGATCCCTCGCCGCTTGGAATGTCTCCGGCGTGATGGGAACAGTAAGCTCAACCACAGCGCGTACCAGGGAGCTGTCAGGCACCGGATTTCATGGCTCTCGTGGGACCAGGATCGACGGTGCCGACGTCGTCAGTGCCTCGGCAGGTGTCGGTACCGGGAGATCCGACTTAGATGAGCTCTCTGGCTGTGGTGCAGTTGGCACGGAAGCAGCAGGAGCAGGGAGCTCAACCATGGCGCGTGACGGGGAGCTGTCAGGCACTGGCAGGAGGAGTTGTGGGCTCTCTCGGAGAGAGGGAGCGATGCTGAGTCGACTTCGGTGCCGGCAACGGCCGGTGCCAAGAGGCCTTGGCAGTGCCAGCGGGATCCAGTGCCGGGGAGGCACTTCTGTCCGCCAATTGACCAGCGCTCAATGCCGAAGGTGGAGGGGTAAGTGAAAGTCCCGCTCCATTTTGTTCTCGGCTTAAAAGCCTTGCAAATGGGGCACTTAGCTGTGAAGTGCAATTCCCCAAGGCACCTCAAACAGGAGTCGTGTGGATCTCCTGTTGGCATCGGCTTGTGGCATGGGCTCCGGCACCGGGTGCGGGGAAGGGGCTATTCCCCAAACCCCGTTAACTATTACTAAACTAACTACGCTAGTAAAGAAAAAACATTATATCTATCTATCTATCTATATCCACTGTTCCAATGACCGACACGGGCGGTAAGAAGGAACTGAAGGGTGGCTGGGTCGGCAGGGGTATATATCCGGCGCCATAGCAGCGCCACTCCAGGGGGCGCCCAGCCAACCCACCGAGTGTTGCTAGGGTAAAAATCTTCCGACGAACGTGCATGCGGCGCGCGCACACCCTACTGGAATGGATATGAGCAAGCACTTGAAGAAGAACAAGAATATCTGAAGGGAGAACCCTAGCAATGTGTGCGCTTTAATCTCATCCTCAACTCTTAAAACAGTGAGACTAAATTTGTATAATGGTGGAACACTTACCTTAAAGATACAAAAATTCCATATTATAATTGTCTCAGATATATTTGGTGCGGTTGAGGGCTCTCTCAGCAAGATGACCACTTTCATCTGTGATCTTTTCCCAATCCGTTTGTCCAACCACAAAACCAATGGCCCTCTTTCTGTCTGCATCCTTCTTTTCTTCTAGGTCTGCCCACCTTACCTACGAAGAACATAATGTCAGTAACACAGTCCTTCAAGAATAAACACTAGAACACTAGTAGGCCTTTCACTCACAGACTAGTGTACAAAGAAAATTCTTAACCTGCACTCAATCATTTTGGTTCTGAAACTGAAGACCCAAATCATTCTCTCAAAGGAAGCAGTGGATGTTCCCCTAATTACATCATTTAAAAGGGAATGTCCTGAATGTATCTCAGAGTAGAGAAAAATCTTGCACTGGCTAGGGGATGGACTAGATGATTAAGTCTTTTCCATTTTAACACTAATAATTCTGTGATTCAGAGCATAGTGGTTGCATTTATTCTAAGGCTTAGAGGAAGAATATGGCAGGATGCCTACTGCCCACAGGAAACAAAAGACAAGAGACCATTGGAAAGTATTTTTCTGTGTGAAGGGACTGAGGGATACTAGGGGAAAGCCACAGAACACAACAGTGCTTCTGTAAGGAAGGATTACATAGGCTTACTTCTTAGTGTTCACAACCATAGTGTGTGCAAGTCATTATTCTCCTTGTCCCAAATGAAATGGAACAGAGAACACAATGTTGAACTACAGTTTTTTCATAACTATAATCCTTCTCTGCATCTACCTTGTAAGCTTAATTACATCCGGGAGACATTTAAAACTAGACTGGACAAAGTAGAGGAATATATACTGTAGGGAACAATCCTGCACTGACTGAAGGAGTCACAATAAATAGTTCTTTTCTATTTTTGGCTTTTATGACACATTTCTGGATGAACCTTTTTACTACCTCACCCACTGTGCTAAGCTGCTCATTTATGTCCCGTCCCACCTTGACAACTGCCACTTCCTCCTCTAAGGCTTCTTAAAGTCACTCACAATCTTCATCTCTGATCTGTTCAGACCTCTGCAGTCACCTTCTCACACACACATATGTGCATAGATGGAAGGGGAGGGGGAGGAAGAGGAGAAGAGGGCATAAAAGCAATTAATGGGAGGGTTGTAACCAAGACACAAGGTAGAAAGAGTGATGATAGGGCTAGAGAAGCAGTATCTGCAAGCAACTCATGGAATGTCTACACAGCAACTAGACATCCATAGCTAGCCCATGTCAGCTGACTCGAGCTGGCAGGGCTCAGGCTGCAGGGCTGTTTCACTGCTGTGTAGACTTCCAGGCTCGGGCTGGATCCCAGTCTCTAGGACCCAGCGAGGTGAGAGGGTCCCAGAGGTCTTGGGCCTGGAACTCTGCACAGCAATGAAATAGCACTGTAGCCTTAAGTCCCAGAAGCCCGTGTCAGCTGACACAGGCTAGCCTTGGGGTTTTTTTTTTTTGCTGTGCAGACATACCCTCAAGAACAAATCTCTTCCCCATCCTGTCCTCCAATCCTGATTTCTGCTGACTCATTGGCCCCAATGCCCACCCCTCACTTACTACCCCAGTTCCCCAATCTACTTAGTTCAATGTCCTCATTCTGCCAATCCAATGTACAAGGAAATAATTTTTACATTTATTTCCATTACCACTAATTTTGTACAAATATTTATATTCATAAAAATAAAATGTTAACAAATGTGAAGAGTATTTCCTTGCTTAGCAACATAGGGGCCCTGGTGGGGATGGAACTAGGGAGAGCTGTTACCCAGCCTTGCTCCCCACCTCAAATCCCATTCACCTCTGAAAATGTCTTACAGTTTGTGAGGAAGTGGTCCACTGGAAGAGAGCTCTCTGTTAAACCATAGGACATTCACCAGAAGAAACCTCAGGTCCTCTTCTCCAGACTTATTTCTCCCTCTAGCCACCCTGCACAAACTCACACTGAGTACCACTCTCCTGCTAAACCCATTCCTGGCCTCCAAGTAACTATCCCACTGTTGTCCTCCCCAATCACCTTCTTATCCTCCTGCCAAAAACTCCGTAATACCCCCAACTCCTCCCAGTTCAACTGGCCAAAACTAACCTCCTCATCCATCTACCTACACTTTTAAAAAAATCAAACATGCGCTCCACAAAAATTAGCTTAGAGTAAAGGTTGCTCGATTGCATTTTCTATGAACATGATCTTTAAAAATTAAGAACGGTCAGTGTTAACATCCACACCAACCTCAATTTACATTTTATCACCCAAACACAATTACAAACTCCTCAGCTCCATGACAAACTCTTTCAGTTTTAACATACAAGTAACCACAATGTATACAATCAGTTCCTCCCATTCCCTCTGATGTGCACAACCTGCACTTCAACCTCATTTTTCCATGCTCAGTTAGTATAAACACTATGATTACGCACATCTATAGGGAATAATATAGCTTAAACTTGCTGAGATTAGAGTTTGGGTTATTGAATGTATGTTGGAATTAAAAGGGAGTTTGTTGCTGAGCTGAAGACCCAGACTATATTTTATTGATGCTTAGGGGAGTAAGACATAAGTTGGTTGACCATAGCTGTAAATGAGTTTACTGTCAGTTTCCTTGATTTTTAGTGACTGTCTTCATAGGAAATGTAATTAAGCAACCTTATTCTAAAATACCTAATTTTACGGTAGATCAGTGTTTCTTGAACTGGAGTCGCCGCTTGTGTAGGGAAAGCCCCTGGCGGGCTGGGCCAGTTTGTTTACCTGCCCTGTCTGCAGATCCAGCCAATCGCAGCTCCCACTGGCCATGGTTCACTGCTGGAAGCAGCGCAGGCCGAGGGAAATATTGGTCACTGCTTCTAGCAGCTCCCATTGGCCTGCAGCTGCGAACCGTGGCCAGTGGAAGTCACAATCGGCCGAACCTGCGGACCTAGCAGGTAAACAAACTGGCCCGGCTCTCCAGGGGCTTTCCCTACACAAGCGGCGACCCCAGTTTGAGAAACACTGTGGTAGATTATTATTTTAAGTGATGCTCATGCACATTTGTACATTCATGCGTCTCCGTGCAATTTTACTTTCTGTTCATAGAAGTATTTTAAGCAGCAGCATACATTCAGGGATGATAAAGGATCAATTTTTATTTATACACAAAGAAAATCACTCAAACTGAACCTGCCCTGAATTTAAGAACACATACTGTTTCCTTCACTATCCTTGTTACAAAGTCTACTACTAAAATGGATTAACTTTAACAGATCATAACAGTCACATACGTACCACCCATTTTATTTTCTTCTTCTCTCATATACAACACACAGTACAAACTTACTAGCCTCTTTTCTGCATTATATACTATATACCTTTTGTGCCTCTGCAAAACATACACCATACACAGAACACCCATATCCATGACTTCTCTTGAAAGTCGGCATCTTTATATAGAATGTTTCCTTAAGGACAGCATATCTTTTTGCTAACTCTCAAAAACTGAGACATATGCTGTTAATCTTCACTATCTTCAATGGCTTATTTTATCACATCAAATCTGTATGTGTTTGGAAGACCATGTCCTTAAAAACAGTCTGCCATGGCATCTAATGGGACAATGACATGAAACGAGTCCACAGTAATCCTGTATGCAGGCAAACTGAATGAATGGTGCAGACTATGTTCCAGAGAGAATGCTATTTGAGTCCTTTAGAGATATTAAGCACTAAAGGAGTTTATTACCCTCTTCTTGCCAGGTTCAGAAGCACGTGTATCATAGTCATCTGGAAGCTGAAGATAATCCTCCATCCTGCTGGCAATTGCTTCCCAATCACGTTTCCTCTTTGTGCCTGTCCGCAAGCCATCCAGCTTGTCTGAGAACAAACACAGAGCCTCAGCGTTAAAGGAGAAAATGTGTGTAAAAGGCACACAAACAAGATGAGAGAGGGGACACTTTCAAAAGGATGAGTCTGTATTTCACAGCAGCAGAACTTGCATATCCAGATTGTGTTGATGAGTGGAATGATCTCTAGTTTGTTTCAACTCACTCCCATTTCCAACTTTTATTTATCTTTCATATTAATTTTGTCAGTAACACTCAGTATTCTTGTTTGTATGAGGGAGGAAAACGTATCTTCCTGGAAGTTCACCTCATTCAGCGTCCATGCTCAGCAGGCATAACGCTGCCGCTGGAAGCCGTTGGTGGAATGGCAGTCTCATCTATTCTGCAGTTTTACACAATATTAATGCCACACATTTTCTTCCCAGTGTTGGGTTTAATACTGTGTCAAACATAGTATAATATGCAATATCAGGAACTTGGTGTCCATCAAACTGTTAAACCTACTAAGGACTGTATAAGTGAGCAGTTTTTGAAGAATGCTTCTACTGAACACAAAATCCTGGGACTGCAGAAAGACTCAGAATCTGGTATTATTCATGGTGTGAGAGGTCACACACACGACTGCTCTAGAAGTAGGTTTGTCCAAAGGTCACTTTTTAATTCTGTTGCTTATTGAACCAGAGTGACCAGCCCGAGAGATAAAGTGAAACAAGATGACATTAATTGAGTTATAAGAACTTGCTCTTTTTGGCCACTTATTCAAAGCAGATTGCTAGTGGTAATGAGACAAAGTATATAAGGTTAAGGATTAATAGGTGCTAAGACACAAAACTGGCTTTACAGAGCTAAAAATATTTTTTTCCGTTTGTGTTTATTCATTGGTTCATAATGTCATGTACTAAGTTTGTTGCCCTTGTATTTTCAACAATTTCTATAATCATTGCCATGTTAAAGTATATGTAGAGTGACTTTTTACAGTTATTTGGTGTTCTCTGTAAACCGTTGCCAGTGAGGACAGTGACACTAACTCAGAAGTCACTAATGTTATTAAATTAGCCAACAGGAGATCTCTGAAACGAATCAAATACAAAGCAGCCTATTTGCTGGGCAGCAGAAAAGGACAGTATAAAAATGTGCATCCAAAGAATTTCCGTATGTACATGAATTTTGTTTTATTTAAATTAGCAAAGAGCAGAGTAGTACTGGAGGTCATGCAAAACAAAAAAAACGAATGGTGACTTGTGCATACTTCAGTAAAACTTCACATGCCAAACAAAGTGAATCCCTCCCTCATTCAATGCCAGAATTTTCAAGTATCCATTATGACCCATTTAATTGGGACAGATTCAAACCTTTCATTTGCCCAAGCAAAGCATTTTCGAATCCCCTCCCCAAAGATACTACAGTTAAAAATCAACACAGAACAGCTGTATCTGCTTTCTTGATGTGCTAATAGTTACAAAGAATAAAAGAAGAAACTTAATGCAAAATCAAATATGCCCAATTTGTAACTACGGCTCCACAGAGAGATGTCATCTCCTTTCAGGAGAGAAACTCTAGGCATAGGAAAGTCCTTTATATTGCTCTAGCAGTAAAGGTATTTCCAAGCCCATTTAGTATTGTTCACAAATTACTCAACAGAGACCACTGCTATCCTAAGGAGCTCCAGAATAAACAGCATTGAAAAGGAAAGCAGCACACACATTTAGGAACATTGAAGTTGTGACAAATGGAGAAGTCGAGGAACTCTGTGATACAGCAGTCATATCAACACTTTCCCACTGCAAATCAGAATTTTCTGATGCAATGTGCGAGTAGTAAGCACATTTGATCACCAGCATGAAAGAGTTAATTCTCCCACTTTGCCTGTGTATGACAAGAGTTGCAAATCGGTACCTGAAAGTTTTGCAACACTCAAATGTAAAAAGGTGAGTTAAGGATTGCACTGTCAGTTTGAATAATCCTTCTTTTAAGAATTCCATTATCTTGGTATAGAGTATGTTTTTAAATTTAATCTCCTTTTGTGTTTGAAGCTGGCTGCCCTTCCAGGGACATCTGCTTCCATCCATGCCGTGGTACTTCAAGGCATGTCCAGAGGTGCCCCCAGAGCAGACACTCCTTAAAGCATTCTCAAAGTCCTATTGCAAAGATTCTCGGTACATCAACTCAGAAGGGTTCCTTGTTATCAGACAAGGTTTCACTTTGTAATATGGAGCCCGCGACGGCAGTTATGGAAATAAATGGTTATTTAGCATCCAATTTTCAAACTTTAATAATTCAGAGTTTAAAGTTCTAAAAACAGCAAAATGGCAGTATCCTTAAAATCTGTGAAAATTTTTAAAAACTCACCTTTGTTATTTTAATTATAAAAGCACCTGAAATTAGCCAATAACTTTTTGTTTCTCAATACTGGCCTCCCCTCCAAAAAAAAGTTATAGTTTTTGTATTTTTTATGCAACAACTGATAGTGGAGTGAGTGAAATGTTATTTGCATGCTAAAATAAAGTTTTACAGTGCAGATAAAACTTCAGATATTGTGAAGTTAGTTTCCCCTTCTGTGAGGTCTGAACATTGTACTATTAAACCATACTTCTAAATAATATACTCAAAGAGGCAATTGTACCTCAATCAAGACAACAAGCATTAGCCCATTTCTGTAAACTGTAAATGGAAGAACTTGCTGCACAAATAGAGAAGGGCACATTGATATAGCAGTAGTTACATTTTAAATGAAAATGTGGCTGTGGTTATATCCAGAACACACACTGAAAATGGGCAGCAGTATGCAGGGACACAGTATTCAGAAGAGGAATGTACCATCCCCACCAGAATAAATATTAACCAAAGCAAGAACTCTGAGGCAAGGAGATTTTCATGTTCTTGGTGACTGTCACAAGTATGTTCAGCCAAAAGCTCAACATTTCAGACATTCTCCATGACATACTTTAGCCGGTAAAATTCTGTTGTACCTGTAATAATATTTATAAATAAAAATAGAAAGCACAACAGAATTTGTAGCTGCCAAGTGATCTGGGTGAACCGATTCCACCAAAGAAATGTATTTGGCTTAAGATTCTGCCTTTAAACCCTTGCACCTCTGTAAAAGCCTGTCTACGGGGTGTAAACATGCTGGACTAGCCAGCAGCTCCCAGGAAACAACCCAAATCTGGAATAACAAATCTGTATTACAGCTTTACATACCATTTAGTATATACTTTTAATCAGTCATTGCTGAAATGGACTCTTAGGAATAATTATGGCTCACCAAGCATTACCCTGGAAATCCTAGGATGGCTCTGATATAATCACTTTTAAGTCCCAAAATGCAAGATTTTTAACCACAGTTTTGGCTGACAATGCCTGAATTTATAGAGCAATCTTCTAGGAAACAGAATCCATTACAACGGAATGTAGGGCTCTTTGTAGCGATATGATACCTGTTTTTAGCATATTTTGTTTTTTCTATAGCTTTTTGTAGAATTGAGACTTATTGGGGAAGGGGCTATTTATATCAAAACTGGGATAGATTCAGTCTGTTTCCAGGGACCTCTTTAGCAACAGGACACGGTGACTGTGGAATACTGGTGTCCTGTTAGCTGAGTTCCTGATGAAAGCTAGTTACAAGAAATGTGAACAGCTGATGTCAAGAGCAGTGGCTAACACCATCATTTTGTAAGGAGTTTAACCTTGCAGTTTATTATATATTTATTTGTACACATTTGGGTTAAGTGGAGATGATCCTATATTTCTTTTACAGTTTGGATTTGAGACCCGGAAAGCATATTATATAAACAATTATTTTGCTTCTATTTTTTATTAGTGACATTTAACAATGGAGGCGGGAAGGTATTTTTAAAACCTCTAATTTGTTAGTTTCTGCTGCAACCCATATTCAGTTTTGCTGGGGATGCTACACAAAGAATGATTTGTATTTAAAACAGTTTAATTGTTCTATGTATCATACTTATTTTAGGCTTCTGTATTTAATATTCGTAAAATGTGTGTAACTGAGGGGTTTTTGGGGGGTGGGGGTGTTTAAAAATGTTAGTTGTGTGTAATGGGACACTTCCGTTCCTCTTATGCACATTTAATGAAAAACAAGAGTTATTTAGAATATAATACGATAACCAGCAGCTTTGAATTTTTTAACCATACATACAGTATTTTCCGCTATAATTTCCAAAGCAACATTTCTTTAAAATTATCACAGCAAGCTCTAAGAAATAAGCTTAACAATGGACCAGGATTGTGAATTCTACAGAAAGAATGCACACAACCCTCGGAATAAGTTTCTTCTTTATTTGCTTAGCTGTTTGATAGGCCTCAGATACTGAGAAAAGGCTCATCCAGCGGTGCTGAGGGTATCAGGAAGTCTAAATGTTCCATCAGGATTTCAATGACTCATCAAGAGAACTTGGCAGCAGAAGAGATGCTGCTGCAAAGCAGTCAAATAAAAGGCAACAAAAGGCCATTTATGCAAACAGAGTCTTCTGGTGCCATTTCTATGATGCAGTTAGGGTTTGAAAACAAGAATATAGAGGCATGTATCCCATACTCAGACTCAGTTCAGAGGGTGAAGCAGTTATATATAGTGAACTTTCTCTTTGAAATTTACACTACACATCCCCTTTCAGATATTTATTATTTTATCATAAAGGTGACTGAAAGTGATCCTTTTATCCAGGTTTGTTCCAAGATCTTGTTTTAGTACCATTCCTGAAAGAAACATTGTTGCTCAAAAATTGCATATTAATGGAAATTCCTTTGCATGCACACATGCTCCATCACTCGGCCTTGTGCCTGCATATCTCTTCCTGATTTTGATGGAAATATCAGTTATAACAGATAACATCCAGCAGCACAGCAACATCAGTGAGAATGGTAGTGGAGTTAAAATCATCCCCTTCTATTCCAGAAAGGTCCATTCTGAATCCCGTGAAAAGCATCCCACAACTCTCAAGGAATTTCATTTGAACAGCTGACAGTAATTTTTATATCTAGGTCTTTGAAAGGAAGTGATTATGACTGGATCATTCAGAACCAGATTCAGAGTGTGGCGCTTTTTGCTATTTGGTCACATGACAGTTTTGGAAGGCTCTCCAGTACTGTTCCCTACTAAACATTTCTCTTAAGGAAAAACAGTCTCTCCTTGATTATTAAATTAACCATATTCTCCTGTTGGCTCAAAAAAAGTAAATATAAAACAGAAGCAGGATAAGGTATAGTATTTATGTTTCTAACCCCTTTGTGAAATGCCTTAGTAAAACTGAATGAAAATGCAAGGAGAAGGGTACACCAGCCTTTCCTTCAGCCAGCACGACACCCATGTTACAAGACAGACACTTTTTCAATTGAAAATTTAGAGTCAAGAAAAAAATGTATGCAGCACGAATACGAATGTGGTGTAGTGTGAATGGATTCAGTTGCCTGTTTACAACACAGAGGAAGAATGAATTATTGCATTTTTTTTCTTTTTAAAGAAACTACTTTCTTTGAACAGGTGGATGAGCATCAGTATGGAAATGTATACTCTATGTCAAAGCATGTAAAACAGCTATGGCTAGGAACATTAGACTATCTCTACCTTTACTATCGCAGAAGAGAGAACCTACATTTTATATGGAAGAGAAAGGTCTTGTAGATTCACATACATATCTATGAGATCAATACAAGCCATTTTGTCTTTGGCAAGAAAAATATCACAAATAAGCAAATTAAAGTTCTGCACATACCATCAGATACCAACTATAGAAAACAGGAAAAAAAAAATACCCACCTAGCTTTGCCTCAGAAGTGTCCATCTCCCATTTGCTTTTCGGAATGTAACCCTAAATCACACACAGAGAGAAGCTCGAAGGATTAGAGACACACACACACACACATATCACTTCTGAACTGGAAAAAGCATTATAATGGGAGCTTAAAACATTTCTTTTGGTAAAGTGCAATTCACAGTTAGCAACTAACGGAAACCGGGTTACTAGATACTTCAGAACTTCTATATCCACTTTATATTCAGTGTTTTTAGTGGCTCTTTTGCATTGCTACAAGAGCGCTGCTTCTGCAAACACAGAACAAATTTAACAGACAGCAATAGTACTGAAACTGTATGCAAAGTTACAACACTATATTGCCCAAAATGGCATAGGTTTTGTAACAAAAATCATCAGGTGTTGAGAATATTCAATGCACTACAAATACAACTGCAAAAAACAATTACATTAGCCATATGCTCTTAAGAATGTATTTCCAGAACAATTCATTACAGCAAGACTTCACTGAATATTCCTATTAAAGGAACAAACAAAAATTTAGTATGCAAAGTCAACTTAGTATGAACTCCTAACATTAAATGGTAAATCCTTTTTTTAAAAAAAAGGTTTTATCAGTTTAAATTAGAGTTAGATTTTGTTGAAACATGAGATATAAACACTAAAAAAAGTTGCTTATTGAAAAACTGCAAATGTATCATAGTTCAAACATTGCTGGTCATAAAAATGCAACTATTGTATCAATAATAAAAAGAATGCATTTTATATGTAATAAAGTATTCAGCTACTTTATTCCATGTGACTCAAAATTTTAAATTTTGCAAGCATCCATTTGATTATTCTTTTATGATATTTCCATTTTACAGTGCTCTCTCAGTGAGGATTTAGTTATACTATTTGCCCATGATCTCTCATATATTCCAGTTTTAGCTACTTAAATTGTTATACTATTTAATGATTCTATGTTATCATATTAAAAAGCCAACATATTGTATGAGAAACTTGTTATAAGTATTATTCTCTCTAAAGGGGGTAAGCATCCCTATAAACAGGTTTCAGCAAGAGATTAGTCCCAATCCTTAGATCAATTTTATTACACTAAACTCCATTTCTATTCTCTATAGATATTAGGGTATACTGGCACTATACAGGCTGACTACTAGATTAGAGTATAACATTCTAGAGAGAGATGCTGCTGTTGCATATATTGTATTTATATACATCACAGCATGACTCTTCTGAAGTTTTTATACAATTCTATCTTTTATCCAGTTGTAGTTTCAGTATTTTAAGAATGATTTTTAGTTTACTACAGATTATGTATTTTAAATTGCAAGTAGTTTTTTAAATCAAATATGTATTTAGTAGGAACTAAGTCATCTGTGTTGTAATCATTCACTGTAACGAACATGTATATTTACATCAAACATTTTAGTAGTTGTGCGTTAAAACCTGTTCAAAAGCTCATTTACTACTAGAACACTGCATTTTATGGAACACTGTGCTAATTGCACTAGTTTTACTAATATGCTGACAACACTGAATTAAAAATGTCAATACTTCATATCATCAAGCACAAAACAGAAGGGTTCTTTTGAACTATACAAAGAGTCCAGTAGAGTTGATATATCAAAGTATGAGTGACTAGGATGGTAGGGTGACCAGAAAGCAAGTGTGAAAAATTGGGATGGGGGTAGGGAGTAACAGGCACCTATATAAGACAAAGCCCTAAATATCAGGACTGTCCCTATACAATCGGCACATCTGGACACCCTATATGATGGTGTGAATTAAATGCCCTGTGTACTGTGTGCTGAATCTGTGCCGTATCCTCCTCCTTCAATTAGTATAAGACAAGATTCGGATGTCACCTTTTGGTGCAAGACAGTCTCTCAGGGACATTTGCCAGTTCATAGGTGCTTCTGACTCCTCCTTCTCCAAGAGCAAAATGGAAGGGTAACAAAATAAATGCAAGTACTCCCACCAACTGCTCTCAAAAAGACAACAGATATCAAGGACAGTGCACTGTTTCACCTTTCTGTATTAGTCTGACTTGCCTCTCCCTGACATTGACCACATCAGAGAGAAGAAGAGATAACCATAGTAGATAACTTTTTGCTGCTTTTCCTCTTGTGTTTCTGAATGGAAGCCATATTTATATCTGGACTGTTTTTAATTAATAATTTGCTCAATTTTCACACCCCCCATACACTTTCTCTTTGATTTATGCAACTCAAATCTGTGGTTATATGTATTGCATAATAGACACACACACACACACACTTTTATACAAGTCGCTCCTGAAAACTAAAGACACTACTATCTGTTTTAGGTATGGCCCATTTCCAGGCAATCCGAAGTTAATAGCCATGTTCCTGCGAACAGTGAAATGTCTTTAGATGGAACTCCTGATCACACTTTGTTCAGACTTATTCTCTCCGTCAAAGGATAACTTAGTAAAGAGAATAAATGAGTCATCAATAGAAAAAAAAAGTTTATTAATCTCTACTCTGCCTATAGAGATCTTTTCTTTAACTTTTATATTTCCTTTCTCTTCTAGAAACTATCGGCGCTGACCCCATTCCTAAAGAATAGTGAGCTTTCATCAGGAAAAAGGTCTCAGTGTCTCTCAGAATCACTGTTACCTTTTCTTAATTGCAATTTAGCTCTTTGGTAGTGGGAGCCAGGATTTGGCACGTACAATTCATCAAGCACTGAGTAGATACAGCTCCAAGAAGTTACATTTATTTAATATGCCATCATGGCCTTTTAAATATTTGGCAAATAAAACCAAGCTTAAAGCCCACTCTCCAGGTTTCAGTTATCTGAATTATATACCTCCTCAAGACTGAGTAATCAGCTATTATTAGCAACCAAAGAGAGTGCATTTTGGCAAAGACGACATGCTTATTCCCAAACCTTTCTAAGAGATAAATACAGCATTAAGTGGTGTGAGACACTACTTTAGTCAAGAAGCGTTTGTAAGACAAGTGCAATTTTAAGTAAGCTAAGCTTAAATAAACTCTGTTCGCACCACATCGTTTCTGCATGTCTTTGTACTTACACAGGGTATTCCATACGTAACAGTACATGTGCTTTCCCCTTCCCCACCTGAGAAGTTTCAAACTTGAATTGTCTACAAAAGCAGGCTCCAGAGGTTGTAGCTTGTAGATGTGTGCCTGGAGCATGGTACCATGCTTGGATGAGAATACTATTCCTATTCATAGTAAATATAGTCATGGATTTTTTAAATCAATCAAGAAAAACAGACCAAGATTTAGTACTAAAATCCGCTCAGACATGCATAAGAAACAAATCACAAACAATGTATGTATTAGCATTACACTCCTGGGAGTGGCAGAGGTTTGGGATTTATAATAGTTAAGACTCCATTTTAGTTATTTCAATAAAATATACTTTGTTGGAGATGGGTGAGGTATCTCCTACCAGTTCGCTTTCTTCTTCCTCTGCTGTATCTTTCTTGGATTCTTCTTTCTGATCTTCAATATTAGCATCAAAATCCTCCATCTCCACCTAGTCCAAAACACACACACAGAATTATGCTGCACCGTTGGCCTTCTAAGTATTATTTGCTTATCCGAAGAGTGCAGAGTAGACCCCAAACTCCAACAAAGAGAGAACAGGATGAGGGGATTTATTCAGACAAAATATATTGGTGCAATATATTGAGACAGACTCCATTTTCTTCCCTACAGAAATGGTTTCATTTCAGATTCTATTCTTGCCACAGAAAAGAATGGGGAATTTGGTGAGGGAAAGTCAAGACCTTCTCCACCAGAGATATCCTTTTGTGTTACTGGAGCCTGTAATAGTAAGACATTCTCTCATTTTACACACATGCAAACTGTACACAAATTCATGTTAAAACCTGAAGTCTCTGCAAGGATCCCAAACTTGCAACTTATATCACAGGGAAATGCCCTCTCTACCTACCAACATGTCTCTACTCAGTCTTTACTTTGGAGTACTTTAGATACCAGAGTGACAGATACCTTGGAAAAAACAGAGGAATATTATCACATGCAGGAATAATTTATGCACATATTCAATTTTGCTCATATAAAATGATTACTTTTTGGGACCCATCTCTGCTGATGTTCACATATGCTTCAAGGAATATAAAACCTTCTCAATGGGTCTGCAGTTCCTCACGCCATTAATGGAAGCCCACATTAAAGCAGAATAAATTCCAAGACTATTCTTACACTCTCTCTTCCTGAGAGCTCAGGCTTTTGGCTCCTCTCTTTGAGATTACTAGTTTCAAGAGCATTAGTATTTGTAGACTGGAAAACGAAGTGTTGACCTCATGGTTTGTAAGGAGTTGTTAAGTTGAAAAGAATAAATTCTGATTTCCTACTTTCGTAGCTCAGGAGTTTCTAAGCCCGCTATGAAAGCTGCTCTGAAGTCAGCATACAGCTGTGCTGCACTCAAAATGGTGCACAAATCATGTACAATGTAGTCCCAGATCTCTTGACTTACTAAAATATCTGATTAACAAGATTACAGCAATACAGAAAGCTAAAATGCCAAGGATGCATGTCAAATGAAATTCCCTTTGGTACACAGAGAGCAACACGCTTTTCTCTCAAAGAACTCCTCTCCAGCCACATAGTCTAGATCCAGATATTTGTTTTCTGTGACAGAGTCTCTGGATTTCCCAAAGCAAGGACTTGGAGGAAACAATGGGGTTTTGCCAAGCTCACAACATTTTTCAAACTTATGACCCTACTACTTAAATAAGTTACACAGCTGCAACAATCCTGCAGGAATGCTGAGTTTCTTCAGAGCAGGTAAAGATACTCTTTAACTGATAGTCAACAGTTAGTGGAGGACAAAATAGCTTCCACTCTTCCCTTAAGAAGTGAGAGCATGGTCTCCACAAATGCAGCAGTAAAATCCCTCAAGTTGTTCTTGTGCCTGGGTAAGTCTTAACCATATTTGGTTTGTAAAGTGCTAAACAGACTTCTGGTACTTAACAAATAATAACAAAACTTCTCTTCTGCAATTTACATTTTCAGTATAAACACAAATGCATATACTCTCCACTTCATTCAAATAGAGTGACACTCACCTCTTCAATAGCAGCATCCTGCAACAAAGAACGAATGTCCAAGCGCATCATGTGACGTGGCGCAGTCTCCCAGTGATCAGACATCTAACAAGAGACATACAAAATATAGCACTTCCTGCAACACACCACACTGAAAAAGTGGGTCTTTGATCAGGAGTGAACAAATCTTTCTTGATTACAGTTACATTGCAGCTATCCTACTGAAATAATCACAGGGAATATGGGCCCATCTTCAAAAAAGTGAGGGATATATTTGTTCTAAAACAATATGAGGTTTCACCAACATCAATGGACCTGAAAGCCCAAAGAAATCTAACTTCAATAACCCCCGTGACTCCACTTCTATATACAGTTACCCTATTGATCTCCTTTAGCTTCCGTCCATGGATATTCCTCTTGGCACAAGTCTGGTTATCTGCACTCATCTCAGCTAAATACACCTAGAAAGAGAAAATTAGTATTAGATACCATAAACTCATCAGAGAATTAATATGTTATTATCTAAAGCAGTTTTCCCAAAGAGTGAATGTACGTGTGAGCTGCATGTGCAGAAGATGTAAACACTGATACATGAGTGAGCATTTAATACTAAACACCAGCAGGACTGACTGGGGGTTCCATTTTCCTGAAGAGGGCTCATTGTTTTAGAGGTACTGGTGAGTGTGAATGCCTCCTGACATCATTACCTCAAAGCCCTTGGTTTTCGCTGCACTCCAGAACTGCTCAAAATGGCGCACCCTGTCATTGATGGCATCCAGGATAATGAAAGGGAAGAAGCCATCATCCAAGGTCTTTTTGAAAGTTTTAAACATACTGGTGCGGTAGGTCTCTTCCATATCAGCTTCATACTCATACTCCATCACCTGGGTCCAGGACAAAAAGCAGGTCAGGAGAAAGCAGTTCTAAAATGGCTGGTGTTCAAATCCTGATATCACAACCACTGAGCATAAGGGCAGCAGAAGCAAACTTCCCTCTCCAAGTAGATTGTTAAAAAACTTGCCCACAGATTCTCTCTAATTTGGCCACACAAAGAAATGCCTTGTTCAAAAGAACACCATTGCATCCGAACAGCAAGTTCCAACCCTAATTGTAATTACATTGTTGTTATATGCCTCCTTAAAAAAAAAACACCTTTCCTTCCTTTCTCAAGCAAAGATCTAAGTCAACGGAGACACAAACTGAGTATACCTTCTTTTTCACTTTTTTTCCTGTATCTGGGTCTCTCTCCTCTTTCTCCACTTCGGTGATGAAATAGTCATCCAGGCTGAGAACTCTGGGTGCAGGTCCTCCACACTCCACCTCTTTGTCCTGGGAAAGAAACAACCAACAAATTCAATTTCCATTCTATAATGTGGGCCCTCAATATGCTGAGAGCACACCCAAGCGATCTGATCCACATTCAGTAGGAGAAAGAAAATAACATTTTACTATCTCCTGCAACTGAACACCTTTCTTTTTATTTCAGTCATCCCAGCTGCCTTTCCCTCTAGTTCTGGAAGGGGATACCCAATCATCTGAAGAACCAGAATCTAAAGCAATTAGAAACTGAGTTTCCAGATCCAAGATTGCATCTTCCAAGGGATTGACCTAACATGATCTCCCCCGTGCACTGGACAAATAGAAGGAAAGGAGAGAAGAAGTGTGCACGTAGAGGCACATTCCTAGAGATATGCTGATGTTTTACAGTTAAAGAGTTTGGCAACATATAGAAAAGTAGGTATTTATCTACTTACCCGGATGAGCTTTGCTACATGTGTCTTTCCACTGCCTGGCAATCCTCTCATTATGATGACAATCTGATATAAAGACAGCATGAAAGATGACTTTTTGGGCTGCATTCAACAGAATCCCTGAGTATGGGACGTGGCCTGCCTACCAACCAACATGCTCTGGCTCACAATCTTGCATACTCATTGGATACAGAATCACAAAACAGAGCCAGCACTATGACATGTTCCTTAACTGTTTTTATTGTGCCCTGTCAGAACCATAACCTCAGCAGACACCTGCTGAATATCTGGCCCTATAATGTAAGATTGAATTTGTTAAAATAAAGTTAGTAGTATGAGCCTAGCTTAACTATACAATCCTTTGCCAATGTATGCACATCAACTTTTTCTTCCCTCCCTATACAGTATATGGCCAAGCCATCCCTCCCACATATCACACAGTCAAACACTGCTCTCAGAAAGAATTCTGAAACACAAATATTCTCAATTAATAGGAATCCTGTTCTTGCACTCCCAAATCCAAGAGGTTTATATCTCAGATGTATTCCACCTGATTATGTTGCATTATTCTATTTGTATCAGCAGCAAAGCCTTCTTGGAGCTCCCCCAAATTGAACCTGCACAGCGTTGTTCCCAAACCCTTTTCTGCAGTCTTTCCTTGGTCTATGAGAACACCAAAATTAACAAGTTATGTTTGAGATGTTCAATCTACTCCTCCCATTTTGGGGCTCACAAATTATTCAATGGCTTTAGATGGGGCAGGGATTTGCTTTAGGAACATGCATACTGCGTATGGGAAATGGATCAGAATACAGGCCCCTTAACACTGCTTGTTGCCTTCAGAATGGATAGCAGCTCCATACTACTCACCCTCTCTGGCCTGCTGTCCCGTCCTGGTGGCTTCAAAATATCATCCACATTCTTAGACTCTGGTTTCCTCTCTATCCGGGGAGCAGGGGGTGGCTGGCGAGGTACTGATGGAGCCGAAATAGGCATCCTCTCCTCAGGGTAATTTCTCCGATCACCTACAAATTTCAGTAATTGCACACAAGTATTTTCTCGGCTCACTGAAATCAGAAATCTAAATCAGAAAGCTCAGTTCACAGGATTCTAACAGACCCCAGTGATTTCCAAGACAGTGTGGTTTAGCCTCAGTTTAAGATCTGATTGGTAGAGGAGAAGACAAAACCAGTCCCATTTAACCAATGCCATAAAAAACAGAAAATCTGGACTGACAGAAATATGACCATATTTCCAGAGGGCGGAAAGGTTTAGTCAAAGAAGAACAAGACTGGAATACAAGATTTTAGTTCAAGTCTCAACTTTGCCAGTGACTTCCTCTGTGGCCTTAGGAAAGTTGCTTAACCTCTTTGTAAACTGAAAAATGGGGATAATAATGACTTACATTCCAGGGGAGTGCTGAGGCTTAATGAATGTTTATAAAATGCTTCGAATATGTAAATCCCCTATATAAATGCTAAGCATCTTTATTCAGTCTATATAAACAAGGAAAACGGACTGGTCTTTGTAATGTCTATGATTAATTCACAATTCTGCAAAGCAGGGAAAAGGAGTATTCATGGTTTCTGAATACCATGGGAAATTCTTTTATCAGAATCCATACTACATAAGGGTGTGATGAAGTCCTAAAACCTCCCAGGTGGTTCTGATAGTTTTGTTCTGACTCACTTCCACTCAGGTGCTCAGACACCACTGTGCTGAGTTTATTATTATCAAAGATAGACAGTTTATCGTTCTTCTTACAAGATATTGATCTGTGGGATTCTTGCTTTTGAGACCATCAGAACCCCCTCCCTCTGACTTCTGAAAACTGAAATCAAATCAGCTCAGCCCATGGCATCATGATTACTACATACGATCATACAGAGTTGCACTTTTAGTGTCAGATGTCAGACTTTACAGATGTCAATACCAAGTGAGCCACAAGTGCAGTCCTAAGCAATTCTGATCACAAACATTTGTATAATTGGTGGGCAAAATATCTCACTGCTACTTTCTAGATCTCATAACCAGTGAGAGACAGAAGATCACAAGAACAAGACAGACACTGCTCTGATAAATGCCATTAACATTTATATCCTTAATGAAGTAATACAACTATCAAGCTCATCTTCTTTTGATCCTACCTTCTTGGTTTCATTTTCTCAACACTGTAGTATTACTGTGGGACTAAGGAACCATACCTCCAAACATGGAAGGTCCATGATCATAGGTCGGGCGATCAGGCTTTCGTTCATATGATGGTCTTTCAAAGCCCCCTCGCCTTGAGGAGGGATGCTCTTTCTTGTCACGGTAAGATTGAGTCCTTGAAGGTCCAGTTGGAGGTGCCCTGCCAGAAGAAACAGCACTTTGTATAGCTCTCGGATTTCTACAATAGAGCACAGCTCTGAATTCCCAATCAGTATACAAACATACGTCCTTCAAATGAAATTGAGTCTGACGGCATCTTATACAGCAGCAATCATGTGATGCAACTATGATCCATCTTGTCCTGCGTTGCATACCTGTCCTCTCGAAGGTGGCGTTCTTTCTCAAACCTCTCTCGATCATAGTCTCCTGAGCCTCGGTCTCTGTGCAGTTCCCGCTCCCTTTTAAAATCTCGGTAATCTGTGTTTGCATTGCCTTGACGCTCAAAGTAAGACTCACGATCCCTCTCTCTGTTGTAACGATCCCGCTGGCCTGGATGTTCTGGAAAAAGAAACCCCCAAAATCTGAACTACAAAAACATAAGCCAACCCTTAAAAGAACTCCAAGGGAACAGGAAAAGCATAGGAATAATATTATAGTTATGGGCTTCTAAAAGAAGAAAGCAGCACACAATCTGCAGCATGGAACAAAAGTCTAGTGTTCTCAGCTATCCACGTGATGCTTGCCTCCTTTCTCAAAGGATATCAGAATGAGCCAAGGAGTGCCTACCTTTTGGAAATGGTTGTCTCTCAGGCAGAGGTTCTGGACGCAGAGTTATTCTCTCCCCATAGGGAATTTGTTCAACTTTACTGGTGGTTATATCTGGTAAAGAAATTTGACAAGAAAATAAGTAAGGATATTGTCCCAAATTGCATCCCTCATCCATCTCCTCCCCTCTCTAAAAGCAATGACATAGTGACATTCAAAGTGATCAGAGGGTAACTAGGTCTAAGTATATATTAGTGATCTGCTATATTAAGAACATTTGTGCTACATTAATGTTAATGGAATACAAACTCAGAGCAACAAACTACTCACATAAGAAAAAGCTAATTAATTTAATTTTTAGGTGACAAATCTGAGGAACTGTCCCAGATTGAGGTGTCATTAGAGGAGGTTTTGGAACAAACTGACAAATTAAACAGTAATAAGTCACCAGGACCAGATGGTATTCACCCAAGAGCTCTGAAGGAACTCAAATGTGAAATTGCAGTATTACTAACTGCGGTTTGTAACCTGTCCTTTAAATTGGCTTCTGTACCAAATGACGAGAGGATAGCTAACGTGACGGCAATTTTTTAAAAGCGTTCCAGATGTGATCTCAGCAATTACAGGTCATTAAGCCTCACTTTAGTGCCTGGCAACCGTATGGTTGAAACTAAAGTAAACAGAATTGTCAGACACATAGATTAACATTATTTGTGGGGGAACAGTCAACACGGTTTTTGTAAAGGGAAATCATGCCTCACCAATCTACTAGAACTCTTTGAGAGAGTCAACAGACATGTGGACATGGGTGACCCAGTTGATATAGTGTATTTAGATTTTCAGAAAGCCTTTGACCAGGTCCCTCACCAAAGGCTCTTAAGTAAAGTAAGCTGTCATGAGATATGAGGGAAGGTCCTCTCATGGACCAGTAACTGGTTAAAAGATAGGAAACAAAGGGTAGAAATAAATGGTCAGTTTTCAGAATAGAGAGAAGTAAATAGTGATGTCCCCCAGGGTCTGTACTGGGACCAGTACTATTCAACATATTCATAAATAATCTGGAAAAAGGGGTAAACAGTGAGGTGGCAAAATCTGCAGATGATACAAAACAACTCAAGATAGTTAAAGCCAAAGCAGGCTGTGAAGAGTTACAAAGAGATCTCACAAAACAGGTGACTGGGCAACAAAATGACAGATTAAATTTAATGTTGATAAATGCAAAGTAATGCACAATGGAAAACACAATCCCAACTAGACATATAAAATGATGGGGTCTAAATTAGCTGTTACCACTCAAAAGAGAGATCTTGGCATCACTGTGGATAGTTCTCTGAAAACATCCACTCAATGTGCAGCGACAGTCAAAAAAGCTAACAGAATGTTGTGAATGATTAGGAAAGGGATAGATAATAAAACAGAAAATATCACATTACTGTTATATAAATTGATGGTAGGCCCACATCTTGAATACTGCATGCAGATGTGGTTGCCCCATCTCAAAGAAGACATATTAGAATTGGAAAAGATTCAGAAAAGGGCAACAAAAATAATTAGGGGTATGGAACAACTTCTGTGTGAGGAGAGATTAAGAAGACAGTTGGAAAAAAGATGACTAAGAGTGATATGATAGAGATTTATAAAATCATGACGGGTGTGGAGAAAGTAAATAAGGAAATGTTATTTACTCTTTCTCATAACACAAGAACTAGGGGTCACCTAATGAAATTAATAGGCAGTGGGTTTAAACCAAATGAAAGGAAGTATTTCTTCACACAACACACAGTCAACCTGTGGAACTCTTTGCCAGAGGATGTTGTGAAGGCCAAGACTATAACAAGAGTCAAAAAAGAACTAGATAAATTCATGGAGGATAGGTCCATCAATGGCTATTAGCCAGGAAGGGCAGGAATGGTGTCTCTAGCCTCTGTTTGCCAGAAGCTGGAAACAGGCGACAGGGAATGGATCACTTGATGATCACCTGTTCTGTTCATTCCCTCTGGGACACCTGGCATTGGCCACTGTCAGAAGACAGGATACTGGGCTAGATGGACCTTTGTTCTGACCCAGGATGGCCGTTCTTATGTTCCAATGTATTTTTCCCCATATATATTTTTTTTTCATTAATTCCATTAAAGACATAGAAAAGAGCTAGCTAAACTTCTCAGGAGAGTGGTACAAACAGAAAGGAACTCCCTAGCAATGCTACAGTTAGGCCAATGTCTACATTTCTGTTTCTAGGTGTATACCACTGAAGGCCAGTGGTGAAACAACCAGGACTGCAGTGAAATCCTTTTATTATTGTATTATTAGAGTGGAATTTAACTCTTCTGCAGAAAAATATAGTGCATCAAAACCCTGGGTTCTAGGAGAGTTAAATGTTTATGGCTCAAATTCAACACAAAATCTCATCTCAGAACTGCACGTTTTCAAATTTTTAATTAAAAATATTTTGACTTTGCCTGTTGAAGTTACATGGATGTAAAACATTTAAATAGAAAGAGTCTTTATAGCATTTGTGTAATTCAAAGCAGCTGCAATTTTTAAAAGTTAAATTTTTCTTAAAAATCTAGTTGTTTTAAGACAAAGTTTTGTAAGTAGAAGTAAATAACCCAAATATTTTACTGAAAATAATTGAAATATCTTTTACTACAGTTGAAATTATAGGAAAGGAGAGTTTAATTGTCAAAAGTTAAAATGTGTTGTACACTCTCCAAGCCAATGGAAAGAAAGGAGGGAGTGATTCAAACGGGACAGCTTCTGGGGAGTAATGCCACACATACACCCTCTCTTCCTTTCCCAGAAATGGTGGCTGGCTGAAGAGACTAGGGACAACAGCACAAACTGGAAGGTTACAGCTGTGGAAAAGCCTAAAACAAGCAGGAAGGCAAGATCTAGACTGCTGGAAGTAGTTCGTAAGCGGACAAACAACAAGGGAGCTTATGGGTTTTTTTTTTTTTAGATAGCCCAGTTTTATCTACTGTAGTAGCTAACAGTCTGTTTCTGGTTGCTTTATAGCCTAACAAAAAATCCCATAAAAATACAAACCACTAAAAAAGTAGCTGAAAAGCAGCTCAGTTTTAAAACTGAACCGGTGGGTCATTTTCCCAAGGCAGTAGATTTCCTTCCTTATGGAGTTTAGCTGTGGGACACTCCTACCTTGCAGGGTCCTAGATCCCATGCTCCAGCCCGAGCCTGAACATCTACACCGCAATTAAACAGTCCCTTAGCCTGGCCAGCTGCAGGTTTTTAATTGCGGTGTAGCCATACCCTATATTTGTCACAAAGATATCAGTATGTAGACAACAGTAACTGAAGTAGCCAGCTTAGATTCTTGTCCATTTTCTAACAACTTTTAATAAAATATTCAAATTATGGGATCATTTCTGCTCCAAATAACTACTGGCAAGTTGCAGAGACAATAAAGCTAGCTATACCACAACACATTTTAAAAGTAACTGCATTCTAGCAGAATCTCTCTCTTTTTAAAGTAGTGTAATACCATGGGGAATGAATTCTCATTAAAAGCTTCATATTAAATTTTAGCCTTGGGAAATTCAGTATTAAATCTGAACCCCATCCATCATTCTTCATCAATCAGCTGACTATATAAGTTGTAAACTCTTGAGGGGAAGGAATTTGTCTTCATTCTTGCCTGCAGAGCTCCTCATCTACTTTGGGCAATACACAAACAAATAATAAAAGAACAACAGCATTAGATGTTCTACTTGTAAGGGTTCAAAGAGTGGTCCATTTTATTACAGGTGACCTAACATTCAGATAAAAAGACTTGGTTTAATGTAGAGCAGGGGTTGGCAACCTTTCAGCAGTGCTGTGCCGAGTCTTCATTTATTCACTCTAATTTAAGGTTTTGCGTGCCAGTAAGACATTTTAATGTTTTTAGAAGATCTCGTTCTATAAGTCTATAATATATAACTAAACTATTGTTGTACGTAAAGTAAATAAGGTTTTTAAAATGTTTAAGGAACTTCATTTAAAATTAAATTAAAACGCAGAGCCCCCCCCGGGACCGGTGGCCAGGACCCAGGCAGTGTGAGTGCCACTGAAAATCAGCTTGCGTGCCGCCTTCAGCATGCATGTCATAGGTTGCCTACCCCTGATATAGAGTATCAATATTGCACTGGTTAAGATATACTGTTTTGTGATTCTATCACATGGGCCAGTGTTGATTAGAACCTGAGGTGTCAGTAATCAATTTAATTCATGTGAAGCACTCTACATCACAGCATGGAAGGAAAAAGTAAACTCACGAGCAGAACCCTACCAAACTGATGGGCCGTGAAAAACGCATCATGGACTGTAAAATCTGGTGTCCCATGTGAAATCTGGCTATTTTAAGGCAGTCATGGTATTGCCACCATTACTTCTGCACTGCCTTCAGAGCTAGGTGGCTAGAGAGAGGTAGCTTCTGGCCAGGCACGCAGCTCTGAAGGCAGCACCACTGCCAGCAATAGCGCAGAAGTGAGAGTGGCATGGGGGGAGAGGATCACCACTTTTTTGGAGGTGCAGGATTGGCCTTATGGGCGAGTGAAAGCCTAAGGTGCCATGGTTACACACCCTGCCCCCCCCTCCCCCCGCAACCCAGTCAGCCCAAGGTCCCTTTAACTCCCAAGAACTGGGCCTGGAGCTGAGGAGGGGCAGGGCTGGGGGCTCCTATGGTGCCTCGGGTTCCAGCTGCTAGTTCTGGCCAGGCTGGGGAGGGATAGGACTTCCACTTCCCCTGAACAGGCTGATCCCACGGTTGGGTTAGACCCACCTCTGGGAACCTCCCCCAGCTGCAGGAAGCTCTGCTACTGCTGGCTGGCAGCCCAGTTCACGATACTGTACTGCCACCCTTACTTCTGTGCTGCTGTTGGCAACGGCGCTGCACTCTCTGTCCACCCAGCTCTGAGGGTAGCACTGCTGCCAGCAGCAGCACAGAAGTAAGGATGGCAATACTGCGACCCCAGCAACAATAGCTTTGCAATATCCCCTTTATCCCATTTTGGGTCAGGACACCTCCCCCTCCCCCTCGGTTACAACACTAAAATTTCTGATTTAAATATCTGAAATTGTGAAATTTAAGGCTTTAAAAGTCCTATGACTGTGAAATTTACCAAAATGGGACCGTGAATTTGGTAGGGCCCTACTCATGAGTGAAGTCTAATTATTTAAATGAGATCGATAGATTATATATGCAAAAGTCTCTCTAATCTCCTGTCACTTGGGTGTCTGCAGGAGAAAGTAGCCAAAAACTTACTTGCAGAGTTCAATTTGGGCTGTGATGCTCATCAGACCAAGCATGTGTACAGAGTGTACGTAGCAACGTTCCTTGGTTTTGGTGGGAATGCAGCACGGCAGAGATACGAGGACAGTATATTTACCAACACAATGTTTAGAAACAAGTAATTTGCTGTGTGGCTGATTGCATATTATAAACGCTTAAGCTGTCTTGAAAACCCAAACAAAAGGTAGACCCCCAAATGGAAATGGATTTAAACTGGCTAACGAGTAGTTTAGGCTTGAAATTAGACAAACGTTTCTAACTGTTAGAGGAGTGGAGTTCTGGAACAGCTTCCCAAGGGAAGTATTGGGGACAAAAAATGTAACTGGCTTCAAGAGTGAGTTTGATACGTTTATGGAGAGGTGGTATGATGAGCATGTGACCCATCTGCTACTGCTAGTAGCAAAAATCCCCAATGGCTCGAGATGGGGAACTAGCTGGGGAGGACTCTGAGTTAGTGCAGAGAATTCTTTCCCAGGTGTCTGGCTGGTGGGTCTTGCCCACATGCTCAGGGTTCAACTGATTGCCATATTTGGGATTGGGAAGGATTTTTCCCCCAGGACAGATTGGCAGAGACCCTGAGGGTGTGAGGGGGGTTCACCTTTCTCTGCAGCAGGGTCACTTGCTGGTTTAAATTAGTGTAAATGCTGGTTTCTCTGTAACTTGAAGTCTTTAAATCATGATTTGAGGACTTCAGAAACTCAGCCAGAGATTAGGGCTTTACTGCAGGAGGGGTGGGTGATGTTCTGCGGCCTGCAATTTGCAGGAGATCAGATAGATGATCATAATGGTCCCTTCTGGCCTTAAAGTCTATGACAGTGGTCCCCAACCTTTTCGTCTGGAAAGACCACTGCGGTGGTGGAGCACGTGCCAAAATGCCGCCGAATTTCGGCAGCATTTTGGCATCATCGAGAGGCGTCCTTGCCGAAATTCGGGGGTGACGCCTCTCGATGATGTCACTTGTCGACGGCAAGCAGCGTCGAGAGGCGTCCCTGCCGAAATGCCACTGAAATTCAGTGGCATTTCGGCAGGTGCTCTCCCGGGGGCCAGGACACGGGCGCATTAAGATGCCCCACGGGCACCGCGTTGGGGACCCCTGGTCTATGAGACAACTTTCAATCTCACTGCAGCTAAGGTATTTGGGACTACATAATGATGTATAGCGCTCGTACAATGATTGTGTTAAGATTCTGGGCATACTTTGTGTGGTAAATACCACTCAGAGTACGTCCCTTTAGAAAGAAAAAGTTTTGTTTAAGTGTCCCAGTACTAGAGACAAAATTATTTTTTCCATTACTCACCCCGCCCATGGCCATAGTCCACAGTCTGTTGAATTAGAGGTGGTTTAGGAACTGAAGCTGGTACAGATGATGGAATGGGAGTATGACCTGGAAGAGGTATTTTCCCAGAAGATGACACTGCAGGTGGCAGCACTGATTCTGGTTCACATAATGCATACTCCAAATTTGCTCCTTTATCTTCACTGGTATCCCAGAGTCCATGAAAAGAATCCTCATCCCAACGTTCCTGTTTCACAGCACCAGATGTTGGCTTTATTGCAGGAGCCTGACTTGAGGCTGTAGCTGAAGCAGGAACTGGAGCACTTGGCCTCGTCACCGGAGCACCTGGCCTCGTCACTGGGGCACCTGGCCTCGTCACCGGGGTGGGCTGCCTGAACAACACTGGTGGCTTTATAATAACAGCAGGAGAAGGTTTGATAGATTGAGATTCTATTGATGTCTCAGGTGGCAGCTGAGAAGACGCCTAGACATGGGAAACATTCTTTAATAAGGCTCTGTAAACAGCTTTCCTCACCCTATGTGAAAACAGTAAACAAAGCCCTCTGAACAACTTGTGTCCCAGATAGAGTCTTGCAACCTGACCCAAACACAATAGGATCCAGCTACAAGTGTCGGGTTCGGGTCAGATTGGCTCTGATCACCTCCTCCTACCTGTGGGATTGGCACCATGGAGACGAAGGCATGCCCTGCTCCTGCTGGGCACTGCCACTTGGCTGCACTGTGCGTGCTAGGGAGTTATCAAGCTTACAAGTCACAGTGCCTCTCACTCCACAGCATACACAGTGCAGCAAGGCAGTGGTAGCTGGCAGGAGTGGAGTATGCAGTTGCTGCCACACCACCCCCGTGAGCAGAAGGTATCCGGTGATTTAGCACGTTCACCAGGTATGGGGAGTGGGAAGCCACCCCTCAGGAGAAAGCAATGGTGGTGGCAATACAGTTTCAGGGGAAAGTGTCAGGTCTGGGTGGGCCAGAAAAGGACTTGACACTCTCAGGTCAGGTTCAGGTCCAGGATGATTTTTAAAACTGGGCCTGAGCAAACCTCTAGTCCCAGCTGAGAAGGGTGCTTTCATAACAGTATGTAATTCACACATTCCTAACCATTAGCATTTTCAGGTTCCCTCACAGGAAAGCACACTGATATCTCAAGAAGAATAGCCATTCTGGATTGGTTGGTGTGTGCTCACTACTTGAAACTTCTAAACTCATCAAGTCAAATATGAATAAAGGCTTACTGTAACTGTTCTCTCATCCAAAACGACGTTACCAAATAAAGATCTCTCTTTAGCCAAAGCACCTTCCAGGTGTTTCTCTCAGCTAAATTTCACATTATAGATATGTGAAGAAGAATTGCCTCTAAACAGCAGCAGATCTAAGACTGCATCTACGCTAGAAAATGTACCCATTGCTGTCAACGGGTGCAGCTGAACTAGTGCTGAAAATGATTTAACTGTAACTATACTCAAGAGTAAACCATATTCTGCACTATTTCACAAACCCTAATAGAGGACTGCTCAGAAAAAGCTTTGATCATGGTTTGGCCATTCTATACTTGCAGTTAAACTGTTTTCAGCAACATCCACTGCCCACAATTAGTAAACTTCCTAGTATAAACAGAGCTTCCTACACTACTAACAGTTACCTCTCTAGCTCGTGTACATCCCACCCTATCTACAGCTATTGCCAGCTTCTTGACAACTCCCAGCAAAAATCCACCCTCTCCAGAATTAACACCAGCTCCTTAGTTTACCCTAGAGAAAACCTGTTTTCTGTTCAGCTAACATCAACCACTTGGCTCTCTTAGGTTACATGGAAAATGTACTTCTTTATTCACCACAAGGTCCATAATCTGACCACGTCCTCCCATAACAGATACAATATTAAAGATGACAAATTAAAAGAAGCAGTGTAATTTTATTTAAAACTTTGTAACAAAGGTGGAGACTAGGGGACAGTCTGTTCTACATTTGATTTTGACAAATAGGGAGGAATTGGTTGAGAATTTGAAAGTGGAAGGCAGCTTGGGTGAAAGTGATCATGAAATAATTCATGATTCTATGGAATGGTAGGAAGGAGAACAGCAAAATAAAGAAAATGGATTTCAAGAAGGCAGACTTTAGCAAACTCAGGGAGTTGGTAGGTAAGATCCCATGGGAAACAAGTCTAAGGGGAAAAACTGTTGAAGACAGTTGGCAGTTTTTCAAAGAGGCATTATTAAGGGCACAAGAGCAAACTATCCCACTGTGTAGAAAAGACAGAAAGTATGGCAAGAGATCATCTTGGCTCAACCAGGAAATCTTCAATGATCTAAAAATCAAAGAAAAGTCCTACAAAAAGTGGAAACTAGGTCAAATTACAAAGGATGAATATAAACAAATAACACAAGTACTTAGGGACAAAATTAGAAAGGCCAAGGCACAAAATGAGATCAAACTAGCTAGGGACATAAAGGATAACAAGAAAACATTAGAAGCAAGAGGAAGAACAAAAACAAAGTAGACTCCTTACTCAATGGGGAGGAGGGAGAAATAACAGAAAATGTGGAAATGGCAGAGGTGCTTCATGACTTCTTTGTTTTGGTTTTCACCAAGAAGATTGGTGGTGACTGGATGTCTAACAATGAATATCAGTGAAAATAAGGTAGGATCAGAAAAGGCTAAAATAGGGAAAGAACAAGTACAAAATTACTTATACAAATTGGATGCCTTCAAGTCACCAGGGCCTGATGAAATGCATCCTAGAATACTCAAGGAGCTGAGTGAGGAGATATCTGAGCCATCAGTGATTATCTTTGAAAAGTCATGGAAAATGGGAGAGATTCCAGAAGACTGAAAAAGGGTAAATATAGTGCCAATCTACAGAAAGGGAAATAAGGACAACCAATGGAATTACAGACCAGTTAGTTTAACTTCTGTACCCAGAAAGATAATGGAACAAATAATTAAGCAATCAATTTTCAAACATCTAGATGATAATAAGGTGATAAGTAATAGTCAGCATGGGTCTGTCAAGAACAAATCTTGTCAAATCAACCGGATAGCTTTCTCTGACAGGGTAACAAGCCTTGGGGATAGGGGGAAGCGGTAGACGTGGTATATCTTGACTCTAGTAAGGCTTTTGATACTGTCTCGCATGACCTTCTCATAAACAAACTAGGTAAATGCAACCTAGATACAAGGTTGGTGCAAAACTTGTTGGAAAACCATTCCCACAGAGTACTTATCAGTGGTTCACAGTCATGCTGGAAGCATAGAACGAGTGGGGTCTTGCAGGGATTAGTTCTTGATCTGGTTCTGTTCAATATCTTCATCAATGATTTAGATAATGGCATAGAGAGTACACTTATAAAGTTTGCAAACAATACCAAGCTGTAGAAGCAGCAAAGCATCCTGTGGCACCTTATAGACTAACAGACGTTTTGAAGCATGAGCTTTCGTGGGTGAATACCCACTTCGTTGGATGCATATCATCCAACGAAGTGGGTATTCACCCACGAAAGCTCATGCTCCAAAACTTCTGTTAGTCTATAAGGTGCCACAAGATTCTTTGCTGCTTTTACAGATCCAGACTAACATGGCTACCCTTCTGATACTTAATACCAAGCTGGGAGGTGTGGCAAGTGCTTTGGAGGATAGGATTAAAATTCAAAATGATCTGGACAAACTGGAGAAATAGTCTGAAGAAAATAGGATGAATTTCAGTAAGGACAAATGCAAAGTACTCCATTTAGGAAGGAACAATCAGTTGCACACATGCAAAATGGGAAATGTCTGCCTAGGAAGGAGTACAGCTGAAAGGGATCTGGGGATCATAGTGGCCCACAAGCTAAATATGAGTCAACAGTGTAACGCTGTTGGAAAAAAAAAAGCAAACGTTCTGGGATGTATTAGCAGGAGTGTTGTAAGCAAGACACGAGAAGTAATTCTTCCACTCTACTCTGTGCGGACTAGGTCTCAACTGGAGTATTGTGTCCAGTTCTTGGTACCACATTTCAGGAAGGATGAGGACAAATGAGAGGGAGTCCAGAGAAGGGTGACAAAAATGACTAAAGGTCTAGAAAACATGACCTATGAGGGAAGACTGAAAATTGGGTTTGTTTAGTCTGGAAAAGAGAAGACTGAGGGGGGACATGATAACCTTTTATGTACTTGAAAACTGTTATTACAAGAAGGAGGGAGAAAAACTGTCTCTCTTAACCTCTGAGGATAAGACAAGTAGCAAGGGGCTTAAATTGCAGCAAGGGAGGTTTAGGTTAGACATTAAGAAAAAACTTCTGTCAGGATGATTAAGCACTGGAATAAACTGCCTAGGGAGGTCGTGGAATCTCCATCATTGGAGATTTTTAAGAGCAGGTTAGACAAACGCCTGTCAGGGATGGTCTAAATAATACTCAGTCCTGCCATGAGTGCAGGGGACTGGACTAGATGACCTCTCAAGCTAGTACAGACAATTCTCTTTTCAGCCTACTGATCCGTTTACCTCCCTAATCCTGTCTCCCAAGAAATGAGGCCCCACCCATGTCCAATTACTCAGGTCAAGTCAGGCCTACACATGGAAAGCACAGTTTGCGTACACTGAAGAAAAAATGACTCTTTTAGCTTCATACACAGAGCCTGTGCCACAGGTTGCTGAGAAACACAGAAGTAGAGTTGCTTCAACATTTGGAAAACAGACAATCTAGAAGAAAATGGGTCAGAGGACTTCATGCTCTTCTGCTAATGAGTGTCTAATATTTATTTACCTACTTCACGGAGGTGCTGATAGGATTCGGTCATGTTTGTAAAGTGATTTAAACAGTATAAGCAGTATGTGTGATTTAAGCAGTATATTATTATACCCATTATTCACTGGGTGCTTTCCAAACACAAAGGAGGGGACAGTCCCTGCTACAAAGAGTTTATAATCTAAACAGTGGTTCTCAAACTTTTTTTTGCCACAGACCACTTGAAAATTGCTGAGGGTCTCGGCAGACCACTTAATCTTTCCAAATGTTTTTTGTGCTGTTAGCCAACTATTGTAGAACGCTTTAGATAAAAGTGCTATATAAAAAAAACGTAATAAACTTTTTTTGTTCTATAAATAAAAGCACACAATTCATATTTTAATATCAGTAGTGTTACCTTTCTAATGTGATGGATGTGCCCTCTCTCCCCCTCCCCAGCAGCCACCGAGCTGGGGCTGGGAAGGAGGGAGGTCTACCGTGGCAGCAGCCGAGCTGAGGCTGGGGAGGAGGGCCATCTCTCCCAGGCAGCCGCAGCCCTGGAGCTGGGGAAAGTTCCCCCTTTCTCTCGCTGTCACAGCCCTGCATGTCCCAAATTCCCCCACCCCCTCTTCTCAGCCCACTGCCCCTTCCCACCTACCCCTTATTCCCCCCAAGGCCACCACCTCATCTTACATGTGCGCCTTCTCCAGGGTTCAGGCACCTAATTAGTGGAGCCACACCTGATCACTCCACTAATTAGGTGGGTGGCCCTGCATTCTTTCATGTGCGGCCACCCAGGCGTGCACCTTAGAGGGAACTATCCGCAGACCACCTTAATGGAGCTCGCGGACCACTGGTGGTCCATGGACCAGTTTGAGAACCAATGATCTAAAAAGACAGAGAGATGAAGGACACGGGAAAGGTATACTATGTTCAAGCAGAGTGATCTGGGTGATGGGGCAAAACTTCTTAGTTTAACTTTTTAAAAGTGTAAGATTAAGGTATCTTCTCCTATCCTCCCTATACATAACTGAACTACTTTGATCCATATAAATACTTCAGATTAACAAGTATCTGAAACACACACATACAAAAATCCAAAAATACTGGGTCAAACAAATGTACAATAGAACTTCACTAATCTGAACTACTGAAAGGGAGAGTCCAGTGCAGGTAAGTGAGGTTTGCGACCCAGTGAGTGCTGGGGAAGAACATTAGCACATCAGACAATTATAAATGCCCTACTCCTTCTTCAGGGGATTACCTGAATGCCTGGGGCATGCTAGGAATTGATATGGTGCTCCCACACTGGAAAAACCATGTCATATTCCCCACGGGTTTATGAGAAGCATGTCATGAGTCACATCACTCTTGCCCTCAACACAGCAGCAGAATCTCACTGGCTTGTGTTTCAATCAACTACAAGCTCAAAATTTCTTTTTCCATTTGGGTTTGTAGGTTACCAAAGTACAACTTTATGAAATTCGACTAAGTGCAAAGTATTATTTTATAAGTTACCTACCTCAGTTTGCTTCGCCACACCGTCAGAAGCCAGGAAATACCTATTTTAGCTAGATTCCAGATTTGAACTAATGTTCACATCCAGGTGAATTATCATCAGCATTTCATTTACCTGAAAAGCACGTGGCCTTGTAGTTGTGGTTTGTGATCTAGAGGTTTCCTGTGATGGCAGGTGGGGATCAGGCACAAACTCTTTCAACTTCTGCAACTGTTCTTTTTGTTCCCTGCACACACACACACATAAAAAAAGTGTTACCATTCTGTGACATAAATGAACTGTTAAAAAAAAAAAGGGAACCAATACGTACACCAACAAAATATATTGAAATAGTATTAAGAATCATTATTCACTACAGAGTTTACGGCTGGGATAAGCTATGACACAAGCAGCTGGCAGCACCCCAAGAGCCAGCATACTGGGAGAGACTTGACTTAGATTGTGAGCTCTCTGATGCAGGGACCATCTGTTTGTTGTGTGTTTGTAGGGTGCCTAGCACAATGGGGTCCTGGTCCATGACTGGGACTCCTAAGTGACACCTCAATACAAACAATAAATAACAGCTGCAGCAACTCGGAGCTCTCTTTACATCCAGTGTTCCTAACACCTGGCTTTGGAAAAATGCATTGGATGGCAAATCCAGATCAGCACACAACTGATACCAGACCTGTCAGTTGCACAGAGAAGAGATCTAGTTGAAGTCACCTGAAGTTGAGAAAAGCTATTCTCTACATTTCTACTACTGCTTCTGTCTCAAAGCATCATCAGAAAGAGTCTTATCAATTTCAAGCCACTTACACTGAATTGTTCTGCTTCTGATCTGCTCTTTCTGAAGTACACAATGAGAAGAGTCAGTGTAAAGTAGAAAACAACTCTCAGTATGGTTTGATACAAAAGGGTGACTTACCCAGCGTTAACTTTAAAACTGAGGAAAACAGTCAATAGAATCTTCTTTAATTGAACCCTTTCTTTGGTGCTGTAGAGAGAATCTACTTTCACACGTGAAGCCTTCTTGTATCAGTTTATTAGGCCTTAAACACCATTCTCTAAAGCACAGGTGACAAAGTCCTTGACAATCTGGTGTATTAAACCAGTTCCCATGACAGATTAAATTCTTCAGACTCATAACTTCCATTTACTTTTTGAAAATTACATTTCTAGCATTTCTGGTTGCAGTTAAAACCTTCCATATGGGAATAAAAGGTATATTATCTTTATGAGTGTGAAAACAAAACAGCTTTGAAAGAAGTAGAAAATGTCCGCATTCATTTCAATGTGTTTTTAACTGAAACCTAAGGATGACAAATGTCAACAGTAACTGTATAACTGTTCATCATTTTAGCATAAAATCCAGCTTGTGCGATTATCACCCTAAAGGGTGCAATGGCAGATGCAGGAAAGTGGGGGCACCCACTCGCTGGACTTTGTCTTTACCAAATACTGCTCCCTCATTGGTCTTCCTGTTCCCTCTGGAAGGTGAACCATGACGCTCTGTTCTTAGGTCTATTCCTCTTCTTTCTACACTCTTCCCTGAAATACCTGATTCATTTACATTCCAATTTACAAGTTTACCTCTTCCTTTTTGATGTTCCTTCCTACAAATGTGCATGATGCATCCATATCCATGGTACCTGTGCACCATTCAAGCTTTCTCTCTCTTTATATTACACCATTAGGGCACCTCTGAATGTTTCCAGTGGTAAGGGATTTTGAAAAACAGTTTGGAGGAATATTTTTCTGTTTATTGCTGCTCGGTCATTCTTCAGGATTCTTGTGATAATGATTGTTTTATATTTCATTATGCAGATAATAAAATCCTACATCAATCTCATTTTGGAGCTGTGGGTTGACTACAGGATGAACAAAGCTTTTGCTATGGGATGCATGGAAAGGGGCAATCTCTGGGATCATCAGTTGGCTGGGCCCTGGTTTATTCAATTTGGATTTGGACATGGACAGAGAGCCACTGCAGCGAGCAAAGAACTAAAGTGGCAAACTCTCATCAGGCTCTGTTACCTAACAAGTGGACCACTACATTTTGAACCAGCAGGTGAGGGTTTTTATTTTTTTTTTTGCCTTCACACATTCAACCCCAGGTACAGCATATTAGAATAGTTGAGTTTTTCAGTGATAGCTACTTGGATCACTGTGGACAGATCCACATCTAAGAAGCCATGTGCTGACTAACCAAGGATGTAATAAAAAGCATGTTTTGCTACTGTCATCATCCAGTAATCTACGGACACTGAGGCATCTAGTAGCATCCCAAGATGCTATCACTATAACAAATGAAAAGGTAGACACCTTCAGTTATTTACTAAGTGCTGGTGATGAATTGAACACTGTACAATAAACAGAAAAAAAGATACTTTCTCTCACAAGCGTCTTAAAAACTTGAGGACCATGCTAAAGTTTGGCAAGTTCTTTAAAGCATTTTCTACTTCCCACCAATATCACCTCTGTCTTTCCCAGGTTTTGTTTTAGTCAACTATTTTTTCATTCAGCAGCAGTGCTCTCTCAGGTACTGAGATATCTAGATGATGGCATTGTCTACAGAAGATTTGCAGCTAGCTTACATCTGCATATTGTTGGTATTGGGTCTGTCGTATCTCAAATCTTCCCTAGAATTGTAACAATTTAATAAAGGATGGTAAAGTTAAATAGAAGGATAAACAAGTTAAACGAGTTCTCATGTGAAATCTCTCTAGGAAGTACAATAGCCCACATGACATGACACGAATGAGGGAAACCAATTTAATGCAATTCTGTTCATCTCACCAGGTCACTCTGATGAGTCATCAGCACTTCATAATTAAAGGGTGCTGGTCAAGGGTGCAGACAGATCTAACATCATGTATGTGTGCCAGCTGTCTTTGGATAACAGGAGATTTTCCATCAGTGTGATCAGTGCAGTTTCTGTTCCATATGCTGGGCTAAAATCTGTCAGGGAAGGTTCTAAGATATTAACAGAGGTCAAGTGCTGCTGGAGATGGCTTTTCACCAATGCATCAATCACTTTGCCTGGGAAGGGAAGGTTACCGATAAAGTAATTGACACTAAGTGATGGTTTCTTGAACACACGCCAGACAACTGCATGTTTCAGGAAGGTTGATAGGCTGCCATCTCTAAAGGAGGTGTTAATGTTCTATTCTATGTCAGCAGTAGACTCAAGTGCTCCTGACTGGCTGTCACCAACCAAGAGGGGTACATATATGATTTCTAAGAACTGGAGAAGCTATCTTTGAGCCAGTCAATCTTTTCTCAGTATACTTTACAAAGTTCTTCACACCGGGTGATGCTAGATTTCAAATGAGGGAAATGATAAAAAAATAAGCACTGCACAAAACCAAAATTATCCATATTAAGTGGACTACGATCTGGCTAACTGATAGATCTCAAAACATAACTGTTAACAGGGAATCATCAATAATTATGATGACTCTACAAGAGTTCCACGGGGATCAGTTCTCTGTTCAACTCTGTTCTGTATTTTTATCAATAAATTGCAAGAAATAGAAAATCAGAGCTGATACAATTTGCAGGTGACACAAAAATTGGTGGGGTGGCAAATGATAAGGAGAAGAGAACTACATTTAGGAACAAAGAATGTGGGCAGCCATATTTACTGGACATGTGCACGTGAGTGAGAGGCAGAAACCTCAGGAAAGCAGTAACTCTGAAAAGGACTTAAGGGTCACTAGATAATCCACAGAACATGAGCTTCCAATGTGAAGCTGTGGCAAAAAGGCTAACCCAATCCTTGGATGCATAAACAGGGAAATGTTAAATATATAGAGAGGTGATATCAAATTCACATACAGCACAGGTGAGATCGCTACTGGAAAACTGTGTCTAATTCTGATGTCTAAACTTTAAAAATGATTGTGAAAAATTGGAGAGGGTTCAGAGATGTACTACAAAAAATTAATTTGAGGTCTGGAAAACATGCTTTACATTGAGAGACTTACGAGCACAGACTTAAGAAGTACTAGATCAGAGTCTTTAAGTACCTACATTGGAAGTAAACATTAGACTTTATGGAACTCTTTAACTTAGCACTGGCATAACAAGATGCAATAATTGGAAGTTGAAGTTAGATAACAAGACAACTTTTAAATAATGAAACATTAGAACAGATTATCAAGGAAAATGGTTAGTTCATCATTAACTGGAGTCTTTAAATCAAGACTGGCTGAAAGTCAAAGGGACTTAGGTGCCTAACTCACTTGGGCACTTTTGAAAATTCAACCTGGATGTCTTTCTAATAGATAGGATCTAACTCAACAAGTTATTGGTCTTGACAGTAATGAAAAATTCCCTTGATTGCAGAAATTACTGGGTGAAATTCTATCCTCTGCATTATACAGCTATGACTAGATAAAATCTATTCAGGTCATTATGCAGAACAGTTCTTTTGGATGAAATTTTGCATCTGCTATTGTGTAGAGGATTTATTGGCTTCTCTAAAGTTTGCAGCATAGGACTACAGGAATTCCTTGCTCAGCAGTCATGTTAAAGCTACTGGACAACAGGTGGTTATAGAGACTATCAACACCCTGATTCTGTGGTTGGATAAAATTCTCCAGTAGAATGTTTTGGAAGCTTGCTGGGGTCATGAATCTCCAAGGGCAGACCAGCACAGTCAATAAAGATAGCCCACTTACACTACTAAAGTTTTTTTTCTATTTCTCCCATGTTAAGTATCCTCATAGCTTCTTGTCAAACTGTCTTAAATGGGCTATCTTGATTATCACTACAAAAGTTTAATTAATTAGCCTCTTAGAGTTGGTTGGGCAACTCCCACCTTCTCATATTCTCTGTATGTATATATATCTTCTCATTATATATTCCATTCCATGCGTCCGATGAAGTGGGCTGTAGCCCTCGAAAGCTTATGCTCAAATAAATGTTAGTCTCTACGGTGCCACAAGTACTCCTGTTCTTTTTGCGGATACAGACTAATACTGCTGCTACTCTGAAATCAGGCTTACTAGTTGTGTGTGATTTTCCATGCATCTTCCTTCCTCACATATTGGTAAATTCCTGCTAGTATTTCCTGTACGTTATCTAAAAAAATATGATCTTTCCTCTGTTTTTATGAACAAAACTCTTACGCATGCATTGGTTCTTTTTCATTTTGACTACTCTAACCTCCTCCTCTCTGCCCTTACTAATTTCTGTATCACTTACCTCCAGAGTATTCAGAATGCAACAGCTAAAGTCATCTTCAGGCACTCTTCATCGATGTCACTCCTTTCTTAGCTTCTCAACTTTTATATTAAGTTAAAGTTTTTGGCCCTCATCTTTACAGATCTTCACAACTCTGCTTCTGCCTACACCCTAGATATTGGCAATGTTCTCATTCTCATAGTATCTGGGTTCAGTTAAAATATAGCGATAATTGAAATGAAGGAAAAGGAAAATTAAGATAGTAATATCTTGGGATTTGCACAGAATAAGAAATCTATATGCTTCAAGCCAAACATTCATCACATCTGGGGGTGAGAAAGGAAATTATTGCCCTCCACACAGTACTGTACAATTGAATGGGTTTAAAAGATCAGCCAGCCTAGGGGCAGCTCCTTGAGTCATCATGTATTGGTAAATGCAAGAGGCATAATACCAGAACAGATGTAATAATTGTCTAAACTGATAAAGCAAATCCTGTGACCCTGCTTGACAGTATTTAATACAATTCCATGGATTAGTTCAGATAAATTACCAACTTTTTTCCCTAAAGAAATTACAAGGTTAGCCAACTCACCGAAGCATTTTCAGCTCCTGGGCAGCCTTGAGGATTATTTCATGCTGCCTTTGACTAAGGACCATTACCCCTCCAAGTGACTGTTCAGGGTCCAGATTTGGCTCTGCTCCCAGCATGTCAGATGAATGTGGTGGTGGAAGCGGTGGATCAAGCTGATCCTCCAAAGGTCGTAGTCTGTCTGCTTCATCAGGATACCATCTATCTGACAACCGTTCCCTCTCCCAGTCAGTCCTTTCAGGAAGGTAATCTCGCTTCTCCCTCGATGTATCACGCCTCTCTGGATACTCTCGGATCCTCAGCTCCCCCCTGTCTCGGAGGTCTCTGTCATAGAGATCTCTGTCTCTTTCCTCCCTCCACCGGTCCTCACGGTACCTGTCCAGAGGTGGAAGTGGTGGCAAAGGTGGAAGAGGAGGAATGTCCAGGTCATGCCTCGGTGTCTCTCTGTCATCCAGAGGTCTCAAGTAATCTCTGCCCCATTCTCTATCTAATTCTCGATCATAAATATCCAAGGGTCTTCCAATCCTGTCTAGATCTCTATCCAACTCCCTCTCCCTAGGCCTTTCCCAATCATCCCACCAAGTGTCTCGTCTGTCAAGATGAGAAGACAAAGGAGGTAGAGGAGGAAGAGGTGACAGTGAAGGCAATGAAAGACGCAGTGGTAATCTGTCATCTCTATCATATGGATCCAGGTGATCATCCCGAATATCTGTGTCACGCTCTCTCCAATATTGATCTCTTTCCCAATCATCCAATTGCTCATGCTCTAAAGGACGGGCATCTCGTCTATCTAATGAAGGTTCCTTTTGCATTCTCTCCTCTTCATGACTCCAGGAAGCTCTTGTTGATTCCTCTCGATGATACAGAGATAATTTCTCTGAGTTGTCTCCTAAGCGGATTGGTTTATCCATACTGCCTGTTTCAGGCCTGCCCATTTCCCTCTCCCGGCTACCTGATTGCCTGACAGAACCCCTCTCCCGACTTCCTGGCCGCCTGACAGGACCCCTCTCCCAGCTTTCATCCCGCATGACAGGACCCCTATCCCGGCTTTCAGCCCGCATGAGAGGGCCCCTATCCCAGGTTCCTGATTGCCCCCTATCCCTGTTGTCTGCCCGGCCAGCTGGTTCCTTGTCTTGGCTGGACAACACCCTCTCTCGGCTGCCTGACCGCCCAACTGGCCCCATCTCCCAGTTGCCTGACTGCCCATCTGGCAACTTCTCCCTGCTACCTGACCGCCTATCCAGTGGCTCCTCCTGGCTGCTCACTCTCTGGATCATCCCCCGGCCTCGGGTGGCTGACTGTCTGGGCAATCCTCGGCCTCTGTTTGTTAGCCCCCTGCCCCGGCCGTCGTCCAGCCGGCCCTGCCCCCTGCCCCGGCCATCATCCAGCCGGCCCTGCCCCCTGCCCCGGCCATCATCCAGCCGGCCCTGCCCCCTGCCCCGGCCATCATCCAGCCGGCCCTGCCCCCTGCCCCGGCCGTCATCCAGCCGGCCCTGCCCCCTGCCCCGGCCGTCGTCCAGCCGGCCCTGCCCCCTGCCCCGGCCATCGTCCAGCCGGCCCTGCCCCCTGCCCCGGCCGTCGTCCAGCTGGCCCTGCCCCCGGCCGTCGTCCAGCCGGCCCTGCCCCCTGCCTCGGCCGTCGTCCAGCCTGCCTTGCCCCCTACCTCGGCCGTCGTCCAGCCTGCCTTGCCCCCTGCCTCGGCCGTCGTCCAGCCTGCCTTGCCCCCTGCCTCTGCTTACTGGTCCACTGCCTCTATTATCTTCTGGTTGAACTGGCCCTTTACCCTGGTTATCTTCTAATCCAGGTAGTCCTTTACCCTGGCTATTTTCTGAAAGGGGCAATTTACTATCTGTAGATTTTAAGTCTGTATTTCCTGTCACAGGGGATGGAGGTAAGGCTGCTGTTCCTCCTGTTCTTGGAGGAACAGTAGACTGCACAGTTACAGGTGTACTGGGAAGTGGTGTTGGTTTTTGATTCTGAGTGGATGGAGGTTGAGTAGTTGATTTTGTCTCTTCTACTTGCTGTGCAGGATCCTGAGAACTCCAAGTCCACTTTTTAGGCCCAGGAATGACTTTTTTGACTTCAGCTTTGGGTGGTTCCTGTTGAGCTTTTGTCAAGTCCTCAGCTGGCTGAACTGGACCAGAATTCTTTGCCTCTGTATCAAAGGAAACTGGAGTAGACTGAGTTCTATTTGCCAACTCCTGGTTGACAGCTGCATCAGCAAAAGCTTCTCTGTTTTCTGTTCGGGACTCTGCTTGAGACTGCTGCTGTCCAAAAGGAGGTCTGGGCCCCCTCCACGGTGACCCACTTGGTCGGGAACTGTGCATCTGTGATGTGCTTGGGGATGTATAAAACTGTGCTGCTGGCCCACGGGGGATAGTTCCCCATTTGCTTGAAGACCGTGCATCGGAATTCTGACCTTCAAATCTTGGCCTTGGCCCTTCCAAGTGCTGGCCTTCAAAACGAGGTCCTCTCTGTCTTGGCCCTTCAAATCTGTCAAAGCCTCTTCCCCGAAGTCCATCAAACCTACAGGTAAAACAAGAGACATATTTGAATGAACAAATTAAGTGAGAATTCTCTAGAAGATATTTTCACCTTATAAAACAACTTTCATGCAAACATCTTTGTGTGCCTCATAAGCAAACCCCATTAAATCAGTACAGAAACACGGAAAAACGCACTTCAATTTCACACTGCACAACTGAGAGTGACATAAGCCACTTGCAGACTCAGCAACCTCTAGAAAATAATATTAGAGCCACAAAATAATCAGTGTCATGCCCCACTGTTGCACCAATGTGTGAAGTTATGTCTCTGTGCTGGCTCATATCATCTGGGGCATCATTCATAGACATGTAATGGAAAAAAATATCCTGCTTATGTGAGAGCAGCAGCATTTGAAAAACGCTATACAGATGGCAGTGGCTGAAAGTGTACATTTCAACCATGAAGACTAGTTCCAGGAGAAACGCTGACTTAAAATCTTAGCTGGAAATCAAGTATGTTATTTTAACATGTCCTGTGTTTAAAGCTCCAGACTAGGGCTCAGAAGATCTAGATTCTGTTTCCAGCTTTGTCCAGATTCAGTGTGTGATTGTGGGAAAGTCATAATTTCTCTGTCTCTTGATACTCCAACAGCAAAACAGTGGTATTTCCCTACCACACGAGGGTGTGGGCAAAGATAAATAAATGAATGTATGTGTAATGATCAGATACTATGGTGCTGAGTACTACATAGAAAAACCCATAAATACAATATAATTAGATAAATAAAATCTAGACATAGAATTTAAAATATTAAACAGCAAGTGGAGCAAGCTTATGATGTTGCCCTGGTCTGGACAGCTTTATGTGTTTTCTGTTTGTACAACTGTCTTTTATTCACATTTAGTTCACCTAAAACTATGGTGGCTCAAAATGTGGGGAACTCGGTAACAAATACAGCATGAAGCGAAAGGATCATGCAACAGGTGCTAAAGATGCATATCTGGTCAAAAGTCCATTTTTTAATTAAATGCCCAACTTCTGAATCTCAAAACAGTAGATAAAATCAAAGTATTTTACACAGGAACTTAAAAGGAACTGAAAGTCACATTACTCAGATGTTTGTAACTTACCTTGTTGATCTTGAACCAGGGCAAAAAAGCAAAAAAATACAAGGCAGCTGGAGACTACAAGAGCAATCAAATACAGGATCTTGTTTCTCAAAAAATTCCAGGGTTGGAAACCATTGCTTTATAGCATTGAGGAGAACACACAATGTGGTAAACACAACTTTCCAGAATTATATATGATTGATCTATAATTCTAGTTCAGTGGTGGGCAAACTTTTTGGCCCGAGGGCCACATCTGGGTGGGGAAAATTGCATACAAGGCCAAGAATGTAGCGCTGAGGCAGGGGGTTGGGATGTAACACGGGATGTGGTGTGCAGGAAGGGGCTCAGGGCAAGGGGTTGGGCAGAGGCGTGCGGAGTGTACGAGGGGGCTCAGGCCAGGAAGTAGGGGTGCAGGGTGAAGGAGGGGTTCGAGGTGCGGGCTCCAGGCTGGCGCTGTTTACCTTGAGTAGCAGTGGTGTGCACAGGGGCCACAGCAGGCTCCCTGCCTGCGTGCCGTGGCCCCACGCTGCTCCCAGAAGCAGCCAGCATCACATTCCTGCAGACCCTGGGGAGAGGGGGCAAAGGAGGGGAAGGGGGCTCAGTGCGCCACCCTTGCCTGTAGGCACCACCCCCCGCACACACATCCCCAGGGGCCGCAGGGATGTGATGCTGGCTGCTTCCAGGAGAGGGGGTGGCAAGCCCTGTTTGCCCACCCCTGCGCTCTAATAGTTTGAATTATCAGCTGCTAACAATCACTTTGGATGTGAAATGGGGGGTGATGGGAAATGATTGAGAACTGAATGATATTACTATGAAGTCTCACATCCTGCAAGGGCTAGAAATACAGTAACTCTTTGCTTAATGTCGTAGTTACGTTCCTGAAAAATGTGACTTTAAGCAAAATGATGTTAAGTGAATCCAATTTCCTCATAAGAATTAATGTAAATTGTGGGGGGGGGGCGGGGGGGGGGAGGGCTGTTAGGTTCCAGGGAAATTTTTTTCACAGTATAAGTTTTAAACAAACAATTTAATACTGGTACACAGCAATGATGATTGTGAAGCTTGGTTGAGGTGGTGAAGTCAGAGGGTGGAAGACAGTGGGATATTCCCCAGAGAATGCCTACTGCTAAATGATGAACTAGCACTCAGTTGATCCCTTAAGGGTTAACTCGTTGTTAATGTAGCCTCACACTCTACAAGGCAGCACAAAAGGAGGGAGGGGAGAGCATGGCAGACAGACACACACGGTGTGTGTGTGTGTGCGCGCGCGCGAGAGAGAGAGATGCATTGCCCCTTTCGTTGACCCCACTTGAAGTACATTGCCTTTTTAAGTTGAGACAGCAGCTGCTGCCAGCAAGCTCCCTCCATCCTAAGCCCTGCTGTGTCTCTCCTCCTGCCCCTACTTTACAAAGATGAGGTAAGCGGGGGGTAGGAGCAGGGCGGAGGGGGACACCTTGACATTAAACCTCCCACCACCCCAGCAAGCAGGAGGCTCCTGGTCCGCTTAACTATAGTGATTGGGGTGTGAATTTTTCACACCCCTCAGTGTCAATCTAAATCTTAAGCATAGACCAACCAGGCACAAGATAAACACAGTGAACAGTGCACATAATTTATTTTCAAAACCCCATAAAACAAAGCCCACTATGCCGCACAAAAAGTTTCCCCTAGGGAGAGATGATAAAGAATGAAGCACATGACAGATTTTCTCACACTGTTTAAAGCGCAACTGGCACTATAGGTACTATGGTGATGACAGTAGTATAAAAATCTGTACAGATGAGAATGTGTGTACACTAAAGGATAAAGACCTACCTAGGACCTCTTGGTCCTTCGAAGTATGTGCCTCTGGGTGGGTCTGGAAGCAATCCACCTGATCTCACAGGTTTATCTTGAACGTTGGAGGGTGGGGGTACATAGGTTGAAGATACCGTAGAAGAAGTTTTCAGTTCTCCAGATGCTGGTTCAGATGAGACAGAAACAAATGGCACAGCTTGCTTACCGAGAGGAACTTGAGAGTTTCCTTGGTCTGAAGAGTCAGCAGATGTAGTTATTTCAGAATGACAAGGTAAAGTTGCAGATGAGCCAGGTATTTTAAATACAAAAGAATCAGGGATAGGAAGCAGAGCTGGCCTGGTTGTCTTAGTGGACTGGAAACCCTGAAGACTGGATGTTGGGGGTTCAGATGAATTAGACAACTGAGGATCAGAAGACAGAGGTGGGGGGACCTGCGGAGGGGCAGCTAAAGGCAAAGATGGAGGCATAACAGGCACACCTCCTTGAGAGATTTGAGAGCACGGAACAAAAGGCGGTGGCAATGCAACATTCCCAGTGTATTGATTCTTCATGTTTCGAAGTGAGTTCACTTTCTCCAGCAGATGGGACTGAGTAGCTTTCATCTGTCCCTGCCATGTTTTCCACTGTTTCTCATACTCCTGAAGCTGATCTTTGTGAGGATAGGTCTGAAGTTGATCCTGCCATCCTTGGAATTCACGCTCCCATTCTTTGTGAAGTTGTTGAAACTGTTTCTGCTGCGCCTCATAATGCTGCAGCTGCATATCCACTGACATTGTCTGCAAGAAAAAGAGACACAAAGCCCTGAAGAACACAGCTTCCAGCATGCTATGCTCAGTTATCTATCCGCAGGCTGGCCATGATGCAGGTCTGTAGTCGCCCCAGGCCATGCCTCCAGTAGCTGGAATCTGCTAGGCCTTGTCTCAGGCCCGGTGAGCAGCCAACTGCCAACAGCTCTGGGCTGGGCAGTCCCCCGCAGGCTCGGTAACTGCAGTGGGAGCAGGATTGCTGGGCATGGATCCCAGGGAGGGAGTGCAATTTGGTTCATGTTTAAAGGCCAGGGGAGCAGGTGAGGGTCTTGCAGCCCTCAGGGACCTCTCTATACAGTTAATAATAAACTAACAAAGCTCTGGCTCAGAAGTTTTAGTTGGGGTTGGTCCTGTTTTGAGCAGGGGGTTGGACTAGATGACTTCCTGAGGTCCCTTCCAACCCTGATATTCTATTATTCTAAATGCTGCAGAATATATTTTAAGTTCCTTCTGAAGCCACATGCTTGAATATCACCCTCTGTCCCAATCTTCAGCAGAAGCTTGAGAGAAGAGTTAACACAGAAACAGAAGCAAACATATTCTATCTAGTACAGACATATCCTGTCAGGTATATCTCTAACCTGTATATTTTAGTGATAGATAAGGGCAAACACTTCCATACAAAAAGCCCACGTCACTCAAGGTGGTGGGAGTATAGTTAGCAACAGATTACTTCTGCACACAACCAAACTATTTGGGGCTATTAGTAGAATATCCTCCCTCCCTACTGAATCACAAAACAATCCACAAATATTCTAATATATGTAGCAAGCAACCTTGTTTCCCAAGCTCTTCAATTTGTTTCTCCAAGCACACAGCAATTCAATTTAAATGCACTTTCCTTCACATTCGAGAGCACCACCTGGACCACAAACCAGGTAGACCTTGAGTAAACTGCAGTAGTGCTCCAAGTTTGGGCTTATCAAACTTGTTTATCTAACAAAACAAACTAAGAACACTCTCTCATTAAGCTTGTAATAAAAGTTAATTAACCTACAACAGACACTAACTATTCAATATATTTTATCTGTACCTACATCTATATCTGAATTGCTGTGGCCAAACTGCAAGTCTCCTTTACCCTGCCTTGTAAAATCATGAAAATGTACTACCCTAGGAACCATGATGATTTACCTGTCTCCCTCACCAAGCTTTCCTTGAGGCTACTGGCTCCAATATACTTTTCCTTTATCTAATGACTTTCAGATCCTTGAGTGCTAGGAGTGGCAAACACCCACACAATACATATCATTCATGCAGTCACACTATTGCAACATAAAATGAAAAAGTAATTAAAACAGTATATTTTGTATAAAATATGAATCAACGAGGGTTCGCTAAGAGCTGTGCAAGAAAAAATGTGATGGCCTAATTATCATATTTTAGCTCTCCCCTTTCAATATTGCCATAACCATTCAAAGAGTATAAGAATGCTGTATCAATGGTGCATCCAATTCAATGCAGCCAGATCTGAATCAGTTTGGGTCAAACCAGTTGCCCCTCTAGCCCTATATTTTGTCTCTGAGAATGAGCAATGATGCATTATTAGCATTGTGGTAATGCCCAGAGAATCCAATCAGGATTGGGACTCTATGATTGTAGCTGCTGTAAAAAAACAAACACAAAAATCTCACTCACTCACACAAAAAGACAGAGTGGTCCACTGGATAGCGCACTGACTGGGAATTAGGAGATCAGGATTCTGTTCCCAGCTCTCCCACAAACCTGCTATGCGATCTTGAGTGAGTTACTTTACCTCTCAGTGCCTGTTTCGCTTCTTACTCTTTGTCTGGTCTGTCTTGTCTATTTAGAATATAAATTATTTCAGGGGAAGAGTAACTCTCACTATGTGTACGTGCCACTCATAGCACAAACGGGGTTCAATCTTAGTTGGAGTCTCTAAGTCAGATGTGGGCAAACTATGGTCTGCGGGCCACATCTGGCCCACAGGACCATCGTGCCAGGCCCCTGAGCTCCTGGCCTGGAAGCCTAGTCCCCAACCGCTCCGCTGCTGTCCCCCCTTCCCCCGCAGCCATACCGCTGCGCGGGCCACACTCTGGCCTGTTGCTCCCCTGGGCAGCTTGAGGAGCACAGCTGGCTCTGCCGCTGGTAAGGGGTTGGGGGGGGGTTGGGTAAGGCAGAGGGAGGTCATGGGGGGCATTCAGGGAGGAGGGGGTGGTTGGATGGGGTGGAGGTTCTGGGGGAGCAGTCAGGGGATGGGGAACAGGGAGGGTTGGGAGTGGGAGTCCCGGGGGGCCTGTTGGGGGGCAGAGATGTGGATAGAGGTCGGGAGGGCAGTCAGAGGACAGGGAGCAGGGGTGGTTGGATAAGGGGGTGGGATCCCAGGGGGCAGTTAGGAGTGGGGGGTCCTGGGAGGGGGTGGTCAGGGGATGAGGAGCAGAGGGTGGTGGGATAGGGAGTGGGAGTCCTAGGGGGGCTGTCTGGGGGCAAGGGTGTAGATAGGGGTCGGGGCAATCAGGGGACAAGGAGCAGGGATGTTGGATAGGAAGTGGGAGTCCCAGGAGGGGGTGGTCAGGAGACAAGAAGCGGGGGGGTTGGATGGGTTGGGGGTTCTGAGGACAGTTAGGAGGTGGGAGAGGACAGGGGCCAGGCTGTTTGGGGAGGCACAGCCTTCCTTACCCGGCCCTCCATACAGTTGTGCAACCCCGAGGTGGCCCTCAGGCCAAAAAGTTTGCCCACCCCTGCTCTAAGTGCTACTATAAAAATTTGGAGTTTTTTAAGGGCAAATGCCACCCCTCTCACAAAGAAAATGGGAAGGCACAGGCTCTCCCCTAACCCCCAACAATCCCACGATCTGCTTAATTACCCAACACCATCCTACTGACCCCAGCTAGCAATAATCTTGTAGTTTGAAGCATGAAGATTTACAATAATTAGTTTTATCTGAATTTGCAATTCTTACAGATGTCTAATCTATTTTTAATCCGACTAATCTATTTATCTCAATAATATCCTTAGGCCGTGAGTTCCACTATTAGGGACGAGGGATAGCTCAGTGGTTTGAGCATTGGCCTGCTAAAACCAGGGTTGTAAGTTCAATCCTTGAGGGGGTCACTTAGGGATCTGGGGCAAAATCAGTACTTGGCCCTGCTAGTGAAGGCAGGAGGCTGGACTCGATGACCTTTCAAGGTCCCTTCCAGTTCTAGGAGATAAATAAATTAATGGAGATATCTTATTTATTTTATTTATTATTTAGTTATACTTTACTTAAATATTTCATTTATTTTGGCTTTTACATTGTCTTTTTGAATATCCTTTTTCTTGTAAATTTACTTTTTCAGAGTAAATAATGGCACTGAACCAGCTTTTTCTGTTCCTGCCACTTTAAGTTATCTTTTCTTTTCTAAGATAAACTGTCCTACTGTAAAATTTTCAAAGACATCTAAGTCCCATTTTCAAAAGTAACAGGCTCTTAAGGAGCCTAAATTACTCCTTAGACAATTTTGAGAACTTTATCCCATGTCAATAAATAGTCTTTTAATTACTCCTCATATGAAAACTGCTCCCATCAACATCTCTAAATATTCTTGTTATTCTTCAGCTGAGACTGGGAAGTAACTTCTCAGGGAAGGGGGAGCTAAGTCTTTGCCCATGAACAAAGATTAAAGAGAGAGCAAGTCAAACAAGTCAGCCAGAAGAAATGATTATACTACATACTTCTTATCAGACCATGAGTGTTACATCATGCAAGAGGTATACCAAATCCCAGTTCCTCAATGACTAACCTGGGGGGGTGGTGGCTGTTGTATGATCTGTTGGTACTTCTGTAAAATCTGTTGCAGTTGGGCATGCTTCTGCATTATTCTCTGATACTGAAAGCCAACTCGATGGTGTGGATGCTGCTGCCACTGAGCTGCTGCCACTTGCAACTGCTGCAACCTCAAATCTTCCTCAGAGTCCTCAGGAGGTTCAATATTCAGCTAAAGATAAATATAATTATTATAACTAAGGGAAAGCTCATTCAAGCACAACACCTAAACAAGCACAACCAAATTCACAGAAGTTTCATGGCAGTTAATAATTCTGTGACCCTGCATTTTGGTGTTCTGACTCCCTGTGCCACTTTCAGAATAGAGGATTTTGTTTATCTTCTTCAATAAGGGGAATAGTTCAAGGCAAAAGTCAGATTTGTGAGAATTTGCCTGCATATTCTAAGTAAAAATTATCACCAAGCACATGGGCAGAAAGGTTTTCGGGCAAAACTTCTTGGTTATTATGCACAGACTATGACCCCATCTTTAACAAAGGAATCATTATCTTCAAAGGTCTGGAGAGGAAGGCAAGACCACCACTTTCCTTTCCAGCACACAACAGGAAAGTAATCTGCATCTCAGCTAAAAATCAGAATGATTAAATCAAAATCCAAACTATTCCAAAATTCCAGTGTGTTTTGATTTAGTATTCTGGTTCAGGCCTGAGCTATTAAGTTCAGATGCATGTCTGGATACAAACTTTCACAAAGTCCTGGGGATAGAGGCACTACATTGAATGTGAGATACTAGCCCAGGCACATCTCTAATCCTGACTGCAAGATTTATACAAGCAGTTGCAAAGGGAAAAGGTACTAATACCTTCCAATTCAGCAAGTAGGATTAGTAAATCATACAGTGAGACAGAGGTAAAAATCTTGAACACTAACACAGAAAAGTCATTCATGGATTTCAGATTAAGGAACTAGAGAGCACAGGATTAGCTAATTGGAACCACAGTAATTCGTTCATTCCCCTTATCCCATTTTCTTTAAAATAATTCACTTTTGCTAAGATATGTCATCTGACCTACTGGCATCAGAGACAAATACAATTCAGAATCTTTGAACACTATTCACTTCTGCATGGCAGGGAGCATTGGCCCCAAAAGAAGTCTTTCAAATCTGTAGTAGGAGGACTCTATAAACCCAATCTGACCATGCAAGGAACCCTACTCATCACTTAACAAAACTGAGGCTGCAGCATGTCGCTGAAAAAAAATTTATTAGTTCCAAACCTGCCAGACCAGGGAGATGTGTACCAAGACCTGTCTTTTCCAGCTGTAAAGTCTTTTAATTGGGAGGTAATATGGGCTAGTGAATAGATCACTGGACTTGAATTCAAGAGATTTGGGGTCTGTTGGACTCAAGAGATCTGTGCCTGGCCTGCTGGGTGATCCCAAGCACCACACTTGCCTTCTGTACTTCAATTTCCCCATATGTAAAATGGAGATAATGATACTGACCTTCTTTGCAAGATGCTTTGAGATCTACTGATGAAAAGCAATACATAAAGTCTAGGTCTTATTATTCAGGCCCAGCCAGGAGGAAAACATTTTTTTTTTAGGAACGAATGTCCCATATGGAATAGCATCTCTGCATAGCCTACCTTAGGTTCAGTAGATGAGACAGGAAGTTCCTCTTTTTTGGAAGCTGGTATTAGGGGATCGTTAAGTGAAGGCGGTTCAGACTGCTGATTAGGAGCAGTCACTTTCTCTTCTTCTTGCTGTATTCTCTGCTCAGGTGCATCCTTCACTACTCCTGGACCCTTCGGTTGCTGCTGGCCCTGTGCATGTGCTTTTGCCCTCTGCTGCAGACTTAGCAAGTGTTGCTGGTACCAATACTGCTGCTGTTCCTATAATATACAAAAAGTTTGTGAGAATAGACAAAAACAGATAAAGATAACCTGCCAAGATAATCAACGAAATCTGGCAGAGAAAACAGTCTCCAGAGAAGTGTTTATGCCTGTTTCATAGTGATAACTCACTTCTCTACCACCATTACAGAGAAGCAATAGAGGTCCAAACCCCTTATCAGGATTCAGGCACCATCGTCCCAGGTGCTATACAGACATGAAGGAAGACGCAATTCCTATTCCAAAGAGCTTAAAATCGAAGAAGACAAAAAACAGAAAGGAGAGAAAGGTGTTCAACATATGAGCTAAGGGATTGGGATGAATGGATTTGTTAATTCCATTTCATTATTTTATTAACAACTTGTTATATGTATTTATTATGGAGCTCAGATGGGGTGGGATAATAGGAAAGTTGGATGAGAAGAATTAGTAGAAGCCATGGAACAGGGAAAAGGGGCAGAAGGACACTGAAGGAAGAAATGCACAGAGGAAAGAAAGGAGAGGGACAAATGGAGAGGACCGTGAAGAACAGGAAGAGTGAAGATGGCAGCAGAGAAACTGTGAGGGAGAGATGTGGAAGGAGGCTGGGGCAAACAACCAAGCAGACCGAAAACAATACCCAGAGTTCAGATTATAAAAAGCTGTTGTCTAATCTCACTGGCATCTGGGAGCTGAAAGGTAACCAGATGAGAATACCAGAAATAAGACAAGACCAGCTATGGAGATAGTCAAATTCCTAGCATTAAGTCCTCAACTTTAAATATGTTCAAAGTACAGGTGCTTTATAGCCGAAAGGCTTGTCCTTTGGAACACTGTTCCAGAAGGTCTGATGGCATATTCTGACATTTAGACCTTCTTTGACGGAGATAATGCTGGAGAATTTCCTCTGAATTTTCCAAGATCTTCACTTTCTCCATGTGTGTCATATAGACAAATGGATCTGTATTATCCATTATAAATCCCCTTTTCTAGGTTTTGTAACCAAGTAGCATACATCTCCTCCAGGTTGAAATAATGGTAAGGAATAGCTCAGCCCTCAAATATTTTTACACATTTTCAAAATAGTAGGTAGCTCAATAATTATACCTCACTAGGATTTTCACTGCCCAGCCCCAAATATCAAGGATAAAGTTGGAAGAGACTTCCTACTGATTATGGTTCTATAATCTGCACACACAATAAAAACTCAGTGAAATGCTGTGAGCTCAGATTTAAAATAAGAAACAAAAGGTACTAAATCCTAATTTTATAAATTCAGAATACTGAATGTTTACTAAAATGTATACTGAAGTCCCATTCATCAAGAGAATTTATATAGCTTTTATAAGAATCCTAGCAAAATACAAGGGACAAGGATTGGTATTTTATAGCCATAAAGTTAGGCTATGGAAAAGCTTATCCTAAAGCTCATGGAATGGTGCGGCCTATGAAAGCACAAGCTCAATTAGCTATTTCCTCTCTTCTGAAAATCTGTGACTGTCTCACATCTTTCATATCCTTCCTGTTCATCTTTTCGACTCACACACTGTGAAAAAGAGCCACTTCTGAAAACCCAGCACGGGAACAGTAGAGAAGCCAACAGGAGTGACAGTTTATTTTTAAATGCAGGTGAATGATGCCAGATGAGATAAGACTAAAGTTTCAAATTCATCTTCAAAATAGATATAAAATAAGCATGTGCAATGCAAACTTCCTCCACCCACATATCTTATGCCTGAATTAGAAGGGCCTATTTCTAGTAGTGAGGTGTGAAATGGATGAATTTAAAGAGCAGATCTATGCAGAAAATCACTTCTCTAAAATGACACTTTGGGGACTAGGTCTATGATAGGAGATGGTATCATTTTATATCCTGCCACTGACCTCTGCCAATATCCTTCATAATCAGGATTCAGACCAGGATATGACATAGAGAAGCTCTCGTGGCTACGGGTGGAGGACAAACATCCATACTTACAGCATGGGATCTCAGCAGCTTTGAACTCCATGTTGCAGTAGGAGTTGCTTTTGCATTCAAGACCTAGCAGAGGCATGCAGAACAGCACTAAGATGGATTTAATCATTCCTTTCAAAAGAGATGTCACAAAGTGATTTTATACAATAGTGATGACTATGACATAGATAAATAAAAGAGGACAGTCATGATAGACAACTGCTCCCGTGCCCCAAAAACTTAGTCCCCTATGAACTCATCCTGTCTCCTCTCCTTCTTAATATATAGATTAATCTGTAGGAGAGGTCATACCACCACATATGCTCCAATACCACCAATATGAAGACACTCAGCTGTAAATCTCCTTCATAGCACATGAAGCCAGAACCATTTTATGTCCCAGCATCTGACTGAGGGCTTGTCTACACTACCATGTATGGTCGATCTAAGATACGCAACTTCAGCTACATGAATAGTGCAGCTGAAGTCGATGTACTTAGATCTATTTACCGTGGTGTCTTCACTGCGGTAAGTTGACAACTGACGCTCTTCTATCAACTCCGCTTGTGCTTCTCATTCTGGTGGCGTATGGGAGTCGACAGGAGAGCACTCAGCAGTCGATTTATCGCGTCTATACTAGACGCGATAAATCAACCCCCACTGGATCGATCGCCGCCACTGATCCGGCGCATAGTGTAGACATGCCCTGAGAGAGGTGAATGGATGGAAAAAAGAGATGTCTAAAGCTCAGACTGAGCAAAAAAGAGGAGATACTGGTCAAGGATACGTTTCAAAGAGATGGTGGGAACTTTAGTTCTCATCTTTCAATGAGGGCTTCTACTCTCCCAGTGTCAAGGTGATAACTATTCTTGGAGCCCTACTGCAATCACTGTTACTCCTGCACACAAGTAATGCAACAATATCAAGCAGCTTCTTCTTCCATCTTTGACTAACCAAGGGTTTATACTAGTGATACTGAGCCTCAAGTCATTCAGGAGCCAAATTACCTATCAAAAGAGTAGCCAAAAGAGCTACGGTAGCGTGAATTCATTGTTTTATTTACTATAGTGTTATTCATATTTAAAGAGTATGACAGAACAAATATATATATAATTATATATTACTTTCACAGCAAAGCTCACAGTGCAAGTTCATAACTTAATTTGGTTAATAACATAGTAAAAGCTCACTCACACAGTGTTTTAATATCACATGCTGCAAAGAGCCCCAGGAGACACATTCGAGAGCTGCAGTCTGAGTATCAATGGTTTATACCTGTTCCTCTCAGGGGAGGATCTCACCACAGTGAAATAGATATCATCACCTTCTGGTCAGGTTAAATTACCATAACATAACTTCTACCAAATGCCCAACTGTGAAGGTCACACAGAAACACTGCCTGGTATAACATACGGCAGCCTCAGCCTAACTCAAACAAGGAAAACCAAAGAAACACATGATGTCAACATACCATTTATTCCACTGACACTCCACTTAGTTCTGTATCCATTTCAAGAACCTAGTCCTCAGTTTTAAAACTTTTAATGGCCCACCAGGACAGCAAGATTCTATGCAATCACTGTGATTGTCAAAGTCCAGGATGAGAAACTTGGGGGTCTTGGTCACTACAAAATAACAGGATGAATCTGAGAGCCTTTAGTGAACAATGCAAGGCCAATCTTTTTATGCTGCAATTCCTTTCCCAAGATGGTAAAAAAAGAAAAGCCAGGTGATGCTCATGGAAGAAGATAACAACAGAGATGATAAGCAAGGAAGAAGAAAATAATACAGCAGTCCAGAACACAGAGCTATGAAGCTTAGGTATCCTTCATGGGAAAATGTAAATCATTTTTGTTTAATTTTGCACAGAATATGCACGCAGATACCAAAGTGAATGGTATACAATAAATAAATTTGATAGATACTTCACTTATTAAAGCTATGTCTACACTAGAGAGCTTACAGTGTACGGTGACTGGATGTCCCGATTCTATAGGGACAATCCTAATTTTTGGGTCTTTTTCTTATATAGGCTCTTATTACCCCCACTCCCCCATCCCCATCTTGATTTTTCATACTTGCTGTCTGGTCACCTTATTACAGTGGCACAGCTGTACCGATGCAGTTGCACTGCTATAAGCTCTCTTGTGTAGCCACTCTATGCTGACAGGAAAGAGCTCTCCTGTCATAATAAAACCACCCTCAAAGAGTGGCAGTAGCTATGTCAGTGGGAGAAGCTCTCCCATCGACTTATGTTGGTGTAACTTATGTCGCTCAGCGGGGTGTTTTTTTCACATCCCTGAACGACATAAGTTATACCAACATAAGTGGTAGTGTAGACATTGCCTAAGTCAAGGGTTGTCAAACCGGGGTTTGGGACCCCTCAGGAGGTTATTACATGATGGGGGGGGGGGGGATGAAATGTCATCCTCCACCTCAAACCCCGCTTTGCCTCCAGCATTTATAATGGTTTTAAATATATAAAAAAGCTTTTTTAATTTATACGAGGGGCAGGGTCTAACTCAGGATTGTTATATGAAAGGGATCACTAGTATAAAAGTTTGGGAACCACTAGCCTAAGTATTTCTGAAAAGATACACCTCACCATAAGGAGACACAGGAATCTTATTTTTGCTGTGCTGCAAAATGTGTCACATGGCATGGGACTGTAAACGACAATCACACACAGAGATCTGTCAATGTTACACAGTGGAAGAAAAAAAATGGAACAAGGAATTACAAATTGCAATCTGCTGCATAATCTACTTAATATATGGGGGAGGGGGAGAAGCAGCACTCTATCTGGCTATGGACACTGTTACTACAGGAGATAATCAGAAAATGATCTTCTGCCTAGACTAGATTGTAATTAATTAAAAAAGAGACAGATTTTATAACTCTTCTTCTGCACATCAGTAGAAGTTATAATATTTCAATGTTCAATCTTTACAACTCTTTAGGTACCACTTTCTTTTTAAATTAACACTTAATTTTGTACTGTATCAAATTCAGCAAGCTATAATAATGCAAAGTTAGGGAAAAAAGTCAGAAAATGCAAAAGGTAGTGATGTTTATTCAGTCACAACTCTGCTCCTCTAAGTATGTATTGCAATAATCCATTAATTATGACGATGTTATTTTATATGTATGTATGGTTATCAAAATAATTATTGTATTGTATTATTTTAAAAATAGTATAGCATATTGAAATTACAGACTATCATAATGGATAGCAACAAAGCAAGGTGGGAGGGTGTTAACATTTAATATTCAACCTCCTAAAATCCAGCACTTCTGGGTGCTCAGTTATTCAACCAGAATACTGAATCTACATCTAATTTACTATTTCATTTTGAGGGGAGGGAGCTTAAAGAAAAATGAACACAAGAGGAGTCCCCATTTCTATACAAGTAAAAAAAACAGCTAGTCCCTATCAATACCATTATAAAAGTGCCCACCTACAGACATAAGTGTTTTTAACAGTAAAAAGTATATTTTTCACCTTCACCAAACTCAAAAACTTTTGAAAAGACTTTCCTCAAGTGCTTCATAAAAGTTCACCTTTAGGAAGAGATCAAGCATGAACATGTTTAGGCCAAAATCTGACTATTTTTGAAAGCTGTACGCATGAGGCATCTAGGGTCTACAACAGAAATACTTTTATAATCTTAACTATTGCAAGTATGGCCAATTTGCACTGTTATATCATTTGTGTTGATAAACAACTGAAAAAATATTACTATAAGAGAAAAATTAAAATAAGAAACTATGCAAAACAAAACCAGATGGCAATCCTACAACATACCAACACACTGCTGCACTGGTATGGATGGCCCAATGAAGTCAATAGGTTTCTGTGCAGTTCATATCTGCACAACATACTTTGCAAGATCCGGGCCTTAAAAGTCTGAAAAATCCACCAACGGGATAAAGTTCAGTCAAGGCTGAAACTTTATTCTCTACACATCTCGTGCCTGGGAACTGTTGGCTCTTGAAAACCAAGTACTACAGAATACAAAATGTACATTCAATGGAAGTTTATGAAATTTTAATCTTATCTGTACCATTCCTGGATTTTGTGAGCTGAAGCCAAGATATTTTGTTTTATTTAAACATAATTCATTTATTGTTTCTCTATTTTATCTGTCTTTAGTTGAGCATCTTTACAACTCACACTACTTTTTCTAAATGATCAGTAAATGATCAGTTCCCATCACTACCTTTTCTAAACTGGAGTCACACTCAGCAGCAAAGAACAGGTTGGACACTTTGTTCTTACCTGGGGGGTCATAGTGGAGGGGTCTGGTTGTGGGGTGCTGTGCTGGTCAGAACTGTCACTGGTGTCCTTAGCAACGCTCTGCACTGCCTCTTGCTGGGCAGGAGTGGAAGGGGGCAAGGATGACTGGGATGCAGTAAAGTGAGATTTAGATTGAGAAAGGGATGGTGTCAAGCTAGCCTGGGTTGGTAGGGAAAGGGATGATTGGGAAGGGGACAAATAAGATTGAGAATGTGTCTGATAGGACTGGGAGGAGGGTAAATAAGATTGAGGGGCAGTTGATGGAGGAGGCTCCAGATAGGATGGTGGCGGTGGCTGGGAGAGCTGAGAATGGGACAAATAAGACTGGGGCGGGGGGGACTGGGAAGGGGGTGGCTGGGTTGGGGGAATATACGGTTCAGACTGGGCTGGGGGGATATAGGCCTGCGAAGGGGGTGGATAGGCCTGCTCAGGCGGCAGGGGCGACTGTGGCGGAGAGGACAGCTCCATGTCCATGGGCACTGGGGAAGAAGGCAGGTGTTCCCAGTCGCTGTGGGGCTGAGACGGCTGGAGGGTCTCATGCTCTCGAGGCAGGGGGGGCGCCGGGGGCTTGCAGACCTGGGGGTCCCGGGGTGGGGGCGGCGGAGGCGGCTCACGGTGCTTGAACTGCTTCTGGTAGCTGCGGACGGGGGGCGGCACTGGCGGCGGCCAGTCAGTGAAGGAGCCGGGGAGAGGCGGAGGGGGCAGGCCCGGGGGCGGCGGCCCGGGCGGGGGACCCCCCAGAAGTACCGACTGCATCTGTTTCTGGTGCATTTGCTGCAGCTGCTGTAGCTGGGCCAGGTGCTGCTCCTGCAGGCTCAGGAAGCCCGAGGCGCCGGGCGCGGGGGCCACGCCGGGGCCCGGGGGCGGGTAGTTCGGCGGCGGGACGGAGGGGGGCATCACGGGCGGGGGTACGGGCAGCGGCGGAGGCGGTATCGAGGTGGGGGGCGGCGGGTAGTGCCCCGCCGCCCCGTACAGGCCCCAAGCCGGGTACATGGCGGGGCCGGGTCTGAGGCGGCGGCCGAAGCGGAGATCGGAGCTTCCACAGGCCGCAGCGAGTGGCGACAGCAGCAGCGCGTGCGACGCACAGTGCCTGCGTAGTGAGGCTCGTTGGACCTCCGGGACAGAAGAGTGGCATATTGGAAGCTAGAGTGCCCCCAGCCTGGATCATAGAGAGAGGCTCGCTGAAGCTAGAGCGCCACCCACCGATCAGCCCGGGCTATAGCGTGGCCGGGCGCCGTAGGAACAAGACGGACCATAGAGAAGTGAACTAACTGGGACTAGAGCGTCGCTGAAACCCTGCTCTCTTCTTTCCTCATGTCGGCTTGGACAAAAGAGAGGGGCAAAGAGGAGCTAGAGCGCCGCTCAGAGGAAGGCGATCGGCCTCCATCTTGTTTTGGGGACCGGCGAGCTAGTGGTGGCGGGGCACCACAGGTTCGAGGCCTCGGCTTTGGCCGGGTGTGGGTCCTTTCGCGGCCAAGGTCTTCAGCCTTCCTCTCAGCTGCTCCCTCCCATGCGGGGGCTGGCTGCCCTCAGTGTGCCCGCCTGCCCCTTGCGTTCCTTGCTGCCGTCGGGCGCCCTAAGCCTTCCCTGGGAGATGGGTCTCCAGTCTGGTGAAGCTCAGTGTCAGGGAGAGCTGCCTCCGCTTGCCTCCCTACGCCTCCAGCCACCAGCACGGTGCACGTCGCGGGACTGCGTGCCCTGGCCACACACAAGTTCAGTCACAAGCTGGCATCAAATTAGGGTCCCAAAAACACAGTCCTTGCATCCATAAACTGAAAGCTGCCCTGCTAGTCCTAGCAGTAATGACCAGCAGGCATCATCTCTGGCAGGGGCAAATTGAGAAGCATAGAAAAAGCCTTGAACCCTTAATTCCATTACTATGGGGACAGAATTCAGATTACAGTGCTTATGTTTTCTTAGCAGCCACCGTTTGCTTGAGTTTTACAACTGTTTAGCAACCATAACTCCACTGCCTGAGGGCTTGGCTTTACTGAAAATTAACTTGGATTATAACTCTAGTGTTGTTGGGACACCATTTCAGATGGGGGGGGGGCAACTTTACTCCTGATTCCTGGGGCTACTTGGGCACATGAAAACTATTTTATTTTATTTTTTTGCAGATAATAACTTACAAATTATTATCTGATAGGAGCATTGTATCTAATTCCTATTTAAAGAAAGAAAAATAAATATTAGACCTACTCAACTGTAATACTAATATGTTCTAACATCTTGTGTCAAGTCACTTAAGGGACACTGATTTGGTTTAAAATTTTAATATATATTCTTACTTCGTTACTAACTCTTGAATACAACAATTAAAATAATTGTAGAAAAATCCAGATTACTTTCTATCACTCTTTTGCAGTTCACCAAGCTTGGAAAAGATCATTTAATTTTTGGAAACATGCTACTAGGGCAAGGCCCTGTGAGTTTATACCTGCCTGGGCCCTAGGGGTGTTACCCCACTACGAATAATAAACTTGAAACTGACCTTAAACAGGAGTGAAACTAATACTTTCAAGTCACTTTCACAATATTGCCAAACACAAATGTTCACAAATCATGAATCAGATTCACCAAAAATAATTAGATTATGTACAAATAATAGATTTGGTGTTCTTTTTATTTGCCTTCTGCTTTTTGAGTCTTTTGGGTGCGCCCGGGTCACATTTTGATGCTTTCTCCACAGCCACAAGGGCTAAAAACTTTATTTTTCTTTAAGAATGATGGGTGAAATCACCACATATCCACTTGACTCCAGGAGCTGGGGCTTTAAGGGAAATAATTATCCTGAGACTCATAACAAAATCTTGAGAGTTGGCAACAGTGCTTTCACTTCTGTTTAAAGGCTAGTTACTTTCCAAAAAGCTCTTAAACACAACACTACAGTGATTTAGTTGCAGTTCTCACAGAAGAATATTTAAAACCAAACCCCAAGAAAATTCCATATTTTAAAGTTGAGAAAAAAAATGAGACTTGCGAGGCATATCAGGGCTACTGCAGGCAGGAAAGGAAAGGAAAATAAATAGGCACAGGTGCTCTGACCAGCTCTTCCTCTTGAAAGAAAGTTGTAGGGTCAAATCTTCTAGTCCTTAATCAAGTAAAACTTCTATTGCCATCAGTGCCTCCACTCACAGATACTCATATTTAAACATCTGAGCCATGTTTTCCAGCGCTACATATCTTATATGCATTGGCTCAGAGACTACATTTTCTGGCATATTTTGAACAGTTCTGACCACATAGTGGTGCCCAGGGAATAATACAAATCATGACAATAATCATTGACTGTATAGGCTCTGTAGATTCAATTTTGTTCTTTGTTCTGGAATTGGCCTGGGTACAGATGAAACCCTAAGAATTTGAGGCATAAACACATTTGATACTTGTACGACACTTTCTCATTCCTTCCTTTTTTCAAACTCAGAACAAAAAAATGACAAAATAAAATGGTTTTCAGTTAAAATGTAAAATTTCACAGCGGGCATTATTCTACAACTCAGCCTGGGGCAGAACATGCCATCCCTTGGAGGTTAAGCAATCACCTCTCATCTGACTCTCATTCTCTCTTTTTCTTCATCTTTCCTGACCTCTCTGCTGTCAACCAGGATCCTTCCCAATTGCTGGGACTAGACAAAATTATATGATCTTCAGAATTTTGACTTAGTTTGGTCTAAACTGGGTCTAAGTAATCACTGCAGGGTTTTACCTTAATGCAGCAAAAAATAGAAACCTAGGATTTCACTAAAACAATGAGGAGTCCGGTGGCATCTTAAAGACTAACAGATTTATTTGTCTATAAGCTTTCGTGGGTAAAAAACTTCACTTCTTCAGATGTATGGAGTGAAAATTATAGTTACAGGCAAAAATATAAATACTGGCACATGAAGAGAAGGGAGTTACCTTACAGGTGTAGAACCCGTGTTGACAAGGCCAATTTCAGTTGGAGTGGATGTGGTCCACTCCAAATAATTGATGAAGAGGTATCAATACCAAGAGGGGGGAAATTGCTTTTGTAGTGAGCCAGTCACTCCCAGTCCCTCTTCAAGTCCAAATTAATGTTGTTAAGTTTGCAGATGAATTGTAGCTCTGTAGTTTCTCTTTGAAGTCTGTTTTTGAAGTTTTTTTGTTGAAGGATGGCTACTTTTAAATCTATTATTGAATGTCCAGGGAGATTAAAGTGTTCACCTACTGGCATTTATATGTTACTATTCCAGATGTCTGATTTGTGTCCATTTATTCTTTTGTGTAGAGACTGTTCGGTTTGGCCAGTGTACATGGCAAAGAGGCAATGCTGGCACGTATCACATTAGTAGATGTGCAGGTTAATGAGCCCCTGATGGTGTTGCTGCTGTGGTTGAGTTCTATGATGGTGTCACTAGAGTAGATATGGGGACAGAGAAGGCAATGGTGTTTGTTACAGGGATTGGTTCCTGGGTTAGTGTTTCTGTGGTGTGGTGTGTAGTTGCTGGAGAGTATTTACTTCAGGTTGTGGGGCTGTCTGTAAGCGAGGACTGGCATGCTTCACAAGGTCTGTGACGGTGAGGGATTGTTTTCCAGGATAGGCTGTAGATTGATGATGATGTACTGGACAGATTTTAGCTGGGGGCTGTACGTGATAGCCAATGGTGTTCTGTTATTTTCCTTGTTGGCCCTGTTCTGTAGTAGGTGATTTCTGGGTACCCATCTCACTCTGTCAATCTGTTTCCTCACTTCCCCAGGTGGGTATTGTAGTTTTAAGAATGCTTGATAAAGATCTTACAGGTGTTTGTCTCCATCTGAGGGATTGGAGCAAATACAGTTGTATCTTAGGGTTTGGCTGTAGACAGTGGATCGTATGATATGTCCTGGATGAAAGATGGAGGCATGTAAGTAAGTATAGCAGTCAGTAGGTTTCCGGTATAGGGTGGTGTTTATGTGACCATCACTTATTTGCACTGTAGTGTCCAGGAAGTGGATCCCTTGTGTGGACTGGTCCAGGCTGAGGTTGATGGTGGGGTGGAAACTGTTGAAATCCAGATGGAATTCTTCAGGGGACTCCTTTCTGTGGGTCCCTATGATGAAGATGTCATCAATGTAGCACAAATAGAGGAGGGATGCTAAGGGACAAGAGCTGAGGAAACGTTGTTCTAAGTCAGCCATAAAAATGTTGGCATACTGTGAGGCCATGAGGGTACCTATAGCCAGTGATGAGCTGCCAAATCGTAACAACTGGTTCCCTATAAAAAGTTCTGATTTAAGAGATGTGCCACAGTATGTATTTTTTGTACCTTTCTCCATAAGAAGTGGCAGTGCATTGAGTCATTGGGAGCCATACTTAACAATAAAAAACATGTCCATATTTTCCTGGGAGGAATTTTTAAAATTTAAAAAAACTTCCTCCCGGATAGCAATTTAAGAACCAAAAAGCCTGATATGTCTGGGAAAATATGGATGTATGTTAATCCTACCGAAAGTTCTTTTTTAAAAAAGATGGGCCGGAACTAGAAATGAGCTCCATTTCACATATGTGGGTCCCCACCACTCCCTGGGGGTGTGCTACGGTGACCAGATGTCCCGATTTTATACAGATAATCCCGATTTCTGGGTCTTTTTCTTATATAGGATCCTGTTACCCTGCACCCTCTGTCCCGATTTTTCACACTTGATATCTGGTCACCCTAGGGTGTGCACATGTGTGGGTCCCAGCTGCTCCCTGTCCCCCTCATTGAAGCAGATGTGCAGAGTTACTGTTCTGGGAACTGCAGAGCACCAGTGGATGTGGGGCTGGCTGCAGACAGGGACATGGGGCAGGGCTAGCTGGAGGCAGAGGGTGCGGGGTTGGCTGGAGACGGGGTGTGTAGGGCTGGCTGAAGGCAGGGCAGGGGCTGACTGGAGGTAGGGGCTGGATGCAGGCAGGGCGGGGGAAGTGGGGTTGTCTGGCTTCGGGCAGGGCCACAGGGGGGGTGCGCAAAGGGTTGGCTGGAGACAGAGGAGTGCGGGGCTGGCTGGCTTCGGGCCGGGAGATGCGGTAGGGGTTGGCTGGAGACAGGGCAGGGGATGCGGCAGGCAGGGCCGGCTCTGACTTTTTTGCTGCCCCAAGCAAAACAAACAAACAGAAAAAAAACAGGGCGCAGGGCAGCCGGAACTGGAGGCAAAGCAAAAAAAAACCTCCAAACCCTGGGTGCAGGGCAGCCAGACCCAAAGACAAAGCAAAAAAATATAGGGCAGCCTTGCCACCCTAGGATTGGGCGGAAGCCACCCCTTAGAATCTGCCGCTCCAAGTACGAGCTTGCTTGGCTGGTGCCTGGAGCCAGTCCTGGTAGCAGGGGCTGGCTGTAGGCAGAGCAGGGGGTGCCGGGCTGGCTGCAGGCAGGGCAGAGGCTATGGCAGGAGCTGGCTGCAGGCAGGGCAGGGGGTGTGGGGCTGGCTGGAGACGGGCTGGCTGCAGGCAGGGTGGCGGGTACTCATGGGGAGAGCAGCTCGGAGCAGCCTGAGCAGCAGGACGCAGCCCAGGCTCAGCAGAGCAGCCGGGGATCCACCAGGTAGCAGCGCAAGCCCCAGGGCCAGAGGTCTGGGGAGCAGCAGCAGCAACAGGGCCTGTGGCCAGGGCCAGGAAGCGGCACATATGACTGCTGCAGCGCAGCGCCCCCAGCAGCTGGAGGAGGAATTACATCACTTCCTGGCCGAAGCCCATCAAAGTCGCAGTACCCCCTCGCAGGGCAGCGGGTTAACAACCGGTTCTAAAACTGCTTCAAAATTTAACAACTGGTTCACGTGAACCGGAGCGAACTGGCTGCAGCTCACCACTGCCCATAGCAGTGCCGCTGACTTGAAGGTATAAGTTGTCCCAAAATCTGAAATGGTTGTGGGTGAGGACAAAGTCACAAAGCTCAGCCACCAGGTGTGCTGTGGCCTCATCACAGATACTGTTCCTGAAAGCTTGCAGTCCATCCTCAATATTGGTATAAAGAGCTTCTACATCCATGGTGACCAGGATACTGTTTTCAGAAAGATTACCAATGCATTGTAGTTTCCTCAGGAAGTCGGTGGTATCTTGAAGATAGCTAGGAGTTTTTTACCCATGAAAGTTTATGCCCAAATAAATCTGTTAGTCTCTAAGGCGTCACTGGACTCCTCGTTGTTTTTGTGGATACAGACTAACAGGGCTACTCCTCTGATACTTAGGATTTCATTATTGTCTGAGTCCTGCTAGGTTTACAATTATGCAATAAAATATAGCCTGGGCCCAATCCTCAGGAGAGTCTGAGCTGAGTTTGGCAGACCTGAGGATTGGGAGGAACAGAGGTGGTATTACATCACCTCGCACTCCCCTCAATCCTAAAACCAATCAAGAGGTAGTGGCTGGTATGTATATTAAAGCAAAGCAGCTTTCTGTAAGTAGGGGTGAAAGTAAGCCGGTATGGCATACCAGTAAAAAGTGGACGCTGGTACTGGCCCGTAGCAGCTGATGTGAAAGTGCTGCCATGGCAAAGGACCCTGCAGCAGCGGTTGCGAGAGCCCTAGGCCCTTTAAATCGCCACTGGAGCCCTGGGCGGTGCAAGCCAGGCGCGCCAGAGGTGAAAGTAAGTCAGTACGGCCCAGTACAGTGTACCGGCAAGAGCCGGTGCGCCGTACCGGGGCAGCCTGGCTTCCCCAGGTGGCAATTTAAAGGGCCTGGGGATCCCAGCAGCAGCTGGAGCCCCAGGCCCTTTAAATTGCCATCAGAGCCCCACTGCTGGAGCCCTGGAGTAGCGGCAGAGCTCCAGGGCCAGGGCTCCTGCTGCCTCTACTGCCCTTGGCCCTTTAAATATCTGCCAGAGCCCCACCGCTGCTATCCTAGGGCTCCAGGGGCTATTTAAAGGGCCAGGGCAGTAAAAGCAAGGGAGTGGCAGTGGGGCTCCAGGGTGGTAGTGGTGGCCAAGCCCTGGGCTCTTTAAACTGCTGCTGGAGTCCCCAGCTGCTGCTGCTGCTACACTAGAGGGGGAGGGCCGGGGCTGGCTCTGACCCTCCATCCCCACCCCTTCTGCCCGAGGCCCCACCCCTTCCTTGGGTCAGAACTGACCCCAACCCAGCCCCATACGGTAAGTCCCTATTTCTACTTTCACCCCTGGGCAGCATGAATGGGCTGGCTGGGATATGCTGACCACCCCCCCAGCCCTACCCCTTCTGCCCAAGGCCCTGCCCCTTCCAGGGCCTGAGCTGGCCCCTGTACTGGTAAGTGTTGAGTGTTACTTTCATCACTGCCTGTAAGACATTCTGCCAGGTGAGGATTGTCTGGAGAGTTGTGTCCGCTAACCCCAGCATGTGCTCTCCTGTGTTGCCTGATTTAAGAGGTTCATAATATTAATTTGGATAGTATGGGGTTTAGGCTTGCCAACCTGTTTGATTAGAAGATAATAAGGTTCTTGTTCTGAATTAGGCTCCATAGAATTTACAAAGGACCCTTGGGGGTATGATAGGAAGCTCACACTGAAACAGATATAACCTTAAAGACTTTTTTGTTAAGATAAATTAAGTAGTAATTAAATGGTAAAATAATTAGAATTACAAAGTTACAATTGTATTACTGCTATTCAAAAGATACATATGGTATTATGGTATTATTTGCTATAATGCTTTGATTAGTATACTTACACCCTTCCTTGATAACCTAGTGGTGAGAGACATAGGACCAGCCTCGCCTCTGGCAGTTTAGATTCCTCAGTTTTGAGTGAGAGGTGCAAAGTTTAGAAGAAGCTAGAGCTAAGAGCTATTGAAGCTAACTTAGAGTTTACTTAACTAACTTAAACTTAAAACCTAACAAAACTAAGAACAAAAGCTTAGGGAACCCAAGCTTAGCCTAGTCCCCTTGGAACTTAGAAAGTTTAAGAAAAACAAGTACAGGCTTCCCCAAGCAAGGTGGATCACTTCTTTTATAGGGCACAGGTGCCTGAACTCTTTCTATGCCCAAACTTCATTTCGCACCCACAAAAATGTTAGGATACACTTACTCCATGGGCTAGTATGTTTGTATATATTGATTACTTGTACATACATATTAATGACATTAGATCACACACACATGTTATTTTTGTTTTCCCGGTTATTTTGGTTCTTTCCTTGTGGTGTACCTGTTAAGTCTGAGGGTACAGACTTGGAAACCCCGCATGCCATTTTACCATTAGCTATCTATCTGAGTGAAAGGTCCCGAACACAGATATGCTAATTTTGCCTTAGCTCAACATACAGGATATGGCCTGTAGGTCCCTTGCATTACAGCCAAACTTAGTTTAATATAAATCTATAAACCTATTGCAATAAACCAAATACTTAAATTATAAGAAAAAAAATATAGATATAAATAGATAGATATGCAAGCAAGCAGGTTAATCCTATAGGCTACACTTGATATCACCTTACACTGAGGGGTGGGTGACATAAAGCTAGCTATGCCAGCTGATCTATGGATTCCACTCCATTAGAGAATCCTGAACTGCTCTTTTAGTGCCGCTTTAGGTGAGCTTACAGAAAACTGATGATTGAACCCAAGCCATGTATATTCACGCTGCTATAGTAAAGATTAAGATTAGTTTTCTGTTTAAAGCTTGAGTCTTCTAAGTGTTCAAAAATCCGCAGTTAGTCAGATTGCCTTGGAATTTGGAGTTCCCAAATCCAAACCTCTGGGGCAGGATTAGTGCTCAAATTTGGGGGTCTTGCCCCTCCAGAGGTATCTGAGCCCCTATGTGTGTGCCATGACCTGAGGGGCTGCCCATCTATGGTGGTCAGACCCCCTCCACCTCCCTCATGTGAGGCAAGATCTGAGGGGCCCTTGTCCCTGCTTCCTATGTAGCAATCAGGATCTGCAGGGGGGGGGAATGCCTTTGTGGCAGGGGTGTTTGAGACCCTATTTGTGCCTGCCATGTGTGCTGGAAACTGCCTTTGCCACTGTAGGGGTGTTTAGCCCCTCTTCCTGCCACACCACAAGTGAGCTGAGATCTGGGGAAGCCCTATCTCTCCAAGGCCATGTCTACACTACAGAGTTAAGTCGATGTAAGTTACGCTGACGATCATAAACTGCTGGATGCAAATCTTGGAGGCGACCCCACCTCCACCTGAAGACCACCATGGACACTTCAGAGCCCAGTTAAATAAGGCAGGATGAGGAGGAAAGTGGGAGTGAGGGTGCTGAGAAGGAGGGGGATAGCCCGGCATCCCTAGATGCATACAGCCAGGAGCTATTTTCAAGCCAGGAGGAAGGTAGCCAGTCACAGCGGACAGTGCTTGGGGAAGAACAAACAGCAGAGGAGGTACCTAGTAAGCAGCTTTTATTTTGGGAAGGAAGTTGTTTGGTGTGGGCTCTTGGGGCGAGGAGGGTTAGGGGTGCATGCATGCCTAGATGCGGAATAGGGCGTTGATGTGCTCTCTCACATTGCAGTAATTGGCCTCAGTGATCACTTCAAAGGTCTCATGCAGAAGCTGGGCAATCCACTTGTGCAGGTTCCTTGGCAGAGCTACTGTGCGCCTTGTCCCAGTAAGGCTAACATGTCCACACCAATGTGCCGTGACAGACGGTGGGGGACCATTGCTGCACATACGCAAGCTGCATATGCAGGTTGGAAGCCGCATTGTAATAAAAGACCCTCCCTTGCTTCCCAGGTCACCCTCAGCAGCTAGCTATCTCTCAGGACAAACTCATCCTGTGGAAAAAATGAAGCTTCTTAAAGGTTTTAAAAACCTTATTTACTTTACATACAACAATAGTTTAGTATCAGAGGGGTAGCCGTGTTAGTCTGGATCTGTAAAAGCAGCAAAACATCCTGTGGCACCTTATAGACCTGTTCATGATGACAACAGACTACCAAAAGGAGGCCGCCAGACAACTCTCCAACACCAAATTCTACAGGCCACTTCCCTCAGATCCCACTGAGGAATACACTAAGAAACTGCAACATCTACTCAGGACACTTCCTACACTAACACTGGAACAAAGAAACATACCCTTAGAGCCCCGACCAGGGTTATTCTATCTACTACCCAAGATCCACAAACCCGGAAATCCTGGATGACCCATCATCTCGGGCATTGGCACTCTCACTGAAGGACTGTCTGGATATGTGGACTCTCTACTCAGACCCTATGCCATCAGCACTCCCAGCTATCTCCGTGACACCGCTGATTTCCTGAGGAAACTACAATGCATTGGTGACCTTCCAGAAAACACCATCCTAGCCACCATGGACGTAGAAGCTCTCTACACGAACATCCCCCATACAGATGGAATACAAGCTGTCAGGAACAGTATCCCTGATGATGCCACAGCACAACTGGCTGCTGAGCTCTGTGCCTTTATCCTCACACACAACTATTTCAAATTTGATGACAATATATATCTCCAGATCAGTGGCACCGCTATGGGCACCCGCATGGCCCCACAATATGCCAATATTTTTATGGCCGACCTGGAACAACGCTTCCTCGGCTCTCGTCCACTCACGCCTCTTCTCTACCTGCGCTACATTGATGACATCTTCATCATCTGGACCCATGGGAAGGAGACTCTGGAAAAATTCCACCACGATTTCAACAGCTTCCATCCCACCATCAACCTCAGCCTGGACCAATCTACACGGGAGGTCCACTTCCTAGACACCACGGTGCAAATAAGTGATGGACACATAAACACTACCCTATACCGAAAACCTACCGACCGCTATGCCTACCTTCATGCCTCCAGCTTCCATCCCGGGCACATCACATGATCCATTGTCTACAGCCAAGCACTGAGGTACAATCGCATCTGCTCTAACCCCTCAGATAGAGACCAACACCTACAAAATCTCCACCAAGCATTCTCAAAACTACAATACCCGCACGAGGAAATAAGGAAACAGATCAACAGAGCCAGACGGGTACCCAGAAGCCTCCTACTGCAAGACAAACCCAAGAAAGAAAACAACAGGACTCCACTGGCCATCACATACAGTCCCAGCTAACACCCCTCCAATGCATCATCAGGGATCTACAACCCATCCTGGACAACGATCCCACACTTTCACAGGCCTTGGGTGGCAGGCCAGTCCTCACCCACAGGCAACCTGCCAACCTGAAACATATTCTCACCAGTAACTGCACACTGCAACATATTAACTCTAGCTCAGTAACTCTAGCTCATGCAACAAACCTCGATGCCAACTCTGCCCACATATCTACAGCAACCACACCATCACAGGACCTAACCAGATCAGCCATACCATCACCGGTTCATTCACCTGCATGTCCACCAATGTAATATACGCCATCATATGCCAGCAATGCCCCTCTGCTGTTGTTTTTCTGTTCTGTTCATTTGGGCGTTAGGAGTGTGGGCAGAACTGAACCTCTCGTTCGTAATTCCTTGGAGTGGAAGCCATGCATGCGAGGAAGCTCTGAGGTTGAATTGAGATCCTTCTGTCCCGTCCCCTGTAGCGGTCAGTGTATAGAAGTGGGAAAGCCTGGCTTAGACTGTAAGTTCCTCTGCTCTGTGTAATTCTCTTGTCTGTTTAAGTGTCAGCAGACGGATGGGTCTCTGAGTAAACCCTCTAAAGGGGGTTGGAATATATGTTAAGTAAATGGCCTTTGCCCAATGGGCCATGTGTTTTCATCCAGGTGACAAGCCTCACGAGGGAGGACTCGGGTAGTCTTGTGAGTAAGAATGTTTAAGGGAAGAGACCAGGAGGGGTGGGGGCTAGTTGAGAAGCCCACCCTCCTAGCTAAACTGGTAGTGGAACAAGTTGGTGCCCATGGAAGGGACGGTTCAGCAAGAAAAGCAGGATCGGGCCCAGGTGGGCAGGCAACAGACAGAGAGATTGAAAAACAGATTGGAAAACTTTAAGGGTGTAGTGGAAGGAAGGAGTCAGTAAGTGTAAGCTTGGGGATTTCAAATACCCAGGACTTACTTGGAATGGTGAGTTAAGTTGATAAAAGTGGCTGTTGGGAGACAAGCAAGTGATTTAAGGGAGAGTGAGAAGTTAACTCTGTAGCTGCTGGAGGGAACAGCAGTTGTACTTTGTAAAAAATGCTAAAGAAGAAAGTTCTTGGTGTTTATGAAATGTTTGTAAATAAATTCAGGCAAAGAAATTATTGGATTGCAATCATTTGGTTTGGCTATGAACAATTTAGTTGAATTAGCTGAAGAATGTATACAGTGTTATGTAATTGAAAATCTGGGCTGCCTATGAAACAAATACAAGGAAATATGGGGTAATTCCTCTGTTTTGCCTGAAGTCAACAAGGGTGTTTGTATATTTTAAGTGATGATTGTCTGCTCAGAAGGGGTAGACCTCTTTTTTTTTTTTTGTCTTTCAGATAACCAGAGAAAACTGATGCCAGCTGAACAGCATTCAACGTACCATGCATTTACTGGCACAACAGGAATTATCTTTTGTATTCTATGTTCTGTCTTGTGGTGTTTGTCTTGTGGCCGGAATTGTTGTGTTTAATATTTTTATAAAATAGTCTAGTTTAAAATCAAACAAAAAGGTTAAATTAAAATGCAGATATTGTCTTGTTCAACTTGGAATACAAAGTGTTTGGATAAATCAGGAGAATGTGATATACTAAAGTCTAATGCATTTCCTTAAGAAGAAGAAACTTCATTGGCTAAATTGTTAATTGCAAAAATTGTTGTTAAAATTTGCATACCAACAGTCTTTGGAAGCAAAGACATGAAAAGTTAACCCACTCCCCATACTGTACATGGGATCTTTCGGGCTACCTCAGATTTCTAGCCAGGGGGCTGGGGATAGTGGAAAGCTATTGGACTAGAGATTGAATTGAATGAACTCCTCAAAGTAGGTGTGCTTGTTCTAGCTTGTTGCTCCAAAGTTCTGTAATAAGGTTATTTTACTAAAAGGGTATGTGTGGCATATATTGAATAATAAGACTAATGGTCTGTATAATGACAATGTTCATGTGTTCATTGTTGGGGAAAAAGGTGTATAAGTGAAAAATGGAAGTTTCCTTTGCAGGGTAAAAGAAGCCAAGAAGGGAAAAAAGACAAAGAACAGAATGAGTTAACGGAAAAAAAAATTTAGCTAGCAAGCTCAGGCTATAGATAAGACACTGACTCCATTCAAGGACACTGCTCACAGTTAAGACTTGGCTAACAACCAGGAAAAGGAGGGCTTGAATTTGTCCACGCAGCTATAAGGTTTGCAAAACACTGCCAGGCACTAATGAAATGTGTTAGGTTTCTTTTCTCACAGGTAAGGAAGCGCTACCTGAAGACCCTAGCAGCCCTGCCACTCCTTGGAACCAGGAAACTGCACTGATGTAAAGGTCCACCAATGAAAGACTGCTTTGGCTCCATGCTGAAAAGGCCCTTATTAAGCCCTGCTGACTGCCAACACCGCTGGGAAGTGCCAAAGGCTGAGTGCTCGGACCCATGATTCTCACTGCAAAAAGACCCCTCCACCTCAGGAGAATTCTCCTATTGATGCTTAGCCTATTTCTCCTTCTAGCTCCACTGTGCCTTCTGGACTGTAGAGAAAAAGTACAAGATGAAGTGCTAGTAACCTCTCCCTTGTCCACTGACAGATCTACTGTGCCTCTGAATTTTTCTAGAAGAATCAAAACCATTACAGGGTGATGTGCTGGTAACCTCTCCCCTGTAGGATGCTGAACCACGACTGTTTTGGGAAAGAAGAAGTAACACTCAGAAATTGCCAAAGTCCAGGAATTCCTAACTAGAAAGGACATTAAGAACTGACCCTGGTGAAGAAACAAAGAATTATACACTGGTGGGAGGACATTTGTGGGACCCATGCTTGGGAATGTGGTATTGATTGGAGCTTGGGGTTTATTCTACAGGCTGCGCCCTGTGTCCTGGAGAGCGACTAATAATGTAACCCCCCCTCCTATGTTATTAATGTCGATGCCTTTTGAAAGTACCTGAGAACAGTTAAATAACAGGTGTATTATAGTACCACACCAAGGAAAGATGGTATTGAATATCACTGAGGCTGGGAAGGCATTGCAGTGGGATCTAGTATGTTTAGGAATTCGGGATTTCCTGAATGACCAGCTGATGGCCATTCGGAGTGATCTTGAGTACCAGACTTGGCCCACTGCCCTTACAGACGCATCAGAAATACCATCTGATCTATGATCATGGAGACATACATGGGTGGAAGTGTGGCTTCCCAGGGCAGGGTGTGCACCCTTATAGGGGATGAATGCTGTACTTATGTCCCAGAAAATGCACAGGATATTAACAAGCACATCCTGTCAGCCAAACAGGCTTTTGAACAGTGGAAGGCCTAAAAAGGGGAACCCACTATTTCTGATTCCCTCTGGAACTGGTTACCCAACCTGGGGGGACTAGGGGGAGGCATTGTTCGCCTCCTGCTCACTGGTGTGGTGTTGTGTATCGTTACTCTCCTTTTGTTTTCTTGCTGTAAAGCACTCCTACATAGAATTTGTACCTCCCGTTCCCCAGGAAATCCCGCTATACTCCCTCATTAATGACCCCAGCTCCCTAGAGCTTAATCGCTTTTTGTCCTCAAAGTATGAGAAAACTCAGCCAAAAGTTTGTTGAGTATTCTCAAAGGAGGGAGTTGTTGGTGTCACTAGGCATAAATCTAGGCCTCAGTGAACCAAAGCTCCTCCATGTTGAACTCTACTTGATCTAAAAAGATAGCAGCTGTGAAATTAAATGTGTAACAGTAAGTTATCAGTTGCAGCACAGCTAAAATTGGTCTGAAGCAGTGGTGATAACGCCTGTGCACCTTTAGCAGAAGGACAAGATAACTTGCAGAAGGAAAACTTACTAACGAGCTGCCGCGGCCAAGATTACTTAATGCACCTGCACTTACGTAACTGCTACAGAGGGAGGAAGGAGGAGCGGGGGGGGGGGGAAGAAGAAAGAGAAAAAAAACTTATAAAAAGGGAAAAGCCACTTGTGTAGGTGTGCATCATTTGAGGCGTTCATCTCCTTGCACCGCTTTGAGATCTCAAATAAACTTTGCTTGCTTCTCCACCCTGGTGTGTTTATTGGTGCTACGCACTCTGGGCAACAAACCACTGTTGCTTGCCTCGGGCACCCTCTGTGCCTGCAACACCCCTATGTCACAGCCAATGCACTTTCCCCAGCATCCAGGTTCTTATTGCCACCAGCTGCCTCCAACACCTGTAGCTTCACCACCCAGCCCTGCAAACTATGACCCTTACCCACTGCACTCAACCCCCATCACCATGCATTTTAGGCAGCCTGAAGTGCAGCACTCATTGCATGGCACTCCAGACAGGAAGGCTGAGCATGATAATAGGACATACGCAAATCTGTGATTGTCCCATTCCCCACCCCACCCCCTTCCCTTGTCCCATATAGCACGGATGTGTCATGCTCTTTCTGTTTCCTAAGCAGTTGTGTTTCTTTTCAATAAATGAATTTTCTTTTCAATAAATGAATTTTTTGGCTTTGAAAACATTCTTTATTATTGCATTAAGTAAAAGCTACCGTAGCCCAGGAAAGCAACAGGCACTGCAAGTCAGTGCATCATATGTAGCAAACACAGATTTCTACTAACATTGGAACCACCGCACTTCACTCCTGTGCAGGGCACCAAACATTACTAGTGGCTTTCAGCCTCAAATTGCTCTCTCAAGGCATCCCTAATCCTTGCAGCCCCATGCTGGGGCCCTCTAATAGCCCTGCTCTCTAACTGTTCAAATTCAGCCTCCAGGTGTTGAACCTCCGAGGTCCATGCATGCGTGACTCTTTCACCCTTCCCTTCACAAATGTTATGGAGCAGGGGTCTCAAAGTCCTGGCCCACAACCCATCTGCAGCCCAAGAACCTCCCCACTGCTGTCTGCAGAGGAAAGACGCATGCAGACAAGCTGCCAGCAATGTCCGCTTCCTGCACCGCCCCCCCCATAGCTCCCATTGGACAGACATACCCTGAAGGCAGCATCATTGGTTGCTGGGCAGAGTCAGCCATGGAGGCAGTATCACTTTTTTCCACAATGAATATAAAGAAGTCAAAATACTGAACACAACTATCTGATGCACATCTTGCTGCAGTCCTGAAGGTTTCAACTGCTCAGTCACTGAGGCCAAACATCAACAAACTGACAGAACTGAAGCACTGACAGGTGTCTAGCAAACACTAAAAACTCTCTAGCAGGGGAAGCATTGTATAAAGTTGTATGACAGTTTTATTATTTCTAAGAAATTCAAAATAAAAAATACAATATAAACATTTTCTTTTCTGAAAACCATCTTCAGTGACATTATTGGCCCACTGGGAGGATTTGAGGACTGGCACTGGACCTAAGGTAAATTGAGTCTGAGACTCCTGTTATGAAGGGTACAGCACGCGGATATAACCATGGGGATTGTAGCAAGGCAGCCTCGCTCCCAGCCGCCCCAGAGAGGGACGAGCCCCTCCGGGTACCGAAGTAGGTGGAGACACTGGAGCCTGCGCCTGCCCCCTAGAGGTCAAAGCGCAGGACAGGAAGTATAAAAGCCCTAGGGCTCAGAAGCTGGTTGGCCACCAGACAAGCCAGACGCTGGTGGCCTGGCTCCCGCTGGAGAGACTCCTGCAGTGTGTGTGACCGACCCGAGGACTGGCCATGCCAGTCAAGGCCTGATGCCGACCAGGCCCCAGAGGAACTGCCAAGCCTACCGTTAGCTGAGTACCCTAAGAAGCCCATGGTGCTGGATCCTGTGGAGGGCACCAACCAGATGCAGGTACTGCTAGAGGGGGAGGTAGGAAGTAGCCTGGGGACAGCCGACCCTAGTCTGGCTGCAGCACACCCAGAGCTGATGTCAGTGTGTTGCGGCCAGGATCCCCACTGACACAGCAGCAGGCTGCCTGCTACTGTTAGGGCCCCCGGCTGGGACGCAGTGGAGAGGGTGGTCCTGCGTCCCCCCTGCCCCCCCATTTATGGGTGGCAGTTTCCCCCTCGCCCCAGACGCTCAGGACCAGGAGCCTGCGCTTGCTCTTGAACTAGTTGCCCAGCCCCTGTCTGAGGGCCTGAGCACCAGACTGTTTGTTTGCTACCCTGCCCTGACCCAGGGCTGGGGCTTGCTCTTGAACTATTTGCTCAGCCCCTGTCTGAGGGCCTGAGCACCAGACTGTTTGGTTGCTACCCTGCCCTGACCCAGGGGCTGGGGCTTGCTCTTGAACTATTTGCTCAGCCCCTGCCTGGGGCCTGAGCCCTTGACTGTTTCCTGCCAACCAGGCCAACCCCCCGACTCACTGGACCCGAGGAGTGAGGTGGCCAGGCTCCCAGTTGTCCCAGAGAGGGATGACCCCCAACCGAATCCATCTACAGGAATGTTGTCGTCATTGGCCAGGTCCAGCTTCTCATACAGACAGCACCAGCGGCCGTTTAAACAGCCAAAAGCACACTCCACAGTCATTCTGCACCACTGTGATGGGTTGGATCACAGACACCCTCTTGGGAGCTGCCAGCTTATGTGCCAAGACCACTTCTGCCCCTGCTTTCCCTGCCAGCTCAGGACCCCAGCACCCTGTCTTGCTGAGCCAGACACGCCCATCTGCTCCAACACAGACCCAGGGTCTGAATTACTTGCCCCAGAGATGCAGACTTCACTGAAAGCAGCTTAGAGAAGTGTCTTTGTCTTTAACACTCAGATGCCCAACTCCCAATGGGGTCTAAAACCTAAATAAATCTGTTTTACCCTGTGTAAAGCTTATACAAGTAAACTCATAAATTGTTTGCCCTCTATAACACTGATAGAGAGATATGCACAGCTGTTTGCCCACCCAGGTAGTAATACATACTCTGAGTTAACTAATAAGTAAAAAGTGATTTTATTAAATACAGAAAGTAGGATTTAAGTGGTTCCAAGTAGTAACAGACAGAACGAAGTGAATTACCAAGTAAAGTAAAATAAAATAAAACACATCAGTCTATGTCTAATTCAACTGAATACAGATAAAATCCTCACCAGTTCCAGAGTGCTTCCTTTTACAGACTAATCTCCTTTTAGTCTGGATCCAGCAATCACTCATAGCCCTTGCAGTCACTGTCCTTTGTTCCAGTTTCTTTCAGGTATCTTTGGGGGTGGAGAGGCTCTCTCTTTAGCCAGCTGAAAGACAAAATGGAGGGGTCTCCCATGGGCTAAAATCAGGGCCAGCTCTAGCAATTTTGCTGCCCCAAGCATGGCGGCACGCTGCGGGGGGCGCTTTGCTGCTCTCTGGTCCCGCGGCTCCGGTGGACCTGCCGCAGGCGTTTCTGCAGAGGGTCAGCTGGTCCCGCGGCTCCAATGGATCTCCCGCAGGCGTTTCTGTGGAGGGTCAGCTGGTCCCGCGGCTCCGGTGGACCTGCTGCAGGCGTTTCTGCGGAGGGTCAGCTGGTCCCGTGGCTCCGGTGGACCTGCCACAGGCGTGTCTGTGGGAGGTCCACCGGAGCCGCCTGCCGTCCTCCCAGCAACCGGCAGAGCGCCTCCTGCGGCGTGCCGCCCCAAGCACGCGCTTGGTGCGCTGTGGCCTGGAGCCGGCCCTGGCTAAAATAGACTTTCTCTTGTGGGTGGAGACCTCCTCCTCTCTCCTATGCAAAGTCCAGCTCCAAGATGGAGTCACCTGGGCAAGTCACATGTCCATGCATGACTCAGTTTTTACAGGCAAAAGCCATTGCCCACATGGTATGTTGAATGTCGCCAGCAAGACATCTTATGTGGATTGGAGCATTCCAAGATGCATTGTTCCTTAAGTGCTTCCTGATTGGACACTTAACTTTGCGAATTCCTTTCTCCACGAACTGACCAAATGCTCTACTAAGGTTATTTAGAAATCAAGCCAGTACATGGCCAATATTCATAACTTTGAGTAAAAAATGATACATGCATACAAATAGGATTAATAGATTCAGGAGATCATAACTTTTACATAGATATGTTACAGGGCATATGTAGCACAGAACATATTCCAGTTATGTCATATATATATTCATAAGCATACTTCCATAAAGCCTTATGGGGGGGCGCTGTCACGGTTGTCATTGGCCAGGTCCAGCTTCCCATACAAACAGCGCAATTGGCCCTTTAAACAGCCAAAAGCACACTTCAGTCATTCTGCACTGATTCAGCCGGTTGCTGAACTGATCCTTGCTGCTATCAAGGCTCCCTGTGTAGGGTTTAATGAGCCCCAGCATTAAAGGGTAAGCCAGGGGCTCTCTGTGTGTTCCCCCATTCCTCCTCATCCTGATCCCCCTCCATGGAAGGTGCTCTGTGTGCCCTCTTATTTCCCACTCTGCCACATGCCATGGGCTGTGTGTCCCCCTCCCCCACATCTCCCTACCCCCATACCATTGTCCCCCCATTCTCTACTGTCCAAGGGTTCTGTATGCCCTCTTTCCCCTTATGCACTCCTTCCTCCCATGCCGGGGCTCTCTGTGTTGTCCTCCCTGGGCCCTCCTTCCCCACATTCCCCCCATGCCAGGTCCCCCATTGTTTCACTCACATGCCAACTGCTCTTTACCCATTTTCCCCTATATCAGGGGCTCTGTGTGTACCATATTCTCCCTCCCCCATGCCATGGGCTACTGCTATGCTGGAAGATGCTAAAAGCGGCCATCAGCTGGTTCATTGATCTGTAGACAAGGACAGAGCTGGTTGAAGCTGCTGGGTCTGCTAATCAGATTCCTGGGTGTCCACATGTCCTTCATTCCTGCCTTCTGGTTTTTTTTTTATTTTCTTCAAAATCCCTTGAGTTCTGATGATAGCTGCCTAGAATATTCCCTGAAATTTTGGAATTGATCTGGGCTTGAAAGGTATCACATTACCCACAAATGTCATCGAGTAGAGAGCCTCGGTTTGCTTGGCCAAGTAGACCGAACAAAAGAAAAGAACATATGGTATGAGGAACAATCATGTAATGACAGGGAGACATAGTGTATGACATACCAGGTCTTTCTCAGCTTAAACCGGTATGATTTTACAGGTGGGAGCAGTAAAGAAGAATGTCTCATGCCAGTTGGAGCATCCCAGAGAAAATGGGAAAACTAGTGTCAGTTCCATTTGGAATTTTCCTTCAGTGGGGCTTATATATCTGAAAAGTGAGAGATTCATAAATGGCTAGGTAGCATGAGATTATCAAACAAAATATCCGCTTCAGATGCCACTGATAATAGAACTACAATAGTTCTTACTCTACAGAAATACAGATCCTAGTGAATCAAATACCAGATTTTTTTATATTAACAGTTTTCCTGTGAAAAAGAGCAGAATGGCACAGATTAGAGAATTTGACAAGGTTTATTTTGCTATTATGAATCTGGATGACTTGGCCTATTTAATAGGAGGTTAAGATTGGTGGAGTGCCTCACTGCAGGCTAAGGGGAAGTAGAGATGGTCATTGAAGTGCACTGCTAATATTACATCTCTGAGCACGTTGCTATATGGGATTCTGCCTTCACTAGTATATCTTGCCGCTGTAGAAGGGAATGAAGGCATGACTGGAATTAAACACAGAACTTAATGACTAAGTTGTGACCCAAGGACCTCTTCAAGCCAACTGGCAAAGGATACAGGGGTACATAAGGATTACAGGATCCCCTGGGTCAGGTATTTACATATTAGTCCATCAAAGAATGCCATATAAGATTTCTAATGATGTAGGGATATTAAAAAAAGGTTTATATTAAACATGGTTTATGTGAGAAATGATTTATTGATTTATTGTTAATACTTTATAACTTACGGTTTATGTTAGAAGTAAATTTGGGATGATTTATTGATTTATTGTTAATTGATACTTTATAACTTAAGGTTTATGTTAGAAGAAAATTTGGGATGATTTATTGTTAGAGATAGCTGTGTCTGTGTGAAGCCTGCTCAAAAGAGATACTTTGTATAAAACTTGTTAAACGTCAATGGACTCTAAGCGCCTGTTCTCTACGTGAAACTTTGTAGTCGCTACCTTAATTTGTAATGGCAGCTGTAAACTGCTGAATTGGTCAATTGACTCAGCACGAGCTGTCAATTGACTCTGTAAGCTGCTAATTGGTTAATTGACTCAGCCGCAAGCCGTCAATTGACCCTATGCCTCAGGCAAAACTGTATAATTACTACAGATAGAGACCCCCACCTCTGTAAATTCATTTTTATCTAAAGACAGGAAGTCTCACACCCCAAAAGATAAAGAGTGTATGTGAATGAGTGCCTAGTTTAAATGATGAATGAATGTTTAGGGAGTTATCAGCCTGAAAAATTCAGTGTCGGCTGAAGAAGGTGTCAAGTGGAATCAACCAGATGACCCCTGGAGGGCGAACTGAAATCCACCCCAAGCACCTAACAAACATCTGACAGAATGGAGCTAGCCACCTGCTGACTGATCTAGCAACAGCAGAATGAAACAACTCCCATGAACTAACATAGGGAAAAATCCCTATAAAACTGGACTCTGAAGACTTTGAGTCTATGGTTCTGCTGCCAGCCTCCAGGAGCATCAGGTGCACCTGACCCAGACTCGGCTCCACTCTTGTGTACAGGGTACCTGGCCACTATTCTGTCACAAGCAACTTTAGGCTGGTAACTATAATATCTATACAGAACTTGTATGAATGATTGTGTGAATGGAGATATATAAAGTAATCATAGAAATAAGTAGCCAAACAACATTGTTTGCTGTTATCTTTTATTTTATTATGGTATTGACAATAAATGTGACAAATGTCTTGTCCCCTTTAATAAGATCCCGCTGGTTTTTACTGGTCTAATATAATTGGTGTAACAATGAGAGCCTGTGTCACACTGGTCATCATAATCATTGTAAGATGGATGTATGGAAAATATGTGAAGAGTTATGTATATACACTACAATTGTGTTATTTAGGTCTGTGAGTTAAGGCAAGTCACTGAAATCTGACCTACATACCTGTCAGGCAGAGAGGAAGAGACATTTCTCTCTCTGTCTCTCAAGACTACTCATGTGCACACTGAGTACTGTATGGTTCACAATGGATGCCCTTTTACAGTGTGAGCAAAATGCTAGCAACAGATTGTTGGGGATACAGGAAAAAACAAAAACAGGAGGGGTTGTCCTGTTTAGGGGTAAGACAATGAACATTTGGAACCGTATCTGGGATGGAGATGAACCCCCACTTATTCCTTCAATCTGTGAGGACAAGCAGACAGCGGACTTGATCTTATAAGGATCTCAGCCAACCTGAGACTTGGAGAGACTTGGGGCAAGCTATCTGGTAGAAGATAGGGCAATGCTTTGTGAGTTCAGTTTAGGGTTTAGAAATTGTGTTATGATTTGATTTTATATGTAACTATTTGTTTCCAATACTCTTACTATCACTTAAGTTCATGTTCTTTGGTACATATACAGTCAAAACAAATAAATTTAAGTACTGTGTGTTAAATAAAGCAGTTATCCTGAATTGAATCTTACAGGATGGTGTGTACTATTCCTTTGGGAGTAGTGAATGTGCGTTCTATGAGCTTTCACTTGAACATGGGCTGAGCAGTCCAGAAGGATGCTTGGAGGTTGGCATGTGCCTATTGCTAACCTGTGCAGAGAGGCCTAGAAGGAAGCACTTACCTTGCCAGAAGCTGGTAGTTTTAGGGAGCTGATCCACAGTAGGCACAGACAAAATTCCTCACATTAAGGGAAGCTAGTAACAAGGTGCCTCACACCCCAGGGTACCCCTTGGAAGTGTCAGATTAAATCCTTCTGTTGTCAGGATCCTATGCATTCCACTATTGTGTCCATGGAATTTATTGTGAAATTCACCCTATGGGACTGAATTGTGCTCCAGAATTTTAGCTTTAAGAATATGTTTCCAGCCCTCATGGTCATGAATTGTGAACCCAGTTTAACGAAGACAGTGATGTCTTCCTGAGTCTGCAGAGAGCCTAAACCAATAGCTCTGAGAGGCAGAACTTACCCCCATTCGTTTCAATGGGTGTTTTACTCTTATAACTTAATGGTGGGATTGAAATTATCACCTTTAACAACTATTTCACCACTGATAATTTTAGTAGAAACATCCACCTACTGTGTTTATCCCACAATTCCAAACTGTCTTCACACCTCCCTAGCTACCAAAAGTCCCAACTGTCCTACACCTAGCTACTGCCATCTCCAATTTTTCCCCAGACAGCTGCTACAATGTGGTTATGTAATATCAGTAAAAAATATATGACATCAAAATTGAGAGAACAAACTAAACTGAATAGGAATGTAACAGGGTGTACTGACTCTTTTTTAAATAAAAAACCCTTTTTAACATTTATCTGAAGCTGCTAGTAGAATTCTTTATTGTGCCACCTACTACAGAGACCTTGCAACAGAATATAGGTCCAGCTTACTGCAGATAACATGGCGTCTCTTGTCTACTGTGCTTTACGTTATCAATTAGCTTAATGAACACAAACAAAGCATAATAGTTAATGGGATAAATTTACATGTATGTCCAGGGAAAGATGTGATGATGGATCAAAGCCTTATAGGTCTAGCCTCTGCTTCATGGACTCGGACATGTGAGGCAAGAGACTACACATACATTCATGAGAGGGGAAAAAGTTTCATAACAATTACACATACCATTCTAATAGAGGAGATTATAGAGCTGAGGGTCTGGTGGTCTTGGCTGCTTTGAGCAGATAGTGTGACTCTTCCGCAATCCTTCTGACAGATCCCAGCAGAACTATGAATGGGATTTTTAAAGAAAGTTCCAGAGCCAGCACTTGATTAAAACATTTGAAATCTACATGAGCCATTCAAGCACTAACCTCGTGGCTTTCAATGCCATTCTAACCAAAATATTGCAGATTTTTTATTATTTTAAAGCTACTGCATTTAAGACCAACTTTGTGAAAACTACTGTAACTGCTAATGAAGTCTATGGGAGTAAACCCAATCCATATGAGGGCTGAATGGGGACCCTTGTCTTTGTTGTGTAGACAGTTCTGTTGAAGAACAATCAGTCCCTGCTGTCAGCCTAAGCAGGGCTGTGGAGCTCAGTAAGGGGCTTAATAGCAAGCGGTGCATCAATTTGACACCTTTTCTTCTCTGCCCCACCCCTCCCTGCAAGAGGAGTGCCAAATGCCTAGAAAAGGTGGCCTGTGCCCAGCTATGAATATGTTGTGAAATAGTGCCTGCATCAAGCAGGAAGTGGACAGACACACATGAAGACATGCAGAGTACTATGCATATTAAGGAATGCACGTAAGACACTATCATGTTTATGTCATTATGCTGACAATATAATTGAAGAAAAGCCGACTAATTCCAAATAGGGACTGAACACCTTTATTATTGCTCGTTTAGTAGAGCAATACCCCATCTGCAGAATGAGGAGGAAGCTAAGCAGATGCACTCCCCGGGTCCTAGTACTTCCTCCCACGCATGCTGATTTAACCAATGGGTTTAGGCAAAGCAAGAGTGAGTAAAGGTAGAAAGATTCAAAATGGCTTTTCATTAGAAGACCATAGCTGCAAAGCCAAGGCCTAAGAAATCAGTCCAGTGTCATCGGCAGCCCTGGGAGCAATCCCAGAAAAGGGAGGGAAGTGGGGGGATAGAAACAGAGGAGCACGCTAACTGGGTTTAGAATCCTGGTGCTTGGTAGCAGTATGTGATGGGAACATCTGCAGCAGGGGGTTAGAATCGAGGGGCTCCATAATCATCTGGCATCCTCTCAATGTTATACCTGAAGGCAACAAAGAAAAAATTGTGAATATAGAACATCCTGCTTGGAAAGCAGCCTCCTCCTTCAGCAGGCAGAAAATGTGGAGAGGAGCCTAATACATTCAGGCCCACAACTAGCAGCTTCATGGTATTTTGACCTGCAGCTTGAATACCCAGAGAGGGCAAAGATTGGCAGTAGTGGAATTGCAAAGAGACTTGGAGATGTCCACACCAGTGTTCCAGCATTACAAAGCTCCTCAAGACCTATCTATTGGGGCACAGGCAACCCAGAAATTAATCACTGCCGTGGGAGGAAAACAGCTTCAGACCAAGTTCTTACATAATAAGTAACTTTAATCCTTTCAGCCCTGTGACAGAGCAGCATGGAGAGCAGAGCACTTCAAAGAGCTACTATATTAGTCACCCAAACTGCATTCAAGGGCCCAAAAGTATGACAGCAAGAAACACTTTGTGAGAGAAATATACAAAGCTACATTCCAGTTACTGATCAATTAGGATTCTTTGTGGACTTGCCCCAGCCAACCTTGACATACTACTCCCCTCTCACACATCACCAGACTCCTCCTCTCTTCGCATAATCTCACCATTATTCATACAAAAGCTTTCTCTCCAAATTATGAGCAACTGAATGAAATTGTTTATAATGGAAATGGCATTCCAAACTTAGACTAGGAACTCCTGTTACAACAGTGCACAATCTTTTCTTCACATAAGTGGGCACACCACTTCCATTTATAAAGACTCAAAGACACTACAGTTACAGGCACTACAGAAAACCCCAAGATAGAAAGAAAGACCAAACATATTTGGGAATAAACTGCTAACAGACAGCAATTCAGTCAAAGTCAGTGTTGTGTCCTGCTAGAGAGGTCTCTCACCTGTGGTTGGAAATATACATGATAGGGACTCCAGGAATCTTCCGGATTCTCCGCTTAAGGTCTCTGTCCACGGTGGCCACTATGTAACACTTATGCTGCAATAAACAGAGGCATGTCAGACTCTAACAATGACCCAGCCCACTGGAGAGAAGGCCAAACAAATGCCTTTGTTCACTTAGTCATAACACTGTGGGGCACCAATTCTAAAAGAATTGGACATTACTAGGATAAGATGCTACTCTTATTCCTACAGAGCCCTACTACAGATTAGCTGTGCCCTTCTGTTCATCATAGTGTCCAGGTGACTTACAGGAGGGAGGCAGTGTTGCCTAGTGGATAGAGTGCTGGACTGGAACTCAAATACCTGGGTTCTATTCCTGGCTCTGCCCAAGCTGCTGGGTGACCTTGGACAAGTCCCTTTGCCTCTCTGTCCTTTAGTTTCCCCATCTGTAAAACGGGGACAGTGATATTGACCTCCTTTGTAAAATGCTTTGAGACCTACTGAAAAAACTCACTATCCAGGAGATCGGTATTATCATCTTTATTGCTACTAAAGCTACTGGCCTGCCACCTGGAGTATTCAGAAGGAATTTCCCATCCCATACGTATTCCTTCAGATAGAATTGCACAATGAGGTGCATGATGGGGATGTTATATCTTCCTTTGAAGCAAGTAATTAACATTGGATACATTGGAGCTTGGATACTGGACTAGAGGAACTTTGACTGGATCCCACAGTTTCTCAGCAGGTCTCAGATTTTATAGGTCATTAGTGCCTATGGGAGTTCAGCAAGTTTTCATGCCAACAGTGCAGAAAAGGAACCCTTGGAATGGGAGGTACCTGAGTGACCCTCTGCACCAAGCAGTCATCTGCATAGGTCCCTTTGTGTGTGCAAGGCAGTCGCTCAAATCGTGGGTCTTTGGCTATCCTGTGGGGTCATAAAAGATGTCATTAGGAAGGGTACTGAGGACACTTGACCTACACAGAGGCATCTTCAGACAATTCTAGGGTGAGGAAGTAGGAACAGCTGCTCCTCTATTCTGGGCAATTTCCAAATCTCAAGACCACAGGCCAGGGGGCTAAAAACTCTTCAGGCCAAATTCAAATGAGGAGCAAGGAAGGTCAAAAAGCACAAGTTGAATTAACAAATATTGTGGCTAATTATCGTTTATGTATTACTTAGTATTTATTTCAGTAGCACCCAGAGACCACAATCAAGATCAGGGTTCTATGCAAAACAAAAAACAGTAATTAGACATGTCCATTTCCTGGACAATTCCCCTACAGAACCTCAATATCATGTCCAGGTGGCAAGAACAAGCCTCAAACATAGCCAATGCCTTCTTGTGACAGAAACAACAGTCCAGCCTCCTGGTTTTGACCTTCCAAGACATCTTTGGGTAAAGCTCAAATCAATTTAGATGTGCTGCTAGTGACTATAACTGAGGTCTTTGTGACTCCTCCTTTTACCACTGTTGTCAGTTAGACCACATATTTGCAGGTTGCATCCGTGGCAAGGGCTGCCTGGTTCTATCATGGATTTGCATAATGCCCTTCCCTCAGCTACTGAATGATTAAGACATTTAGACTAACACGCTTGACTTGATTGTCTATGAGATGGAATTGTTACATAGATATCAGGGGCAAGGATCATATTTCCCTTTAACATCTTATCTCAAAGTGCTTTACAAGCTATATGCAGAAATAACTACACCCACCATTAAAACAGAGCCTTCTTGGGAGTGGAACATTGCAGCTCTTTACTAGCTGCACTGCAATACTATACAATAGGTCAAGAATGGAAGTGAATAACTATGGCTGATTAATTTTCCTCTCCTTTGTCACTTATCAGACTTGGACTAATGTTCTATAGATAATGGAACTATGAATCTAATTCCAGGCCACTACTCTGACTCTAGGATTACCAGTTCACATCATAATGCTGCTGTAGGACAGATAATGAATCCTTGAAAACATGAACTAATCTTGAAGAGAAAAACAAAAACAAAACAAAACACAAAAAAGCCACCCCTCCTCCTTTGGACAGAGGTTTCTCTCCTACTTATTCTTAGCTGCAGAGAAATGTTCTTTTGGAAGTCTGCTGCAATTTAAAGTATAAAAAATAAAAGTGTCACAAGATAAGAGATTTGGAGATTGAGTGAATTCTGTAAAGATTTATTTTTCAAAACTTGTTCCAGACCCAGACCTTAATGCTGGCAGGTGCTTTTGATATGGTGGAAGAAATATTAATTAGTTATAAGAACTGGAATGTTTTCAAAATCCTGTGCAGTATGGATGTTGTAGTGGAAAGTCACAAACATTACTTCTTTGTTGTGCTGATGTACAAAGCTCTGGAAACATATCACTCTGGAGAAGTTTCTCAATGATCCTGCTAGCAAATACCACAAATTTACATAAATATGAAAATTGATTTTTTAACATAAGATGCAAGAAGTATGAATGAATGCCTCATTGTGAGTTTGATCATTTAAAATTGACATAAGTCAGGGAATTCAGAGTTACAGTTGGAACATCAAGGATCCAGCTAGTGCAGGCTGAGGCCAGAGTCCTCTTTTCTCCTGTCAGGATAAAGACCAGTTTCTTTGTATCACCTCCTGATATTAAAAGGGATCAAGCTGATTTAAGAGCTCTCATTGAAGAACACAGTGCAGTCTGCAAGACTGCTATGGGTGATCTCACAGTACTTTATAAACAACTTTTGTCCTCAGTGTAAGGACTCCTAAATACTATCTTCTCAACAGGTTACCCACTGCAAAGAACAAGCACAAAGGAAGAAGAATAGAATGCCAGTGGCAGAGATCTCATTATAAACATGGCTGATTTGGATAAAGATTTTTTTTAAAATATGGCTTGCAATCGTGGTAAAGGAGATTTTATCATCCTCCTCCAGAATATCCATGTGGTCTCGAGCAGCAGAACTGTCCAGGATGATGGACAAATTGGTGCATACAGGGTCAAATGTTTTTCTCATGATGGATTCCTCCAATTTCATTCAGACTGGATTGCTGCCTCCATCACAGCAGGCCTTTTGTGAATGATCTATGTTAATGTCTTTGCTGGGTGTTTTGGCCAGTCTTGCTCACAATGACTCACAACGACTGTAGATAAACTGGAGCTATGACTTGCAACCATAATGACTGGACAGTTTTTAAATAAAAACTTACATTGTGCAGGAATTGATAGGCCAAGAAGATAAGCTCTTGCAAGACTATCCATCCTAGACCAAGCTTTTGGAACAGAACTTTCTACTTCCCAGTGCCTATTTAAAATTCAACCATAATGGTCGTGATTGTGTATATCACTTAATCTAGTCAGCAAAGTGTCTGAAGCAGCCAAGTCGACAGATGGACTAAGGAACAGAGTTGAGTGTCTTGCACTTACCTTAGTGCCACACGGTACTTCTGCCCTAGCTTCTCAATTTCAGCCATCACGCAATCTGTGATACAGGGGATACCTGCATGAACAAAATATTTATTACCTTTATAGTGCCAAAAGTGTATTAGTTCTTACCTTACAGTACTTAGTGATGACAATGTGCTCTACAGAAAATACTAAGATAAACTATCAAGAGCTCTACCCTGAAATGCTTACAGTTTAATTAAACGCACAAAAAACTCATGAAGGGGGAGGGGAAAGATGAAATGCAAAGCAACTGAGCAGCTAGCTGGCCATCTCTTGTTAAGTTTGTTGATCTTTTGGATGAATCTGGGGTTTAAAATTTTTGTTTTTAATTTTTTTATTTTGTCAAGATTAGTATTTAAGACTCATCTGATTTTTAATTCCAAAGAGTTCTAAGGTTAATGCAGATCAAGAATCCCAGGCCCACTGTTCAATATTAAGCTCACTTGGATGCTGTACTCAGCCAGCAGCATAAATCCTTTTAACTAGTATTTTGTTACCTTAAGTTAGTGCTATGTGTCCTGCAAAGTGTTTATGGCAGAGTGAAGGATTGTTACAGGCAAGAGCAGACCTCACCACACCAGGGCACCATGCTGTTTCAGGAGAAACTCTAACAGGAACAGACACTCACACTTGGCATAGAGACAGTCCATCATTGACTGCACCAGGTCCAGCTTGGCTCTAATGGAGAAGTTGATGAAGTTTGTATCAACCAGAATATAATAGGGTGGGCCCAATTGTGTGTTATACTGGAAGAACAAACAGGAAGGGTACTGAGGGCTGTCAGGAAAGAAACAATTCAAATCAGTTACTTTAAACTGACACCAGCAATGTATCAAATCCTATGACCTGGACAGATCTGCTAGGAAACATGCCCAGTCAGGACCAGGTCTGAGATAACGCCTGGAGAGAAAGATGGTGGCAATTATCAAGCAGCCCACCTCTACCTCTCTTCCTTCTGAGAGTCCAATACCCACTTCCCACAGTATACACGTCAGGAAATTCAGGCCAAGGGGGAGCAAGTTCCTACAATGTTTAGAACATAAGAATGGCCGTACTGGCTCAGACCAAATGTTCATCTAGCCCAGTATCCTGCCTACCGACACTGGCCAATGCCAGGTACCCCAGAGGGAGTGAACCTAACAGGTAATGATCAAGTGATCTCTCTCCTGCCATCCATCTCCACCCTCTGACAAACAAACAGAGGCTAGGGACACCATTCCTTACCCATCGGGGCTAATAGCCATTAATGGACTTAACCTCCATGAATTTATCCAGTTCTCTTTTAAACTCTGTTATAGTCCTAGCCTTCATAACCTCCTCAGGTAAGGAGTTCCACAAGTTGACTGTGCGCTGTGTGAAGATGAACTTCCTTTTATTTGTTTTAAACCCGCTGCTTATTAATTTCATTTGGTGACCCCTAGTTCTTGTATTAAAAGAACTAGGTTCTCCCGGTCATCACAAACCCAGCTATCTTGTTTCTAATGATCGAATCTCCCATTACTAACACCTGCCTTTTCCTAGTAACTGGAGTTCCCTCCCTCGGAGAGGTAACCTCAGTGCGAGAGAATACCCCAACACCATCTGGAAGGAGGGTCCCAACTATGGGAAGGTTTCCCTCTGTTCCTGTAGACTGCTCTGCTTCCCTCTAAGACAGGGAAAATATTCTTGCAACTGCTCAGAGCTGCATCTCCTCTACTCTCCCAAGTGCAAGGCAAGGCAGAGGGCATCTCCACTCTCCCAGATGTAAGGCAGAGTGCAACTCCTTTGGTACTTACACCTCTCTTTCCTTGATTGCACTGGGATCAGCCTTCTTTTTCATATTGGATTTTGCACGCTCCGTCTGTTTGCTAAAGCAACAAAAAAAATATGTTTTTGTGATGCACTCACAAGTACAGTCAAACCTCGCAATAATGCACACCGCCATAACGTAAAATCACATATAACGCGATCATAAGTTGGCTCCCCTTTAAGGCCTAATACCAGTGGTCCCCAATGCCATGGGCCCGCTGGGACATCAATGTGACCCCGCCAAGTGCCCAGCAGGGCAGAGAAGCTGTGTCCCCATGCCTGCTGGGACAGAGAACTCCAGGGCTCCGGTGCTCTCTGTCCCCAGCAAGCGCGGGGCTGTGGCTTCTCTCTGGCCTGCCAGGGACAGAGAGCACCGGCGCCAGCAGCCCCGGAGAAGCTGCAGAGAAGCCGAGGCCCTGTGCCTGCTGGGGACAGAGAGCACCAGCGCCTGCAGCCCTGGCTGCAGCCCCGTGCCTGCCAGGGACAGAGAGCACCGACGCCAGCAGCCTCAGAGTTCTCTGTCCCCGGCAGGCGCGGGGGCGCACTAGGCAGTGCACATCAATGCACTGCATTGGGGACCACTGACTTAAACTGACCGGCTTGAAACCCCGCTATACCGCGACCCCGCATTTATCGTGATGGAATTTTTTGGACCCCAAACACTGCCTTATAGCGGGGTTTCACTGTATGTCAGTATGGGGGGACGGACGGGGACAACAATTGGCATAATACTAGAACAAAAATGTCTTAATGGTGTAAAAACCAAGGGGAAAAAGGAACCGCTAAGAATAATACAAGGGAGTAAAACTAGGAAGCTTGGACTGAAATTATGAAAATTTAAGTTAGCTCCCAGAAAAGCTCCTTGGTAGTGAAATGAATAAAAATGGGAAAACATCTTCTAAAGCAGGAAGGGAAAGCAATCGCTGGGGATCCTGAAAATGGGACGAGACACTGGAGAACAGTCAACCTAGACTCATCCTGCATTGGCCTTCAGAGATTGACTGGGGGAACCTAAGTCTCTCTGTAGCTAAATCTGCAGTACTATGAACTGGTCCCTGACCCCCACCCCACCGCTGGGAGGCTCACATGCGCTGGTCTCGGAGGCTGATCATGCGTTTCATGGTGGCGTATTTCCTCGCTTTCTTTTGTTTCCCCTGGAAGGAAACATTGTTAAAGGCGAGGAGGAAAAACAGACACCCCGCAAACCTGCCTCCGCGGCATTCGCTCCCCAAACCCATCTCCCCTGCCCCCAGCGGCCCCCCCGGCAGTGCGTCCTCCCCACATACCACCCCTTGCAGCACCCCCTACCCCGCCGCCCACGTACAGAAACCCTGTGCCTCGGGAAACCAGGCGCGGGCCACCACCACGCGGGGGCAGCCAAGGCCCACAACTCCCACCCGCGTGCTCGGGAGCAGAGCGCCGCCGCCGATCGCTACCCACCATCCCGCTCCTCGGCCGGCTCCCACTCGGCCCCACGCCTCGGCCACCACTTCCGGCGCGCGCCTCGCTCGTCACCGCTGACCTGCCCGTGACGAACTATCACTTCCGGCCACCGGCTTGGAGGCGGGGGCAGCGGGAGCCCGCGCTGGCCGCGCGCACGACCAGGCCCTAGAGCCGGCCCGCTGCTGGTAACTGTCTCTCTTCAGGCCTGTGAGCCAGGGCTGAGCTCGCGTCCCGGGGAGCCCCTGCGCGGGAGGGGCCTTGTGCTTGGGAACCTCTCCCGACCGACCCGCCTGTGCAGGGGGGAGACCGGCTCCGGGCCTCGAGTCAGCTTGGGCGGCTTAGGCGGGCCTGGGGCCTGCGAGACGCAGCGACCCGCGGAGGGGGTGGGGTTCTGCGCGCGCCTGGAGGGGCAATGCCCGGTTACAGAGCCGTGGCAACGGACAGGGAAGAGAGCCACAGCCCGTGGGCCTCGCTCCCGGGGAGCTTCGGTGGTGGGCGGGGGGGGGGCGGCAGAGGAGTCCGGCCAGAGCGGCATGGTGGGCTTGACAGCAGGTGCCGAAGTGCGAGGACATGGAGCCCTGCACCCGCTGAGGGATCGGAATACAGCAATATTTACCCAGCATAGTTACAGTCTGATTCCCCGGTACGTTAAGCCTCTGCCCAGGATGGGGTTTCCCAGCGTAGCGGGGGCTTGATCCCCTGTCTATTTCCGTTTAATGTTTGTTCCTGACTCCCTAGCGGGTTTGCGGGCCCCTAGACGGTGGGGTGTCTAGCATTATGCACAGATACTCCCCTCCGTCCTTGGATTAGAAGTCATTTCTGATCATTCGAGGAAGTGTGTCTACAGTGGAGCAGGAAATAATTTGGATCTATTCTGTATTACATAGGAAACTTGGTTGTTGCTTTGTGTTTCTTTGGTTCCCGATTACTAAGGCTACGTTTATGTGAATTAAGTCAGGGAATCATCTAGAGACCTCAGTGACATTCTCTGTTTCAGCCCCAGAGGCTATGGGACTGGAGCTGGCAGCCAGTGCGGCCCTCGCAGGGTTCCAGCGCAGGGGAGGCTTGGCTGAGCAGCTGGGGGTGTCCTGTTTTCTCTTTGGGAAATATGAGCACCCTGCAGCTTCCAGCTGCTGTGGGCAGAGGGGAAACTCTGCAGCTCCCAGCCATCATGGTGACAGGGGAAGGCATGGAGCTGCAGCAGCAGCAAAAGTCATAGACAGGTCAAGGCTTCCATGAATTTTTGTCTATTGCCCGTGACCTGTCGGTGATTTTTACTAAAAATAACCATGACAAAAGCTTAGCCTTACTTATTGCTTACTTACTACTTGCTTCTGGTTTCCATTCTGCGGTCTCTTATTTTACATTTGAAGAAGTCTGTATGCATTTTGCTCACCTCATAGTGGTGAAGTATTTGTCGGTAAGAAGGTTCTATTTGGCATCTTCACTTGTCTGGTTGGTTGTTGTAGTTTGTATCTGTCCTTAGTGATTGCCATACTGTAAAGTTTTAAAAGTGATTTACATTATTATTTGGGCTTAGGTGAAATTGATTATTTAATTGTTCTGGAGGTTAGATCTTTTGTTGAGGTTTGGCTGTGCTGCTGTACCTGCAGTCATTGTCAGGTTTCTGTTTTTAATTCTCTAGTGCTTTGTGGTGGGCAAAAATTTTGTGGCCTTGATTGAGGTGTTACCCAGAACTTGTCCTTATTGTGTGTTGATTAGTAAAAGGTATCTCTAGTTTTGACCTGCAGCTGTCTGTTCCTGTGGATGCATAATATTTATTTGCAGAACTTGTAAGGTTTCTGTTGTGGTTTTGTCCTCTTCAATGAAAGTTGCAGATACAGATGGGCCTGGTATTTCACTTCTCTAGAGTAAAATGGTTTGGATTATGTTATCAAATACTTTTAACAAGACTCTGTGTGTGAGAGAGAGAGAGTGAGAGAGTGTGTGTGTAGGGGTATTCTATAGCTTGCAATCTCTGTCAAAATGTGCTAGTGGTTTTGAAAGGGAAGCACACTCTCATTTCCGTTCTCCCTTTATCTTTCCTCCCGCTTCATTGCAAAATGGAGAGTAGTTATATATCCCTTCTCATATGGACGTGTTTTTCTTGGCTGTCTCTTGTAGGTGAAGCTCCAGAGTCTGAAGAACTCGTTTAGTGTTGGTTCTGCAGGACCCTGACTCTGGCTGGTCCAGTTCCTCATATAAGAGAAAGGTATTATCAACCATACTTCATGATAGTGGCCATTTCCTGAGGTTGTAACAAATGCATGGAACTTCACTGGGGCTGCCTGCAGAGAGTGAAGGCTAGTGGGTTGGCGCATTCCCTTTTCTGGCCATAGGTCTTTTCCGAAACCTCTTACTGCTACGAGCCAGTTTGTCGCCTATGTCCCTGATACCTTGTGAAAGGAACAGGGAGTTAAGCCTTGCTATGGTGTCTCTTCTTCATACACATCCTGGGATTGCTGAGAGCTTAGAGGTGGAGCTAATGGTGCCTTTCAGATGCAACCTAGTTCTACCTGATTTGATCATGAAGCATGATGAAGACAAGCATCAGCACAGGCTGAATTACAGCTGAACCACTTCCTCCCAAAGTACTTTCTTCAGCAGAACTGTAAGGAAGAGAATCGAAGACTGGAAGGATATTGGGCTTGGTAAGGAAACGGGGAGAGATAGTTGAGAGAGATCAACATATGAGCAATTTTAACAAAACTAATTGTTGGATGAAGAGATGCATTCTCTAGTGCTTGGCTTGTGCTGCTTAGATGGTCTGCGTGACCCTGCTTTGGGAAGAGCTGGAGAGGTGAGCAGCGGTGATGAGTGGCTGTTCTCTATGAGCAGTGGCTGAGGCTTATTTTTACTTGGAAAATGAATTTTGTGTTATGCAGTGAATGAAGAGAGCTGACCTGCTGTATCTGTGGAGGGGGTGAGGAGCACATGTGTACTGACATTGATTTAAGATCTATTTGGGAATAGAAAAAATGGGGAATCTTAGATTTTTGGTATTGAACTGGGATCTCTTGTGTGTGTTTTTTTTTCTTTTTTGCATGCCAGCATTTCACCAGGATTTTGTTTTAAGTTTCCGATGGCATGGTCCAATCCTGGAGAGAGAGTGACAGATCTGTTTGTGTTGATCTTGGCCATCAATGTGGCTTTCTGTCCTTGCTGCTTGATATTGGAACCTGCCCATTGCCCTTGAGCTGACTCTTCTGACTTTCAGCATATTTTAAAATTAAGTGCATATGTGCAGTTGCACTGATACCCTTGCACACATTTGATTTAAGTGAGAAAAACTGGATAGTCTCACTCTAAGGAGAATCATTTTCTTATGCATGATCTGCGAAGTACTGATCATTGTCAATGAGTATTTTTCTACATGGCTAGATATGCCACATAAGGTGTTTGGTTTACAAAGTTGCCAAGGTGTTCTCTCAGCTTCTTTTTTATAATTCATGGCAATACTCTCCTGCAGAAATTATTCGTAATCCATTTTTCCTGAAAGCTGTTGGAATTTGGGGGGGAGGAGGAAACCAATATAAATATCTATCAGCGTAACAACAAAATATCAAAAGGATGAAAAGCTGATGTGTTCTAGGGCCTCACCAAGTCTGTTTTATATAGGGTGACCAGATGCCCCTATTTTATAGAGACAGTCCTGATATTTGGGGTTTTTTCCTATATAGGCACCTATTATGCCCCCACCCCTGTCCTGATTTTTCACACTTTCTATATGGTCACTCTAGTTTCATATAACGTATGCCCTCTAATGGCTCAGGAACTTCAGTTACATTAATGTACCAGTGCTGGCTAATATTTCCCTTATAGCTGCAATTACACTTGTGCACGCGTAGCTTTCAGAGCTTTGCTGCACATTCTGCTGTCTCTACTGCAGTTCTCTCTGTGGTGCCATGCACTCCGTCCTGGCTCTGCGGGTAGTTCGGGAGGCAAATCTGGATTAAGTCTTCCAAATTCAAATTCTTCCTGCAGGTGGCAGGAGGCCATCACTTGCTGTGTCCTTGAATCAAGAATGTAAGGCCTGTAGGACAGCTGGGTATTTTCTCTGCCCAGTAGTGAGGTTGACTCTATACTGGTATCTTTCACAAAAAGGTTAGTTCCCCACCTTGTTAGCTGGTAGCTTTTGGCATTGCTTGATGCTCATCTAAAATAACTTGTTCCACTTGTGAATAAATTACACATCTGGGTACTAGCTAACCATGGCAAGAAGCTTACCCCACAGTACCCTGGCTGAGTAAGTATCTTTGGGGTCGGTTCTAATGTACATGCCACATTCACAGCCAGCTTCCCTCTAGCATCTCCTTTTTCTCTGCTGGCCACCTGACCTGGTGCCTGCCTACCATTTCATACAGTGGTAATGAAATAAGAACTTGCTGGGCTGATTAAGGGAGACAGCTTGTCAGACACAGGGAATTAATTCTGAAATTCTGTAAGCAAGACCAAATGGCCCATTTTCATATTGGCATCAAGCTCCTTGATCATTCTGGAGGTTTCAGGTACCAGACTTAGAACAGAGAGTAACTTTCAGCATGACTTGGGGAAGGGAAGGAGTTATGGGCTGAAACTGGGGTAGCTTGTGCATATGGGCCTAGAATGCCAGTGTTGTACTGATTTCAGAGTGGTAGCCGTGTTAATCTGTATCAGCAAAAACAACAAGGAATCCTTGTGGCACCTTAGAGGCTAACTAATTATTTGGGCATAAGCTTTTGTGGGCTAGAACCCACTTCATCAGATTCATGAAGTGGAAAATACAGGAGCAGGTATAAATACATGAAAGGATGGGAGTTGCCTTACCAAGCGTGAGGTCAGTCTAACAAGACAATTCACTTAACAGCAGGATACCAAGGGAGGAAAGATAACTTTTGAAGTGGGGCGAGGGAGCTGATTCTGTAGATGTCAAAGGAAATATTTCACCAAGATTCAAAAACAATTCAGAATTGCACAGTGATAAGAGTCCCTGTGGAAATTACAAGGAGTACTTGTGGCACCTTAGAGACTAACAGATTTATTTGAGCATAAACTTTTGTGGGCTAAAGCCCACTTCATCAGATGCGTAGAGTGGAAAATACAGTAGGAAGATAGATATATACAGACAACTTGAAAAAATGGGTGTTGCCATACCAACCCTAACGAGACTAATCAATTAAGGTGGGTTATTATCAGCAGGAGGAAAAAAATATTTATAGTGATAATCAGGATGGCCCATTTCAAACAGTTGACAAAGAGGTGTGAGTAACAGTAGGAGGGAAATTAGCTTGGGGAAATAGTTTTTACTTTGTGTAGTGACCTATCCACTCCCAGTGCTTATCCGAGCCTAATTTAATGGTGTCCAGTTTGCAGATTAATTCCAGTTCTGCAGTTTCTCAACGGAGTCTGTTTTTGAAGGTTATTTTTGTTGAAGAATTGCAACTTTTAGGTCTATAATTGAGTGACCAGGGTTGGAGTGCACTCCTTCTTTGGAGAGTGAGCCAGATACAAAGGGAGCACTTATGGAATGCTTGGAAGAAATGTGAAGAGAGGTGGAGGCAGGAGTGTGTTACTGTGTTTAAAAACATTTCGGCTACCAGTGTTAGAAATAGTTCTAGAACTAGGCCCTGCACTGTTCCTTCCTAGACTATAATTGCGGTTTCAAAACCATTTATGCTGGTGGGTGGGCAAAACTTTGTAACAAAGTAGCACAGTTGGAGCAGAGTTTGAAGCCAGGCTTGGAGGCCAAATGAATGAGCATCAAGGAGTACAGGTTTGGGGTGATGTAAAGAACTCTGTACAGATTTGCTCATCTGTTTGCATGTGTAGGTGGAGAGCTTTGTGTCCTGAAGGCAGCAGACTCTGTACTGTGGAGCTGTGAGTAAGAGGTCATGGGAAGGCAGCAGGCACTCTGAAATAGATGGTTTGGAAGGGATGGGTTAAAGGTGGCAGGCACCCTGAAGTGGAGGGTGGGGAGTGAGGAGGAGCAGGTATCTTAGCATGGAAGGTAAGGAGAACACCACTAAGACAGCTAGCTGATGTGATCTGTTTTGGGAGAACTGCTGTAGTGTGCTGTCATTCCTAATTTATTCCGGTCTCCTTCTTGCACTCTGCATTCTGAAAGAACAGATCTGAGCTAGGGAGGTGCTTGGCCCCCTGGGACATTTCCCATTCTCTGTGTCAGAAGTCCCCAACAGTGGGGCACGTCACCCAGAGGGTGTCGAGGGGGTGGGGAGGGAGCACCACTCAGCCCGCTCCGCTCACAGCTCTGCTTGCCCCTCGCCCCCAGCTGCAGCCCTGGCTCCCAGCCCCACACCTGGCATTGCCCCCAGCTTCAGCCCCTCCCCCTCTCCCCCTAAGCTGTGGCCCTGTCCCTGGCCGAGGCCCTGGGCCCCAGACCCACCCCCAGCCTCAGCCCCCTTATTACCTCTGTCTGCATCCCCTCCCCCCACCAGGAGCCACAACCCCACTCCCAGCCCCAGCTCTTGGGGGGGGGGGTGTAGATGGAGTAAGGAGGGGAGCGAAGCTGAAAAGTTTGGGGACCACTGCACTATGGGTTACACAGATACTATCTGTTATGGGGTTTGTCTCCAGACTGAGATATTTGCTGCTTTGCAACTCAGAGTTTTTGCAGGGTGTACAGCGTTTAAATGAATTGTCTTGTGAGGCTACCCGCTGTTCAGATCTGGGATACCTGTAATGTGGCAGCAGCAGAGACATTTTCCCCATCTGTTTTGGGGCTCAGATTCCTTGTAAGACATATTGCCATTGTCTGTAAATGTCTCTGCAGCTGAATAACCTTCACCTGGGATTGGTGCAGTCATATTTTGCTGGACATCATGCTTTTATTAGCTTTATCCCCACCCCACTTTCTCTGAGGGGCTCAAGTGGTGCTCAGTCCATAAAATTTACTCTCGGGCGGGAGCCAGGTACCTGGCTGCCCTGCTGAACCCCTCAGCCTGTTGAAATCTATCTGGGCTGGCAAAGTTTTGTTCCATCTTCGACCTGCAGGGTTTCAGGGGCATTGGTGTTGACTGAATGGGCCTGCATATCTAGGCTGCAAAGTGATATGAGACCAGGTTACATTCAGAGTACTGGGACATGGAGAAGCCTAGCACTTCACTCACGTTGTGGTAGTGGTTTACAGCAGCTATGCTTGTGGCAATGACATGGAGTCAAGTTTTTTTTAATCCCCTTCTAGGGTTCCCTTTTCATCTATGGATAGGTGTAATGGATTTTTTTCTTCTTGTCCCTTCTCAGGCAGGGAGGCTAGCAAGCAACTGGTGGCTGCAGAGTGCAAGTGTGCAGATATCCTCTTCCCAGAGTTGGGGGATAAGTTGCTGTACTTGAGTCCCTTTCCTCCAGCTGTGAATCTAAGATGTGAGTTCGAGGATCCTCTTTCCACAATGCTCTGCTGCTTGGTCCCTTCCTGCTGACCCTTGCCCCAGCTCTGGCGCCAAGAGGAAGGATGTGGAGGAATGAGTGCCCCCTTGTTGGCTTTTAGAACATGGGCACTTTTGTAAAGGTATGTGACTGTCATTGGCTAGAGTGTTGGGAGGATTCACAGGGCTGGAAGGTATAGCCATCAGATAGGGAAATGTCAGCCGTGTTTGCTTTCTGCATGTTGGTGACTTTTGCTGGTGCTGATGTGAAACCGATAAGTAACTTCACTTCATGCATAGATTAGCTGTATGCACATTGTAATTCCTCGCCTAATGGCTGGCAAGCTACATTGTATGCACTAGTGTGTGTGAAACTGTTATTTTCACTCCTGGCTGTTGGGCTAAGTACTAGCTTCTGGAGCACAGTGGTTCCTGCTCTGCTGCATGATGTCCCAGCCTCAGGGTCCCTGAGCCACCGGCAAACTCCTTGCAATAATTGAAAGTGCATGGTGTTTCCACTTTGTTGAAGTGAGAAGGAAGATAGGTGCACGTCCCTATCCCATTGTCCCCCTGTGTTCAGCCTCAGAAGGGCCAAATGTATTTCAGCCCTATGCTAGAGGGCTTGTTTGGGGGTGGGGGAGTGGCAGAGGGAAAGAGGTTTATGCTCCATGACCCATTTATGCTGTAATTTATGCTGAGGCTGCCAACCTGAGGGCTAGTTGCTACCAGCTATGGTGGTGGTTTTGTGATGTGCCCACATGACCTCTGGGAATGGAACTCGGATCCATGAAAACTCACTTTGCAGAGCCATCAAACAGATAGGAACTACTGTCAGTCATTAGTGTTGGAAATGGTGACCTCAAGGTGAGTGGCCCTGTTGCCCAGTCCCTGAAGCCCACTTGCCACTCGCAACACAGTCTCTGAAGCTCATACTGCATTGTCTTTATTGCAGATATCACAGGTTCAGAACAGGAATCTGTAGTCTAATTGTTCTTTACAGTAAACTGGGCTGATTGGATGTTCCATAGCCTTTTTGGTATCATGCATTAGTGATCTCTTTAAGAAGACTGATTTTTCTCAGCTCCCACTGAAGCATATCATGTGTGTAGGGGGAGGAAGAGATGGGGAGTCCTGCTGGCCCCTCAGAGTTATGGGGCACTGAATATTTGTTGATAGGAGCTGTGAGCTGTGTGGATTTGAGAAGGAGTCACTGAACTACACATGGTGTGCTTTGTGTTCTAGATGCAGCTGTGATCCTCAGCTGTTTGTCTCACCGAAGGGACCCGATGTTTTACATTATTGGTAAGTGGAGAGGCAGCCCTAATGTCTGTGTATCTCTCTGTAGGAACCTGAGGGTTTCCCTAAGTCTTCTACTGTCTTGAATGCTTTCACATTGGTTTAGGGTCTATCTAATAAACAAGAAGTTTTCTTGCCACATTGCCCTCCTCTTCAACCCCAAGCAGACTCATCCCATTGACCTCACTCCTGGCTCATCCCTCCCCTTTACGTTTATGGACTAGTGCGGGTTTGTTTCCGCCATGATGCATGCTTGTCCAGTTTTAAATATTACAAGTGGTAGTTGTCCCATTGTTTCCTTTGGTGGAAAGTCAGTAGTTTTATGTAGGCATTTATAGAAAACCACTTGCAAATGTATCTAGATTCTCCTGTGCCATACTTCAGGCTCTGGGCAGCTACAACCGTCTGCAGTCAATTCATAGGCATACATAGAATCTAAAACCTAGGGACGTTTATAGTAATCTAGTGTGACCTTCTGAATAACACAGAACACAGAAGTTCCCACAGTAATTTCTGCATCCAGCCCATAACTTCTGGTTGAGTTAGAGCATATTCTGTAGAAAGACATCCAATCTCAGTGCTTTGCTGGGCCATGTTGCCATAACCATCCTATATTCTTTCCCTGCTGCAGGTGGGATCACAGTATCTGTTATAGCCTTCTTCTTCACCATTAAGTTCCTCTTTGAGCTTGCCGCACGTGTAGTCAGCTTCCTCCAGCATGAGGACCGGGAGCGTCGAGGGGAGCGAACTATTTATGACTACGTGCGAGGCAACTATTTGGACCCCCGCTCCTGCAAAGTCTCCTGGGATTGGAAGGACCCCTATGAGGTGGGCCACAGCATGGCCTTCCGAGTGCATGTAAGGGAATGTTTCTGTCTCCACACAGATTGGGGTTAGGAGCAGAGTTTTATCTCTAGGAGAAGGGAAAATTTCTTCACTGTTTGGAGGGTGTGGGACAGGGTGAGGTCCTCTCCTGTTTATCTGTTAGGTCATTTTCATGGTTGAACTGAATATAGTGTGTGTTTCTAACAAACTCCTTTCATGCGATTGCATGTCATCGGCACAGACTAGGTCAACTGCTGGGGTGAGTGTCTCCTATGCACCTTCCTTTAGGGTGAATTGGTGGGGGGCACTACATAGTTCTCTCTGGGGACACGTGGACAAGACCTAGTGGTCTTCCTGTAAGGATGCGGCTTTCCCTGCTCTACTTGTGGGCTTGAATTCTGTTGATCCTGCTCTAGATGCACACTAACTATTCAGGGATCAATTGCCCAGAAACTTGTTCTTCTCAAGTCATCTTTTTGAACCCCAGCACAATAAGGGACAAGGGAGAGGGGGTCCAGAGCTCAGAGGTACTCACTGTCCCCTCTTTCTCTAGGAGAACGGTGCCCATACCATGGGGCTATGGGGCCTTGTTCTGCATTTGCTGTCCCCTCATTCCCTTGCTGAGGCATGGCTCCATCCTGCCCCTCTGTTGCAAGGTGGCTGGTTTCTCTCTGTCCCTGCACCCCATATCTCTGCTGACCTGGGCTTCTCCATTCCCCATGCAGTTATTCTATAAGAATGGGCAGCCCTTCCCTGCTCATCGGCCTGTGGGGCTGCGAGTTCAAATCTGCCATGTGGAGCTAGCAATGGATATTCCTGTGACCCAGGAAGTCCTTCAAGAGCCCAATTCCAATGTGGTGAAAGTGGCCTTCACTGTGCGCAGGGCTGGGCGATATGAGATTACCATAAAGCTCGGCGGCTTGAATGTGGCATACAGCCCCTACTACAAAGTGTTTCAGCCAGGTAAGGTCTAGGTGAATTGATAGTGAGCCTGAGTGGATATAGAGGTGTCAGAGACACCAAGGTATACATGTTGGTTGCTGAGATATATATGTGGGGAGGGTTTACCCCCTCTGCAGTCTGTTCTTCACACATGCCACCCCAAATAGTAGAGACTCTTGGTTTAAGCAAGCTTATGAGCAGCAAGCATAGGAAAACGGAAGCTGGAGTAGGCTGCTAGTGCCTCTCAGCCTACATAGCCATTGGCACCATACCATCTCTTGTGGGTAACTTCATCCTGGCCTAGCTAAGTGGTCAGAGAATGCCTTTATGCACAAAGATTGAGAATTATAATTTATATCTTAGGTTATGTCACTGCAAGTGCTATTTTGATTTGACTCTAATCCTCTTGGATCTTCTTAACTTTGCTTCATTGATTTCCTGCAGCAATGAATTCCGCAGATTAATTATACATTACTTGGAAAAGCTTCCTTTTTTCCTTATAATTAATTTTTTTCTGTTTGATTCCAATCAGCATATTTTATACCCTCTGTGCATGTACAATAAAAATACATCCGTTAAATAATTTTACAAATAGACAATACCAGTTAAGTTGCCCCCTTTATTGCCTCCAAAAAAAAGAGGATGCCCAAAACTTACTCAATACACTTCTGGCTAAAGCTTGCATTACTAACTGAGTCTTACAGATCAACTGATTTGTACTTTATTGGACTGGCTGCGGGAATGAGTTCCAGAGTTGAGGGCTAAAGTGCTAGCATGATTGGAGTGGAGGACACTCTTCTAAATAAAAACAACAAGAAGTCCAGTGGCACCTTAAAGGCTAACAGATTTGAGAATTAACCTTGTTCAGGGTATTGGGCCTCTATCCCCTGGCAAGCTCTTTCCTCCCCATTCCATGCATTTCAGTGCTTAGTGGCTTGGTTCTCTAGCTGCGGAGGCGGGGAATATATTACGAATTCATCCATTCTTTACAGGGCATTGTGCTCCTATCTTGTTAGCTCTCTGCTGTTGTACCCAGGGCTGTCTCTAATTCTAAATTCTCTCTCTTTGTTTCAGGGATGGTGGTTCCCTCCAAGACCAAAATCGTCTGCCACTTTTCCACTCTGGTGCTGACCTGCAGGCAGCAGCACACCTTGCAGATTGTCCCCAGAGATGAGTATGATAATCCAACCAGCAATTCTGTGTCCCTGGTAGATGAGCACAACTACAGCCTTTCCATCCATGAGGTGAGTTGACTCCATCCCCCTCTCCCAGTCTTGTACTGAGCTAGAGAATATTGTCCTCTCCATTGATGTTCTCTCTCTTTGTCTAGCTGGGTCCCCAAGAGGAAGAGAGCTCTGGCGTTTTGTTTGAGAAATCAGTGGTGTCCAATCGGCAGACTTGCCAAGTATTCCTGCGACTCACCCTGCACCGTAGAGGCTGTTTCCATGCTTGTATCTCCTACCAAACCCAGCCTATTAGCAATGGCGATTTTGACATTATTGTCCTAAGTGGTGAGTTGAAAGGTGCTAGGTGATCCCAGACCAATTGCACCTGCTACTGGATGCCATATGTTCTAGTCAAGTAGAGCTGTGGTTTTTTTTTTTTAAATGTGGCTTCCCTCCGTGCTAGCCATACTCAGTTGCCCTGGTAATGTCCATTCATGTAAAATATTATTTAAATGAGGTGAATTTGGTTCTGGTAAAGAAAGCTAGATGGAGAAAACACTGGAGACAGACATTCCCTGTCCCCACAACAGGTATAAACCAGGAGCTGCCTCCTTCCTTGCCTCAAAGGGGAATTATTTAGAGATTGAGCAGTTGACCGTGGCCTACTCATTCCTTTGCATCTCACAGGTTAACAATAGGGGGCCAATTTTGGGCATGCTTTGAGATCTACAGATGAAGAGTACAATATAAAAGATAAGTGGTATTCCTGATTGTTCTGTGATGTGGTTCTCTGTCCCACAAGGAGGGAAGCTACCAATTTATTTCACACAAGCTACTGAATGACTGTCATATGCTTATGGCTTTTGGTCACTACAGGCAGAAGTCAGATTAGAACTGGTGCCATAGAAGTGAAAGGTTCTGTATTCCTTCTCTCTGTCTCTCCCCACCCTCTTCCAAGTCAGCTTATCTCCCCTACCTATGAACAGGCCCGACATACTAATGCCCTGGAGGTGAAAGGCTTCATATTCCATTCTTGACTCAATTTACCAAGTTCCCACTTAGCGGGTTAGACTTTTTGTTAGTGCCTTTCTGTGGACTCTGAGCTTAATGTGAGATGCTGAACTTCGTTTCTTGGCTGTATCAAGCTTTACATGTGTTCCATCTGTGTCATTTAGAAAATGAAATGAACATTGTAGAGCGCAATGTGTCCACATCAGGGGTCAGTATCTACTTTGAGGCCTATCTTTACAACTCTGCTAGCTATGCCAACACGCAGTGGCACTTCCCGCCCATGCATCTGGGCTCCTCCCAGCGCCGTCCTTCTACTGCAACTGAGGATGAGGATGAAGACTCTCCATCTGACAGCCAGACTCCTGAGAAAGTGAAGAAACCTAAAAAAGTGTATTGCTACGTGTCACCCAAGGTAAAGCCACATGGTTGCTGCTCTTTAGTTTTGATTCAAATGTTCTGGCATTTCAGACATTGCCTTGCCAATCACTTTGGGCTCTGCTTCTAGACTTGTCAGACTTGGCTGGTAAAGTTTGTCTAAACTAAGTGTTTGTTTAAACTTGTTATTTCAGATTCCTTTCCTCTGTTTTTTTTTCTCCCCTAAAGGATCCCAAGATGTTAAATTTAAAGCCAGGGAACAAATGTAGTGGGAGCCCGATAGAGTGAAGATGTCTGCCACAGAACAGATAGGGATTTATTAGGTGTGCTCGCCAAGGCAGGCAGTCTTTTCATTGAAGATGGGAAACAGGAGTATAAGCTACATGTTAATGACATTCATAGCTGATACCAAATTGGGAGGAGCTGCAAACACTAGTCTAGTGAGGGCAGAGAGATACAAAGGGACCTAGAAAGTTTAGGAACATGGAGGGCGGGGGGGAATATAATAAGGTTCAGCTTTGGAAAATGCAGCTGCAACATCTGGGGAAAATGATCCGCAACCTAGCTTATCAATGGGAGTGAGAAACCTTAAAAGCAGGAACAGCTGAGGATGACTAAAAGAGGGAATAGGCAGAAAATTTACACTTTGCAATTCAGTGTCAGTTAAAAAGACTGCTGCAGTTTTAGCATTGCATATGTAGAAGCATCATATCGCAGAGCAGGGGCATGTAACAGTCTCTCTCTGTCTGATCCAAAACCCATTGAAGTCAATGGGAGTCTTTTCATTGACTTCAGTGGGCTTTGAATTAGTTCCTATATGGGTCTGGTGAGACTGGCCATCAAGTGTCCTCAGTGTGGAATACTTATAGATCATGATCAGGAGGAGGAAAATCAGATTAAAAACAGTAAAACTGATCAGGGGGCTAGGAAGACTGATTTAGGAAAAAAGGTTAGAAAAGCACAATCTGTTTAATAACGAAAGTGAAGGGATTAACATATACAAACCTAGAACAGAGAATGGTTATTTAGTGCGATACCTTGGGGTATAACTAGGAGAAATGGAAGGAAATTAAGAAAGGGACAATGTAGATTTTGCCATTATAACAAGATCAATATTTACAGCAACCATTGACCCTCCACTCTCCACCAAAACCCCTTTCCTAAGGAGAGTGCCTAGGGAAACCAGGAGAGCAGAAAATTCCATTAGAGACCTCACTTTGCCAATCCATTAACTTGAGAGGGGTTCAAGTAATACAGTAATAGGTACCCATGTAAAACCATAACCTAGGAAAAATCTTCCTGACAGCGAGAGAGAGATGAGGCTGTGAAACAGTCACCAAATGGTAGAGGGGAAACCACATTGCTTGGTATATTTAAACCTAGATTGAATGCAGTATTAGAAAATGTAGAACTGGGAATGATGTCCGAGGGGGAATGATCCAGTAGTCCTCTCACTCTGATTCAGGGAGATAATTTTGGACTTTCATCAAGTTTCACTGTTAAATTTCCTGATATTGGCGATCATTCTGAATGCCTTCTGTAGTAGCTACTGCTTGGGTTGGAAGAGAGACCCCCTGGGCACCTGTCTAATCTGTGCATTTCTTATGTACCCATAACTATAGTGTTTGGGCACCGTATATATAAATGTAGAGCATCATTCCTGTCCAACAGACCCATGCTGTCCAGCCTAGCAGTTACTTACATAGGGCCGTTCTCATTTGCTCAACTCCAGGAAAGTACTTTGCCTCAGTCTTTAATAAGGCTAATAAGCCAGGAACTCCAGGAAAATTGCTGCTGACCATTCCCCATTCCCTCTGGAGCCTTGGGAATGCAGGGGAGGGGACTCTTCCTTGGTAGGATTGGGAAGGAGGTAGGTGGTGTAGGATATTGCTCTTCTCATGCGATCCCTCCCCCATGGCTCTCTTTGCTCTATCGCTGAAGGAGGCCTTGTAGTGTACCCTAAAGGTGCTAAAATTGGGGCTTAGCCTGCTCTCCAGTGAGAGAGAGTTCCACAGCTGAGGGCCTTCTGCCAGAAATGCTCTGCATGGTGAAGAGACCAAACTGGCCTGGTCAGCCCCAGATTCAACAATTGCAAGATTTTTTTTTTTTAATTTGTTTGAACTTGATGTTCATGAAATTCAAGGAGTAACTGCAATAATTTGGCCAGTCCAGGATAACTTTCCTCAGGACTTCCCAGCTCTGTCAGTGCATTGCAGTCCTGTCCTGTAGCATCCCTTGTTATTTGAATCCTGGCTTCCACCCTAAATTCCCATACACCAACTGTCTTTTTAAAAGCTAAGGTGTGTGCCATTGGCCTGTTAATGCATGCCCTGGTTTACTGCTATGTTTATGTCACATCAGTGTGTCCTGGGCGCTTCAGACAAGTGTAACAATTAAGTCCTTTTGGCAGGTTGCTTACAGTCATTCTTCTCTCCCATGTCACTGCGTAGCGGAGGTTTGAAGGGCATGTGTATTGTCACAGGAGAGGTTTTGGAAGGAGGCTTTCCCTGTGGGTTTGTTCATCCTGTGTCTTGAGTCTATAGAGTACTTTAGAAAGGAGCTTTAGTAGAAATGTGGCTGCTAATGATTTCTCTGCCCTATGGCTCCCCAGCAATTCTCAGTGAAGGAATTCTACTTGAAGATCATTCCTTGGCGCCTCTTCACCTTCAGAGTGTGTCCTGGGACCAAGGTGGGTTTGTCTCCATCCAGTTATTGTTGCCATTCCCACCCTATCATCCCTTGTTGCTGAATAACGATCTGCCTGTTAGATCTGCTGTTGGGGTAGTGGGGTTATTTCCACTGAACAGCAGTTAGATACATGAAATCCAGGAACTCTCAAAACATCTTTCCTACCAGAGTACTGGAAATGTGTGCGAGCAGGGCCAGCCATGTCTCTTCTCCTCATCCTAACATCAGGATCCTAGATATCACTCTCAATCCTCTACCACACTTCTCCTAATTGCTTTACTGGAGGAGGAAGAAGGCATCTAGTTTTGGTCCCCCTGAAGCCCATACTGTTTGAAGTGGGCTTTATAAAGGCAACATTCCAGCTGGAATCCAGACGCTAGAGGCAGTGTGCCTGTTAATTGGTTCTGTGTGGGTGTGCAGATGGGAAGGTGTGTGTGCAGAAAGTGCTCTTAGTATATGTACTACACATGCTGTGCTCTCTGCTGCACAGTGGTTTGACCACTGTCCTGCGTCTCGTTGCTGCTAGTTTTCTTACCATGGGCCTGATCCTGTGCACAAGCTGCTGACACTGGTGGTAGATGATGGGATCCAGCCCCCTGTGGAGCTCAGCTGCAAGGAGAGGAACATCTTGGCAGCCACTTTCATTCGTTCTCTGCATAAAAACATAGGTAAAAGAGGCTGGTGGGACAGATACTATGATTGGGGGATTCAGGTTGCTGCATCCCCAGGTTGCATGAATCACGGGGTGGCAGGCAGGGAGTTAGCACTTGAGGTCATTTATTCCACTCTACTTAGAGTTATATAACCCTTCTAGGAATTGCAGAGTAGTCCTCTGTCTCCCCCTTCTGCTTCTGATAACACTTCCAGTGAATGGATTTCATTGTCCCTGGCTTCTCATGCTCAGCAGGCTTTTCTGTCATTTCTCTGAAGGCATTTCTATGAGTGGCTGAATGTCTGAAAGAGTCAACCACAAACTGTCCCCTGGGAGTTCTGCTGTCCCTGCCTTCCATGGCAGATCACTCTGACCATAGAGCAGTCCTATGCAAATAGGGATGGGGACCCCATCTTGACACATGAGGTGTTGGCAGCTCAGATGCAATCATAAGATCACTGTTTCAGGAGGCTCAGAGACCTTTCAGGACAAAGTGAACTTCTTCCAACGGGAGTTGCGTCAAGTGCATATGAAGAGACCTCACTCCAAGGTTACACTGAAGGTCAGCCGCCACGGCCTGCTGGAATCTGTGAGTGAGCTCATGGCAGTTGGCACCTGGGGGGACAATAGGCTGTTCTCACTTATGCCCAGGACCCATCCCTGCGCCAGTTACTCTCTAGTGAAATCCAGGTTGACACCTACTGGAGGAACAATGATGACGTTTGAGCTTCTAGCTCCAGGGCATAAACTGATCACCAGCCTTGGGAAGGGAAACAAAAAAAAATTCTCATTTGATAATATTACATAATTCAATATATGTTGAAAGCCTTACACCTCTGACATCAGTCACTGATAGTTGCTAGGACTTAGGGGCAGTTGATCTCTCCTGGTATGGCAGTAGCAATGTCTGGGCTAAAGGGACAGTTGATTTGTGTGTGGTTAGAAAGAGCCCTGAGTACTGTCAAGGCAAGCTGTATTGTGACAAGCACTGCCTTTGTCCAGTGTGCTTTGTTCGGGTTTGGCAACTGTTCCTGCTTGTGGGAAGCTGCGTACTTCCCCCTTATACTGTAAGAGCCAGTGATGCTCTGAGCAGGGAGGAGGCCCTGGCCTGGCACTGTTATTTCCTTGCACAGTTCTTTAGAAAAATATAAGAAAATCCTGATAGTTGTCCTATATCAGATTCTTACTATTCCTTGAAAAATGGGAACCCACCCTAGATACTCTGAGAATTATGTCATGTCAGTTAGGGTAGACCAAGCCGAAGAATGTGGAACTTTGGCAATAACAGCTGCAGAGCACTGACTCACTCTGTTTGCAAAGTGTTCTGCAGAGCATTAGCAGTGAGACTTGACTCAGACTGACCTGTTATAGTCCTTAACTGATCTTCTAAATTAGATGCAATAGAACTATCAGTTGCCATGACTTGTTATGCCATGTGTGTTTTGGGACAGAAATGGAAAAGACCAGATGTCGGGGAGGGAAGACTGGTTGAGAGTCTCTTTGATATGGTTGAAAGCGACAGAGTCCTATGGCACCTTATAGACTAACGGACGTATTGGAGCATAAGCTTTCGTGGGTAATAGCCACTTCATCAGATGAATTTATATGGTTGGTAAATTTAGATTTGGGAATATTTTCTGCAGATAGGACAGGCTGTATATTACATGCACTGAGGCTTTGGGTATGGGTTCATTATCCAAACTATTTTTACATTTTAAAAGCATTTTCAGAGACTCCTTCTGTATACTGTTATCTTGGAAATTGCTGCAGAGCCATTAGCTGTAGCATTGCAGGCAGATAAGATCAAAGAAATTAAATGTGGGAGTGAGAAATGTAAACATTTGATGTATGAGGACGGCACACATGGCAAATGCAACCAGAGAGATAAGCACTAATCAGGGGCTAGCATGATGCTCCAATTTATTTAATGATCAACTAAGTCTGTGCTGACACTGTTGCTTTCAGGGCTCTCTTGGGTACAGGTTTTGCTTTAATTGTGATCAGGAATGTGAGCCTACACATTTCCATTCACTAGAAAGATTTTGTTAAAGTAAATAATACTGTAACAGGTAAATGTAAACCAGCAACTTTTCCTTGGACTTCTTTCTTCTACATGCTCTCTGAGGGGCTCTCTGAGGGGCTATTTTTCTAAACTGGACAGATGGGCCAGAGAGAACTGAGACATCTTTACAAAAATTGCTCCTAGCTACAGACGCAATAACTCTATAGAGTTGCTGCCTCCTGGTAGGGGAGGGGGCAGTTTTGGGGGAAGTGCTGTGAATGGGCAGTACTTAGGCTGTTGCTATTGAGCAAACTTTGTCTTGATTTTGAGACCAGGAGCTGTCACATGTGGGGAACTCTTCTCTTAAATTTTGTAATGGAGAACACACCTATGGTTGAGGCTGAAAGGAAAGTGACCTGCCCAAGATGAGTTCCTGGCTCCCCATCCTGTATTCAGATTACTAGACTGGGCCCCTCCCATTCTGCTTTATTTAAGTCCTCCATGCATGGATGCTGAGTCCTGGGCAGTGGCCACCGCTGCTAATGATTTTCCTTTCACTCTCTCAGTCTATGAAAGCAACACGGAATTTTTCCATTTCCGACTGGAGCAAAAACTTTGAAGTGATTTTCCAGGATGAGGAAGGTAAGTGAACTTGCTCCAGCAGAAACTTTTATGGGCTTGAGGAGGAGCATACCAGGAGTCACTTATTGGTGTGGAATTCTGGCTGTCTTGCAATATATCCATCTGTGTCTAGATCCTTTCATAGCCTCTGTGGTCTAGATCCTTCTATGGCCTCTATCCCTGTAGTTTTGAACAAACATTAATGTATTTAGCGTTCCAACCCCCTGTGAGGTAGGGAAGTATTATCCACATTTTACAGATGGAGATATGAGGCACAGAGATTAAGTGACTTACCCGAGGCCACACATTTGAGTGTGTGGCACAGTTGGTAACAGAACACATTATTCTTGAGTCCCTGTTCAGTGCCTTCATTACAAGATCATCTCTTGGAGTTTGCAGCTGGGCTTCCCATTGTGTCACTTGTAAATAGTGGCTGGTTTGATATTGGCCACCTGTATGGAGAAAGGGATGTGAACGTGGTGGAGCAAGAGGTTTCATCAGTCACTTGTGTATTTAAATATGTGAAAATTAATCTCCTGCAATTCTTGCTCACTTCATGGATGTGAAACCACAGGTCTGAGTGAATGGAAAATCATTCAGCAACAGGAGTCTGACATGAGCAGTTATAGGAAGATTAAGTGAGCGGCTATCTCTGTACTTATTTTCCTGTGATCCCGTTCCCAGAGGCAAGGCTCTGCCCATCACAGTGACTAAGAGATAATGATGCTCTAGCCAGAGAGATTATTTTGTTTTCCTGGCAGTTCTGGTTGGGAAGAAGAAATGGAAGAGAGCTGGATATGGCCCAGAGCTGACTGGTCTTGGACTTTTTATCTTGTAGCTCTGGACTGGGGAGGCCCCCGCAGAGAGTGGTTTGAGCTGATCTGTAAGGCTTTATTTGACACCACCAATCAACTCTTTACCCGCTTCAGTGACAACAACCAGGCACTGGTGAGTCCCTACCTTCCTACTTCGGTGGACAGAACTTGACATGTAGGCATACTGTCAGCTAAACAGCAAACACGTCAAAACAGCCTCCTTGCCTGCCTGCTTTCCCCAGCTGCTGGCATGTCTGCCCCAAAATCCTCCTAAATTCTTTAAAAATTCTTGCTCGGATGTCCCACCATATTGCAGAGTTACGCGCTTTGGCTCATAAGCCAGCAGGGTACACCACTAACAGGGAACTGTAGGCTTCCAGGAACTGGGGTCGGCCTTTTTGGGCACAGGATGCAGTCTGACTGCCTATTAGAATCCCTTCCTCGTGTCATGGATGTGGCATACATGTGGCTCATGTTGTGTCCCTGCTGCCTGTATTCTGGCTTTTAATCTCTGCTGCCGCGCTCTGAGTGTCACTCCTGAGACCCACAACTGCTTTACCTTAAGCACTGGGCCAAGTGAAGGAGGTCAGTCTAGAAATATGATCATAGTGGTCCCTTCTGGCCTTAAAAGCTATGAATCTATGTTCAGATTTAGGGTGCAGTTTAAGGCATCTTCCTGGATGCGGTGTGCAATGTGAATGCCCGGTGGGGTCATTGCTTTCACTTGTGTTAACTGTGGCTGGTACTGTAGTAATTCTGATACCTCTCCTCTGCAGGTGCATCCCAACCCTGGCCGACCCCCACATTTACGGCTGAAGGTGTATGAGTTTGCAGGCCGCCTGGTAGGGAAATGTCTCTACGAGTCATCTCTGGGAGGAGCTTACAAGCAGCTGGTGCGAGCTCGTTTCACCAGATCCTTTCTGGCTCAGATCATAGGACTGCGAATGCATTACAAGGTAAGGCCACACTGCCCTCTGTGCTGAGCCCAGGCTGAAGTGAAACTGAACGTGATCTTGCTCCCAGCAGACCCAGAATTCCTGCTCAACCATGTATGTTAACCCCCCCCCTTCTGTCTTCACCCCCTCTACCTCACCTACCTTTCTTCCTCAGTATTTTGAAACAGATGACCCAGAATTCTATAAATCCAAGGTTTGTTTCATATTGAACAATGATGTGAGTGAGATGGAGCTCGTCTTCGCTGAGGAGAAATACAACAAATTGGGGCAGCTGGAGAAGGTGAGAGGTGATGGGTGAGGGGGGGGCAGTCTCCACTCCTTTCATCTGTAGTAGGAAAGGCTGGGAATTATGTGGGATGTCCCTGCAGAAATGGCCGCAGAAGAAGAGTATCAGTAAAGTAGGAGTAGGGAGAGTTCCTTTGATGGGGGTTCATGCTACAGGGATGATACTGCTCATCATCACACATACTTACACTGACATGCTCGTGTGGCTTCTTGTTTCAGGTGGTTGAGCTGGTAACTGGAGGGGCTCAGGTCCTAGTAACCAATGAAAATAAAATCTTCTACCTGAATTTGCTTGCCCAATACAGACTGGCCAATCAGGTTAGAGAAGAGGTGGATCACTTCCTGAAAGGTGAGGTACTGTGTGCTTCCTGCTTGGCTCTAACTCCCTGTTCTGGAGGCACTGCCACTTACTCTCTTCTTGTCTTTCAGGTCTCAATGAGCTGATTCCTGAAAACCTCCTAGCTATTTTTGATGAGAATGAGCTTGAGGTAGGTGCTGCTGATCCTGAGCCTGCCTGCTCACTCACCCTCCTTTTCAGATGAAGGTAGAGCTGGCTGGGGATGGAAAGACTCAACACTTGACTCAAATCCTAGTGAGGCAAATAGAAAGGAGCACAAACACTGCCAGCTTAAGTGCAAAAGTGTAATAAGAAAAGCCAAAGAGGAGTTTGAAGAACGGCCAGCCAAAAACTCCAAAGGTGGTAATAAAATGGTTTTTAAGTACATCAGAAGCAGGAAGCCTGCTAAACAACCAGTGGAGCCCCTTGATGATCGAGATACAAAAGGAGCGCTTAAAGACAATAAAGTCATTGCGGAGAAACTAAATGGATTCTTTGCTTCAGTCTTCACGGCTGAGGATGTTAGGGAGATTCCCAAACTTGAGCCGGCTTTTGTAGGTGACAAATCTGAGGAACTGTCACAGATTGAAGTGTCAGTAGAGGAGGTTTTGAAATTAATTGATAAACTCAACATTAACAAGTCACCAGGACCAGATGGCATTCACCCAAGAGTTCTGAAAGAACTCAAATGTGAAGTTGCGGAACTATTAAATAAGGTTTGTAACCTGTCCTTTAAATCGACTTCGGTACCCAATGACTGGAAGTTAACTAATATAACGCCAATATTTAAAAAGGGCTCTAGAGGTGATCCCGGCAATTACAGACCAGTAAGTCTAACGTCGGTACCGGGCAAATTAGTCAAAACAATAGTTAAGAATAAAATTGTCAGACACACAGAAAAACATAAACTGTTGAGCAATAGTCAGCATGTTTTCTGTAAAGGGAAATCGTGTCTTACTAATCTATTAGAGTTCTTTGAAGGGTCAACAAACGTGGACAAGGAGGATCCAGTGGACATAGTGTACTTAGATTTCCAGAAAGCCTTTGACAAGGTCCCTCACCAAAGGCTCTTAGGTCAATTAAGCTGTCGTGGGATAAAAGGGAAGGTCCTTTCATGGATTGAGAACTAGTTAAAAGACGGGGAACAAAGGGTAGGAATAAATGGTAAATTCTCAGAATGGAGAGGGGTAACTAGTGGTGTTCCCCAGGGGTCAGTCCTAGGACCCATCCTATTCAATTTATTCATAAATGATCTGGAGAAAGGGGTAAATAGTGAGGTGGCAAAGTTTGCAGATGATACTAAACTACTCAAGATAGTTAAGACCAAAGCAGATTGTGAAGAACTTCAAAAAGATCTCACAAAACTAAGTGATTGGGCAACAAAATGGCAAATGAAATTTAATGTGGATAAATGTAAAGTAATGCACATTGGAAAAAATAACCCCAACTATACATACAATATGATGGGGGCTAATTTAGCTACAACGAGTCTGGAAAAAGATCTTGGCGTCATCGTGGACAGTTCTCTGAAGATGTCCACGCAGTGCGCAGAGGTGGTCAAAAACGAACAGGATGTTAGGAATCATTAAAAAGGGGATAGAGAATAAGACAGAGAATATCTTATTGCCCTTATATAAATCCATGGTACGCCCACATCTCGAATACTGTGTATAGATGTTGTCTCCTCACCTCAAAAAAGATATTCTAGCACTAGAAAAGGTTCAGAAAAGGGCAACTAAAATTATTAGGGGTTTGGAGAGGGTCCCATATGAGGAAAGATTAAAGAGGCTAGGCCTCTTCAGCTTGGAAAAGAGGAGACTAAGGAGAGATATGATAGAGGTATATAAAATCATGAGTGATGTAGAGAAAGTGGATAAGGAAAAGTTATTTACTTATTCCCATAATACAAGAACTAGGGGTCACCAAATGAAATTAATAAGTAGCAGGTTTAAAACAAATAAAAGGAAGTTCTTCTTCACACAGTGCACAGTCAACTTGTGGAACTCCTTACCTGAGGAGATTGTGAAGGCTGGGACTATAACAATGTTTAAAAGGGAACTGGATAAATTCATGGTGGCTAAGTCCATAAATGGCTATTAGCCAGGAAGGGTAAAGAATGTTGTCCCTAGCCTCTGTTCATCAGAGGATGGAGATGGATGGCAGGAGAGAGATCACTTGATCATTGCCTGTTAACTTCACTCCCTCTGGGGCACCTGGCATTGGCCACTGTCGGTAGACAGATACTGGGCTAGATGGACCTTTGGTCTGACCTGGTACGGCTGTTCTTATGTTCTTGCAAAGTGTCTCTTCTCCAAACCTTCCCCTCCTTCCCTCCCCTCCATTGTGAGCATGTGTATCTGAGGGAGAAGACACTGCGTGTTGTTTGGGGGAATCCTTCTCTCTCATATGTGCTGGCTTCAGGGATAATAATGTATCATTATTGTTTATAGTCCTAATCAATGGGTATTTGAGTCATGGGTTCAGATGCTCTTAATGTCCCCTGGGGTAGTAGGAAGGCTAGCCAGACTGAATGCTGCTTAGGGCAGGTGAGATGATCTTTAGAGGACAGGGCCAGTTCCTTTAGGTCACCCTTCTACCACAATATTGAGCCCAGGGCAAGTCAAAGAGGTACTGATCATTTCTCTGCTCTCCATGTAACATCTAAGCCTAGATTCCTTGTTGCACACATCCCAGTTCCAGCTCTGAGACTCACCGCTTTGCATAATCTGTCTAATACTTCGCTTTGTACAGTGGTCATTTGGGAATCCAAACATGAGGTCTTGTTTTGTGGGTAGCTGTTACCCTAGTCAATTTAGGGTACTACAAGGGGGCGCTCTCAGTAGGTGACAAGAATTTAGAATAGCAGTGGGGCGCATAGGATTCTTAGCCGCCTCTGCTCAGTGTTTCCCCTATTTCCTGGTTTTGCAGCTGTTTTTTCCCCTTCCCTTAGCCTATCTTACATCCAACAGGAGAAGTTGGCACTGCATGAGATACCATCCTATCTCTTGATTGAGATCATGAGGTCTTACTAGATTTGCGTAGGTCCTGAGCCCAGGACTCTGAGCATCCTGCATGCCTCTTAAGGGCACAGAGCTGACTATTGTAACTGGAATAATGGCTGGATTCATGGGTACTTTATGCTACTGCTTGTGTAACTGCAGGTCTTTTTTCTTTCAGCTGCTGATGTGTGGTACTGGAGACATCAGTGTCTGTGATTTTAAGGCTCATGCTGTGCTGGTGGGAGGATCCTGGCACTTCCGAGAGAAGGTAGGTGGGAATCTTTCTTCTTCCTCCACTGAAATGGGTTGACTGTCTTCTGTGTCACTTGGGCTTCATATGGAGACTACCTGCTGAAAGCAGGAGAAGCTTCCAGAAAGAAAAACTGGAAAGAACTTGGAGAAGAGCAGAGTAGAAAAGCAAGACCTGGGGCTGGTGATGTAGACACAGGAGAGCAGACTTTGCTTTTGGAAAGGGAGCGTACAAAGAGGACAGAAGCCACTGAGGGCAGAACAGGGGTGACTGGACTGCAGCTGCAGCAGGGGAAAGTTCAGTATTTGTATTGAGCAAAGAAAAGGCAACTGTGAGAGCATTTCAGCACTGGGCCAAGGCAAGTGTTGGGAGTCTCACCCTGAACATCTTCACTGATGATATACCTATCTATCAGGGATGATTGGAGGATTTGTCAGTCCATGTCATTGTGAAGTAGAAGGTTGGCAGCCAGTAGAGATTCCTGAGCAAGTGACCCTGGACTTATTCCAGGAGCATATCCCACCCTGATGAGAGGGGCACATGAGACTGTCTAGAGAAGTGATGGAACTGCCAAAGTGTCCAAGAGGGAAACAAATTACATGAGTGACAGACACTAGAACTGTTCTCCCTTCCAACCTGCCAAGGCACCAGAGGATGTGGGAGAACAAAAGATTAGCCTAGTGCAGGAAGCAGATATGGATTTCTATCTTAAAACCTTAATTAGCTTTCGCATTCAGCGTTTCCAATCAGGGCTTTGGAGCTGTGCTCTGGCTCCGCTCCAGCTCCAGGCAAAAATCTGCAGCTCCACTGCTCCAGAGCTGCACCGCGCTCCAGCTCCGGGCTCTGCTCCAAAGCCCTGTTTCCAGTAGAAAGGCACACCTATGGTGTGGGAGATGGATGAGACATTCCTAGTTAATAGAGGTGGGTGGTGAGAATTGACCATGCAATTGTTCTTTATCTGGTTTGCCCTTATAATAGGGGTGGCTGTGGCAGTTGGTAGAGCTACTTTCTTGCAAGACATTTTTGCCTGCTCTTCTTCTGGTAATCTGCCATTGTACTTGTGTGACCTTCTTCCCTGATCTGGCTCTGCCATTACTGGTCCCTATCAGGTCATGAGGTGGTTTTGGACCGTGGTCTCCAGTTTCACGCAGGAGGAACTGGCCCGGCTGTTGCAGTTCACAACTGGTTCCTCTCAGCTGCCTCCGGGAGGGTTTGCTGCACTCTGTCCATCTTTCCAGATCATCGCAGCTCCAACCCATAGTACTTTGCCGACAGCCCACACCTGGTGAGTGCCTTGGCCATTGAACTCCTTGCAGCATGCGTGTGGGATTACACTGTGTACTTCTGAGTGGCGAGTACTTCATCTAGTGGCACGCCTTGTGATAGGCTGACAACACTGCGTGCCAGGTGTGTGGGCCCCTCTGATCTGTGAGCTGCTGGTAGTAAGGATGTGGTGGGCAACCTGTATATGATGGGTGACAGCATGTGGTGGACACCATGTTATCCCACCCAAGGGCAGTGAGCAGCTGGAGGTGCCTGTGATGGACATTCCCCCACTGCACGAGTGGTGTGTATTAATTATTTTTCTCTTTTCAGTTTTAACCAGCTGTGCCTCCCTACTTATGACTCCTATGAAGAGGTGCACAAGATGCTCCAGCTGGCCATCAGCGAGGGATGTGAGGGCTTTGGCATGCTGTGATTCCCTTCCCCATCCCAGCTTCCTGGCTCTTCAGGGCAAGGCGTAGCTCCAGTCCACTGCTCATTCTTCCCTTCACAGAGCAATGGAGACAGAGCACAGACTCTGTGCAAAGAGGAACGTCATGTGGTCTTTCCGTGTCAAGAGTACATCACCAAGAGCATGCCTCATGCCCTCCCCTCACTCCCATCTCAGTCAGAGTGGTACGGCAAAAGAACTGTGGTACTTTTGTCAGGGTAATATGGCACTGGGATTTCCCAGGACTCTGTGCATCTGTCCCTCTGGGAGGAGAGAGCCTGTGAGCAGGAGTTGCAGTGTAGCACAGGAGGAGGTCTATGTAGCAGTCAGTACTGTAGCTATTTTGGGCGAGGATTACCTTGAAGCTCTGTTGGAGATCTGGCACGTGGGAAGCCTTAACACCTTTCCATGCTTTGGCCCAAGTCCTTCTGCTGATGCTCTCCTATAGCTTATGTAACTCCTCCTGTATTGCATGTCTCTGAAGGGCACAGGCTTGTTTTCCCATTCAGTACCTGACCTATTAGGGCTTCAGTTCTCTTCCTTTCACTTGCACTGGAAGCTGCCGTTTCTTGCTCTTGCTGGAGAGGAGAGAGAGCAGCATCTGCTAGAGAGAGCACCCCAAAGGAACACACTCTCATTAGAGCACAAGCACTGGCCCTGGCAGTGACCCTGTACTACCTCCGCCAAGGGCTGGCAGCAGGAGAGTCCTTCTGTACTGACAGTGGCTGGTACAGGCCTCTGCTACTAAGCTGGAAGAGGAGATTCTCCTCCAGTAAATGTTTCTGAAGGCGGTCCTAAAGTTGCACAGGAAGCTGTCCCACACCCCTTGCCTTCCTTTCCCTTCCTCAGGAGAGGGGATGGGTATGAGTGTGTGAGCCCTCAATGCTGAGCACAAATGCCTCTCCAACGTTCACCTTCACGGCATGTATGTAGTAAGTGATAGGCCAGCTGGCCAGCAGGCAGCTACTATAGTGTGCATTGGGCTTCTGTTTGTACAGAATTACAGTTGGGGTGATGGTATTGGACAAAACTCAGTACCTCAGCCCCTGACATTCCGCAGGGTCTTGGCTTCTACCTCTATCACATGGCAACAGGAGGCTGTGCCTGAAGTATGCTGGAAGAAGAGGAGAGTGTTTCCCAAAGTGGTATTGGTGCCTGGAGAGCAGCTGGCCTTCTCTCCTCCCAATCCTCTGCTGTTCTCTTCCTGAACACTGTTCCTTGCTGTTCCTTCTAGTGTTGCAGGCTTTCCAGTACACAGGGTACTAAACTGGAGCATCTCCCAAACAGACACTGAGTAGCCCACGAGGTGGCATGTTGCACTAACCATTGTCCAGATTACAGTTTGGGAGACAGTATGAGCAGCAAATTTATAACTACCAGGTTCTGTTACCTCTGACTGTCTGCTCAGCTCCTCCCATTCCAGCGAAGTAAAGGGGTGAGGAGTCAAGGATCCTAGTTGGCAAACTTTCCAGTTTCAACAGTGAGGCCAAAATCTGAACAGATAATTGAACTCCCAGTTTGCCCCTAAAGTGCATCTCTTCAGTCAAGAGTGGAAGCACGTTGGTGAATGGTTGGTGTGTGAAAAGAACCTGCACTGCCTGTGCTGAATGCAGTCCATGGAATGAGGAAGATTCAGGATGCTGGGTTGTTATTTCAATCTAGCATCTCTCCTAAGAGCTAATTTTTAAAAAATGGCACAATTTTTTATTTTCTCTATCACCCTCAGTCCCTTCATTCTGCTGTAGCTGTAGCTGCTCTGAACTGGGCAGGACTTGTGAGGCTCTTCACTTTTCCAATACAACTTACTAAATAAATTAGGAATCTTGGGAGACATTACAGAAAAATGTCTTTTTTATTAAAGCAGTGTCTTAACCGTTCTTAGGGAGAGTTTGCATCACATCTCTACAGAAATATAAGCCATTTCGGTGCCCAAACCAGCTGGAACGCCAAGCATTGTCATGGCTCATCAGGATTTCCCAGTCTTGTGGGTTAATTCCCTCTCGGGCACGGAAGTGCTGAGAGACAGCCTGCTAAACAGCTGGTGCAGTTCCTTCCTGACTGATCACTTTAGCAGTGGCTACTTTGTCCCTTTTTTAAAACAGGCTCCCTTTTTGTAAGGTTCTGACCCCCTCTGGGGTTCCAACTTATTTGCACTTTGGATGACATCTATGGTCAATGTAGTTGAGGCTCTTGTATACTGTTCCACCTATACACTGCTCTCCCTAGGGACCGAAAGAAGGTGGCAGTGTTGCTCCGCCCAACTCTTGCTGGTTGGGGAGGCACAGCGTGGTGCTGTTCCCTCATTGCAGTCTTATGTCTTGTTCTTTGGCCAGGCAAGGGCCTTTCGAACCTTATAGTTATAGGCTGATTCTGCTGATGACATCTTCCTCAGGAATCCTCTCCCTCCTTCTCTAGCGCTGGACTGTTTCCACATTGAGGACTGAGTGGCTGAACACCCAGTAGCTTCATCTGCTTGAAACAGCTCCCTAATCCTCACTGCGGTACAGCCAGCACCCCTTGCCTCTCTGCAGTTATACAGATGCCAAGGATTTTCTTTCAACACAAGTGCAGTCAGAATTGTGGTGGATGCTGTTAGTTCTTATTTGATAACCTTTCTTTATCGTTTCCATAAGCTGTTAGCTGGTCCCATTTCCCCCAGGGCTCCACCACTTCTGCGATAGAGCATCTTTGTCCTTAAATATCTTCCTTCCTCTTCCCAACACACCCACCTTATATGCTGCCCTTACAGTGACACCAGTTTGGGGGCAAGGTACGGAATGCACTGTGGTCACCTGTACTGTATGTTTTCTGCTGCAGAGGCTCCTTATTTTAGTTAGTCCCTTAAATATTCCAACTTTATTGAGGCGCTTCAGTAGAAAGTTTTTGGTGCATGGTACTATCTCAGACAGATTCCTCACTCTGGAGCTCCGGGGACCTCACAGGGCCTGGCCTCTGCCTGTATCTGAGAGTCATGTTGCATGTTTTAGAAACCAGGGACTGAGAGAGAGGGGCCAGGCCCCAGTTCTAGCTGGCAAGTTCCAAGTGGAGTTCAGCAGGTTCTGGAAGCCCATGGATTTTGTAAATAGTTTGTATAATAAATAAAATATTTTAAAAATGCTGTTGTCTTCATTTGGAGTTGTTCCTGAGAGCACAGATGTGACCTAAACTGGTTAGCTTTAGTGTGAAGAGTCCTCTTCAGATCTTCTAATTTCTCACCACGTCTGTCCCCAGGATTGGGTAGGGCATCTCACCCATCCCACTGATTTCTGGTAGGACTGACTAAATCAAGGACCTGGAAATTGAACTGAATTCTGCACCAAGACTAGGCGGCTTCTGTGGTTGCTTCAGGGCGTGTAAGGGTTCCCCTGTTGGGCGAGGGGTTGCCCTTCGCCCTCTGGGGCGCCTGGGAACCAGGCCGCCTCACTGCACAGCAAGCAGTTCAGTCCATACAGCGACAAAGCCCAAGCCCTGGCTCGGGGGGGGGGGGGGGGCAACAAACACAGGTACAAGGCCCAGACCCTCAGGCAGGGCTGAGCAGCAGTTCAAGTAGGTTTAAAGGCCTCCTCAGGCCAGGGAGAGGGGGAGTCTGCCACCCCTGGAAGGGTGGCGGGGGGGACGCAGGCCTTCCCAATCCACTGCGTCCCAGCCCGGGGCCCTAACAGCAGCAGGCATTCTGCTGCTGGGTCAGTGGGGATCCTGGCCACAACACACTGACATTGGTTCTGGCATTGCTGCAGCCAGACGGGGGTCAGCTGCCCCCGGGCTACTTCCACTTTCCCCCTCCTCGAGTACCTGAGTCGTCGTCGTGTCGGCAGAGAGATCAATCACCATCGGCTCCTCAGGGTAAGTGTCCATGGGTGGGCTCAGCGAGTCCTCCGGGTTGACGGCCCCCATCTGGCTCGGCTCCTCCCCCGGGTAACGGGAGCGGGGCAGGCTCGGCCAGTCCTCCGGGTAGCGGAAGCGGGGCAGGCTGGGTCGGCCGCTGCGTTCTGCGGCCTTCTCAGCGGGAGCTTGGGCGTGGACATCCGGCCTGGCTGATGGTTGGGGCCTTACTGAGCTCGGAGGGCCTGCCTTTGTACTTCCGGATTGGTGCTTGACCCTTTGTGGGGCAGGCCCAGAGCTCCGTAGCTCCGCCCAGTCCAGCCTCCGGCTGGGCTCTTGGTCCTCCGGGGCGCCTGGGAACCAGGCCACCTCACTACAGGGCAGCAGGCTGGAAATTCTGCAGCAACTTCTGCTGAATCCAGAAATGAAATTTTTAGTTATCTTACTATACAAATGAATAATAGGGTCAGTTTCTGAGTTAATATTTATATAAGTGCATTTCATTATACTCTGTGCTGCTGGTATTTACACTGAATTTGCTTAGCTGCATCGTAGAAGTTGTCAGGGAGAAGCTGGAGGTTTTGGTTGGAAGGGTGGACAGTTAGAGCTTATGGCACCTGGGAAGTTGTGGCAGTTTTGGAATGTGGGATATAAACTTAGCATCTGGAGGTTTCTTCTGAATGATCAACTAAATAGTTAACAGTAGACAAACTCTTTACTATTAGGCCTCAGGGTCAACATTCCTTTACCATGAATCTAAGAGTTGTTTTCAGGCTGTCTGCAGGCTAAGATTAACAACACTATATTTGTCATTATGTTCATGTTTGGAAGATTTTTCTTGTCAACTATAAGATCTAGAAACATAACTTTAAAAATGAAAAGATTATGGAGGGAGTGGATTCTGTGGCAACTGCCTTGTGAGCTGCTGACATCAGTATTGCTGGATGTAATGCTGTCAAAGTGTATTTTGGAATTAGCCCAAAGGCTTTGGTTGAGTTCCTCCCCCTTCTCTTGTAGGTATAGTTCTTATGGTTTGTATATGTCCCACTATGTGCTGGCAGGTATCCTAATGTGTAATGAAATCAGCATTCCCTTCTCTGACTTTGGTCTATATTTGCCTTTTAAGCTGTGAGTGAGTGCTGGCTGCTGGATAGAGTGAGTGAGCAGAAGGTGTGGATCCCAGAATCCCAGCTGTAGTATTGCACTACAGAGTTCCATCTGGCAGCCTTCAACAGGAGCAAGCTCTCATTTTGTCTGGTGCAGAGAAGTCTGAGCCCAGTTACTACAGTGATGAGTGCCATGAAGAACCTAGAGAGACTGAGAGTCACAGTATCCCCTTAAAGTGGATGAATCTGGAGCTCATGGTTTTCGATCAGTGCTCTCAAATGTGGGTAAATAGCTCAGATACCCCCCGTGGAATGATCAAAATGATTTCCAGCTGTAACTGTATTCCTGTTCCAGACAAGCCACATGCACCATAACTAGTGTGACCATGGGAAAGGATCAAGGTGGAGGCAAGAGCTTTTTGAAAAACTAACTGTTTGACTGACATGAAGGAAAGGGAGCAGCAGTCTGAATTAGTTTAGCATGAAGTAGGTTCTAAAGTTTCTGCCTCTCTTTGCAGCAGGTGGAGTGATGTCATCTGGCCATCTCCATTGTCTTGTTCACCAATTCCTTCTGATGTCATGGAGACGGAATGGTGTCAGTGACCTCTAGCCAGGTCTGGAACCTCAGTTCATCCTAGCATCTGTGAGTTTGCCTTGACCTGGGACTGGGCCAGAAGAAGTTCTAGCTATGCATGCATCTCACAAGTTCTCCATGCACTTTCCTGTGTTCTTTGTGCCTACAGGCAGCTGCACAAAGGGAAATACTGCAGATTCCCTGACTGTCCACACACACAGCCCCTTGGCCTGGAATGCTAAAGGGTGAATGTGCTGCTTGGGAACTGCATTGTCTGCAGCATTCTCTCCCCCTCCTAAGTTTTGTCTGCAGCACTACAAGCACAAAGCACTCACGAGGCATCAGGAGTTTTTTTCAGCAGTACTAAGGGAGAGACTGGTTCAGGGAGCTGCTCTTTTGGGGGGATTCTCACTACATAAAAGGTTGTTACAAGGGGGAGGGAGAAAAAATATTCTCAATTTCTGAAGATAGGACAAGAAGCAATGAGCTTAAATTGCAGCAAGGGTGGTTTAAATTAGGGTGGTTAAGCACTGGAATAAATTACCCAGGGAGCTGTGGAATCTCCACTGGAGATTTTTTAAAGCAGGTTAGACAAACACCTGTGAGCAGACATGCCAAACCTGCAGAAAAAAGGCAGAAATTGGGCTTGTTTTTGGCTTAATTGGCTTGAGAGTTGCTTGTTGGCTAGTTTGGGCTGTAGCTTGTTGCTTCTTTTTTTTGATCGGCTCCCGGGGGTCAAGCAGAGGCAAGGGGGAAAGAGGGGTGCAGAGCGGGCCTACCACAGTCCCACACTGCATGCTGGGATGATCTAGTCACATAGAGTGTTGGGGTTCTTGGAGATTGGCTTGGTTTGGCCTTGTTTTGAAATGGGATTAGCTTGCTTTTTAGCTTATTGTGAAAGTTGGGGTGCTTATTTACCACGTGAAAGTTGGCAACTGTGCCAGGGATGGTTTAGATCAGGGATCGGCAACCTTTGGCATGCAGCTCACCAGGGTAAGCACCCTGGCGGGCCGGTTTGTTTACCTGCTGTGTCCGCAGGTTCGGCCGATCGCGGCTCCCACTGGCTGCGGTCTGCCATCCCAGGCCAATGGGGGCTGCAGGAAGCAATGCAAGCCAAGGGATGTGCTGGCCGCCACTTCCCACTGCCCCCATTGGCCTGGGACAGTGGGAGCCGCAATCTGCCGAACCTGCGGACGCGGCAGGTAAACAAACCTGATAATACTTAGTCCCGCCATGAGTGCAGGGGGACTGGACTATATGACCTCTCGAGGTCCCTTCCAGTCCTATAATTCTATGATTTTCTGATTTTTATTAAGACAAGTTTCAATCAGTCTGGCAGGCAGCAGTCCCACCTCCAAATGATGCTGTTTGTATCTTCTCTGCTGTGCTTCCATCTCACTTCGCTGTGGCATTGTGCCAGAAAGAAAGTAAAGGGGAGAACCTCTGCTCTTACATTTCCAGAGCATGTGATTATGGGGCCTGTAGAAGGAAATCCCGTAGACTAGAAAGCAAAGTCTGGTAGATTCTGCTCAATTTGCCATGGAATCCACCCTTTGCTGCAGAATTCTGTGCCAGAATCTTGAGTTTTTTATTAGAAACTTTTTTTATTTTTATTTATTTTTTTATTTATCACCTTCCCCTTCTCCATAAGTTCTGGGCCCTAACGTGCTGTGCAGTTACATGGGAAGCCATTATCTCTGCTCTGAAGAGTTTACAATCTTATTGTAAGCTGGGAGGGGTCACCATACTGATTGTGTTACTCATTTCAGACCTAACTGATTACAAATTTCCATTTAAAAAAAATGTAGCTGAAACTGGTCTTGGAATTTTCCAGGTGCTGGACCTTCTAGGAATTTTGCTATAGAGTATGCCATTGCCCGAGTCTTGGGGTACTGCACACAGGATCCAAACTCAAGAGAGAAAGCTTTGGCAGCCGTTTGCTCCTTTTGTAAGGCATCAAACAATCTGAACAAAGAAATCTGAGTCGCTGAACTCAATGAGATTGAGAAGCTAGAATTGGCCTATTGTTGCTCAGCAGAGTTTTCTCAAATGTGAATGGAGGCCAGGGCAGCATGGAGGCAGTTCTTTGAAGGAGAATCTCTGGCTGTATTTTTGGTGGCCACCACCTGACTTCTCTTTCCTTCCGCACTCTGGAGACAACTCTCCAAATAATGGTCTGTTGGAAAGATGAGGTATAATACAAACCTCAGTTAAGCAAACTTTGGAAAATCTGGCAAATCCTTGCCATTAGACTTTGAATTTTTATTCTCTCAGCTCTCTGTCCTATCTTTTCTAAAAAACCTTGATGCCTGGGTAATTCTTGAATTGTAGTAATAGGGGCTGTTAGTTACTACAGGTCATAATAGTATTAACATGCAAGAGCTGAGCTGAAGATGATTTTAAAGCTTAGGGAACAGGGACAATGAGAGATTCTCCTAGTAATGATTCAGCCTCTTCTAAAGTGACTCAGCACAGCAGTGGGAAGTTTGTGCCTTGATACTCTAACTTCTCCACTTTGATACACTTCCTTACCTGACTGCACAATAGAATCCTAGAAATGTAGGACATCAAGCACAAATGTCTACCAAATTAAGAGCTCTGTAACTCTTCTGCCCCTCTGAGTTGGCAGCGACAAGGGCCGGGTTCAGTATCCAGGGGTTCCGTTTCAGTAACACAATGCATAACTGGCTCAAGCCCCCATCCAGTGACCTGGGACACTTACATACCACAGCCCCCTGGGCGCATCTAGGAGGCAATACTTCCCCTCTCGCAAGCACGGAGTCTGAGTGTAGCAAAATCTTTTTAATAAAGGAAGGAATCAATGCGGCATCCCATTGGAGAAACACCACAAACAGGGTTATAACACAAACCATAAACAAAAACCCACCTCCAAGTACGTTTGGCAATATCCTTTTTCCCCTTTGGGTTTTAAGTCCAATCACCCCAAAGTCCAACAACCCAAAAGTCTCTGGTCAATGCCACCCTAGAGTTCGAGAGTTTATCTGTAGAGGTCCCTCCCCCAGCCTGGGTAGAAAGGGGCACCTTACGTGGTCCGGGGCCAACTGCCCTGCCTCTCCGTGGGTTCTGCTTCCACCTTCTCCACAAACTGCTCCGCTTTACCAGCCGCTCCACTGTGCTCCTCCAGCCGTCCTCACAAACTGCTCTGCTCCACCAGCTGCTCTGCTCCATGAACTGCTCCAGTTCTCCCTGCAAACTGCTCGGCTCCGCTCGCTCTGTGGGCCGCTCCACCCGTTCCACAGCTACTCCGCTCTGCCAGCCGCTCCGCTCCACCAGCTGTCCCGTGATCCGCTCCAGCCATCCCCACCAACTGCTCCACTCCGCCAGCTGCTCTGTTCCACAGTGTAGCTTCAGGCTCCCCCACTAGTTAGCGCAGTACTCAGTGCTCTCAGCTCAGTAATTTCAGCTCTTTAGTGATTTCAACTCTTAGTGAGCTCAGCTCTTAGTAGGGGAGCCCCAGTGCTAGTGCACCATTAGCCCAAAGTGGGTTCAGCTCAGTAACCTGTATCTAGATTCTTGACGGAATAAAAAAAATCAACTCTGACATTCCACAGTGGAGAGAGGAGGGGGTGGAACTGGTGCTTCTGGCTCCACAAGGAGACTACCTCACCAGGCACAGATACCTGTCCCCAGCCTCTCTCAATTCACTGGGTTTTGGAACCCATGTCCCTTGTCTAGCAAGTACCACCCAACTGAGGTTGAGTCATTTCTGTCACAAAGCAGTCCCACAGCTCAGCAGCCTGGGATGGGGTAGGCGTGCCTATGCAAATACACTCTCTGAAATTCTTTCCACCAGATGTCAGGGTAGAGCTCATCCGGACACTGCTTACAGCTCTATTCCCTTCTGCCAAGGGACCATACCTGTCAGGTATTTTTCTAACCAGTTCCTAAACTCCGCGAATGATGAGGAGTCTACAACCTCCCTGATAACCTATTCCGGTACTTAACTATCCTTACAGTTAGAAAGTTTTTCCTAGTATTTAATTTAAATCTCCCTTGCTGCAGATTAAGCTGATTACTTCTTGTCCTAATTTCAGTGGACATAGAGAACAATTAATCCCCAACCTGTTTATAACAGTCCTGAATCTGAGATCTTTTTGCAACTGATGTTATCAAGCTATCCTGCCGCAAAAAGGAATGCAGCAGTAGGCAGAAGGATGGCCAAAAAGGGATGGAAGAAAGGAGTGGGATGGGCAAACTGCAGGCTGCATCTGGCCCACCAGCTGTTTTAATCTGGCCCTCAAGCTCCCGCTGGGAAATGGGGTGGGATCTGCCCTGCTCTGGCACTCCAGCCAGGGAGCAAGGTCGGGGGCTGCTCCACGCAGCTACCAGAAGCAGCGGCATGTGCTCCACTGGCTCTTACACGTAGGGGGAGCCAGAGGGCTCCACACCACATGCTGCCCCTGCTGCAAGTGCCGCCCCTCAGCTCCTGTTGGCCAGGATCCTCTGCCAATGGGAGCTGCAGGGGTGGCACCTGCGGACAGGGCAGCACGCAGCAGAGCTGCCTGGCTGTGCCTCCACATAGGAGCTGGATGGGGGACATGCCGCTGCTTCTGGGAGCCACTTGAGATAAGCACCGCCCGGAACCTGTGCCCCTGAGCCACACTCCCATGCCCCAACCCTCTGTCCTGGCCCTGATCCCCCTTCCCACTCTACAAACCCCTCGGTCCCAGCCTGGAGCATCATCCTACACCCTAAACCCCTCATCCCCAGCCCCATCCCAGAGCCCACACTCTCAGATGGAGCCCAGCCCCCTGGCCCCATCCCGGAGCCGCCTCTCACACCCTGAACTCCTCATTTCTGGTCCCATCCCAGAGCCTGTACCCACAACTAGAGCCCTCACCCCTTCCTGCGCCTCAACCCCAATTTCTGTGAGCATTCATGGCCCGCCATACAATTTCCATATCCAGATGTGGCCCTTGGGCCAAAAAGTTTGTCCACCCCTGGCCTAAAGGATCATAGCATGTCATTTCACATCTCAAGGAGAGACGCCCATTGCAGCAGCTTGACCACCAGAGGGCCACCTGTGCTTAACTTCAGCTGGTGTCGTTCATTCATTTGGAAGGAGAAGAATTGGTTATTGGCTGTTTCCCTTTTAATAGAGTTCTTGATTTGGTAGACAGTCATGCTCGGTTTCTTACCCTCAACCTAGAGAAGAGTGGCTCTAGCAGATGTACACCCTGTTCCAGCACAGTCCCCTTTTACATAAACCCCTATGTTTCTAGCTGAACAAATTTAAAATGCATCAAAAGGAAATTATCTTTGCATAATATACAGTTAACCTGTAGAACATTTTGCCCCATTTTGCTGAGGGAAAATCACTTTAGTAATGATTTAAAAAAAGTAGAATGTCATGTAAATAAATAGTATCCGCAGTCATTCTAACCAGATTAAAACAATCCTTCAGGCTTCAAGGCACAGGCTGGTCACTAGTTTGGGGAGGAAGAAGGAATTTCATCCAATCAGCCAAGAAAGCTCAACTGTTCAGATGCATAGGAGGTTAAATATTCCACCAACAGGAAACAATGTCAGCCTTTTTGGTTTTGGAGCCACAGAAGAGGCAATTTGAGCATTGCAGGTCAAGGAATTGGAGGGAGCCAAGCATAGGGAACTGGGCACCAGAGAATGCCCCCTCTCCATAGTCAAAGTTGGATCTGATCCCATTTTGCCCTGCTGCCAACCACAGACCTGTTGTTCTGAAGCAGCTAGTATACCAACTCTATTGCTGTCTAACCCTTCCTGCCCTCATATGCTATGGCTCCTCAAATACAAAAGGTGTGACCTGTCTGATCCAGCACATTTACTGGAAGTAACTTCAGTGTCCCCAAGCTTTGGAAGAAGATAGTGCCCTGGCTTCCCAAGTATGTGTGTCTGAGTTGGCCCCAATATTCCTGAGCCCTTTCTATTTGTCCTCTTCCTGGGCTGAGACAGAACAGTTGTGATTTAAGTGAGAAGTGACAGATTTTCAGTGGAGCTGCATACCGGGAATATTAGTGAGGTGTAAATCACTTGGTGCTGCCACGCTGTCCACAGGCTCAGGACTCTGACCTTGACAGATCTGGTCTTAGACAATCTAAAGAACAGAGGGAGAGACACCAGCTCAGACAGCTAACACCAGCAAGTGGGAGGTGACAGGTTAGAGTGGGAACTGTAATTTTGGACCCAGGATCTCCTCACTGAACCAGGGGGCAACATTGTGCAGGCAGGAAGGAGTTTGGTGGTTTGATTTTCAGTTGTGTTTCTCTTGTTATTGCCCTTGCTGAGACTCAGCAGTGCATTCTCATCTCTGGTCATCTTGTAAGGATTATAGCAAACACGGGGGTGGGTGGAGGCTTCTAAAATGGGTAACAAGAATAGGTGGGGGCCTGGAAAGATTTTCATCTGAGACGAGGTTGTCTCTTCTCTAAATAGCAACAGAGACAGGGTTAGGATAGAAGTATGCAAAATAGCGAACAGCACGAAGAAGCAACCTTAAAGACTAACAGATGTATTGGAGCATAAGCTTTCGTGGGTGAATACCCACTTTGTCAGACGCATGTACAAAGAAGATAAATCTGTCTGTGATACAAGAGCAAGGGCACAATAAATGAGATGGGCAGCGAGTTTAACCTTGATCTAAGGAAAATACCCTTTTCTGCAATGAGCCTGTAGCAGTGAGTTCCACAGTCTAACAGCACTGTGACCAAGAGCTTAGCAGGATTAAAAAGTTGTGCATTTACATGGATAATGACAGTTACATTAAATAGGATTCAACACAAACCCCAACCAAAAAAAAAGCCCTCCTGCTTCACAGAGTAGGCCAGCCTTTCTAATGGGTGGATGAAACTTCCTCTGCCATTTTCTTTCACCTACTACTGAAATACCTTAGACTAAAGTCGTAGGGCTCAACAGAGGTGTGCCCGGGTGAAATGTAATGAATGGCTTATGCTATACAGGAGGTTAGATCTGATAATCTAATGGTCCTTTCTGGCCTTAAACTCTGTGAAGCATCTGATACTGGCTACTGTCAGATACAGGATATTAGGCTAGAGGAGTATTGGGCTGGGCTGGTATAATATTCTTAGGTAGAAAGAAAAAAGCCAAATCTGGCCACCTTGTGCTTTGGTCCCATCAGATCTCTCATGCTAATCAGGGTTGGGCCAGTTTAACACGGTGTTAAGAAACAGCTAGGTGCTTCAGGAACTGGTGCTGGTGACTCAGTAAAGGGAACTTTTCTCTCTGAGAAAGTACTGACACCCTAGCACTGGGGTATTGGGAAGGGGAGCTGTGCTGAAAGATGTGTGGGCAACACAATAGCAGGCACTCTCCCCTCTGACCTAGTGTCCCAGGATGGTGCCCAGTGTGCTGCTGGAGGCGCTGGCTTTTGAATGAGTGACTAAATGTAGATCCTGACTGTGGTCATTCAGGAATCCTTGGCACATTTCCAAAGTGTCTAGGTATCAAGCTCAGAGTCTTGGCCAAATTTGGGCAGTTTCATGCTGTCCCCCCTGCAGTTTCTACTGGACATACTGTTTGCCTTCACAACCTGCCTTTTGTGCAGTGTTGCTATGTGCTGCGAAACAGCTGTCACACCACACCCCAGAGGAAGCTGTATTTCAGTGGTGAGTGAATAATCCCTATATCTATGGTTTGTAAAGTGCTTTGCAATCCTTCAGGATGAAAGGCACATGGAAGGGTAAGAGTTTATCATTCTAAAAGTGCCTTGCCATCTGTGTCCCCCTCTGGGGAGGGGTTGCTGCTGTTAGGGTCAGCAGACATCCTCCCCCATTGAGCTGCAGTATGTGTAGGATAGAAATGTCTCATAGGCTGGGAAAGGTAAGGAGACTCCCTCTCTAAATTTCCTCCTTGGTATACCCTGTGGGGAGCCCCTCATCACTTTCTTCTGTCTCTTTACCATTTTCACTTTCTTTTTTGTCTGTGTCCCATACTCCACAGTGATTTTCCAAGGGGGCCCCTGGAGCACAAGTTCACAGCTCACTGGTTAGTGCTGCCCAAAACACCTGCTCCCTCTCCTTTCTTCTCCCACACTATTCATCTGCATCCTCCTCCACTCAACTGGTGGTCCTCACTTTTCCTTCACCCTTCTCTCTCTCCTGCCAGTGTGGCTGCACAGAGGGCAGAGTTCTTTACCTTAGGCTGTGGTGGGGATGGAGCTGGGTCTGGCATGGCAGAGTGCAAAGCGCTAAACGTGGCTGCTCTGAGGTTGTCTATTGCCTGGCTTTCTTTATTCTCCAGGGTGCTGGACAGAGTGTGCTCCTTCTCCAGCTCTTCCTGGCTGCCTTTCCCCTTTCCAATCAGTCATGGTAATTCACCCTGGCACTGTTTAGCAGGGATTCTGTCTTGGCATCACGAACAGCCAGGGTCAGCTGTCAGCCTCAGAGCCATGAGTCTAATTCAATACAACAGATGTAGGTATTTTTTCCAAATTCCCTCTGGGCCACAGGATTAAAGTCTCTGTTCTCAGCCGGGGTCCCTAGTGCAGTCACTTCCCTCGGTGTTACACAACACCGCATTAGGAGGAACAGCACAAACAGATCCTTAGAGGCCCCTCCCCCAACCTAGGAAAGCCAGGGGGCCAGATTTCCAAAGGCTGAGGAACAGATTGTTAGTCCCAGGGGCTCTGGAATAGTTCTGCCTCATCCTTCTCCTCGTGAAAGGTTTCTGCAGCACCCTACTGCCTCCATTCTAGCCAGGGAGGAGGCAGGATGTAGACGATGAGATGTGTGAAAATACTGGAGTCTTATTTCCCATGACTGTCTGGCTGTGCATAAACCTGAACCTCACACAGTTGGTGTGTGAGTGGCCAAGGTCCAGTGTGCCCACCAGACCACATCCCTGGGCCAGGGCACCCACCTGCCTGCATGCTCATTGATCAAGAGGCTTCTGTATGTTTGTGTACAGCGAGTGATACTTGTGATATCTCAGTAGGAGACCCAGTCAGGAAAGGAGTGGGGTGTAGCAAGCAGCACTGAAAGGTGGATTGATTTCCAGAAGCCTCCAGTTCAAACAGGAGGGAGATCAGGTAGTGAAATAATCCATCACACAACCAAAATAACATGCTTGATAGAGACCAAAGGGGACAGCTACCTCTGTGCTCTCTGGGTGTCCTGCACAGTTCAGAAAGGAGTTGCACTGTCTGGAGACCCTCCTGATTTAGGCAGAGCCTAACCGGACAGGCAGAGTTTCCTTTCCCATCTCCATTAAAGTGGTTTATGCAGGTTCTCTCCATCTGCCTTGGCCTGAGGGAGACCTGCAACCCCTCACTGTGACAATTGCCCCAGCTATGGATGGGGAAGGCTGATGGGAAGGCTGTTTGAGAAAAAAGTGCTTGAACTTGTAGTAAAGAGAGATCCTGACCCAGTGGTGCCTCTGGCTCTGACACCTACAGAAGGGGGGTCCTTGTGGTACCATCTGTCCACTATGTCTTGGCCTGTGGGGCTCTCATCCCCACACATTCCTTCCTCCCCCTCTCCAAGGACTATTTATTCCTCTCTCCTGAGTTGGCGGGTGCATTTCAAAGCCCAAAAGGAAGGACATTAAATTCATACACCCCCGGATGGGTGACGAATGCTGACCTTTCCTTGGCAGGTTCGTCTAGCGGTACTTGCCAGTACCCCTTGGTTAAGTCTATTGTAGAGATGAACTGGGCACGTCCCAACTTCTCCAATAGCTCATCGGTGCGTGGCATTGGATAGTTGTCCGGACAAGTTACTGCATTTAGCTTACGGTAGTCCACGCAAAAGCGTATTTCCCCATCTGGTTTGGGTACCAGAACTCTGGAGATGCCCGTGCACTGGTAGATGAGCGGATTATACCCATCTGTAGCATGTTCTGGATCTCCCGTTCTATAGCAGCTTGGGCGTGAGGAGACACCCGGTAGGGTGGGGTTCTAATTGGGTGAGCATTACCTGTGTCAATGGAGTGGTATCCCGTTCAGTCCCTCCTGGGGTGGCTGAGAACAATGGGGCGAAGCTAGTGCACAGCTCCTTGATTTGTCGCCGCTGCAGACGTTCCAGGGTGGTTGAGAGGTTCACCTCTTCCATGCCACCGTCTTTTTTCCCGTCGTAGTAGACACCTTCAGGCCACTCAGCATCATCTCCCTGGACTGTAAACTGACAAACCTGTAAGTCTCTGGAATAGAAAGGCTTGAGAGAATTAACATGGTACACTCTGGGATTTAGTGAGGAATTGGGAAATGCTATGAGGTAGTTCACAGTTCCCAGGCGCTCTTGGACCGTGAATGGCCCTTCCCATGATGCTTCCATCTTATGGGCCTGTTGCGCCTTCAAGACCATAACCTGGTCTCCTACCTTGAAGGAACATTCTCTGGTATGTTTGTCATACCAGGCCTTTTGCTCTTCCTGAGCATCCTCTAGGTTTTCTTTAGCAAGGGCTAAAGAGTGTTGGAGGGTGCTTTGTAGGTTGCTTACAAAGTCTAGAATGTTAGTTCCTGGAGAAGGGGTAAACCCCTCCCATTGCTGCTTCACCAACTGTAATGGCCCCTTAACCTCATGGCCATACACAAGTTCAAATGGTGAAAACCCTAAACTGGGATGTGGTACAGCCCTGTAGGCAAACAGCAACTGCTGCAACGCTAGGTCCCAATTATTGGAGTGTTCGTTGACGAATTTACTTATCATGGCCCCCAAAGTTCCATTAAACCTTTCCACCAGGCCATTGGTTTGATGGTGGTACAGGGTGGCAACCAAGTGGTTCACCCCATGAGTTTCCCATTGTTTTTGCATGGTCCCTGCCAGGAAATTAGATCCTGAATCTGTAAGGATGTCGGAGGGCCAACCTACCCTGGCAAAAATGTCCGTTAGGGCCTGACACACAGCGTTAGCCCTGGTGTTGCCTAGAGCTACTGCTTCCGGCCATCGGGTAGCAAAGTCCACGAAAGTCAGTACGTACTGCTTTCCTCTGGGCATCTTTTTTGGGAAAGGACCCAGAATATCCACAGCTGCTCGCTGAAATGGGACCTCAATTATGGGGAGTGGTTGGAGAGGGGCCTTGACCTGGTCTTGGGGCTTTCCCACTCTTTGGCATACCTCACAAGACCGGATATACTTGGCAACGTCCTTGCCCATCCCCTCCCAGTGGAAGGACTTCCCCAATCTGTCTTTGGTTCTGTTCACCCCAGCATGGCCACTGGGATGATCATGGGCTAAGTTTAAGAGCTTCCCCCGGTACTTAGTTGGAACCACTAACTGTTTTTGCAGCTGCCATTCTTCCCGGTGTCCACCAGAAAGAATTTCCTTGTACAAAAGTCCTTGGTCTATAACAACCCGGGATCGGTGAGAAGAGCTGAGAGGCGGTGAGGTGCTCTGTGCCGCTGCCCAAGCTTTCTAAAGGCTGTCATCTGCTTCCTGCTCAGTCTGGAACTGTTCCTTTGAGGCTGGGGTCACCAGTTTTTCCTCAGACTGTGGACTTGGGCTTGGTCCCTCTGGAAGCGATGTAAGTGATGGGGTTGTTTCCGTTGCTGGTGAACTGCTCTCCGCTGGTGCACCTGAGGGTATTTCAGGCTCTGCCTGAGCCTTTTGGGTATGGCTGTCTGTTGCTTCTGCCAGTTCTGGCTCGCTGGCGCCCTCTGGTGTTGAGTTTGAAGATGTGGTTGCAACTGCTGGTGCTGGTTGCTGTTCCAGTTCCGGGCCTGGGATTCGAGGTGCTGTGGCTGTTTCAGTGGTTGGCATGGAATCCAGGTCCACTACCTCTGTCTGGGTCTCTGGTAACACAGACGGGGTGTCTGTGGACGGCTCAGGAACAGGAATGGGTCTGGAAGCTTGCCTGGTTTGGCTGCGTGTAACCATTCCCACTCTCTTGGCCTGCTTCACCTGGTTGGCCAAGTCTTCCCCCAGTAGCATGGGGATGGAATAATTGTCATAGACTGCAAAAGTCCACATTCCTGACCAGCCTTTGTACTGGACAGGCAGTTTAGCTGTAGGCAAGTCTACAGCTTGTGACATGAAGGGGTAAATTGTCACTTGGTCCTTTGGGTTGATGAATTTGGGGTCTACGAAGGATTGATCGATAGCTGACACTTGTGCCCCCGTGTCTCTCCATGCGGTAACCTTCTTTCCGCCCACTCTCAAAATTTCCCTTCGCTCCAAGGGTATTTGAGAGGCATCTGGGCCTGGGGATCTTTTGGGTGATGGTGGTGTAATGACTTGCACCCGGTTTCGGTTCTTTGGGCAGTTGGCCTTTATATGTCCCAGTTCATTACACTTAAAGCATTTTCCAGCTGACTGGTCACTGGGTCGAGGTGAGTTACTGGAGACTGGTGAGGTGGAAGAATAGGGCGTCTGTGGCTTTCCTTGGGTTGTAGGTGGGGTCTTTGGCTGCACTCGGTTGTAGGGTTTATGGTCGGTGTGCCCTCTGGGGTATTCGTTCCCCTTGACAGTAGCTTTCTTGCTTTCTGCCACTTCCATCCATCTGGCTCCAATCTCCCCCGCCTCGGTGAGATTTTTGGGTTTTCCATCTTGTATGTACCATGTTATGTCCTCAGGAACACCATCCAAGAACTGTTCCATTTGTATGAGGAGGTGCAGTTCGTCTATGGATTTAACATTGGTTCCTGATATCCAGGCCTCATAATTCTTTCCAACGTAGTAGGCGTGTTTGGGAAATGACACATCTGGTTTCCACTTTTGGGTTCTGAAACGCCGACGGGCATGATCCAGGGTTATCCCCATTCTTAATCTGGCCTTGTTTTGAAACAGTTTATAATCGTTCATTCGGTCCTTGGGCATTTCAGCCGCCACCTCTGCTAAAGGTCCACTGAGCTGTGGCCTCAATTCCACCATGTACTGGTCTTCAGGGATGCTGTACCCAAGACAGGCTCTTTCAAAATTTTCTAAGAAGGCCTCGGTGTCATCACCTGCCTTGTAGGTGGGAAATTTCCTGTGCTGTGGAACAATCATTGGTGCAGGGTCGTTAGGATTGGCTGTGCTTTGTTGCTTAGCCTTTTCTAATTCCATGGCCTGTCGGTGGGTCTCCCTCTGGAGTTCTATCTGTCTTCTGTAGGCTGCCTCTTCTTCTTCTTGTTTCCTTCTGTGGGCCACCTCTTCTTCTTCTTGTTTCCTTCTGTGGGCTGCCTCTTTGGCTGCTTGTTCTCTCTTGTAGGCTGCCAGTTTGATGTTTTCTTCCCTTTCTTTCAGCTCCACCTCTTTTTCTCTTTTTTCCAGTTGTTGCTTGTGTTCAGCTTCTTTGATTTGTGCCTCTGCCTCCCTTTTTTCCTTGGAAGTCATGGTTCCTGTTTTCTTGTGTTGGGGTGCCCTCTGGTGTTTATTGTCTGAACTGCAGGCTCTCTGTTGTCCCCTGGGGTTTGCCTAGCAACAGTGCCTTTTTTTCTCTTCCTCTAGCTAATCTTTTAAATGTAAAGTAAACCAGAAAAACCACTTTATTTGCATGTGTATTGTGCTGGGTACTTGACTCTCAATCGGAGTGCTATTGTATAACAAAAGACCCTTTGTCACAGCTTGATAGTTCCTTGCTTAACATGCAAGCTACTGCCAGGTGAGAACAGAAAAAAAAAGTGTCTCTCTGGTTCCTTTTAAAACCAAACCCTCTCTGCTTAAAAGCCCCTAGCAGAGAAAAGAAAAATATAATATTCCTACTGGCTTCTGGATTCTATCTTTCCCAGCACACTGCACACCATGTCATAACATTTCCTCCCAGATCTGGACCTTAGCGTCCAAAATATGGGTGTTAGCATGAAAACCTCCAAGCTTAGTTACCAGCTTGGACCTGGTATCGCTGCCACCAGCTAGGAATTATACAGTGCCTAGCTCACTGTGGTCTCCCCAAAACCTTCCCTGGGGGACCCCCAGACTCAGATGCCTTGAGTCTTACAACAAAGGGAGATAACCCCCTCCCCTTGTTTCCTTGTTACATCCTCCCAGGCTCCCCTCCCTGGATGACCCTAGGAGATTCCTTGCTTCCAGTCCTTGAAACACAAGTACCGAGAGATCTAATCTCTCTTCCCCCTCACCCAGAGGGTATGCAAAGTCAGGCTTAGTAAATCTAACACAAAGAGATTTTCCCCCTGACTTCTTCCTCCCACCAATTCCCTGGTGAGCTGCAGACTCAATTCCCTGGAGTCCCCACTAAAGAAAAACTCCAACAGGTCTTAAAAAGAAAGCTTTATATAAAAAAGAAAGAAAAAGACATTAAAAATAGTCTCTGTATTAAGGTGACAATATACAGGGTCAATTGCTTAAAGGAAAAAAATGAATAAACAGCCTTATCCAAAAAGAATACAATTTAACACATTCCAGCAACTACACACATGTAAATACAAAAATACAATATAAACCTATTGTCTTACTATCCTTGTACTTACAACTTGGAAACAGAAGATTAGAAAGCCTGGAGATAGAAAAATCACTCTCATAGCCGAGACGGTCACTGAACCAAGACAAAAGACAAAGAACTCACACCCAAAACTTCCCTCCACCCAGATTTGAAAAAGTCTTGTTTCCTGATTGGTCCTCTGGTCAGGTGTTTGGTTCCCTGTGTTAACCCTTTACAGGTAAAAGAACATTAACCCTTAGCTATCTGTTTATGACAGGCTGAGACTATGGAAGGGATCTAGCTGGTGGAGAGCCTGCCCCAGCTATGCAGCCTAAGTAAGAAATGGGCACCAGAACTACAAGGAGACCCCCCAGTGAAGAGCAGAGCACAGCACTTGTGTTCCCAGTGACAACAAGAGGGCCAACAGGGCCCTGTAGCCTAAGAACCTGGGGCAGATGCTCTCCACCACAGGAAAGATCCTAACAGGCTCATTGAAAGACAGCTGCTGGTTTTGGCCCCCATCAGGTGCCATGCTCAGAATGGCCTGTCTGTGTGAAGGGGCATCATCTCCTTGCTTATAATATTTATGAGCTGAAGCAATTTTGGGGTCTGGGGGGAGACAGGCGTTTGGCCCACTGGTGAAGAAGTTTCAGCTCAGGATGTTTGGGGTGAAGGGGCAGGTCAGACAGCTGGGCTGTGTATCACCCGCCAGGCCCCACCATTTGCTTTGAAATCAGAACTCAAACCACGAGGAGACTGGGTTAGAATTCCAGACTTTTCCTTCACCTAATTTGTTAGCGGTTTCAGATAGGGATGCTGTGGCCGGGACACACAGTCCTGGCTAGCATGCAAGGTGCTGATCCAGTTGACCTTGTTCAAACCTCCTCCTCTGCAGGCCTGTCTGGATGTGAGCAGTGAGAAGGCCTCTAAGAGGGAACTCTGGATATTCAGGATATGCCAGTCACAATGGACTCAGTTCATCACCATGTAAGGGCAGTGGTATAATTTAGATGTGAGATGGATATGTCCCTGCATGCTGGTACAACACAATGATGTAACACAGCAGCAGTTTGGCCCCAACTCAGATCAGGGCCTCCTTGAGCTAGGTGCTATACAAATGTGTAGCAAGAGACAACTCCCTGCCCCAAAGAGCTTACAGAATAAATATGCTTTCCTACCTTCCCTGTTTGTTTCATCTCCATTTTACAGATGGGGAGGTGAGGCACAGTGAGATTAAGTGATTTGTCCAAGGTCTCACAGCCAGTCTGTAGCAGAGCCAGGACCTGTACCCAGAGCTCTAGGGTGCTAGAACTTCCTGACATAAGTAATTGGGGTCTTAGTTCTTTAGTTGGATGGTAGTGTGCAGATAAGGAAAGACTCATACAAGCATGTCCAGTGGCCACGTCAGAGCAGAGCCCCTAGATGTTGAATGCTGCCTGCAGTTCAGACCTCTAGTATCATGTGAGTTGGCCCAGCCTTTGAAGGACTTTGTCTCATTTGCCTGGCTTGGAGGTAGGGTGACCAGATGTCCTGATTTTATAGGGACAGTCCTGATTTTTGGGTCTTTTTCTTATACAGGCTCCTATTACCCCCCACCCCTGTCCTGATTTTTCACATTTGCTGTCTGGTCACCTTACTTGGAGGTAGAGGAAGCAGTTGGTGTGATGTTCTGAGTGTTAATGTAATTGTTGTGTCTTAATCCTCCCAGAAAGGTGTTTGTATTCAGGTGTGAGTGTGTGTGTTTGTGTTTCATGCCCCAAGGTATCCTGGATTTTCCAGCAGTGACAGTGATAAGCATGAGGTGCTATTCAAACCCCACACCCAGCACATTTTTTAGCCAGTTTCTAGAGAGAGCAGGACTGGAGCAGGGTAACCCAGGAGCATTTTTGTCTTGCAGCAACATGGCTGAGTAAACCCCATCTCTGCTAATACGTGCCACTAAGCTTGAGCTAGGATGCCGGGTTTGTGAAGCTCCTTTTGCTCGTTGGGTGGAATGGGCTAGTGACCATTAGGGTTCTTGTTAGCGTTTCCTGTTGATCACTCATAGGGTTTGTTCTTGTTCAGCATCTGGCCCTGGACCCGTCCTTTAATGCTATTTGCATTATCATAGTGCCTAAAAGCCTCAGTCAAGGTCCAGAACCCTATTGTGCTAGGCACTGTGGCAGGTTCAGGTGAGCTGGGAAAATTCTGCTTTGGAAAGGAGCTGCAGTGATTAATGACCAGGAAATAATGCCACCAGCAATGGAGATGCCCTGCAAATGCTCCCACATCTGGGAGGAGGGGCTGTGGCCCTGGCTGTTGTGAGTGTCCTGCTTGCTTGGGATCCTCAAGGGAATGTGGCATCCCAGGTTTTCAGCCTGACAGAGTGTTAACAGGTGAGAGACAAATGCAGGTGCTTAGCACATCCATGGCTGCATCTCATAAATCAGATTTAAAATGCCAGAACCTGATCTGGGAAGGAATCAGCAGGGAGGTGATATGTCTGTGTCATCAGCTCTTCAGAGATAATTAGAACCAGAGAAACCTCAGGAAGTGAAATGGCACAGAGAAACTGTGGGACTCCCTAGGAGAGTGCAATGTCTCTGAGCTGCCACTGGGGACAGTGGAGGTCCAAAGTGTTCATGGTGGGGTGTTTGGTTTTTGAGGGGACTGGGAGGATTGCGTCTGTTGAATCTCCAAGGCACCTGAGCCTAAAGGAATAATGTCCTTATGCCCAGTGAAGGCCCCTCTCTCCCACATGGACCTTTGGCTCTTTCCAGCAGGAAACAATAAAAACACAAAGGGCCCAGTTGCTCCATTCCTATGCTCAGCCAAGCTGGTGTGGGAAATGCTCCCTATTCTGGACCTGGTCCCTGGCCTCAGTTCATCTGCACAAGTAAAGCACTATACCTGGGGATTAGTGATAGCATTCACTGGAGACGCAAATGGGGTGTTTTAGTCAAGCACAGGGGTAGAGGTGCTCAGGACTGGAGTAACTGGCGTGTGGGTAAGGCTAAGGTGAGTTAGCAGGTCTGTGTGCTGTGGGGACCCAGGACTGAGAGCAGTGGGCTCTAAAGGGTGGAACTGAGGATATTCAGCAGAGGTGGTGTACACAGGCCTAGAATAGGCCACGGCGTGGTGGCAGGTCAGGATTGAGGGGCACTGGACTGGTAGGGTTGTGTGGAGTATCATGCACAGCTCCTGTCAGCAATCCAGCAGTGCAGTTAGTCAGCCTCAAGACCGGAAAACTCCTTTTCTCCCTCCATCTCTTCATCTGACTCTGTGTGTTTAGTGTCCCTAGGTTTCCATGCTTTACAGGGGAGTCCCAGTAAGAGCCCTGAGGTGGCTGGAGTGAGCTTGGAATGCAAAGAGTTAAATTCCTAAATGTGGCTCCAGTTCCTTGCAGGCCAGAATGTCTGCCTGAGGGTTCCTGACCGAGTAGCTTGAGATGTTGGTTTCCCAGGTTGCTGCAGCTCGTTGTTAGGGTCAAGTTATAGTGTGTGCGCACGTGAAAGGGAGCTGTGGTGCGTGCACATTGTGCTGTACTCTATTGTACTGAACATGGCCTCCCCTCTCAGCTGCAGCGTGAGACAGGGCATCGCTGGGAGAGGAGCTGCCCCCAGGGCCACCCAGAGAATTGCGTGTAGAAAAGAAACCTCACAAAAGCTCCCAGCCTGGGAGCCCTGCATTCCTCTGCCAGCCTCTCAGGGGTGGATTGTTTCCAGCAATCTCCCTGGCAGACAGGCAGCTTCCCAATACAATGAGTTTCCAAGAGGTTAAAGCTGCTCTGTCCTCAGAGAAGGGACCTGTCCCCCTGCTCCTTCCATTGTCTTGTCAGTGCTTCCCCTCCACTTCTGTATTCCTCTCCATGCCTCAAGGACAGAATGCCCTGAGGCCCTTCCTCCCAGGGAACAGGACTGCAAAAATGTGGAAATGGGCAATTTTAGCTCAAACAGCGACAGCTTGGTGGAAGAACCAATGCTGCATGTAAATCAAAGGCAATGAAAAACATAGAGGACAGGACAAAATGGTGCCCTGCAATACATGTACTAGTGCTTTTAAATGGCTCAAGGGAGGAGATGATTCCAAAATCAAGTAGCTCTCACCAGCAGAGTTTTCTGGTATTCGCCTCTTCTTCATTTGCTGTTGGATCCCATCACACCCCTTCCCCCGGGGTGTTAGCACTTTCCATGGGTTAGCAGGCTGCTCCCTGAGGCATTGCTTAACCAGGACATACTGAGAGCATTCTTCAACATTCTCCTAAATAAATCTAGCCCGTCTGCTAATTGTTTTGCTGACCTTTCTGGGTGCCCAGAATTGTGCATTAGGTCATGTCTCACCACTGAGTCATGGAGTTGCCCTCTGCATAGCTGGGGGACCACCTTGACAGTCTGTTTATCTGTATGTTTTCCAGCAGATGCCTGAATAGTTAAACTCCTTCTTGTCTGTAATATCCTTGCACTCCTCTATAGAGGGTGCTGAAATTGCTCTCGCTCTCCCCCTGTAGTGCTGGGGCTTTGCCCACTGCCTTCATTATTTGTTCTTTATCTTGTTCACGGCTACTCTCCTCAGTAGTAGCATATGAGATTCATATAGTATGTTCCTTTGGACTGTGTGTTCCTTGGACCAAATGTAGGCCTGCTGAAAATGCAACTTCACCAACTGAAGCTAGAGTAGGCACGGAGGGGAGCCACAATGAGGCACTGTCATCCCCAAATTCTACAAGCACAAGGGGCAAGAGTCATGCTGGCCACCTCCTGGGGAAGGCAGTGGCTGGGGCCAATGGGAAACACTTTCTTTATTTACAAAATCTAAACGGTGGCATCTCTTCTCTCAGTGGTGTCCCCAATCCTGTAGTGACACTCAGTGGACACCAGCCCCATCTCGCTGTTGTCCCCTGGTCTTATGAAGTGTGATGTCACCATGCTGTCATTCCAGCCAGTCACTAATGGCACCAGAGGCACTCTCAGCACTTAGCTCAGACCTCCTAGGTCAAATTGAACCAGATCCAGTCCCAACATAAGGGCCACAACCCCCAGTGAAGCCCAGTAGAGATGCATCCATTTACCTCAGGGCTGAGCTTGGCCCAGTAAGGATTCTCTGGCCTATATTTTTTCTCCTTGGAAAGGAGTTAATTCTGGAGTCACAATAGGGACTGAGTCTCTGGTGTCTTCCTTCGGAGGCTCTCAAAACACTTTCAACCATTACTGCATTCAGCTCCCTGTCTGCTCTCAGGTCCATTGGAGTGCAGGAGCCTGTTACAGTGGGGGCTTGCCCCCCTTTCTTCCTGAACTCTGTGAGTGGGGGTAGCCTGCTCCATGAACATTAAGCAATTTGTAAGGTATCAGAAATCTCTGGCAGAGGGTAGTCGCATGGGAATAAACCTGTCTGACTTGGAAGGATACTGACAGCTGTATCCCAGCCTTCCTGGCTGCAGGCTCACCAGGCTTTATTCAAGCGGCTTGTCCTCTGACACTGGCCCCAGGAGAGGACAATAGAAGATGGAATGACCTCCTCTTCAGCTGCAGGGACTGCCCTGCCCTTTGGCCTTGACTCTAGAAGGAGAGAGGCATGAAAAGAACTGGAGTGTCTGGCACCAACTCCCTGGAGCTGACTGTCCAGTCACTGCCCTCCCTGCTCCCCATCCTGCAGCTGGGACAATTCCAGGCTGCTGCAGATGGCCTCAGACACAGAGGGAGCTAATGAAAGTCGAAGGATCAATTGGAGGGGGGCTGGCAGCTGGAACAGGGGTCTCCGGAGGTGAGTCCCAGCTCTACACAAAAGGGTTTGGTGAGTGTGGACAGCTCCATGAATGGAATGTGACGGGGGAGGGGGAGAGAATATCCCTGCACAGTCTCCACTGCCTGGCATGGTCTGATGCCTGCAGTCCGGACAGAGCATAGGATCAAGGCAAAGCCTGGGTGCAAGGGAGACTGCTAGGGGAGCAGACTGGTGTGATAGCTTTGCTCTGGTTGTGCCCTCTCCACCACTGTGGAGAAAGGCCAGGGGAACTGTGCAGTAAGGGATGCACCAGCATGAAAGGATGAGCCCTGGGCTCCAGAGCTCAGAGAGCATATCCATGCCTGCAAAGGGTTCTGGCCTCCTCCCAGGGAGCTGCATGGGTTTCCAGGCAGGCAGGACCCTCTGTGCCGCAGGCATTGGTGGGGGTAAAATTTGCCCCTACAAAGAGCAGCCACATTCCAGCCCTGGCCCAGGGATGTGTCTAGTAAAGTTAGCTGCATGATGTCTCAGGAAAATATTGTTATTGACAGTGGGTAACTTGTTGCTAATTTTGCATCTGATCTGTGTTCTCAGGGATTATCTGGGTGGTTAGCTCTTTGGGACCAGGACTGGGTCTTTGCCTGGATTCTGGAAACTTCTACATTGCCTGATTATTACTAATTGCAGTATATAAATACTGAAGTAGTGGCCAATGTGCTGGAGGGCTGTACAGACACACAGGAAAAAATGCTCCTCGCCTCAGAAAAATTACAGTCTTAGGCCTCAATCATGCAAACCAGCACATGTCGAATTTGGCGCCTCTGAGTTCCATTGAAGTCAATGATTTGAGAACCCTTTGAAGACAACCCCTGGGAGCCCTCTTCCCTATCCTGGTAAGAACACTGTTCTCGGAGATCCTGAGAATTTTGCTCCCGAATTTGGTGCCCCAGTGGCCATGACGACGGGTGGCTTCATGAGAAATGTGGGGGCATTTATGCCATGGTGGCATCCACTTTGTGGTCTAATTAATGCATCTCACCTGACTTGGGTTGGAAGGATAAAAGGGGGTGTCATAAAATGAATCTGATAGGAAGGCTGGCAGGAATTTCCTAATCTCATGCTCCCCATGTAAGCTATCTCTCATCTCAATGGCCAGAGCTGATGCTGGTGGAGCTGTGCTGAGTGTGAGCACCCTTGGGAGCATTGGAATGGTGTTCTAAGCCAGCTGGAGCACTGTGTTAATCAGACCTGCTCAGAGGAAGTATTAAAGCTACAGCACTGCAAATAGCCTTAATGGAGTTAGCTCTTAGGTAATGTAGTGGTGGAGCTGAATTGGTTGGTTTTGGACAATATCCCTAGTGTAGGTGTTCTTGTTTTTGCATTTTGTTTTTTTTTAATTATTATTATTATTTATTATTTATTGTGGCTGTCTCCACAGCTGGAACCCTACAACCTGGTGGCGCGGAGAGAGATTCCACTGTCTACTCATTCTCACCTTTGGAAGGGTTTTCCTTCTCTCTTGCCTTGCCCCATGCTTCAGGGTAAGGCTAACACAGTCTGTCTTTTCTTGGCCCCCTCCCCTCACCCCTCCTGTAGCCCCTGGTGGCAGCTTTCCTATCTCTCTAAGGGAAGTGCCTTTCCTGCATTCCCAGCCCCAGGAGAGGCTCAGAAATCTCTGCCCTGTTAAGTGGTTCAGTGCGTGAGTCCTCAGCTTTGGGAAGGACACACTTGACCTTTGTCCCCTCTGAGATATGCTTTCCCTGGGGAGGAAGTTTTGATTCAACCCTTGAACAAAGCTCTGCCTGTAGGGAGCAGGGGGCCTGACCCTACCTCGGAGAATGATGAATGTGGGGGGGGGGTGGGTCAGCTTCACCCTCAATGAAAGTGAAGAGACAAAAGGCCCAGTGAGCACAGAAGATCCAGCTCAATTTATCAAGTAGCACAAAGCCACCTCCCCTCCCCCGTTGGCAAGACTAAGCTGCCCAGGATCAGATCGTGCCTCTGCCCAAGGGAGAAGTGAACTTGCTGGATAGGAGCAGATTAGAATGATACCCTGAAGTTCCCTTCTTTCCTTTGTAACTGAAACTCACTTTCCTTTTTCAGGGTTGTCTCCTGTTCCACCCACTCCATCTGAACCAATATAAACATCTTCCCAGATTCTCCAGGCCCCGTGGAAGCTCCTGTGCTATGTCTAATCCAGTTCACTGCCCCTGTAGCAAACTTGGCCCAGCCATATCCATTAAGCAAACACATACCTTCCCAGTGTAATGTGCAGCTCAACATCTTCATTTCTCTTAAGCAACTAGCAGCAAGGCAAGTGGGACCCATGTGTACAGTAGCACAATTGTTCTCCTCTGTAACACACCTCTCCTTTACTATAGATTGTGTTATGGTAGTGCCTAGAGGTGCCAGTGAAGATCCCAAGGCCCCATTGTGCAGACACCAGGGAGGAGACAAAAAGTGCTGTTATTGCCATCCTGTAAATGGGGACCTGAGGCACAAAGAAGAGGTGTTTGAACCCAGGTGTCCAGTGCCTTACCATGAGGCCACCCTCCATCACTGAAGGATCTAGGTGCCAGAGGTGCTATTTAGAAAGTAGCAGCTCAGCTTGGCCCAGGCTCTTTGCTGTACCTCTGACTTTGGCATTCCCTTATGTGGAGCTGCTCTTGCTCATTGATTTCCACAGGGAAGCTCCGCCACAGGCCATTCTGTGCTTATTTGTGTAGTGCTGACAGTGTTAGTGCTACACAGTGTACATAATGCAGAAGCCTGTTCCTGCCTTGAAATTGTCTGACCCTAAAGGAGATACCTAGAAGACAGGACCCGCTGGGAGTGTGGAGTGACTCAGGCTTATTTTTCATTATTTCTTTCATTAATGTGTAAAGCTTTTTTCTTGTAAGAATGTTGGCAGAAGTGGGTTTCTGGTAAGGGTTTGCATGAAAGAGAAGGTGTCCTGGAACCCTGCTTTTCTGTATTGTGGGGAGACCTGTTCAAAGGGGTGAATGTTCCACCATGTCCTGAAAGAGGCAGGCTCATCAGATTACCAGTGCATGAGCTCTCATCACTAGCCCCTCAGATGAGGAACAGTTTCCTCACCTCTGCTAGTGTGGGTGTTTCCCCTGGGTTCTGTCAGCTTCTCTCAGTGATCACAGCACTCAAGATAAGTCTCACACAGTGAGGCAGCTCCGAGAGAGCTAGGCTCAACCTATGGGGGGCTTTGAAGATTGGCACCAGGACCCTAAAGCAGATCCAGTAAGGAATGAGGAACTGGTGTCAGGCACAGGGCACCAGAGTGATTGTGCATGTACCTTCTTCTGTTGCTTCAGGTTACTGAGTGCTGGGTTTGTTGAAGCTTTTATATGGCCCATGAACCTTCAGGTCTCAGCTTCTCCAATGCCTTCCTTCAGAGGATCTCAAAGCACCTTACAAACAAGTTAATCCTCCCAACTCTCCAGTGAGGTGGTTTGGAATTATTGGTAAGCTGAACCTCAGAGGTGGCAGTGATGTACTTAGTATTGCACAGTGCCGATGGCAGAGCTGGAGCTAGAGCCCAGATCTCCACAAGATGCACTTAAAAACAAGGCTAAATATGCATCTCTGGAGCATCTCGAAGTAAATATGGTGGGACCCATTTATAGTCAGCTTGGTTATAGAGAAATGGGGAAGCAATTCCAGATTATTTCCAAGGCTAATACCCTGGTGTGGCAGCCTGGTGTGTACAGTGCTGCAGTCTAAGGGCATTATCTTCACTTCCTGACTGAGCAGAGAAGGGAGAGGATGAGAGGAGAAAGTGCCTCTATCCAATCAGGATGAAGTGAGGTGAGGTGGGGTGGGAGATGGATAAGGAGTGACTTCTGATGTGTGCAGTAACTGTTGCTGGCAGGGAGTAGACAGGAGCCAGGCTGGCATTGCTGTAGCTGGGAATGAAGAGCTGGACTTCCAGAGTCTCCATCGTCACTCCACTTGCCATGTTCTCAGACCTGGTATGAAGGGCATATGGGCCCTGTTACAGTGCCACTCTGCTTATAGTAACCCTGTGTATGGGGAGGGTGAATGAGTATGTTACTGGTGCACACATTGGGACTAGCCAAAGGCCCTAGAGGAAGGGCACAAATCAGTAGCCTGTAGATACACAACATGTTGTGAGTCTTGGCTATATTTTACTCCAGCAACTAGTGGGTCTTTGCATTTGTCATGTGTATAGTAATTAAAACATCAGCTATCAGCTGTGTTTCTATAGCTAGAAATGCCTAGGAAGAGAGGAAATTCAATAGTGTTACAACTAGTGTTCTAGCTTGCACCTGTGTCTGGTTAGCGTGGGTGTGACTGCACACATTGTGACTTCTGAGATGCTACTGAAAGGGGAGGGGCTGTGCTGCTGGAGAGAGCTCCAGGATGCCATATTGTGTCTTGCTCTCAAATCTCATTGGATGTTTCAACACTGAATTAAAGTTTGGTATTTGAGAAGGAAACAGACAGGTGCCTTGCAATCCTGCAATAACGAGGATCAGTAGATGCAATTCCTAGCAGAGCCAACAGCCCTTAGCTCCAGCTTGACACTGTCTCTGGTAATAGGCTACTGGGAGCCAGAGCCCAGACCATGGCTCTTTGGAGGTTGAATGTTGCATGTAAATAATCAGGCAGAACAGGCCCATCTCCCCAGACACATCCCACACAGCAGATTTGTTTACAATCCTCACCCATTTCGTTTCCCACAGTTGTTTTGCTACAAGTGCTGCTGCTGAATGAGCTCTTCTGGAAGTGGCTTCTCCTGTCAGTGAATGCTGCTGGAGCTGGGGGGCTGGGAGATCCCACTTTGCTGAAAGAGCCTCGCTGATGGGGTGCAGCAGGATTGGTGTCAGGAAGTGACTTGGACAGGCCATCTTGTCTCTGGGGGTTCCCTGTGTGTGAAGCCCAGCTCAGCCTGTTGTGGGGTATAAGAAGGGCACTGACCATCCTTCCAGCCCTGCTGCTTCCTCCACTACAGAACTGAGACTAATTCGTTGCCATGTCCAGATTGTTTGAAAACATTGTGATAAACTTCCAAATATCTGTTTTAAACCAGATGTGAGAGCCCTGTCTGTAAATTCTCTTCTGAAGAACAGGTGTGCAGTAATAACTCTAGCAGAAGCCCCAAAGTCAGTGAGGTCATCAAACTGCATATGAGCTCAGGGGCTGGTGCCTTCCCAATCATGCAGCATAGGACAGCTTTGCTGGGCGCGTTAAGCATGTTAGGTGTTTGCATGCCAATAACAGTTTAAGATCAACACAGATTTGGTTTGTAGGAAGATTGAGGACCGGAATGAGCAGGACAGAGAAATCCACAGCCCCAAAGCACCCTGCTTTAATTTGGGGTCAGAGCGCCCCCTGAAGGCTCTTTGCCCTGGTTGCTAGGGCAACATAGTGATGTCCATGGGTACATTTGGTTGGGAGGGCCCTATCACTCTCATGGATGGAGCACGGCGCTAGATTTGGCCAGCATTCTCGGTAGTAAGTGGTATTCTATGTGGGCGTGATTCTGACACCTCCAGTGGCTATGAGGTTTGGGAAGAGATCCTATGTCTCAGATCTGCTCCCTGTTGTTTCTTGCCAGCTCTGAATTGCTATCAACTCCAACTCTGCTGCTGCAAGAAGATGTATGTTAAAGTGAGTCAATTTATTCCCATGTCCCCAACCCCTGGCAGGCCCTGTCCTGGAAATCTGCGAACTGGGGTATGGAGGAGGGAAATGCTTGAGCTTATGTCTTCTGTACCTATAAGAGGCTTGGGCAAGGGCTAGTTGGAACCCGTTTTATTGTTATGCACAGTCTCATGTTACACAGTGCTGATAAGTTGGAACTCAGACACTGAATGAAGTGGACCTCCATCAGATTTCTTGCCTTGGCATGCTCTGCTGGGGCTGGATCCCCAAGGTCTGCACTGTTCTGGGGTGGAGCAGAGTCCAGTCCCAGGGAGAGAGTGAGATGTAGAATATGGATTGGCAAATGAGCTCCTGGGAAGGCAATGCAACACAATGGTGTGTGTATAAGTACTAGTGCCCACTGTTGGAAGGATTGACAGCCATGCTCCAGTGTCATCAAGTGACAAGTGGAAAGTGTTTGTGTTGCTAACCAGTTCCTGTTTGACATACACGAGCTAGGATGCAAGGAACAAAACAAGAGAGACCTAACTGTAGACAAAAGCTGCAGTCTCAGAGGACTGGAGAGGAGAAAGCATGATTCCCAGACCTCCCACAGTACCCCAAGATCCTGCACTCTTGGGTGGATTTTAACTCCCAATACCCATTGGGTGACAAATGTAGCCAGCCAGGCACTGGCTATGATGCTCCTACATTCCACAGCCACCTCCATAACCAGAAAGGAGAGAGCTGAGCCAGTGGTGGGAGGTGAGGACTGACTGAGAATAATAGGGCGGTTTGCAACCATGCCCCTTGGGCCCTTAGATGCTGCATGGTAAGTCTTGAGGAGTGCACTACACCATTAGCATTTAGGAAAGCAGATGTGGGCGAATTAAGAAATGTAGGGTCATGTCAATGCCTCTAGTCCTCCCCGTGGAGGAGATGAAAGGGACATTAAATTGGGACTGGGGAGGGACTGAGCCAAAGTGACAACACTGTACCTTCACCCACTGGAAGCCCCTAGATGTGACCTCTGCACAGTTGGGGCTTTGAGGTGTTGCTCTCGTTCCTTCTGATCAACCCAAGACAAGCTACCTTTTGGTGCTATTCCATGGAGTCAGTGCTTTGATCTCCCTAGGCAGTGTCCCTGGCTTCTGCGAGTGCCCTTCCTCCAGGCTGATACAGGACAGAAGCTGTCCCATTCATTCAAGTGTAGCAATAGCTATCTGGGGATTAACCTAGTTCAGGCTGCATTGGAGTCCAGTGCTCTGGCTTTGCACTGATGTGCATTAGCAGGGATATCCCCTGTTGTGTTGTGATAGCTGCGCACAGAGAGGTGGGGGGAGCTATCTCCGGGGGTTTGCCCCACTACACAATCCATGGCCTCAGTGTAGGGTATGTTGCGGGGAGGGGTGTTACAAGGAAGGTGGGGAGGGAATGTCCCCTATCCTAACAGCATGTACTGCCCTCTTGACTGCTAGCCCTAGTTCTGGCACCACTCCCTACTGTGCTGGGCTCGCCAGTCTCTCAGGAATTCACACAGTCACCTGGGCTATTAGCATTGCTTGTGTGCACTTGGCTGTGGAAAGCTGCCTAGTCAGCTGGACAGAAAAAGAGTGGGAAGAGGGAGGAAGAAAGGAAAGAAAACTGTGAAAGGGATGGACTGAGAGTGTCCGAGCCCAGGACAGGGCTGGGGTAATGACCAGAAAACATTTTAGGCCACTAGGGGCAATTCAGAGCTGTGGAACCCTGATTCCACCTTATATCCCTATTGTCAGGTTATTCAGTCATCTGAGCCAGGGTGAGGGGTGGGGAGGCGGCTCCCATCTACATGGAAATGGATGCTGCCTCTCTGCAGCTTCTAGCCCTTCGCAGCATCTGGTGATCAGACCCTGTTCAGAAGTGCAAAGCGGCTTCGCACCTCACATGGCAGCTGCCCATGTTTGGCATGTAACCTGCCATTTCTAGGTCCTTCATGCTAAGTCCCAGACTCTTATCTGACTTGCTCTCCACGCTTGCCCCTAGAGTTAACTGTGCATGAAGATTAATCCATGGATAAACCGTAACAGTCACTGGATCTTGTTTCAGGTCCTGCAGGAGTGTGACACGCACACAGGTATACAAAAGGGCAACTGCAGGACCCCTTGGCTGCTAGCAGGAGAGTCCTTTTTCATTACTGTGATATCGCTGGGGAGCTGGATCCTCAGCCTGTGAAGTCACAGCTGGGAAACTGGAAACCCAGCCTGGTGCCTCCACCTTTTATCCTATGCAATTGTAATACGCAAATGAATTACAAACTCCCTAATTGCATGAGGACTGACTTCCCTATCTCTGATGTCACAAATCCACCAGCCAATAGCAATGTTGTTGTTTGCTCATTAATTTATTAATGAGCTCTTAGTAGCGACTCAAAATCACTCTGCAATTAATCGTCAGCTGAGATACTGGTCTGACCTTTCATGCTGCTGGTTCAGCTCCCAAATCAGCAGGAGATCAGCTAGGATTCTGCAGTGGGGGTGACTGATACTCCCAGGCTGGCAAAGTGTATAAACAAACTAAAAAACCTGGTTAGAATCAACCTGCTGAAAATCCACATTGTCAACAACCAGCTTCTCTTTTAACCTGACCTACCATGGTGGTGACTTATGAGATTCCCAATCTCAACCAAAACTGGTGGGCAGCCAAGCTTAGTGTTTTACTTTAAGGGAAATGGAAAGCCGTCACTCCTTGTTTGGTAGAAGAGAAAAGGAATGAAACCGCTTTAATCTGAAACTTGGGTCCAAAAAGTGGTGAATGGTGGTTTTGTTCTTGTTCTTAATAAAACTTAAGATGGTACTGAAGAAATTCATTGGGTTTTTTAGAAAAGTTTAATATAGTGGAACAGAAGAAGACTTTCCACCTGAGCCCTGACTTTCCTCCTGTTTCTTCTCTGTCACTGATATTTGTCCATCTTGCTTGAAGTCCTTGGGTCAATTCTCTTCTGAGTGTTCTTGTTGCCTTGGAGAGATGTGCCTCAAAAAACAGATGAGGAAGATCAAAGGGGCCGGGCTTCCACTAATACAGGCTGTCTGGGTTGCAGTGTATCCTAAAGTTGGTTTCCTGTTCTCAGGCCTCTTGAGAGTTAAGGCTCATTTCCCCCTCCCTTCCCTCCACCTGTGCAATGAATATTGATGCTTCAGCTGTCCTCTTGAGGCAGCCATCAGAATTAACACCCTACTGAGATGCAGGAAAAACAAACTCTTTCTGTCCTTTGCATGGTCCTCCTACAGGTAGCTCAGAGACAGAGATGTGCTGCTGTTTGTTCTTCGTCTTTTCTATATACATACCCTGCTAGAAAACGGGGAGCAAACCCCTTTCTTGGAGCTATAGTTTCAGGCATCTTCTCTCTGTACTGCATTGGTTACATTTCAGTCACGTTCCAGCAGCTGGTGGGAATAGTCAGTGATGGAGCAAAGAGGCTTGAAATAACCATCAGTGTGATCATTAGGCAGGGAAGCCTGCTGGATTTCAAATGGCAGCCTCACCAGCGCCTTTCACTAGCCATATCACATGGCAAGCTCTTATCTGACTTGCTCTCCACTCTTGTCCCTAGAGGTGTCTCATCTGTTCCTGCTGCCCAGCTTTCTCCCTCCTTTGTATGGACATGTTTATGTATATTTTCTTGTGTTTTAACCTCCTTCACTGTGTGTGGCCTGAGCCAGTGTTAATGTGAAAACACATGTTTAGACAACAGTATCCCCAAACGCCTGGCCATGGGACACCCAAATGGTTGGCCTATGTTTCCTTCCTTCCTCCTTCCCTCTTGGAGCTGGTCCTGTTTAAGTGAAAGCAGAAGTAACGCTAAAGCCAATAAACCCAGCTCATGACTAGGAGGTGCTGGACCGCTTCTCTCCTCTGTTTCCTGACAGCAGCCCATCACGGACACATATGACTAGTCTGCCTGCTGAGCCCTTCCCCAGGCTGGAGTGTGCTCTGGGCTCTCAGAGAGCAGGCGGAGGTGGCTGAGCTTTCTCTGTGTGGAGCTATTTCCCTATTGCTCAGTAGTTGCCCACCTGCCCAGTGGGAATGCGATGTTTCTAGTGGAACAGTGTCCTGTAATCCAGAACACGCTGAGCTCTGTGTTTCATGGCAAAGTCATGAAGCTGGAGTTCTGTTCTTGGAGACTTTTCTGGATGCTTTGAGTCCTGAAGCTGTCTCTGCTGCTTGGTGATGTCCTCTCTGCAGGGTCCTGTCCAATGACTCTTGGGCTTTCTTCATTTTGTACTTTTGTCTGATTGCTGTGGCACTGGCAGAGTCCCCTGAGGTTGCATCTCCTGTCTCTGTGTGAGACATCTCTTCTCTGAATGGGCCCATATAACATTTTGAATGTCTCCAATGGTGTATGTTACCTATTGCATGCTAAAGAAAGCTGAGGGTGAAGGTCTGAGTGTCTCCATTTTCCACTCCCCACCAACAGTGCCAGCATGAGGAGTTCCACCAGAGGGAGTGCAGGTTGTGACTCAGGGCCCCTGTAGGCTTTCTCCGGCCCTGTACATAGTAAAACATTCACTTTTTCCTCTCAGCAGCCAGCTCCTGAATCTGTGGAATGCATCTCATCTGCAGTGTGTTACAGATGTGCTCAGCAATAGCAATGGGTTCTGAACCTTTCTGCAGAGAATGAAAAGGAGCTAATTAATCTAAGGAACATGGCGCCAGGAGCCACATCTGGGGGCCAACTGTCCCTGGGAGTGTGAATCCCAGGTGCTGTATAGCTCTAGATTCAAATTACAGGGGTGATGCAGTCACAAAGAACAAGAATGCAGAGACACTGCAATATATAAACCCTGTATGTCTGAGTCCAGGGCCAAAGAAACCCTGGCCTTCATCATCTCTGCCTTGAAGGGCCTCTCTCCCATTGGCTGAGGGCTAAAAGGGAATTGATTCTTCATGCTAATCCCTCCAGGGAAAATTGAAGTTCAGGATTGGACCTTGCCCTCCTCAGCTGGGAGGTGAATCCAGCCTCCATGTTCTTCCTATCTTGAGTTCCCTAACACTTCACGCACCTACATCACTCTGTTCTAGCAATGGGCTTAACTCTGCCCCTTAAGCAACCCCCTCTCCTAGGGGAAAAGGAGAATTGCAGCACCAGCACAGCTACACTCTGTTCCATCTGTCCCCTATGCTGGTCTGAAGAACGCACTCATCCAGTGGTGTCTCCATGGTCAGTCTCATCCTCTGCTTCTTGGCAGCACATCAGCTGGGACTTGGAAAGCATGTGATTTGGTGGGGTGACCATCTAGGTCAGCCCCTGAGCTTGTTCTTTCTTTAGACACTGCCTCTCTGGGTCTAGGAGCTGTTGATCTCTGCAGCTAAGCTGATGCCAAGCACTACTACCTAAGTGTTTGTCTACATGTAAAATTAAGAAAAATAACTAAAGGTGTGAATTTAAAGTGCAAAAGTAAATGAAGCTAAAATGAACTAAGACTGCCTTGCATCTGTAAGAGAGCATCCACACAGAGGTTTAATGTGTTTTTATCTAACACACAAAATTCACATCTTTAGTTAATTCTGCTTAACTTCCTAGAAAAGCCCTCTGTTCCCAGCAGCAAATGGCCAGATGGCCCAGTTGCCAGAGATCAACTGTCAAATTCAGGGTTATTGGCTTGCTTTCTCATCATCGCTTCATTACTGATCTCGGCAAGGGTTTGATCTTGTAGGTGCATTGCCTTGAACTGTCCAAGCTCTGCTGTCTGGGGAGTTAACTGAGAACTGGGCTATTTCATGTGTGTCTGCTGAGCAGTGCATTGAAATCCAACTCCTGTTGCAATTCCCCACCAACTCTGTGCTTCCCCATTTCTAACAGACAGGATGAGTATGAAATGAGTCAGTGCAGCCAGAAAAGTGCCAATGCCTAGAGGACAGAACACGGAGCCCTGCGCTGAATGTTAACCTGCAGCATGGGCTGAAACAACACTGCCTCTCGACCCACACCTACCAACCAGCGCAGCTCTAATCAAGGCTTCCAGTGTTTGCATAGCACCTGTGCTGGAGATGTGTAGAGAGGAAGAGCTCTGCAGTAACAAAGCAGAAACACACAGCTTTGTGTCCCACACTCATGAGCAACTCTAAATCAGCAATGGGGGTGCATGGCTCCAGGGCAACCCTACAATAACAAGCTAGTGTTTGCACGTTTAATGATGGAAAGAGTTTAATGTCCACCTGCTATGGGGTTATTGTAAACAGGGAACAGCAAAAATGATTTTAAAAGTTTATGCAAGCTCCCTGGGCCTGGCTCCACAAGAGCCTGAGGCGGTGGTAGAGGCAAAGCAGCCTGCGTGAGGTGTTGGAGGGATGGGACCATTAATTGCTTTGGTTGTTTTATACTTCACCTTGTCAGAAAGGAAACCGATCCCCTCACCCTCCTTAACTCTCCCATACCCATTGGTGGCTCTGGGCTGGTGCTGGCACACAGAGAGATTTAATCAGTTGGGTAAAGAGCAAATTTATTCTTTGATCCAAATGGGAGCAGCAGCGGCAGCACCTCATGTGCTCATGCCCTAACATGGCAGGAGCTAGAAGAATGTTTGCAGTTGTTTCAGCAGAATCTAGTTTTCAGCAAAGCCTTGGGCTCCGGCTCCTTGTTTTTCAAGCCTTGTTTATGGCACTGATAATTCTTTAGTGTCAGGTTTAGACATTAAGCATTTTTTCCATTGCTGCATAAGAAAGTAATTAGGTGAAGATGGAAAGGATGTTCTCCCTTAGAACAAAGAAACCAGCAATGGCTTTTATCAGGCTGTGCTCTCTGGATCCAATAGCTACATACTTGCTATCACAAACTGCTTCCTGGACAGAGACTCAGTCTCAGCTACAGAGAGGGAAGGGTTGATTGCGCATTGGAAAATCCCAAAGCACCCCTTGGATTTCCTTAACAAACGGCTTCATTGATAAACCAGCAACTGCCACCAGGGTCAAATGCCAGTCCAGCCAGCTCCCATCACTCCTCGCAGACTTGGGTAGACACAGGTAAGTGCTGTAACTTCAGCTTCAATAGTATATCACTTAGTCTCTCTCCCTGATAGTTTGGGCCAAAAAGAAAAGAGAAGCTGCTATGGACTCCAGCTTAGCCCATGTGTTTCCACTGCCAGCTCATTAACCCTATAGTGGCTGGATGACAATATAACATCCTGCACAGAGCACTCTGGTTTTCTCTGGCCTAGCTTTAAGATGAGATTTGAAGAGAGAATGTGACTTAAGGGCCAGTAGGGAGGAGGTAGGTGGGTAGAGAGAGAGCTGGTTTTCCTCCCTTCTTTGCCTGGTCCATCCTCCCTTGCCCACACCATAGAGAGCAGCAGGGAAAGGGTAGGAAGGAGACTAAGCGCAGGAAAGTGGTGGGAGCAGGCAGCAGAACAGGTGGCTAGGAAGGCAGTGGGGGAATCTGAGAACAGAAAGGTAAAGTGGAGTCAGGAGAGTTATGAAAATGAGGCACAGGCATTAGAATTGGCTGTACAGCTGGGTGGGCAGTGAGGGTGGGTGATGGTGGGTCTGCAGGGGCTGTGTGTGTGGGTAACCTGGCACCACTTCCTGGCCGGAGGGAGCTAGTAATTAGCTTTGCCAGCATAGGAGGAGTTGGATGTTCAAAGACTAGGATGACTTTGAAGATTTTGGCCATAGGTGCAAAGTTCTGGCCCTGACCAGGAGCTCAGAGAGGGGGAGGGCAGTGCTTAAAGTGGGGTGTGTGTATGTGTGTGACAGCAGTGAGAGTGACATCCCATCTGCCTATCCCATCTGTCTTCTCCAGCCCCCCCATCAATTTTGCCCCCACATGCCCCCAGCCCTACCTCTGCTCCTGGTGCAGCTCCAGGGGTTCTTCACACCCCTTTCCACTGCCCATGAGGGCTGCAGCAGAGCTGGGCTCTGCAGGAGGGAGAAGGGAGGTGCAGAGGATCTGTCCCTGATGCTCACTCTAAGGGAGTGGGGAGCACAGCTGCCCTGAGCTATGGGCACTTGGGCAGCATGAAATGTGGCCCTTCAGAGACCAGGCTCAGCTGTAGAAATGTCACTTGTTGGGTTTGCTACCCCTTCAGACTCGTCTCACCTAAGCCTGCAGGTGGCCTTTAGTGCTGGGGCTGAGACAACCACTGGCAGGGAGAACAGAGCGTTTACATTGGAAGCAGGGAAGGAGACAGCTGGGACCTCTGCTTCCATCAGGAGGTACCCAGGAGAGTAACTGGTGGTACTGAGAGCTGCCTCAGTGTCCTAGAGGATGTGGGCAGCACGAGGAGCGGGTGGGAGGAGAGGTTCCCTCCTCACCTGTACAGAGCAGAACTCCTGCTGCCAGTCTGTCTGGAACAGTTGGAGCTGGGTGAGGTGAGAGACAGACCCCTGCTGCTGAGACATTGAGGGAAGGAGGGTGCAGAGAGGACAGGAGTGGGCAAATGAGAGGGGCCAGTTGAAGTGAGCTATTGTAGGGGGAGATGGCCTTGTAAGGCTGGTGATGGAAAGGGGAAGGGTCTGGATGCAGCTCCCCTGGATCTGCCAGTTGTGCGGAGGTCGCAGACTTGCCCGAGCTATCAGATGATGTTCAGGGCGGGGCGAGTCAGACTCTGGCATGAGCTGGCAGGAGCTAGTCCCGGGGGGTCCAGTGGGGTAGTTTTTCCCACTGGTGAGTCATGTCGGAACAAAGTGGATATACAGGTGCTCAGGTGACCTACTGGGATTTATTCAGATACTGACCACCCTGGAGCTGCAGTGAGGTCTGCCCTAGATATTCTAACTGGCAAACATCCCCAGCAGGGCCTGCCCAGCGGCACGTACCAAACAACGCCCCTCTCCTCATGAGCACATGCCCCTCTCCTTCCTGCCTTCCTTGTGCGCTGAGATACAACGAGATCTCAGTATGCATTTAACAAGCTTATGCCCACAAGTGAGGAGAGAAGTCAGACTACCACTAATAGTATGTGCCGCTGGAGCCTCTTCTGCCACTGGATTGCCAGGGAAGGGAGTTCAGTTTCAGACCCTCCTGGGAGGAAAGTCTGTCCTTGTCTCAGTTGAGAGGTGACCACGGTGGGCAGAGGAGAGGGGAGGCGACCTGGCGGGGATGCAGTCAGTTGGTAGTGCTGAGATCAGGACCCTTGGCTGTTTTCCCTCTAGATCAGTCCCATCTCTTGGGACTAGAGGTGATCTTTTCGATCACCGCCTAATTGAAAACACCAGCTACTCACAGTGGAGGCAGACAAGGAGGAGGCTAGTGCTGCTCTTCTCCATCCTGCCTGGTACTTTCCCTGGCCTTATCTCCTGGTAGAAAGGCTGGTCTTGTAGCTGAAGGATCTAGAGCTTTGGTTTGACCTTGTCTGACCTGGTGCCATGGATGTGAAGAGATGAATACAATGAAGCACAGAGCTGGGACTTGGGGGATTTAGCTCAGAGGCTGGTCCACTGTCTGACCTTGAGCAGGGCAAACTTCCCCTCTGTGGGTTTCAGGTTCGACCTCTGGGAAACTGGACTAACAGTCCTCCTGCCTTCCCCGGGTATGTGGGCTAAATGTGTTGGGGTTCGTTCAGAAGATCCTAGCCCCTGTGGCATACGGGTGAAGGGCTCTGGCCAGAGGTATAGTCTATCTCCAGGGCTCCCCCATACACCCCTGCCTGCCCACCTTCATTGAACGCTTACAGCTGTTGTGAAATTATAACAGTTGCTGTGAGCAGGGGAGGCTGAGCCACAGGCTTGTTCAGCAGCAGGGAGGCTGAACACAAGCTCTCTGAGCAGGCTGTGGAAGAGCCTCCCTCCCCGGTCGCTCATGGGTTAATGTTTCTCTGTTGTAGTTTGTTTCCCTTTGCCAAAGTGGGTGTTGCTGGAATGTCTCCTCTGGTAAGGAGGGGGCCGAGCTGTGTCCTCTGCAGAGGGGCGATGTCAGCATCAAAAAGTCACAAAAGGGGGAGGTTTCCAAAAATAAAACTCCATCCACTCCAGACTCTGCCAGTGCCAGAGGCAGGCGAGAAGGTGCTTGGAGCTGTCTGCAGAGAGCGCAGTCTCTGACAGCCAGGGGAGAGAAGGGATTGGGCGTTCTCCTCCTTTCAGGGGTAGGAGTGACGGCTGCAGCCGCTCTGTGCAGCCCACGCTGTTGGGTTTGCTGTGTTACCTTCGCCCCAGGCTCTCCAGCTCCTGCAGGCAGCAGGTACTGATTAAGTGCCCCCCCCCGTCTCCCCCAGCACATGGCAAAGTGAAGGACTTAGAAGGCTATTTCAGGGGACTCGCTCAAGGAACTTTGCCTGGTCTCCTTCCCACAAACTCCTGTTGGATACTTGGCTTCATGGGGCTGTCAGCCACACGCTGAGTGCTCTCTGCTCCCTTCAGCACTGGCCTTTCCTCTCAGGCAGGCACCATGAGGGGCTCCTGGGGCAGTTTTCTCCTTCTCACTTTAGCTCTTTTCCTGGGGCTTGGGGATTCTCAGAGAGATTTTGCTGGAAGATTTGATCCAAGTTCTTCATTCCGAACCGAAGCTGGGAGCAGGGACACAACTCGGCTAAGGCTGCGGAACCAGGGTAGTAACTTGGGACCCACGGGCAAGGTATACAGCCTCTTCCGGGTGCACAGCCCTTCTGCCTCGGAGCACCTCCCAGCAGCCTCTCCTGTGGATCACCCAGCCTGGGTGAGGAGCTTGACAGGAGGGGACAACAGGGAGCAGCCGTCTATTCCTCCAGATCACAAACTACCTGCTCCCCAGAGCGCCCGAGGCCAAGCCAGCAACCTGAAGGTAGCTGCAGACTCTCCAGATGGGGCCCTCCTTCAGACCCCTGCGCAGAGGCAGAGGATGGACTCCTCACGCCAGCGGCAAAGAAACGGGCTCAAAGCTCGGACAGTGCCCAGGACAAAGGTGCAGAATGCCAGAGGCCGACTCATGGGGTAAGTGCAGCCAAAGGGGTCTTGCTGCAGGACCAAGTGCCTAATGTGACTCCTTCTATTGCACCGACTAAGAGGTCTGAGCTGGGAGCAAAAGGGCCAGAAAGGTCCCATCTTCAGAGGACCTCAGTAAGTGAGAACTCCAGCCCCAATGCTCCAGCCACAGGAGGGACCTCTGGTGTTGGTCCCATATCCACCTGCTCTTTTCTCATTAACCAACCATCTGTGTCCACTGGCACTGCACCTATGCCATCCCTGGGAGGCAGAGCTCCGATTGTCTCTCTCTCCGAGGTCACTTACCCACTTTCTGTCCCATGTGCAGTAATAAGGCCAGTCTGTGCTCAGCTTCAGCTGTGCTGACCCTCGCCTGCCCCTGGCACACAGCCCAGCGCCCAAAGCAGCTTAGGAGTCAGCTCAGTTACTTGCTGTAACAATGTGTGTATGTCCCCCACGTGCAGGAGGAGTTTGTGCCCTGTCTCAGCACAGAGAGCGTGTGTGAGAGCACGCGCGTGACGTGTTGTCTGCAGCATTTCTCCTGGATGTGTTGCCTTGGAACGGGCTGGTTGTGCTGCCCTTCTTGCATGGGTTTGCGGCACAGCAGGGTTGCTGTGGTTCACACAACTGTGTTGCATTGCAGGCGGTAGCTTTTGCTGCCCTGCTCGTACAGAGGTTTTGTGTGTAGCCTTGCAGGGAGTGCAGTGTGTGTCTGTGGAGCAGTGCAGTGGGGTGGGCTGTTGTGGCCCCTGCTTGGCTTTTGGGAATGTAGGTGGGTTGCCATGGGCTCCGACTGCAGGTACTGGCCTCTTGTAAGTTCTGCGTGCAGTAGCTTCCAGCTTCGCACAGCTCCTGCGGGCTCAGCTGGAGGAGGTTTCCTATGACTTGCCTGGCACAGCTGCCTCCATTTCCAGCCCCTGCCATGGTAATGTGGAGGTGAGGGGAGGGGGCATGTGGTGGGCCTAGAGACTCCGCAGAAGAGCCCTTGGCCCTGTGCTTCCTCCCTCTCCTGCCATTCCTCTCCCTGCTCCCCTGCCCTGGGTGCACCTCTCAACTCGCTCTCTGGTGTAGTGGTGCTCATGAGGCCACCCTCTCTAATGAGTTAGGAACACCCAAATTGCCACTCATGGTCACCCTCTCAGCATAGTCACAGAATAATGGCAGAGAGGGCTGGCTGGGGGCTGATTGCTCAGGTGCCTTCTGACATGTGAACTTAGTGGAGACTCACAGAAACGCTTTCTTCCAACACTGAACAAGGAACTTTACTAGAGTAAGGAAAGCAGCACTATTCCTAAAGCTTCCCTCCTCCCCACCCCAGCCTCACTGCAGAGCTTCTGCCTAGAGCTTTCCTCTGCCCCGTCCCACCGGCTTCCTACAGCAGATTTAAAGTAGCAGCACGCACAGCCTTACATCTCTTCCCCTCCTGCCCCCCCTTGCTCTATAAACATATTTGATAATAATTAATAGTTAAGAACAAATCATAGTTTTGGACGAGCCTCTGGCTTCCTCACTCATCCAGCACTGCTCACCTTGTGGCCCTGAGGAGTGGCTTATCCAGTGGATTCACTTGGCTTATCAAATCCCATTCAGTCAGTTCAGGACACTTAGCAGAATGATCACCCTCCACTAAGGTTGTGGTGTAAGCATCATTGCTCTTGGGATCACATGGCAATTCAGCTGGGCTTGGGGAATCAGCTGGAGATGCTGCCTGCTACCTCTGTAACGAATACCCAGATGAGTCTCAACCATGTTCTTGGGCTGCAGCTACTTAGGGACAAAAGCTGATGTCCAGTTTTATCAAAGGTGGGTGGCCTGGTTTAAGGTTGGGTGGGGGGTCAGGCTGCAGTCAGATGGCTAAAGAAGAAAACCTGAGACTTCGTAGAAGTAGCAGCTCTCATTCTTTAAACAGGATCACTTAGGATGTGAAGATGGCTGTGCTGACCCACAGGCAGCTGAGTTTAATTTACTCCCATGACTGTTGCAGGGAAGCCATATAACTCAGAAGAGCTAACAGGCATCTGAGATAAGAGGTGAAAACATTATCTAAAAGTCGTATCTGTTCTCTTAGCAATATGAACTTCTCCCTCCACCAGTCTATTCACTTGTGGGTGATGAGGGCTGGAAGTAAAATCCTTGAAATCACACTGTATCCCAAAAGCTTGGAACGTGGAGCTGGCATATCGTGGGTCATTGTCAGTGACTATTTATTTCGCCTGGATGCCAGGACAAGAAAAGTTGCCTTGTTAACTTTTCTCTGACCTGCTGACTTGGGGCGGAGGGAGGGGATGTCTAGTGAGGTGGAGAATTTTTGCCTAACTGGAATAGTCAGTGGCTACCAACATGTTTGTTTTCCTAACACAAGCCTAGTGCTATTATTTCCCAAAGCCTACTGGATATAATGTTCTGGATAGGAAAGTGTCTTTGAGTTGTGCCTTTCTGGTCATTCTACAAGACTCATGATTCCATCTCATCTATCTGATTTTCGCCTTTGTTATACCTGCTGTGTTTCTGCCCAGGAAACTCTGTCACTTGAAGAGGCTTTATCTTATGGTGTTTTTTTTTCCTGCATGGGAATGTTTCCTACCTGCATCACACTTGCACTCCTTTCCTGCAGAGTGCCTTTCATTTTCACTCACTCAGATGACCAGGCAAGATGTACCAGCCATTCCACAGTAGCTTAGACACTAAGTATAATTATTTTGAAAGTTCCTTGTTTAAAACCTCAGTTACTAGATAATGTCTTATTTGTTTTTTCTTACTGACTCCTAAGTTGTAGTGCTCTGATTCTCCATATAGGGCCCTAATGCAGGCCCACCACACTTTGGCTCCAGTGGAGACATACCCTGAGGTTTAATTTCCAGCTCGGGCAGACATAGCTGTGCTAGCTGTATCAGAGCTAACTATAGAAGTGTAGTTGCAGCAGTGAGAATGTTGGGAGGTTTCAGATGGGTGGAACCTGGGGTGGCTTGCCCATCCCGCTGCTTGCGCTGCCAGAGCTACACTGCTATATTTTATTTGCTGGCTTGATCAGAGTTAGCATGGATACATCTGCCCAACCTGGGAATGACATCTCCAGCTCCAGTGTAGATGTGCCCTTGTGCTGTGCTCTGCACCCTTTGTCAGAAACACCCCATTCCTTTCTACAATAAAATGCTCACCCTCGTACTTCCTCGGAAGGATGGCATGGTTGTCTCCTCTCTTTCCTCTGGGACAGTGATGATCCAGACGTGTGTTTAGCTTCACTCTCTGTGGTAAAAGTGAATGCGGTGCCATATCCTGGGGCCTAGGCCATGCTCTGTGTTCACTGTGGCTACAGTGTGAAAGCTGGGGAAGGGCTCCTTCCATGCAGGCCGTTGAGTGAAGCCAACTGAAAGTCTTAGGGAGAGCTGAACTTTGGTATATTGTTTTGCTGGCTTGGAATGAGTCAACTTCTGACACCATGTCCGGCGTCAGTAGCAAAGAATCACAGAAGCTGCTTTTTTCCAACCCTGATCAAGGAGGTTTATTAGAATAAGAAAAACAGAATTATCGTGAAAGCTACAGTTGCTCTGTGGAGCTTTGCTTAGAACCGACCCCTCCTAACTGGTATCCGTACACACGCCGTCCTACCATGGATCACAGTGTTCCTGCCCATTGCCAAGGATCAGCCTATGTTCAGGTTGGGTGTGTTCAGTTTGATTTTAAAATGTTTGTATACATCTTTTGATGTAGTCCTTGGGCTTTTGGGCTTTGGTGTCCCAGAGTTGGGAGCCTCTGAGCCATTGAAATGTCTCAGAGGCACCCAAGGTGTAAATATGCTACAGAGCTGGGTGTATGGCTAGCAAGAGCTGGCCAGCTCCCAACTCAAGGCAGACATTTTACGGTGTAGCTGGGTGCTTTCCCATTGCACAAGCTGCTGAGTGTCGTCTCTACAACTGTGGAGCCTGTGCTCCCTCCTCCCAACAGCCGGCTGGCTTCTGAGATCAGACCTAATCGCACAGCTCCTATTATGAGTGCCCATGGGGTGCTCAGTGCTTTTCAAATGGAGAAGAACATCTTCATGAGCCACCCCCAAGGCTGTTGTGCTGTGAGCCCCTCCTTCTCCCTGCTCCTGGCAGCGGGAGCGGGAGGTCAGTGGAGATTGGTTAGGACATGAACAGTGGAAGTTAGCAATCCTGGCATATATGCATGCACAGGCATGTGACTGGCACACTGCATGCATCCCTCATCAGTGCTTGGGAGACACACCCAGCTCCTGCCCTGACACATGTTGCTCCCTTGTCAACACCACAGGACTCGCACTGCACCATGCTTTGATTGATGCAGTTTATGCCCATCCCTCCCCTGCCAACCCCACCACCTCTAGCAAACGTGTCATGGAAAAGATAGGAACAGAGACATGAAAGTTTGCAGGGCAAAGCTTTCAGGAGTTGGGAAACACCCAAGTTAGGTTTACATGGGCAGCCTTAACTCTGCCCCTAACACGACTGCCTCATTCCAATACAATCTTCAGTCACATAGTCATGTGCCTTTTCTGGAATAATCCAATACCATGTCATACAGTGCCCCTACAATTTAGGGCACATCCAATATACAAGAAACTGCTGTTTAATCTTTTTTGTTCACACTGATGTCTTTGTTTTTCAGTCTACAGAATCTGCTTATTCAGACAGCATATATGGTGTGTTCTCTCTCCAGCATGTATTCCTTAATAATGTAGTTAACATCCGAAGGCTGCTCAGGGGCTGAGGCAGTAAATGATGCTAACTCAGATGCATATTTTGAGAGGCTTGTCTATGCCAGCAGCTTTTCACTCTCACTCTGTGTTGTGTAAGAAGGGATTACGGTGAACTGCTCATATAAAGTTGGATGAAATTCTCTGGCCTGTGCTATACAGGAGGTCAAACCTTGATAATTTAATGGTCCCTTCTGGCTTTAAATCTATGAATGATTTTAATGGAGCCTATGTATTAGTAATACATTGTGCAGTGCCTAGTACTACTAGAAGGTTGTAAAAAAATGTATACTATTGTAATATTTGGGAAAGCATGTGATCACATAATGGAGCTGTGCACACCATTAATGTGTGCAGCTCCGTGATCTTATCGCTGCTTCTCTTGTCCTCCTTCCCCCTAGTGTTTGTTACACTTGCTTGAATCTGGTTTCCAATAAGATTAGAGAGTCTTCAAGGCTTGTGTCATCTTATATGTGTGTGGAGCACATGGTACGGTGGGGCCCTGATCCTGACTAAGGCCGCTGGGTGCTCCTGCAGTACCAATAATTAATAAGGAAGGCGGTATTGTAACAAACCAAGGGGCAGAATGAAGGTTGCACATTCAGCCATGGCTGTGGCTTTTCCTGACGTCGGGGGCAGAGGGGGCTTTGCCATGCAAACCGTGCACTCTTGAAGGTTTGTTTTCACTGTGGACACGTAGGAAGTTACCTGCTAACTTTGGAGATGAGGCTGTGAGTTGTTCCCTCTAATTTTTGACAGGCCGTGTGTGCAAAAAATGTCTTCTGTGCAAATTCTTGTGCATGCGGTGTTTAGGGTGCACACAGCTTAGAGGGAACAGTAGCTGTGACAGGAAGTCCAGAGAAAGAAGACAAGGCTTCTGTCTTTCTACCTCCCAGCACTTATGGACCAGGGAAATGTCTTTACCCCAGATGCCAATGACTAAGGCCCTGAGCCTGGAAAGAGAACCACATGGGTGGACCTCTCCCCCTGCACAGAGCTCTAGAGATCTCTTGGCAAGATCAGGACAGGAATGACTCTGTCACAAAAAAGGGAACCCTCTTCCCCCTTGTTGCCCCCGATGTTGCTTGTTTCTTAGAGAACCTGCCAACCCTATTGAGTGAGGGAGGGGCAGCTTCTCTTGTGCTCAGTTTGAGTGCAATTTGGGGCTGCTATCTCCAGACTGAGATGTTTGGAGATTACAGAGCATGTCTAGCACCACAGGGGAGAGCTGCTAAATATGATCATTATCAGCACTTGGCATTGTCAGGGCACTGTACCCTAATAGACTCATCCCCACAGGAACATAAGTATCTCAGCCCTGTGTTATTGGTGGGAAATGGAGACTGAAGTGAGGTGACTTAGCCAAGACCCCTTTGGCACTCAGTGGCAGAGCCAGGATTAGCACATGGGCCCTCCTGAAGCCCAACTCCATGCACATTTCTCCTGAATGTGTACAAGCACCTGCTGTGGCTGAACTGAGAGGGCATGGGCAGGGAGACCTGTGTGTGGAAATGTCTTCTTTTTACTCTGGGCCTTTTGGGCTGTGTTGAGCTTGGTACCACCTGGTGGTGATACTGGGAACTGCTGAGCACTCCTGCCACAGAATGGCCAGGCTGTGTACCTACCGTATGAGTTATAATATCCGTATGCCTCTCACCTCCGCTAGCCCTGCATGCAACAGAATGGGCACTAGCTACTACCTCTCTCCAAGGCTTGATTCCCTCTCTGCTGCTCAGTACAGAGGGTGGAACTCCTGGTCTCTGCTTAATATGCTGCACTCAGCTGGAAATGCCATTCTAGTTTGCTTCCCTTCAGCAGGGCTCAGGGAGCATGGATTACACGTGGCCAACCCACCGTGCCCGTGCTGCCATAGTGGACCGTACATGCTTGGTGACTGGCAGCACAGGGGACAGTGGCATGGGGCAACCTTCCAACAGGGCTTTTGGGTTCAAAGGCTGGTGGTGCAGGGCAGCCCCCAGCAAGGCACTGTGCCTAGGCTATCGGGATCAGAGGGCTAGTGACACAGAGCTAGTCCCCATCCAGGCTCTGGGGATTGGCTGATGCGTGGTGGCCCCTGGCTGGACACTCTTGACTGTGCTCTCAGGTTTCTGGGTGGGAAGCACTGGGCAGCTCTGGCAGGACACCATATTTGAGATCGCAGGTGGGTGGGTGCCTACCATGCACACTGTATGTTTAGCTCTGGCTGGTGTTATTCACAGGGCCCAGCAGGGTTCCATGTCGCTCCATACCGCCACTTCTGACCTGCTGCCTTTGCCTCAGTTCAGAGGCTCCATCACTTGCGTAGTGGTTGACTTTTCACACATACAGAACTCCTCATTGTGGGGCAGCCCTGCAGCTACCTAGCCTAGAGCGTTGCCCCCCCAGCACTGAGCTGTGAGCTCCCAACTTGGGGCTGTGATGTTGGGGGTGAGGGAACCCCAGCTCCTGCTCCATATCAGTGCCCTTGGCTGGAAAATGCCAGAGGAGAAGGCAGCAACCAGAGGGCTCTTCTCTGAGTTGCGTGATTGCTGGGAGGCATTGGCCATGGAGTGCACAGTGAGCTGCATGCAGCTGGGGGCTGCTATTCTGCCAAGCTGCAGGAAGTCAGCCACTCCCTGGAGCACCATCGCTCTGAGCTGTAAACACGCCGTGCTCCTCAAACCTGCAGGGGTTTATTTTGAATTCTTCATAAGACAACAAAAAACACATGGCATTCAAGCCATGAAAATGTCAAGCAAATGCTTTAAATGTAACCAGATGCTCCCAGGGCTGGTTCCTGCTCAGTGAAAAACCAAGACCACTTTGCCCAGCTCTATAGCCCCCAGCCATCTTCTCCCCAAGTCTCCGAAGGCTCCAGCACACCTGGCTGTCCATTAACACTGTCTCATCAGGAGGTGAGAGAAAAGTTTGCTCCATTCCCTGTGTGGCCGCATCAATGCAGCCCATGCAGTCTGGAATAAGAACAACCCTTAGCACCTCACTAGCATTTTACTGCTTCCAAGAGCTTCACAAATATTTAGCTAATCAACCCTCCCTACCCTAGAGTGGCACTGGGGCCTGGCAAGTTTGGCATCACTTTGGGAGTTTCCTAGCTCTGTCACTGATTCGCTATGTGATCTTTGGCAAGTCCCTTTCTCTGTCTCAGCCTCAGTTTACCCATCTGCAATGTAGTGCTTATGATACTGACCTGCCTCCCGGGGTGTGGAGGATATGAGTTAGTGTCTAGAAAGTGCTAAGGATTAGGATTGCCCATGAGCCTGGAGGACACAGCAAGGCTGTGACAGTGAGTCTGTCACTACAGGCAGCAGCAGGCAGGTCCTCCCAGAAACGGTATAGAGGGACCTCAGGGCAGGCACTGAAAAGATCAGCAGCAACAGGATGAGCCCAGAGGGAGCCCGGGGGAGTGACACAAAGCACCTAGTGATCATATCCTTTTGCATGCACAGCTCCCCATGTGCTCCTCAGACATGGTTCTGCTGCCAAGATAACCATGACTCCTGGCGAGTCAGCCCTGGCCTCTCACTCCTTTCCATGCTTGTTCTTTGTGCTCCTGCTTCACCTGCACAGCCTCTGGCTGCTCTTGCAGGCCTAGCAGCAGCAGCCTTCCAAGGGAGAGTCAGACCGGCCCCCAGGGTGCTGGGGTGCAGCTGTCCCCCTGATAGCTCACAAGAACCAGGCATGATGATGTGGTGCCCTCAGAGAGTGGGAGGACCTGCTAGGTACTTACTGGGCCACCTGCTCTATTCCATTCTTGCACTCTGCACCCAGAATGTGTTGCCTACCCTACGGCCTGGGAAGAGATCAACTCTCACCAGCAGACACTGAGAGGCGTTCCCTCTGTGTGTGCATGCATGTGTGAGCGAGCGAGCGAGATCTAGACAAAGATTCTGGACTTCATTCCACGAGGAATTGTTGGTTTGATCTCAGGCCAAAGCAGCTTCTCTGGGGGCGGCGCCTGCTCCTGCCTGCAGAAACCACCTTCTGATTGTGCCAGTAATTTGAGGCAAGAACAGGAAATGTTTATGCTCCTTCACAAACCTGCTGAATGTGATTTGCAAAGTGCATCTAGGCCACCTCAGGGAGGAGTGAGGAGCTGTGGTGATGTCCCACCTCACAAAGCTAGCGGGGTTGGGCCTGGTCAATAATCAGATGGGAGGCATGCAACAGTATAATGGTTGGATGTTTTTAGACATCTAAAGATATGGTGCAGCTAGGGTTGCCAGGTGTCTGGTTTTCGACCAGAATGCCTGGTGGAAAAGGGACATTGATGACCAGGCTGTTAAAACTCTGGTTGGTGGGGCTGGCAGCTCCCTATCTGGCTGTGCGCTCTTCCCTGGAAGCGGCGACATGTCCCTTGGCTCCTTGGCGAAGGTATGGCCAGGGGCATTCTGCACGCTGCCCTGCCCTGAGCGCTGGCTCTCCACGGCCAATCGGAGCTGCGGACAGAGGCAGAGTGGAACCGCCTGCTCATGCCTCCATCTAGGAGCTGAGAGACATGTCCCACTTCTGGGGAGCCCCCCAAGATAAGTGCCACCTGGAGCTTGCACTCCTCATTCCCTCCTGCACCCCAGCCCCCTGCCCCAGCCCTGAGCTCCCTCCAACACCCAAACTCCCTTCCTGGAGCCTGCACCCCGCACCTCTTCCTGATTCCCCTCCTGTACCCCAAATCCCTCATCCCTGGCCCACTCCAGAGCTCGCACCCCTGCCTCAGCCCAAAGCCCACTCCTGCACCCTGAACCGCTCATTTCCAGCCCCACCCCAGAGCCTGCACCTCCAGCCAGAGCCCGCACCCCTTCCCACAGCCCAACTCCCTGCCCCAGCCCAGTGAAAATGAGAGAGGGAGTGAGAGTGGGGGAGAGTGAGCAACAGAGGGAGGGGGCATGGAGTGAGTGGGGGTGGGGCTTTGGAGAAGGGGCAGGGCCTAGGGGAAGGGGAGGGGCAAGGGTGTTTGGTTTTGTGCAATCAGAAAGTTTGCAACCCTAGGTGAAGCCTAAGCAGACTAGATATGGGCTTGATGCAGGAATTCCTTCTATGGCCTGTGTTATGCAGGAAATTAGCTAAGATGACATAATCAATCCTGCTTGCCTTAAAATCTTGAATATTAATAAGAGTTTGATCCTGAAGAATCGGTAAATGCTTTACAACAAGTTACTCAGCTACAGAAATCATGCTATCTGCCTCTACTTGCACACAGTGAAATGCAGCCCATTCTGGGGTGAGCCATGTAGCTGTTTAATAGTGCAAAGCAACACTCTACAACAGTTTGAAGCAGGAAATGAAGAAAAATACTGTGTCCACTTGAAGCAGCAGGGGAGATAATTACCAATGCTGGATTAGACGCAATTATGGAAAGCCATTCTGTGAGATCTTTAATGGCCCCCAATTGTCAGGACCTCAATTACTCATAAGAACGGCCTTACTGGGTCAGACCAAAGGTCCACCTAGCCCAGTTTCCTGTCTACCGACAGTGGCCAATGCTAGAGGGAATGAACAGAACAGGTAATCATCAAGTGATCCATCCACTGTTGCCCATTCCCAGCTTCTGGCAAACAGAGGCTAGGGACACCATCCCTGCACATCCTGGCTAATAGCCATTGATGGGCCTATCCTCCATGATTTTATCTAGTTCTTTTTAAAACCATGTTATAATGTTGGCCTTCACAACAACATCTAGCAAGGAGTTCCACAGGTTGACTGTGTGTTGTGTAAAAAACCACTCCCTTTTTTGTTTGTTTTAAACCTGCTGCCTATTAATTTCATTGAGTGACCCCTAGTTCATGTGTTATGAGAAGGAGTAAATAACACTTCCTTATTTACTTTCTCCACACCAGCTGTGATTTTATAGACCTCTATCATATTCCCCCTCAGCTGTCTCTTTTCCAAGCTGAAAAGTCTAGTTAATCTCTCCTCATATGGCAGCTGTTCCATACCCCTAATCATTTTTGTTACCCTTTTCTGAGCCTTTTCCAATTCCAATCTATCTTTTTTGAGATGGAGTGACCACATCTGCACACAGTATTCAAGATGTGGAGGATCATGGATTTATATAGAGACAATATGATATTTTCTGTCTTATTCTCTATCTCTTTCTTAATGATTCCCAACATTCTGTTCACTTTTTTGACTGTCACTGCACATTGAGTGGATGTTTTCAGAGAACTATCCACAATGATTCCACATTCTCTTTCTTGAGTGGTCACAGCTAATTTAGACCCCATCATTTTACATGTATAGCTGGGATTATGTTTTCCAATGTGCATTACTTTGCATTTACCAACATACTCATGAGCAAAATGGCATCTCTGGCAGTGCAGCACCCCCTAGCAACCATGCTAGGACATTGAGGTTAGTACTGATTCAGCAGGGAGAGTGCTCCCTACTGAGTCACCCTCACCACTCCCCGTAGCACAGGGGTGGGCATACTGCAGCCCGCAGGCCAGATCCAGACCCTCAGGGCTTTGGATCCGGGCTGCGGGATTGCCCTCTGTGCTGCCATGGGCTCTGCACCACTCTCAGAAGCAGCTGGCACCATATCCCTGCAGCCCCCGGGGCCCTTGCCTCCAGGCACTGCCCCCTGCAGCTCCCATTGGCCAGGAATGGGGAACCATGGCCAATGGGAGCTTCGGGGGTGGTACCTGGAGATGTGGCAAGGGCAGCGCAAGTGGAGCCCTCTGCCCCCTCTCCTCCAAGGGCTGCAGCGCTTCCTGGAGTGACACAGGGCTGGGGACAGGGCACGCATGCAGGGAGCCTGCCCTGGCCCCAATGCATGCTGCTGCCATCCCGGAGCCCGAACTCCTCTTGCCCCCCAACTCCCTGCCCTAAGCCCCCTGCCTGCACCGTGCACCTCTCCTGCACCCCAACTCCCTGCCCTGAGCCCCCCCCGCAGTCTGCACCCCTCCTGCCCCCCTGCCCTTAGCCCCCTCCTGCACTCTGCACCCCTCCTCTGCTCCAGTTCCTTGCCCTGAGCCCCTTCCTGCACACCATACCCCCTCCCACACCCTGCACTCCCTCCCGCACCCCAACCCCCTGCCCAGCCCTGCATACAATTTCCTCACCCAGATGTGGCCTTTGGCCCAAAAAGTTGGCCCACCCTGCTGTGGCACCTGGATGTTCTTTCCTAGGGGGTTTCCCTTCCAAGCATTTAAAAAGCCCAGCCTGGGTTGGCTTGAGAGCTCAGGCTGCAGTGATCTGGGTGCAAGGAAAGCTCAGATGCTGTAGGAAATGGTTCTGTTGGTGTCTCTGGAGGTGCTGGCTATGAGGAGGCCTCACGGTTTCTCTTTTCCTAATCCTGCCATTTGTGACTGCTTAGGCCGAACGTCTGCGGGGGACAATGCTGCTCAGGGTGGACAACTGCTCCTGGCACAAACAGATGCATCAAACGTGAGTACGAAAGAACCATTGGTTACAGACATCAGTCATGACACTTAATGCATCGCTGGCAGGCACTCAGCTATCCCGGTGATGGGTGTGGCAGGTGGGCCAGAGGATGCCCCTTCCCAGTCCTTTGGCCCTGAAGCCCCCTTAGTCGTTACACTGATGTCTTTGAATTTCTCCACTATTTGGTTGAGACATAAACAAGGAGAGAATTCACTTCTCTGCCTGACTCACCCCAGTCTCTGTTATGGGCATGGTGTGCTTCCCACGGCAGAGAGACTGGAGCACCCACTGTGGGTGCTGTTACATATATAGTTCCCAGAGCTGAGCTGCATGTCCCCTGTTGGTGCTGCAACACTTCTGGCCAGGTCAGTGGTCCATGCTAACATCGGCTGCATCAGAGAGAGACGAGCCCCCTTCCCCTTGTTAATTTGTTATTAATCAGGATTGGGGCCCCACTAGGCTGGATACTGCACATATACGTTCAGAAACATGGGCCTGCTTCTAAGAGCTGATAAATTTGAAACAAGACCCAAGTGATTGTGAAAAATTGCAGGAGGGAGAGTGGTGGGGGAGGGTAGTGGATGTACGATCACATGGCAGCTGGTGCCCCCCAGACTGATGGTTCCAAATAATCTGAAAGTTTTTTACAAAAGCAACTAACTAGCTTGGCTAAGGGGCTGCCCTGGGAAGGGCTAGAGTGTGGGAGCCTGCTTTAAGGGGGGTGTGCACACTAGAGAGACAACAGAAAACGGCTTGAACACTCACTCAGTCGCTGACTACCTCATTACTGGGGAGCAGCTCTCCCAAGGAGGTTGTGTCCCTTCATGCCTTCCCAAGGTAAGAATTACCGGAGCAGTGTGAGTACAAACACCTGCACCCCCATCCCTCCGTTCTGTTTGGGGAACTCTCTTCCTCTCCCTGGCTGTTACTTCAGAACTCCTCTCTTGCCTGTAAATGGAGGGCCCTCTGGGCTGGGGCCTCCTGCAGGGCAGCTCCGCTCAGCACATTCATAGGACTAAAACAGAGTGGAGTGATTTACAGGGAAATAATCCCATGGAGGGGGCTCTGGTGACATCATTAACCACATGAGCTGGAACCCCAGCAATGCAATTAATTACATTGTAAATCAGGGCAGCTCACTGGTTGCTGGTTAGTTTTCTTAACCTGTGGATCCAGCACAGCTTGTAAGTTTCCAAACACATAAATCCTCTAAAACCGCAGAATGAATGAAGAGAGGGGTTTATCCTGCAAATGCCTCAGCTCCACCATTTGCTACTGCCATGCTTCGTGGACCACCCGCAGAAATTTGCCTTTTCCCCTCTGACCTGTTGCCCAAATAATCCCGGAGAGACTCTGCACAGAGAACATGTGTAAATCTAAGCAGCAGTCTCTCTCCTTTCCATGCCTGTCTTCAGTGGGCCTGACTTCTGGAGTTGGCCACCTGGGAATTCTGCTTCACCCGTCTGTGATGTTGTAGTGGAGCAGGGTCTGCATCTGGGGTTTATAAAGTGGAGTAGATTGCAGCTGCTCTTCTTGTGAGCCCTGTAAATCAAACCTCTGTTACAAGCAAATAAGGAGAGCAATCATAAGAGTGAGGAAAGTCTTGAGGAGACTGGACTCTTGAGCAATAAGCAGCATTACAGAGAAAGCAGAGGAGTGGCTAGTTGTCCTTGTCTCCCCTGACCAGGCACTCAGGGTCAGCATTGTGTCCGCAAACTTGTCTGGTTTCCTCACAGCCCTGTTTAAACACAAGAGGACATCCTGGTACACAAAAGCCATGAGTGATCATTGTAGGCCCACACTGGCCAAGATCTGCAGGGAGAGAGATTAGTGCAATGTGTTATACTGTAGTGTCATGAAGGGTAACGGCAAAGGATTGAGCAAAAGGAAGTGTAGGCAAAATATCAGGAAGACACTGCCTGATGGTGAGATAGGTCAGTCTGTGGAACCTTCTGTGATGAACTAGGAATGTTCTTAATGTTTTCTCTGAATACTGTGTTGGTGCCTCAGTGTCCCCATGGCAGTTCTTAAGTATCTGGCAGAGCAAAGGGCCAATGCACCTAAATGCCTGACCCTCTGTCTCCTAGCAGCTGATGGCCTGGGCCCCTCCTCTCCAAAGGTGCCAGCTGAAGGTGTTGGAGACAAAGGGATCAGGTGACCTCCTGGCTCAGGAAAGGAGCTGAGCAGAGGAGGAGGGGCTGGAGGGGTTGTTAGTCTGGAGCTAGCTGGGGTTGAGGAGTGAAGTGCAGACGTGGGGGGTCTGGTTCACTGCCCCCCAGAATGGACCCGGCCGAGGGGTCCGGTTCGCTGTATCTACAAGCTCTGTTTTAGACCCTGTTCCTGTCATCGAATAAACCTCTGTTTTACTGGCTGGCTGAGAGTCACGTCTGACTGCAAAGTGGGGGTGCAGGACCCTGTGGCTTCCCCAGGACCCCGCCTGGGTGGGCTCGCTGTGGGAAGCGCACGGAGGGGCAGAGGATGCTGAATGCTCCAAGGAGAGACCCAGGAGGTGAAGCTGTGTGAGCTTCTTGCCCTGAACAAGTCTGCTCTAAGGGAGAGGAGGCTCCCCAAAGTCCTGACTGGCTTGATGGGGAGCAGTTCCAGAGCATCGCCCAGTGACTCCGTGACAACTGGTGGTAGCGGTGGGATGTACTGAACCCCGTGAATGGCGCTGCTTGCAGTAAGTGACTGGGGAGCAGTAAAACAAAGGAGGAATAATGAGGACCAGACATGCTGAAGGCTCAGAGAGGGAAGGTTTCAGGGGGCAGTTAACCTCTGGGAGTATGTGACCAGTGAGAAGGACTGTTGGAGTAACAGGGTCCCCCTGAGGACTGCAGCGAGCAGTCTCAGGGTCGGAGGAGCTTACCGCTCGACCCTGGGAGAGAGAAGGATTTTTGCAGGAGCAGTCCCGGGGCGGAGGAGTCTGCAGCTCGACCCTGGCAAAGAGGGGGTGATCACGAGAAGGGCTGGCACACCAGGGGTTCTTCCTGGAAACCATGGGGGAGCCAAGAGCACACAGGCCTGTGAGTCCACAGCCACTTGGGAACGGTGAAGTGATGGCCTATCACCATCCCCTTAAGAAGGACATTGTGATCATGTGCACAAAGAGAGAGTTATGCATGGGGAAGTTCACCAAGGCACAGTTAATCATGCAGTTGGAGGAGGATGACTGCTCTGAGGAGCAGATTCCTGGCCCAGATGGGGCTACAAGAGGATCTGGGAGCAGCTGGAGCAGCAGCCAGGCATCTCCGAGAGTCTGGTCCCCAACCAGACGAGAGTCTTCACGATTGGGTTCCCCATCAGGGGATCGGAGACGGATGGGATTGGAGCAGAGCCCAAGAGAGCGAGAGGACCGTGAGAGAGAGTAAGAGCCCGAGGAAAAGCTGCAGGAGAAGCAGCAGCAGCATAGACTGGCAATGGTGGAGCGGAGAGACATAGAGGGCTGCCTAGGGGTCAGTGGGGAAACACGCCTGGGGTGGCGAGATCCTGGGACAGAGGGAACTGTGGTGGTGCAGTCGCAGATGCTGAGGGGTTGTGGGACCTGGGTGAAGGTCCCCGGGGTGAAGCCCCTTGCCCTGCCTATGGCCCAGATCCCTGTACAGACCCAGGAGGGGTCGGGCTGGCTAGTAGTTGGGGTTCTCCAGGATATCGGCTGGGAGGCCCTGTTGGGCGGTGACTGTCTCTCTTTGGGAGAGGATCCAGACCCTGCTCCTGTAATGGCCAAGGGTTTGAATTTAAATCCAGGGAACCAATTGGCTAGGATGGAAATGGTCAGTGAAAATGCAAATGACCTGGCTGGCAGGAGGGAGGGGCTGCTGGGCTCAGGATACCTGCCTACCTGTAACCAGCGCCCTGGGGCTGAGTGGGAGGGAGAGATGCTCCCCACCCCCCTGCACACCAGAGAGGGGGCTCACGCTGGCTCTGATGCTGGGACCAGAGCAGAGAGCTCACTGCCTGCCCCCACTGAGACAGCAAGGGCAGTGCTGAGCATGGGGGGAGCTGAGACCCCAGCTGAGTGGGGGGACACCCAGGCAGGGCAGGTTGGCTGCCAACCAGGTTTGCCTGGTCCAGACGTGCTGCTGGGAAGTGATTACACAGCAGGGAGGGAGCTACCAGGGACAGGGCTCAGGAGGGCTGTGACCCCAGGCCCAGCCAGCGAGAGGGAGCAGGTCCCACTCCCTGCCCCAGCAGCTGACTCCCAGACCGAGCTGCAGAGGGATCCCTCCTTGGAGAAGCTGAGGGAACTTGCTGGCCACAGCGCTGCAAACCCCCTTGGGGAAGGCTGCAGGGACAGAGTCCTGCGGGAGAAGGGGTTTCTGTACCGGGAATGGGCTCCCCAGGGGGAAGTAGAACTGGGGGGAATCGGGAGGCAGCTGGTGGTGCCCCAGGAATCCACAGGGTTCTTCCCATTCGAGCTGCTGTATGGGAGGAGAGTGAGGGGACCCCTGGACCTGAAAGGGGAGGATTGGGAGGAGAAGGAGGAAGACCCCCTGGGGGATCTCTTCCCTGAGGTGGGAGCCAATCTCCCCATCAGGTGGTTCCCCGTTCAGAGTCACTGGGAAAGCAACCTAGCTGACCCCAAGGTAAACAGGATGATCTGGTTTTGTGGGGGCTGTCAGAAGCTTAAAGCCATCACAGTGTCTGATGCCTACCCCATGCCTAGACCTGGGGAGATTCTAGACAAGCTGAGGGGGATGGAGAACTTGGCCCTGACAGACACTGATAACATGTGCATCTTTAGCTAGATCTGGGAGGAACAGGTGTCCCAGGTGCTGGGCTGCCTCAAGGAGGTGGGACTGACAGTAAAAGCTGGAAAGTGCAAGGGGGGACGGCAGAGGTGTTGTGTCTGGGCCACAAAGTGGGAAGTCGCTGCCCAAGCCCAGAGCTGGCCAAGGCCAAGATGAGGGCTCTTAACCAAGAGAGCCTGAATTGCAGCCCAGGGTGCTGGGAGAAGACCCCGTCCCAGTTTGAACCCCAGGGGTATTGGGGATAGTAAAAGGGTTTGAGCCGCATAAATCTTCCCACATGCGGCCTGCAAGTGCCATCAGGCGCACCCGACCTAAGGGAGGGCGTGAGACTGGACTGTCCTGGTGTAACTCACACTGAGGAATGGGAGAGATGCTGGGGCATCCATGGGAACGTTGGTGGGTTCAAACTTCCCCAGGTCACTGGCTGAAGTGACCTCACTCAGTTTGGTCTCGAAGGGGGGAGAGATGTGATGAACTAGGAATGTTCTTAATGTTTTCTCTGAATACTGTGTTGGTGCCTCAGTGTCCCCATGGCAGTTCTTAAGTATCTGGCAGAGCAAAGGGCCAGTGCACCTAAATGCCTGACACTCTGTTTCCTAGCAACTGATGGCCTGGGCCCCTCCTCTGCAAAGGTGCCAGCTGAAGGTGTTGGAGACAAAGGGATCAGGTGACCTCCTGGCTCAGGAAAGGAGCTGAGCAGAGGAGGAGGGGCTGGAGGGGTTGTTAGTCTGGAGCTAGCTGGGGTCGAGGAGTGAAGTGCAGACGTGGGGGGTCTGGTTCACTGCCCCCCAGAATGGACCCGGCCAAGGGGTCCGGTTCGCTGTATCTACAAGCTCTGTTTTAGACTCTGTTCCTGTCATCGAATAAATCTCTGTTTTACTGGCTGGCTGAGAGTCACGTCTGACTGCAAAGTGGGGGTGCAGGACCCTGTGGCTTCCCCAGGACCCCGCCTGGGTGGGCTCACTGTGGGAAGCGCACGGAGGGGCAGAGGATGCTGAATGCTCCAAGGAGAGACCCAGGAGGTGAAGCCGTGTGAGCTTCTTGCCCTGAACAAGTCTGCTCTAAGGGAGAGGAGGCTCTCCAAAGTCCTGACTGGCTTGATGGGGAGCAGTTCCAAAGCATCGCTCAGAGACTCCGTGACACCTTCTCCCAAGGGAAGGGGTGGGAGCCCCATTTAACAGTAGACAGTCTGAGAAAACAGCAGGGGAACAGACAGCTAAATAGAGAACTTAGATCTCGTCCTTCTCTGGATTCTGTGACTTAATATGGAGAGGCAGCCCATGGAAACTGCAGGTCCCAACCCCAGGAACGTGGCCTGCCTTGAAGAACTCTCTCTTCTATTGTGCTGATCTCTTGGACTGGAGGCTGATGACTGCCCCCAGAAGGGAACGGGGAGTACTAGCCCTTATGAGAGGTCTCAAAGCGCTTTACAAATGAGGTCAATATCTGACTTGAGTCGGGAAGGTCTCCTGAGTTCTGCTCTGTCCACAAGGAAACACTGTCAGCAGTGGTCTGGTGACTGGCTTTTGGTTTCTGGCCGGGTTAGGAGGATGCCACGGCTTGAGTCACACTACAGACCAACTCTCCCCAGCCTTCAGAACAAGGCTTCCTCTGAGCCAGTGACAGCTCAGCCAAGGCCTCTATTGTTGCTTTGGTCTTCCTCTTAATGCCTGCAGACGCCTGCATCCTAACCCCGGGGCCTTTGCAATAAAGAGCCTCAAGCTTTCTTTTCCCATCTCCTGCCCGAGCAAATCTTAACCTTATTCTTGCTTGAAAGGAGGCTGGACAAACAGCCCCAATTAGAGCCACTTCCCTGTTCCCCCTCCAGGCTCCTTACCTCCTTCAGGATCTTGCAAACCCACTTGAATTCAGCATGTTTCCTTCAGCCCATTCAGGGTCTGAGCCTCTCCCTAGCTCAAAGAAGGAATAAGTGCCCTGTTCTTGAGGGAACTCCCTGGAAGTCAGGGATGGGCCAGAATCCTCCTCCTACCCACACTCCATCTCTAGCTCTCTGTCTCTGCCTGTGTTTCTGTTCTTTGGTTTGTTTGTGCCTCTCCTCCCTACCCGCCGAGGTCAGGCCCTTGCATCCATCTGGGGCTCTTCAACTGCAGAGTGTCACACATGTGAGTGCTTTGCCCCCTTCGGGCTCATTTGCACGTCGGGTTGATGTGCTGTGCTAATTACACTTAGCTCTTGGCATCATCTTGCTGCTGTTTCACTGCTAATGAAACATGCAGATTGGAAACAGGTTTCTTAACTGCAACTGATGGATCCTTAAATCAAAGAAAATTGAGACCATGGCTGTTGAAAGGGGAGGGGCCTGCAGATCCCCCCCACTTCAGGAAGAAGAGGTGCCCACTGGCACTGCAGTACCATGTCCTTATTATTCTCACTGCCACACTGTGCCTCCCACATCCTCAGCACCCTCTGATGTTCCTTATTCCTGGCTGAGAGTCTCCCCTGCTCTGCCCAACAGACAAAGGGGGTCAGGGACTGGCGCACTGTGGCTGGGACTGGCGCACTATGGGTAACTGCCATTAATTTTCCCACCCATTCCTGCTGCAGTCACTGCTTGCAAAAACTGTTTGTTTGTGCCAAATCTGGACATGGTTCCCCCCCCCCACGTCACCCCATGTCTCCTTTTAGCTGAGCATGCCAGGAAGACACATGTCCATACAAGGACATCGCAGCCACTCCCTGGGCAATCATTTCTGATGGGGGATGAAGAAGGTAGGGGTGGAGGGTGCCCCCTCACTAGACCATTTTCAATAGTGGCAAAGAGAACTTGCTTAAATTTGCAGTGAGATGGTTCCTCCATCCACCTTGGGGCCCAGTGTCCATCTCAGGTGACAGCCTCCTTTCAGTGAGAGTGAATCTTGGGCTCCACCTGTCAGCCTGGCTGAAGTGAAGAGGTGAGACGGACCCAGCCTTCCACAAGCTGTGCTCTTGTCTGAACAGACCCTGGTATCTCTTCCCAAGGGACATTTGCCCCCTGAACATTGCTGTATCAAGTGCTCTCCCTCTTTTGATCTCTTGCTGGGCTGGAGCTGAGCTGTTTCCATAGCAAAGCATGTTCTAGGCCCCTGGGTGGTGATGCTGGAGGGGATCTGGTGCTTTCCATGTGCATGGGAGCCACTTGTCATGGACTTCAAGAAATATTCTTGTTCTGCTGCTAGACACTAGTCCCCACGGCAAGAATGGGGTGCCTTTGTGCCTCTAGAAAGGAACAGGGTTTGATCTGGGCTTACTGCGGGTGGGCTCCCCACTAGTGCCCCAGATTCTGGGGGCAGGGTGCTGTGTGGGCAGTGATCTGAGCTGTAACAAAGTGGGGTTCGGGCAGAAGCGGGAGCTAGTTTGAGGCCTGTGGTAGGTGCAGGTGGCGGATGGGGCGGAGGAGATCAGAATCTCGTCAGCACAGCCAATGGTATTACTAACATGCCCATCCCAGAATATCCAGGCCCCCTGTTTCCAGCTTGTTTGTTCCTGCCTGGCTCCAGTTCTAGTGACCCTCTCTGCATAGTTCAGAGTGAACGTATCTGCTGCTGCCAGAGGGGGGTGTGCAGGAGACAAAATGATGCGTGGGTTGCAATGGACCCTGAGTCCAGGAGCTGTCTGTGCCCTTGTTGCATGAGGCTGTTGTAGTAGGTGGGCCTGAAGCCAGCGTGCACCAGAGTTCCCGGAAAACCTCCCCTTTGGGTTGGCACCATCTGATTCCACGTTCCAAAGCCACCTCCAGCTAAGTGGAGTTCTCTTTCCATTGTAAACACATGTACGTTCCTTTCTTTAGCATAAAAATGCAGGAGTCTTGAGTTCTTTCCTGTTCGGGGTTGAGTTTCCCTGGGCCAGCCTGGCCTCTGAAATCTCTCCTCCTTCCTCTTATGGCGAAGTGCGATTCTTCCTCTCCTTGTCTTTTTATAGCCCTCTTGCTGTGCTGTCACTTCCTAGCTTGGAGTTCCCATCGTGCTGGTTGATTAAAGCCTTCCGCTCGTGAAGTGTTCTTGCTGTTGCGCCAAATGTGCCAGGACTTGTGATGGAGACAGGGACTGCGTCTGCTTTGCAAAAGCCATTTGCAGGAGTCAGAGCAATGGCCGAGGAGAGTGGGTGCCACAACTGTGCCTGAATCTTCCTGATCGGAAGGAATTGGAGATGGGGACTATACTAGGCAGCTCTAGGACATGCCAGGGGGAATTAGGAAGGAATCTGTGCTGCTTGGTCATGTTTGCGTAGCTGTTTAGATTTACGGATGAGCAGGTTAATGTATCTGTTTTAGAACATTTCAGGCTCCCAGAAGCATTTGACTAGAAGTTAGAATTCATGAATGTGCCAACAGACCAGAGGAGCTGAAACATCGTCTCTGGCCCCAAGAGGTTTCAGACAAGACCAGGGCTGCCCAGAGGATTCAGGGGGCCTGGGAAAAGCAATTTCAGGGGCCCCTTCCATAAAAAAAAGTTGCAATACTATAGAATACAATATTCTCGTAGGGGCCTGGGGCAAATTGCCCCACTTGGCCCCCCCTTACCCCCCCAGGCAGCCCTGGACAAGATAGTCCAGTAACCAGCATTCTGTGCTGCCTGTGGGGCTTTCTCCATCCATCCCAGGCACCCCTCTCCACCTGTTCTGTCCATCTGGCTGTAAGAGTGCACCTGCCTCAATGTTTTTATCCTGGTCTCAAGTAGGGTGTGTTCTACTGCAGCTCAGTGTCCGGGGCGGTCAGAACAAACTCGGTCTTCAGGGGAAACCTTTGTAAATAAAAGTTCAGCCTATGGAATCTGCCCAGAGTATCCGAGAACCCCAGTGACTTCACCTGGGTAACAGGATCTGCCCAGGTCGTCAGTGAGAGAATGAGGCCCCGCTTTGTTCACTGCAGGATCTTGCGATTGTTAATGTAATTATTCCAGAGAAGCCAAATAATTTCTGTTCTGGAGCAAGGGGCCAAAGGCTGACTCACCTCCTTTCCCCACCCCACCGGCAGCCAAACAGTAGAGAGCACGTTGGGCTGCCAGACAGTGTCTGTAAACAAAGTGCGGGGCCGGCATCTTTCTCTCATTAGGGACTTTTTGGTGAGCAGCACAAATGCTATTTGGGAGCTGGGTTCCTGCCCATGTGGGCTGCCCATGACTGCTCAAGTGCCAGGCCATTGTCAGCAAAGATTAATTAAAAGGACACTGTCAACATGTGGAGGCCTGACAATGTCACTCCCTGACAGGGGATGGTAAATCTCAGACAGGTCTTAGAGCAAAACCTTTCTCTCCTTGAAGCTAAACTAATGGTTCGGCTGTGTAAACATTGCTTGGTCCCCAGCAGCCTCCCTCCCCATGCTGTTCTGCTGGAGTTTGGGTTGCTGGGGACACTCAGGCTGATATTTTAAAAGCTGCCTAGGGGACCTTGGCATCCTGTTTCCATTAATTTCCCAGCCATCATGTGTTTTTGTTTAATTTTTGATCTCCTGATCTTGTACATAGAGCAAATTGGAGGATTGATCCAGATGAAAATGCAACCAGAGACAGTGTGTCTGTGTGAGAAAGGAGGGGAAGAGCTTCTATTTAGGTCTAAAAGCCATAAATTGGATCTCAGCACTGAGACAGGAGAGAGTGTATGGCCAGAATGTTGCCCCTATTCTTTGAGGATCTAATGCCTGTAACATTCCAAGCACAGTAATTTTCTCCCTTCTCCAGCTCACAGTTTTCCAGGGATTTCCATTTGTCATTATCTGTGTGTATGACTGAATCCAGACCTTGGGCAAAATTCTCTGGCCATGTGGCTTTTTCCAGTTTTGGGGGTTGAAATGCAATGGGGAAAAAAGGGAATTTCCTGAGACTCAAAGGCTGGAAAGATGCAGAAACATGCAAAATTCTGGGACACCTGGACACTTCCTGCTAAACTGAGAATTGGGGAGAGTGGGTGAGTTAGTTTTAATTTACTGGACAAAGTTTGCAACCACTTGGAATGTTCCTTTATTCCTACCCAGACAGATCAGCAAACCAAGCTGTCTGCCCCTATCCATAGGAGCCAGAGTGGGGCAAGCCCCCAACCCTGCTCCCCAGCTGGAGCGGGGCAAGCCCGAGACCCCACTCCCCAGAGGGCCAGATTAAAATGCCTGGAGGACCAGATACAGCCCCTGGGTTGTAGTTGGCCCACCCCGTGCTAGACCTACTATTATTTTGATTAATACTGTTGCAGTGTTGTCAACTCTCGTGATTTTATCGGGAGTTGTGCAATATTTGTTGTTTTTCCTTAAAGCCCCAACTCCTGGAGACAAGTGATTACTGGAGAATCTCAGTTTTCATTTTAAAAGAGTATGTTTCTACCCTTAATGGTGCAGAGAACAGCTTGAAACGTGACCTGCGTCAGGTTGCACGTAATCTAAGAGCTGGAAGGCAAATAAAAAGAATCCAATATTTATAATTTTTTTGAGAAGCTTGTGATTTTTCAGGGCCTGACTCATGATTTTTAAATGCTGGGGGTTGGCAATGCTGCTGCTGTCAGATGATCAGCCCTCTTTCCTCTGTTACGCATCTTGAGTGGGTGAAAAACAGTGTTCAGAGGGCTTTCAAGTTCTTTTCTAAGTCTGCTGGGACAGCTTGGTAGGGGATAGATCCAAGGGCTGGAATATTTCAGCTTCGGCAGTTCCGCTACTGTCTGAAGAGAGAATGGGACTGACCCCACTCTCTTTCACTTGCTTTATCTCAGCAGCTCATGGATTCCTAGAAGGCTGGTCTCTGATGGCTGGGCTCCTGATAAAGTACCAGAGTTTAAAGCTGACATGAATATACTATATGTGGTGTAATTGTAGCTGTGTCCATCCCAGGATATTAGAGGACAAGATGGGTGAGGTAACATCTTTTATTGGCCCAACTTCTGTTGATGAGAGAGACAAATTTTTGAGCCACAAAGAGCTCTTCTTCAGGTCTGGGAAAAGTAACCTGAGCGTCACCACTAAACACAAGGTGGAACAGATTGCTTAGCATAAGTAGTTAGCACACATTCTAAGGGACCATTCAAGGCAGAGTGGCCAGTTAACACCTGTGCTGACACAGGACAAAAAGAGAGGGTTAGTGAGTTACAGATTGTTGTAATAAGCCATAAATCCGGTGTGGTGTTCAGTCCATGCACTAACAACCCCTTTTTGTACTATGACTGCAGAGATATTAACGGGCCACTCTATCTTGAGTGGTCCCTTAGAATGTGTGCTACTTATGCTAAACAATCTGTTCCACCTTGTATTTAGCTATGATGCTCAGAGTACTTTTCCCAGACCTAAGAAGAGCTCTGTTTGGCTTGAAAGCTTGTGGCCAGGTCTGCCCTACAAAATTATGTTGACCTAAATTCGTCAGCATACTGCTGTAACAATTGTTCCATCGCTACACAGCTTGTGTTGGCAGTGCCATCCTCACCAGAAGTGCTTGTATCGATGCAGAGTGCAGTGCACTGTGGGTAGATATCCCACCATGCAACTCATCACCATCCAGCACAGGGTGTTTTGGGATGTTTTTGCAATGCCTATTGGGGCCAAAACGAGTCATGCAGGGGTGACTGGGAGCATGGGGTCAACTTCCCATAATGCAGTGTTCTTCATCCCATAATATTTCACGCCTTTTCAAAATCCCCGCAAACTTGCACATCCTTCCTCTATCCACCCTCTCTGACAGAAGTATGGAGCCTGCACAGCTCGGCACTCTTGTCATGAACATTGCAAGCACAGGATGCCTGATCCTCTGATTCTAAATGACATCAAACCCCGGAGTGTCAGACTTCACTGACATGGTGGAATTTTTGCATGACTGGGACCCTGGTTGTGCTCTGGGATCTGCACTGATGGCCGATTCACTTCATGGGGGGATGTAATTCCAGTTGTTGGCTTTAGCCTATACAGCCCTAAGTGGTTTGGGTTCTGCCCATCCTTGAGACCTGCCTCTCTCCCGGTACAGTAACACTGTAGTCAACTTTTAAGTAACCAAGCCAGCATGCCTGTGATCTCACTGAGAAAGGGCTGGTAGCAGGCCATTTTCAACCAGGACCCATCCCCACTGGTCTTATAGGGCTGCGAGGCCTTTCTATTCTGGATTCTGGGAGAGGAGGTATTTGGGAATGAGTCAAGCTTGGTGAGGAGGTGACGTGTGGTCAGGTTTGTAAATGTTTTCTTTGTCCGTGTGCCTTGAGTGATGAACTGGCGCTTGGATACCAGTGATGGGTGTTGTATGAGAACCCGAACACAAGAGAGATGCCTTAAAAGTCTATGTTGCTATTTGAGAACATGGCTGGTATGTCAGACTGCCTTAGACACCCGCCCCTTCTGCTTGGCTCATGAGGAAGCCACACAATCTGAAATAACCGTGATAGAAATGTTCACTGCACATTTCAGCCCTCCCAGAAAGGGTCCGTTTGGGCTCAGGTTGAGCCGCAAGTGAAGGTTGAATTGTTCTTGCATTATCCAAACGGGTTCCCATAGACCTAAAATCCAAACCCTCCGGAGGGGCTTTTGTTGGTTGAGGCTTCCCTTCCATTAAGGGAGATGATGTCCATTTGGTCTCCTTTAGCCATGAGCCATGTAGCTGTTGCCCAGTGGAGAATGACTAACTTGGTCCCACTGAAGTGAACTGTGATTTCCTGACTATTACTGACTAGATTATAAGCCCAATTTGGCTCCTGTTAACTTGGGAAGCATTAGGGCCCAGCATGTAATTAATGGCACTTTCCTCCCAGAGTCAGAGCTGAAGCTGATGTGCTGTAATTAGGAACACACACAGGCTGTGAGAATGATTTGGGCAAGAAGTTAATGAACTGTAAGTCCCTTTAACTGCTGAGGAATTTGAGCATGGTGACTTCAGAATTAGCTGGCAGGGGAAGGGGAGAAATATTCCAGAGAGGACAAGAGAGCTCAGAGGGATCAAGGAGGGGATCCATAAAATATAACCATGAAATAGAATAATAAATCAATATCATAAAATGAAATCTAATAAAACAACTCCCAAGGGATCCTAGAGCCATATTGTCCTCTGCCTCATGCTTCCCTTCTCCAATCCCTCTCTGTGCTATTGCAGCTCCTGTTGTTCTCAGCTTAATTGAGACCTTCTTCTTGCAGTGAGCTCCATGTGGGGATCAGGGCACTGGATTGTAAGCTCTTCTGAGCCCATTTCTGCTTTCACTTGTATTGAAGTAATTCAGGAGTAGCCCCCTTGTGGCGGGATGAGTAGCAGCTCTCAGAGCTCTTTCTCTCGTAGATCATATTAGTGATCTGTGGTAATCTAGTACCAAGACTTTCACCTCTAGGGTGCTGGTTCCAGTCTAGCCCAGAGCAGGGGCGGCTCCAGGCACCAGCACAGCAAGTGTGTGCCTGAGCCGGCAAGCCGCGGGGGGCGGCCTGCTGGTCACTCTGAGGGCAGCAGTCAGGCAGCCTTCGGTGGCATTTCTGCGGGAGGTCCTCCGGTCCCGCAGTTTTGGCGGCAATTCGACGGTGAGTACACCGAAGGCGCGGGACTGTCAGATCACCCGCAGAAACGCCGCTGAAGGCTGCCTGAGTGCCATGTTTGGGGCGGCAAAAGACATAAAGCCACCCCTGACCCAGAGCAGTAGCAACCCAAAAGATGTGACTTGTGTGAAATGTGTCAGTCTGATCTTCCTCTTCACCCAAGTCTGAGCAGTTCACCTGCCCTTAGGAGTTGACTGAGGGAAGGAAAGGGTCTCTCCTGAAGCTGGGATTTAGCCAAGGAATGGTGGGGAAGGGAAGCCTCCTTTAACTGTCCGTGTCAGGGGTGGGACAGGTTGCGTTATCCCACTCCTTAAACTGCAACTGTATGGAGAGGGCAACATTGGCCTGTTGCACAGGGAGCCATGTATCTCTGTTCACTCCTTTCCATGTCCCTCCAGCTGTCTGTGACCCTCCGTGCCAGAACAAGGGATCCTGCAGCCGACCCCAGCTCTGCATCTGCCGCTCGGGTTTCCAGGGCGCCCAATGTGAAGAGGTCGTTCCAGAACGAGTGTACCATCCTCCTGGCTCTGTGGCAGCCCTCCAGCCCCCAGCAGGCTCCCTTCCGAAGAGGGCTGGCAGTGCAGAGAGAGAAGGGTCACCCACAGGGGCCCAGACACCTATCCAGAAGCAAGCACTAGCTGGGTAAGTCGCTCCGGTTACCAACAGGAACCAGATTCCCTTGACAAATGAAAATTAACCCCAGGGTTTGTGCTGTGCTGGGCCAGGCCCCAAGCTCTCATCCCCAGGCCCAGTCAGTGCCCTAAGGAATAGTGCTATGCTTTGCCATGCAGAAGATCTAGCTTCCATCCAAGTCACAGTCTCTTCCTTGGGGCTATTAGAGCTGCAGAGTACTGGTGCAGGGGCAGTTACCCTGAATCCCCTCTAAAACAGAACTAGGTTTGTCCCCATCACTGTCTCCTGGTCCCTGGGAACAAGTGCAACTGTGGGGAAGAGTCTGTGGTGGAGTGTTCACCCCACACTGGCCTAGGAAGGGTTAATGAGACTGAGAAGGAGCCAGATAAGCAGATAGGCCACACCTGAGAGGAACTAGGTGGCCTAAGCAGCAAAGAGTCCTGTGGCACCTTATAGACTAACAGACGTATTGGAGCATGAGCTTTCGTGGGTGAATACCCACTTCGTCGGTGGCCTAAGTAGCCACAGACTGAGGAAGGAGCCTAGTGAGAAGGAACAGGCGGGGCTAGTATAAAGCCAGGAAATTGGCAGCAGAAAACAGCCTGCAGTGAGGGAGCCTACAGCCACTCTGATTGTTAGTGAGGAAGGAAAGCCAGCAGGAGAGCCAAAACCTCAGGAGATTGAGGCCCTGAAGAAGGGTTATCCAGAAGGGTGGTGGAGTGAAAGCCTGGAGAGGTGGAATAGGAAAAGGCTCAGGGAAGTGGTAGCAAGGTGGGACAAGGTGGGGCTGCTGATTAGAGGGTCCCTGAGCTGGAAGCTGGGCCCAGGTTCCCCTACCAGCCACTCGAGAAGTGGCACAGTCAGGGCAGTGGATTTGCAGCCTGCCTGGGACTGTTCATCCTGTGGGACTTTGATATCCCCATAAGGGGAAAGCACAAGTGACATGGCCAGATAGCCAAGCCATGAAGAGAGAGCACCCTGAGTCACAGAGAGAGAACGAGGTGGAAGGGTGCATTAGCGAGTGACAGAAGGGGCATCAGACCTGGAAGGAACTAATCCTCAGGGCAGCCAGAAGGAGGCGCTTTAGTGGTGAATGTATCCCAGGACAGAGCCTCCCCAAGCTTTAATAGTATTGTCCTTTGTCCAGTTCAGTAGCATCTTTAATGGTCTCAGCCAGGAGGACTGGCTGGTGGGTTTTTGCGTGTCCAAGCAACACGCCTACGTAAGAATATTGGTTTGAGTTATTATTAGAATATTATTATATGCAGAGAAGAGCACAGGTACTTGGGATAGTATACAAATGTACACAGCTGTTTCCAAGGTGCCTATCATCATAGATCCTAGGAGCAAAGGGTTCATGTAACTGTTACACACTTATATTACACTACTATATATAGTTCTTGTATATGGTAGTGTACTATAGTAGGTGCGTGGGTATCTGGTGCAGGATTGTTATGCTTATGTAACTCTGCAGCTTTTGTTTATTGGTACTGTGTCTAAGAGAAACTAACCCCTTCTAGATTGAGTACTGTATGGCATGAGCTCGAGGTGGTTGTTGTTTCTTTGTTTTTGTGTGTTAAAAGTAGCTCATTGGCTACAGCCCAGCTCCCTCTAAGCCAAGCTATAATCTGTCCCATATCTCGTATTTTGTAAGTCCCATTGTAAGTGTAGGCTTTTTTTCTTGTAAGCCTTAGGGTGATACACTTTCCAGCTACTACTGGGAATATTCCAAAAAAAGGATCACTTTGTTGTTTTGTACCTTTGCAGTAATGTAATGGGCGGGGGTTTTGCAGGATCCATATCAGTGTTCTTCTGTAAGTGTTTATTGGATGTCTGAGCAAAGTGCTTGGCTTTGTGTCCAGCTCCAGAAAGCATGCCTGCATCCTACCTGTGTCCTATCCAGCGGGTGAGCTGGTGAAATTCACTTGTTGGAGACTACTGGAACTGTGCTGTGTAGAAGCTATATATGTGATGTCCATGGGATTTCTCTCTGTGATGGAGAGGAAGAGGTGATGACCCTTTAGGGGAGGCCAGCCCAGAAGCCATCTTCTCTGGCACCCTGAGATTCTGTTCCCTTTTCTCTTTGATGTGCTGTGATTTTCTGTTTCAGTGCTACTCATAACTATGTAGGGAATGGCAATTTGTCCTTTAGATCTGCCTACTTTCCTGAGTCTGTGCAGTTTATCAGCAAAACTGGCAATAAACTGCTGTGTGCCTGCCCATTTTGGAGCAAAGGGAAAGGCCAAGCTGGAGACATTTCTAAACATCTAATCTTGGAAGGCTATACTTTGGGGTGAGTTCAAATTATTTAAAGCTTGAAATGTTAAGGGAATTGTTCATGAGTCAGTTGAAGACTGCCTTTTCCATCTGTCCTACTGCCTGTGTGAAATAAGCACATGGCTGAAGTGTGTCTGGTGAAAGTCGAATCCAGGCAAGACAGAGATGATGCTGTAAGGAAGAGGGAGGAGCACTAGTTAGGCCCCTATCATCACCCATCACAGCAGAGGGTGTCCCACTGCACAGAGGTCAGGACATGGCACAGCTGTAGTATCCTCTTGGATTCCTCCTCACTGATCCTGGATACCCAGAATGCTTTCTTTCAACTGCAGCAAGGCAGAAGACTGAAAGATATGGAACCCACCACAGTGTTCCTTCCAGGTTGGATTACTCTGGCAGTGAATACACAAGTCCTGACAAAACTACAGTGGGAGCAGAGTGCAGGAGCCAGCTTACTGAGCCACAAGTACATCATCCCTGAGCTCCACTTGACATTATTATCCATTGAACTCTGAATAAATCTTTGAACAGAGCTACCTGAGACACCACTTCTCCCTTGACGAGCAGGACCTTCCATGACAAGAACAGTAGAGCTGTTCACATTGAATAAGACTTGTGAAAGCCACAGACAAAGGTGGTTGTCAAACTGCCTTCATGGAAGGTTTGGGATGATCAGGACCCCGACGGCTTTCAGTGTCCACGGTGTTCAGTATGTTGTCTCCTCCTTCTGTGTGGCGAATCCGTCCCCTCTGCTGTGGCATACAGGAAGGGCTTTGTGAGGTACCCCAAGGAGAGGTCTCTGCTTACAGGGCAGATTCCCTCACAGGCCCCAGGAGGTGATTATAAATTCTGACTGGCTGTGTTACAGAATTGAGTAGCGAGTACCCCGCTATGTCTTTGGGCTGTACTGTGGCGGATTCCAGCTGTCATCCTAAAACAACTGGCTGGTGTTGAAATGTGGAGAGAAACCTCACTCACCACCAAGCCCATGGAGCTGGCACTCACAGCTTTTCCCACAGTCTCACTGCTGGTGTTGCCCATTTCCTTTGCTGGTTACTTCAGCTTGACCTTGGATGTGCTTTAATTGTCTGCTCTGTACTGTTATCCTGGCCTCAGCTACTCTGCCATGGGAACGGCTCCGTCAAGGTTCCCTTCAGGACAAGTGCCAAACAGGTACAGAGCTTGATAAGGAGAGATGGCAAATTCCTTTTCACCAGGGCCTTTGGGAAAAGTTAGAGCCCAGTTGTCCCCAAGGGTGGTTATAGACCTGTCTGAGATGAATGTTGCTGACTGTGATCTAACTATGGGGATTAGCCTCACTTGCACATTCGGTCTCAGGTTAATGAGCCTGGGGGAGTTGTTGGAGGAGCCCATGTAGCCATGGCCCTGACCCCTCAGTTTGTGTGGTCTCCTGTTTCTGTGGTTCACTGCAGTGACTGATGCCAACAGCTGTCCTGGCAAAGAGCAAGGATGGAGTGGTGGAAATACTGTGTTCTGGGGATGGAAACCTGCCCTTCAGCTGCCTGTCCTCATGGACAAGCTTGTAGTGAACGTGCCCAGACTGCTCATCACCTCACATCTCCAGGTCCTAGCATGGGAAACAGGTGCAGTGATTTATGGGAATCAGGCCTTAGCATGCATCCCTATTTAGTGCTCCCTGAGAGAGGCTGGAAAACATGACCCCAACAGTTCTGAGAATATATTATGTATGTGAATTACCATAGAGCCTAGGTGACCTAGTTCTGGACCAGGATGCCACTGTGCTAGGTGCTGTACAAACACAGAACAAAAAGACAGCCTGCCCCAAGCATTTCACAGGCTAAATATAAGACGAGAAATGGATACAGACTGAGGAGGTAGAACACTGTCTCATTGTTTCCTTGTTGGTCAGCATGGGGCTGTGTACTGTCGCAGTTATACCCCCAGCCTCAATAGGAGGTAACTGTCCTGAACTGAGGGGATTAGAAACCCTTTGACATACAGAGAAAGGGTTTGGTAGGTCAGGTGTGTTCTGAGATGGGGTTTCCATCTGCTACTGGCAACCGTTGGTGATGGGGAGATGGACTAAATGGACCAATGGGTTGGCCTAATATGGCAATCTTTGGTACTTCTCTGAGTGAGGTGAGGGTCCCAGGGAGACTGGGGTCACAGTGATTGAGGGAAGTGGTATGTCAATGGTAATCCAAGGAATGACTCCTGGTGATAGCCATCTGCAACCTAGATTGGAGCCTGATTGACGAGGTAGAGCTGACATGAGCTGGGCAAAGGCTCCAATGATGTCATGAAGGCTGAGCCCTTGTTCCCAAAAGCCCCCTGTTGTGAACTGAAGACAGCAATGCTATCTAGGATAAAGGTTTTCCCCTCTTCACTCTCACTGGCATCAAGTGTGTTTGGAGTTAAATTGTAAAATCATCTCCTAACTCCCATCCCTGGGATAGAATTGTGTCCACATCAGCGGTAATCACATTTAACCACATCTACTGCAGAGGGAAAGTTGCATATTGGCCTCAACCTTGAGTGTCCTCCTGTACTCCCTAGTGGAACCCATTCCTGCCCTGTCAGGACAATCTTCCACGGCTTTCACTGAATCCTTGGCTTCCCCACACTGCTTATTACTGTACTCCCTTCCCCTGGAGCCTAGGGGAGAGTCCATGCTCCATTTTTCTGCATGTCTGGTGTTCCCATACTTGAAGACACATGCTTCTGGGAGAAAGAGGTGGGTTTTGAATTCCTGGGCTGTCTTCAGGATTGGTGGGACCAGAGCCTCCATTCCCAAAATTCAGACTGGGAAAGAGTTGGCACTTTCCATGCCCCTTTATTACATGCCACGTTTGGCAGAGAGTCAAAGCTGGTAGTGGGCTGGAGGCAGCCACAGGAAGCTCGTCCTGTCAGTGTGAGAGCTGGGAGGCATGGGGATGGCACCCTTTGGCGTGGCAAGTGCTAGAGAGGCGTGTTCTGGGCTTGTCAGTGGCTGGGAAGTGTTGCCCTTCTGGTCTGGCCTAGCCACAGATCCTCTGCTGGTGTCACACTAGCCTGAATCCCTGCCCAGAGAGAAGGGAGGCCCTGACAGTCCATCAGGCAGGCGGAGCTGCACCTTGACCCAGAAGTCAAACTAAATGGAAACAGTTCAGTTTTTCTACGTTTGAAGTAAACAAACAGGAATTCTTTGAATAAGAAGGAGCTGCAGGAAATATAACCCCGGCCCCTCCCCTAGGAATGGCCTCTGTCCTGCAACCACCTGCATGTTAATTCCAGGACAGTGTGTGAGGAGGAGGCCCCCCGTTGCTGGGACCACAGGAAGTTGCTTCTGTGGGAATGTGGTGCATAAATCTGTATCCAGAATCTATCTGGTGGGCTCCTGCTGCCCAGATGACACATGTGCTGGACTGTGGCTGTACAGCAAGCAAGGAAGGGCTACTGGGACCTTTAGAGCAGTTTCCCAGCAGCCAAGGCCTGGGAAGAGGAAAGAGCTTTGTTTTAAGGTGTTTACACACTGCATGGACATCTTGCTGGGGCTGAACTGTGGAGACTAGAGAGCTGCCTGTGGGAGGACTTTGTTTCAACAAAGTGGTTGATAGAAGCATGCTTGGTATTTCAGACTTTAAGGTGCGGAGAAGGACTTACTCACAACACTCTCACTTCAGTGGCACCTCTTCTTGGCACTGCTTTCTCCTCAGCATTCACATGACACCTGAGGGGAAAGAGTAAAGGTTCTGCCACTACCTGTCCTCTCTGTGTTGGGGTTAGGAATACCAGCTGCAGGGAGCAAAATTTATGGTAGGATCTCGAATGAGGGGAGAAAGGTGAGGGCAGCTGGGGTTAGTGATTGGGGAATGTGTATTTTTTTCCCTCTAACAATTAATCAAAATAATCTGTGATTGTTAGGAAATTTTACTGTAAGAACACAATAAACCTAGAGATGAGTTCCAATTCTGAAGGCAAACAAAGGGCTAGAACACTTATTTGAAAAGAAAACTTAGATTAGGTGGAGGGGAGCTTGCAACAATCTTCAGATTTCTCATGAAAATTACTGACCGTGGCTCAAGGGCAGCCTGTAATACCAGAAATTTAGAATCCCACCTTGGTAAAAAGTGTCACCTGGGCCAGTTCTCATTGAGAACTAGCAGATAAGATGGCTGTCAAGTTTTGAGACCCAGCTGGCTTTAGAAGATGCCATTCCAAAAGAAAATTAGACCTTCGGGAAAGGTAAAATCCTAATTTTTTCAAAATAATGTTTCTAAAAGCTTTTGTTCCGTTAACCCTGAATTTACACATTCAGGATTAGAATGGATGCTTTCTTACAATCTTAACTACAGTATTGCCACTGCTGAGTGTCCATAACTATTTGTTAAATAATACAGCACACACAGTGCCAGCTGGAATTTCTTATTTAGCCTTACAAATGGTGTACATATTGTACATGCCTCATGCTGTTCTGCTCACTTAAGGCTGTCACTCAGTTTAAGTTAATAAGAAATACTGTTTAGTAACACCAAACTAGCTTCAAAAAATGGGACCTTAACTTGGCCAAAAAGCCATTATACGCAAATGCTTTTCACATGCATGTTCTGCTGAAGGTTTCAGACTCTGCTGGGTTCAAACCCAAAGCAGGATATTCATAACACCACACATACCCTGGAATTTGACCCTCAATTTACTGGGATAACTCAGATGGGTCCAAGCCCCACTTTGCACCTGCGTGGCATGCTTATGCACAATGCTTACACAACACCAATGTAGCTACAGTGGACATTTGCTTAATGCAGATAGGCCCTTCCTTATTCACAACTTTCTAGGGCACTTTCCTTTAGCAACAATTTTCCCGAGGCAGCTAAACATGTAAGTTTCTTGATCCAGAGCCATCTGCAAGTGGATATTTGAAACCTTGTTAAAACCATGAAACTAAAAAGCCAATGCCAGTCTAAATGGAATTATGTTAAAAAAGCAGTTCTACTTGGAGCAAAGAGAACTCTTGAGTCTCAGATCTCAGCCTCTCTCCGGTTTTGACACAGTTGAAAGCCTTTGGCAAGTAGGCTGGGAATCCTATAGGAAAAACTAGAGCTGTCCAAGAGAAGTTTAAAAATACTGTTTTTAAATCACATGGCATGTAGCCCCCATCTCGGCACTATAGACAATCACTTGGCTTTCTAACATTTTAAAGCTGTCAGCACTTGTGAATTAAACTAAACTGAATTAAGGCCCTTTAATTCTGATTAACAGCATCCACACAGGGACTGAATGGGATTTAACTAACCCACTTCACATTCATGCCCTTTAATTAATTTGGATTAATTTTCTTGGATGTCTCTGTGTAGAAAAGCCCTAATCTACTTTTTCATTCTCATTTTTCTAGCTGAAAGAAAAACTGTCATATTGTTATTTTAGACTCTGTATTGCAAAGCAGGGTGACACTGGAAATACAGCATAGGTATGCTGTGTGAGGCTGTATTAACAAATCCGGTTCACAGCATATTTTATATATAGAATATTTGACACATTATTTATAACACAGTTTTTATAGTAATTGCAGACAAAAAAACCCATATTAAAAGAACATTAAGGCCACAAGGTCAAGCAGTGAAAAGTTAGGAAGTGCGGAAATGAAGGTTGTCTGTGCTATCTTAATTTGGCCTTTTTTGTGTGTGTGGCTCATAAACCCCCTTGAGAAAGCTTTGATAAGGAACAGTCAAAGCAGAGGGGAAGAGAAGGGACTGGGAAGTGGTAAGCAGAGGTAGAGTAGAGAGGGGAAGTAGGAGGAGGGAAGAAAAACTGGATTCATTCACAGTTCATTCTGAGACACAATATTTCACATATAATTTCTTTTCAGATTTTCCCCCAAAATTCCAATTTTTCCCTACTTTTTGGTTAAAAACTTGTTTAATAAAAAAAGCTGCTTAAGCCATATCAAAATGGGAGACTTTTGTTATTCCAAAAGGAGAGTTTCCACACACAGACTTGCACTGAAATAACAAACAGTGTGACTTAAAACTAATTTAGTTATTTCGGTGCAAGCTTGTGTGTAGAGCATGCATGAGGGACCCAGAGGGATTAGAAACGTAGGCAAGAAATAAGAGAACTTGATTCAACCTGGAAAAATGTTGTGTTATGTCTGGAGGAAAAAAAATTCCCATAGCCTAAGTCTCAGTGGGAGAGAGAAACCTGGGAAGGAGGAAGGCCTGAGAGAGATGGAAGGATGGGAGCAGGCAGCAAGTTGGACAGACAATGACAATGTCATGTGACTGTATGAAAGGCCAAGCAGTTTTGGGCTTTGTAGGCAGAGGCATAGTGTCCTAGAGCCCCTGTGTCTGTGCACATGGAATATTGTGTTGAGTTTGAGGCACCTCCTTACCAGAAAGATACTGACAAATTGAGAGGACTTCAAAGAGCATTAAAATGAGCAAGGGGCTGGAGGGAGTTATGGGGAAAGATCAATAGCGCAAAATCTGTGTAACTGAGTTAAGGGAGGGCCATAGGGCATCGGAGAACATGCTAAGCATTTGTAAATAGTGAGGGGAGTAACCACTGAGCACTAGATTGCCCCTAGCCCTGGCAGGGGTGCATACTTATTGTCCAATTGCTAAGGGGCATTTACAACTCTTCCTGGAGGCTCTGAGCAGGGTTTGAAGGCATGGTGATGAAAACACCTGAGCCCTATCTACCCTGGAGCTAGCACGCTGGAGCTGTACTGCAGGGAAATTACATGCCCAACTTTTGCAAGCACAGATGCAATCCTACTGCTTGGTTCCTCTCCCTTCACCCTGGGTGATGCTGTTTTCAGCTCTGCGCTCCCTGCTGGTCCCTGAGATAAATATTGAGGGCCCCTTGGCAGGGAAAGGAGCAAGTGCAACTTTGTGATGCAGGAATCCTCTCCTTGGAGAAACTGCCCATTCCTTCAGGCAAGGGGCTATCAAGTAGAATGCAAACAGACACAGATGTGTTCTTGGCCCAAGCTCTGGCTCTAATCCCTCCGCTAATGAGTGACTGGAAGGATGGAGCTGGTGTTGATAACAGAGCAGAATCCCCAGGAGGCTTGTTCCCAGAATCCCAGCCATGCAGAGACTTGGAGACCTGAGAAGAACATAGTGCGATTCCCCAGCATAGCTGTAATGGCCCATAAACCAAGGCTGGGGCAACAGCACATCAGGGAAAGTAAGAGGAAACCCAATTAAAGCAGAGCTCATGGATCCAAAGGCCAGGTTCCCTCTGAGCTTCAAGCTGCAAATGAAACTCTATCGGGGAATGTCATTTTAAATTAAAACACCCAAAGTCCTCTTCAATCTGCAGCATTTTTAGGAAGATCAGGAGATTTCCCAGCATTTCTACTTTCTTAGATTCAGGGCAGAAGAGATGCCACTCACCCCTCCCCTCCAACATGTTTGTGGAGCAGCAGCCTCTCTCTGCCCCTCCTGCAGTTTGCAAATAGAGAGACTCAGCTCTCGTCTCAGCTGTACCCAGTGTAAATGGGGGAGGATGTTACTTATTTCTTTGCCTCCCAAGGGGGGGTGTGGGTGTGAAGATGAATCGGCTGATCTGTTTGTTCAGTGCTTTGAAGCTGGGGAGCCCAATGGAGGGGATGGGTGTTGCTAGCGAACAAAATGCAAATGTGACTAAATGTGCTTGTTTTGTCTCTGTGTGACATGGAGATGAGTGACCCTCTCCCCTGAACCCAACAGGAGCATTTCCTCTGGTTAAGGCCTCGCCTATGCAGTATGTTTTCAGCAGGGTGGGATTGGGTCCCCAGCCCACTGTCATCAGATTGCACTCTGGCAGCTGGGGTCTCTGGAATGGGATGGTCAGCCTGCTGTGTTTGTCTGCAGAAGGCCTGTGCACGTTAGGTTCATGCGGTCTTTGATTCCGTCATGTCTTTGTACTCAATCTGTTTCCTTTCTCCAGTGCCTGCCAGGTTGGGCCCCTTCTGCATGCTGCGCTGTGAAGTTTCTCATTAGGGCATGTGCTTGCTCAGAACTGTAGTCAAGAGCCATGCCTAGGCTTAGGGAGTTGAAAGTGCTGGCTTCACTAGGAGCCCACATTTGGCTTAGGCCTAGTGTTCTTTATGGAATATCAGGAGAACCCAAGCTTTGCCCATCCAAGAGCTGCACTGGCATTGTAGCATAAACCACTCTTAGACCTGGTTTACACAGTTTTTCTACCAGAATAACTATTTCAGATGGGGTGATTTATTTTTATCAAAGTAGACACTGTTATATTGGTATAAAGATGCCTCATGCCAGTATAAATTATTCCTATTCCCTTATGGGGATAGCTATACTGGTATAAAACCTTTGTATCGGTATAACTGTGTCCACACTAGGGGGCTGTACTGCTTTAACTATGCCAGTGTAGCTAAAGCAGTACAGCTTCTGTGTGCAGACAAGCTCATAATATGCATGAAATGAAGCCAAACGGAGCAACTCATTGTTAATGAATTCTGCAGCCTATGGGGACAACAGGTTGCAGCATACAATGCCCCATCTGTAACTGAACAGCCTGGCCTGATGTCTCTACCAGCTCTGTACTGGAGCTGAGGATGGCTGAGGACTGTGTTGTGAACCCCATCGGCAGCATTTGGACTGCACTTTGCCTGTTGGGTCAAGCAGATTTCAGATGTCCTTGTGTTTTTTCTTCGGGGGGGGGGGCGGGGTCACAGTTCTGCCCATCCTGTGGATCAGCCCCAATATCCAGTAGAACCAGTTTGAAACAAAGGCAAATTCTTCCTCCTGGCAGCAACAGCTGTGTGCCATGTTCCTGAATCCCCTTCCTGTGCCACCTTCATGCCGTGCAAGTGTTGCTCCCCTACTGAGGAAGCTGGGTTTCTGTTGTGGGATCAGCTCTTTTGCTCACTACTGCAGCAGCCAGCCAGAGAACAATGGAAACTTAGTCATAAGTTCTCTTTCTTCCTTTTCAGCCTGTGGGATAAATATGTAGATTAGCAGGTTGTTGTTTGCTTGTTTATATTTAGGCTTCACAGAATTTGATTTTTTAAAAATAATTTCAACAGATAATATCAATGTTTATTTCTAACATTTTATCTATTTAAATTTTCACAGTTGCAGAAAATTATGGGGTGGAGGTCAGACAACAGAGCAGGTCACTCAATAATTATTTAATGATGGTAGATATTGATTTCAAAAAGTAAAAGCTTTATAACTGTTAAAAACAAAATATCAACATCATATGTCAAAATATACAAAGTAAATAGCCTTCCATCAAACCCAATACAGTTCTCACACAGGATTTCTCTCACTTTGTCTTGGGTCTGCAGCTGTGGGAGGGAGGCCATTTTATTTAGGGAGACATTTTTGTTGCCTTCTTTGGTGCTTTTTGAGTGAGTGTGTGAGTGAGCTGCTGCCATTGTCAGCCATGGACAGGTCCCAGCAGTCATGGAACATAATGGTACGGCTATGCTGAGGTGTTTAATGGCTATTTTGCTTCAGTCTTCACTAAAAAGGTTAATGATGACCAGATACTAAATGCAATTAATATTAAGAACAAGGGGAAACCAAACCAAAATCAGGAAGGAACACATTAAAGACGATTTAGATAAGTTAGATGTATTCAAATCAGCAAGGCCTGATTAAATTCATGTGAAGCTGTTTAAAGAACTAGCTGAAGCAATCTCGAAACCATTAGCAACTATCTCTGAGAACTCCTGGAGGACAGGTGAGGTCCCAGAAGACTGAAAGATACTGGAACAAATTATTAAACAATCAAGTTGTAAGCACCTAGAGGATAACAGGGTGATAAGCAATAGTCAAATAAATCATGCCAAACCAACCTAATTTACTTCTTTGTCAGGGTTCCTAACCTAGTGGATGGGAGGGAAGCAGTAGTTGTGATATATCTTGATTTCAGTAAGACTTCTGACACAGTCCCACATGACATTCTCATAAGCAAACTAGGAAAATGTGGTGCAGATAAAATTACTATAAGGTGGGCACACAACTGTACTCAGAGCAGTTATCAATGGTTTGCTGTCAGACTTTGGGGGGTGTATCTGGTGGAGTCCTGCAGAGGTCAGTACTGGTTCTATTCAATATATTAATGATTTGGATGATAGAGTGGAGAGTGTGCTTATGAAATTTGCAGATGTAACTAAGCTGAAAGAGGTTGCAAGCACTTTAGAGGACACGATTAGAATTCAAATGATCTTGACAAATTGGAGAATTGGTCTGAATTCAGCAAGATTAAATTCAATAAAGACATTTGCAAAGTACTTCACTTAGGAAGGAAAAATAAAATGCACAGCTGCAAAATGGGGAATAACTAGCTAGGTGGTCATATTGTCGTACTGCTTAAAGGGATCTGGGGGTTAGAGTGGATCACAAATTGAATATGAGTCAACAATATGATACAGTTGTGAAAGAGACTAATATCATTCTGGGGTGCATTAACAGGAGTGTTGTATGTGGGAAGTAATTGTCCTGCTCTCCTTGGCACTGGTGAGGCCTCAGCTGGAGTACGGTGTCCAGTTCTGGGTGCCACAAATAAGACAGAGTCCAGAGGAGAGCAATAAAAATAAGAGATTTAGAAACTTGACCTATGAAGGAAGTTTAAAAAAATCTGGGCATGTTTAGTTTTGAGAAAAGAAGATTGATGGAGGAACCTGATAAGTCTTCAAATATGTTAAGGGCTGTTATAAAGAGGATGGTGATCTATTGCTCTCCATGTCTACTGGTGATAGGACAAGAAGTAATAGACTTAATCTGTAACAAGGAACATTTAGGTTAGATTAGGAAAAAATGTTCTATTTATAAGTGTAGTTAAACTCTGGAATAGACTTCCAAGGGAGGTTGTGGAATTCAGTGATGGTGATTCAGAGGTTTTTGAAAACAGACTGAACAAACCCCTACCAGGGACAGTCTAGGATCAGTTGGTCCTGCCACAGTGCAGGGGGCTAGTTTTGATGACTTCTTGAGGTCACTTTCAGCCCTACCTTTCTATGAGTCTATCTACAGGAGCAGTGTGCCTGCACTTAAGTGTCAAAATTGGACCAGAAGAGAAGGGAGGCTTAAGTGGTATTGAAGGAATGTGCAGATGAACGCTTGTGTCCTGCAAAGTTAGTAAAAGTCTTACTAGAACTCTGGGGCCAGCAGCTGGATTCACTGTTCAGACATGGTAATGGCAGCTTCTTAACAGGGTACCAGTTTGCCCCAGTGCTGAGAAAAAACATACACTACGGTTTCCAGAGGTAAAAGACGTGGGATTTTGGTAATGAGCCTTGAGCCCAAGGGAAAGGACGAGACCTTGTAGGCTGAGGTCCCTACCCACCTTTCTGCAACCTCAGAGTGAACTGAACCCTGCGGGGAGGCTGAGGAGAGCCTACCCCGAGTGTCTGGCCTTATTTTGCTGCTGCATCTGGATCGATTCAGAGTCTGAGAAAGGGGAAGTTTCTGGTCTGTGAGCTGCTTGAGGCTTTCCAAGCCTAGCAGCTCCCTTTGGTCCCTATAGACGTGGACATTGGTGTGATGAGAGCTGTCCATACTGCTCTGGTGCTTTAGTGGAAAATCAGAGGCTGTGAAGCATTACAGAGAGGGAAGCGATTCCCTGGCTCACCCCCTGCAGCGTGGAGCTGAGAGCGTGTCTGGCCGAAGGGATGGGCAGCTGGACAGGACTGATACTGAGGAGGATGTTGGTGTTATAAGACAGAGGTGAATCTGCCTGTTCTGGCAGATTGTCAGGAGCTGAGTGTGACTCAGCCACTGTCCTGGCTTGGGGCTGCTCCCTTGGAGCTGTTTGCACAGACTCTGGCCTGAAGAAGCAAGGATGAAATTACCAGCACATTAGTGGGGTGTCTCTTTAGAAGGTCCTTACTCTGTGGCCCTGTGTGGGGAAGGCCACATGGCCCATCAACAGGCAGTGGTCTTGTGTGGGGGTCTGTGGCCTTTTGCTTTGACAGATCTGAACTGAGGGAGCCAGGTGAGTGCTCACTGTCATACTGACTGCAGAGTGCTGGTCCCATGTGTGGTTAATACTGTCTCCCCGTTCTGTCCAGTAACCACTCTCCCCACTCAGTACCTCCTGCTAGTTCTGCTTGCCGCTCTTGGTTAGGTGTTGATTAGGCAGATGGTGAGGCAACATGGACTAAAATGCCTGCAATACCCATGTGGTACGTGGCTCTACAGACCTTCACAGGAGCTCTCCAAAGGCCTGGCCTGGATCATCAAGTGGATGAAGAGCTGGATGGAAGCTGAATCCAGGAAAGACAGAGGTGATTTTACCCACAGTGCCTAGGGTGAATCGCTGCCACTTGCTTGCAGTGTGAGAGAGCCTTGTCTGTGCCCCCAGGGGAAGCCCTCCCCACTTACTGGCTGCTGGCAACACAAGTGCTCTACTCTGGGCTCCATCAGCCTGCTCTTTTCTAATGCACGCTAGCAAATGACACACCCTACTTTTTTACACTCGAGTGCCCAATCACTTATCTTCTGGATACCTGCAATGGTCACCGATCTTCTGCCTCCAGGGAACAGTGAGCCCCAGTTACCTGTTTTTCACCTCAGTTCAACACTGTCCTTACCCGAAGGCACTTAGAGGTGTCTATAGTAAGATGAAATGGACGTTTACTTATCCGGGCTTGAGACAGGGATTCAAACAAAAACAAGAATAAGGATTTAGAAACATAAGGTTAAAGTAAAAGAAAAACAAAATGCAGTCTGTAGCCCAGGGGTTGGCAACCTATGGCATGTGTGCCAAAGGTGGCATGTGAGCCGATTTTTGATGGAACCTGGGGTGGGCTGAGCCACTCAGCCTGCCACTGCTCTGGGGTTTCCACCGCCGGCTCCTGCCAGCCGGGGTCCCACTGGCGGTCCCACTCAACACCCGCTGCTGGCCTGGTGGAAGGAACCCCAGGCTGGCAGAGGGCTGAGACCCCGGCTGGCAGGAGCTGGTGGCTGAAACCCCAGAGTGGGGGCGGGCGGAGATGCTCAGCCCACCGCTGAAACCCCAGAGCTGGGCGGCTGACCCGCTCAGCCCGCCGCTGCTCTGGGATTCTGGCTGCTGGCCCCTTGCCAGCCGGGGTCCCCACCGCAGCCCCAATCACCTTGCTTCCGGTTGGAGTTCCAGCACAGACCCCCTGCCAGACAGGGTCCAGGCCTCTGACCCTGCTCAGCCCTACTAGCCGCCAGCTCCACTCACCTCAGCTGCCGATCTGGGGTTCCAGCCAGTTAACAGCTGATCACTCAGAAGCCTGTGTGCAGCTTAAAGTATCCAAATACATGCCACCAGACATTGGAAAACACAGCAAAGAAAAGCAAGGTCAAAGATCACACTAAACTAGTAAGATCTGCATTTTAATTTAATTTTAAATAAACTTATGAAACATTTTGAAAACCTTGTTTACTTTACATATAACAGTAGTTTGGTTATATATTATAGACTTAGAGAGACCTTCTAACAAACGTTAAAATGTATTACCGGCACGTGAAGCCTTAAATTAGAGTGTATACATGAAGACTCGGCACATCACTGCTGAAAGGTTGCCGACGCCTGCTGTAGCCTATGCTTGTTAACAAGTTACTTCCCTGTCTGATAAGGTATTTCTCTCCAAGTGGTTAGTTCTTACAGCACTTGTCCAGTTTGGAAAGCTGGGGTCCACTTTTTATGAGGCTCCCCCCGGCGGAGTCTCTCTTCTGTAGTGGCTAATAACTTGTGCTCTTTCTTCATCTCTTACATAGTTAGATTATTGTCTCTTATCCCAGGGGGTGCCCTATTTCAGAGACTTTTTTTGGGGTTCTTTTGTCTCTGTAAATCCTCAAGCCTCCACCAGGCTTAGACTATAAACAAAATGCTGTCTCCACAGATGTTCACCGCTCTCAACGTTGATTGAATTAGCCCTGAGACCTGCCTCACTCAGGAGACAAGTTTTGCTTCAACAGTTTTGAACCCCAGTATCCCACGTGTTATGTAATTCTACAGTTATTTCCTGTGCAAAGATCTCGCAATACCCAGGACAATCAGCTAATTCTTAGCTTTCAGCAGAGGCCCCTGCTGGTGAAATATTGAAGAAGCTGGTTGGACACTTGTGTACATCTGTGTCACACTGATGTGGTGGGGAGAGGGGAAGCACTTGGAGGAATTTTCCACCTCTACAACATTGCCCCACTGAGGGCATCTCCCTCAGACCATTAAGATAGGCCACAGCCTGGTGTCCGCCTGAATTTCTCACAGCTTCTGGATACCCAAATAACTCTGGTCATGAAAAATGTTCTCTTCTATCTCCAGCTGTTGAGAAGACTAGGCCACCTTCTGTCAGATAGACTTAGTTTTGGTGGTCCAGGCTTGATCTTGTAATTCCCTGTATCTCGTGATAAAATTGCTGACATTTAAAAAAAAAATGTAGTTAGTTCAGAAAGCAGCAGCCTGACTGCTCAGCAACACCAGCCTCCAGGAGCCTATCAACCCAGTACTCCGCTCTCTGTGCTGGCTTGCCACAGAATTCAGGGTTAAATTCAGAGGTTCAGTCTTCAACCTTAAAACTTTTCATGAGGTGGATCCAAGTTGCCTTTTTTATGCAGAAGACAGAGCTTTCTCAGGGGCTGGTCCAAGACTGGAACAAACTCTCCAGGAACCAAGGAGCATCACAAACCTCACCTCTTTCCTCTCCAAGTGTAAGGCACACTTCTTTGACTAGCCTTCTCTAATATAAACACAGAGTAGCATGTACCTAAGGGCAGGAAAATGACCACCAACACAACCCTACCAAAACAAAACACTACTTCATACACAATTCTCCTCTCGGGAGAGGGTGAGAGAGTGAACCAATATAGATGTTAATACAGTATATCCAGAAAGGGGCTCAGAGCTACAGTGACAAGATGGAATAAGAACCTCTATAGAATACCTGAGAGACCAGCTCTCCCTGTGTTTTATTTCCTGCAGTGACAGCCACGTTCCACTGGTGCAGTGAAGCCATCACCCTTAGGAGTGAAACTCCTGTGTGCTGGAGACTTAGCTTTGTCAGCAACTGGCCATTGGATCTGGATCCCAGGAGAGATCAGGATAAGCACAAACATCAGCACCTTCAGAGCAGAATGCCATTGCCACTTTGCCCCAGCCTTCCCATAATAACACTGCAAACATTAGCCAGGTGCTCAGATATCACTGGTGGGTTCCCTAAAACAACTTAGAAGGAGGGAGGCTGTCCCAGGAGGCTGCATGCTGTTTCTGTCACACATGCTGGGCCTGAATGGAGAGTGATTTCAGCAGCCCTGACAGATGAAGAACAGGGAAACCAGCTGCTTGGCAGCCAGTCCCATTTTGTAAAGGAAGAGACATTGCCACTAGGCAGAGGCTCTAAGCTGCAAAGAGCTGTGCTGGCCATATGCCTGGCTGGAAGTGTGGAAATGAATAACACAAGGCTGAGGGATTCTGAAGGATTGCATGAGGCTAAAGCCCTGGGGCTTTCACTGTCTCACTGCATAATCCCTGGGGTTGTCCCATCTTCCTACACTTTCAGGACTGTCCCTTGAACAGGTGTGGGCATGGACAGTGGTTGACAAGCTCCGCAATTGCCTCTCAACCCCTACTCTGGCCCAAGGCAGCCCCAGCTAGCAGCGAGAGGGTATGTTGCTATTTTCAGCCCTTAGTCTCACTGCTGGGATATTCAGCAAGGGGTAGGGGGAGGTGGGAATGGGGTTTTTGCGATTTGGACTACTGGGAACTGGACTGAGACTCAACTCCTGTCACGTATCCAGGTACACCAAGTGGCTGTGAGAGGGTGGTGATTTCTAGCCACTACAGACTCACGCTGCATTTAAACAGATGAACTCCAGATGAAAGGTTCTATTCCTCAACCTCTCTGAGCCAGTCAGCCCTCTGACCTGGGGCTAGATTGCAGCTGGAGCTCTCAAGGTGAAAAGCTCTTTCCTGTTCCCCGACCTTGAATCTGAACCAGCCAGTGAGCCTGACAGGGGGCTGGATTGGAGCTGGCAAACAGAACTGGAAAGAGACTCCTTGCTGGTTGCTTTTTGTGACTCCTGCAGCAGACGGATGTGTTACCTAGCTTAATGTACAAATCCTGGAATGCATCTGCCTATAATGGAACCAAATAAACAAGTTAATTCAAAGCAAATCAACATCCCCCCTGCCATGCACAGACACAGATCCTTCTCTGTAAACAGGATCCTAGCTGGCTGCCTTTTCCCCATCACTTCTCATGCAGGCCGTCTTGTTCCATTTCTATATGCCTTTCACAGGATAGGTGCTGCCCCCATGTGATGAGCACATCTCATCAACTTTTATTCCTAACAGCAAAGTTCATCTCTTTTTTTGAAAAGTCCATTCATATGGGTGTGTTTAACTATACGAATAGGTGTTTCTGAAAATCCCCGAAGTTGTCCCTCAAACAAGAGGTCAGATGCTGGACAGAGGAAAGAGCATGGCCACCCCTTACTTGTGACACATTTGCTTCCTCCCCCAAGGATGATAGGTGCTCAGTATGTTTTGAAGTACAGGAGCTGTAGTTTCTATTAGCTCATGTCACTGGCCTGCTCCTCTGTGCTGCTACCCAGAGATCCCCTGCTGCCTATGGCTGAAATTGAATGAACCTATTACCAAGGCTGGAGTGTCTTCATGCTTGCTTCATGAGACTTCAGAGCGTCCCTTCTTTTGGATGCTTCCATATATACAGCAGAAGCTTTTAGAGTTTTTGCCATTGTGTATGAGGCTCCCAGGAAGTTATATCCATTACATGGCCTCCAGCTTTTCCCTTGTCAGCCAGCTGGCCTTACTGGAAACACATGGTCTCATTTCAATGGCACCTTTGAGAGCTGTGGGAACATTGGATGGGCTTTTCCCAAAAGGGCTGTGATAGCAAATTGGGGGTGTTCATAGCTGTGTGCAGAACATCTTGAGATCTGCAGGCTAGCCATGCCATGGCTTCTGTGGCAGATCAGGGCTGGGTAGGACTGTATGAATTTCTCATGGGAGATGCTGGGAGAGACTGATGGGGAGCGCTAGAAGAATGGCAAAAATGCATATTTGTGCAGATATGTCAAAAAAAAAAACAGCTGACGGAAAGATTGCAAGGACAAACACTGGTTGGAAGGGCCAGTGTGTTGGTGTCTTGATATAGACTCAGTCCTGGCTGGTGTTCTACTGTCTGTATGCCACTGGTTGCTCCTCGCCCTGGCAGACTCTAGTTGGCCACAGCTTTCTTGAGCACTGTACTCACACAGTTTTCCCAATTCCACTGTTGCTCTCTGTATGAAATGAGATGGAGGCAAGAAACCGAGCCTAGATTGGATGTTAAGGGAAGTGCTAACTGTGCCATTGGATGTGGGGACTAGATGTTGCGGGACCCCAACTTGGCTTCATATTTCATCACCCAGTGCTCATGGAAAGAACAAATTGTATTTGTTTATGTACATTTATGAAAACCAGATCCTAGCAGTGCTCAGGCCGAGTGCTGGGAGCCCCTCATGGATCTGGAAACTCACAATCCTTAAAAAATCACATTAAACTACTTAAAGGGAAATAAAAACTGGATGTGGGCCTTTGTGCTGCTTCAAGAATAAGGTCTAAAATTTGTTGGAGTTTTTTTTTTGTATTTTTACCTTAGAAATTCATTAGAGGTTTTGTCTGTCCTGAAAGATGCAATGACCTTGTTTCTTTCTATTCTTTTTCCCTAAAATTTCCCATTATTGATGCTTCTGGTGAGTTCCACCAGTGGTAGCAATGTTGGCAGCTGTAGCATAGACAAGACTCTCAGGGCTGTTGGCATTTTACCACTGTCAACTATGCTGTTCTTTTAAAACATGGAGGCTCCCAAAATTACTAACACCAGGGGAGGGGAACATAGTGTAGACAAGGCTTTGGTCATCTGTTTCCCCCAAGGGATTGGGCTGAAATGGAGATGCCCAGCTAGGATGAGATGCCTCATACTGTGAATGCTATCACCCATGTCTCCTTCTGAACCCTCCTAGTGGCCCTTGCACACAAACAAGAGAACATTTGCTTCTAATCATGCTCTGGGTCCTTCTGAAATGAAACCATTTCAAAGCAAGTCTATCTATTCTTGCTAAGGACCACAGCCTTGGTAACAACACCTCATTGTCAACCACAGCCACAGGCCTCATAGCATCAGCACAGATGTGCTGCCTTCATCCATAGCCAGGAGGAGATCACTGACCAACACTACTAGTTCAGTTTCTGTCCCTTACCCAGGTCTAAGCCCAGATAGACCATCTCAGGGCAATCGGAAGATTGAAGATACTGCCACAAGAATCCTCAAGAATCTTTTTTCAGAGATTAGATACCTATTAAAAGCAGGCCAGATTATTAGCATCAAGAGTTGGTTTCTTGTGTTAAGGTCTCACCAGAGCCTCCTGGAGATCACCTGGCACTGACATTCTCTGTGAACAAAGGGCCCACTCTGCTGGCCTTTACCAGCCCAGAGGGATCTGGTTTCATTACACAGTTAGTTACCTGAAGCACCCCAGTGCCTTTTTGACCACAGCTACATTTTGAGCAGAGGTTTTCATTGACTTGGCTATAGTGATGCCCTGGTCTCCTTCCTGAATGGTTACAGTTAACTAAGAACCCAGCAATGTGTGTGAGTAATTAAAATGACTACTTCTGATCTGCATTAATTTTCATTACACAACACTGAACCCCATCTGCCCTGATGCTGCCCTTTCCTCTACCTTTGTGAGGTCTCTGAGGAGTTTCTCACCATCCTCTGTAGTCTTGCATAACCTAAGTAATTCAGAGTTATCTACAAATGCTACTGCCTCTTTGTTCATATCCTTTCCCAGAGAATTGAGATGTAAGCAGAGTCAGGATAAGCCCTACACTGACATCTGGTGGAAAGAAGTTCAGAGAGTGTATTTGCATAGGTATGCCCACCCTATCCCAGACTCCCAAGCTGTGGGATTGCTTGGTGACAAATTGCTCACCCTCAGATGGGTGGTACTGGCTAGACATGGGACATGGGTTCCAAAACCCAAAGAATTGAGAGAGGTTGGGGACAGGTATCTGTGCCCGATGGTGCAGTTTCCTTGTGGAGCTAGAAGCACCAGTTGCACCCCCTCCTCTCTCCACTGTGGAATGTCAGAGATGATTTTTTTTATTCCCTCAAGAATTTAAATACAGGTTACTGAGCTGAAATCACTTTGGGCTAATGGTGCACTAGCACTGGGGCTCCCCTACTATGAGCTGGAATCACTAAGAGCTGAAAATCACTAAAAGCTAAAATCACTGAGCTGAGAGCACTGAGTACGGTGCTAACTAGTGTGGAGCCCAAAGCTATACTGTGGAACAGAGCTGCTGGCGGAGTGGAGCAGTTTGTGGGGACGGCTGGAGCGGATCATGGGACAGCTGGTGGCAGCAGAGTGGCTGACAGAGCGGAGTAGCTGTGGGACAGGTGGAGCGGCCCACAGAGCGAGCGGAGCTGAGCAGTTTGCAGAGAGAACCGGAGCAGCTCATGGAGCAGAGCAGCTGGTGGAGCGGAGCAGTTTCTGAGGACGGCTGGAGGAGCAGCGTACAGCGGCTGGTAAAGCGGAGCAGTTCGTGGAGAAGGTGGAAGCAGAACCCACGGAGAGGCAGGGCAGTTGGCCCAGGACCACGTAAGGTGCCCCTTTCTATCCAGGCTGGGGGGAGGGACCTCTACAGATAAACTCTCGAACTCTGGGGTGGCATTGACCAGAGACTTTTGGGTTGTTGGACTTTGAGGTGATTGGACTTAAAACCCTAAGGGGAAAAAGGACAGTGCCAAAAGTACTTGGAGGTGGGTTTTTGTTTATGGTTTGTGTTATAACCCTGTTTGTGGTGTTTCTCCAATGGGATGCCGCATTAATTCCTTCTTTTATTAAAAAGATTTTGCTACACAGACTCCGTGCTTGCGAGAGGGGAAGTATTGCCTCCTAGAGGCGCCCAGGGGGGTGTGGTATGTGAGTGTCCCAGGTCACTGGGTGGGGGCTCGAGCCGGTTATGCATTGTGTTACTGAAACGGAACCCCTGGATACTGAACCCGGCCCTTGTTGCTGCCAACTCAGAGGGGCAGAAGGGTTACAGATAAATACATTTAAACAACAGTCCCAGCATAGAACCTCAGGGCACCCCACTGTTAAGCCTTTGCCATGCTGAAAATTGACCAATTATTCTGACTCTGTTCTCTATTACTTAGCCAGTTTCTGGTCTGTGACAGAACTTTAACCTCTCACTTCGTGACTACTCAGTTTAATAGCAGTTTTCAGGTATCTAAAAGGGTGTCATCAGGAGGAGGGAGAAAACCTGTTCACCTTAGCGTCTAAGGATAGAAGAAGAAGCAATGGGCTTAAACTGCAGCAAGGGAAGTTTAGGTTGGACATTAGGAAAAAGTTCCTAACTGTCAGGGTGGTTAAACACTGGAATAAACTGCCTAGGGAGGTTGTGGAATCTCCGTCTCTGGAGATATTTAAGAGTAGGTTAGATAAATGTCTATCAGGGATGGTCCAGACAGTATTTGGTCCTGCCATGAGGGCAGGGGACTGGACTTGATGACCTCTCGAGATCCCTTCCAATCCTAGAGTCTATGAATCTATGGCCTCTTGTGAGGAACTTTGTCAAAGTCTTTATGAAAGTCCAGATAAACTGTGTTAACCAGCTCTCTATTAGCCACTCTTTTGCTGACATGCTCACAGAATTCTAGCAGCTTAGAGAGGCATGCCTTTTCTTTACAGAGGCCCTGCTGGTTTTCCCTATCATGTCCACCTCTGCAATTTACAAATCTATTTTTAATTACCAACTCAGCCAGTTTACAAGGTACTGACCGTAATGCTCACTGGTTTGTAATTCCTTGGATCACCCCAGTGGGTTTTTTTTAAAGATCAGTACAGCATTTATACTTCAGCCTCCCAGTATAGAAGTTGATTTTAACGAAAGAATGCATATTTTTATTAGCAACTCAGTCACTTCATTCTCCAGTTCCTGCAAAAAAAACAAAACAAAAAAAACTCTTGGGTGAACGCCATCTGGGCCTGCAGACTTCTGGCTTTATAATAAATCTGTTTCTCCATAGATTCATAGAGTTTAAGTCCAGCATGGACCATTAGATCATCTAGTCTGACCTCTTGTACATCACAGGCCATCAAATTTCAACCAAGTTACTCCTATATTGAGCCAAATAAATTGACTAAAACATATCTTCTAGAAAGGCATTCAGTCTTGATTTGAAGACACAGAGTATGGAGAATGTGCCACTTCCTTGGTAGTTTCTTTACAACAGTTTGGTCACTGTTTTAAATTTTGTGCCTTATTATTCCTAACTTTGTCTGGCTTCAGCTTCCAGCCATTGGTTCTTGCTATGTCTTTCTCCAATAAATGTAAGTACCCTTTGGTACCTGGCATCTTCTCCCCATGAAGGTACTTATATACTGTAATCAAGTCGTATGCTGACAAAGGCAGCGCGCTCCTGGTCGGTTGGTGCTGTTGGTCACCAGAGGGGAGCCAGGAGCCAGCATGACAGCAAAGGGTTGTGACAGGAGCAGTGGGGAGATGTTTACCCAAGAACTGCTGAACGCAAGAAGCTCTGTGCTTGGAACAAGAATGCCTCTGTGATGGGCAGTGAGGAGCATGGCCTTGGAAGTTGGAAGCAGCTTTGTACTCTCTTTGCTTGGCTTCTGCAAAATGCCAAAACCCACGAACAAAGTTACCCCCAAAGCTGTAAATGCATTAGTGGGAGTTTGTTCCCTGTAAAGTTTCCCTCATTCATGACTTTTATGGGCTCTGTGTTTTGTTTATTTCCTTGGCCCAGCTTCTCTCCTGCCTGAGTCTCTGGTCTCGTTAGTGCCCAGGACTCAGATAGGGTTGAGGACTTGTTCTCCAAGGAAGCTCCCATAGTGAGAGGAACTTACATAGAGCCACTTGTGTCCGGAGTGAGAAGGGTAGATAAGAGGAGCTATAGGACTTTTTTCCATCAACATGGTCCCATCTGATATAGGCAGTCCCCATGGTAGTGATGGAGCTGGTTCCCAGAGGCTCAGGGCTTTCCTTGTGCTAGAAGAGAATTGCTTTATTTCATGAATAGTTTATCAGAGGGTGAGAGACTCGTACTGGCATAACCCAGTCAGGCTGCACAAATGGTACGTATGACTGCAAACCCCTTCCTGGGATCAGGCTCCAGATGCCTCAGGATGCCACTTCACCTGACTCCGTACCATTAATCTAACGCAGTGGTTCCCAAACTTTAATAACCTGTGAACCCCAATGTCAAGTCTCGCAAGCCCCCTCCTAAAAATGACTACTTCCAGAGATTTTCTCCTTTGCCCAAGTATCAACTATAAAAGCAGTGATCTTGGAAATATGAAATTTGTTTTTATGACATGCTTATTACACACTATTTATTATTATTATTTATCATTATAGTATTTTTATTATATTATGAAAACAGTAACACTCTTCCAGATCTCACTTTTGTAGCTTGTATCGCTTTGAATAAGCCTGTTATAAGACAAGGCTCCCATGTTTCATCAAGGAGTATCAGATGTGAAACAGTATGAAGGTATTTAAGAAGCCACTCAAAGAGTTCCTCCTACACAAGCATTCAGGTCTTGAGCAGTCCAGGCAAACAACACACATTACAACAAAGCTTAAACTTATTCTTCATAATAATTTAAAAAACAATACTAGCTGCCTATTTAATTTTAAAAACAGCAAAATATATCCACCTCCCTTTCCATTTCTTATGAGGAGTCTTGAAGTTTAAATCTCCACAGTGTAATAGATAGGCTTACTTTGCTTAGCTCTTGGAAGTCCAGTGTCTCTGGGCTGCTGGCCCAGTGCTGCCTGGGGTCCCTAGGGACAGCTCTATCTGCCATTAGGGAATTTTCCCCCAAGAACCCCCTGTAACATTTCATAAACCCCCAGGGGTTCATGAACTCCAGTTTGGGAACCACTGATCTAATGGATGCAGGCGTTTGTATATTAGCCCCAGCTTGGATTCCTTATTGGAATGGTTCCCTTTTATACAAGACAGAAGAGAGATCAGGCTGGCCTCAGCAGCAGACTGACCAGCTCCAGAGGCAGCTCCCTTCTTCCTAGCAGATGTTAGGCTCCTCTTCTGCATAGCTCTCTCCAGAGCAATTAATTTAAAACAGGCGCAAAGTAGAACATCAGTTGTAACAATGTACCATTTTTGTCTGTTTGCAGGAGCTGGCATGTGCAAGTGTGACTGACTCAAAGATAACTAACCCCTGGGCTGCTGTATTAAACTCTAGTACAGCCCATATTATCCCACAGCAATGAATCTGTTCCCTGCAACAGTCCTACTGAGGCAGGGTTGCTTCTTATTTGCTCTGCTAATGTGAGTGAGCAGTATAGTGCTGCTCTGTGTGCGCCTCTGCACAGACGCTCCGGCACACAGGTCTTAGGTCCAGAGAACTGTTTATCTGGAGTACATGGGATGAGAGGAACTGGGTCTCGTGTCTGGTGCCCATCTGTTTGCTGTGGTATGGTCTTCCATTCCTCTGGTGGACATTGAACGAACAGACAGGCAGGCAGGCAGACAGAAGGACCTGCATAGGGCTGGCACTGCAGGCGGAGGGGAAAGTGAGTAAGAGGCTGGGAGCAGCTGCTGCCTCTCCTTGCACGTTTCCCAGACTGGCTTTCTTAATTACTCTGAGCAGGTTCATCACCTGGCTGCACGGTATTAGGACATGCATGGTGAATGGTTCCAGCATCATCTCTACTTCAGGTGTTCCCTGAGTTCACGCCATTCAAGCTGAGTGCACCAGGACAGGAAGGGGGTTACCTCTGAGCATGGCCATGCGGGCAACAGGCTTTGTGTGACTGCCCAGGTGCTTGTGTGGCCAGGCAGGGGATTTCTTTGACTGTTGCAGCCCATCAAGCTCAGTTCAGTCTGCAATCTCAGCTCTACTACAGTCCATGCTGCAGCCTTCCTCATCCGCTGCAGTTTGCTCATCCCTGGGGCCATGCTACCCCTGCCCAGGGCCTGCAGGGACTCTGCAGCCCCCAGGTACTCATAGGAGCTGCATGCTTTTTTGAGAGTGTAAGACTATTTTCCAGTGCATGCTGTGGGCTGCATGTGAAGTGGAGAAAGAAGCCATTGTGCCCCCTGGGTTCGGTGCTTTTATACTGAGATGTTTTCCAGGAAAGGTGAGTGCAGCTTGCCCAATTAGCATCCAAACATTTCTTTAGTGACAGAACCGGACTCTGTATTATCCTGGAGGGTGATGGGCTGATATGAGATACAGAGTTCTGAGCCAGGAAGCCCTGTGGGAGATGCATCAGGAGAGGCACTGGGAGGTCGCTAGCATTGCGGTGAAATGGCAGGGTCTGGAGGGAGTTAAGAGCGGGCGCTGCTCACCTTGACTGGCACACAGGAGGCTAGGGTTTCGAGCATAGCAGTGTGGGTTCATATAGAACACTCAGGGCGCAGCTGCAGGAGCGTGGCATGGTCATTGTAGTATATATTCTTTTTCCATAGGACTCAAGGAAGAATCGTTTTCCCCGTCTCCCGGCACACTGGGTCTTCGCGCACTGTCCGGCGCTACCCAGCTGGTAATACTCAGCTAATGTCCAATGCTCTACCCAATGGGAATGGGCATGAACAGAGCAGCTCTGGACCACATGCAGCCTATCAAGAGCATACTCTGTCTCTCTGGGGTAAGACCTACTGGGCTGCCAGTATTTCTGAAGGACCTCCTTGGGAGGGGCTGCATTTGCTGATGACACCAAAATGATAATCAGAGGGGTAGCAAATACACTGGAAGTCCAGACCATCTACCTAGCACCTCACAGAGTGGAGGGGCTGTAGGCAATACACTGGGATTCAGCTTTAGTGAGTGAGTGGAAAGTCCAACCTCAATGAGAGGGAACTAAGCAGCATGGAGAGAAACCTAGGGGTGAAGGAGGAGTCTGCAGCGAACAGCAAGTGCTGGAAATGGTTTGGGTGACAGGATTTCAGCAAATGGAACCTATACTCCTAGGGGCACAAAAGCCAGTAATGGGTGCATGCATGTGTGTGAACCGAGAGAGGGCATAATGCTGCTCTCACACTGCTCTGGAGCCAGCAGTTCCCTGGGATGGTGTTGCAGCTCTAAAAAGAGAGAGAAAGCAAGTACGAATGCTGCAGGGATTGGCGAAGCCCCATTGCAAAAGGATGGACTGAGGGAGAAAAGTGCAGATGGTAAGGAAGAGAGAAGCTTGGGGGAATATGATAAATGCTCCCAGAGATAGTAACTTGGGATGGGAATTTCACACTCTGGACATTGTCTGAGTCAATTCTCTCTCAGTATAATCAGAGAGCAGGGATGCAGCAATGCTCTTCTCCCTGATTTGGCTGTGGATGTCTGATTTGTATAACCTATATGTGGTTGGTTCTCTTGGCTGGTCCCCATAGGCCTTGTAAAGTGCAGAGAGGCAAGGCTGCTAGACATAGCTTGTTTGAGATTGCCAGGAGAGAACCCCACCCTGATGCACCTAGGAAGGGTTCAAAGTGCCCTCTGCAGCTCCTGAATGGGGGCTCTCTCCTGTGGGCCTCCTGAGATGTGGGGTACAGAATGTGCAGGTGGCATCTAGCCAAATAGCTCCAGACTGTGGGCTGGCTGTGCCCTTTCGCCCATTTGTTGCCAGCCAGCAGAGCACGGCAGGCCTGGAGAGAGAGAGCCTGCTCCTTTTTCTGGTTTGAATAGTTTAACTATTTTTTTTCTCTCCTTAAAAACAAACAGCTAGGAAATTCTTCACAGAAAACACTGTTAAGGAACAAGAAGAGTGCATGGTGAAATGTCTGGAAGTCAGGAAATGCCACAGTTAGGGCTTGACTACATACCGGTATAATTATACCTGTACATCTGTACTGGTAGTACCCCCTGTGGGAACACGCTTATTCCATTATTAGTGGCCTTTCCCCAGTTTAGCTTATACTACTTCTAAAATAACATTAGCTAAATCCGAAAAAGGCCAAGAAGCAATGGCCAGAATCAAAGAACAATTTAGACCCCTAGGCAGAGAATGACTCCCTCTCCCCACAGTTATAGCAGAGCAATGATCCAGTCAGAGAAAGTGTGCAGCAGTGCACAGCCACAGCTGCCCTGGTGCCTGGCATGCCATGTGCAAGTCCTGCAGTTAGGGTGCAGATGCTCCTGGGACTTGGCTCTGTTGCTTCCATTCTGCACTGGCCTTTTCCTTCACAGGGGCCAACCTGACAGAGAAAATCCGAAAGATAAAGATTGTCTTCACCCCTACGATCTGCAAACAGACATGCCGGAGTGGCCACTGCTACAACAGCTGTGAGAAAGGGGACACCACCACCCTGTACAGCCAGGGGGGGCAGAACCATGACCCCAAGTCTGGCTTCCGCATCTGTGAGTATTGCAGGGCTCCAGCCTCCTCCCTGCCTGGGCTCCTCCTCCTGTCTCAACAGGCCCTACAGACTTAAGCCATGGCTTCTCCCTGTGCTCAGAAGAATGTCTCACTCTCCTAATCAGGAACTATTTCATCTTCTCTGGGGGCCGACCTCTCACACACACCCCCACTCCCTTCCCTGGGAGGGGGGAACCTCATCTTCACCCTACTCCTCCCATTCTGGGTGGCGGGAGAACGGATTTCAGTCAGAGCCGCAGACAGGCCTCACAGTCTTGCTCCCAGGCAGGGCCAGCTTGCTGCTTTCATTGGCATCCAGTCTTGGGGCTGCCTTTCATCACCTAATTTCATCCAACTCTCTCCTTTCACTCATATGGCAGCCAGCAGAGCTGGCTTCAGGTTGTGAGTTGTTTCAGTGAACAAGGCTGCGGAAATCTTTCCTCTTGTTTCCTGGATGGTGGGATTGCCTGGGAATTTTCTGTGTCATCTAGTGAGTTGGGCAGGCTGTCTGCCCCTCACACCAGGGATCCACTCAAGCACTGGCTCCCTGGGTGGTGGGATAGGGCTTTTCATTTGCTAGCCTTGGCAATCCCCTGGGGGTGAGACGAACTGTTTCAGAAGCACTAGAGTCCCTCCAAAACCAGAGGAGTTTGAGAGAAGCCCTGGCAAAGGCCAAGCGGGTGGTTTGTGTGAATTGCCCCAACACAGCTGGGTGTCTCCTCCCAAAGACTGATTGAGTGGTCCCAAAATCTCCTGACTAGTGAGTGTCTCTAAGTGGAGTTCTTGGAGAATGGTGGGTGCCCATCTGCAGGGCTGGCTCCAGCTCTTTTGCTGCCCCAAGTGGCGAAGAGAAAAAGGGGGAAAAAAAAAAAGCCTTGATCGGCAGCACTTCAGTGGCTGCTTTACCGCGCCGCTTCATTCTTTGGCGGCAATTCGGCAGCTGGACTGAGGGACCCGCTTCTGAATTGCCGCCGAAGACCCAGATGTGCTGCCCCTTTTCATTGGCCTCCCCAAGCACCTGCTTCCTGCGCTGGTGCCTGGAGCTGGCCCTGCCCATCTGCCAGGCACACAGCTTCACCCCATGTCTAACAGGTCACTAGGGACCTGAGGCAGGAATGTCTCATCGATCCAGGAGAGAGGTTGATTTGTTAGTTAACCCCAGGCACCTAACTCTTGTTAGAATAAGCCCTGGGTCATCTGCTTCAATCCTGCCCTGTGATGAGAACTGAAAGGAGTCACTTAGGGTGTCATTTGCGGATGCTTTCCTAAAGCTGTGGAGGCAAACAACTCCTGCTTCCCTTCTCATTCCTCCATCCCATCTCAGTGCTGTATCAGCTTCTGCAGACATGAGACAGGCCCAGAGAGAGGCTTCAAACTCAGTCCTCTGCCTGTTCCATGTCCATTGAGCTCCCCTGTCCCTTGGCTTGTGAATAGTAACCCCTGCCCAACCAGGTTTCTTGGTAACTCTGATGCTGAGGGCAGGGATGCTGAGGGCATGCTAACTCCTCTCTGACTCCACTGTGTGCTGTTACAACCACCTCTAAGAGATCCTGCTGGTGCCAGCAGTATCACCCTGGCTCTGTGGGGCTTTGCAGCCATGTGTGTGTGTGTGTCTGTCTGTCTGTCTGTCTCTCTCTCTCTCACCAGCCACAGTGACAAAGCCCAAGGGAGAGCAGATCTTCCTCAGCGTCTGACTGAAAGAAACTCGCTCCATTCTGAGCTAAGCTAGGGTCTATGGTTTCTCCTCTTGCTCTCTGCTGGTTAGAGTGACCTTCAGTGGTGAATCCAGGCTGCGTTCAAGAAATGAAGTGCCTGCCTGCTGCTGTGCTGGGCCTGCTGCTTGGTTACTGCAAGGCTGCTGCCGGGCCAGGCCGCTCGTCTGGGATCCCAGGCTGATGCTGGGCCGCTCCCCAGCCAGAGGGAGTAGCTAGGCTCCTCTGTTAAGCTGGTCTCTCTTTGCCTTACAGATTTCTGCCAGATCCCCTGCCTGAACGGAGGGCGCTGCGTTGGCAGGGATGAGTGCTGGTGCCCGTCTAACTCCACAGGGAAGTTTTGCCACCTGCCAGTTCCAAAACTGGAAAAAAACCAAGTGGGAAGAGTCCCAAAGACCCTGGCCAGCGGCTCCATAAAGCAGTCCATGTACACGCTGCCTCTGTCCAACCAGCTCGGTGAGCATGGGCCTGGGCCACCCACCCTTTCGGGCTGCCTGCACATGTGGTGTAAAGAGTAGCTCTGGCTGGATATCTGGGCCCAGCTACCCTCCAGAGCATGGGCTTGCAAAGATAGTGCCAGGCTGCTTGTGTCCTGGAAATCAGAACATTTCTGGATAGGGATGTGTGGAATTCATGGGGCAGGAGAGGGAGGGCTCTGATCTCGGAGATAATAGGAGGAGGAAGCAGTGGGGCTAGCTCTGGGGTCAGTGGAAGAAGGAGGTAAGGGGTTGGTCCAGTGACAGTGGATCCCTTAACCCTGACACACTCTCTGCACCTTGGATAGCCCCATCCCTCGCACTCACCCCACATTCCACACGTGAAGTAGGTGATGGAGTGATTGTTATTAGATTAAAATATTGTGCCTGCCCTTCCCCCAAGCCTAGTGCCAGTTTCCTCCCGGGAAGCCCATGACCTCCCCACCTTGCTGCAAAACCCTCCAGGTCTCTCTCATGCCCACAAGTGAGAACACACCTCTGAACAGGTCCAGGTATCTCAGTGTTCCAGCGCCCTCACCCTCTCCTCTCCGAACCAGTCATTTATTAGATCATGGACTTTCTGGGAGGGCCTGGGAAAGGGTGCAAGTGCCAGAATTTGTGTGTGGGAGCTTGTTGCGAGCACATGGTGACAAGGCCATGTGAGAGTGCATGCAGATGAGCAAGTCCCGAGTGTGCAAGGCCTCAGCTACCCAGAGGCAGCAGAACCTGAGTGCTGTGCCTTTTTCATGCTGTGAGAAGCACCCACAGGAATTAAACCCTACTGCTCTGTTGAGGCAGTGCTCAGAGTAGGAATTTCAATGCATGGCTGTCAGGGAATATCAGAGTTCGGGTGCCCACAGTGCCATGGGCGCAGCCACAAGGCTGAATTCAGTGGGAGCTGGGCATGTGCCTCTGAGTGTAGTCTGTGCGAAGCCTGCAATGGGAACACTGGATTCTCCTGGCTTGTGCATATAACCCCTACCCCCACCGTAGCATGACATTAACCAAGAGTGTTGCACTTAAGCACTGTCCTGTGGGTTCTTGATGAGCTTGTCTCAGGTTGCGCAGGAAGGCTCTTCAGGGTTTGCCCAGCTGGGAGACTAGGGAGACGTTTTCCTTCATGACACAGGTTTTCTCTGGATTTCCCAGTGTGGTCGTCCCAGAGTGGCCTCAGCAGTCAGTGTCCCCTCCACAGTGACTCACTGGCAAACAAGGAGCTGCTCCCAGTGCCAAGTAGGTCACCTGGGCAAGCGTAGCTGAATTGTCAGTGTTGGTCTAAACTCATCTTCCAGCTTCCTTAAACCCTTCCCTGGTGAACGTCCACATCAAGCACCCTCCAGAGGCCACTGTGCAGATTCACCAGGTGGCCAGGGTGAGGGGCGACTTGGGCCAATCGGAGGAGAACAGTGTGGAGGCTGTACTCCTGTCTCAGCTACCCACTGGGCCACAGCACAGCTACAGCAATGGGAACAGCAACAGCATCACCACAGAGAGTGGCCAGCAGCAGCGGCCCCCAGAGCTTATGGGGAGATGTTTCCGGGAGACACTGCATGGACAGGTAAGGGCTGCACCTGTCCTACTTTGGGGGAGGTGGTGCATGGAGCAGTGAGTGTGTATGAACATGACTGCAGTCCATGTGGCGCAGTGCGTGTGCGGCATGCTGGTATGCAGGCTGTGCGTGCAGAATGCAGTGCATTTGAGTGGTGCACATGCTGCATCTGTGTGCTGTGTGTGCAGCTGCAGTGATGTAGTGCCTGGATGTGACCCAAAGTCGGAAAAAGAGGGCATGCCAGTGGGACCTGGGGTCGCTGCCTGGACCCCGTCGTGCTCTGTGCCTGTGTTGCTCAGCCCTGACACCTCTCACATACAGTCTCCTTTGAATAGGTGCCCTACTTCTAGAAACATTTACAACAAGACTGTCTGATTACTGGGTAGGAAACATAGGAAAGTTCCCCTCAATCTCACACAGTAAGTGAAAGTCTGATTTTCATGGCCTGTTGCCTTCCTGTGCATCTTGGTCAGAGCTAGGGAAGCAAATGCCCCTGGGGAGTTGTCTAGCCCTTCCCCTGCACTGACTGCATTTTATTATTTTGCTTTTCCCCATTGGAGATTTCTGGCCCCCAGTCTAACACCTGCGAATTCCCAGGGGCGAGCTCTGAGTGAGACCTATAGTCTGATGGACCAGGACTCTTCCTTCTCCCCCAGCACCATGAATACAGCCCTTGCTCTCAATCTATTCCTGGTACCTTTCCCGTCATTTGCACTTTTCCATCCAAAACATTTTTAGCTGGATTTAATTCTCAGCGATTTCCTAAAGCAAAAATAAATGAGATCAGGCCCCAAACATTTGACATGTGAATGCAGGACTGGAAAAGCCCCATTCAGCTGTGTGAAGATGGAGAGCTCTCTAAACCCGATCTCGGTCCCAGGGGGCTCTTCCTCCGAGCGGCCAAGTTAAAAGAGGCCCCATTAGAGATATGATGGTGCTCTCCTGGGACCATCAATCTGCAGAGGGGGGCTCTGCAGTAGGAAGAGGGGCCGCGCTTGCTGGGAACATGCCTTGTTTAACTGGAGCTGTAGCCGAGCAGCCTGGGTGACGGCGAGGAGCCCAGGCAGGAAGTATTTGTCTCTTCTGTCTGTGTCTGAAGCAGAGGTTATTGGAATGTGAGCACTGGGCATGTGGCCATGTGTCAGATGGATGGGGGCCAGATTTGGCCTGTGGGCTGCGACATCTCAACTCTAGCGAGGAAGCTTGTAATCCAGAAGGGGAAAGAGACTCATTAAGCAAACAAAAGCATCTTACCACAAGCTCCGCATGTGGGCTGGAGCTGTGCACCCATCTCACTGGGTAATCCCCGGGTGGCTCAGAGCAGGCACTGGCCTTATCCTGGGCCTTGCTTGGTGATCATCTCTGGGTTATGCTCTGCTCTGTCTAGCATCCCAGCCCCTCCAAGGGGGCAGTCATAGAGAGGCTCTTGTTTTTCTGTCTGCTAGACTGTTTACTGTCTTAAACTGTGTCCCTGGTCCTGCTCTGGCCCTGCAGGGAGCTTTGCTGTGATGGCTGTGTTAGTGTCTAGCAAGAGGCAGTCATCCTCTGTGCTGGCTCTGCTCCCCTCCTCTGCAGTGAGCCATGACTTTATTCCTCCTCCTTGCCCCTCTCATTCTACACCACCTCCCATGCTGCCCTCCCTTGGATACTCTTGCCCTGGAAGGATGGAGGGGCTGTGAATGGTGCCTGGCATAGTCCCACTCTGAGAATCCTGATGCCTCCTCTTCTCCGTTGCAGTGTGCTAACCCACTGGAAGGCCTGGCCAAGTTTGAGGATTGCTGTGGCAGTGTGGGGCTCTTCTGGGGGGTGAATCGGTGCATCCCATGCCCCCCGAGACCAGGTAAGTGCTGCTCCAAGGGAAACTTTAATGGGGACAGTCCATGGCTTCTCAGTACCAGAGCTGAGCTTTCTCCACATACACTACAGAAAGCAAGGGGATCCAAAGAGAACAGAGGGCTGCTCCAATCAGCTGAGGAAGCACAAGGCCCCTCTCATTTCAGGCCTTTTGGAATGTAGATGTCCTTTGCTGAAAGCCTCTGGGAAGGAGGGCATGTCTAACGCGGTGTCTTGGGTGATGCTTGCCCTTTCCAGCCTCAGCCCACGCGCTGGGAGGAGCGGTTTGGTTTGGGTGCTGACTTGAAGCCCAGCACTTTCCCCACAAACCGCCTCTGTAAAAGTTCAATGCAGCCAGTGGCTCGCTCTATGCCAGATACATTAGGAGGGAGAAACAGGAAAACAACGGCCGAGGTTTTAGGAGGTGCAGCCCTAGATTAGCCAAGGAGGCTGCAGACTCAGCTGATAGAGTTACGGGCCTGCTCTAGGCCCAGCGTGGGCTTGGCAGGGGCTCTGGAAATAACACTACATCAAACAATTGGCAGGAGTGTGCTTGGAGTCCGTTCCAGGGACACAAGAATCCAGCTCAGGTTTTTTTGGTCCCAAGAGCTGAGCAGACTGATCCAGCACAGTTATAGAGGAATCCTCAGCCATTAGGCTAGGACCTTGGGCCCTTACTGTGGGGCTCATTCCTTGGGGTGCTGTGGTTTCTGGAAGGGTCCCCCAGCCAGGGGAGGGCGAGGGAGTTTCCTATGGACTGGATGACTCCTGCACTGTTCAGGACTGCTGCCCTCTCTCTGTGGGAACACGGAGTTACCAGCAGGTAGTGTTGGCAGCTTGGCAAGATGGGCTTAGTTTTGTGCCCCCATGCTGCTTGTGGGATGGTGGATGGGGCTTGGGGCTTGCTGCCCGCCCCCATCCTCAGTGGAACAGGGCCTGGGGCTTGCCTCTCCCCTTTTGTCATGATGGGGCCCAGTGCTCCAGGACAGGGGCCGGTGTCATCCCCCCCTGCTTGGCAAATACAGGGCCACTAAGATGGTCCTAGCACTCCCTGAGTGGAGGTCAGGTTTCAATCCCATAGTGGGGTGAGCGCATGAAGCTGGCGTGCAGTCTGGGGAGGGGATTACTGCATTGGAAAGGAGAGTCTCATGTGACCAAATAGCTGCTGCCAGTAACCACTCAAACCTGTGCGCAGCCAGCCAGGTCTGCCCCTGCCTCCCAGGCTCCTTCCATCCCAGCCGTGGTTAAGCAGCTAGAGAGCTTGCCAGGGGAGATTGTCCGGGGCTGCTGAGGTCTCTGCAGCCCTCTCCACCTATTCCCTGCCTGAGCCTTGCTGGATGGCAGGGACACCCTCTCTCCAGGCTCAGTGCAGTGCGATGCCAGCATTAGAGTCACAAGCGCTAAGTCCCTGCTCTTAGCATATCGTGCGTCAGGCTGCAGCTCTCCCCACAGACCTAGCGTGGCTTTACGAGAGCGGGGAGCCGGTGCCCTAGGATTCCTTATTAGGATTAGATCAGCCTCTGTTCAGAGCCCCCATAAGAGACACAGGACAAGCTTCATTCCCCCTATCATGGTGATCTCGCAAAAGGCAGCGTGCTGGCCCCAGAGGCACCGTCAGCCTTATGGACAGAGAAAGGAATGGAAGCCTGGTGATGGAGCTAGCCAGGCCAGTGTGGTGTGAGTGCTCCTGAGTGCCGTGGAACTGAGGTCAGAGAGGGTGTGCCGAGAGGGGGTGGGCTTATTGGCAGGGCTGAAGCCAGACTAGAATGGCCCTGGGGTACCTAGTGTGGGGAGCTGGGAGAAGAGGATGTTCTCTAGTATTTGGTGAGAAAGGTGTGGGTTAGTCCTTTGAGTGAAGGGAGTTCTGTCCTGTACCAGCTGCTCTGTGGAGTGCAGTAGGCACAGTGCTGCTGAGCTCACACCTGCTTGCCTCAGCCAGCCTCACCTCATCTGTCCATGCTCGGCACTGTAGTATCAGAGCACGACCTCCTCTCTACTCCTTCCCCCTCCCCCCACCATGGGGACTAACAGAAATAGACCCCTGAGAGCTAGACAACGGGAGTAAAGGGGAAGAACTACATGGAACAGGATTGTTGGCACCTTCAGGCAGTGCCTTGAGTCAAGCCCACCTCCTGCTTGTGTGCATTTACTTAGTAATTTAGATCTTTCTGTCTTCCCTGTGCCACCTGTTGCTGGGATGACCTTTGTGTGAGATGCTTGACTGGTTTCTCCTCAGTCACGAGCTATGCTAGCTGGAGCCGTGTTCCCTGAAACGTGGACTAGGGCCTCAGCATCTTGGCACCAATGTTAAACTGAGGTGCTCTGAGCTGCTGTGACTCCCTTGCCCTGTGGGACTCTGCTGTGACCCTGCTTCTTGCTGCCTGTTTCTCTCTGCTGGCCCCAGTCTGCTCCAAGGGATGAGCATGAGCATGTGCGCTATGCGAAGGATCACATGGTTGATGGGTTCTGTACAAACAAGGAAATGTACCATAAAGGCATTCTACTCACACATTCCCCCTTCTTCCCCCCCGTATTTGGTTTCTAGCGGTGCACTGACCTTTAGCTCCATAACTGCTGTCTTCACACCTTCTCATCCCCATGTTCTTTGTGCACATCCTCCATTTCCCCTTTCTCTCCGCTCCCTTTATTGAGAGCAGGGCTGCACATGGCATCTTCATTAGGCTACTGATGGCTGTAAGAACTTCCCACCTCCCTGCTCCTCGCCAGGCGCTGGGTATCCCATACCAGGGAATTCTATAAGCGTGCGGCCCAACAGCTGTTGTCCCCTCCCCCCATGTTAGACCCCTGGATCTCAGAGAACTGCAAGGACTAGGGGGGACACAAATCCCATAGATTTTCACGGGAACTTCATGGCTGGATAGGGTGCTGCCTTTCAACTGTGCATGGCAGGTGGATGTCAGTGAGAGAATCCCAGGTTACTAATGTGTTTTGAGTTTATCACTCAGGAGTGCCCCTGATCTCTGCGTGGGAAGTCTTGGCCATCAGTGGCAGCAGGGACCAGACAGACATCCCATAGGAAGCAGGCTTCACCTCTGCAAACACGAAATCTCCACCTGTGCTCTTAGCAGATAGCTGGGGAGGGCGCTACCCTGTTATAAATAACCATGAACTCCCAGTGGCTTCCAATTCCATGGCTTGCCAGAGTGTGTCCCTGCAGCAGCTGGGGTTCTGGGGAGTGTGATACTGGTTCAGATGGCTGTTTTTCTGTTGATTGAGCTCAGACAGATGCATGCCTGTTTGGCTTTCATCAGATTAATTCCATGTGGACGTGAAAGTCAACAGCAAAGAATGCATCCCCCATCTTTTTCCTTCCCATGCCACCAGGAGATCCCGGCCTCAGTCCCTGGCTTTGGCCTATAGTCTCCCCTTGTGTACATTGGCAGAAATTCAGGTTAGCTGGAGTGGCCCAGAGCTTCCATTTTTCTCTCTCATTCTGTGCAAGTCTCTATCTCTGTTGAATCCATCCTTGCTTTACTGCTCCTTAAATGGCCCTACATGGTGGAGATCACATGGCGTGAGAACAGCCAGACAGCTGCCACGTGCTGGGGCTGGTGCAGGAGGAAGGCTGCAGTGCTTTGAATGAGGACAGTACCACTGAATTGCTGATGTACTTTTCCCTGGTATTGCTCTCAGCATCTGATGCCAGAGCTCAGACAGAAATGAGTTGGGCACAGATTCCTCTTCCACATTCTCATCTCTCTCCTGGAGGCACCAAGTGCCGGAACCTCTCTTCACCCACAGCTTTGCTCCATACCTCCTCTCCTCAGGGCTCTCAGCATCTATGAATGCTCCTTTCTCCACCCAAGGTGCTGGTATAGAGAGGCCTTCAACCTGATGCTTGGGGTGTATTGCTCTGCATTGTGCCCACCAGCAGAGACTCCACATCCCATGTTCAGAGCCCAGCTGTTTCTTTCAGACTCAGACCTGGGCCCTGCATATTGTTCATATTGTTGGGCTGTAACTTATTGACCTGGTCAGCCACACGCACAGCAGTGGTGCATCGTGCTCACATACAGCTTTCCTCTGGCACTGGAGATTTCCAAGAAAGCTCTCCTCTGTGCCCTCCTGTCCTGGGGAGCTGTGCACCAGGACCCAGTCTCGACAGCTCTTGGAATTTCAAGCATTCCAGCAACCAGAGACGGAAATGGCAGAAATTAGCTCAGTGTAAACACTTACAAATGTACTGCAGGGCAGCCAGGCAAGAGCTAGACAAATGAAGAACTTGTTTGGATTGACTTGCTGCCTGAGACACTGGATTATTAGTTGAGTCTGGAGACAGACGGACGTCTCTGCTGACTTGCCGCTTTTATATTAGGTACACATTAGTGTGTGGGAAACATCAGAGAATCGGATGGAACCAAGGCCGACAGCTCTCTGAACTCTCCTACCACGCCCGTCCTGCCATGATCAGGCCCAGCTGCTGTTCTTCATTCACCTAGCACCAGCAGCGGTATAGGCACTTCATATGCCTGTGACAATGCAGCTATGGTGGGACCCAACTGAGAGTGTCAATTCAGGACCAATTGCTTAAACAGGGCAGTTACAGCCCAAGGCTGGGGTTTTTCCACCTCTAAGGCAAACCAAACCAGCCAAAGAGGACTTCGGTTTCACCCCCCTGGCTAATACAAGTCACACAAGCAACTTCCTTAGACACTCCAGTTTCCCAGTATCACGACCAGTGCCACTCGTCCTGGGGATGAATGGTTATGAAAACCAACACCCCAATAAAAGAAAATGGTTCTCTCGATCCCAAAGAATCAAGCCCAGACCCAGGTCAAAATACACATCAGATCTTACCACAAATCATGCTGTTGCCAGTCCTTTAGAATCTAAAATCTAAAGGTTTATTTATGAAAGGAAAAAGATAGAAATGAGAGCTAGACTTGGCTAAATGGAATCAATTACATGCAGTAATGGCAAAGTTCTTAGTTCAGGCTTGTAGCAGTGATGGAATAAACTGCAGGTTTAAATCAAGTCTCTGGAGAACATTCCCTGCTGGGATGGGTCATCAGTCCTTTGTGCACAGCTTCCGTTTGTAGAAAAGTCTCTCCAGAGGTAAGAAGCAGGATTGAAGACAAGATGGAGATGAGGCATTAGCCTGATATAGGCTTTTCCAGGTGTAAGAACCTCTTTGTTCTTACTGTGGAAAATTACAGCAAAATGGAGTCTGGAGTCGCATGGGCAAGTTCCTGCGTACTTTGCTGAGTTACAAAGCATATTTGTCTTCTCTCAATGGGTCAGTTGTGTAGCTGATGGTTCTTAATGGGCCATCAAGCAGGCTAGGCAGAGCTAACACCAACTTGTCTGGGATGTTTCCCAGAAACACAGCACAAATTTGAAATACAGACAGTATAGAGCCAATACTTATAACTTCAACTACAAACTTATACATACATATGGACACCATAATCATAACCAGCAACCTATAACCTTGTTTTTAACACTTTATATGACCCCCTTTACATAAGATTTGGTGCCACTATAGGACCTTGGTTGCAAACCATGCTCTATATGGTCCCAGTTTATATCAATAACGTCACAGTGCCACATCTATGTCCAGTGGAGGCTGGGGCTGGGATGTGCCCAGGTGGCATTTTACTCCAAGCAGTGTATCAGCCTCACAGCTTTCATTTGCATGTGTGATTTTCAGTTGCCTGGTTTTTCCACACTCTGGTGGGTGGTGGGGGACACGGATTTCCAGGCCTCCTGAAAGAGGTGTGTTTGAGAAGGGACCTGGAAGAGGAGGGCTGAGGTGTGGAAGAGTGCACAGAGAGTGGCTTTTGCCCGCGTTAAGTTGGTGGTAAGACATCCAGGAAGAGATGTTGGAGACAGGCTGAGACATGGGATTGGGTCGGGAGGATATGTCAGGAGGGGTGAGGTAGATCTGTGGGTCACTGGTGTACTGAGGGTAATTAAAGCTGTGTGAGTGGATGAGATGATCCAGAAAGGGTTTGAAGGGATCAGAGGATGGGGCCAAATGTGGACCCCAGTGGGAGCCACTTGCAGAGTGGAAGGCAGGAAGGAGGATCCCCTGGAACAGATGCTGAAGGAATGACCAGAGTGGGTAGAGAGAACTGAGGCACAAAAGCCAAGGGAGGGCAAGACTGCAGGAAAGAGGATGTGTGATTGGCAGTGTCAGAAGTCCTTTGTGCAGAGCTTCCGTTTGTAGCAAAGTCAGTGGCAGTGTCAGAAGTCGCTGAGAGGCTGAGGGGGAGGATGTTAGAGCGGAGGCCCTGGGATTTGGCTGGGAAAAGGTCAACGCCTGTGGGGAAAGCAGTATCAGAGGAGTGTGGAGGTTGAAAGCCAGGCTGATGTTTGTGTTGTGTTGGAGAAGAAACTGAGTTACAGGGATGTAGACAGTGTCCTGGCATGAGGTCAAGAGGCCTGCGACAGGACGTGGAGTGTTAGGACCATTCACAGCAATGCAGTGTTATTTCTGCTGACTCACCAGCCTAGCTGAGTCCTGGTTAGCTTCCAGCTTGGGGTTGGAGTGCCTCTGTGAGGCACGAGGGCCAGGGAGTGCAAAGGGGAGAAAGCGAGGCAAAGGAGATGTCTTTAGCTGAGGTTTATGTCTTACTCTTAAGTTACCAACAGAGGCAAACCCCAGGCAGGGCATGAGTTTGGTCACTAACCTACTGTGGCCTCAGTGCAGTGTCCCTTGCACACCACTGAAACCGTGGGATAAAGGAGAACAGAAATTGAGAGATTTTCCCTGCAGCTAAAGTGTGTGTTACACCATATGACACAGCAAAAACTAACACAGAGGCCAGTTCCCCAAAGCGCTCAGTGATAGAAATCCCAAGAGAACAGAAAATAAAGTCCCAAAAGCTTCTCCAAGCAGATGGACCCCTCCTCAACACACACCTCTTTTTCCAGTGCACTGTATTTCCTATGGGTTTTGCCTCCCAGGGCCATTCTCAGTCTGGCAGAAACCCTGTCCTAATGCCCTTAGTGCTGCCTTTTTCAGGCATTGTCCCCACCAGCAGAGGCTCAGAGCACTGCTTCGCTTTTTCTAGGATGGGGCCACAGAATGGGAAGCTTAGCAAGATAGAAACAGCACCCATCCCTTTTCCGCAGAACCTGGTGAGCTCTGTGGGAGCATCCCTGCGAGGATAGAGAGCTGCTGGATTTGTCCAGGTGTTGTGTACTGTCTTTTGCACTGACTAAACAGCTGGGAGAAACCACTTTCCTTCTGCCCCTCCCAAACAAGCTTTCAAGAGTTTCTGGCTGGAGCAGTAAACTAGTAAAGCAGCCCCTTTCAGACTCTGCCCCTTCTCTTCTCCCACAGGATAGCCGGGGGTCAGCCTAGCAATGGGCCCAGATCGGGCAGTCCTGTAAACTCCCTGCCCAGTAGGGTTCACTCCTGCTGCTCTCCGCCCTCCTCCAACATGGGTGGAGGTTTTAACTTCATTAAGATACCGTTCTTTGAAGGCCATCATTTTATTTCAGAGGGGTAGCCGTGTTAGCCTGGATCTGTAAAAAGTGACAGAGTTCTGTGGCACCTTATAGACTATAAGGTGCCACAGGACTCTGTCACTTTTTATCATTTTATTTGTATTTCTCCCACATTTTTCAAGGTTTTGTCCTAGAGAAGAATCGGAATGTACTGGAAAGTTGGAGCCTGTAGTATCTGGCTTGGCATCTGCAATGTTCCCCACACGGACCTCCCACCGTGTTAGGCATAGCTGGCAAATGGCTGGCTGCTCCGCCTGTTGGAGCCACAGTCATTAGCTATATGGAATGGTATTGCAAGCCACATGCCATTCTCCCTGATGCACCCTTAGGCATTGTAAAAGCAATTGGAACCCTCTTGGAAATCAAACCCTGGCTGGCCTCACCACAGTCAGATCGGGGATGATGCAGAGGAAAGAGATTTAAAAGATTTGATGAAGCCTCCAGGAGGACCTAGTTCTACTGGAGTGGCACAGTCTGCCATGGACTCTGGTCTCACCGTGGCAATGCACGTGGGCATGGCTGGAAATGGGAAGGAGCTGAGGCTTACACACGATTACACTTTCATAGTGCTTCTTGGCCAGAGAGATCCCAACAGGCTTGAGACACATTCTTGATTTGCTGTCTGGAGGTCTCCCTTTGCCCATCACTCAGTTGTGGCTGAGTGGGCTGCAGCAGCTGGTTCACAGTGCACAGCAACACAAAACAGCGCATTAAATGCAGAAGAATCTTGTATCCAGTTGGAACAGCTAGTAAGGTAGAATGGAGTTACCCCAGCTGAAAATTACCCCAGCCACCAAGGCTAACAATCCAAGGTAGGATCTTAGCTGACTGCATGTGGGCAATATCCTGGTTTCACAACTTACCTCAATGACAGCACCTCCAGCAACACAGCGCCCCTCGCTCGGGCCTTGGGGAATGTTGTGACTCACGGGGAAACTATCTGTCACAGATCATCTGAAGGCAACATATCTGGACAGCAGGACTCTTTAGCCCAACGCCCTTTGGGGAGCTTTAGGGACCCCTGTTCTCAACTCTCCCAGAGTCCCTTGGGCCTTGCCATTGTCCACTGGCTCCAAGAAATGCACTCATTCCCTCACCCTGTACCTAGCAGTCTGCCTGCTCCTAGGGATGCAGTCGCTTGTGTGCTTTTCCTCTGGAGCCCATTGCTAAGGCTAAGCTGTCTGCTTTTCTGTTGGCAGTGGCTTCAGCAGCTGGGTCAGAGCTTTCTCCTCTTGGGGAGCAGGTCTTTTCTGCTGTGTGTTAAATCAGGCTGAGGTTTTAGTGGCATGCCTGGAGCCTTTGCTCAGTCCAAGGAGGATTTTGCAGTCTGTTTTTGATTAACCACGCACACTCCAGCCTGCTTCTCCCTGGCTGGCTCCATCCCTGGGATGTTTACTAAGGGCCTGTTGACTAAAACCAATGCTACAGATAGGGTCTCTTGGAGGCAGAACTCTGGGCTCCCACTAGCCATCGACTGCCTGCCACGCTGATGCCATCCCTAGCTTTTTTGGGCCCGTGCTGCACATTCTCATTGCACAGCCTTGGTTCCTTGCCTGTCTGTGCTCTAGCTAATGTCCCTCTGAGAGTTATACTCTCCTCCTGTTGGATCCTGCTTCCTTTTCTCTCAGGAGGCCTCCTGTTTGCTGCACCCTTGGTTCACTGTATGCTGACTGTTCTACCTGGCTCAGCTCTATCACTTCATAATCAGCAATGCCTCATTAACCCCTCTTCTCCCCCCACCCCCCGGCTCTCCCTGCCCCTACAGAGCTTCCTAACAATCTCTCTTAAATACCCCCCACCCCACCTCATCCAGTACCTGCACCAAATCAGTGTGTCCAGCCATTCATCGCTCTCAGTCTCTTTTGGCTTCTGTAAACCCTTGGGACTAACTCATTCCCCTTCCACGCACAGCTGCCATCGCTGTCTTGGAAGGTGCCTAGAGCACTCGAGAAGAGATGTAACCTAAAAATGCATTCACTGAAGTGTGCAGAGACCTGGCCAGGGTTCTCACAAGGCAATGGTGCTTCCATCCAGTGCAGTATCTCCAGAAGGGCTGGCATTAAGTGGCTTTGTGTCCTGAACGTGGCCAAGGAATCCAGCGTATTTTTGATTCATTGCCAGTCTGACCTTCTCCATCCTGCCTGGGGCAGTATTGCCCATGTGCTGTGTCAGTACCCCAGGGGCAGTGTGGTATAATGTATCTGGCACTAACCTGATGTACAGGGTGGCAGGAGCCCAGGGCCACACACAGCAGAGGGGGCAGGGAAAGCCGGGGGCCTGTGCTAGATTCTCCTCTCCTGAGATGTTTGTAATTGGGTGGCAGATGAGAGAAAATAGCATCTTGAGTCTTTCTGGCTGCTTAAAGGTCAACTTGGACTGAAAATCCCCTGTGACTGATCTTCTTGCCGCTGGTTTCCTTTTTCAGCTGACAAGCTTGACTATTTTAACAGCCGAGGAGGTAAGCACCTGTGTGAGCCCTGGGAATCCAAGGCTCTCCGTGGAGCATGCTCGCTTCCCTCTGTCTCAGGCTGTGAGCTAATGGCACCTGGCCTCCCAATGAGATCATTGAGAAAGCACGTACCCCTTTGCCCATGTGGAAGGCAGGCCTCGCTTGGGATGCTGCTGCATTTGCAGATGTGACAGAGACTAGGCTTGCTCAGAGTCATGAGCCTGGTTGACAGTGGGGTGGCGAAAGGCTCTTTGGAAAGGGCCATTCTCTGTCCTGTCTAGGAGGAGTCCTGTTGCACAGCCATCTGGAGAGCACTTGCCCCTTAAATACAGAGCCTGCTGCCTGCAGAACCGGCAGAGAGGCAGGGCTCGGCAGGCACAGAATTTTAATCTCGAGCCAGACCTCAGTGCCTTCAAACAAGCCTGCAATCTCCCTGCCCACGGGTGCTGCTCAGCTGCTGCCTCTGTCTCCAGTCTAAGATATGTCTACACTACAGGCACTGTAGTGGCATAGCTGCAGCACTGCCATATAGACGCTTCCTGCATCGATGGAACGGGTTCTTCTGTCAGTGTAGACAATCCACCTTCCTGAGCAGCGGTAACTAGGTTGAAGGAAGACTGCTTCTGTCTACACCGGGGGGCTTGGTAGCTTAACTTCCGTGCTCAGAGGTGTGAATTTTTCACAGCGCTGAGCACCATAGCTACATCAGTGTAAATTGTAAGCATAGACTGGGGCTAAACCTCATTCTAACCTTCTGGAAAAGAAGCAGACACAGAGGAGCCCAGGACCTTCTGGTAGCCTTTGCTGACCCTAGCACTGCCTCTGTTCAATCTGAGTACCGGATCTATTTTCTTCCACTCACTACCCGCTATTAAATTCCAGAACACTAACTTACCAGGCCTGTCTCCCATTGCCAAGAGCTAGGAGGTTAGGAGAGGATGGTTAAGTTCAGATGCAGTTCTCCTTTACTTTGCTGGCTTTCCAGGTTGGCCTTTCGTTGATTTCCTTGTCTTGGTTCTAGTTTGGTGACCTCATATTTCAAGGAAGGAAATGATCCTCTGCTTGTGTAACCAAGTCCAAGCTGGCAGTTAGTTGACATCCTCCTGCAGCCATAGGGTCTCATTGCTTTGCAACCATATCCTGGCAGAAAGAGAGCAGCCTCCATACCCAATATTTCAGACATCGTGTCTTGGTTCCTCTTGGTGCAGAGAGATCTGCTCATGTTACACTATAGTTGCTCTTTCAATGAACTTAGATTACTTTGCAAAATTAATCTGTTCATCTACAGTATGACCATTAACTCAGAGAGTGTTAGGTAGGGCCCAGGATGATCTTCTGCCCAAGCCCTGAATAACACTTGCTGTTGTGCTATTTTTTTACCCATGGTAGGGTCCTTTTATGGCCATTTTCACAGTCCAATGTCTTGTAGGTTGTCTCAGATTTGTCCCTTATTTATTCTTGGCATCCGCAATGTGCTAGGTGCATCCCAGGCCCTATAGACAGACACATTCCCTGCCACAAAGAACTTGCAGACCTGATACTACAAGGAAGAGCTACAAGTGCTAGATGGGGGAATAGGAAGCTGGGCGGATGAGAGGTGTCAGGATACAGCCATATGGTTACTTAGTTGTTACGCACACATTTTGTTCCAAAACATATATTCCACAATATGTGGGGAAAAAATTCCTCACCCCACAAAAATCTCTTTCCAGGACAAAGTGCCCCTTTAACCACTTCCCACCCCAGTCTGGCTCCCTCCCCAGCTCCTCCCACTCCCTGAAGTTCACTTTCATTCACTCCAAAACACGGTGCCTGAATTGGGCCTCTTTGGAATTTATTGGCTGCATTGTACTCGCCTATAAAAAGTTTGAGAAATTTAATTATGTAGGTTATGGACCATTTTTAAACCCACAAAACTATTTTAAGACACTACTTAAAATTCTGTGTAATGAGAGTGAGTGAGTCAGGAAATCGTGCAGCCAGAGCAGAGAGCTCCTTGTAAAAAGGGGGAAAAGGTAATAAATGTCCCCATAGCTGTTATTTCAGCATCTCTTCGGGGCCTATGTCATTCCTTCCATTTCCTTTGTCACGTGCAACTGGACAGTCCAAGCAGGGGACTCAAGACATCACAGAGGTGGAGAGACGACTGATTGCAGGTGTTGTAACTGTGCTGCTTTGCTGGCACTTGTCAATGGCAGAAGCAACCAGCTGGAAAATGTGGCAATTCATCTGCCCAGCCAGGCCATCATCCAGGTACTCTCTGCCTGGTCTGGATGCTCTTTGCCATTTTTCTGCCCTGAGAATCTTCAGACTTGTAGCGCAGGCAGGTTGGGGGCACCTTCTCAGGTCTGAGTTGCAGGCTCCTTAACTACAGTTGTTGTATCTAGGAACTGCCTGTTAATTGTGCTACCCATTTGCTTGGGGGCACTGAGGCTGTTTTCAAGGTAAATTTCCCGATAAGGAGCAAGAGGCATATGCATGAAAATAGAAATGTGTGGGGAACCCTAAGCCTGATGGCCTGTCCGCCCTCCTGTTTCCATTTAGGCCATATACTTACATGTTGAATCACTGGCTCCAAGGTATGATTCATTGGGGGTGAACGATGGTGGGACTGTAGCTTACACACCCGCACTTGAGACCTCTGAGATCCAATAGTAACTTATTTCACAAGGAAAAAAACATCTGTTTGTCAGTGGGAGGTTGGCCAGCCTGTTTGTGTCCAGGACGGATGGAGTAATCCCTCATCGTGCGGTATGAAATTCACACTGGGTGCACGAGTGCATCTACTGCTCCTATACTTTAAAAGGTCAGCTTTGTATGGAGACCAACTCTGCAGGAGATGGCACATATAGGGCTGAGCCTGCTGCATGAATGCTCCTAGGGGTGAAATGGGTTCTTTGCATGTCTCCTGAGTCTGACTGTTCTAAGCTCCTCACTAATTTCTGGCATGGTATGTGTCGTGCCTCTCTTTACATTTCTTACTCTGCAAGGTCCAGGGAAGACACTAGAATCAGAAACTGAATCAGAGAGGGAGAGTAAGGTTTGCAAGGTCACACAGTGAGTCAGGGACACAGCTGGGAACACAAGTGGACTCCTGATGCCCAGTCCCCACTGCTCTACCCAGTAGATGACAAGGCTTCCCAGTGTGTAGGGACCTTTCTTCTGCTGACCCTAACTCCCAGTGGCATGATGGGAGAATGATCATTGAGTTGTATGCACTCTGTTAATTCTCTTAGCCAGTCTAATCTCTGACTTGCAGATTTCACTCACCTATGGTTGCCCAACATGAGTGACATTGTTGACATATTTTACTGGGAGGTGTTGTCAACAGGCCCAGGTTCATAGCTCTGGTTTATGCCCCCTCTAGATGAGCCTGGCATGTTCGACTCTTCATGCAGGATCCTGTGCCTCTCTGAAGGTGTTAGGGGAGCAGCAGGAGTTAGAGCCTTGCATGTGACATTAGTGATAACCAGGTCCTGCTTCAGGGAAGAGATGATGATGGGGATGTTTGTTTGTGGGTGACGACACTGCTCCAGAGAGGTAACTGTGTGAAGAGATTGGGCTCTTCCCTTTGGGACTCAGCATCAAACTACCCTTCATGCTCCCCACAAAGGGGATCTCAAAGCACCAGCACATGCCTGCGAGTTGGAGCCAATATGCATCCAGGTACCCTTACAGTTGCTTGGGTTTGGAAACCAATTGATAGAAGTCTGGGGGATAGCCAGATAGGCTGAGACCAAGGTCACAGAAGGTACCCAGACACCATGGAGGTAGGTAGGGGCTGCTTCAGACCACTCAAAACTCATGTCACACTGGGGGCGTAGGTCAGAACTAAGGCTGTTTGGTTGTTGTAGTAAGAAAAGGGCAACGTCTTTATGTTAAGATTTCTTTTGAAAAGGAAAGGCATGGCCCGGAACATGTGAATTACTGTTAAAGGTGTTTGTCATGGGGACAGTATGAGAAATGTCAACTGACTGCCCTTTATTTTACAATAAAACTTGTTTAAACCCTTCTGATAATAATTTAAAACCACGTAAAAATCCATCCAGACTCCAGCATGCTGCACATAGCCCCTGGTTTGGGAAAGTTCCGGGAGGAACTTCTCAGCAGGTTTCTGCTGGATTCTCAGTAGACCATCTGGGGTGACGCAGACCAGGGAAATATTTTTAAAAGCACCTAAGTCCCATTTTCAAAAGGCAGTTTGCATTGAGGAACCTATGTTTCATTGAAAGTCAATGGGATTTGGACTCCTAAGCCACTTGGGCACTTTTGAAAATGTTACCTGTGGGCTTGTTGTGAAATCCCCTTCAAAGCCATGGCTGTTGTCACATTCAGCCTTACTCCTAACCCTGCCCATGGCCTGCAGGTGTTAAAGGTGAATTGTTTAAGCACTCAGCATGGCTGGCAGTTAGAGGACAAACCTCTGAAGGGATCAACTAACACTTGGAAACGCTACATGGTGAAGTGGGGTCTCTGAAACAGCTACTCTTGGGCCATTTCCATTCTCCATCCCGCTCCCCATCCTGCCCCAGGAGGCCGGCTGTGGTGGGTTAGTGTGGTACAACCCAACTTGATCCTGTGTGGTATGTTTTATGAATTCTTTGGGCTAGGCTTTCAGAAGTGTGCAGTATCCATTTAGGCCAAAAATAAGTCACCAGATCTTTAAAAGAGCCCAGTATGTTGGGTGTTGAATTCTTTGGGAAATCTAACCACAAATCTCACAATAGGAGGTGCTGAGAAGTTCTGAAAAATGTCCTTTTTTAGGCACCTAAATGGAAGCTGAGCTCTTATGAAAATCTGACCCTAATTGTGAGTGCTGAGCAGTGGGCAGTCCAGCCATGAGGTCTCTTGAAAATCTGTCCTGTTCTGTCTGATGTATTTCTGATGCATTGATCAACATGAGCTGCAGGTACCTTTAATATAGACTGTGTAGCCTAGACTGCTTTTTAGATTTAACATCAAGCACTATACCATCAATGACAGAAAATAAGGGCATCTGGCCACCATTCTATAGGCCCTTCACTTGCAGAACTGCTTTTGAAGTCATTGGCAGTACATGCTCAGAGCGCTGGCAGGATCCAGTCCATCGTATAGTGAATAAATTGAAACAGCTGGTTGCAAAGCCAGTAATGGTGAGGGAGTGAAAAATAAAGTAGTAAGCAAGGGATAGAAACATCTGAGAGGGAGATTTGAAAAAGGGTGGAGTTGATGGTGCAGGAGGCAGTTCCAGATGGCAGCAGCTGCAGAGGAGAAGGCTCTCATGCCAGCAGCAGAGAGACTGAGTGTAGGGATGGAGAGAAAGCCAATGGAGTAGCAGAGGGTGTGGAAGAGGGGGCTCTGAGGTGTGTCAGGAGTGTCTCCTGCTCCACTGTGGGACCACTGCTGAGCAATTCAGCAGCATGTGTGAGCTGAGTTCCTGGTGCGCATAGCTAGTGGTGTGGAGGTAGTGACAGGGGACTTATTGACAGAGGAGTTGGCAGAAAAAGAAAAGGCAGGGTCAGGAGTACACGAAGCTCACGGGCTGGTGAGCGTAAAGGAGAGACTGGAGTCAAGGAGAGAGAAAGAGAAGATAGAATTGTGGAGTTTACCCCTGGTCCCTAAGCTTCCAAACTGTTTGTCCCCCTAGCTCATCCAGTGATTGAAAACAGACAGGTGGAGTGTCCCCAGGGATACAAGAGGCTGAATCGGAGCCACTGTCAAGGTAAGGATGCCACTTTGATCCCTTTACTCTTCCTGATAAGGAGTCTGAGAATAATCATTCCTGTGTATAAAATGGGTTCACTTCCAGCCCTGGGACCGGCCTACTGGGAATGTTACAGTTAAAGAACCCTGCGCCTTAAAGTGTGAAAGTAACTTGCTACATGCCACTAACTGTATAGAAAAATTGCATGTCCCTGACACCTCAGGCTGTTTTAGAGCAATACCAATCAAATTCCCCAGATAACAGCCTTATCTCTGACCCACAAGATTCTCCCAGCATGTGCATGCACTAGTGATGTGCATCTCTACGTTCAGCATGTAGTTAGCGGTGTTAAAAACAAATGATCTGTATATTTCCTGTAGTCTGAAGCAACTTTAACTGCAGTTACTAGTGATTTTGTGTGTGTGTGTGTGGTGGGGGGAGAGTTTGTTTGGGTTTTTCGAGAGGAGTGAGTTGGCTTGAAAATCTGTCTGCACTAAGTACATAAACTTTATACTCTGCCAGGCTCCTCAGAGTCTGCCTTGCTCCAGGGTGGGGCCTGTCTATGCACCTTTCAACCCCAAAGTGTCCTCTGCCCCACATCGGGGAGTGCTGTGTCTGGGCCATTCAACCCAGGGGTCCCCTCTGCTCCCATCAAGGAGTATCTTATGTGGGCCATTCACCCTGGAGTTTCCTCTGCCGCACTTTGAGGGGTGTCTGTGTGGGGGCCAATCACCCCAGGAGTCCACTCTGCCCCACACAGGGCTGGGGGTGGGGACAGGGGGATGCCTGTATCTGTCCCATTCATCTGCCCCATCTGAGGAGGGTGGCTTTTCCCCTGTTCCTCACTGGGGAATATCTGACATTTTTCCAGCCGTACAGTCCATGTTTTCCATGCAGTGATTGGGAGCTGGAATTTCTTGGTCACATTGTCATGATTCCTGATAAGCCATGAGGTGTTCCTTAGAGGATGCTCTCTGGGCCTGCCTGGGCAAGCTCATGGCATGCAGTCCAGTGACTTATCTCCTCTAGCAGGGACTTTCCATCTCACTGAGTTAAGTAATGAGTCACCTGAGAGCTTCTCAACGTTGTCCTAGAGGAGAATGATCACCAGAACAGTGGTCTTGATTCCTTGTGACAATCAGTGTAGGGCTGGTGTCAGGGCTCTGTGCTGACCCCCTGTGTGGCTCCTAGCATGGGGATGTGTTGGGAGAGAGAGAGATGTGGCCATGTGTGCTCTGCCTCCCCATGGACCTTTCTGAGTCTGGCAGGAGACGCACTGTCCTGCAGATGCCTTGGTGTCTTGAGGTGCTATACACTTACATTCTCATGTCCTTGCTGTGGCCATGGGACGTGTGTCTGGGAGCCCAGTGCTAATTCAGGACCTGAATTCAAAGGCAAAGAGAGCAATCTTGCTAATAGAACGTTGGAGAAGGATCTCATGAGTGACATGGGGTCCTTCCCAGCAGAGATGGAAGAGGAAGTGGGATGATGAATGAGAGCTGCTGGATGTTCTCCAGGCCTTTGTTTATAGGATGGAGCCTAGCTGAGAGGCAGCCAACAGGCTGAGAGATCTACTGAGCTTTGGGTTTTATTAAAGCATCGATGAGAGATGGCAACAGGGCCCAAGCAGGAGTTGAGGGGGCCTCAGGGAGCCCTCCTGCCCCTGCTCTGTATGGCTGGCAAGGAGGCCAGCATGGGTTACTCCTGTGTCCCCACTGCAGAGAAGCAAACTGCCCGGCTCCATTTGCAAGGATGCCTCCTTGCCTCTGCTTACTAAATACCAGAGAACAGCCTTGCAGCATCAGCACTGTTACAGAGGCCAGATAGAGAGTGGCTGGAAGTTCAAGCACCAATTGGTTTGAACTCCAGCAATCCAGCTGATCCCAGGAAATGCTGTCCCTCTGGAAGTGAGTTTGGCTGTGCAGCACAAATCCTCCAGAGCTAATAGCTGGGAGCAGCAGCATCTCCAGTGGATTTGCTGATTGCCACTAATTAATGACAACCCAGGGGCCTCAGCTCCACTTCTGTTAATGAGAACAGCACAGGTATTGGAGAGGCCACCTCCTGATGCTCCCGGCACCTAGCCAGTCAGCAACAGGGACAGTGTCACCCAGCTGCTAAGCACAGGGCAGAGATTGTCATGGAAACTGGTGTCTGGTGCTGGGTAGGGGAAGAAGATGGGGATCCCTCCCCGAGCTGGGCTGCATCCTGCGGCTGCTAACTGGAAATGCACAGGGGGACTGGGCAACATGTAATCACTAGGACCTGGAAACCCCAAGCAGTGCCAAACCCAGGACTTTTCTTCAGGACAATGTGTGTGACATATAGGGTGACCAGACAGCATGGATGAAAAATTGTGTGTTTGTGTGGGGGGGTAATAGGGTCCTATCTAAGACAGAGCCCCTAGTATTGGGACATCTGGTCTCCCTAGTGACATGCATGAGTCATGGAACATAGCATCTCCAACTCGGGTCTGGTTTCCTCTTCAGACACTGACCGTGTCGGCCCCTCGGTAGACTCACTATGGCCTTTGTACTATGTGCTCCCCTTTCCCTGTGCACCTGAGATTGTTACTGAGACACACCAACAGGCATAAGAACCAGCTATGTGCAGAATGGAAGAAATGGCTGGACTACTCGTGATTCTGGGTTTGTGGGCTCCCCTTCCCTCAAGGCACTGTGTTATGGGTCCAGCCACACCCCTGACTGGGAGTGGGCAAGGATGGGTAGTGTATAGCTGGCAATGCTGCTTCCATGTCACTTGGGGATTCCTATACGGTGGGAGTCCTCAGCTGCTCACTTCGGGCAGCTTTACTGCACTGACAGAAACACGAGGGGGCTGGCAGGGGATGGAATCTAGCCCTCTGGTTTAAATTAGATGCACAAAGCTCAGTCCCGACTGCCAGTAAGAACATAAGAACAGACCAAAGATCCATCTCGCCCAGTATCCTGGCTGCTGACAGTGGCCAATGCCACGTGCCCCAGAGGGAATGAACAGAACAGGTGATCATCCAGTGATTCATCCCCTGTTGCCCATTCCCAGCCTCTGGCAAACAGAGGCAGGGGACACCATCCCTGCCCATCCTGGCTAATTGCCATTGACAGACCTATCCTCCATGAATTTTTCTAGTTCTTTTAAAAACCATGTTATAATCTTAGCCGTCACAACATCCTCTGGCAAGGAATTCCACAGGCTGACTGTGCGTTGTGTGAAGAAATACTTTCTTTTGTTGGTTTTGAATCTGCTGCCTATTAATTTCATTTGGTGACCCCTAGTTCTTGTGTTATAAGAAGGAATAAATAATACTTATTAACTTTGTCCACACCAGTCAAGATTTTATAGACCTCTGTCACATCCCCCCTTAGTCATTGCTTTTCCAAACTGAAAAAGTCCCAGACTTGTTAATCTCTCCTCATATGGAAGCCTTTCTATACCCCTAATCATTTTTGTTGCCTTTTTCTGAACCTTTTCCAATTCCAATATATCTTTTTTGAGATGAGACAACCACATCTGCATGCAGTATTCAAGATGTAGTCATATCATGGCTTTATATAGTTTCAATATGATATTTTCTGTCTTATTCTCTATCCCTTTCTTAATGATTCCCAGCATTCTGTTTGCTTTTTTGACTGCTGTTGCACATTGAGTGGATGTTTTCAAAGAACTATCTACAATGATCTCTTTCTTGAGCGGTCACAGCTAATTTACACCCTATCATTTTACCTGTATAATTGGGGTTATGTTTTTCAACATGCATGCTTTGCATTTATCAACACTGAATTTCATCTGCCATTTTGTTGCCTAGTCACACAGTTTTCTGAGATCCTTTTGTAGCTCTTCTCAGTCTGGTTTAGCCTGAACTAACTTGAGTAATTTTCTATCATCTGCAAATTTTGCCATCTCACTGTTCAGCCCTTTTTCCAGATCATTTATGAATATGTAACTTGTGCTGCTTGTTACTATAATCCCTTTGCTCATTCAGACTCCAGACAAGTCAGATCCATTCAGTGCCTCAGGATGACAAGTTAGATGAGTGCTGCTGTCGTATGACAGAGATGAGCCCTGTAGCCTTTGTAAGGGATAAATACACTAAGCCTCTGCCCTGGATGGGGTTTGCACAATGTTTGGGGTTTGGTCCCCACTGCATCAAGCATCTGCCCTGGACAGAGATCTCCAGCTTGCATGGAGTCTGGGCCTCTGGTTCTACATATCATGAATCTCTGTTCCTGACTCAGTAACAGGGTGCTACATAGCATGGCTCTATCCCTGCCATCTCTCTCGCCAGCAGAGGGACAGGAGTGGCAGAGGGAGGATGGGCACAGTGGGCCAGGTGCCTGGCATTATGCACAGGTTTTCCATCATCCTGGGATGGGAAGTCCTTTCTGATCACGTGAGGACAGAGGAGTAGGAAATGTCTCTTGGGTTGGACTTCTCCTGTCCCCTGGCATGCTTGGTTGTTCCTCTCTGTTCTGGTTTCCATTCTGAGGACCCTAGCTTTCCATTGGAAGAAGGCCTGCTGTGCTTTGCAAGCTGCTGTGGTGAGGTATTCACCAGTAGAGGGCTCGGTTTGGCACTTCCACCTATCTAGCCAGGGTGGTTTGTGATCTGTAGGATTTTCTCCAGGGATTTGACTGTGTCACTGTGGTATCTAGCCCTGGGAAAGCTACTCCTCATCTCCATCCTTTCCTGGAATGAAGGATCCAGGGCGCTGATTAAGATGCATGCACCAGACGGGCACGTCCGTGCCTTGTATCTCCAGTCACAAAAGCTGCATGAGCTGCCAGTTACCCCCTGTGAAATGTCCCACGTCCCTGGCCCATGACGCCTCCTCCATGAATATGGCTGAACAGGGACACCTGGGGAAGTTTCCCATTTAGAAATTATTATACCTGGCAAAGATGGGGAGGCAAACTGCTGCTGCAGACAGGTCCATTCGGGTACCATTGCTGGAGCCTAGGTTTATTCCATTTCACTATAATGCTCAATGCAGCTAATCCTGGGCTCTGCTTCAGTGTGCCATGCTCTAAGGGTGAAAAGCACCAGCTGGCATCTTCTGCACCATGAAGAAGATGCTGGGTCTGTCTGAAGCCTGCAGTGGGGACTCTCTGCAGCAGGGGAATCTTCTCTTGCCTGCTGTGAACCATGTGACAAGCTGGGAGGTTACTCAGTTATTACGTCCCTATTGGATGGGAACTGTGAGAAGCTGTGGGAACAGCAAGGAAATGATGCTTGTCTGTCCTGCCGCACAGGTGGTGGTGATAACAAGTACTTACCCAGCATTCCTGAGAGCTTCCAGCCCCCTGTCAGTATCTTATGGATGGCCCAGAGGGGAGAGGGAATTTGCTTAAGGTCACACACTGCATCAGTGGCAGAGCCATGGCTTGTACTTGGGAGCTGCTAGCTCTCCCGCGTGTATCCCCAGAACCAGCTACACCAGTGACAAGCTGGAGACATGCCTTCCACTCCTCCGACTGATGCAGGGCTGTCAGTGCAAGGGCAGGTTCCCCCAGTCCTTGCTGTGCACCCTGACGCTGCATCCTTTGCAGACAGTGCCCCAGTCTGGCCATGCAGGGCATTTGATTGAAAGGAAGGAGACTTGCTCATAAGTCAAGTCCCGCCAAATCTCAGTCTGAGAGCTTTAAAAATGACTTTGCCAGGATAGCCTTGTGAGATGCAACATCTGGTGTCCACGAGGATCCCAGAGTAGAGCAATCATTCCAGCCATCTATGCAGCTGAACCTAACAGACTGTGGGACAAAATCGGAGGGCCCAAACAATCTCCATCCGAGGATATTAAAGGAACTGGCGTGTGAAATTGCGAGCCCGTTAGCGAGAATTTTTACGCAATCGATAAACTCGGGGGTTGTGCCGTACGACTGGAGAATTGCTAACGTAGTTCCTATTTTTAAGAAAGGGAATAAAAGTGATCCGGGTAATTATAGGCCTGTTAGCTTGACGTCTATAGTATCAAGGTCTTGGAAAAAATTTTAGGGGAGAAAGTAGTTAAGGACATAGAGGTCAATGGTAATTGGGACGAATTGCAACATGGATTTACTAAAGGTAGATCGTGCCAAACCAATCTGATCTCCTTCTTTGAGAAGATGACGGATTACTTAGATAAAGGAAATGCGGTAGATCTAATTTACCTCGATTTCAGTAAGGCGTTTGACACGGTTCCACATGGGGAACTGTTAGTTAAATTGGAAAAGATGGGGATGAATATGAAAGTTGTAAGGTGGATAAGGAACTGGTTAAAGGGGAGACTCCAGCGGGTCATATTGAAGGGTGAACTGTCAGGCTGGAAGGAGGTTACTAGTGGAGTCCCTCCAGGATCGGTTTTGGGACCGATCTTATTTAACCTTTTTATTACTGACCTTGGCACAAAGAGCAGGAATGTGCTAATAAAGTTTGCGGATGACACAAAGCTGGGGGGTATTGCTAACACGGAGAAGGACAGGGGATACTATTCAGAAAGATCTGGACCACCTTGTAAACTGGAGTAATAGTAATAGGATGAAATACAATAGTGAAAAGTGCAAGGTCATGCACTTAGGGATTAATAATAAGAATTTTAGATATACGCTGGCGACGCATCAGTTGGAAGGGACAGAGGAGGAGAAGGACCTTGGGGTATTGGTTGATAGCAGGATGACTATGAGCCGCCAATGTGATACGGCTGTTAAAAAAGCAAATGTGATTTTAGGATGCATCAGGTGAGGTATTTCCAGCAAGGATAAGGAGGTGTTAGTACCGTTATATAAGGCGCTGGTGAGACCCCATCTGGAATATTGTGTGCAGTTCTGGTGTCCCATGTTCAAGAAGGATGAATTCAAACTGGAACAGGTCCAGAGACGGGTTACTAGGATGATCCGAGGAATGGAAAACCTACCTTATGAAAGGAGACTCAAAGAGCTTGGCTTGTTTAGCCTGGCCAAAAGAAGGCTGCGGGGGGATATGCTTGCTCTATATAAATATATCAGGGGGGTTAACGTTAGGGAGGGAGAGGAATTATTTAAATTTAGTACTAATGTAGGCACGAGGACAAATGGGTACAAACTGGATATTAGGAAGTTTAGACTTGAAATTAGACGAAGGTTTCTAACCATTAGGGGAGTGAAGTTCTGGAACAGCCTTCCGAGGGAAGTAGTGGGGGCAAAAGACTTATCTGGCTTTAAGACTAAGCTTGATAAGTATATGGAGGGGATGTTATGATAGGATAGTTTAATTTGGGCAATCGTTCTTGGATTATCACCAGATAAGTCTGCTCAATGGTCTGCGGGGAGATGTTGGATGGGATGGGAACTGAGTTACTGCGGAGAATTCCTTCTTGGGTGCTTGCTGGTGAGTCTTGCCCACATGCTCAGGGTTTAGCTGATCGCCATATTTGGGGTCGGGAAGGAATTTTCCTCCAGGGCGGATTGGCAGGGGCCCTGGAGGTTTTTCACCTTCCCCTGCAGCGTGGGGCATGGGTCACTTGCTGGTGGATTCTCTGCAGCCTGAGGTCTTCAAACCAATTTTGAGGATTTCAATAACTCAGTCCTGGGTTAGGGGTTGTTATAAAAGTGGACGGGTAGGGTTCTGTGGCCTGCCTTGTGCAGGAGGTCAGACTAGATGATCATATTGGTCCCTTCTGACCTACGAGTCTATGAGTCTATGAGCAGATGTGGAATTACAGTCATCACAAAGGTTCCTGTGAAGCAGTTTGCAATACAAGTGTCCTACAGGATGCTGGACTAGCTGAGACCAGTGTGCTAATGCTGTACAGCAAAGGTGCAATATGGGACTTGAGGGACTTAGAGGCCTGACCCAATAGAACAAGTAAGATGCCAGACTAACAGTATCAGTTGCCTAATCTGATAGAGCAGGAAGGAGGGCCAGTAACTTTCCCAGTCATTCCTTTCCATTAGCTCATTTTGGAGATTTTGGCTAAAGAACAATTGAATCTGAAGGCAGCTTCAGGGAGGAACAAAGGGGACGTAGCCAGGGCAGGAGGCAGGGAGCAGACTGCAGGTGAACTTGGCTAGGAGACAGGCAAGGCAGGACTCTGGGACAGAGGGGAGGAGGTTTTCGAAAAGTCTGGAATCTCCTGGCACATTATTGTACCCACCTGGAGCTCAGCCAGCAAAGGCAGGCTCCCAAATTCCTCCCTAACCCATGGCATGCTGTACAGCTTCCACATCTGGATAGCTCATGGTGACTGGACCCAGCTGGATGAATCTGGAGCATCAGCAGCAGGGAAGGAGAGAGGTGAGGCTAATGAAACATTCTGGGTTGACTGTTTACTCTTGACACCCCTTTTGCAGGTTAACACGGCCCATGGGACAAGGTGTACTTAACCCTGCCTCGGTGTGGGAGGGGGACTAGATTGCCTGCGCTGGTCCCTGCCAGCCAGGTCAGGCCCCTAGAGAGAGCATCAGCTTGAGAGAGCAGCACTTTGTGGAGTTAGGTGACCTTGCGATACAGGACATTGCCACTGTCCCCTACCAACAACTTAGCTGGGCATCAGTGTCAGCAATGGCAGGTATAAGCCCCTCAGGGCCTGGAGCTGACTGTCCCAGGCTCCATCCCGGACTGTGACTGTAGAAAGAGCCATGCCAGAGTGAGATTGTTTCATACTATTTTGGAAATCGAACAATTGGAAATCTCAGAAGGCACAATCCATACAGTCTGTGCCTTGAGGGGCCCTGCCAGGCCCTGGCTTCGCACTGATGTGGGGTCCCCTCCCCTAAAAACCTAGTGTATGTTGATGGGAAAGTATGAGAGAGAGCCCCGCAGGATTCTACTGGGCCTGGAGTGGAATCCTGTGCCCAGGGACTGAGGGGACAGTCTCAGCTGACAGCATCCAGGAGGGGATGTAGTGTGTCAGGAATTTCTGGAGGGAGCCAGGTAGTACAACAGTTCCCTGCCCTCACCCCTTCCGTCTGAGGCTCCTGAAGGCTGAGCACATTGGACCCATTATCAGTTGGACAGAAATGTTAGGTGAGAACATGGGAAGCCAAATGCTACCTGCAAAATTCCCTCCTCTGTCTAGCTACAGAGAGAGACTCCCCAGATCTCCCATGCTGCTAGATATCTGGGTCTTTGCTAATTCTCATTTTCTCCCAGTGTGGGAGTCAGCAAGTCTCCAGCCAGGGCACTCTAGGCAGACACTGATCTCAGTCACTCTGGGCTCCTGGTGCAACCCACCCCCAGCAGCTCCTCACGCTAGACCTTCCCCAGCCTGTATGTGGGGAAACCCCATGGGAATTTACTCTGGTGACTCCTGCTGTCACCTCTCAACTGGTTCAGTGCTGGAGAGACCAGCTGTGTTGCGGGAAGGTAAAGACTTCTGCTGTTTGCTGGTTGCATAGAGGTCAGTATCAGCCCATGGGGTGGGGGGCTGGGAAGAGCCTCAGAGACGAGATGCTGCTTGTGGGGCTGTTGGACATGGTTTGATTTGTCAATTTGCTGTTCAGTTTGCTGTTCCCTGCCCTTCTCTTCGCTTATACCAACCGGGCTATGGGAAGGAAGCACCGGCGATTTGGCTACATAGCAATAGGGGACATTACAGGTCCCTTTCCTGCTGCAGTTCCCTCTGCCATGTGTTGCCGTTGCTGACTCAAGTTAATGGGCAGGCCCAGGGCACCGTGGATGATTCTGTTCTCTGCTTCCACCCTGTAGATATCAACGAGTGCCTGATGCTTGGCCTGTGTAAAGATACCGAATGTGTGAACACTCGCGGCAGTTTCCTCTGCACCTGCAAACCTGGGACCATGCTGGACCCATCCCGCAGTCGCTGTGTCTGTAAGTGCTCTGGAGACCAAGCCCTGCATGGTTGCCTGGAAGCAGCTATGCAGGGTCCCCAGTGACATCCCCCAAAGTTTCCTCGGAACTGTGAGCAGGAACCAGGAGATCATGAGCCAGATGGAAACAAGATATCACGTGTCAGTGTGCCCCTGTGTGTGCCAGTGTGTCCCTATGCCCTGAGAGTGTGTGTGGGTGGGCAGTGTGAGATCCTGTGTGCGTGCACTCATGCCGTTGCATGATGTGTGTGCATGGATGTGTACCCATGTGTCCCAGCACTCTCCTCATACAGGGACGTGGGGCTCAGCTCCCATGGGATTCACACTTCCCTCCCTTGTTCACATCGGGTTGTTAAGTGCATAACTGAGTCGACATGACTGGTAGTGCTATGGCAGAGCATGTAAGAGATAGAGAGCCTGCACCCAGCTTCTGCAGAGACTGCCGTGAAAGCAGTGACCTCTCCCCGGGGTGCAGTTGTGGGGAAGGGGATTGAAAGCACCTGCACTGGAGTATCTGGAGTCAGAATAGAAGCCCATCTCTTCCATGCCACTTCTGTTAGATCTGTCCACTCCACTGAGGTCCTAGGGCTGAATGCCCAAGTAGGTGTAGGCTGGGGAGAGAGATACTATGGAAACCGCAGCTTCTGGGAGAGGGCCCTGCAGCTCTTCACCAAAGTCCTCATCAGCCAGTGGCAAAGGCCGCGTGGCGTGAGCGGGGGTGCCAACTTGTAGGGACAGCGAGGAGACCATGGGGCAGAAGCAGACCAGTGGGCAGATGGTGGCTGTATTGCAGCAGAGGAGGGATGCGATGGGGCTGGTGACAGAGAGGCAGAACTGGGAAGGACCTTGAAGGCGATGACAGGAAGCACTTTTCCTTGACACTTTGTGCCCAGCAGAAGTGGCGGGTTGGCCTCCAACACTAACCCTGGGCTTGTGTTTCAGCGGATAAGGCGGTGTCCATGGAGCAGGGGCTGTGCTATCGCTCAGCAGCAGAAGGCGTCTGTGCCCTACCACTCGCCCAGAGCATCACCAAACAGATCTGCTGCTGCAGCCGTGTTGGCAAAGGATGGGGGAGGAATTGTGAGAAGTGTCCTATGCTCGGGTCAGGTGAGAGCTGTGCTCGCTGCCCAGCTGTGCCCAGTGTTCTAAGCCTGGAGCCTGGCCTTCACCTTACACCTTCTCCTGACTCCTTGGCCCAGAACCAACACAGGCTCCTTGCCACGTGCTGATGTGTTGGGAAGAGGGAGTGAACAGTCTATGGGGGACTGAGTGCGAGGGGGCAGGCCAGCCTGGAGACTGGTCTGTGTGGTTGCTTGCTAGGAGGCAGAGTGCACTAGCTGAGAGCGGCCTGCTGCTCTGGAGGGTGGAGTGGAGCAGAGCAGATTCCAAACCGGGAGGATCTGCAGCATGATTGAGTGCATCTGAGCTTGGAGGTGGGGAAGTTCTTTGCCAGGCAGCCAATATGCAGCAGTGCCCCAGCGGGAGACCACGGCCTTCCCCATGCCTGGGTTTGCCTGACAGTCCCTTTCATCTCACTCTGCCTCCCCTAAGGTTAAAGTTTTATCCTCTCCTGAAGTGCCAGCCTTCAAGTGCCCCAACACACCAAGCAAGGATGGGTTTGGCTTTTACTGGTGTGTTAAGTACTAGAGAGACAAACACAGAACCCCACAGGGCTGGGAATTCCTACACACACCCCTGGACTGGGTGGAAGGCATCTTTGGACATGTGCATCAAAGGACTAAAGTACTAGAAGGTCCCCAGTGCCATGTGCAGCCCCCTCTGCCCATTATATGGCTCTATCCTGTTGATGAAGTGTTAGCTGTCTTCAAAGGTGGGGGAGTGTTTCCTCAGTGCTCCCCTTGGCAGCTCTGAGCCAGCAGAGAGATTCAGTCTCCAGTAGCTGTGAATGCTAACCAGTGTCCGTTACGAACACACCCAGCTCCTGGAGCAGATTCTCTCTGCTGGAAACATCCACCCTTCACAGCATGCTCTAGCACACAGTGGCTCAAACATGTTCTAACTATGGGACAGACCAATATTTTAACTCTGATAGGCTGATGGATGGAGGGTGTGTACACACACAAACGCACACCAGGCCATTCTCACCTGTGCAGCAGAAGACAGCATCTTCAGTTCCTCCACTGGATCTTGCCAGAAGGACAGCCTCATGTGCTCGCAACTGGTTTCTACCCCTTTCCCCCACATGTCAGCCTTGGCCTGTGTCTCCCTTGCAGAAACCTTTAAGGAGATTTGCCCAGCGGGACATGGCTACACCTACTCCAGCTCCGATATCCGTCTGTCCATGAGAAAGGCGGAGGCAGAAGAGCTGCCATTCAGTTCAGAGGAGCAGGGGGAGAGCAGCGACCAAACACCCACCCAGGCAGCAAAAAGGCTGCAGCTGCAGGAAGCCCTGAGTGGTGGAGTCACAGGTACGCTCGCCCGTGCTGGAACCTCAGCAGCGGAAGGTGTATTGGGATGTGATGCAACATTAGTAGCGGCTTTGCACACAGGTGCCCTGGATGAATTCCCTCTTTCACCCTCAGGCTGAGCCTATCCCAGGGACTGTGGTTCCAGCTGAACTGGACTCGGGTCAGCTCCAGAGCCATGCAAGTCTCTCTTGCCCCTGTATCCCAGTGGCATAGGGCATGGCCTTTTCAGAGCTCCCTGGCCCTCCTGGGCCTTGAGACGGGGCAACCTTTGAGTTCCAGCCTCAGATTCTCCTGTGCTAACAGGTGCGCTGCTGCCAGATGGCCAAAATGCCTCCACATTTTGAAACTGTAGTTTGATTCAGATGTGCCCTGCTGAGTGGGGCTCAGTGTGAATCCTGGCACGAGTATCCCTGGGTGGTTATCCCAGTGCACTCAGGCTGGGAATGCAAATCCAGAGAGGGGAGTGGCAGTTGTCACTGGAACCAGGGTCTGTTAGAATGTGAGTTCTCTGATGATGCTGGAGGGGAGCCAGGACTGAGGCAACTCAGCATGCTTGGTTTGGAAGGACAAGTTCCTATCTTGTGCTGGGAGAAATGGGGGGCTCCTAACCAGCATCAGGGAAGCAAGTCAAGTTAGTGCAGCCTGAGCTCTCTGAGGGTATGTGGGGTGCTGATGTTTCTTGTTCTGAAATTCACCATGTGTTGTTTAATTTTCCAGGTCATTCTCCAGATAGTGAGGTGAGTCAAGCCCATGCTGCTGGCAGATGATGGGGTGGGGATGTTTGTGATGAACTTCACTAGTGGGAAAGAGATCATTTAAAAAAGTAACCAGAGGGAAACACCGAATGTGTTGGAGTTGGAGTAATGAGGGGAAGTAGCTACTGATCAAGAAAGTGGTGGGTTTGCTGAGGTGCTGGAGGACTTTAGAAAACACCTGGACAGCCAGGCATTTTCACTTACTGCAGATCAGCTGCAACATTGAAGCCACAGCTGATGCTTTGGGCTTGGGAGCAGCTGACACCCCATTGTTGAGGGTTGGAAGAGAATGGTGTCCCCCCATCCCATGATAGGATTTTGGGGTTTGCCTCCTTGTGCCCTAAACATTTAGGAATAAAGCTTAAAGTAATCTGTGAAGGGAAAAATAGGGCTTGGGACTTCTTTGTGTTGGCTTCTTTGAGATGGTTTGGTTTGGTTGTTTCAGTTTAATAGCAGATGTTCACGTCCAGTCTGTCTCCCCGGTGTGCTCCTATGGCCTGCAATGCCATAGCATCTGAGCACCTCACAATCTTTAATGTATTCAGCCTCACAACACCACAGGGGGGATAGGAAACAGCTATTAGTCCCATTATACTGGTTCTTCACCAATGGAGAGATGAAGTGACACGGCTGAGGTCATGCATCTGGGGCAGTGCTGGGACTTGAACTCAGGTCCCCCCAGTCATGAGATAGCCCCCTGTTCCCAGTCATCCTTTTTCTCTAGTCAGGCTGGGAGGAATCTCTGACTGGAGAATTAGTGAAATGATGACAGTCCCAAAGAGTGAAAATGAGCTATTGAGGGGGAAGGACTTCGGCCAGGCTATAGGAAACTGCTTTGGTTTGTGTTCATGCGTGGTTAATGCCAACGACTAATTAACATCCTGAATAAGAGAGTCTTTTGCCAAAGAGTCAGTACTCTTGCCCCTTGAGTTGAGGATTCAGAGCTCACAGTAGGCATCCCCATAACTTCCCAGAGGTCCTCCAGAAAAACCAAGTGTCATACCTTTAGTCCCAGATTTGGACCTTAGCGTCCAAAATATGGGGGTTAGCATGAAAACCTCCAAGCTTAGCTACCAGCTTGGACCTGGTACTTGCTGCCACCACCCAAAAAATTAGAGTGTTTTGGGGCACTCTGGTCCCCCTGAAAAACCTTCCCTGGGGACCCCAAGACCCAAATCCCTTGAGTCTCACAACAAAGGGAAATAATCCTTTTTCCCTTCCCCCCTCCAGGTGCTCCTGGAGAGATACACAGACACAAGCTCTGTGAATCCAAACAGAGTGACTCCCCCTCTCCATTCCCAGTCCTGGAAACAAAAGCACTTTCCTCTTCACCCAGAGGGAATGCAAAATCAGGCTAGCAAATCCAACACACACAGATCTTCCCCTGATTTCTTCCTCCCACCAATTCCCTGGTGAGTACAGACTCAATTTCCCTGAAATTTCCCAGAAAAGAAAACTCCAACAGGTCTTAAAAAGAAAGCTTTATATAAAAAGGAAGAAAAAATACATACAAATGGTCTCTCTGTATTAAGGTGACAAATGCAGGGTCGATTACTTAAAAGAGTATTGAATAAACAGCCTTATTCAAAAAGAATACAAATCAAAGCACTCCAGCACTTATATTCATGCAAATACCAAAGAAAAGAAACCACATAACTTACTATCTGATCTCTTTGTCCTTACACTTAGAAACAGAAGATTAGAAAGCAGAAACTACTTCTCCAAAGCTCAGAGAAAGCAGGCAGACAGAAAACAAAGACCTCAGACACAAAATTCCCTCCACCCAAAGTTGAAAAAATCTGGTTTCCTGATTGGTCCTCTGGTCAGGTGCTTCAGGTGAAAGAGACATTAACCCTTAGCTATCTGTTTATGACACGCCCCCTCAAATTGCAGACAGTGGGGAAGCTCACTGGCGGCGATTTCCTTCTAGAACTTTAAAATAAACAGATTACTACAACACATGCACCTTAACATATACTACTAAGTATATAACTAACAGACTTTTACATTTTAAGAACACTTTTTAACTACTGAATTCTGGGAAACTCTCACGGGAGAGTGCATCAGCAACTTTGTTAGAAGCTCCTGTGATGTGTTGAATTTCAAAATCAAAATCTTGGAGAGCTAAACTCCAACGAAGAAGTTTCTTGTTGTTTCCCTTGGCAGTATGAAGCCACTTTAGTGCAGCATGGTCAGTTTGTAGTTGGAACCGCCGTCCCCAAACATATGGGCGTAGCTTTTCCAGGGCGTACACAATGGCATAGCATTCCTTTTCACTGACTGACCAGTGACTTTCCCTCTCAGACAGTTTCTTGCTGAGAAACACGACAGGATGGAAGTTGTGATCTGTTGCTTCCTGCATGAGCACTGCTCCTATACCACGCTCAGGTGCATCCGTGGTTACTAGGAATGGTTTGTCAATTTCCGGGGCCCTGAGCACAGGGTCAGACATGAGCGTCGCCTTAAGTTGGGTAAAGGCCTTTTGACACTCATCAGTCCACTTAACTGCATTTGGCTGGGTCTTTTTGGTCAGGGGCAGCGATTTGGCTGTAGTGTGGTACAAATCGCCTGTAGTATCCGGCCAAGCCTAAGAAGGATTGGACCTGTTTCTTTGACCTTGGGACAGGCCACTTTTGGATAGCATCCACCTTGGCCTGTAGGGGGTTTATGGTTCCTCGACCCACCTGGTGCCACAGGTAAGTCACTCTGTTTTGGCCTATTTGACACTTTTTGGCCTTAACAGTTAGTCCGGCCTGCCTGATGCGCTCAAAGACCTTTTCCAGGTGTAGTAGGTGTTCGGGCCAGGAGTCTGAAAAAATGGCCACATCATCAAGGTAGGCAACTGCAAATTCTCCCAGTCCAGCTAGTAGACCATCTACCAGCCTCTGGAAGGTGGCGGGTGCATTTCGAAGACCGAAAGGAAGGACATTGAATTCATACACCCCCACATGGGTGACGAATGCTGACTTCTCCTTGGCAGGTTCATCTAGTGGTACTTGCCAGTACCCCTTGGTTAAGTCTATTGTAGAGATGAACTGGGCACGTCCCAACTTTTCCAATAGCTCATCGTTGCGTGGCATTGGATAGTTGTCCGGACGAGTTACCGCATTTAGCTTACGGTAGTCCACGCAAAAGCGTATTTCCCCATCTGGTTTGGGTACCAGAACCACTGGAGATGCCCATGCACTGGTAGATGAGCGGATTATACCCATCTGTAGCATGTTCTGGATCTCCCGTTGTATAGCAGCTTGGGCATGAGAAGACACCCGGTAGGGTGGGGTTCTGATTGGATGAGCATTACCTGTATCAATGGAGTGGTATGCCTGTTCAGTCCGTCCTGGGTGGCTGAGAACAATGGGGCGAAACTAGTGCACAGCTCCTTGATTTGTCGCCGCTGCAGACGTTCCAGGGTGGTTGAGAGGTTCAACTCTTCCACGCCACTGTCTTTTTTCCCGTTGTAGTAGACACCGTCAGGCCACTCAGCCTCATCTCCCTGGACTGTAAACTGACAAACCTGTAAGTCTCTGGAATAGAAAGGCTTGAGAGAATTAACATGGTACACTTTAGGCTTTAGTGAGGAATTGGGAAATGCTATGAGGTAGTTTACAGCTCCCAGGCGCTCTTGGACCGTGAATGGCCCTTCCCATGATGCTTCCATCTTATGGGCCTGTTGCGCCTTCAAGACCATAACCTGGTCTCCTACCTTGAAGGAACGTTCTCTGGCATGTCTGTCATACCAGGCCTTTTGCTCTTCCTGAGCATCCTTTAGGTTCTCTCTAGCAAGGGCTAAAGAGTGTCGGAGGGTGCTTTGTAGGTTGCTTACAAAGTCCAGAATGTTAGTTCCTGGAGAAGGCGTAAACCCCTCCCATTGCTGCTTCACCAACTGTAATGGCCCCTTAACCTCGTGACCATACACAAGTTCAAACGGTGAAAACCCTAAACTGGGATGTGGTAAAGCCCTGTAGGCAAACAGCAACTGCTGCAACAGTAGGTCCCAATTATTGGAGAATTCGTTGATGAATTTTCGTATCATGGCCCCCAAAGTTCCATTGAACCTTTCCACCAGGCCATTGGTTTGATGGTGGTACGGGGTGGCAACCAAGTGATTCACCCCATGAGTTTCCCACAGTTTTTCCATGGTCCCTGCCAGGAAATTAGACCCTGAATCTGTAAGGATGTCGGAGGGCCAACCTACCCTGGCAAAGATGTCTGTTAGGGCCAGGCACACAGTGTTAGCCCTGGTGTTGCCTAGAGCTACTGCTTCCGGCCATCGGGTAGCAAAGTCCACTAAAGTCAGTAAGTACTGCTTTCCTCTGGGCATCTTTTTTGGGAAAGGACCCAGAATATCCACAGCTACTCGCTGAAATGGGACCTCAATTATGGGGAGTGGGCTGGAGAGGGGCCTTGACCTGGTCTTGAGGCTTTCCCACTCTTTGGCACACCTCACAAGACCGGACATACTTGGCAACGTCCTTGCCCATCCCCTCCCAGTGGAAGGACTTCCCCAACCTGTCTTTGGTTCTGTTCACCCCAGCATGGCCACTGGGATGATCATGGGCTAAGCTTAAGAGCTTCCCCCGGTACTTAGTTGGAACCACCAACTGTTTTTGCGGCTGCCATTCTTCCCGGTGTCCACCAGAAAGAATTTCCTTGTATAAAAGTCCTTGGTCTATAACAAACCGGGATCGATTAGAAGAGCTGAGAGGCGGTGGGGTGCTCCGTGCCGCCGCCCAAGCTTTCTGAAGGCTGTCATCTGCTTCCTGCTCAGTCTGGAACTGTTCCCTTGAGGCTGGGGTCACCAGTTCTTCCTCAGACTGTGGACTTGGGCTTGGTCCCTCTGGAAGCGATGTAGGTGATGGGGTTGTTTCCGTTGCTGGTGTACCGCTCTCCGCTGGTGCACCTGAGGTTATTTCAGGCTCTGGCTGAGCCTTTTGGGTATGGCTGTCTGTTGCTTCTGCCAGTTTTGGTTCGCTGGTGCCCTCTGGCTTTGAGTTTGAAGATGTGGTTGCACTTGCTGGTGCTGGTTGCTGTTCCAGTTCCGGGCCTGGGACTGGAGGTGTTGTGGCTGTTTCAGTGGTTGGCATGGAATCCGGGTCCACTACCTCTGTCTGGGTCTCTGGTAACCCAGACGGGGCGTCTGTGGACGGTTCAGGAACAGGAATGGGTCTGGAAGTTTGCCTGGTTTGGCTACGTGTAACCATTCCCACTCTCTTGGCCCGCCTCACCTGGTTGGCCAAGTCTTCCCCCAGTAGCATGGGGATAGGATAATTGTCATAGACTGCAAAAGTCCACATTCCTGACCAGCCTTTGTACTGGACAGGCAGTTGATCTGTAGGCAAGTCTACAGCTTGTGACATGAAGGGGTAAATTGTAACTTTGGCCTTTGGGTTGATGAATTTGGGGTCAACGAAGGATTGGTGGATAGCTGACACTTGTGCCCCCGTGTCTCTCCACGCAGTAACCTTCTTTCCGCCCACTCTCAAATTTTCCCTTCGCTCCAAGGGTATTTGAGAGGTATCCGGGCCTGGGGATCTTTGGTGTGATGGTGGTGTAATGAATTGCACTCGCATGGTGTTCTTTGGACAGTTGGCCTTGATATGTCCCAGTTCATTACACTTAAAGCATCTTCCATCGGATGGGTCACTGGGCCGAGGTGAGTTACTGGAGACTGGTGAGGTGGAAGAGTAGGGCGTCTGTGGCTTTACTTGGGTTGTATGTGGTGTCTTTGGCTGTCCTCGGTTGTAGGGTTTATGGTCGGTGTGCCCCCTGGGGTATTCGTTCCCCTTGACAGTAGCTTTCTTGCTTTCTGCCACTTCCATCCATTTGGCTCCAATCTCCCCCGCCTCAGCAGGATCTTTGGGTTTTCCATCTTGTATCTACCGTGTGATGTCTTCAGGAACACCATCCAAGAACTGCTCCATTTGTATGAGGAGGTGCAGTTCTTCCAAGGTTTGAACGTTGTGTCTTGTTATCCAGGCCTCATAGTTTTTTGCAATGTAGTAGGCGTGTTTGGGAAATGACACATCTGGTTTCCACTTTTGGGTTCTGAAGCGCCGACGGGCATGATCTGGGGTTATCCCCATTCTGTATCTGGCCTTGGTTTGGAAAAGTTTATAGTCATTCATTTGCTGCTTAGGCATTTCAGCTGCCACCTCTGCTAAAGGTCCACTGAGCTGTGACCTCAATTCTACCATGTACTGATCTTCGGGGATGCTGTACCCAAGACAGGCTCTTTCAAAATTTTCCAAGAAGGCCTCGGTGTCATCACCTGCCTTGTAGGTGGGAAATTTCCTGTGCTGTGGAGCAATAATTGGCGCCGGGTTGTTAGGGTTGGCTGGCACATGCAGCCCAGCTTTTGCCAAGTCCAGTTCATGTTTTCTCTGTTTTTCCTTCTCTTCATTCTCTTTTTGTTGTTTTTCCATTTCTTTTTGGTGTTTTTCCATGTCTCGGCGGTGGGCCGCCTCTTCTTCTTCTTGCTTCCTTCTGTGGGCCACCTCTTTGGCTGCCTGTTCTCTTTGGTAGGCTGCCTCTCTTTCTCTCTCTCTCTTATTTCCATCTCTGTTTGTTTTATTTCCAGTTGTCGCCTGTGTTCAGCTTCTCTGACTTGTCCTTCGGCCTCAATTTTTGCCTTAGAAGTCATGGTTCCTGTTTTCTTGTGTTGGGGTGCCCTCCGGTGTTTATCTCTGAACTGCAGGCTCTGTTGCCTCCTGGGGTCTGCCTAGCAACAATGTTTTGTTTTGTTTTTTTCTTTTCCCCCTCTAGCGTAAACTAGAAAAACCACTTTATTTGCATGATATAGTGCTGGTACTTGCCTCCTAATGGGAGGGCTATTGCATGACAAAAGACCTGTAACAGCTCCTTAATGGCTTCTTGCTTAATATGCAAGCCACAAACTGCCAGAGAGAGCAGAAAAAAAAATTCTCTCTGGTTCCCTTTTAAAACCAAACTGTTTCCCTCTGCTAAAAAGCCCCTAGCAGAGAAAAGAAAAATAAAATATTTCTACTGGCTTCTGGATTCTGTCTATCCCGTAACCGCTGCACACCATGTCATAACTCTAGTCCCAGATTTGGACCTTAGCGTCCAAAATATGGGGGTTAGCATGAAAACCTCCAAGCTTAGCTACCAGCTTGGACCTGGTACTTGCTGCCACCACCCAAAAAATTAGAGTGTTTTGGGGCACTCTGGTCCCCCTGAAAAACCTTCCCTGGGGACCCCAAGACCCAAATCCCTTGAGTCTCACAACAAAGGGAAATAATCCTTTTTCCCTTCCCCCCTCCAGGTGCTCCTGGAGAGATACACAGACACAAGCTCTGTGAATCCAAACAGAGTGACTCCCCCTCTCCGTTCCCAGTCCTGGAAACAAAAGCACTTTCCTCTTCACCCAGAGGGAATGCAAAATCAGGCTAGCAAATCCAACACACACAGATCTCCCCCTGATTTCTTCCTCCCACCAATTCCCTGGTGAGTACAGACTCAATTTCCCTGAAATTTCCCAGAAAAGAAAACTCCAACAGGTCTTAAAAAGAAAGCTTTATATAAAAAGGAAGAAAAAATACATACAAATGGTCTCTCTGTATTAAGGTGACAAAATACAGGGTCGATTGCTTAAAAGAATATTGAATAAACAGCCTTATTCAAAAAGAATACAAATCAAAGCACTCCAGCACTTATATTCATGCAAATACCAAAGAAAAGAAACCATATAACTTACTATCTGATCTCTTTGTCCTTACACTTAGAAACAGAAGATTAGAAAGCAGAAACTACTTCACCAAAGCTCAGAGAAAGCAGGCAGACAGAAAACAAAGACCTCAGACACAAAATTCCCTCCACCCAAAGTTGAAAAAATCTGGTTTCCTGATTGGTCCTCTGGTCAGGTGCTTCAGGTGAAAGAGACATTAACCCTTAGCTATCTGTTTATGACACCAAGAGAAACCACACTGACACTCTGGAGATCATCCCTGGTAAAATGTCTGCCAAAGGATTGCCTGCACAGTGCAGGTTCTGGAGCTTCTCACAAGATTAGCCAGGCTCCCATTGGGGCACTAGGTAATGCAGCTATCTGGCCCTAAGATTTGTAGCTATGCAGCTGGCCTGTGAAGGAGACTTGGAGGGAACTGAATGCAGAAATCTGAAAGGCGCCTGGGTAGGCATAATGCTTTGTATAGGGTCCAGCACACTGAAGCTCCAGCCATTCCACACACTATCAGCCTCACCTGCCATTACAGTACCTTAGTGTGAACCAGCAGCCAGGATGAGGCAAGAGGCAAGACCGCCCAGGGATGTATTGGCTAAATACATCCTTGGGCGGTCTAGGCAGAGCCAAACTTTGTGTTTGTGTTTCTCACCCACAGGGCACTGCTGATGCTACCCAAGAACCTGCCCCACACCCAGGTGCGTAAATGCCCAATTGGCTTGTCAATAAGCTGCAAATAGAAAAGAGATAGGAGGACAGGGTTGGCCCAGCTGGCAGCTTCAGGCTATGCTGATAAACTTAGGGCCGGGGAAAGGCAGCTTTATTTCATAGGCACCTGCTAATCTCCTTCTGTGTCGCTCCAAATGGGATGTGCTGCACAGAATCGGCAGGCACTGCAGGAACAGGGCAGCCCCATGAGATGCAGGGCAGGGAGGGCCATGCTCCATTTCATGTATTGGAAGAGCAGTTCCTCCAGCCTGGGGTTGGGGCTCTGTTATTGTCTGCCCACGTTCATGGTCTCTGCATGCTGGGCTCTGTAATGAGCACTGCAGGGTGGGGAGAGGGGTGTCAGGTTGCAGAAGTCTGCACCCCCAACATACAGTGGCAAGCTTGCTGGCTGTGAAATTTCTCTGCCGTAACACGAGTGAGGCTGGATCACGTGACAACTGGTCTCATGATGTCATGTAGTATAACATTTGCAGCAACCTAGATGCTGGGCTCCAAGCTGGGGCTTGGCACCCACGCCGGCTGCTCTGCAGCCGATCCCTTGGTATTGTGAGGTGCTGGGACGTAGAGGTTGGGAGGTTGTGGGCAGGGTTTAGGCTGACACTTGCTCCTGTGTCCGACTGTGATCCCAAGCTGGTGCTCACATCTCTCTCGTCTGCAGGGGATGTAGTGGAGGAGACATTCCCTCACCCTCCTTCCCAGCCAGGCCCAGAGGCTGCAGGGGAGTGCACTGCTGCAGCACAGATCACAGGTTCGTCAGCAGCTCTAAATGGGGTTTACCTGCCTCACCTGGCAGGCCCTAAAGAGAAATGTGACCCAGTCAAAACATAGAGCCCTCCCCATGCAAGGATCCCTGGTATGCCCAACCCCGGCGGATCCCACCAGGCCTGGGTGCATGCTGAAGGATCCAGGCAGATCCCAGTGGGTACAAGAGCAGATGCTTTGGCTTTCAGTGTCCTTCACTGTGTAATTTGTACAACGCACAGCCTTGTCTGGATCACATGGAAGGGAAGCTTAGGATTCATGCTATGAATAAGCACAGCCCTTCATTGCTGCCCAGCCAGGTGCAGAGACCTGTCACCCAAGAGAGCCCTCTCTTTGATTCATGTGTTTAGCATAAGTCAGTGTCATTTCCCTGACATACAGTTCCTCCTGGTGCGCACTGTGTCTGCTGTGCCTGCCCAGGGCTATAGGGATTGAGGCGGTCCGCAGAATACGTGGGGCTAGCTGGATCGCTGCACTGTGAACAACAGGGTCTCTGGGCAGAAGGGAGAGGGAAAGGCTGCCCGGGGAAGTGAAATCACAGAGGGGGTGGCAGTGACTCCCAAGGAAAGGGACTGGCAGGATCTTGCTGGTGGCTTTGGCCCAATGCCTGCTGCAGTCAGAGTTGAGTCATCTGGAAATTGTGGTGGAGCAGGAAGTGTTTGGCTCCCAGGGGAGGCTTGTTTACTGCATGAATAATAGCAGCTCTGTTATTCTAGGGTTGTCTAAGTGTCTGGGAGCGCTGCCCCTGCTCGGGCCAAAAGCACCCTCAGAAGAAACCCTGGCATAGGCACCTTGCTGTGGAATGCGCCTCCCACAATAGCCTTTTGTTTGTGTGTGTTGGTTTGGTGATGGGATTGTTTCACTGTTGGGGCGTGTGCGGGTCTCTGCTGGCCTCTCCGTGCCCTTCCTGCATTCACTGCTGCTGAGCTGCTTCCTCTGGCTGCCCTGGGATTAGTGAGACCAGGCTGGAGGCAGCAGGAAGGGAAGCAGCATGTGAATGGCCTACACTAAGCTGGCACTAAAGCCCCTGTGACTATGCCTGCCTTGCCTGCCTGCTCCCAGTGGCTGGTTCCAGGGCTGCACTGGCTCCTGGGGAGCCGCTTGCCTGCCTAGGCCAGATAGAGCCGGTTTGCTGTTTTCGTCCTAGCTCTCTATGGGCTTTCCCTGCTTTTCAGCGCAGGGGCTGGGGCCAAGGTGTCCCAGCCTCCTGCTCTTGCTCAACCCAGCTAGGCACAAGTAGAGACGATAGGCAGCGCCTAGCTGCAGGGTTCTGGAGCCCTGGGAAGCCACATCTACCCCACTAGGCGCACTGACTCAGGCCAACCCACAGGTGCTGGCCATTAGTGCTCCCTCTCCATTCTTGGGCACTGGGGGTCCATCCCTGTTGTTATGGCTGGAGGCTGCTGAGGCCCAACTCTGCCAGCTGTCTGAGGTGCAGGAGCCTCAGATCTGTCTCCCATTCTGTCTGTGAAATGGGGGTGGTGCTAGTAACTGGGCGGTGGGCTGTGGAATAGGGAAATCCCTGTACTATATGCTGGGGTACTGGGGAGCAATGGCCTGTGACTTCACCCTGTCTGTCTCTCTCAGAAATGGATAGATGCGCCTCTGTACCTGATCCATGTGGCCCAGGCACTTGTGTGAACCTGCCCGACAGATACAGCTGCATATGTGGCCCTGGCTATCAGCTGCATCCTGGCCTCCCTCGATGCATTGGTATGTCGCTAGCTCTGATGTTTCTAAAGGGGACACTAGGGAGACAACGGCTATCAGAAATCCTGGGGCATGTGGCGAGAGGCTGGCTCCTGAGCAGGGGCGGCTCTGTTTTTTGCCGCCCCAAGCACGCCAGTCAGGCAGTCTTCGGCGGGATTTGGCGGCATTTCTGCAGGTGATCTGACAGTTCCGCGTCTTCACATCTTCTGCCGAATTGCCGCCGAAGCTGCGGGAGCGGCGGATCTCCCGCAGAAATGCTGCTGAAGGCCTCCTGACTCCTGCCCTCATGCCAACTGGCACGCTGTCCCCCACAGCTTGCCGCCCCAGGCACATGCTTGGTGCACTGGTGCCTGGAGTTGCCCCTGCTCCTGAGCACAAAGCCTGGCCCCTTGCAGGGCACCAGCCCCGCTGCCTTCCTCAGCAGAACAAACCTGTGGCCTGGGATCATTCTCTCTGTCCTGCTTCCCCAGTTTTAGTAGCCAGGGGAAGTTTGAAGGGCAGAATCATCCCTCTCCCTCCATGTGTGACAATGCTGCCCTCCAGTGGTGGATGGCAGACAAACAAGGGCTTGTCCCATCCCTGCAGGGCCCTCATGTCATCAAGAAGCCTCCCTGGGGAGGGAAATGCTGAGTGTGGGAGGTGGGTCCCCTAAGGCCCGTGCTCATCCCATCTCCAGCATTGTCTGTAGGAAACGGGAGGGCTAATGGTAATGCCCAGGTGACCGTGTTCCTCTACTCTGGACCCAGATGATGATGAGTGTATGAGAGATCCCTGCGCTGGGAAGGGTCACTGCATCAACAGTGTGGGCTCCTACTCCTGCCTCTGCTACCCGGGATACACCCTGCTTGCCTCCCAGGGTACACAGACCTGTCAGGGTAAGTGATGCTCCAGCCGGCACACGCTCACAGCCCCATGGGGCACCTTGCCTGCAAGGTTCCTGTGACCTCCCTCGGCTACATGTTTCCTGGGTAATGGGGATTCCAGCCTCCTCCTTCATATGGGCTTCCCCCCCATCCCACTACTGCCTAAGCCTGCCCTAGGAGGACCCCTCATGAGGGGGCAGAGGAAGTTGCATTCTCCTTGCTCGTTCCCCCAGCCTCTCACTGGGGTGGGGCAGTGAGCAGTGCAGGCTGGGGGGAAGACTCCTCCAGAAAACCTCTCAGCTTGGGGCATGTCTGACCCAGAGGCCAGTGGCATGGAGCCCAACTAGCCCTGCATCCCCTGCCCTGTGTCCCTAGCACCCTCCCCAAGCATCTGGAGAGGGCAGGAGGCAGCTCATCAGAACGTCACCCACTGGTAGCTGGCAAGCAGCCCTGCTTCTTGCTCCACTGCTGGTCTGGGCTTGTTATTAGCTGGGCCCTCTGCCAAGCAAACAGGAAGCCCTGGCGCTGGCCCAAACTTCCTCCAGCCTGTTTTGGCATGCGGGGGTGACAAGCAGCAGCAAGGGGGGCTGGGGCATGGCAGAATGGAGGTGTGAGTGACACAGACCCGTGGGAACTCTGGCCATGAGTACAGCGGGGCGCTGCCATTCCTCCTCATTGGCATGAGGGTAGAGGTTGGCTCTCAGAAGGGATTTGACTGAGGGGCAGGCAGTGTGGGTTTGTGGCAAAGGGACAGGGAGGGTTCTGCACACAGGCAGAGCCACCTCTCTCACCCTTAGCTGAGCCCAGTTCCCTGACAGGACCTATCCTTGGGTGCTAATAGATCTGAATGAGTGTGAGCAGCCCAGCATGTGCCAGGGGGGGCAGTGCACCAACACACCTGGATCATATCACTGTGAGTGTGCCAGGGGCTACATCATGGGCCACACAGGACAGTGCGAAGGTGAGTTTGTTAACCTCCTCTGCGTGAGGGGCTCTAGCCCCTTTGTGCAAACCTCAGCTCTCTGCGCCCCCCTCCCTCCAGATCTGCGCTGAGGTACCTGCACCTTCTCACTTTGTCAGTTCAGTCCCCTGGTACAGTCTGCCTCCACTTGCCTGGGGGACTCCCCACCCCCCTGCGGGAGAGGGAAGCTCTCTCCCCAAGTTCATTCCCCTTCAAACTCTCACTCCCACCTCAGGCCCAGTGGGACCCATCCTGAGCCCTTTCTTCTGGCCGGGAAAGGGAATGCGTTTTGTTCTGGGCTGGTGCTAGTCTTTGGAGGTTTGGCATCTGTCATTGCTTGCCTCTGTTTGAGCCCTGGGCTGGCAAGTACATTGAAGGTATGATGTCTGCAGCCAGCTGCATGTACATAGCATGTCACACTGATTGAAAATCAAAATGGGCATCCTAATAGGTGTGGGAACAGGCCACAGAGACAATGATGACAACTGGGACTCGTGAGAACCTCCTTCTGGCCCCAAAGTCGGTGCACCATCGAGCCCATCTGCTTGGAGTCACGGTCACTCTTACTTTGGCCAGAGCTGGCTCAGAAGGTTAGATGGAGCTGACTGTGGTCCCAGCTGTGAGGATGTTCTGGATAGGACTTGATTTGTCTCTCTCTTTTCCTGGAGTCTGAAAGCAGGGGGTCTCTTTGCAGACATTGATGAGTGTGCTGACCCCAGCACCTGCCCCAGAGGGAGATGTGTCAATGCACTGGGCTCCTATGAGTGTCTCAGCTGTGCAGCCGGTTACCAGCCGATGAATGGAAGATGCGTTGGTAAGGAGGCAAGAGCTGTTCCCCCCCAAGACCCCTCCCCACCTTGTGGAAACTCCCTCTTGCGTGGCAGCAATTCCAGCCCTGGCCAAGCACTCCTGGGGCTGTACTGTGCCACACAAGCCTTGTGGGCAGGCGCTGGCTGTGGTAAATGGCAGGCAGGAGAGGCTAGTGTGTGCACCCTGAGTACCACGCCCTGCAGAATTGGATTGTGGGGAGATCCCTGGTGATTTCAGAGCACCCCTGTTCCTGGATTGATGGGCCCCTTTGCTGTGTCTTGCAGATGACGATGAGTGCTTCACCGTGGGAATCTGTGCTCATGGACTGTGCATCAACCTGGCTGGTTCCTTCAGGTGTTCCTGCTACCATGGCTATGAGGTGACAGCAGATGAGAAGAGCTGCCAAGGTATCCTATCCTCTACCAGAAGCTTTTGGACCTAGTCCAACTCCTAGTGAAGTCTGAGGCATTGATTCCATTGAGCCTGGGGCATTCCTGAGTGCATGGCCTGGCTGCCTGTACCTCCCTGCCCCAACCTGGGTAGCTAGGTCCTGAGATCCTGTGGGAATACCCTCTCTCCCTCCTTATCTATTATTGATCTATTCCCCTCAGTGCACCGGGCTCTGAGAGGAAGCTCTGCCTCTCCTGTGCTCAGACTTGGCCCCTCCTCCCTGTCCAGCTCTCACTCTGGTTTGTGGGTTTATTTAGATATCAATGAGTGTGCGACCCACAACGCCTGCCCCATGGGACTCTGTATCAACAGCGAGGGCTCCTTCTCCTGTGCAGCCTGTGGTGCTGGATACACCGTGTCCAGAGATGGCAGCATGTGTGAAGGTATCTCCTGTGGACTGATGAGATGTGTGGGTGCCAGGGAGACTGGATTCCGTGGGAGGACATGCTTGCAGTTAGGAGAAGGCCATTGGTGGTGTCCAGGGCTGGATCTCTAGCTGTGGCTGCAGAATCTCACAATGTGCATGTCACTTGGGTCACTGGGCATCCCCCAGCCCAGCTGAGGCAAAGCTGACAGCTTGTGGCACAACATTTGCAGGCTGCAGTTGTAATCAGTGCCCCTAAGGCTGAGTCTCTGGCCCTCGGTCTGCATCACTGGTGGCCTGAGCTGAGCCACTCTTCCTGCAGCAGCTTCAAGCTGAGCTCCCTGCACTCAGGAGAGCTTCTGGGGAACAGCCCCCTGAATCTCAGCGAGACCCACTTAGAGAGCAAAGGGCCTACCTAGTAAACCTGCTTCAGTGGTTTAGCTTTTGCAGAGCAATAGAGAGCTAGAGGGGGTTTCAAGGGAGGTCAGTGGGGGCCTGCAGGTGTTCAGAGAGGGACCACTGCAGCTTTGGAAAGGAGTCTGTGAGAGTCAGAGCTAATCCCCCAGCTAGCTGTGAGTACCTGGTGGGCAGGGGAACGGGGGAGCAGAGTAGGTGTGCCCTGTCCTTCATCTCAGCCGGAGTTCCAGTCTCTGCTGTCCCCAGATATCGATGAATGCAGCTCACCCACTGCCTGCCCCTTGGGAATCTGTACCAACACGGATGGCTCCTTTGCCTGCCGAGCCTGCGATGCTGGCTACATGCTCTCCTCCAACAGATTCACCTGTGAAGGTAAATCGCCCAGACTGCTCTCTGCCTCTGCTGGGAGCTGTGTCTGCAAATCAGGCAGTAATAAGTGTGTTTGTAGTGTCAGACTTGGAAGCCAGTGGTCCTGCTCCCGATTTGGGTCACACCTCCGGTTGGGTCACGGCCCTGGGTCAGGTCAGCTTAGCCCTGCACATTGGCAGCACATCATGTTTGGAGGGGTAGGGAGTATCTGAAGCGAAATGATCAGCTCTGGGAAGGGGTACAGGTACCCAGCTCATTAATGAGATTCTCAGCTGATACTAATTTAGGGAGAGCTGCAAGCCCCAGTGAGGACAGCATAATACAAAGAGTCCTAGAGAGACCAGAAACACAGGCAGGGAATAGCAGAATGGGATTCTGTTCAGAACAACATGGCTAATATGTCTGGAGAAAACAACCCCGAGCCTAGGTCGTCAGTGGGAGCGGGAAGGCATGGCTGAGAAAGGCATGGGGCAGTAAATTAGGAATTTCGGATGCAGTGTGGAAGCAAACAGGGCCCCTTTGGGCTGCAGGCACAGAGCTATTGTGTCTCTGACACAGGGGAATAGCCAGGTCCTCTTTTGTGCAGCGCTGGTGCATTTATTGTGGGCACCTTTTTATCAGAAAGATATTGGCAAATCAGAGGGAGTTCAGAGAAGACCAGCCAAGGTGATCAGGGGGCTGAGTTATAGGTAAGGCTACGATTATGTCACAGAGGTCGTGGAAGTCACGGAATCTGTGACATTGGGGCACCGTAGCAGCCCAGCCAGCACTGGCAGTGGGGGGCCTCCTGCAGCAGCCAGCTCAGCTCTCTGCCCCTGCAGGTGGTTGGGCCCCCCCTCAGCTCCCAGCCCTGCAGATCCCTGGGGGATCCCCCCAGCTGCCAGCCACTGGGCAAGGATGGGAGCCCACAGCTCCCAGCCACCGCAGCAGGACAGGCTGCTGGACCCTCCTCCCTCCCCGTTTTGTCAAGGATAATTTTAGTAAAAGTCAGAGACAAGTCACGTCTTCTGTGAATTTTTGATTTTTTGCCCATGAACCGTCCCTGACTTTTACTAAAAATATCCATGTCACAGTGGTAGCCTTAACGGTAGGGAAGCGTGAAATGAGTAAAACCTGTGGCTAAGCCTCAACTCCAGAGACAGAGGGACCTGGGAGGAGTTTATAAATGTCTGCCAGGTATAAACTGCAAGGCAGAGAGGAATTGTCTAGGCCCGTGGTGCAAGGGTTAAAAGCAAAACAAAATGAAAATAGGCAGAGGGTTTACAAGACACGGGCAAGCCAGTGAAAGAGGGAAAGCTGGCAAAAGGGTGATGAAATAATAAAGGCCCCAGTTCAACAAAGCATTGAAGAACAGACTTAACTTCAAGCATGCAAGTTGTGGTATTGAAGTCACCAGGACCGCTCTCTGTCTTAGGGTACGTCCACACTGCAGGCGCTACAGCAACACGGGTGAGTTTCTATTGCTGTAGTAACTGGGCGATAGCAGTACGCCCTGAGCAGCATTACTAGGTCTACTGAAGTTTTAGGGGCAGGCTCTGAGAGTGCTTTGCTAAATAGGGATATGGTTACTCGTTTGCTTAACGGTAAGCATATGGATAAGTGTTTGCAGTGTTATTGGCAATAATAATAATAACCAATAAAAGTAATAAGGGCGTTACACTAGATGACCCTTACAGTCCCTTCTAACCCTATGGTTCTATGAATCAGGAGGACTGGGATGAAATTGTGGAAGGAAAAGCGAACGCTGGGCCTCAGCACAAACTCCTAGACAGTGAGATCTGTCAGACCACAGCAGACCTTGTGGAACAGAACTCGAGACTTCCCTAGTAACTGCTAAACCTGTGGTTGTTAATTGTTCCATTCCCTAGGCCCTGTCGTAACTTGTGGGTGGGTTTTTTTTCCAAGTGTAGCTCTAAGGCTGTGCTCTGTCGTGCATATGTGAAATTGTGGTGTAGAACATTTTATGTTGCTAAGTTACACAGCAGTGGCAGAGCCACAGGTGAAGTGTACAGAGACTCCTGCCAACCGGTCCTCTATACCCAGCTGCACCAGCGTAGGTTCTGGATCAGCCACATATTTTGCAGGAAAACTGCCTTAGGAGTGTGACTGAGAGAATTTAAGGTTATTTGTTTCTCCCATTCACCCAGCTGTACAGGCCTCAGAGGAGAAGAAAAAATAGAACTATAATATTGTTTAGACCCCCCCCTCATGAAAATGACCTAAAATGGAATTTCTGCGTCTCCTAATGCCTGAAACCCTGCATTGGGAATACCCTCCCCCAGCACCTTTCTGCTGGTATCAGGGTCACCTTTCGGACCCAAGATATTGGACCTTAAATCTGTCTCTGGCCCAGTGCCTGTCATGGGTCTTCAGCAGGGATATTTTTGGAGAGAAATCCCACATTTGAGGGCAAAGAAGGAAACATTTTTGTGGCAGGTTTTGTTGTTTGTTATGTGAAGCAGTTCAGATGGCTGCAGTGGTGGAGAAGGGCCCTTTGCAGATGGATCAGTAGGCAGAGTGCAGATGTAGTCCAAGGTGCTTGATAAAGACCCCCTGGTGATGAGCATGGCATGAAAAACTAGTAAGGGAGAACTGTAGCTTCTCTCATGGCTGGACAGTGGAGCACCTGGGAACCATCAGCATACAGATGGTAAATAAACCAACTAACAGGGGTCTTCCCGGCTGTTTGTTTGGGGTAAAACTCATGGGCAGAGGCACACTGCGTCTGGTGGTTCCTCCTGGAGAGGGAGAAGGCATCTTGGCCACTTTTCTTCTTCCTCTAGGTTTACAGCTGGGTCTGAGGCACACACAGGAAATGAGGTAAAGTTTCCATGCTCCTGATGGGATGGAAGGATTGCACATTTCATTCCGTTTGTGGGCTAGTCATGTGACTCCCTCTTTAGATGGGTCTTTCCCGGCATGTCACTTCCCTGTGCTCGCTGCTACAGCAGCTTGGGGAGAGAGCACTGAGGGAATGTTATCAAGTGTTTGGTGACTGACCCCAGGAGAGACTGTTCCAGTCTTCCCCTGCTGGATTGGTGACCATGGCTCTAGATTTTGGGTTTTGAGTGTGAAGAACAATAAGGGTTTTGAGATGGCTCACAACAAATGAACTAGGGCATGGATTGTCTGCCAGGGAACTGATGGAAGCTAGGGATGTTTTAGAACTGAGTGGTAGGAGTAATCTTGCCCTAGGGCATAAATGAATGGTGCCCTGTTGAGTACACCGTGCACTTGGCACTTAGCAGAGGCGCAGTCCCTGCTCTGCCCTGAGGAGCTTTCAAGCTCAGTGTTTCCACCTCTAACTTCTGTGATGGGAACAGGCAGAACAAGAGAGGTGGGGAATATTGTTGGTGCCCTCTGCAGCCCGCAGGCTGGTATTGATGGGGAATCAGTCCTCTTACTCATGTGCTTTCTCACAGTCAGAAAAGCTGCACCCAGGGGCCCCGGGCCCTGTCTGGCAGGCTCAGGGGACTGAAAATGTAGCAGAAATGCTGTTTCCTTCTGAGGGCGTGGAGGATCACACCTCCCCTGGATGGACCAGTGGAAGGGTGGGAGTAAGGAGCTTTCGCTGCCCTGTGGGAGGGTGGAGAGCTGCCTCCTGCATGCATTAGCTGAGCTGAGTCGTGCTCCAAAAGAGGCAGGTGAATGGGACAGTCCAGGGTGACAGAGCCAGCTGAGGCCGAGGCTACATCTAGCTGTCTACGGTGGACACGGTCATGCTGGGAGATGGAAACCCATTTCCCTTAGTATTACCTGCACACTCTAGGGCACCCCAACTTTACTCTTCTGTGGGCTCCAGGCATAACCCAGTTAATTTAGGCACCCCACCCTTACCCAGCTCCTAGAGCTCAGGGCCTAATTTTCTGTGGGTTTGCAGCACTATTTACCAGTGAAAGAGCCTTACACAGTAATATTCTTAACTTCTGTTTATTAAGAGTTATCAAAACAGAATACACACGCTAAGCATACATTGCTCCCAATAAGGACGACAGACTTTTCCTGGTGGCCAGTCAGGATCAGGTCGCCCGCAGCTCCTCCAGCTTCTGTGTGGTGTGATTGGCAGGGTGTTTAAATCTGGCAGCTCTGATCTTGGGCTGTGTTCTGGCGTTGGTTCCAAATAACTTCCTTTTGGACCCCAGTTTATATAGTGAAACTTGAATCCTGCTTAGCTGTACCTTAACCCAGTGGTTCTCAACCTTTCCAGGCTACTGTACCCCTTTCAGGAGTCTGATTTGTCTTGTGTACCCCAAGTTTCACCTCACTTAAAAACTACTTGCTTACAAAATCAGACATAAAAATACAAAAATGTCTCAGCACACTTACTGAAAAACTGCTGACTTTCTCATTTTGACCGTATAATTACAAAATAAATCAATAGGAATATAAATATTGTACTTGCATTTCAGTGTGATAACGTGAGCCTTAACTGAAGCCCAAGCCCTGCCGCCCAAGGCTGAAGCATGTAATTTAGCTTTGTATGGCCCCCTGTGGCATGGGCCCTGGGCAAATCCCTGCTTGCCGCCCCCTGATGCTGGCCCTGCACTTGCAACCCCCTAAGCCCATCCCATGACCCCCCTGGGGGCTACAACCCCCAGATTGAGAAACACTGATCTAGATGAGTTGAATACCCCCTGGAAGACTTCTGAGTATGCCCAAGGGTACATGTACCCCTGGCTCAGAACTACTGTCTTAAACAGTCATTTTAAACTGAAGTACTACAAAATAATTCTTTGACTAATCCTAACATATTGTGAAATAATTCTTTAACCAATCATACCCCACCACCTTAATTGATTTAAATCTTGCAAAATTAGTTATGGACCAGACAGAAACAATCAAAGAACCAGACAGAAACCATGCAGATAAACAATAGAGAAGTAGGAACCATAAAGGCAAAACAATAAAGTATAGATTTCACAATTACAAAAGTTTCCTTGCCAGACAGAATGCTGTCAAACAAAGTCTTCTTTAAACATCTTAAAATCTGCCTCAGACCTTACATTAGTGTCATCTCATCCCTCCTCCTTACACCCACCCAGACCCGTACCATCACCCAAAGAGTTCTCCTCCCTCCTTAGAGCTTACACCCTGCAGGTAATAGCAGGTTGTTGGCCTGTTCCTCAGCCATATCTTAGCCCAAAGGAACAGATTTAGTTCCTTCAACTTTTCATTATTAATGAAACTCTTAAAGCACTGATGACGGCTGGGGGAGGGCCAGGAGATTTTAAGGGATGGCTGGGAGGATGAGGATGGGGCGTTTCCACAGACAGGAGAGAATAAGGGGCACCTGTCGGGGAAGGGTTAGGCAGCCAGGAGAGTGGGGTCAGATGGGGTGTTTGAGAGTGTTGGGGCATTTCACTGACGTACACTCTTGTGCCGTTAGCATGATCCTTGATCCTTCCGTGTAGGCAGCCCCAGGATCGCACTGTGGGCTGACAGCCAGGGGCTCTGCACTCAGCAGGCAGGAAGGTCTCTGAACACTAACCTGCCTTTGGCTGTCAGAGGCCTGAATTGCTGCTGCCCTTGGCCTCTGTTTGTTTGTGGCAGTTGCTCATTGCGCACCCTCACTGGCCTTGACTCTTAATCCTGTGCCTCTCTGCCTGGACAGATATTGATGAGTGTGAAGACCCCACCGTTAGCTGCCTTGGAGGAGAGTGCCTGAACACACCAGGCTCCTATGTCTGCCACTGCCGCCCTGGATTTGAGCTGCTCAACGGCACTGTGTGTGAAGGTACTAGCCCTGTTCCCCTTTGGACCCCACCATGGAGTCTGGGGCATCTGCTGGGAATTCCCATTTCTACCCATGCAGGGGGATTGCAGTGCAGCCTGGGACGACCAGCCTGTGGAGCGCTGCCCCAGAGCATTAACCAAATACGAGTTCACCACTGACGCACTCCCTGTACCTGCAATGAGACGGCTGGATGGAACCCTAAACCTTCCCAGGGCCTGCCCTGTGCGGGCTGGGGGAGCGGGGAGGGGCCCTCCTGCCATCTGCCCCCAGCCAATTGTGTGTAGCTAACTCACGTTTCCCTTGCAGACATGAATGAGTGCCTGGCCAGTGAGATCTGCAGCCCCAATGGCGAGTGTCTGAACAGCCACGGATCCTATTTCTGTATTTGTGCTCCTGGCTTCTCAAATGCAGCTGGGGGAGTCAGCTGTCAAGGTGAGCAACTGGGACAAATGGCAGCAGCTAAATGTGCATTGGACCCTGGCTATTGCCCTGGGCTCTCCCTTGCCCCGACCGCCCCCTGACTCTCCCCCTGGGCTTTCCTCTGCCCCTGACTATGCTCTCTCCTTTCCCTGGCTGTGGTCCCTTATCCCCTCCGCCGTGGTCTCTGCCCACTGGGGATAGTATTTATTGTGCAGGGACCAGTATACACCCGTCGGACAGCCTCTGTGCTGATCTTCATCTTGTCTCTTCCAGACGTGGATGAATGTGCAGACAAATCCCGGTGTTTGCGAGGCCAATGTTTCAATACGGAGGGCTCCTACAGATGTTTGTGTGAAAATGGCTTCAGGCACTCACAGGAGACTGATGACTGTGTAGGTAAGCGCTGGTCTCGGGGGAACACAGGGCTCTCCCCAGATCACTGGCGTACGTATGAGGGTCTCCCTCCTTGTGCAGAGGGAACGCTTCTGCTCCAGGTACCACTGACACTCATCACTTCATTCCTGCTCCAGAGCCACAAGGCCTCTGCCCCTTCATTGGTTCTCCCACTAGCTATGCCTCGACAAAGGGCCCCAGGCCCCACAGTGGTTTTGTGCGGAGGGGGAGGGCTAGTATCAGGTAATTAGTGGATTTGTGGGGCAGTTGCCACAGACCCCCAGTGTGTTGGAGGTCTGGTCCCACCAAGGCTCTCCAGTTGGGTTGTGGGGTCGCCAGTTGACTGTCCCATCTCTTTGCCCTTCTCCTTCTGTGTCCGTTGTCACCGGGTGACAGATGTGGACGAGTGTGTGGATTTCGGGGACACAGTGTGCGGCACATGGAGGTGCCAGAACACCCCGGGTTCATACCGCTGCGTTATGGGCTGCCAGCCTGGCTTCCACCGGACACCGCTGGGTGACTGCATTGGTGGGTACCGCTGCGTGCTCTCTTGCTGTGATCTGTGCTCTCTCCTGGGGGCAGGGCGGGGCGGGGGGCTGGCTGGCTCAGTTGGCATCCTGAGGATAAAGCTTGCTGCCCAAGCCAGAAGCAGGGAGGCGCCTGTGGTCGTGTCCCCGGTTAGCGATGGAGAGGAGGAAGTGCTTGGCCAGCGTAGATGTAGATAATGCTGAGTGCTTGTTTTCCTGGCTGTTTGTGTCTAGACTTCTCTCTTCTTGGCATTTGGTAACAGACGCTGCATTGTGCAGCTTTTCCTCTTAGGGAGATTCCTGGGGAGGTTACAGTCCATTCCAGGGCCAGGATTGTATTGCAGCGCAGAGTCCCCCAAGAGGCAGCAGCCTGCTGGGGTTCCTGGCTGTGTCTAGCTGCCTCCCTGAGGCTGCTGGCTGAGCTGTGCTCTGACAGAGGCTGGTTGCTTGGCTCTGAGGTTGGTGCATGGAGATCCCCCCTGCAGAGCCCTAGGGTTGGATTTAGGGCTCCCAGCCAAGGGCAGCATTGAAAGGTGACACTAAAAGGAATTACTGTGGCGTTAAAGAGTCCCCCAAACTCTCATAAGATTGTGCGAGGGGGAGGCTTCGCCAGCTGGGGCCCAGCACAGCCACTAACACCATAGGTTAATGCCATCTGAGCTCCACTTCTGCTCCTTAACGTCTGGACAATGCCAAGCTGCAAACATGCAGCTTCCTCAGCTGCTGTGAGGAGATCTCGCACCCCATGCAGCAGTGGGAGGGATATCAGGGTGCACTGTGCACCTGCAAGGTCACACCCTCTGCCAGGCGACCCAGCCCCTGCAGCCCTGACTCTTCCCAGCTTTGGGGAGGTCTGCGGGTGTAGTTATAGGCAGGTGAGGGGTCCCAGCAAGCCTCTGATTGTGCCTGAGAGGCCATAAAGCCAGGGTTTGGGGGCTTGTGGGATCTGTGTGTGTGGGGAGCAGGCTCTGCACAGCTGCAGGCAGAGCTTTCCATGGGTCAGGGTGAGGAACTGAGGAAGGAGAAAATGTGCAAGTCTGCCCTGATCAGCAAGGAGGTCAGGAGCAGGAGAGCACAGTCCCTATCTGTGTTCAGGGCCCCATATGCTCCCACATTCTCCCATAGGCCCCTGTACACTAGCCTGTAACACTTCATATTCACTTATTCTATCCTGTATCAGCCCAAACTCCCCTATCCTTGTCAATAATCTCCATATTCTCTATACCTACCCATGGCTCCATACCCATTTGCATTCTTCCTGTCTCCTATACTTTCCCATATACCTCCCTATATCCCTCTATATCACCTGTCCCCCTAATTCCCCAACTCTGCCCATGTCCCCTGTGTACTTTTTCATCCCATCTCTACCCAGTTGGAGCATTGAATTGTATTGGAGGTTGCCCTTATGGTGGCTCTTCCCCCGTACTAAGTTGTTCCCCTTCCTTCTTGCAAATTAGGGAGGGGAGCTGGGCAGGCCTGGCCCTGTGATCCTGCGGCAGCAGGGGTTGAGAGCTTTTGCTTCGGGTATTGCCTGCCCCTGATCCCCAGGGGCTGACCCAGGTGGGGGGGCTCTGGGAGTGTGATGGGGGTGGTCTAGAGAAGGGAGGTTCTGCTCTGACCCAGGCCCTCCTCTCTCCTGCAGACATAGACGAATGTGCCAACGAGACGCTCTGCGGGAGCCACGCCTTCTGTGACAACACAGATGGCTCATTCCGCTGCCTCTGCGACAGTGGCTATGAGAACTTACCCCCAGGCCAGGACTGTGTAGGTAAGGGTCACTCAATGCTTCTGGCCCGATGCCTTCACACTGCCTCGGTGCCTGGGCCTGTATCTGCAGCACATTTGGCCCTGCACCCTTTGTGCTGCACGGATCAGTCTGTCCACTGTGGGGATGTCCCTTCCCGGCAGGGGATGGGAAAAATCCTTTCCCTGTGGCTCCCTCAGGATTCCTAGTAATGAAAGGTGTGCACAGGTCGGTGGGGCGGTGAGCAGGGGCAGGGGGAGCAAGTGGCCACCAAGTGAGTCTCCAGGACATGGGCCCTTTTCAAGCAGATGGACACAGGAGCCCCTGGAGGTCAGAGAAGCTCACTTGGGGGATTGAAAATGTGCAAGGCCAACACCTTCCACCAGAGAGGGGGCTGCACGTGAATGATGAAGGGGTCGATTATCGGGTGTTTACAGTGGAGTGTGCCTGAATCGCAGCAGTTGGAGGAGGAAATGCCCTGTCAGATCCCACCTAGTCCATTCTGGAGGGCCAGGGCAGGATCTATTCCCAGCACTCTGTCCAGGTGAGGTTTAAACGCTCCTGGTGAAGGGGCTTCCTGCATTTCATGGATAAGGAGTCCTCTTGGTGTTCAACACTGTGCAGTCCATCCACGGGCTCGTTCCCTCCCAACAGACACATACTGAGATACAGCCCCTATGGGGTGAAGAGCATCCGTGACTGTGAGGACTGTCCCACTGTGGGAGGCCTCAAGCCGTTTCCTTTGCCTTGTGCCACAGATGTGAACGAGTGTGAGCTGATGGTAGCCGTGTGTGGGACCGCACTCTGTGAGAACGTGGAGGGATCATTCCTGTGCCTGTGCCTCAGTGACCATGAGGAGTACAACACGGAGGCAGGAGAGTGCCGGCCACGAGCTGGCATGGGTGAGATCTCGCTGGGACAGGAGCTGGGTGCAAACAGGGCAGTACCAGCCAGGAACTGGCATGGGTGAGATCTCGCTGGGGCAGGAGCTGGGTGCTAACAGGGCAGTGCCGGCCACGAGCTGGCATGGGTGAGATCTCACTGGGGCAGGAGCCAGGTGCTGCCTGGGCATTGCTGACCATGAGGGGTGTGGGTGAGATCTCACCTGTGGGGATCTGTTCTGAAGGCTGAACAGTCGTGCCAGGGAGGCCACGTTGCCAGCTCAGTTTTCATCATGGGAGATTCTGGATGTGGGGTGACCTTCCCTAGGGCTCCAGAGCTCAGGCTGGGAGCTTGGCATGTCATTGAGGTCTTCTGTTGCAAATCTCTTGTGTTCTGTTGTCTCTCAGGGGATCCTGAGCGGCCCATAGCACCACGTCCTGCTGGCTCAGAGCGGAAGGAGTGTTACTATCACATCAGTGACGTCCAGCTGTGTGACAGCGTCCTGGCCAAAAACACCACCAAGGAGGAGTGCTGCTGCACCGAGGGGGCTGCTTGGGGGGACAACTGTGAGACGCATCCTTGCCCTATCCTGGGCACAGGTAGGGCACCAGCCCCAGCATTCCCGTCTCCTCACGCAGATCAGAGCAAATAGCGTGTTCACTGTGTCCCAACCTAATCGTAATACAAATTCCTGGGTTTTCTTTCCTCTCTGCCCATTTCCCTTCCTGTCTGCAGTGGAATACAGTGAGATCTGCCCAAGTGGGAAGGGCTATATCCCCGTGGAAGGGACTCTGCTCTTTGGCCAGACATCATACACAGGTACCAGCATCTTTCCTTTTCTTCTCTCCTCTCTGCGGGGCCTTAGCTACTAGAACAGTTGTCTGTATCCCACACAGGCTCTGAATGGGTTCATATGGGCCTGAGAGGCCAAGTATATTAACTGGCTGCACCTGGAGGGTAGGCCAGGCTCACTTAAAGAGGAGTCCCAGCTAGGAGAAGCTGTCGGTGGTTGCTATAAAGGCAGGAAATCTGACACAGAAGGGAGCTGGATTAAAGGGAGGGAGGGAGGATTTTCTGACATCAGATGAAGTCCCTCTGGAAACTGAAGAAGAGTCTATTAGAGAGATAGAGAATGGACACAAAGTAGGGAGAAAAAAGAGAAGAATAGAAGCAGAAGCAGGTGATGATATCAAAAAAGCAAAGCTGAGGAAGGAAATAAACCAAAATGCTACAATTGTAAGATCACTAGTCAAAAGAACAAGATTAGGTGACATTAAGCCTTTGAAAGTAGCTGGCTGGATTTAAAAAAAGCATAGGGGATGTTGTAAGAGCCAGGAGGCTATGAGATGGGGATCTTTTAGTTGAATGTAAAAACAAAGAACAAGTGAATCTAAAAACTAAAATGCTCGGGAAAGTTAAAATAAGTTACCAGGGGTAATGTATGGCATGCCATTAGCGCTGACCAGTGATGAGAAAACCAAAAGCACAGGAGAAGATAAAATGTTAGTAAGTAAGCAACTAATTAGTAAACCAGGAGGAGAAAGCAAAGCCATCAACAGCTGCAGTGTTGAGGGATGGCTCTACCTGAGAAAGTAACGCTAGGGTTTCAGATATTCAGAATCAAGCCGTATATCCCTCTCTCCTAAGGTGTTCTAAGTGCCAATGGCGTGGGCATGTCGCAAATGTTTGTCAAGGGAAAACGAAAAGCAGTAACTGTGGAGGAAAGCGTTCCTATGAAACCTGTATAAGAGGGACAGAGGTCAAATGTAAAAAGCAACAAAGAGTCCTGTGGCACCTTATAGACTAACAGACATATTGGAGCATGAGCTTTCGTGGGTGAATACCCACTTCGTCAGATGCAGCTTATGCTACAATACATCTGTTAGTCTATAAGATGCCACAGGACTCTTTGTTGCTTTTTACAGATCCAGACTAACACGGCTGCCCCTCTGATACAGGTCAAATGTTGTAACTGTGGTGGTAATCACAGTCCAGCATATAGAGTAGGGGTTCTCAAACTGGGGGTCGGGACCCCTCAGGGGGTCATGAGGTTATTACATGGGGGGGTCACGAGCTGTCAACCTCCACCTCAAACCCCGCTTTGCCTCCAGCACATATAACGATGTTAAATATATAAAGAAGTGTTTTTAATTTATAAGGGGGGGGTCGCACTCAGAGGCTTGCTATGTGAAAGGGGTCATCAGTACAAAAGTTTGAGAACCACTAATATAGAGGATGTATTCCAGAAAGACAAGCTACTGAGATACAAAAGACAAAAATTGTTAATAACATGCCTTATGTAGCAGCAGTAAGGAGACTCTCAAAGCATTAGGAGGAGAAGGAAGAGACAATCAGCCCAGGAAAAGAGGAACTGCAGACACAGCCTTATTTGATAAAGACTATGATAAACACTGCAGAAGGAATAGGTGACAATATACTCGTAGTGAAAAAAAATGATGAATTGTACATCACAAACAAGGGGAAAAATCAGAAAAAAATGAATATTGTAGTAAGGACACCAGAGAAATACTTATAAATTAGCAATTTGTCAATGGACTGTATTCATGCAATTTTGAATGAGATTAATGGTGAAACGTGACTAGTATGGAGATCTCAGTCTTTTGCTGGAACGCTCAAAATCTGATCGTACATAGTCAAGAACTAAACGAAAATATCCTGGAAATGAAAACTAAACCAGATCTCATATATATCCAGGGAACATAGTTGCTTGGAAAGTTTGCTTTTAAAATTCCAGGGTATAGTGCCCTTAGGCAAGACTGAAAACTAGGAAGAGGACAAGATGTTTGTACTTTCATAAGGGAAGGATTAAGCTACATAGCAGTAGAGAATGAAGAAGTAAGCCTAGAATATAATGTTGTTAAGATCTTCATGCAGAAGAGAAATATTTCTGTAAGGATTTATAAAGTCTACAACCCTTATGGGAAATCAGAAAGTTTGGAGCTACAAGATAATTAAATTAGGAACTGAAATACAAAAAAGTTTGGAGCTGCAGGATAGTTAAATTAGGAACTGAAATACAAAAAAGTCCGAAGGACAAAGGTTTTATGATAGCTGCCTTTCTAGATATTGAGAAGTCATATGACATGCTGTGGAGGGACAGCTAGTTGTACAAAGTAGGTGCACTAGGGAAAAGGGGAAGAATGGATGGATGGATTAGAGAATTTTTGAGTAAAAGGACCATGCAGGTCAGAGTTAGGAAAGTTATGTCTAATATATATAACATTAAAAATGGCACACCTCAGGGAAGTGTTATTTGTTAAATAAGATTGGGCTGATAAGTGCCGAGGTAGGCATTGCTCTGTATTTGCAGATGACTGTGCTCAGTGGGTTAGAAGCAGGAATATTGAGGTGGCAGAAAAGGGAATCAACAAAGAGTTACGAGAGACCTCTGACTAGGGAAATGCAGGGGCTTTCATGCTTTCCATTGATCTTTACAAAAAGGAAAGTTACAAAGGAATGCAAACTGTATACATGTGAAGAACAAATACATAGAATTAAAAGGTTCAAATTCTTAGCGGTAACATTTGATACTAAATTACTTTGGAAAGATCTCATAAACCAGCAGTTCTCAAACCATAGGCCAGGTCTCCCAAGAGAGGTGCAGAAATGTGTCAAGGGAGGCACAAGCTGTGTTGTTGGGGGTTTTTTTGTTTGTTTTTTAAAGAGCTCCAGCTGTCAGTCCCGGGTGGTTGGGGCTCGTGCAGAAGGTCCATGCACACCCAGGAGGCAGGGATAAAGGGAACAGCCAGAGCCTGCTGCTTGGCTGCCCCCCCATTCCTCACTGGGAGGCAGCCGCGGCTCAGGATCTTCTCACCCCTCCCAATCCAGGCTCAGGCTCTCCTCCCCCAACAAATCCCTCACCTGGCCGCAGCAGGGCTCTGGCTGTCAGCCCTGGGGTGGCGTTAGCAGCAGCAGCAGCACAGAAGGATGGCCATGGGGAACTAAGTTGCTGTGAAAAGTGATATTGACAAATACTACTTTTCACATTGCCACCCTTACTTCTGTGCTGCTGCTGGCATGGCACTGCCTTCAGAGCTGGGCGCCCAGCCAACAGCCACTGCTCTCCACTCTGCCTTCAGAGCAGGGTTGTGGTATATGTACTTGGGGCTGGGGGAGGTGTAAATGACTAAGAAGGGGGGGCTGATCAAATATGTTTGTGAACCAGTTGTCATGGAGTCCCTGCGTGATTCTCTGGAACTGCTCCCCACAAAGCCAGGCAGGACTTTGGGGAACCTCCTCTCCTTTGGAGCAGACTTTTTCAGGGCAAGAAGCTCACACGGCTTCACCTCCTGGGTCTCTCCTTGGAGCATTCAGCATCCTCTGCCCCTCCGTGCACTTCCCACAGCGAGCCCACCCCGGCGGGGTCCTGGGGAAGCCACAGGGTCCCACACCCCCACTTCGCAGTCAGACGTGACTCTCAGCCAGCCAGTAAAACAGAGATTTATTCGATGACAGGAACACAGTCTAAAACAGAGCTTGTAGGTACTGTGAACTGAACCCCTCGGCCAGGTCCATTCTGGGGGGGAAGTGAGCTAACCCCCCACATCTGCACTTCACTCCTCGTTCCCAGCCAGTCCCAGACTGAAAACCCCCTCCAGCCCCTCCTCTCTGCTCAGTTCCTTTCCCAGGGCCAGGAGGTGACCAGACCTCTTTGTCTCCAACACCTTCATTTGGCACCTTTGCAGAGGAGGGGCCCAGGCCATCAGCTGCTAGGAGACAGAGTGTCAGGCATTTACATGCACTGGCCCCTTGCACTGCAACAATCACACCCCCTTATTCCACCACCTAGATACTTAAGAACTGCAGAGGGGACACTGAGGCACCAACACACTATTCAGAGAAAACATTAAGAACATTCCCACTTCGTCACACCAGTATTATAAACTGTATTCAAGGAAGAATTAATCTGCTTAAAAGTCTTGCTGGGACTAACCGGGGGAGCGGGGGGGAGAGGCAGGTAAGAAAACGCTCCTGATGGTATACAGAGCCTTAGTCAGAACAGTTATTGACTATGGCTGCCAAGCTTTTGAGTCAGCATCAAAATCAGAACCTAAAAAATTTGATTTAATACAAGCCCAGGCACTACAAACTACGTACATTGCATTCATTACAATACCTATAAGCATGCTGCAGAGTGCTTCTAGTGCAGGGATCGGCAACCTTTCAGAAGTGCTGTGCCGAGTCTTCATTTATTCACTCTAATTTAAGGTTTCGCGTGCCAGTAATACATTTTAATGTTTTTAGAAGGTCTCTTTCTATAAGTCTATAATATATAACTAAATGATTGTTGTACGTAAAGTAAATAAGGTTTTGAAAATGTATAAGAAGCTTCATTTAAAATTATATGAAAACGCAGAGCCCCCTGGACCAGTGGCAGTGTGAGTGCCACCGAAAATCAGCTCGCGTGCCACCTTCAGCACACGTGCCATGGGTTGCCTACTCCTGTTCTAGTGAAATGCCATTTACACTACGAATGAAACTATTGGACTGTCATTTGTGAGATTTCGTGGCCCAGGAAGGGGTGGACTGAAACCAGTACCTGGCTGGAGGGCCGAGTTACAGGAAGAGATATCACCCCAGGGCTGGAACAGCTGTGAGCAGGGGATGCCTGATGGGGAAGGAGCTTGCTATGCCATCCCTACCCATGCGGAAGTGCTCTAGCAATGAGTGCACTCCTCTACAGCATTGCACTGAGAAGTAACTCCTCAGGACACCTTTGGGATGGCTCTCTCTGGCCCTAAATCCAGCAGAGTTGGTGGTGGGAGGTTCTGAGACAATATTGACAAACGTGGCTTTTTGACTGTTCAATATAGCAAGAGTGTGAATGACTCCTAGTATGAAGACTGAAATGCCCTTTCCATGAGAAGCCCCCTCTTCCCATTGCCAGTAACTCTGGCAAACTAATTCTTTCTGGGCGGATATTTCTCAGGTTTGATTCCAGCCAAGAGGCAAAGCTTTCTGGGAAGTTTCAGCAGAATCCATGCAGCCGTTTTTGAGTTCTACATGTTTGTAAACCAGACTTCCAGTCTGTAAAGATTTAGCTCTTTCTCCTTCTGGTTGCTGAGCTGAATTCCAAGCTTGTGGGTTTGGAATGTGGACTTGGCTCAGGCTCTGGCCCTTTAGCTTCACAGGCTGGATTTTCAGACCAGTTAAAAATATAATTGTGGAACTTGTTTGCGTGCACGACTCAGGGAATTGCATGTGCAGTGTCTGTCATGAGCCCTGAGCCCACGACTTCCCCCTATTCCCACTTTGCCCATGGTGATTCCCTGCCCCTGCTCTACCTACAGGCGATTTCCCCCCCCTGCCTGAGGTCAGGACCTAGCTGCTGAGCTGGTTTTCCCCAGCCTTGGCTCATGTCGACCCCTGGGATGGAAGGAGCAGGTTCTCTTCTTGCTGCTGGCCGCAAGGCACATGGCCTACGTGACTGACGCAGCCTCCCCCGCCCCCTCTCTTGGCAGATGCAGACGAATGTGAGATGTTTGGCCCTGAGATCTGTCGGAATGGGCATTGTGTGAACACGGTGCCAGGATACAAGTGCTTCTGCCGCTCTGGCTATCTCTACGACTCCAGCCGGCTCGAGTGTGTGGGTGAGATGGCCCTTCCCCTCTGGATGGCGCCCCCCTCCCTCTGTCTGGGCATCTGCTCCTCACTGCAGGAGGCAGGCCCATTCTGTCCTTATGTGGCACCAGTGCCCTTGCTGTGTGGGTGGTGGCAGTGCTCGTGCCTGTGTTATGTGAGGTTAGCAGTGTTATGGAGCAGTGTCCTCCAGGTTCTCGTATGGGTAGGGGTTGGCAGAAGCATTCCTCAGGGCCTTTACACAGTGTGTGTGTGTTTGGGGGGGGGAATAGAGGGTTGGGGATGGCAGAAGCACTGCCTTAGGCCCTTGCACAGTGTGTGTGCAAGGTGCAGGTAGGGTGACCAGGTGTCTGGTTTTCAACTGGAAAGTCCGCTCGAAAAGAGGACCTGACAGTGTCATGCCAGTAGGGTAGCCAACTTTCTGTTTGCAGAAAACCGAACACCCTTGCTCCGCTCCTGCCCTGCCCCTTCTCCCAGGCCCTGCCCCCGCTCACTCCATTCCCCTGCCCTCTATTGCTCTCTCTCTCTCTCATTTGCATCATGCTGGGGCAGGGGGTTGCGATGTGTGGGGGGCTCAGGGCTGGGGTAGGGGGTTGGGCGTGGGAGGGCATGAGGAGTGTGGGCTTCAGGTGTCGCTTACCTCAAGAGGCTCCCAGAAGCTATTAGCATCTTCATCCGGCTCATAGGTGGAGGCATGGCCAGGTGGCTCTGCATGCTGCATCTGCTTGCAGGCTCCACTCCTGTAGCGCCCATTGACTGCGGTTTCTGGAGCTGGAGGGAGATGCCGGCAGCTTCCCAGGAGCTCAGCAGAGCTGGGCAGGCACCCTGCCTGCCCTGCTGCCGGCGGCCAACCAAACTTTTAATGGCCTGGTCAACGGTGTTGACCGAAACCAACAGGGTCCCTTTTCGACTGGGCATTCTGGTCAAAAATTGGACGCCTGGCAACCGTGCCAGATAGATCTATTGGGCGGACACCCGAAGTACTGCCGATGGGGGAGGCACCGAGTCATCACTCGCGCCTGCCCATACTCAACTGGGGTCGTCCCCTACCTGCCTCGAGTGCCTGCAGCTCTCAACCCTGGCTCCTCAGGTGAATCCCTCCTGACCCACGCAGGGAGAGGAGAGACGGGGGAAAGCAGTGAACGACAGAGGGAGAGGGAAAGAGGAATGAATGGGGAGTGGCGCCTCAGGGGGAAGGGGCAGGGCAGGAGTGGAGCCTCAAGAGAAGAGGCAGGGCAAGGGTGGGTCCTCAGGGGGAAGGGGAGGTTCTGGTACTCCTGCTGGAGTGTCCGGTTTTAAAATATTACAAAGTTGGCAACCCTAGGTGAGGGAAGAGGGTGGCAGAGGCACTCCATGGGACAAGGGTTGGGGTGGTGGCCTCGTTTGCCAGTCTAAGGGTATCTCTGCCTTCCTGTGGCTGCAGATCAAGACGAATGTGAGAATGAAATGTCGTGTGTGAATGGCGAGTGTCTGAACACCGCCGGCTCCTTCCACTGCTTCTGCGGCCTCCCCCTGGTGCTGGATGTGACCCGCAACCGCTGCATCAATGTCTCTAGCAGGGCTGGTGAGTGGGGCTGGCCAGCAGGCTGGGTGTTGGTACGGGGCCTCAGGGGAGGTGGGTTTGCATGCAAGATCTGCACCACTGTGGCCTGGGTCTTTAGTGCAGGCTGCACCCCAGGACCTCCATGCATGCCTCCTTGGAGTGGGAAGCATAGACATAAGGTGCAGAGTGGTGGAGTAGCCCATAGGCAAGGTGGTGCTGCACACAGGGGAGCAGGGGCTGGGGGGTACAGTGCCAGACTCAAGGGGGAATGTTGCATTGTCATGGAGTCCCTGGGCAATGCTCTGGAACTGCTCCCCACAAAGTCAGTCAGGACTTTGGGGAGCCTCCTCTCCCTTGGAGCAGGCTGTCTTCAGGGCAAGAAGCTCACACGGCTTCACCTTCCTGGGTCTGACCTTGGAGCATTCAGCATCCTTTGCCTCTCCATGTGCTTCCCACATCAAGTCTGCCCAGGTGGGGTCCTGGAGAAGCCAGAGTGTCCTGCATGCACCCCCACTTGGCAGTCAGATATGACTCTTAGCCAGGTAGTAAAACAGAGGTTTATTAGATGATAGGAACACGGCCTAAACCAGAGCTTGTAGGTACAGAGAAGGGGACCCCTCAGCCATTCCGGGGCCCAGCAAGCCAGACAACCCTTTCTGCCCTCAGTTCCCATCCTCAGCAAGCTCCAAACTGAAACCCCCTCCAGTCCCTCCTTTCTGGCCTTTGTTTCTTTCCTGGGCCAGGAGGTCACCTGATCTTTGTTCACCTTTAGCCATCCTCTTGCAGGGGGGAAGGGCCCCGGCCATTTGTTGCCAGGAGACAGAGTGTCAGCCATTTATGCACACTGGAGACTTAAGAAATGCATAGGGGAAACTGAGGCACCCACACCGTATTCAGAGGAAACATTAAGAACAGTCCCACTTTGTCATATGCATGCAGGGATCTGTGGAGAACTTGAGGATCGCTGTATATGAGGCATGTTGTGGGAGGGGCAGTGTGCTGGCTGGGTCTGAAATTCAATGCACAAGGTGTGAGTGCGGGGCACAGTCTGGGAGCAGAACACTGGGCACAGCACCTTCCTAAGGGATCCCAGGAGACCTAGGGGATGTCCCAATGGCATTCTTTGTTCATCTCACTAACAGAAGACCCGGAGGAACATGAAATCCACCTGGACATCTGTTGGCAGAGAGTCTCCAACTACATCTGCAACCAGCCACTGCGGGGGCGACGGACCACGTACACCGAGTGCTGCTGCCGCTATGGCGAGGCCTGGAGCCAGGACTGTGCACTCTGCCCCCACAGGGCTTCTGGTGAGAATGCACAGTCACAGGTATGAGGGGACAGGTTTGCTCAGGGACTGTGGAGCCTTTGGCCTCTAGGCTCCTGCTAATCAAACCCTGCAAAGGTCAGCAATGAGTGAAAGGTCGTTGTGGGCTGTGGATGAATGGAGAGAGGGCTCTCCCAGCAGATCCCGGTGAGCAGGTGTCCACATCTCAGAAACCAGTCACACAGTGTGTCATCAAATGCCCCTTTATTAGCAGCCAAGGACTGAATGGGCCACAGGGAATGAATTCTCCTGTCGCTCCTAGGGGAGTTCCCTCTGGCTCAGAGCTGAGGTGTGCTGGTAGAGGTGGCATGTGAATCCTTTGCTTGAAAGTATCTGAATGATGGCACTTAATGGCACAGCACCCCTAGTACTGCGCTGAGGCATTGGAGTTAGTACTGACTCCGAGGGGAGTCTCCACTGCTCGGTCACCCTCACTGCACCCTGTAGCAGCTAGGTGTTCCGGAGCAGGAGGGGTTCCCCTCCAAGAGTGTTCAAGGCCAAGTCCTACTTAGATTGTAGGATCAGGGGGCTTTGTGTGGCAGGTATCCAACCCCCTTGGTCATGGTTTGGAGTATGGGTTCCACATATCTTGGAAATCCCATAAGGACCCGTGCCTGGCCTTTGCTCTTCCTGGGCTTGGCCTTTCTCTGCCCAGCCTGAGTCCATCCCTGATGCAACACCCCACTTAGCTCATGCCTGGAGATTCAGGGGCTTACCCTCCTTCATGCCATGGTGCTAAGCTGCCCCTTCCCTCTCTCTCCACATCCAGAGGACTTTGCTCACCTGTGTAATGTGGCCAGGGGAGAGACTGAGAGGGAGCCTGGACTCCAAGAAAGGCCCGGATACGAGTATGGACCAGCCCTAGAAGACTCTCATTATGGACTCTATAGCCCAGACTTAGGGCCCTATTACAATTACCTGAGTCCTGAGTATGGAGCCCCTGATGCCAGCTTCCCCCAGAGAGAACTGAGCAGTGAGGTTGGTGGCAGCACATTCCTACGCACTCCTCAGCTCCCTCCAGCACAGTCCCAGCCTCGCTACCTGCCCAGCCAAACTGGTGAGTACTGAAGAAGATCAAGAGTTGTCCTGGTGGCTTCCTCTAGGTTCAGGCTGTGCCCAGAAAGTAACCCTCCCCCCCTTCTCCTAAAGTCAACCTGAACGGGGCCCCATCTGTGTTATCCAGACCAATAGCCATATTTGCTGCCCCTGTCCCCTCTACATCACCCACCTGCCAGGCTGATGGTTTTCTGTTCCCCTGTGGGCATAAAGCCTTCCCCTGCCCCCACAGTGTGTTCCCTGCAGGCTGATGGCCCCTCTGTATCCACAGGGCACTTTGACAGCTTTGAGGGACTCCAGGCAGAGGAGTGCGGCATTCTCAATGGCTGCGAGAACGGGCGCTGCGTGCGCGTGCGAGAGGGCTACACCTGCGACTGCTTTGACGGCTTCCAGCTGGACATGACCCACATGGCCTGTGTAGGTGAGTGGCCCCAAATGGTGAGAGAAATGGCCTTACCAAGGGTAGGGGGTGGGCTAGCTGCCCTCCACCCCCACAGCTAAGATACTGGTTTTGAGGAGTGCTGGCTGAACTCTACAGCTCCCAGTCACTTCTGCTGTGGAGCTCAGCACATGCAACCCTGAGCCATTCCTTACCTGCTGCTGCCCCCTAGTGTGGCTGCCTGGGAATGGCAGTTGTCACTGGAGCTCCATAGGATCAGGGCTTGTGAAACCGCATCCAGAGGAACAGAGAGTCCTGTGGCACCTTTGTTGCTTTTTATGGATCCAGACTAACACGGCTGCCCCTCTGATACTTGGCACCAGAGGGTGTTCCCATCACAGAACTGCAGGAAAGAGAACCAGGGCCTGGGCAGGAGGGACCCCTTTCCTCAGCACCAGGACTGTCACTCTAATCAGGGCATCAGCCACGTTCCTGGCATGTGTGGCTGGGTTATACAGCCTGACTGAGGCGAGATTCACACAAGGCCTGGATCTGCCATGGGAAGGGGACCCCCACTCACTCAGTATGGGGGTGCTGTGGAGAATGAGGGGGAATCCTGCTCGCTCTGTGTGAGGGAGCTCTGGGGAGAAACAAAGGAAAATTAAAAGTTCAGGAAAATGAAAAGTGGAGAAGACGACGGGATCTAGGAAACAAAGTGAGGGCAGAACAGGTTGGAGCTGTGTGCACTCTAGTCAGTCGGGGCAGCCTCCCTGTGGTGCTAGCACACTGTGAGCAATGGTGCAGACTGGGTACAGGTACTTTGGCCATCTGTCATGTAGCAGTGCTCTCAGCAGGTCTAATCAATATGGTGTTTAAAAGCCGGTGGCTCTTGGGCCTCCACTGCACTAGCACTCCGCCCCAGAAAAGCTGTTCTAGACAAAAGGCCTCCATCAGCATTCTGGAACAGCTGTAAGGTTAATAAAACACACATTTGTTTGCTCAGTGCAAGGTTCATTGCCTGTGTTTTGGTCCCTGAGGTGATAATCGGCCCCTTTCAGGGCCACCCCAGAGATGCCCTCGTCTCTGTTTCCCTGCAACTTTGTCAAATCAACAAGAGGAATTTTGCAAAACCAAAATCGCCCTTTCCCCTAAATCTTGTTGTTTAGTGCATCTCATTCTTAAGAGAGGGAGCACAAAGCATTCTTCTTGGGGTGATCTGACTGAGGAGGCAGTTTATATCATGGGGTGCTTTGTTCAGTGTGGGAGTGCTGAGTGTGGGGAAGCCCTATGCAAGGTGAGGTTGCTGGGCATGAGGGAGCATGGGGTCACAGGATTGCTTTGCAATGTGGGAGTGCTGAGTTTAGGGCAGCCATGCATGGCTTGGGGGCTGCTGGGCATGGGGTTTCTGAGTGTGGGAGGTTTGGTGAGCCCTACACACCAGGAAGATGGTGGGTGTTAGGTGTGGGGGAGCTCTGTCTGCTGTGGGGGCATGGAGGTGCTGGGTTTGGAGGTGTACAGTGCAGTGGGGGTGCTGTGCTGCAGAATACAACTTTCAGGCTTTTTCCCCTTCCCTCTCCTTTCAGACATTAACGAGTGTGAGGAGGTGAGCAGCTCTGGGCCCCTGTGTGAGGGCGGCACCTGTGAAAATACAGAGGGCTCCTACCGCTGCAACTGCTCGCCTGGCTTTGTGATGCAGGCTGAGCCCCACCGCTGTGCTCCTGCACCCGCCCAGAGACCGGAGGCAGCGCAGCTTTAGGGGAGTGACGGGGCAAGGGTGGCCCTCCTCAGACACTCTGCTGGTACCTGGATCCATCGGCTGGAGAGAGGCCCCCTGGGACTGCAGTAGCTTTGATGCCCTTTGCTCATCCCCCAAAGTGCACAACCTTCTTGCCACATCTTGCCTGGCTGAGCCCATAGTGACATAGTCCAGGGTAGAGAGCTCCAAGCATCTGCAGCCACCTCCCTGCCTGGTCTGCTCACCACCAACCTCCTGCTTCTGCAACAACCTGGACCCACAGGGCCCCCCACTCCCCTCCCCTCCCCCACCAACCTACAGGGCCCCCCTCCTCCCTGTAGTGCACAGACCTGTGAGGCTCGCCATTACTGAAATGGCTAAACAGGCCTTAAATTAAGGAACTCGAGCAGCTGATGCTGCAGAAGGGCAGCCCCTCCCCCAACTCCTCAGTAACCAATGTAAATAGCAGAGAGTGGGGAGAAGCCTCAGCCCTTCCCCAGTACCTGGCAGAGGGATTGACAGCAATTCATCATGCTGTCCTGTTTGAGGGCTCACAGAGGACACTTCACCTTACTCCCACCCATAGTCGCCAGTGTTACCCCCTCATTGCTTTAGCTGGTGTCTTTGCTCTGGCCCAAGGCATAGCCTGGTGCATGAACCCTAGGCCTAGGAGCTTGAGTGTGAGGAGGGCCAGCTCCAGCTTTGTACAGATGCCACCTGTCCTCTGGAGGTGGCTTGGACATGGAGCCCAGCAGGCTTGAGAGGCCTGGGGACCCTGCTCTCCCTGGGCACAAGACTTTCACCGCTGCACTTTGTACAATTGCCTTGCAGTGGGATGGGGTTCCAGCTTTGTAAAGCTGTTGGTGGCTTTTCCTAATGGAATCTGCTAGGGAACATGTCATTGTTAAATAAAATGTTATTTTGGGCCCTATGGTTTAGACCCTGGGGTTGGTCAGGACTAACCCTGCCTCATCTCTGCCTAGCCTGACAGTTCAGACCCTGGGGAGGAGTCCATACAAGATAGTGACGCACACAGTGCTGCAGCAGCACCTTCCTTAATTCCCCAGTGGAGGGCCAGTCTTCTAGCAATCTTTGCCCAGACTCACTTTTTAGGGGGAGGTGGCTCTTGGGTGCTCAGCCCTAGCTGGTGCGTAGCCTTAACTCTTGCTATGTTTTTCCTTTCATATAACTGAGGGGAGATTATATTGCCAGAGCCCACTTGCTAGGCTAGACTCAAGCTGCTTCCTCATAACAACCCATTGCAGGGGCTGGCTGCATCCCTGGCTGGGCCATCATCCACTCCTCTTGCATAATGAAACTGGTTTCTCTGACCCCAGCTTGAAGATACCACCTTACGCTGGCCCCCCCATCACACAAGGCAAAACAGGCAGATGGCAGTTTTTACTGAGCCTTTATTAAAAGGAAAGTTATAAAAAGATGTTAGGGGTGAAGAGCCCCCAGCAGCAGCTCCATGTAAGTTAGCAGACAGTGCAAATCACTGGTTAGTAAGAGTCATCCCTGCAGCGATGCTGTGTGCAGTTTGGGTTTGTGCCTGCACAGAGGAAGCATTCTCCCAGCTGTAGAGTTGCTGGCCACTGCAGGACCAAGGAGACACCAGTGCTCATGGAAGACAAGTGGCGGTGCTAGTCCCCTCTCTTCACCCTCCATTGGCTCTGGATAGCAGATGCAGGTTGCAGGAACACTCTGGTCATGACTGAGCAGGAGAAAAGCAGAGGGATGCAGCAGCATTCAATCAGAACAGGCACTCAAGGGTTACAGAGACAGCAGCTGATACCAACCCCATTGCATTAGAGAGAGATCTCTTTGTGATGCTCATTTCAAGCAGACAAAAAAACCTCCACAGAGCTCCAGCAGTGTGCTGCTCAGCAGCTGCCAGACTCTGCTCTCTCTCAAGCTACAGGGAATTGAGCCCTTTGCGTGTTGATGCTCCTGCAGCAACTGTACCTCAGCTTTGGGAGAACACAGTGCTGGCTGCTTGGAGGCTGCAGAATTTTGAAACAGATGCCAGGAAATGCCCATTATATAAGAAGAGTCTGACCCAGGTTTTCATCTCTACCCTCCCCCAAAGCCACCCACAGGGCAAGCAGGGCTCCTTAGCTGGTGATCTGGACAGGTATCTTCCAGCAGAATATCATCTGGCCTTGGTCATCAATCAGCTCCCACTGGACAATCAATTTAATCTGGAAGAGACAAAGGAAGTGAGAGTGTCTAGGGAATTGCTGGTCCTCAGGCATGGGGGCAGTCTGAGTTACTTTGTGGGGTGGGGAAGGAGAGAACCCACTCCTCTGCCCCCAATTATGGGAGGAACTGCGCCTCTGGAAGCAGACTGGGAGCCAGGTGAGTTGCAGCAGGCCAATTCCAGCTATGCTATACCCCCCGAACATTTTGCATGTTAAGTAGGGTTGCCTGGAAGATGTCCCAGGACTAGCACTCCACCCTCCAAGTCAATACTAACCCCACTGCAATGATAGAGGGCTTTGCCCTGTGTCTCAGTTAAGAAAAGTCCTAGCCTTTTGAGCTGAAATTTTCATTAAGCTCCCCACCAATATGAGGCACCAGGGCTGGGAGGGAGGAGCTGGTGCAGGGCCAGACTGAGTCACAGGCTCTGGAAGGAGGTTATATAGAAGCACTGCCCAGAAAGGGGCCTGCAAACACTATGCACCTTCCCCAATCCCTGCAGTCAGAACCAAGCTGCTTCCCCTGACAGGTTGGCCTGGGGTCAGGAATTGGAGACTGGTTTTAGAGAGAATGGTGCATGCAGCAGAGGTGACTCCTGACAGGTGACCTCAACTGCTTGCTTTTCCTGAGCCCCCGCCCATGCACCTCCTATTCCCAAGGGTAAAAGGGCCTCCGTGCTCAAGGGCATGCTGTGGTGCTCAGCCCTGACCAGGCTGGGTAGCTCTAAGAACTGGAGCTGGCTTATGGGTCACTTACACTGGGGTACTCGCTTTTCACAGGCAGCTTGTTCAGGTAGCTGTAGGAATGGCCTTTTTCAATGGGGCACTGGATCCCACTCTTGCATCCATCAGGCTCAGGGATGGGAAAGGGTACGTCCACATGGAGTATCTCCCCATACACCTTTGCTTTGCTGCCCTGGCTGTCGATCTCTGCAGAACAGGGAAAGGGATGAGAGGGAGATGAGCAGCTGCCCACTGCTCCGGAGCTATTAGGGCAGGGCACCATTTGCACCCCGTGCAGTGTCCCCTGCAGCTCATAGGGATGCAGTGTAGGATGAGGTCACCAATAGATGTTCTTCATTTCTCTTCTGCCATGAGGACACTTCTCAACCATCCTTCCCCACATCTCCAACTGCTGCAGGCAAGTCCCAGGGATGAAAAGTGGTTACCTCCCCTTCTACCCTCCCATCTCCACCCACCGCTGCAGAGAAGCCACTACCCCCATAGGAGCTCAGCCCCTAAAGTAGCATATTCTGCTCTTACTGCTGGAGAAGGTGACATTGACGCTGTAGGACGTCCCTTTCTGGAGCAGGCAGGGCTGTGTGGGGCAGGGACTCACGTTCACTTCTGTGATGCTCCCATCTTTGGAGCCTGCAAGAACAAACAAGAACTTGATCATTTTAGGGCCATGTTACCCATAGTCAGAGGCCTCCAACCAGCATAACACTCAGTCCTACTGTACATGACGCACACATGCAATGCCAGACACGGCATAAGACACACACGCACCCCTCAAAGGAAAGAGTCTTGGAGACTAGTGAGGCTCCAGCTAGAGCTACTTTGTGAACAAACTGGAGAGAGTCCAGAGGAGTTCAACAAAAATGAGATGTTTAGAAAACATGACTAATGGCCAGTTCTTTCAACCCTTCCTCCTGTTTAGTCTAAAGAGGAGAGGGCTAAGCAGGGACCTGATAAATCTTCAAATATGTGAAAGGTTATTAGTTCTCAATGTCCACTGAGTGTAGGACAAGAAGTCATCAGCCTAGTCTGCAGCAAGGGAGATCTAGATTAGACACAAGCTTGTTAATGACAAGTAAGGCTACGATTTAGTCACAGAATCCATTCCTTCAGTCTGCAGCGGTCAGGATCTGCAGAGTCCCCCGCCTCTCGCAGGGGCAAGGAGCTGCAGGGTACCCCCGCTGCCTCTGGTGGTCCCCTGGAGCTCCAAGCCATCGCAGGCAGTGGAGATACCCTTGAGCTCCCAGCCACTGCAGGTGGCGGGGGGGTCCTGCAGCCCCCCCCAGCTGCTGCAGGCAGTGGGCACCCACAGCTCCTAGCCATGGGCAGCAGAGGACCCTGGAGCTCTAACACCCAACCCACAGTGGGGGCTCCTAGAGCTCCTAGCCGTGCTGCAGGCTGTGTGGGGACCTGCAGATCCGCATTTTGTCTCAGATATTTTTAGTAAAAATTAGGGACAGGTCACTGCTTCTGTGTACTTTACTTTTCTTTATTGCCCGTGACCTGTCCCTGACTTCTGCTAAAAATATCTGTAACAAAATCTTAGCCTTGATGAGGATAGTTAAGCAAAGGAAGAGGTTAACTAGGGAGGCTGTGGAATCCTCATCTGTGGAGGGTTGAGACAGGTTGGACAAAAACCCCTGTTATGGATGCTCTAGGTTTACTTGGCCCTGCCTCAGCAGAAAGAGGGGGGATGGGGATGATGATGAACTAAATGACCTCTCCGATTTACATGGCCCAGAGGCATTGGGAGCTTTGTACAGTGAGGATACTCACCCCCCCACCCCCCGCTGCTCAAAGAAGGTGCTTTGTGATTAGGTTGAAGTAGGACAAATGGGGGGTGGGGAGGGTGGAGAGGAAGGGGGATGGCAGAGATGTGGATTGCTTAGGTTTGAAAGTTTCCCTGAGTGGGAGCCCTATTAGGTGGGAAACTAAACACCTTGCCAGGGCAAAGTCCGCACTGGCAAATTGGGCATTAGCAGCTCTAGCTCTCTGGGTTTGCATTATTTGTATTCAATGGCACCAAGTCCAACTTTTGAGAGGGGCGAGGGGTAAGCAAATTCCAGTTCCTACCCCTCCTCCATCAGGGACCCCATTCTACTCCCCTCTCACTACACACCCACACAGAGCCCTCAAGGACCCTCTCTCTCAACCAGGGAGTCTCCCCTCTCTGTTTTTCATAGATACCAACCCAGAAGGGACCATTAGGATCATCAAGTCCAGGGGTTCTCAAACTAGGGGTCAGGGTTATTACATGAGGGGTCACGAGCTGTCAGCCTCCACCCCAAACCCTGCTTTGCCAGCATTTATCATGGTGTTAAATACATTTAAAAAAGTGGTTTGACCATGTGAAAGGGATCCCCAGTACAAAAGTCTCAGAACCACTGATCTAGTCTGACCTTTTGTGTCAAACAGGCCATAGACCTTCCCCAAAATAATTCCTGGAGCATATATTTTAGAAATTGCCAGAGAGCGAGAACCCACCATAGCACTTGGTAAGTTGTTCCAATGGTTAATTGCTCACACTGTTAAAAATGTAGAGCGTCAAGTTGGGTGAGGTAATATTTACGCTTTATTTCCAGTCTGAATGCGTCTAGCTTCAAGTTCCAGCTACTGGACCGTTATACTTTCTCTGCTAGACTGAAGAGCCTATTATCAAATGTTGGTTCCTCACGTAGGTACTTTTAGACCGTAGTAAAGTCACCCTTGCATGAGTTGATGCTATCAGGAAGTGAGTTCTTTGCAGACTCCCCAGTGTTCTGCTGTACAGAAAGACTCTCTGTGCACCAGGTTGCAAAACCATTGAGCCTGGCAGCCCTCCATCTGGACAGAGAAGTGTCTGGGCCAAGTTTGAGTTGCATTGTCACTGTATGCATCAGGTCACACCGCCATTCACTGAAATTTGGCCTGGCTGCATCTCCATCTGAACAGAGGGATGACTGGGTCAAATTTCAGTGGCATTGCAATGCTCTGGACCGCTCCTGCAGTAGAGTACTGATTTAGTATGAGACCATTACTGAAGGATATGCAAAAACTTGGGGGAGGGGACGTCTCCCCCGCCCCAATTGGCGCCACAGTTTGTATTGGGCTATAAATGATGCTTTTCAATGGGCCATAGAGAAAAGCAAAACCCTGCTCTGGAACACAGGGAGTCTGAGTGGGTGTGTAACCAGAATACCACACCGTGGAGGTGTGTGGGTTACAAGTGCAGGGCAGCATGAAGCAGCCAGGTCAGCAAAATGACCTTCTGGGATATAACAGGTTGGGTTTCAGGAGATGGCAGCACAATGTACCTCTCCAAGCCTTCTCTCTAACTATATTCATGGGGAGACAGTGCCAGCCATGGGGGCAGCATGGGCCCAGTGAAGGAGATTAACTAACACTTAGGACTGGAAGAGAGACTATTAGGGACCATCTAATCCAGCTCCCTGGTGCTTGCACAGGATTGTTCCCCACCTCTTCTAGTGCAATGGCCTCCAGCAATGGACCTGAGGACAAGGCAGTGGGCAGAAGAAAATACTGGGTGAGTTGCAGGGACTACAGGGCAAGGTGAAAATACCAGCTTCTGTAGGTAAGCAGGGCTAGAGACAAGAAGGGGAAGCTTGGACTTAGCACAAGGGTCTCAAAGCACAAGGGTCTCAAACTCCTGGCCCGCAGGCCATCCGCGGCCCGTGAGCCTCCCCAACGGAGCCCTGCAGGCCACTGCAGCTTTGGGGCTGGATCTCTCCCTTGGCTCCACCTGCCACCCCAAGGTGCTCCCCCTGCAAGGGCCCCAGCGGTGCTAAGCGGCATCAACCTGCTCGCTCCAGTGGCTGCCAGCCCCTCCCTGCGGCCCTGGGGTGGGGCAGGGCGGTGCTGTGCCTCTGTTCGCTGCCCCTGCTGCCAATGGGACACTGCGGGGGTGGTGCCTGGGGCAGAAGCACGCAGAGGCCCCTGGCCCACCCCACCTTGGAGCCCCAGGTAAGCACCACACTTCCAACCTCCTCCCAGAGCCTGCACCCCCACTCCCTCCCCCCCCAAAACTCCTACCCAGAGCCTGCACTCCCTTTCTACACCCCCTCTCCACCCCCAAACTCCCTTCCACAGCCTGCACCCCCTCCACACACACACCCCAGACTCCCTCCCCCACCCAAACTCTGTCCCAGAGCCTTAGACAGGTGGAGGGTGGAGTTTTTTGGGGGGTGGGTTCTGGGCAGCATGAGTGACATTGGCCCTGGGAGGATTTGAGGACTGGCACTAAGGTAAACTGAGTCTGAGACCCCTGGCTTAGTGGGAAAGTCAGTGCAGAGATTCAAGGAAGGCGAAACATGGTAAGAACAGACAGGAAGATCATGTGGTTTGAAATGGAGGGGAGAGGGAAGAATCTGCAACTATTACGGCAGGAAAACAGGATGAACTAGCGGATGAGCAGTGGGGAGAGGAAAGGACACTGGTAGCAGAGAAGGAAGTTAAGTCAACACTGGCCTTGATGGGACAGAAAGGAGGCCAGGTTCCTCGTGGTGACAGACATGACAGTAGTGTCCATAGAGGATGAAGGGGGACTAGTTAAGTGGCCAAGTGTCCTCACTCTCAGTTCTTCTTCGAGTGATTGCTCATATCCATTCCAGTTAGGTGTACGCGCCGCGCGTGCACATTCGTCGAAAACTTTTACCCTAGCAACTCAGTGGGCCGGCAGGTCGCCACCTAGAGTGGCGCCACCATGGCGCTCGATATATACCTCTGCCGGCCCACCCGCTCCTCAGTTCCTTCTTACCGCCCGTGTCGGTCGTTGGAACAGTGGAGCGCGGCTTAGCTGACCTCCACTTCCCTAGCTACTCGTATTTCTCGTATATAGTTACGCAGTTATAACCCTTTTATTTATATAGTTATACGTTTTTCTTTGCTAACATGGTTAGTTTAGTTAGCGGGGTTCAGGAGGTAGCCCCTGCCATGAACCCGGTCCCGGAGCCCATGCGGGGCTCACCGGTTTTTAGAATGGGCCCGGCCTGCCAGCGGTTTCATCCGCCCCAGCCCTCACTGCCCCGGACGACGGACGCGTCATCTCTATGCTCGAGTGCTCATGGTCACCCCCGAGCTTAAGGCCTTTAGTCTTCTCGGGAGCTGGCATTCCACCTGGCGTGCCAGGGGTTCCAGCGGCAGCTGCGAGGCCGTTGTATCTCGGTGTTTACAGCCAACACAACGGCCATGTGCTTCATGAGTATCCGGGGAGGGACATAGTTCCCCCCCCCCCTTTTTTGTCAGGAGGCCATCCATTTCCGGGTCTTTTGCATGACCCATTCGATGGAGCTGGCGACGTCCTTTCTCCCAGGCGTTCGGAACGTCTTAAAGCTTTGACTCAGCAGGTCTTTCCGGTCTTATGAGTGATCACTCTGCCCCATGTGAGGCGTTCTGCTTTCCAGAAGTTGAGATGTTTCCTCACACAGACCTGTTCGCTCACTGCGAGAGCAGGAAATGCCAGATGTTCTGCTCCTTCCGAGGTCTCTCCTTGGGATCGATCTTGGACGCATTCCTGATGCCGTGGAAAGGCCAATTGCATTATGCCTTCCCACTGTTCCCACTGGTTCGCTAGGTCCTGCTCAAACTCCGCAGGGGCAGAGCGTGCATCATCATGATCACTCCAGAGTGGCCCAGGCAGCACTGATATACCACGTTGCTCGGCCTGTCAGTAACAGACCCAATTACCCTTCCACCCCACCCAGACCTCATCACTCAGGGCAACAACAGGCTTTGTCACTCGGACCTGCAGCCTGTTCACCTCACGGTGTGGCTCCTGCGTACCTGAGTCGGGGTGACAGGCAGCCTTCCACCTGGTCAACGGACCGGGCCAGGTGGAAGTGTTTCTTCTACAGCTGCAATACGCTCGATCTTGCTCCTGCTGAGGTCTCGATCCCCTCTATTTGGCCTGCCTCTGGCCTTCAGCGGCAGGGCCTGACGGTATCATTGCTGAGGATACACTTAGCAGCCATCTCTACCTTCCAGCAGGCTAAGGTGGCCGTTCCATGTTCTCACGCTCTATGGGTTCGAGGTCCCTCAAGGGCTTGGAGCGCTTGCACCCTCGGGTGCACCGCCCAGCCCCAACCTGGGACCTCAACCTAGTTTTAACCAGACTTATGTCTCCCCTAGTCGAGCCGTTCACGACTGGCCCTCTGCTATACCTGTCTTGCACGACAACTTTCCTCGTAGCTGTTACATCGGCCAGACGGGTCTCTGAGCTCAGAGTTCTTACGGTGGTTCCGCCGTACACTAGGTTTCACAAAGACAAGGTGCAGTTATGACCGCACCCGACTTTCCTTCCTAAGGGGTTTCGGCCTTTCATGTTACCCACAGCTCAACGCAATGGGCACAACCATTGCACTCCTTGGACATCTGTGGAGTGCTCGCATTTATATTGTGCTGACAGAACCATTTCCTAAGGTGCCCCGGCTCTGTCGCGGTAGCGGGCCAAAGGAAGGGCTTGCCTGTTTTCCTCTCAGAGGATCTCATCTTGGGTGATGGCGGACATCCCCACTTGTTATGATTTGGCTCATATTTCACCAAGCCACATCACCATGCATTCTACCAGGGCTCAGGCTTCATCTGCCGCCTTGCTGGCTCGTGTACCTACCCACGAGATCTGTCGCGAAGCTCCATTGGTCCTCGGTCCATACCTTTGCTTCGCAGTATGCCCTGGTTCAACAGTCGAGAGACGCTGTAGCCTCTGACTCAGCAGTTTTCATTCTGCCACATTTCACTCCGACCCCACCGCCTTTGTAAGGCTTGGGATTCACCTAACTGGAATGGATATGAGCAATCACTCGAAGAAGAAAAGACGGTTACTCACCTTTGTAACTGTTGTTCTTCGAGATGTGTTGCTCATATCCATTCCACACCCGCCCTCCTTCCCCACTGTCGGAGTAGCCGGCAAGAAGGAACTGAGGAGCGGGTGGGCCGGCAGAGGTATATATCGAGCGCCATGGTGGCGCCACTCTAGGGGGCGACCTGCCGGCCCACTGAGTTGCTAGGGTAAAAGTTTTCCGACGAATGTGCACGTGCGGCGCGTACACCTAACTGGAATGGATATGAGCAACACATCTCGAAGAACAACAGTTACAAAGGTGAGTAACCGTCTTTTCTAGTGACTATGAAGGGTTTTGTCTTGTCTATTCCAACATGTGCCCTGAAATACACATCCTTCAGGGGAGGGAACAGACTATGTGCTGGGCCTCGCTCTCTGCAGCCACTTCAGATTATACAGAGACAGACTCTACTGCTGTTTCTCAAGATTGAATGGGACAAGGCAAGTTTAGTAATATTTTTAAAGTAGTGTTTCACCTGGGAACACTGGAGTGCAACACAAGATCAGCTAAACCACTGCAGTGCCCTCATTAGCAACTGTAGTGCTGTTAGTGGGTGGGCATGCCTCAGCAAGCCCTAAAGACAGGCGGTAGCAAAGGCCTTGGCTACACTGGCGCTTACAGCGCTGCAACTTTCTCGCTCAGGGGTGTGAAAAACACACCCCCCTGAGCGCAGCAAGTTACAGCGCTGCAAAGCGCCAGTGTAAACAGTGCCCCAGCGCTGGGAGCGCGGCTCCCAGCGCTGCAAGCTAATCTCCACGGGGAAGTGGAGTACGTGCAGCGCTGGGAGAGCTCTCTCCCAGCGCTGGCACTGCGACCACACTCACGCTTCAAAGCACTGCCGTGGGAGCGCTCCTGCAGCAGCGCTTTGAATTTTGAGTGTAGCCAAGCCCAAAGGCAGCATTGAGTATATCAATACCAAGGAAGTCCAGTCTCTTGCAGAGTACAACGCTTATAACAAAGCTTTAGAGTTCTCTGGCTTCACTGCATTGAGGGAGAAATTTAGCTTTAACTCAGTTACCGAGATATCAGTTAAGGAGGTTTTCTTACTAAACTCAATGTGACCAACACAAAGCAGCCTTGGAGGTATCTTTCTAATTAGCCAGAAAAGCCTGGCTTTTTAGTCTCTTGAGAAAGAGCAAACTATCATTTTACAACACCGTATCTATGGAGGCCAGAGGTTAGTTAGATTGGAAGGAGGGAAGGTCATTTCATCTCTTTACTCCCCCTATAACCTTTGTCTTTATTTTAACAAAAATGTTGTGTCAATATGACCTCCCCAAAGAAGCTAGATATAAAGCCATGGTTCATACAAAAGCCAATACATAATGTTTGTGTTGGCTTATAAACAGCTCTGCCATCATCCATTAGGATTTCTAGGTCTTTCTAAGCATGACTGGTCACTGATTTCTCCCTCCTCCACCTGGGACAGGGGGAGAAGTCACATTAGGAACCTACCTTTAAAAACCAGCCCCTTCCTGCCTTTATTCTCCATAGACCTCTGCGTTATTTCTCTGCCCCAACTGGTCTCTGAACGCTACCCAATGTAGTGTTATTGCTCAACTTTGCTGATATGTTCTTTATGCGCCTCTTTCAGATCGGTGTGATTGTTCCACAAGATGGACATGCCTGGATCAATGTAGCTTACAGAATCTCACTAGATACCACCCCCTAACCTGGTATCTTGCCATTTATCATTACCCATTGTTCAGAGGTGGTTATCACCACAGAACCCAGCAACCTCTCTACCAGAAGCAGGGCCACAGAGTGCAAGCTGCAATACAAACAAGACAAGTCCCTTTGTGAATCTAGCTCCTTAGGTGCCTAACTGGCCTTTTAGACCCAACATTTAAGTGCCAGTGACACTAACAAAACCCTGCTCAGCTGCTGCCTAACTCTGTGGAAACCTATGGGGATTCAGACTCCTATATTTCTGCCAGTGGGCATGCATAAAATGACCTCAGTCCTGATGCCACCCCACAGCTAATAAGCTGCTTAGAGCCCTTGCTCACACCTAAGCCCCAGTGGGATTCTCTTCTCCCTCTTATGGGACCCAATCCACTAGGCAGGCTCACAGTACACTTAACTCATACAAAGAACAGCTGTGGGGCCACAGGCATGGATCCCAGAATACCCACTAGCCCAGTGGTTACAGTACTCAGCTGGGATGTGAGATACCTAGGTTGGAATCCTCATGCTGCCTAATTTGGAGGTGATACTTGAATCTGATTCTCCCACAGCCCACCTGAGCACCCTGACCACCAGGCTATAGAGTCAATCTCCCATTCTGGTCTAATGAATATTTATACAAAGCAGAACAGCTTCCCATGTAGCCTGGCAATTAGGGCACTCCTCTGGAATGTGGGACACCAGGGTTCAGGTTCTTGCTCCAAGTCAGGAAGAGCAGTGACTTGAAATCAGGCTTCCCACATCCCCAGTGAGGGCCCCAAGCACTGGGCTATTAGCTGTGATGGCTTAGGTCACCTAATACCAGGAGAAGATTCATAGCTGAGAATCCCAAGCAGAGACAGGCCTTTGGCCTGTCAGTCAGATGCTTAGGGCTCAGATCAATGGGGGTTAGTTGCCTAAGTATCTTTGTGGATCTGGGCTTAATCCCCACCCCTTTCCCTTGCATTTCACTCCTGGCTAGCTTAGGAAGCTCTCCCCACTCAGCTTGCTGGCTTCTGAGAATCCCTTACATAGGCACCTAAATCTCCCCTAAGGTGAGGCTGCAAATTATTCCAATGGGTGGCAGGGCACCTAAGCATTGCAATGCTTAACTCCTCCATCGACTTTGTGAATCTAGCCCAGGGTCCATAATCGGAAGAGCTTACAGTTCTAGGATGGAAGCCAGAGAGTTGCTATAGTTGTTTAAAAACAAACAAACAAAAAAAAAAAAACACCCTCCCACCCAGGTACTTCCATCAGTGGTAAGTGTAGATTTTCCTGAACTGCCTCCTTCAGCCTACTTCGGTGAGTGTTTGATTTCTTGTGTCAGTCCTGTGAATAGTGTGAGCTCCAAACCACTTTTAAGTTAATGTTTCAGGAAGATTGGGAAATACTGTTGAATGCAGACAGAGATATAATCACTGGCCCTCCATCAGGCTATTAATTTTGAAATTCTAACAAAGGCTGGCTAGATGGGGGGAGAGTTGGATGCACATGAAGCTGAAGAAGAGAGGCTTTCCCATTGCTCTCAAAGGGGCACTGGGAAACTGAGCTGGAAACTCCAGGAGTTACTTATTGTGGGACATGCATGAATTTCCCATGGCTGCTCTCCACAGTAAGAGAGAGTCAGTGGCTGCTATCTAGCAGAGAGGAGACTGGCTCTGTATGACACCTGGCACACATCTGGACACTCACTGAATGCTATTGAAACAATTAACATCGAATAAAATGACGTGGAGAGCTGATGAAGCTTGAAGCAAGAAATGCAGGTACTTTATGGATCTCCTCGCTGTGGTATCCCAGTCCTTAAATTCACCCGTAGCTCAACAAGCACAGAACTGCTGCTAGGGAAAGTCTCTCATTGATTTGTCAACAGATCAGCGACATACCAGCGGCCACAGCCTGCAGCCTAGGACCTAGAAGAGGAACAGGTAGGACGCTGCACACTCCCTCCAAGTGCTGTCAGTCAGGGAGCAACAAGGTTAACCAGCCTAGCTAAGGACTCGGCTAGGTCCCGGACAAGGGGTTACAGACACATGAAGTGCTCCCTGTGGAGGCCGGGGAAGGTGGAAGAGCCTTGACAGCAAGTCCCGGGCGGGCGGAGGACGCTAGGAAACCCTCCGGGATCCGAGCCAGGCAGCCCAGAGAGGAAAAGAGCCTCTCCAAGACTTCCCTGCACCTTCCCCCCGACCCGCCCTCCCAGGGTCCGTGGGCCGGGCTTGCTCCACTTCGAGCCGCCCCAGCCCGGCGGGGGGACGTGTGCGGCAGCCGACCCAGCTCGCACACGGCCCCGGGCTGCAGCAGCGTCGCGTGGCCGGGCGGCGCCAGGCTGGAGCCCGCAGGAGCCACTCACCGCAGTCCACGAACTTGAGGGGCTCGGCCCGCGCCACGGAGCCGAGGGCCAGGAGCAGAGCCACGGTCAGGGCGAGCATGGTCCCGGCCGGCACCGGAGCAGGGCGGAGAGGATCCGGGAAGTGCGGCGCAGCCTGAGTCACCCGCAGGTCACCCGAGACCCAGCGGCCCTAGACCCGCCCCTGCGCGCAGCTGACTGCGAGGGAGCCGCCCCCCTGAGGCGGGGCCAGGCCAGGCGCGGGGGCGGCGGGGTCCCCTCTGGGCTCCTGGCTCTGGGTGCCCGGGCCCCATTTAGCGTGACCCGGCCGGACCGCCGCGGGCCCCACCGAGCCGCACAGAGGGCGCTGCCCACTCCACGTCAGGCCCCTAGAGACCCGAGAAGGGGTTAATTTACATACACCCGGGAGTGTTTAGTCTCGTTCTGGTTTGGGGGCTGCAGGGGCGCTCGGCTCCGGCTCCCCCCCGCCCCCTAAGCCTCCAAGCTGCCTCTTCCCCCGCCCTGCCCTTGGTGAGGAAAGGGGAAGCGGAGGGTCTTGCGTGAGCGCCTGCTGTCTGGCGGGGAGCTTAGGAAAGACACTGTCACAAGATTGATGCTTGTAAAAGTCACAAGAGCCGTAGCACTGCTGGTCTCTGCTGCTGGCCCAACCTGTCCCCTGTAGAAGACATGCCAGAGCTTGTGACTAACATCTGAAAAGCGGGAGCCACTGAAATCTAACCCCAGAGCAGACGTGGCAAGGAAAAGCTGGGGTGTAAAGCAGCCAGCAATTTTGCATGCTCAGTCTAATTCAGGGATTCTCAAACTTCACTGCACTGTGACCCCCTTCTCACAACAAAAATTACTACACGATCCCAGGAGCGGGGACCAAAACCTGAACCCGCCTGAGCTCCAGTGGCCTGGGCGAGAAGGCCCAAGCCCATGGGCTTGGAGGGGGTCTGTAACCCGAGCCATGCCAACCAGGGCCAAAGCCTGCTGCCCAGAGCCAAAGCCCTTGGGCTTTGAGAACTGCTGGTCCAGTTTATGGCTAGAACCCACAGCCCTGCCTACCCAGTCCCCCAAGACTCCTCAAACGGTTCCTGGGTACCTTACACAATCACTTGCGCAGCACACTCAGGAAGTCAGTTTAAACTGGGTTATCAGGGACACCCCCTTCCTGTAATTGACCAGCATCAGGCCACATATGGGATTCATTCCTGCCACCCTCTTACCCGTGTCACATAATGGGGTTGTCAAGCGGCACCCTCAGAGTTTTCTCCATGTTGGAGCTGCTGGGGCAGGTGCTCGGCAGCCAGCTTTTCTCAGTGACAGTCAGGGATTTTTTTTTTTTATTCCAGCTCCAACGTTTATTAAATGGTTTTCTCCTCATAGCCTAAGTTTTACTATGATGTTACATTCTTACATTTCTAAATGGAACCTTTAAATACTGACAAGTCCTGATTTCCAAAAAAATAGTTTAATGTAAAATAGCATCTTAATGTTAAAGAAAAAAGCTTCCTATCTTCTAAGGTTGCCTAAATGAACTAGCGCAGAGAACTGAAATCTTCATTAAAATGCACTTATTTTGCATTTGCACTTCTACCATTCAGACAATTCATTCAGACATTCTTAGGGGGCTATGGTTATTTATTTAAAGAAATGTCTATGCAGTATTTATAGAATTCAGGAGGGAAAATGATGGTTTGCCAGAATATTGTACTCACCAGCTTTTAGTCAAAGGAGAGGGGGCAAAACCTTATATACAAATGCTTCTGGAGAGATCCTCAAAAAATGTATTGTAACAAAAGTATTGTCTTATTGGTTCCTCTGCTGCCCTTTCAGTACTTCCTTTACACTACAGGGAGATTACTTTTTTGCAATCTTTTTTCTTTTCACCTTCCTTTAATACATCTTGCAGTTTCTTAGAAGTTTACATCAAGAATGCAAAGCTTTCCTTTAAATTGCTAGTCCTGTGTTCTCTGCATACGTTCTCAAGACCATCAAACCACTGGAGGGTCTTCTTAAGTTCTGCCTGAAGTGACTGTCAGGGATACAAGATGGGGGATTCAGTCTGAGCCTCACACTCCTCCCATCTCTCTTCCCCACATAAGGTGCATGCGGAGCCATCCTTTTCCACATGCATCAGGGTAATAGAGAGCAATAGCTCCTAGCACTTCCACCCACTGCTCAGGGAGAGGAGAGAGATTGGCATGTGCCTTCCCCTCCTACCTACACTGGCTCCCTGTATGGCATTCTTATGTTCAGTTTATTATTGTACTGCCACACCCTTTGCTCTCCTGGTTAAATGCTGACTAAGGAGAGAAGAAGCTATGCAATTGTAGTATTGAAAGGGTGTAAACAGAAAAATTGGAGTAGTTACTGAAGATGATCCAATGATAGATCCATAGGACTAATGAGATTAAATTAAGGAAAGGAAAATGCAGGCTGGATATCCCAACAGCAAACTGGATTAGTCTGCAGAGTGGTCTCCTATGAGAAGTGGTGGTAACCCCATCCCCCAGGACATTTAAACTAGACTGTCCTGGACTGGAGAGAGGGTCCAAAGGAGAAGTGACCCACAGTCCTTTTCCATCTCTCACATCCAATTTGAGCCTATGTGGAAGACAAGCACGCAAAGGAGAGGAAGAGAGTGGCTTGGGTGGAGTGCAGAGGACTGAGATCAGGTGGAGGTGTGAGCAAGGCTGCACCCTAGAGGAGAGAAAGTCTAAGATCAACAAGGAAAGAGCTGGTTTGAGAGGGAGAGAAGCTGTGACCTGCAGAGCATGTCTTGTAGGAGTAGAACCAGAGAGAGAGAGAAAATGAGGACAATTATACATAGGCTTTGGGGAGAGGGCCTAGGAGGGGAAGCCTCTACTGGAAATCTACTCATTCCTAAATTCTTTATTGGTAAATTCAGTGTCTAAGGGAGTGAAGGGGAATCAGGAACAGCTGACGAGGGTATTCACATGCAACAGATGATCAGCAATCCAAGTGGGCAGATCCCAGATAAAGCAGTAGAAGGAATTCTTACAAAAGCAAGTGGAAATGTTCTTCCTTCAAGCAACAGTGAGTAAGCAATGTCAGCAGGGTGACCTATAGCCTCACAAAGTCTGACTGACTTCAGCATGTGAGCCACAGGCTTCTGTGTTATTTTGAGAAAGCAGTTGCGCTCTTTGACCTGCAGCAGCTATAATATGAGTTAGCTCTGCTTCATAATCACCCAGTAACGCTAAATGATGGGCTCCAAATTTAGTCCATGAATACTGGAAACATGTGGCTACAAAAGACAAAAACAAAACATACCAATGCTTTCTAATACTCTTTAAAAGGGTGTGTTTGACTCAGTCCGGCACCCTAGAATAGATTTAAAGCCACTCTGCACTAATTCTGTGCTGTAGGAAATACTTGGCTCTTGTTAGGTCATGCCAATTGCAGATCAAAGACACCAACACTCACATGCCTTGATGCAGGAATGTGGCATGAGACAGGGATAAGACAGTCTCAGTCCTTCCCTTTTCAGACCTCTGTCACAGTCATCTCCACACTCAGCTTCAAATTACTCAGATGTAAACCCCCTGCTTATACAGATGATCTGACTATCTATCCCCCAGACAAGAATCTCTTGATAAAAAGACTGCAAGAGAATTAGTACAACTGTGGAAGAGTTTCTCCAGCAGTCACCATTTTTCCCCCCTTCAAAAGTTTCATCACTCCAGGAAACAATGTTTTTCTTTTAGATTGTCAGGGGAATTTTCCTGGAAGGTTTATAAGTGGTTCACTCTATAGAGTCTCAAGTAAACAAAGATCCCTTAGTGCCTACTGAAACCCTCTCCCAAGTAAATGCTTAGGGAGTGGCTTGTCCCCTGAAAGCGCATGTCCAGAGACTTTAACCCACCCACCTATCTCTTCTGGTCCAGCTGCTTGCAAAGTGCTTTGATTTGTGAATCTTGAGTTCTTTCCTCAGGGACCTCAGAAAGCATTTCCTTCTCTCTATCTCCAGTCTTTGTGCTCCAGAAGCAAAGCTTGCCTTTACAGGAGTTTTGAGCAGAGTTACTTAACTGAAATAGCAATATCCCCAAACTATTCTGTAGCAGTCTCAATAAAGCAAGATAATAGGTCACCTTCAGCAACATACTCCATGACAGTTAAATGGGACTCCTCCCTGATGAGCTACCCACTCACCACATCTTTACTTCAACAGATGCTCAAACATGGTAATAATAAAGGCACACAGTCTCTTGTTCTACTTCATAGACTTTGAGACAAAAGATTTGTTTAATCTGGTACCAGATCTTAGAAATGCTACAAAATAGAATTGTTGTCAAGGCATCAAGTGCAGAATAAAATTTAAGTAATTCATTCCTTCTGACAGTTACTGCAACAGAAGGGCCTATCGGTCAACTCAGTTAAAGCACTTCAGAAAGACACTTCAGAGAGCCCCAAGATAACACAAACAAACAGACTAACATTGTATTGCACACATGAGATTGAACATGTTAGTTTATGCATACCCAGGTGGTCTCATCATAAAACACAAATGGGAACAAAAGACTGTCAAGTATCAGAGGGGTAGCCGTGTTAGTCTGGATCTGTAAAAGCAGCAAAGAATCCTGTGGCACCTTATAGACTAACAGACATTTTGGAGCATGAGCTTTTGTGGGTGAATACCCACTTTGTCAGATACATGCAAACAAAAGACTGTTTACAAAAAACGAAATGAGACCTATGGCATGAGAAAGTCACAAGGTAGACACACTATCAGTTAATAAGTTACTACTAGAGCTGTTCAGTAGTATAATCCAACCAATTGAGAGTAAAGTCCAGGGCTTTAGTTTAACAGCCAGTTACACCTAGTGAAACAAAATCCCAATAGCAACCTTACATTTGCAGTCCAGCAGACAAATACTTCACGTACCCAGCAACAGAACAGTCCGCCACAGAGCAGAACTGGATCACTTCCCTCATCCCAATCACCATCCAGAAAAGAAGAGTTAAAGTCTCATGCTATATCAACCAGGACAGCGAATAAATACTCCCTCCACCATAAAGCACTAGACAACCAAACTTCAAATCCCAATAAAAGTTTGAGCCTCTCATTATATAGCTATTCACTCCTTATACCTTATTGCAACCAGCTTCCAAATCATTAGAGCAAACCCCACCCAAAACTGAAATGTGCTCAAGATGCTTTATTAACCAATTAAAATAGCTAGACTACCACAAATCCCTGTACAGCTCACACTAACAGATTATGTCACAGCAGAGCTAGATCACACATTCACCCAGTAAGGAACCAGCAACCAGACTAGGGAAGGAAACACAAAGTACAGGCTAAACCCAGAAAATAGAATTACACAAGCAATCAAGGTGATAAAGATGAGTAGGGGACAGAGACGCTCTCTGCTTCAGTGTCTGAAATACAAGGGAGTGCACAAAAGAGGTATCATCATTATCAGGAATCATAAAAGACTTTTAAAAAATAAAATTAAAATAAAAGCCAGGAGGGGAAAATCCTGTGCATGACCCTAGATGAGAGAGAGAGCAGTACACTGCTGAATGGCTACTAATAAATGAGGGGACCCAAATACAGCATGAACCCTTCCCTGGTCATACTTTTAGCAGATATCTGAGGGGTCTATTTCTTATTCATTGACAACATCTTCTTATGTTTTATGGTGAAGCCCACTTACCTACTGAGTCTATAACTGCCACTTCCTATATTCCTTGTACATTCATGCTACTACACTCTCTTAGGCTGCTTGATATCCTTTTCAAACACAGTAGGGATTTTTTAATATTACCCTACTTTCCTGAGGTTCTCACTAAACCCTCACAGTATATTCTGTCCCCTGAAAACATATACATTTTCACAAAGAGGCTTTCTTTCCTGGGGAATGCTCCCTGCAGTCCCATCAGGTGATCAACTGTTTCTTTAATCTTACATAACCCATCTCTCTGTCTATTCAATAAATATAAATTATTATTATTCAAACCACAGTGACCAGTTAATATACTAACTTTGAGTACTTCACCTTATGTACCTTTGGAGTACAGTAGCACATTATCCTCTATTTTCGGGTATACTTCATAGAATCATCTTCCTCTTTTCTCCTTGGTCCACAATTCTTGGCATGCTTTTTAACAGGGGCGGCTCCAGGCACCAGCACACCAAGCGTGTGCTTGGGATGGCAAGCCATGGGGGGCGCTCTGCCAGTCGCTGCGAGGGCAGCAGGCAGGTTGCCTTCGGTGGCATGCTTGCAGAGGGTCCACTGGTCCCGCGGCTTCAGCGGACCTCCCACAAATCCACCACCGAATCCGCGGGACCGGGGACCTCCTGCAGGCAAGCCACCGAAAGCAGCCTGCCTACCGTCCTTGGGATGGCAAAATACCTAGAGTCGCCCCTGCTTTTTTAAATCCTTTTAAACTAAAATTTTAAATTCCTTCCTACTCAAAGGACTCTTTATAGCAATTGCTGCATTTTTAAAGCATTTTTTGCTTTCTTCTCTACCATTTCACTGTCAGGCATGCCAACATGTGCTGGAATCCATGCTATTACTATGTTCACACTCAAATGACATCTGTCTAGTTTGTCTCGCTAATAAAGTATTAATGAAATTAGTTGAAAATGAGCTCAACTGGCTCACCCTTGCTTCTCTCTAGGCCTACATTAACCTTCTCCTCTGGTTGCAAGGGGATCTACAATCTAGGCAACATCTAGAAACAGAAGTCATGCTGTCACATTTTTTACCACTATTGTTACTAAAAACCACCAACACTAAAAGAGATTGGATTTTTTTCCTGTTTTTACTCCCTCTGTGAGACAGTTTCACTATTTCCTCTACATCAGCAATCAGGCCCCAATCCTGCAAGTTGTTCTGCAGAAATTAAGTCTGCCAAAAACCTACTTATGTGACATGCTATCATGCAGCAGGTCAATCCAATACACACTGTCAGCAAGAGAAAACTGAAGGTGGTACAGCAGTTAAAGGGAAGACAGGATTCCCAACCCCATCTCTGGCTACAGACCATAGAAACAATCAATCTGTTTATAGGCACCAAATCTATTGGGGGGGGGGGAAGGATAATGGATGCTCAGCACCCACTAGCCACAGCTGGTTCTGCAGCACTCCTGATCAGCTGTTTGGCAGCACCATAATCAGCTAATTGGGAGCACTGTAAAACAGCTGATTGAGGTCATCACCAAACAGCTCTTGAGTCACTTGAGGAGCAGCTTGGGGGAGGGTGGAGAGTGGTAGGCAGGGGCCACAGGGACAGGGTGGATTGGGGGCAGTAAGAAGTGAAGTGTAGGTGGGGCTTTGGGGGGAAGGGGTGGAGTAGGGGTAGGGCCTCTGGGTGGAGCAGGGGTACAGCACCCCAGGGAAAAGAAAAAGTTGGTGCCACTCCTCCAAGAGTCTGCCTTTAGAGATGGTAATTAAATAATAGCAACAGAAATAAAAAGAAACACTTATTTAATTAAGATTTACATTATCCCTGGTTTGGGGATTCATAAATATGCTGCAAATAACTGGATTAGCATCCTGATTTCCTGTGAGCTTGTATGTGATACTTTAATAATTCCATAGTAATTATTATAGTTAATCCAAGGACAAAAAATGATAAATTGCATAGACAAGTATATATCACCAGGTTTGAGATAGTATAAATAAACCAAGAGCAGATGTTACTGTTTCTCCTAAAGGTCCTCCCTCATCCTAGGAGCCAGGTTCACCGCTTGGCCAACTGGAACAACCCTTGTAGAGCACAACACAGCAGTAGGCAACTGTAGCCCTCTATCTTGCAATTAGTTATCCATGTGCTCAACTTCATGCATGTGATTAGCTCCTTTTAAATCAGTGGGAGGGGAATAGGCTTGTGTGTGTCAGACTGGGGGTTGGCTGCGTCCAATTGTGAGCTTCATTTTGGTTTGTGACCCTCACTTTGGACGTTAATTTTCATGTTGGATTAAAACACCCACTCTGTGCAGTCAGGGCCGGCTTTAGGAAGTGCGGGGCCCAATTTGAACATTTTTGGTGAGGCCCTGGCAGGGATGACTTAAAAAAAAAAGTGGAAAAAAAAGCCTTTCATTTCTTTCATGTATTATTTACTTTCCATAACTATATGAATAATAAAATTATATATTATATACATTGCATCATATATGCTGTTGATTGGCTATTAATGACCGCCATTTCACATGTGTGGGTCCCTGCCACTCCCTGGGGGTGTGCACATGTGTTGGTCCCAGCTGCTCCCTGCCCCCCTCATTGAAGCAGATGTGCAGGGTTACTGCCCTGGAAACTGCAGGGCAGCAGTGGACATGGGGCTGGCTGGAGGCAGGGCAGGGGCTGACTGGAGGTAGGGTCTGGCTATAGGCAGGGCAAGGGGTGTGGGGCTGGTTGGAGACAGGGGGTGTGGGGCGGTCTGGCTTCAGGCAGGGCCGCAGGGGGGTGCAGCAGGGGTTTGCAGGTCTGGAGACAGCGGAGTGTGGAACTGGCTGGCTTCAGGCAGTGGGGTGCAGCAGGGGTTGACTCGAGACAGGGCAGAGGGTGCGGGCTGGGCAGGGTGTGCAGGGCTGGTGCGGGCAGCAGCGTGTGTGGGGCTGGCTGGCTTTGGGCAGGGCTGCAGGGGTGTGTGGCAGGGGTTGGCTGGAGACAGGACAGGGGGTTTAGCAGGGGCTGGCTGTCGGCACGGAGTGCAGAGCTGGCTACAGGCAGGGGGGGCCGGACTGGTGTGGGCAGGTCAGGGGGTGCAGCAGAGGCAGCTGGAACCCCAGCCCTTTAAGTAGCCTCCAAACCGCCTTCTACCCCACCCCAGACCTTTTAAATAGCTGTGGGAGCGTTGGGGCATGCATGGGGGAGGCAGGGCTCCGGCGGCTATTTAAAGGACCGAGGTGGCAAAGGCAGCTGGAGCCCCGGGCCCTTTAAATAGCCCCCGGAGCTCCTCACTGCCTCAGGGCTCTGGGGGCTATTTAAAGGGCCCAGAGTTCCAGCCAGGGTCGCGGGGCTTGCCACGCTCTGGCCGGAGCTCCAGCCAGGGTCGCGGGGCTTGCCGCGCTCCAGCCGGAGCCGCCAGGCTTGCCACACTCCGGCCGGAGCGTGGCAAAGCCCTGCTGCCCCGCTCTCCCAGCTGGAGCCCCGGCCGGAGCACGGCAAAGCCCCACCACCCCGCTCTCCCGGCTGGAGCCCCGGCCGGAGCGCGGCAAAGCCCCGCCGCCCCGCTCTCCCGGCTGGAGCCCCGGCCAGAGCGCGGCAAAGCCCCGCCGCCCCGCTCTCCCGGCTGGAGCCCCAGCCGGAGCGTGGCAAAGCCCCGCGGCCCGCTCTCCCGGCTGGAGCCCCGGCCGGAGCGCGGCAAAGCCCCGCCGTCCCGCTCTCCCGGCTGGAGCCCCGGCCGGAGCGCGGCAAGCCCCGCCGCCCCGGCTGGAGCTCTAGCTGGGAGAGCGGGGCTGCGCCGCGCTCCTGCCAGCGCTTCGCTCAAAGGAGCAGGACCATGGAAGACCCCGGAGCAGACCGCAGCTGGGAACTGGGGTAAGTTAAAAAAAAAATTAAAAAGGTGCCTAAGGCGCGGGGCCCGATTCCCCGGAATCAATCGAATCGGCCTAAAGCCGGCCCTGTGTGCAGTGCTGTGTTGTGGCCGCTGTCCTGTGAGTGCCAGGGTGGGACACCTGGGAGAGGGTTGACAATGAGAGTGGTTCAAGGGCCATCAGTACTGGCTGACTCACCTGCTTGCACAGTGCACTTCCCACTGGAAGGGCCATGGCCTCTGATGACTCTGCAGGCTGGGCCCAGGAACTCGGTCACTAAAGCAGCACCTGGGGAAATAGGAGAGGGGATTTAACGGGGGTGATGCGTCTCTGAGACAAGACCCAGGCCAGCGCCATGCGCAGAAGTAGGAAGGCAGGAAGGGCCAAAGGTTCCTGACCAGCCGCAGGACTCGGTGGGGGAGGGGGTATGATCAGAATCAAGGGCTCTCCACTGGGGGAAGGAGTCAGTGACTTTCCCTCAGAGCCCAGCCAATGACCAGGGCTGCCCCGGCTGGGATGTTGGTTGTGGGGCTGTTGCTTGTAGGGTGACCAGGTGTCTGTTTTTTTACCAGAACAGCTGATCGAAAAGGGATCATCGCAGCTCCAGTCAGCACTGCCAACCGGACCTAAGGCAAGCTAGTCCCTCCGTATCCTGGCTTTGCGCTGCACCCCTGAAGCAGCCAGCAGGTCTGGCTCCTAGGCGGGGGGCCTCTGGGTTCCGCGTGCTGCACCTGCCCTGAGCACTGGCTCTGCACTTCTATTGGCCGCTGGAGCTGCGGGGCGCTGCCTCCGGGTGAGAGCAGCACGCAGAGCGGTCTGCCACGTCTCTACCTAGGAGCTGGACCTGCTCTCCACTTCCAGGCACAGCACAGAGTTGAGATGGGCAGGAAGCTTGCTTTAGCTCTCCTGCTGCACTGCTGACTGGGAGCTGCCCAAGGTAAGCCTGTGCCCCAACCCCAGCCCTGAGCCCCCTGCCCCAACCTGGAGCATCCTCCTGCACCATAAACCCCTCATCCCTGGCCTCACCCCAGAGCCTGCACCCGCAGACAGAGCCCTTGCCCCCACCCCCTGCCCAGATCCCCCTCCCACAGCCTGAATCCCTCTGCCTCACCCCCCAGCCTGGAGCATCCTCTTGCACCCCAAATCCCTCATTCCTGGCCCCACCCCAGAGCCCACACCCCCAGATGGAGCACTCACCCCTCCTGCAACCCAACCCCCTGCCCCAGCCCAGAGTCCCCTCTTGAACCCTGAATCCCTCATTTCTGGCTCCATCCCACAGCCTGCATACTACTTTTCTGCAACCCAAGCCCCTGCCCCAGCCCAGTGAAAGTAAGTGAGGGAGGGGGAATGTCGTGAGCAGTGGGGGGCCTCGGCGCAAGGGCAGAGCTCAGAGAAGCGGCAGAGCTAAAGTGTTGGGTTTCAGGGGCCAGCGGCCCCCAAAGGGCCAGGCACAGCAGGAAACTGGAGCCTGGGAGGCTCTGGCCAGGGTGAGCCAGCCCCCTTAGCCAGTCTGTTGCTTAGCAACCAAACTCACGATGCTCGGTTCCTAAACCGCTTTGCTACCAGAACCTCCTCCCTGGCACTTCCGCCTCGATAGCTGTCATGGCAGGTCTTACGTCACCCAGCCCGCAGGAAGAGGCGGGGCTCCACGGGTTCTGCGCCAATAGCACTGCGAGGCAGTCTAAGAGCCACTGGTGCAAGATGGCGGCGCTGGGGGTGTTGCTGAGCTGTCTGAGGAGGTTGCGTCCCGGCGGTCGGTGCAGGTAGCGCTGCGGCCCTTTTGCCGGGCTCGGGTGGAGCCAGGACAGTAGCCCGGGGTCCCGTCTCCGTCCCTGGCGCGTGTGGGGGGCGCCGCACGGCCGGGGCAGCATCGCCATCCCCGTCCCCCCGCCGCCCGGCTGTTGAGCGGCTGCAGCTCCTGTCCTGGAGCCTCGCCCCAGCACCCGGCCCCTGCGCCAAGCCCCGCTGCGGCGCCTGACCCGGCCGTTCCCGGGGGGCGCCCCTGGAGAGGGCGCGGTTAGCTCCGCCGCGCAGTGTGACCCTGCCAGAGGACTAATGCGCAGGGGCTCCAGGGACTCGCTAGTGCCCGGTGCCGGGCCAAGAGTTGGCAGCAGGTAGCAAAATATTCTCGCCTGTAGCTGAGGTACCTGTAATAGACAGGGTGTCGGTCAGGTGATGGACACGGACACTCCTAGTTCAGGGCACAAGCCATCTCCCCAGGGACTCCCTCTGAGGGCAGGGTCGCCCAACACGGTGGGCTGGGGTGTTCTTTGCTCCTGCCTACAAAGCATCTGGTAGTGGCTGCTGTCATATTCCTGACACCAGACTAACCTGATCATTGCTGTGAACCAGCCTGTTTCTATAATCTCTCTGTGCTGTCACTAGCTATATGTATATTGAAGCAGTGTAGATTAGGCTTTTCTCCTCTTCCTTGACACTCCCTATTCATTTTAGGTTGTTTCTACTCTTTCACAGAGAATTCCACCCACACACACACTGCTTTTCTAAAATCTCCTTTCTGGAGTTCTGCTGCAGTAACCTTTGTGCTTTTCATATGCCTTCCTAACTGTTTCCATCCCCATCTCTTCACAGCAGCCTTTCTCCTACTTTACTGCGCCTAGTGAGAACACCACCCTTTTCTTCTCAGAATGGAGCCTATTTTCCAAGCATCAGGGTGCAGTGGGCATCATCCTCTTCTAAGCCAGGGCAACCAGTGTCTGACTCTAGTGAGGGACAGATCTACCTCAGCAACAGCTGTGTGAAGGTACAGTTCTCTAGAAGGCACTCATGGTGTGTCTGTGTGTCCTTGAGAAGGTTGTTACGTGCCTGGCATGCCCTAAGCATGACATTCCCTACCACTGAAGTACCTGTAACATCATGCTACTTATAGCTACTTGACCTAAAGGTTCCCAAAGCATTTTATAATAATCCATGAGGTTCACTGATGAACTGCCTCCCCTTTCAGACACCCCTTTGAGGAACTGCAGACTTCATGATAGCTGAGTCTTGGGAAATCAGTGATTTTTTTCCCCCTCATCTCTCAGATGAGCTGCATGAGGACTTCCACACACATGGCTGTGGTGGACAGGGGTATGCTGCAGACCTGGCTACTTATGAGTTACCTCCCCAAGGTCATACAAGTGCCCCTTCCATATTGCTCTGATTCTGGCCTTTATCCCGTTGGGGCATCTTGCAGGCTTGATATGGGGTTAGAAGCAGATGCTATCTGCTTGCATGTGGATATTGCAGATCTTTTAATGCTCCTCCCTTTCTGCTTTGCAGAGGCTGCTGGAAATTATAGAAGGGTCTGAGTTTCTCAGGCTGCAGGTAGAGGGAGGTGGCTGCTCTGGATTCCAGTACAAGTTTTCCTTGGACACAGTTATCAATCCTGATGACAGGCAAGGACAGAGGATAAAGATGTGTGGGTGTATGATGGCGGGGAGACTTCTGTGGACTAAGGTGGTGAGAAGGGTATGTGTGATAATGTATGTTGAAAGGAGGAGGTGCGTGATCACAGCACAGTAAGGGGGGGGAAGCGATCACAGTGTATTCCTTTATACTCTGGAAGTGTGCTTTTCTCTCTTATGTCTGCAGGGTTATAACGAGCCACGTATGCTTCTTTTCTAGGGTGTTTGAACAAGGTGGTGCTCGTGTTGTTGTGGATGTGGACAGCCTGGCCTTTGTGAAAGGTGCAATGGTGGATTTCAGCCAGGAGCTAATCCGCAACTCATTCCAGGTGGTGAGCAATCCACAGGCCGAGCAGGGCTGCTCATGTGGAACATCCTTCTCTGTCAGACTCTGAGTGGACTCCTCTTTGGGTGTTGCTTGGGTGGATATTGAGCCAGAGACTGTCCTGAGCATCGTCTCCAAGGGTTTCTCATTTTGCTATTTTCTCAGCTTCCCCAGTCCTCTTCCTCAATCTGTTATACAGTTACTGCAAATATCCCCGTTTGCCTATTTGAACTGAGTCTGCAGCCAAGACCTATAGGGTTCTCCCTCCAAGAGTTTGAAATAGGCCTTAAATCCCTCACAAAAGCATCTTCTGTCCTCTATGAAGCTCCAGGAACTGCTGAATACAATGAGCCACCTTGATCTCCCTGAGCCACCCAGCACATGGAACTGACTTTCAGGAGCTGCCTGTACATGTGTATTTGACATTGTTGGTTTTTAAAAAAAACAACTCAACTTCCATTGTTTGTTCATATTTTTCATGCTTTTCAAAGTGTGGTTAGAATGCATCTCTAGGGAGATGGCTGTTTCCCCCTTGCCCTTAAACTGACTGTGAGACAGCTGAGGTGCCTGCCCTTTCCAACTGGCTGTGGGTCTTCCCAGACAATTTGTTCTACTAATCTCCTTATTCTTGACAACTTACCTGCCTACAGGGAGCAGCCAGCAGCTGAGGGAAGACTGCTCTACCTGGTACATATAGGTGAAGCAGAGAGATGGGTGTAGGTTGGAAGATTAAAGCTTTAGGGTTAGGGCTTAAAAAAAAAAAAAAAAGGCAATTTGGTTTGTTTCCCTCCTCACTCAATTTAAAAAGTGGTACAAATCAGCAAATGGCTTTTCAAACTCTCTCTACTTTTGCCGGCACAGTAGAATTTGCATGGTGGTTGGAGAACCTGTGGTCACATCTAGAAGACCTTGTACCCTGTCTTGCACATCACTTTGATTTAATAATCTAAAGTATTTTCCTAATTTGGCTTTGTAACCTAATCTCTCTTCAGCCTTGTTTCTGTTTTTAGGAGAGAAACAAATCTCTCATTCTCTTTGTAGGGCAGTGCCCAGACACAACTGTGCTATAGGAAGGGTGGCCTCGGGATTTCCAGTGCAACTTCATTTTCAATTACTCATCACTTTGTGGAATTCCTGCCTCTTAGCTGAAGTTTTCCATGCTTAGTCTCTGCCTGAAGGTGAATGTTTGGTAAATTTGAGCCAAAATGGTTCATCTATTTTCAGGTGACAGGAGGGATAGGGAACTTGTGTGCTTTTCCTATTATTACAAACAAAAAACCCCCAAAAACTACTTTAATAGTCTCACAACCAAATCGTGGGATTTAAAATTGTCAGTTTCCCATGGAATGGGGAGCATCCCAAGGAATCAGCTTGCGATTTTGGCAGATTTTAATCCTTTGAAAATTGAATACCAAGCAGTAGGGATTTTTTTTATTAAGCATGTTAAATGCTTATCTAAAAAGGGTTTGTTCTTGTGTGAACTGCTGAGTTACTTGTGTACTGATCTCTGTAGTGGGTGCTCCTAACCAGCTGTGATTTCGCCCCTGCCCCCACCCCAAATATTTTGAATATGGATCTGCTGCTACTTTGGTTTAGGGGAATGTGTAGAAGGTTGGGAGTCAGGAAGTCCTGAGTTCTGCTTCTGCCTCTTCCCTGACTGGCTTTAATCATTATCTGAAATTGATAAAGCCTTGTTTTGTTATGTCTCTTATTTGCCCTTCGTAAGTGTCAGGCTAACATTTTGTAGATGGAGTCGCTGAAGGCACAGAGAACAGACTTGCCTAAACACCCATGGTTAAGCTTGCAACACAGCTGGGAAGAGCATGTTTATCTCTGTGCTAGACCCATGTTTTAACTACCAAACCACAGTGCCTCTCAGACACAGTGTTTCCAATCTTATGCACTTAAAGTGTGAGCTCTAAAGCCTTGTGTAGATGCCGAGTATTATTAACCCTGAGTTTTAGGTATGGTAACTAAGCCCCAGAGGTGGCTGGAAGGCATTGTTCTTTGATCCAAGGAACAGGTTCTAGTTCTGTTTGAACACAGGTAATTCCTTTTCTGTGCCTCATTTAACCTATACAGAAAAATAGGTATGAGTGATTGCAAGATGACAAAAATGGCAGGGGGCTCTGAGACAGTGTCGAGCCTGAAATTACTTAACCTTTTTTCTTGATGGACCTGATTTTAAATTCTCTCTTTAACCATACAACTTTAACATTCTGTCAATAAGTTTGTTGTATGGAATTTAAACTGAATGTACCTGTTCTGTTCCACTCCTCCTCACAGTCTGTGTCTTTGCTCATTTTCTGTTCAGTGCTGTCCCTTAAGGAAACACTCTCTATACTGAGACCACTTTTCCCTGTTGCAGAAACTGCCTCCTGAGCAACTTAAAGAACACTTTAAGTGCCACCTGTAGTCACTTTTGCACAATCCTGGGGGAAACCCATATATGCAGCTTTCTCCACCTTAATTTTGGCAATATCTCAGTAACTTCACTAGATGGCACCCTTACTCTTTGGGAGTCGTATTGTTGAACAACAGCATACAGAGACTTTGGGCTTGAATTTTGGTTCTGGCGGAGCTGTGCTTGTCTCAGGCCCTAGGAAAGGGGCAAAAGTGGCTTTGCAGCTTCCCAGTTCCAGGGATGGCTGGGGACCCATTCAGCTCCCAGTGTAAGTTAGAACAGTCTGATTGTCTGTGGCACATCGAGGCTGTTCTGGAGTTCAGAGATAATTCAGCCACACAGTCTGTGCTGGAAGCTGCAAGGGAGAGTGGCATAGAGCTTTTACCATAGCTTTAACCCACCAAAGAGAAATTACCCATGCTGGCCAAATCTGTTGGCTTCGCACCAATGGTTTGTTGCAAAAGGCCATATGGAAATGGAGAATCAGGTCCCCTCCAGAATTGTCGTCCTTCTGCAAAGAAGACTAAATGCACCAGAGATTTGCCTTGGTCTAACGCATTAGTGCTTTTAAAGAGCACACTTTTAAGAACTTCCCAGCTCTTGATCTTACGGAGAGGAGAAGAGAGGAAAGCTGGGCACTTGGGGCCTGACTTTCTGAAGTGCTGAGAACCTGCAGCTTCCATTGACTCCAGCACTCTAAATATCAGGCCATTGAACTTCCATGGAACCCATCACCTAAATAAACTAAACTGGCAGTTCTCAAACTGGTACGTGAGTGGTCATTGGGTGGTACACTGGTCAGTTTAAAGTATTGTATTAGAACAGGAACTTATGACACTGATTCATATAATATGAAGGTAGTATGCTAAGTACTTGGGAGTCTTAGATGTGTTTGCCAGGTCTTAGAGTCAGAACGCCTGAATGAAACTGTAGCTGTTAGGGGCTGGGTGCCACAATGTGAGGAAGGACCAGGATAGAGAGTTAGGTGGCATAAGTGGTGGGGGTGTGGAAGAAAATGTACAAGTGCTGCTTGGAGAAGGGAATGGTGTCTGAAGTGAGCACCAGTGGCATAGTGGAAAGAGCAGGGTCGAATGTGTAAGTGGATAAGTAGGAAGGGAGAGAGAGAGAGAGTTGTGAAGTGCCTTCAAGGTTATGGCATCAAGTTTTAACTCCCATCTGGTGGAAAAGGGGGAGCTGATGATGGGGTTTTAAAGATTGAGGGTGACACAATGAGGACAAACCAGGAAAATGTGCCTCGCGACTATTGTTTGAATGGACAGGAACTGGATAATATGGGTGTCTGGAAAGCCAGATAGGAGGAAGTTGCATTAACAGAAATGAGATGAGGATGGACTGGGTGAGTCTTGGGTGTATAGGCAGAAACGGCTTGGTCTTAGCGCCTCTGGAGCAAGAAGTGGCAAGGTTTGGACACTGTCTGAATCTTTGGGGCAAAGGTGACACCCAGGTTGCAGGCCCAGGGGACAGGGTAGATGGTTCAGCTCACAGTTCTGGAGAACGGTGAGAGTGGAAAAGCTAATTCAGGAGTTCAGTTTTGTCCATGTTGCATTTAACATAATATATCCAGGAGAATGTTGGATGGAGTGAGACAGGTCAGGAATGGGAAAGCAGATCAGCGTCATTGGCATAAAGATGATGATTGAAGCACTGAGCTAAGATCACTTAATGAAAGGATATACAGGGAAAAGAGGGACCAGGACAGACCTGCATGGGGGCTCATGGAGAATGAGTGATTGGAGGAAGAACATGTTTATTTGCCTCACACTCCTAGGAGGAACGTCTTACTCTATCCACTCCCTCAAGAGACAAAGAAGGAATGACCAGAGAGGCAGGAGAACCAAAAAATGATAATTATGGAAGCCAAGCTGAGATAAAATTTAAAGAAAGGGCAAATTTAATGGACATGGTAGATAAATCCTATGCCTGTGTCTGCTATTATTCTGTTTAAGACCGTCAGTACAGAGCTAAGTGTCACTGCCAATATGCTAGATTTCTTTGTCAGGGCTCAGGCCAGGGAATGGTACAGAGATGACATTTGTTGCTGTGGTGAAAGCACTTTTCCTTCCCATAGATGAGGGAAGTGCATCACAGCATCCTGCTGGACCTCTCTGCAGTGTTTAATGCCGCTGATTGCCAAGTACTCATCTCCCACTTCCAAGGAGCTGCAGGGGTGAATGGACATGCTCTGAAATGGCTCAGGTCCTTCCTCTGAGATCCAACCGAGTGAGTCGTCATGAGCAACTGTCCCTCCACTTCCAAAGCCTTTACCATGGAGTCCTACAAGGCTCAGTCCTCTCCTTGTATTATTCAACACCTACATGCAGCTGCTGAGGTAGGGTGGGCCGACGTGCCAGCAGGATGCAGACAATACCAGCTCGCGCTCACTCTCTCACCCTCACCTTTTCATCAAACACAAGCAGCACCATCTCCCAGCTCTCTCTCGCTTCCTGAAACCAACTGCTGGATGAAGCTCTAAAGCTGAGCCCAAGCAAAAGTGCGGTGATGCTGGTAAGATGGGAATGCTTCAGTGAACTTGCCTCCTGTATCACATCACCCATTGTCAAGGGCGTCTGCTTTCAGATGAAGTCAGCCTGGTGGTGTGTTGAGTGTCCAGTAGTGGCAATGACTCCAAAACAGCCATAATGGCAAAAGATGCCTGCTTTTATCAGTAACTGGCCAGGAGACGCAGACCTGGCCATAGTGAGCCATGCATTCTTGATCTTCAGGCACAATTATACATCTCATATCTAGGAATAAAGCCATGTACCCTGAGAAGGCTCAATTGGCAAAACAGAGCAGCCAGTCTGCCAGGTTATATGGACACGTGTCCAATGCTCTGCTCTCTTCTCTTGCTGTTTTTTATGTACAATGTCAGTATAAGGTCCTGTGTCCTGATATTCCACTATCTCTGTGAAATTGGCCTTAGAGCAGATCTCTCAAGCAGCTATCTGCAACATAAACTCCCGTTACACTGGATCAATGTAACGTGGAGACTTATGAGTGCAGAAGACAGAACTTTCATAGGAGCAGACTGTGGAACTCATCTCTGCAGGAAGTAAGTGACCGTGGACCTAACCTCTTGAGAGCTAAATAGAAAACTCCTTTATTTGAGCTAAGTCTCCCTCTGTTTATTTTTTCTCACACAAAACATGCTAATACAAAAAGGGGAGTCTAGTTTGATTTGAGGATCTGGGTCTCAGTCCAAAGTATTTAGGTGCCTAACTCCTGTTGAAGTTAATGGGAGGTAGGCCCAGCTTTAGGCACCTGTGTCATTGGATGTATTAGATGTAGGATTGAGTTTTGGCCTGAAGTGGAGGCATCTACTTTGGTTGGTGTTTGGAATTAGGATTAGACCAAGTCTGGGTTTGTGACAAGTTGAGGATAGGGGAGTGGTGTGGAGCTCTGTTTGAAGATCACGTCTGAGCAGATGAGAGACTTGAGCTCAGGTTTGCGTTTGGTTTGGGATCGTACATGTAAATGAAGTCTATTAGAAATGGCTCACAGCTGATGTGAGTATCCCAGTGGGAGATGTGCAGCCATGGAGGCAAGTGCTGTGTTAAGGTAGCTTCCCCAAGCCCATCTGGGAGTAGGCACAGCAGCCTTCTGCATCAGTATGTGATGCTGTTATTCCTCAGTCAAGGGAGGCAGTCTGTGTGCAGTGCCTCCAGCCTCAGGCCTTCACACACATGAATTATCTGGGGGTTGTGTTAGTTTTTAAAATTTCCTTCTGGAGTGATAAAGAGTTTCTGACCGGTCTTTCTGCCCCTGTTTTTAATCAGTGCTCATTTACCTTTGGCATCCTTCAGAGGAACAGAATGGTATATCTTTCAGTTGCCATGGAAACAGACTAAATGCATATTACCATGGCAACCTGCCATGATCTTCAGCTTTATCTGGGTCTCATTTCCTGAACCTGGGGGTGGGGTGCTGATATTGATCTTCCACTGTTTTAAAAAATGAACCCTCTGCTACCGGTGTTGGTTCAGTGCTTGAAAAGTGCAGTTGACAGGAGACCTGTGACTGCTGCTGCCACCACCTCTTTGGCCAGACTTGCAACCACAGGATCGTCTCCAACTCCTTTCGCCTCCTTCTCCTTGCTTCTAAAAATACAGACGTGTTCAGAATGAGCTGATGTTGGCATTGACACTTTCCAAACTTCTCCTCTCCACCACCTCAAGCCACTCCCCCAGGTCAGTAAATTCAGGCTCCTTTGGACCAATGGGCAGAAGTCAGAGAGAGAACAGTAAATTCCAGAGTCTAAGGCACTCCCTGCGATTCCATTCCCTCTGGTTGAATGAAGATGGGACTGTACACTTGAGCATCTCAATTAACCTCAACAGCCAGGTACAACTCTGAGAGAGGCAGGCCTCTAAGTCAGTGGCGTTCATACCCTTTACAGCTGTGTAGGTCCAAAACAATGCTCTGAACTATGCACAGAAATTAATAGGAAGCCAGATCACAGAGATCAGGTGTGTAATGTGCTTTCTGTGGAAGAGAGATTCCTATCTCCTAGCCAAGACTGAATTGTGAGGGGAGTGGGAGGCAGGATGCATTCTTAGCTGCTGCTAATGTGTCTGCCTTCAGCAGCAGCCCAAGTTCCAAAAAGCGTTCCAGTTTATGAACCCGAGTAACAAAAAGCTGACGGAAACTGCTCTACCCTTAGACCTCCTCCTGTTGTTCCCCTTAGTGCAGTGGTTCCCAAACTGGGGTTTGTGAAATGTTATAGAGGGTTCTCGGGGGGGGGGGAATTCCCTAATGGTGGACAGAACTGTCCATAGGGACTGCATAGGGCCAGCAGCCCAGAACTCCTGGACTTCCAAGAGCTAAGTAGGTCAAAGCAAGCATATCTAACACACTGAGGAAATTTTAAACTTCAAGACTCCTTATAAGAATTGGAAAGAGAAGTGGATATTTTTTGCTGTTTTTAAAATTAAACAGGCAGCTAGTGTTCTTCATAATTTTAAAAACAATAAGTTTAAACTTTGTTGTAACATGCGTTGTTTGCCTGGACTGCTCAAGGCCTAAATGCTTGTGTAGGAGGAAGGCTACCACAGGGTACAAATCAGAACAGTCCTCAGGTCTGCTCCAGCCTGCCGCAGTAGCCAAACCAGCCCCCGACAAAACACACATCTAGACAAGGTAGTGAGGATAGTCAGTGTGTCTGACCTCAGAGCCAAGAGGAGGAGGCTCCTCACACCACCTTATCACCACATAAGGCAGTGTACAATCTTTACCCAGATGTGTAGCAAAGACCTTTCTAAGAATCAGACAGGGAGTACCAGGTCTTTGTGGCCCCTTGCTGGAGGCCCCATTGCTCTGCGGCACCCTGCCTCAGAAAACAGTTTTCCGAGAGGAAGAGAGCAGTGAGTATTACCTCTGCAGGCTTGCCCAGAGACACATCCTGGGAGGAGTGATTTTGGGAACCACTGAGATCTGGTCCTCCAGCAGCTAGAAGGGCTGGGAATTGGCAAAAGCCAGTCAAGGCTTAAGAGACTGAAAAAAGGAGCTGCTAGCTCTTGGCAAGAGAATTCCTGGCTGGATCCTGTGGAGTGGGCTAGGATTCTCCCTACCCCACAGCCAAAGGAACTTGGTTGGGCCAGGACTGATTGCTGGCCACAACAGGTGACAGAAGTTCAGGAGGAACCCTGCATATTTAATTCCAGAGAGGGATTTAAGCCCCAGAAGGATAACAAACCATTTGATTTACAATTGGTCCTGAAGGGCAAGGAACTTCTTGCAGGGTACAACAAAGTCAAAATAGAAGGGGTTTGAACTGTGATACCCACCTGGAGGCCTGAGCCACAGAAGACCCGCAGAGGGTGCTGGGCACAGAAGAGGGCAGCAGCACCACACCCAGACACCAGAGGTGCTCACAGAGGTGAATGTAACCTATCTACCTCAGTCACTGTGCACCTACACAATTAGACAGTTACCCGACTGATACTTGGAGACTTGCCAAGTCTCATTGCAGTACATCTGGGAGCCTGAATGGGCAGCAATTTTTATTCTTCTGCAAAGTTAGCTCATAAGTGCACTGGACTTGATGGTATGTGTGCTCTTCCTGGTGACATGTAACATGTCCACACTTTTAGTCCATTTGGTATGATGTCCATCCATTTGCATTTGGAAAGGAAGATATCATCTGTGTGTATTTGTGCAAGTTTCTTCATGAGGTTGATGGATTTCCACTCCATACGGCTAAATGCAGTGCCTTGCATGGTGTCAAGTATAGGAGGGATAGCCGTGTTAGTCTGGATCTGTAAAAGCAGCAAAGAATCCTGTGGCACCTTATAGACTAACAGATGTTTAGGAGCATGAGCTTTCATGGGTGCATGTCATCCGACGAAGTGGGTATTCACCCATGAAAGCTCGTGCTCCTAAACATCTGTTAGTCTATAAGGTGCCACAGGATTCTTTGCTGCTTTTACAGATCTAGACTAACACGGCTATCCCTCTGATACTTGTTACAAATGTTGTTAAGCATCTCTGTCTGTAACCTCAGGTACCATGGAGATGAATGGTATAAATGCCTAGATTGGATTCCTGCTTATTCCTGGTGTCACTACAAGGAAAGACAATAGATTCAATAAAGACAAGCCAAGTGATTCATTTAAGAAGAAATAATCAAATAGAAGATAGTGGCTGGGCAACTAGACCCCAGAGAGACTCAAGGTGAGAAAATTGAGGGTAAATTGAATGAGCCAACAATACAATGCTGTCACAGATGCCATACTGAGATCTAGTAATAGGAACATCAGCTAGGAAACACGTGAGGTGAGCAGCTTGTTTTTTCTCTGCCGTGGATGCGGCTCGCCGGCAGGGATGGGCTCCTAGTTTACAGAAAAACAAAGGGGGAAGTTCAGAGGAGAGCAGAATGTCTGGAAAATAACCTTCGTTCTTAAGGCTTAGAGGTAGGCCTGCAGAGCTGGAGGAAAGCATGAGGGAAGCCAGAAAAAAAGGACAGCAGCTCTAGAAAGAAAGATTACCCAGAGGAGATGGATTGATCTATTACTTGTAGAGCAGCATAAGTGGACATGGCAATTTCCAGAATATGTAAAAAGACCAGCAGCCTGTTTGGAGCCTACAATACCCAGGAGCTCAGGTCTGGTGTGAGGAGAAGCCACTTTTACAGTACACAGGGCATGGTAGGACTAACTTTCCTTGATTGCTGTAACATGACACTGATCTCCTTCCACAAGGAGAATAACATGATTGAACTGTCTCAGTTCAGCTGCAGTTGTGATAGATCCTGGTGGGAGGCCTAGGGCACCTGGCACAACTTATAGCATCACCAGGACCTGATTGAGACCTGACTCTTGGTTGGATGCAAGGCATGTTAGACTCATGCTAGTGGGAATGATCTATACGGAACATTACAATTTTTCTAGTGCAGACTAGGCCAGTGAGAAGTCAACCTGGGGAGAGTTGAAGGAGAAGGGAGCATGCTGGGATCCTGGGAATGGGAGACTATTCCAAGTAGAAAGGGCTGGTGGGAAGGAAGGTGTGAATTATTCTCACTAACAGCAGATGAGAAAATAAGATGAGAATATAACAGCAGCAGGGAGTAGGCTTGTTAAATGGGAGAAAAGGTCCCAGTGGGACACTGCCGAGGGAGACCTGCATGGTAAGACTAGGCACTGTCTGGATAATTTAGACATATTGAAGTACATCCTGCCTTGGTGCAGGGCAAGGACTAGCTACCCTAGTAGAGCACCTGACCCAATGCACAGGACACAAGGGTAGATTAAATATCATATCATGCTAACAGTCCCTTCTCCTTGGACAGAGAGAAGGCTGAAGTGGGATGATCCCCAGGCCTGGTGGATTTTCCCTGAGTTCCTTGGAGCCTGCACTCTTCCTGCCCCTCCTTTTTCAGATGCATTTGATTGATGCATATACATTCCTGTTTCCCACATGAATGGGTTTCAGTGTGTCAGCTGCATGAGGAAAAATTGATAGAGCAGGCTGCAAAGCAGCTGGAATCTCTCCTAGCAGATTTGGAGTTGTTAATTATAGGAGACTAGCTAAATCATGGCTGAGCCATCAGCCCAAGAAGTGCTTTCGAACTCTTTCCCCATTCTCATTCTTTTCTGTTCAGGTTCTTATATTTGTGACCATTACCATGGTGTGATCCTAAGAGTCAAAAGTACATCTGCCTTATTTACATGTACGCACACATGCATTACATGTGGTTAAACCTCTTCTCCTTGCCCCCCGACCTCCCGTCCAGGAAATTGTGCCCTTTCTGGCTCCTGCCTTCTCCCTCAAGCTGGACTAACCTGAGCCAGGCCTCTCTTCTAGCAAAGGCCAGGCACAGCACTTGTGCCCATCTATCTATGCCTCTGACGGCACAGATGGAGCAGCGGTTCAGCACTCTTGCCTCAGCCATTGCAATCCTAGCATTTCAGGTTGTATCTGAGCTAGCAATGATTGAGCACATTTTTTTTCTCTTTTTCTCTCCAAGGATCAAATCTTAGCAGGACTTATCAGCTGTTTCTGCATTGCTCAGAGAGCCCGTCTTCCTGTCCCTTTCTTAATAGAGGGAACTCCGAGCCAGGGTTCAGTCCCAAGGGATTCAACACCTGTTCTCGGGGTAGGGATAACATTCCCAGAGTGTCGTCTCTGCTCTGCATGGATCTATCCCAAGTGGAAAGGGAGCTAAAGGATTAGAGGAATTTGTTTACTCACTAGTTCATCCCCATCCTACTTCTCAGCCTGGGACTCACAAAACCTGGGTTCACTTCCCTGCTCTGCCACAGATTTCCTGTGTTACATTGGGCAAGTCACTTAGTCTTTCAAGGCCTGTGATCCCCACCTGTAAAATAAACTGAGATAATAGTGTTTCCCCACCTCACAGGGAGGGAAAAATACATTAAAGACTGTGAGGTGCTCAGACAGTACAGTGGTGGGGACCACATATATTCCTAAGATAGAGCTGGTATGTGGCATCTCTAGGGTTTGTTACCTTTGCTATTGAAAGGTTAACACATTCTCTCCAAGCTTCTTGGAGTTGCAGGGAGGAGTATGTGCAGAGAGGTCTGTGCTATCATCACTAACTGGATTCAGTGCCTGGAATGGAGGAGGCTTCTGCCAAGGCTCCTCAGGGACTTGGAAGCCAGAGACAGAGAGAGGGCACCAGGTCTCCAATTAAGGGAGAGTCCTTTGATTTCCACTGCTGTTACAGGGAGAGGCAGACTCAGGGACTGAGGAGAATCCCTCACCCATGTTTGGGCCCAGCTTTAAAGCTGCTAGACACACAAAATCTGCAGGAGCCTTTGATAATTCTGAGACAAGAAAGTGACATTGAAAAGCCTTTGAGCTGCTGGCACAGCTTCTGCTCAGAGATACTTGCACAAGAGAAACTGATGCACCTCACAAAGTGGGGAAAGAGACAGAGGATCTGAAATCTGGCAGCAGGCGATTGTCTGAAGAGGCTTGGCTCACAGCAAGAGGAAGCACGTTTGCTTCCCAAAGTCCCTGTCACAGGCAACTTAGACAGGAGGAAAAGGGCCTGGGACACTTCTAGCTAGTGCCTCAAACTCTGCTCAGGGTGGGGCAGGTAGAGACAGATAAATTACATCTTCCTTATTTCTGGGTCACCACATGGCATTTGCCAGAAGACTCCAGTTCTACTACTCTGCCTTCTTCACCTTTGAGACGTGCTCCTGCTGCGCATGCCTACCAGGTATGCTAACTATACTGTATGCACAGTTGTCATAAATAGCCCCCGATGGAGGCTAGAATGTGCGTGCAGAAAGAGAGCCCACCTCTCATCCTGGGATGAAAAATTAAGGAGAAATGACCATGAGTATCATCAACAGAACCCTGGGCACTGGAGGAGTGAGAATGAGAAATTGATAGGTCGTCGCTCAGGGTGCCTGACATCCTGAATACCATCTCCTGATACCGTTGGGGGATGGAAAGCATCACTAATACGAGTCCTAACTTCTGTAGGGAGTGCTTTCATCATCTAAAAAGGAGAAGAGCATGCCTTAGTGCCACTGGGGGGCCTCTGTGGCACAGGTGAGCATGCACTGGTCTGATGTGAACAATGCATGCAGTGCTCTGTGAGTAGTAGTACCCAGAGTGGTTCTGTGGCACAGGGGAGTGTCTGGCTGGGAGTGGTACCCAGGTGGCTCTGGCACAGGGAGCGTGTCTAGCTATGAGCAGTGCCCAGAATGGCTCTGTGGCACAGGGCAGCTTAGCTGGCTGGGAGCAGTACCCAGGTGGCTCTGGCACAGGGAGCGTGACTAGCTGGGAGCGATGCTTAGAGTGGCTCTGAGGCCCAGGGCAGCATGGCTGGCTGGGAGTGGTGCCCAGGGGGCTCTATGGCCCAGGGCAGCGTGGCTCGCTGGCTGGCTGGCTGACTGGGAGCGGCGCCCAGAGTGGCTCTGTGGCCTAGGGCAGCGTAGCTGGCTGGGAGCGGTGCCCAGAGTGGCTCTGTGGCCCAGGGCAGCATGGTTGGCTGGCTGGCTGGGAGCAGTGCCCAGAGTGACTCTGTGGCACAGGGCAGTGTGGCTGGCTGGCTGGCAGGGAGCGGTGCCCAGAATGGCAATCTGGTTGCGCCTAGTGCCTTGGTTGATTTCAAAATTTGTCCCTTGAGAAATGTGCCTATTTTAGGTGAAGAGATGACATACCTGAAGAGATGACATACCTGAGCTTTGAGGGGGTGTGTATCAGAAATGGCTGGGAGGCCAGGGAGTAGCTTGTCTCCTCAGCACACCCTAGAGGCTCCCTCAGTTAGAATGGGACAATAATACAAATGGTTTGCAGAGAGGCTATTATTTTACTGTGCCTTTAAAAGGCCCTGGCCAGTAGAACTCCCCGAAACCCACAAGAACATTAGGAGGTTCAAAGTCCCACATTGCTGAGACCTCAGGAAATTTAGACCTCCCGCACACAAGAAAAACACTTACTGGGTTACACACCAAACACTCCCGCCCCCACTCTCCAGCTCAGCCCCTGCCTCCTCGTTGGAAAATCCAAGTCTTGGAATGACAGGCAGTGCCCAGCTGGGCAGGACCTTGCACTAGTACTGGGGGCTTCTGGATTAGTTGGGCCCAAACAGGTCTTTGGCATCTGTGACTCCACATTTCCTCCAGGTTTCCCTGGCAAGGAGTTGTCTGCCTGTTGATCTTGTCCAGTAGCTGTAAGGGTCATTTAAAGCTTCACAAGAGACACTTGACATTTCAGCTAATAAGAGGCAAGATGAGGATAAATCACCTAATGCCTGGAGTGCAGCTGTCCCCAGGGAGCCAATCACAAGCACAGGAGCACTCGCTTCCCAGCCTCATGAAGAGGTGAGCTCTTCACAGCGCCTCCACTTCAGCCTGCACGTGCATCTGGCAGGAGGGACTTGCTAATAGGAAGCCTGGCCTCTTGAGTGCCCACTCCCTCCTCGTGTCAGCTGGGTTCCTTCATCAGAGAGGTGAATTAGTAAGTCCTGGCTGCTGGAGCCGCCTGTGTGCAGGGAACCCCCTCTCCACAGCACCATGCTGGGTAAACGTTTCTCCTGTTCCTAAGCCAAAGGGGAGCCAGTGAGCTTCACCCCACACTGAAAAGGCAGCTGAGGTGCCTGAACAATTCAGGGGATGGAAAAGGGCAGCCGAGCTAGAGTATGTTGAAACAGGCCAATCTCCTCTCCCCTCTCAAAGGCTAAAGTGCCAGTGATCTTCCTTCAGCAGGGTGGCAGTGTAGAAGGGGGAGCCCTTTGCTCTCAGACAAGCAGAGGCAGCAGCATAGGGCCTCTTTCTCTCTCTGAGGAGTGGCATCTTCCCCTTGATAATAGTAGGGGCCACCTCTCTCCCAGGGCCGGCTCTAGGGGTTTTGCTGCCCCAAGCGGCCAAAAAAAAAAAGCCGCGATCAGGCAGTGAGGGAAGAATAGTCCCAAATTTAAATTCTGCTCCCCATCCGTTAGTTGGGGTCCTGCCTCTTGTCTTCCCCCACTGCATCCCCTGTTTCCTTCTGCAATCTACCTCCCCACAATCAGGGCCGGCCTTAGGATTTATGGTGCCCTAGGCGAGATTATTAAATTGGTGCCCCTGTGCCTGATCTGCTCTTAGCAACACAAACATAAGCTTACATTATTGGAAAACTTGCGACATTCATGTTATTAAAACGAGTTTAACTTAATGAAGCACACTGTAATGCTGATGGACTAGCACTAAAGAAGCAGCACTATAGAAAAAAATCTGATATGACAGAATGATGCAAATAATATTTTTTTTAATTTATCAAAATTTTATTGGAAATTTATATGAAAACGTATTGAAACAAAGATTTGTTTTTAATTCTGGCTTTTTTGGCTGCAAAATCAGTAATAATGTCATCGTATGACAAAGACAAAGTCGTGTCTTGTTCGATTGCAAGAATAGCAAGACCAGTTAAGCGTTCCTGACTCATGGTAGAGCGGAGATAGTTTTTAATGAGCTTTAGTTTTGAGAAACTCCTTTCTCCTGATGCTGCTGTTACAGGAATTGTCAGTAGAATATGAGTGGCAATATACACATTAGGATATATGTCAACAAGCTTGCGGGTATGAATAAACTATACAATGTCCATCACCGATTTTGCATGTGGCAACATTGATGACAGTGTACTCAATTTTTCGTACAGTTCAAGTCCATTTAAATCAAAACTATCACCATGCTTCAGGATGCTCTCTAGGTTCTTTCACTTTGTCATTAGTTGCTCTTGTTTTCCTATTTCGTTGAATTTAGTTATGTCATACAAAAATCCAAACTGTTCATGGTGTACTTGCAAGGTATTAAACCTTTCATCAACAGCAGATACTGCTTTATCCATCAGAACATTAAAAAATTCAACCTCAAATTTCTTTTCTGGATCGTCTATGGGCATGATCTGCTGTACAGATTCTTCACAAAGAAGGGTCCCTGGCCTTTTTAACTCATATTAACTATGTATTTACTTTATGAAAGTTGGAGAAAACATTGTGAAAACGTAAAACATTGGCTGCCCAACTTCTGGGCTGGCAAAAGTTATACTGACTCACAGGGAAAAAAAAAAGCAGGAGAATCTTAGTACAACATATGGTCACTTTATACCAGGGATCGGCAACCTTTCAGAAGTGGTGTGCCAAGTTCACTGTAATTTAAGGTTTCTCGTGCCAGTAATACATTTTAATGTTTGTAGAAGGTTTCTCTCTATGTCTATATTATATAAATAAACTATTGTTATTATCTGAGGTCTTGGCCACCGGTCCTGCTCAGGCCACTGCCAGCTGAGTAAATGAAACCCCAAACTGGCAGCGGGCTGGTGGCTGGAACCCTAGACAAGGATCCCAGGCCCTGCTCAGCCCGCTGCTGGTCTGGGGTTCTGACCACCAACTCCTGCCAGCCAGGATCCCAGCTGCCAACCCCCCCTTAAGCCCGCTACCAGCCTGGGATTCTGCTCACCCAGGCTGGCAGGAGGCAGAGTGGGGCTGGCGGCTGAGCTCCTGACTGGCAAGGGGCCGGCAGCCAGAACCCCGGAGTAGCAGTAGGCTGAGTGCTGCTGGCACCCCAGACTGGCAGCAGACTGAGCCACTCAACCCTCCATCGGCCCTGCTCAGCCCGCCACCAGCCCACTCAGCCTGCTGCCGGCTGAGTGAATGGAACCCCAGGCTGACAGCAGGTTGAGTGGTTCAGCTGGCCTGCTCAGTCCACTGCCAGCCTGGGGTTCCTTGAGGGTCCCCAGGCCAGCAGCAGGTGCTGAGTGGGGCCAATGGCTGGTATCCCAGCTGGCAATAGGGCCGGAACCCCAGAGCAGTGATGGGCTGAGCCGCTCAGCCTGCTGCTGCATACCATCAAAATCAGCTCACCTGCCACCTTTGACACGTGTGCCGTAGGTTGCCGACCCCTGCTTTATACACTAGTAAGAAGATGAGCATATTACAGTTGTTGGAGGGTTCTTATCAGGAGTAACAGGCTATATGAAAGTCAGTCAACATTTTTTGTTTCTCTGATGAAAACTGGCCCACTCCCTGCCTCAAACCAAACCTGTCACTAATAATTGTCAACAACTTAATTTTCTGTTTTTGGCTAAGATATTGATTTTTTTTTTTTTAAAAAATATTGAAATTGGATTCAGGATTGTTAGCAAGAATTTTTGGCAAACAAAGTTGTTAAATGACAATCTAAATGGCAACACAGTACTGCTTTCATGCTTGGCTCACCCCCCAGCCTGCTGGTCCAACAGCTGCAATAGACCCCAAAATCCACCTCTTGGGGTGCAGAGTGGCAACAGCAGCAGCAAACCTTCAGGTCCAATCACACGCCAATGGGCACCACCACCAGCCTTATGGACCATGGTGAAGTTAGCACAGCATCTGATCTCAGGGACAGGGCACCCATGGAGCCACAGCAGCTCATCCTGCCCTGTGCAGCTCCCCCCAGATGAGATGGATCGCTGGCAGCTGCCAGCCTGGGGGAGAGGCGCTCCCCAGCTAGGGTGGCCAGATCCAGATGTCCTGATTTTATAGGGCCAGTCCCGATATTTGGGGCTTTGTCTTATATAGGCACCAATTACCCCCACCTAGAGTGACCAGACAGAAAGTGTGTAAAATCAGGACAGGGATGGGTGGGGGGGTAAAAGGAGCCTATATAAGAAAAAGACCCCAAAACTGGGACTGTCCCTATAAAATAGGGATATCTGCTCACCCTACCCCTATCCTGATTTTTCACATATCTGGCTAACCCCAGCCAAGCCCTGTGTGACGTTCCAATTCTGGCTGCCTGCCCAGGAAGTGAGTTACTTTCACTTTCATTCCTCAGCAGGCAGCCAGCCAGCCTCCCTTCCCCCCCAGCACTTCACCCAACCCAGCCCTGACGGAAGGGAGGGAGGAGAGAGAGAGGGGTGCTCCTGGGGAGGAGGGAGAAAGGAGGGGGTGCTGCGTGGGGCAGGGGGGGAGAAGAATGGATGTTATGGGAGACAACAAAGGATACTGGTTCCAGAGCCACAGCCTCACCTGACCTCAGCCGGGGGGAAAGAGTCACACTCACAGGTGAGCTCCTTCCCCAACCTCACCCCCTCCCCTTCCCAGAGACCCCAGCAGCCAATCCCATTCCTCAGACTGTGCTGCATTCGGCTCTCTCTAGGACCCAGCAGCCCTGCTTCTACACTGTCTGGGCTGCCTGGAGAGTGGTGCCCCCAGGCAGTGTGAGGCCCTACACTGCTGCCTATTCTGCCTATGCCTAAGAACGGCCCTGCCCACAATCACCAGAAGAGGGATGGCTGTGGCCTGACCTTTCTGTTTCAGGAGAATATCACAACAAACAGTGGGTTTCCAGAAGGAGCCTACTATAGTGCTCTATGGTGCGAAGAGTATAGCTTCCCTATACAGAAAGGGTCAGGCTCCAAGGTAGACATTTGTTGGTACCAGGGAAAGGAGGAACTGAAAGGAGTGTCTGGTTTGCGCAGACCACGGTTGCTGCAGGATTGCTATTTCTAATGAAAATGTCTGTCTGCAGCTTTCAGTGTCTCACCAGGTGACCTTGGAGCCCTTCCACAGCCCCAGAATCAGGCTGGTTTGTGCTGCTGTCTCCCTTACCAAAGATGACTGGCTTGTAGTTCCATATCTGCTCAGGCTTGTGTGTGCCTCGAGGGGAACGTTTATCTCCTGGTGTCTGGGGGAGAGGTGATTGAACACCAGGCTTTGCATCCAAGCAGGGAGGTACTACCAGCCCCTGCAGCCCTCTCTGCTTCTCTAACCTTTGTGAGATGTAAGTGCAAAGAAAAGCAAAGAACAACAAATCTGGGGGATTTTGCTGGGCAGGCCCATTGCAGCCCCTCCGACCTGCTTCTGTCACATTCCTCAGACATACAGAGGCAGCTCCCTTTGGAGACTTTGGCAGTGATTATAGGGATTGAGTCTCAGCAGGGCTGGCAGAGGAGGAAGAAAATGTTCTTTGCCTTAATCCCTGCCTCTATCCTGCCTGTGTTGCCCTGAGAAGCTGCTGTTTAACCAAAGTCAAACAATATAAATGGCTCAGCCCTAGGTGCTTACACTGGGGCTGCTCAGATCTTTTCAGCTCATCTCTGCTTTCTGCTTCTTTGGGCTGCCAGTCACTATGGGGGGACACTTGCCAAGAGAACCCAAAAAGAGCCAGCTGGAGACTAGCTTCTACCTTCCCCATGTTTGGGGATTGGAGAGGGGCAGGAAAAAGGCATTGGAGAGTGTGTTGTATTGAAAACTGTGTTAAAATGACTAGCTAGCACTTGAAATGTAGGGGGCTTCCTGGTCCTGCTTGCAGGCTAAGGGGCTCTGCAGGGAAGTGTGCGATCTGAACTGGGTCTTGTGGAGTGAGTCTGCAGAAAGGCAGCTTAGAGTAAGGTGGAGTGGGTGGTGCCACTTGGTTTTTCAGGAGCAGCCTGCTTTGTCTCTCTCTGTTTTGGAGTTCTTGCATGTTATCATTCTGAAGTCTAAGATATAAAGTAGTGTTACATTGCAAGCTTCCAGCGAGAGTATTTTATGGCTTTATCTACTCTATCTGTATGCTATGAACATATCAGAGAGATCTGGGGATTTCCTCCCCAGGAAAGGCTTTGGGAAGACCTTCCAGTTGGTGCATTTCAAATGCAAAATAATTTGTTCCCCAAAAGGATCTCGTATAAGGCAGCAGTAAAATCATCCCAGCAGAGAGGGCATGAGCCTTTGGGGGTATATCTACACTGCAATGAAATACCTGCAGCCGGCCCATGTCAGCTGACTCAGGCTCGAGGGGCTCACAGTGTGGGGCTATTTAACTGCAGTGTAGCTGTTTGGGCTCACTCTAGAGCCTGGGCTCTGGGACTCCATGAGTAGGGAGGGTCCCAGAGCCCAGGCTGAACATCTACACTGCAATTAAACAACCCCGTAGCCTGAGCCTTGTGAGCCCAAGTCAGCTGACACAGGCCAGTTGCGAGTATTTAATTGCAGTGTAGACATTCCCTGAGAGGCAGGAAGATGCCACCCTGATTTCACCTTCTTTTAACTGCTGCTAGAGAAAAGGCCTCAGAGATGCTTTATGGCCAAGTTAGTGCCCACAGAAAAAGGAAAATGGAATCAATAAAAAAGAAAGTTCCAAGTTGGGGTGAAATGTCTCAGCCTCCAGCCTGTGGCCAGATAATCTTGAACCACCACTTCAGAGGGCAGCCTGGGATGAGCTGGGATCAATTCCAATCTGCTTGAGACTTCAGCCAGACCACCTTGATCTCTGATCTTGTCAGGTCTCATCAGATAAACCAGTCTGGATGAAAGGAGCTCCCAGTTTGCTGCAGGAAGTGCTATTGGTGAGTCAGTAGGTGATGCTCTTTCCTTTGGGTCAATATCAAATCCATACCACAGTGTGGTACGATAGGGCACTGGTCTGCTGGCAGTGAAGAAAACTGAGGCCCTGACCATTTGTATCCATGAAAGTTCTCACGGTCCTCTGTGTGAAGCAGGGGTTGGATTGAACATTCCCTTTAATGTATGCAGCCATGTCAGTCCCAGTCTATGAGAGACAAGATGGATGAGGTAGTATCTTTTATTGGACCAATGTCTGTTGGTGAGAGAGGGGAAAATGGAATCAATAAAACAGAAAGGTCCAAGTTCTCTCTCACCAACAGAAGCTGGTCCAGTAAAAGATATTACCTCACCCACCATTCCCTTTAATGGCAGATGAAGTGCACAGTAACAGAGACAGTGAGATTTTAGGTACATTCTGGCTCTGTGAGTGAGTGATTTCCTGACAGGAGAGAAATGAGTGGGCACGGGATACTGTGTCCTAGTCTAATGTATTGGCAAGTGCATATACTCTTTGGTGGGGCAATTAAATGGTAAAAGGAAATTGCAGTTTGTAACTGATGTACCATAGCCCCTTTCAGAGCTGCAACAAAACACCCCTGGATTCCAGTTCCAGCCACACTATGGCTCTGTCTGCAGCTTCTCCACAGTCATAGCGTCTGCTTCCTGCTATATGTCTGTCTCAATTCCCCCATGCCCAAATGCATTAAAACCCTTTGTTAAGGCATGTGTCTGGGCTCAATTCACTATGCCCAGCTGCATATCAGTCAGTGTCACCCAGCCAAGTCAGTGCAAGCCTGTCTGGGCGTGCTGGCTTGGCAAAAGAGAGACATTTGCACCTTGTACCTTTTGAGATGAGGTTTGGTAGACACTATATTAGATGGTAGCCCTTGTGTCATTACCACTGGGCTGTTAGTGCACTGGGGGAGGCCTGCAATGACTCGGTGGGTGAGGTAATATATTTTATAAGGGGGTTTCTCATTGCTGACCTGTTTCAAAGAAATCATTATATTCATATCTTCACCGCTTTTATTCCCTGCAGTTTAGTAGAGGGGAGGAGAGAGCGGGCAGGAGAATTGTCCGGACAACATATCTGAAGTGGCAAGAGTTAAAAAGCACTAGGAGAGGTGAATCCAGCTGTCTCTGAAGCTCTCAAGGTACCTATCCCCTACTGATTTCAGTAGGAGTTGTATACCTAAATACCTTTGAGGATCTGGGCCTATGGTCTTGTCTGCACAGGGAGAATTTACCCAGTGTTTAAGATCGTTCTAACACCCATTCAGGTGAGGCAGGGTTAGCACCAGTGGAAGCTGCAGTGAGACGAGACTCCTGCAGCTGGAAGTTGTCGTCAGCTCTCACGTGCTGAAGGGCTTTTCTAGGTCAGAGGGAAGAACCATCATGTGCCCATGGAGAAGAGGTGCGTGGCAGGGTGCTGGCTTACAAAGACTTAACGTTCTGCATCCTCTGCAGGTGAAGGGGGCTGAGCTAATCCAGCAGGGCTAAGGGTCAGTCAGTGCTTAGAGTCAAACTCTGTAACGGCAGCTCTGTGGGCACTTCAAGAGCTGAAGTCCCTAACAAGACAAGGTATTGTGCCTAGGCCTCATCCTTTTCTGGGGGCTCTAAACCTTTAGGAGAAAACATGCTGGGGAGCTGGACTTGAGATGGGCTGCATCAGCAGCTTCAAGGGACTCCAAGCTGGGAGGAGAGCAGAGTAAGAAGGGCTAGGCTAGGTAGAGGGGATGGGGCAAAAGGTGCTTTACAGTTTGACTAAACAGCCCTTACCCCGGCTGAGCTTTGTGAGGTTCTGGTCGTTCCAACCACCCTAGCTGAGAGGTGAATAGACAGGAGCAGGGCCGAGAGTGCCGCCTGCTCGTCTCCTAGCACTGGCAGCCTTAAAGGCTTTCAGAAGAAATAATGTTTGTTCTGCCATTTAGAATAGATTAAAAATCAGTACAGGCTTTTCTGGGACATTTCAGAAGGTGAAGCTATTGATTTAAAAACTCAGCATCAGTTTTGTGAGGCAAACTCTCCTCAGTTTCTTCCCATGAGCTCTAGCTCCAAACATCTCCTTGCCTGGCAGGAAGATGTTAATCCCTGCGTTGTTCTGTGTCCAGCGTTCAGTAGCGCTAAAAGTGAAGCTGTGGACTGGTGACAAAACGCTATGGCTGGGAGGTGTGAGATGAGCGCTTAACAGCTGCTTCCAAAACTTTCTGATAGGTGAATAAGAACAACTTATGACAGGGGCATTTCTCAATGTGCTGGTGGCAGGAAACAGCATCCACAGCCCCCACCAATCAGAAAGCCAAGACTCATGATTCAATAAAAAAAAATACATGTGGTGTTCTCATCATTTGCCTTCAGGTGTGAATCCTCTCAAACCTAACACCCTCACCTTTCACAGCTGTCCTGTAGCTTGCCTCTGTGGTGATGCCAAACTCCAACCCCTGTGGAACATCTGAATCCTAGTGATGAGGGCCTTAGATGTACCTACCGTTCCACTGAGGCACCAAATGCTTATGATAATTAACTATAATAATTTCTGGTCCCGGTCACAGTCCCACAGGGTACACTAAAGGCTGAAAAGTTCTTGTCTCCTACTTTGTGGCTGCTTCTCCACCTTTCTGCACCTCTGTTTTGCATTTTAGCCACAGAGTTGGAGAGCTGGATTAGATTTTCCACCTACAATGAGCTGGTGGGTTTGGAGCTCCACCTAATTAGCTGTGGCAAATGTTTAGTTCCCTCCTTTAGAAAACCCCCACCACTCCCACTGCCTCTATAAGGGGATGGGTTTTTGCTGCTCTGCCCTGCCCCAAAGAGTGTGCCCAGCCCAGCCATGGAGGCCAAAGTTGGGGAAATCATTAGTTCAGTCTGTTGGATATTTATATTGCATCCATTGTGGTGACATCACAGAGTAGCCACCGTGGGAATGAAATGCTCCCTGAGCATTGACTCCTGAAGACTGGCCTCTACGTATGTGCTGGTGGAGCATGAATGCCGAGGGAGATGTTACAGAGCTAGGCAGATACTAGCTCTGCCAAGGGAAGAGCACCCTGACAGGAGCGTCTTCTCTATCAGAACACTCTGTCCTCCATTGCAAGTCTCCCCACAGTGCCTTCCCAATCACAGCCCATCCAGGGGAACATAGGCATGGGAACTAGGAGTGCAGGGGGTGCTGCAGAACCCCCAGGCTCCTGGCTGCCAGTTCCATCCCGGGGACTCCACTGGCAGCCTGGGGTCCTGGTTGCTACCCCACGCCCTGGGATTCTGTTGCTGGCTCCGTGCCCAGGGCTCCGCTGCTGCCGGTACCGCCCTGGGGATCCACTGTTGGCCCGGTGTCCCAGCTACTGTCCCCTCACCTGGGGTCCTGGCTGCTGCCCCTTGCCTGGCTCTGCTATCACCCAGCACCCAGAGTCTGCTGATGCTGCACTGCACCCAGGGCTTTGCTCCTGGCCTCAGCATGGGGTGGGGGGTGGATGAGGTAAGGGGGCTGGCTTTCACTATTCCATTGTCACTGCAGGGGAAGGCAGTGGAAGAGCCTGTGGGACCCCCTCACTATGGGAGGAAAGAGCCCATGGAACAGGGTACTAAAGCAGCAGCTCTTGCAGCTGTGCTCAGCCTGCCAACTTTTTCCACATATCAGCAGAAGTGAACTCAAATTGTGTCTGCTGCTTGCTATGGAGAACTTGTATCTCTCAGCTTCTAATCAGGGCAGATATGGTATTTCTTATCTGTTGTATAAAATGGTGCTGCGCTTCAATCCATCCAATTATTTTTTCCAATAAGTGTAAGTGAAGGGGGAGGGGAAGCTGACAGAGCAAGGCCAGGAGAACTTATTAGACTCAGCAATGAGCTGGCAGCACAGGGACAAGCCACACCTGGCCAGGCAGCTGCCTTTGCTCTGTACACAGCAGCCTATTAGATGATAACAGAACCAACCGGGGTGGGGGCATCACAGAATGGAGCTCTCCTGGATAAGGAGTCACATGGAGACTCCTAGTGAGCAAGGGGGTGAAGGGTTGACAAGGTTAATGGAGTGACTCTCTGCAAAGACCCCTCCTACCCCCCCCCAAAGTGGGACAGTCAATGTGCCCAACCCAAACACTTCCCCTAAGAAAAATAGTGTCCAGGGAAACACATGGGGATGTTCCCCTCCTGTGCTCCCATTGTCCAGGGCTAGCATGTGGGGACAGTGAAGTCTATGTGTAAGGGGACTGCTGACTCCTTACTGAAACTTAGTGAGATTTTTTGGTTGGCCATCTCCCCCTACCAAAAGGAAGGGATGATGAGAAATAAGGACCCTGACACTGACAGTTCCCTGGGCTATTGGGGAGAGGTCAGTGCTTCAGGTCAGCTTGATTGACAGTGCAGGCAGGTCAATGAGCGAGTTGGGAGGCTGGGGTCTCATCCTCAGTGTGAGCTGGGCCAGAACCGAGCTAAGGAGCCTGAGCAGAGTTGTGCCAGCCAGAGCCAGAGCAAACCAGCCTGAGTTGAGCAGAGCTGCAGCTGCCAGGGCCAATGGAGCAGTCCAGGGAGTTGTGCTGGAGGCAGAGCAGCAGCACTGGAGCTGGAGCAGGAGCAGTCTGGAGCTAAGTGCAGTGAGCAGCTGGGGAGAGCGAGGGGGACCTTGGGCAAAGGGCCCAGTGCAGGGAGATGCCCCCAGCCAAGAGGTCTTGCAGGCTGGACTTGGAGGGGGATTGTAACCCTGATGGAAGGGCCAATGCTGGGAAGAAGGTTCCTGCCACCTAGAGCCTGAAGGTGTGTGGCCACTGCTAGAGCAAGTGTCCGACCTGCTGCATCCCTGCAGCACCACCAGGGCCTAGGACGGAGGCCGGGGATGTGTGAGGGACAGACTGTGAACTTCCCTTACATTCCTGCAATGACTGTTTGGGTTTCCCTGTGCCCCTAGGGTGGGGTTACATGTTTTCTTTTAACCTTTCCCATTTTTTCCTTATTTTTTTTAATTGATTACTGTTTCATAGAATCATGGAATATTAGGGATGGAAGAGACCTCAGGAGGTCATCTAATCCAATCCCCTGCTCAAAGCAGGACCATCCCCAACAAAGCACCATCAACACTTTGTCAAGCTGGGCCTTAAAAACCTCTAAGGATGGAGATTCTACCACCTCCCTAGGTAACTCATTCCAGTGCTTCACCATCTTCCTAGTGAAATAGTTTTTCCTAATATCCAACCTAGACCTCCCCACTGCAACTTGAGACCATTGCTTCTTGTTCTGTCATCTGCAACCACTGAGAACAGCCTAGCTCCAACCTCTTTGGAACCCCCCTTCAGGCAGTTGAAGGCTACTATCAAATCCCTCCTCACTCTTCTCTTCTGCAGACTAAATAACTCCAGTTCCCTCAGCCTCTTCTCGTAAGTCATGTGCCCCAGCCCCCTACTCATTTTCTTTGCCCTCCTCTGGACTCTCTCCAATTTGTCCACATCCCTTCTGTAGTAGGGGGACCAAAACAGGATGCAGTACTCCAGGTGTGGCCTCACCAGTGTCAAAGAGAGGGGAATAATTACTTCCCTCGATCTGCTGGCAATGCTCCTACTAATACAGCCCAATATGCTATTGGCCTTCTTGGCAACAAGGACACACTTCTGACTCATATCCATCTTCTTGTCTTCTGTAATCCCCAGGTCCTTTTCTGCATTAGCCAGTCGGTCCCCAGCCTATAGCGGTGCATAGGATTCTTCCTTCCTAAGTGGAGGACTCTGCACTTGTCCCTTTGAACCTCATCAGATTTATTTTGGCCCAATGCTCCAATTTGTCTAGGTCACTCTAGGTCAAATAAATTGTATTTGCTTGGAACTATATTCACAGATCAGTGGGTCAGGGAAGGGTCCAGAGCAGAGAGAGCACCCGGAGTTGGGACATTCTAGCCCCTGTCCTAAGTGATCATGACAAAACTGGGGGTCAAGCCCTCCAGGAATCCTGGGCCCACCCTTTTCGGGTTATGAGGACTCTATCACACAGGACAGTGGAAGGGGAGCCCTCGAGGTCAGTCAGGCCACTGGGTAAAGGGAGTGGGAGTGAGGACTCAGGTCCTTTTGCCAGCCAATTTCACCAGGGTAGTGTATAAGCCAGGAAAGTTCTCCACAATAGTGGGACCATTCCTCAGCTTACATATGGCCAGGCATTGCCCGATTTGTTGGATGGGACTCTGCACCACTTTAGCACTGTGGAGTTGCTCTCTGGGGTTCCATCAATGGTACAAGGGCTGCTGTGAAGGAATTCTAGCAGCAGCCTGCAGCTCAGCAGTTTCCTGAGCTGCCTGCCAGCATGGACTTTCACCACAAGAGCTAGCAGCACTGGCACACACAGGTGCAGCGGCGTTCATGGAGACGGGAGGAAGAGTTTTGAGATTCACTGAAGGGTTATATCAAGGCCAGCAGAACTATTCCTGAGAGTTAACCATCTACAAAAGCCAGAGTGTTCGCACCAGCCCCAGAGCTTGGGGCCACTTGCTGTGAAGAACTCCACTGACTTCACTGGAAAACCCAGCATAGTACAAGATAGCAAAAGCCAAATAGTGGGAACAGCCTGCTGCCCCATGATCAGGATCCAGCCCAGTCAAACAGAGCCCCTGAAAGCACTTTGGCTGTCTAGGCCACTCCAATCCAGATGACTCCCCATGCCCAGTAAGATCTACCCCTCTTCATTGTTCCATACATCTCCTGTAAGTCACACTTTTATATCTGAGGGGGGAGCAGAGAAGATGGACTGTCAGCAGACAGCATTGGCTGTTGTGTTGGTCACCTCAGTACTACAGTGATGTGGGCACAGAACAAATAGAAGGGAAACTTAGGCAGAGGCAGGGGAGGAAAAAATATGGGACTGGAGGAGAGAGTGGGACACGGAGGGATCAAGCAAAAAAGAGAACAGAACTGTCAGCAAGTGACGTGGAGATGGAGAGAACATGTCAAAGATGGGAGGAGAGGGAAGAATACGATACATGAAAAAATCCTCATTTTCGATTAGTGACTGTAATTCATTCTGCTCCTCTCTTTACTTGTCCTTCCTTGGTAGATTCCTGTATCTCCATACATTTGAGGAATGGAGGGGAGAGGATGACTATTTTGAGCACTTACCCCAGGTTATATTAATATTGGTGTCTACTCTTGATTTGGGTGGTAACTAATTAGGAAAACTAGGTAAACTTCACTATAGAGCCCCTTTCCCCGTGCCCGTGCCCCAGTTCTCTTGCTACAGGATCCCTAGAAATCCCAGTACACAGACTTGGACAGTGAAAAAGTGTTCAAATGCTAAGTATCAGAGGGGTAGCCGTGTTAGTCTGGATCTGTAAAAAGCAACAAGAGTCCTGTGGTACCTTATAGACTAACACGTGTCTGACGAAGTGGGCATTCACCCGCGAAAGCTTATGCTCCAATACATCTGTTAGTCTATAAGGTGCCACGGGACTCGTTGTTGCTTTGTTCAAATGCTGGCAAGCAACGCACAGACCCCAGTGTGAGTAACTGGGCTCAACTTCTGCCACAGGGACAGAGGAGGCAGCTGGGAGGGCAGAAAATCTCCCTAACTCCTTTGATTTAAAATAAGCCAGGAGGTGCCTCCTGAGGTTAATCTTGCAGGCTACCCCCAAAATTCACATGGTGACCTGGCAGGGAGCGAGGGCAGGTCCATTCTTGTTTGGACAGATACCTGATTTGCAGACCAAAGGGGTCTGACTGTAGCTCTGTGCAGGGCCAGCTTTAGACCGATTTGCCTGATTCCCCAGAATTGGGCCCTGCGCCTTAGGCGCCTTTTTAATTTTTTTACTCACCCCGGCTGGGTCTTTGGCGGCTGCACTCCCCTGGCCACAGCTCTGGATGGAGCGCAGCAGCCTCACGGCCTGGGACCCCACGGCTGGAGCTCTGGCTGGAGCGCGGCAGCCCCACGGCCCCGGCCGGAGCTCTGGTCAGAGCGCGGCAGCCCCGCGGCCTTGCTCTTCCAGCTGGAGCTCCGGCTGGAGCATGACAGCCCCGCGGCCCCGCTCTCCCAGCCAGAGCTTCGGCCGGAGCGCAGCAGCCCCGCGACCCCGGCTGGAATTCCGGCCGAAGCGCGACAGCCCTGCGGCCCCGCTCTCCCGGCCGACAATCCGAAGTGCTGCCAAAGACTGGGAGAGCCGCCCAGTGAGTACAAGCCTCCCCCTCCCCGCAGGAATCGGGCCCGCACTTGCTAAAGCCAGCCCTGGCTCTGTGAGAGGCCGGTGCTATCCCTGCTGCTCATCCCCAGTTCTGAATTCCAGCAGCGTTCATCCTCTCTCAACCTCATTCAAATACACAGCAGCAAAGCTAAAGATAGAATTGGGGACAGCGCTATTAGTCACCAGAGACTTCAGAGCTCATTAGCGTTCAAAGCAGCCCAAATCAGGCCCCGTTTCCTTTTCCCTCACACCTTATTGCTAACCCTCTGCACTATTCACCGTGACCCCAAGTCACCGGGGTGCTGACTCTGTGCTGTGACAGAACATTCCTGGAAGAAAGAACAGCAGGGATTCGACTAGCTTTTCTGTTCTTTCATGTTCCTCATTAGTTGTGTAACTCTGGCAACATGGAATCATCAAGTGATGGGAGTAGGAGAGCCATTTCCACAAATCCCTCTGCATCACTGAAATGACTTTGTCAATCTTATCTTCTGCACTGCATCTTGGGCTCCCGCCTTGTTACTCCTCCTCCTGCTCCTGCCCGGTGGCCTGGCTTCTTAGTTTCACCTTTTAGACTATAAGCCCTTTGGAGCAGTAACTGTCTCCTTTTGTATCATGTACAGTGTCCAGCATGTTGTTGGCACTTACCCAATAATAATTCTTCTCTGAGGAATTTCATGGAACCTGTCCAGCTTCTTACAGGAGCCATGAAACTGCCCAAAAGAAGATCAAAATCCAGCCATCCCAGAGCCCTTTGTCTTCCTGGTAGTGAGAGCAAGCTGCAGAAATGCCTGGCCCTTTGTCCAGGTCAGGAAGATATTCATGGACTTCCAAATGGTGCTGTGACATAGTAGTCTGAGCACTGGGCTGGGAGCTAGGAACTACTGAGTGCTAACACCAGCTCTGACACTGATTTCTCTATAGCAAGTTTCTTCTGTTAAAGTTCAAATATTAACACTTGATGTCAAAAAAGGAAGTACAAATGGAACAGTGGAGAGTCCCTCTCACTAGCAACTGTAACCAGCTATCAGACATAAGATTATCTATCTGTCTATCTGGGTAGCCCATCACCAGGGTATCTGAGCACCTTCCATGAAAAGTAAACACCGGAGTTCCATGTATAATGTAAAAAAGGCTAAGAATACAGAAAAGCAATCAGTGGCATCACAGCAAAACAGTTATTCCACTATTAAATTTTTCAACCCCTCACTGCTTGTTAAAATAGTGCCAATTAAAAAACTCTGAGTCAAAAGAACTTAATGTAATTTAAAGATTAACATTAATAGATTCACCAGTTAATTTGAAAATAGTCTTCAGCGAAGAATTCACCAGCTTCTCAATTTTACCAATGGAAAAGTAAAAGCCTGTTAATCCAGGTCATAACATTAAAAATGCTACTCTTTATTATTTAATTGGTAGAGAGTGCTTTGTGATTTTTCTCTCATTCTTTAAACTCTTGACTTCAGGACTGAAAACTGGAACCATTTCTCTCTGATTGATGCTAGCTCAAGTAGCATTGGGGAAAGCCAACACTTTTCCTCCGTGAAATAAAGTATCAGCCTATAAATCCTGATCCTGAACCACTGGATTCGGTGGAACATTGCCACTGACTTTAATGGGAGAAGGATCAAGCTCTTGGCAAGCAAGTGTTTAATATCTGATCTTGGTCAGAGGCAACAATAAACAGCACTAGAAGAGCACTCTGAAATGTAGTACTGTTCCGTACTCTGTAAGCGTGTCTACCCTGCCATTGTACCCAGAGATAGCCAACAAGGAGGAATACATAAACATTTCTATATATGTGATTCTGATTGCTCATCTGTTTCCAAAATGTCTTTTTGAATAAGGGTTAAATTAATTAAAAGTGGGTTTATTTTAGACTCATCTGACTGAACAACAGGGAAATTAACAAAACCGAATTGTAAATATCAGACTGAGTTCCCAGTGACCTCTCAGCTCTTTACTAATGACAGGCTTTGGATTTGAATGGGGATTACCATATTAGATTAGCTGGTTTCTTTTTCCATTAAAGTGGCAGGATTTTGCTGACCCCCAGGCTGCTTACAGAAGCACTCAAGAGTCAAGCTTTCTTTCTGGTCTGATTAATGCTGCTGACACTGACTCAAAGGGCACACCAAGCCGAACAAAATGTCATTTTTGAGAATCAACGGTTCCTGATTTCTGTGATGAAATTTCATCTGAGGGGTTGATACAGATGGACAGTCATACATTATCCAGGGTCCCTTTAATACCTCTGGGCACTTCACCAAGAGGCCTCGTGGGGAAGAAAGATTTTTTGAGAGGAGAGAGTGAAATGCTAAGAATTGTGGCCTTTAATGCCTGGCCATGGTAGCTATTTGAGTCACTAGATGGACTTGAGCAGTTCCCCTCCCCCTCGCTTATTTCCTTGTGACATATTGTTAGAGTGAACAACAGACCTATTTAATACCAAAGCACCCTCAACCAGATCTAATGATGGAAATGTTCACAGGATGCCAAGGGAAAATATCCTCTATGTGTTGGGTTAAATTCCAGTGCAAACCCTTTGTAGAATAATAAATCCCTAGCAAAACAACAGTAAGCAGGCTTGTCCCACAGAAGATGGACCTGAGGGGAGGAGGACTGACCATCACTGAAAGGAGATTATCATCAGTGATCTCTATTCAAGGATGATCTCTACCACAGATTTACATATGGGTCCTGAGCCTGAGATGACTCAGGAGTCTGACTCTGGAACCACCAAAGCCTCCATGTGATTTCTTTTAAGATGAGGAAACTGGTGTGCCTATAGTGATCACATGATCATGACAAGCTGGAGGTTTGGGGCCCAGTGGCAGAGTAAGTCTGAGACAACTGAAGAGCTCCAACTTGCTGCAGCCTTCATCCACTTTCATAGCCATTGAGATCCAAAGACCCTCTTTCCACCTGATCCACTGCTGGGGACTTGATCTAAAGGAGAGAATCCCCAACAAGATACAAGAAAGGTTTTTTAAAAAAGATTTTATGTATTGATATAATTTACGTGTGAAGGTCCCTCCTACCTGACATCTTAAACAATTGCTTTCTGAAACAGCCCCTTCTAGAGCATAGAAAGGGAGTGGCTATTCTAAATCCTATTCTTAGTCTATTAGTCCTAAATGATTTACATACAAGAATTGGTTCAAGAAGTAACTTTAGCTGAGTCACTAAGTAACAGTGACCACAATTCAATGACATTCAGTGTCCTCAGGAGAGGGATTGTGCCAAAAACTGTGGCACTAAATTTTAGAAAGGGAGATTTAAAAAAGAAAATGAGGAAGCTAGTCAAAGAGACACGCACGTTAAAAGTGAGGAAATTAAAATCCTTAGATTCTGCAGGAAGGTTACTTAATCAACCATAACAGCATCGGAGAATGCACAAGATGGGGACTGCTTACCTTGCAGAGGAGCCAGATAAGAGGGGACATGATAAAAGTTTACAAAATAATGAATGTTATAGAGAAGGCGGATCGTGAACTTCCATTCTCTCTTTCTGATCATAAAAGAATAAGGGGACAGTCAAGGGAATTGAAAGATAACAAATATAAAATGGATACAAGCAAATACTTTTTCATGCCACAAATAATGAACCTAAGGGACTCATTGCCACATGATATCACTGAGACCAGGAGCTTGGCAGGATTCAAAAAAAGGGTTGGATTTATATGGGTAACAAGAATACCCACAGTTATAATGATGATTTTTTTTCTTTAATTGGAAGGCATATAAATCCCCAGACTTCAGTTCATAAGCCAGTCTCTAACTATTGCGGTTATGAAGAAAACAGTCCATAGTAGTTATTCCATAACTGCCAACTGCAGAGTTCTTGCACATTCCTTTGAAGCATTTCGTACGAGTTACTTTCAGAGACAGGGCCTAGGCTAGATGGTGTACTGCTCTGATGTGAAAAGACCATTGCTCTCCTCCTGTGTTTCTAAGGGCAGGAGCCTCTTCATGCTAGCAGGGCTTCAGCTAGCACACTAGTTCAAGCTTTCCAGCCTCAGGGTCAGGTGGGCTTGAGATCCCAAGCTCTAGCCTGGGCAGCAACATACACACTTCTCCTTTTAGAATGCTAGCTCAAGCCCTTGCTAGTTCAAATCTGTACCAGGCTGGGACAGTCACTCCCAGCTGCAGTGTAGGTCTAACCCAAGAGGCTATTTGAGCCAATCAGATGTCCCCAGGGTGCCTGTTTCATCTTGAACGAGAATCCAGTTCAACATCCCATCTTTACTGCTCGTTACCCTTGTGGCTTCACATCTGTCATTAGACCGTAAGCTCTTTAAGGGCAGGGCTTCCTTCAACCTGTAGAAATAAATTAAAATAATAATAATAATAATGAATATTAAAAGTGTATCTTCCTCAAAGCACCAGTGTCACATAGCTGGGGCAGGGGCACTGTCCCTGAGGAGGGAAGGAGAGTCCCGCAGTTTCTGCCTGACTTGAACTGCATTCCTCCTGCTGCTTACAAGCTAACAGGAGTTTGGAGAACTGTTTACTGCTGGTTTGTCAGCTTGACAGCAATGTTTTCTTGATGGCCTGTCAGCTGCTGCTAACAGTAACATCCTCACGCTTTGGAGCACAAGCCCTAGCATAATAAATCCCAAGCGGTTGTCTAAGGTTGAGCGGCAAGGAGAGATGAAATCAGGACCTTGCTGTTGTGGATTTACAGACAAACTGGGAGAAGTGGTCAGCAGAAAACTGGTGGTTTGTGACATCTCTAATCCCACTGCTGAGAGAAGCCTAGCAGATTGATCATTGCATTTATGGGCTTCTGAGACTAGGGAGTGAGGTATGGAACCTTTTGACTGAGAAAGAAAGGAGGAAACAAAGAATTTAGACTCTCTCAGAAGAGGACATAGCAGCTGTGTAGCAGGGTAATTACCCCACTCCTGAAATAAGAAGAGTGAGAACAGCTAGGGGAAGCTGACTGAATAGCTGACCACAGGTGTGGCTAGCTCAATCAGGGCCCAGCTGGCCCTGATAAGAGAGGTGGAGGCCAGGTGCTACAGACTCTTTCTCTAGCTGTGAAGAGAGAAGGCCCTGACTGCCTGGGAGCAGAGCAGTGGTGGGGAAAGGCAAGAGAAACTGGGGAGCTCTAGCCTAGTAAACCCCCAGGCTACAGGCCTTGTTAAAGACCAGACCAGACACTGGGTGTCACGGAGTCACCGGGCGATGCTCTGGAACTGCTCCCCACCAAGCCAGTCAGGACTTTGGGGAGCCTCCTCTCCCTTGGAGCAGACTTGTTCAGGGCAAGAATCTCACACGGCTTCACCTCCTGGGTCTCTCCTTGGAGCATTCAGCATCCTCTGCCCTTCCATGCACTTCCCACAGCGAGCCTGCCTCAGTGGGGTCCTGGGGAAGCCACAGGGTCCTGCACCCCCACTTTGCAGTCAGACGTGACTCTCAGCCAGCCAGTAAAACAGAGGTTTATTTGATGACAGGAACAGGGTCTAAAACAGAGCTTGTAGATACAGCGAACCGGACCCCTCAGCTGGGTCCATTCTGGGGGGCAGTGAACCAGACCCCCCACGTCTGCACTTCACTCCTCGTCCCCAGCCAGCTCCAGTCTAACCACCCCCTGCTGCCCCTCCTCTCTCTGCTCAGCTCCTTTCCCGGGCCAGGAGGTCACCTGATCTCTTTGTCTCCAACACCTTCAGCTGGCACCTTTGCAGAGGAGGGGCCCAGGCCAGCAGTTGCTAGGAGACAGAGTGTCAGGCATTTAGGTGCACTGGCCCTTTGCTCTGCCAGATACTTAACTGCCATGGGGACACTGAGGCACCAACACAGTATTCAGAGAAAACATTAAGAACATTCCCAGTTCGTCACACTGGGGTTGCAGAGGTGCAGCCTGGGGTTAGGCAGAAGCAGCTGGTCCAAACCCCCTTGCCAATGATGAGTGGCCATTACAGTGCAGTTTGCCCCAGTGAATAGGGGCTAGATGATGACTGGCAGTAGCCACTGAGGCAAGGTGGGGATAGGGGGTTGGGGGTTCCCCTGAGAGGGGAGACCCACAGTGTGGGGGTACTATGAGGGCAGAACCCTGAGGTAAAGGGCACTGGGGTCCAGGAGGGACACGGGGCCTGAAGCAGGCAAGACACTGGCCAGCAAGAGACGCTCTGAGTGCTGAAAGAGCTACTTCCCAGGATGACCAGCAGGAGGTGCTGCAATGGTGAGTCATTGCTTTGCTACAAGCTGCCATTGCGAATGTTATGCAGTTGGCCGGACAAGTCATTCAGAAGCAACATGTTGAAGTAAAGCTGTGGTGTGCCAAAAGAGTGGTTAAAAAGAGACCCACTCAGTGCTCCTGCAATTGGAAGGAAATGGCTGTAGGAAGACATGGTACCTGAACATGTGGGTGGAGAGACAGGGAAACAGCCAATGAGGCATGTCAAGAAAATGTGCCTGTGTTCCCTGCCACAGATATAGGAAGAAGGAGCAAGATAGATGAAGAAATGGCCTTACCTATGCTCACTGTCTCGGGATCTTCTCAAGGATTCTGGGTGAGGATAACTGCTTTAAAGGGAAGTGGAGGCATGGTATCACTTGCATCAGATGTCACATATCTTACCAAACAGCATCGCCTTCCTCTGCTAAAGCTGTGTGGCAGATAGGTATGGGGTGATTAGTGAACACACAGGTGTCTGTGGACAAATGGTTAGATGGCTACTTTTTCTGGGGAAGGGTGACTATCCCTCCCTGCTGGGTCAATTGTGCTGGAAGAACTGGTGCCTTTCTCCTCCCTCCCCCTAAAAGCTGGGAGAAGTAGGGCTGAAGCCAGGAGCCTTGGTGCCCGCCCTCCCTCGCCACCTGAAGCTGGCAGTGGCGTGGAGCAGAAGCCAGGGTGGTATGGGGCTGAAGCTAGGACCCCTGGTGCCTCCCTGCCCGCCCCAGCTGTAGCCAGGAGCAGCTAGGGACCCCTGGTGCCCCTGTCCCATCTGAAGCCAGCAGTGGTGTGGGACAGAAGCTGGCAGCCTCGGTGCCCCTCCTCCCCCAGTCTGAAGATGGGAATGGCACAGAGCTGAAGGCGGTAGCCCTGGCACTCCCATCTCCTGCTGAAGCTGGGAGCTGTGGGGCATCCCTGGTGGCCCCCCTCACCAGGGCACCTCCCGGGCTGAAATGGGGAGCAGCAGGGGGCAGAAGTCCTGAGCCCGTGGGCAGAGTTGGGGGGGGGCACAGGGTGTTGCAACTCCAAACTGCAGTGCCTTACCCAAAGTGGGGCAGTCCAGGGGCAGCTCCAGTCCCCCTCAGGCCCAGCCCTTTGGCCAGGTCATAGGTCAGGAGCCAGGCAGTGCAGGGCAGTTGCTCCTCTGGCTGGGGGTGCCATGGAGCAGGCAGCCTTGGCATTCACCAATCTGCTGCTATTGGTTGGGGCTGCAGCAGCTCCTCAGCTCCCAACTCCCTTTGATTGCTCATGCAGCTGGTAAGAGCAGCCTGTCAGGGGGACCCAGCTCTGGGGCTGGCAGAGTCCTCAGGAGCAGCCACCACAGAAAGAGCCCTCCTGGCACACAGCCCCTAGCTACCCCCTCCCTGAACTATGAGCTATTCCCCTGCCTGCACACAGCCCCTAGATATCTTCTCCCTGCACCCTGAGTGGTCTTCAAACTTTTTGAACTGAGTCTCCCCTTTGAGTTATATTTTTGGTTGCATCCCCGCATAACCCATACAGGCTGGGTGGCCTGCTGAGGTGAGTCAGGGGGTGGAGATGGTGCTACCTGGCTGGCCCCCACCGTGTGGAGTTGGCCTGAGGCCCACTGGCCCTTGCTGCCGCCTCCCCGCCAGTAAAAAAAAAAAATAGAAGTCAAACTATGCCTATGCCCAAGGCCCATCCCTCCCTGTCCCTGCTGGGCCCTGGAGCTTTTATAGCATAACGAGGAGGCCTCAGAGAGAGAGACGTTGAGAACCCCTGAGGCAGAAAACATGAAAGGCATCATTAAAGGGAGCAATCATCAGACCAAAGGTCAAAGTGGATCTAGTCAAGCCATTACTTGTCTCTGTGATGGAGTGTATTGGCCCTTCAGCATTCAGAGTGGAATCCTTCTGGACTGACAAGACCCACCTTAACATGAGCCCCAGCCTTCAGCATCTCTGCTACTACTACAGTGGTGCACCAGGATCCATGGGGTTTTTCTGACAGATATCCTGGTTATCTTGCCAACTAGGGCTATGTAACGTACTGACCTTGCTCAAGCAGGGCTGAAGGGAGAGTGCAGAGACCAGCCAGGTGTCTCTGAATAAGGACACTAGAGCAGATAGCTGGGGAAAGCATGCTCCTACTGTGTGTGCTGAGTTATTCTTGTTCCTTATTGTTGTCTGTGACACATAACAGTCCATCATAGGGCTTATGTTTTTTGTTTGGTTTGATTTGTCAAGTGGCCTATAATAAATCCAGTGCTCCAGCAAGAAAAGTGGTGTTTAATCAACCAGAGGGACTGGTCTGTCTTTCCTGAAGAGGCAGAATGAGTTTGGTTATAGCCACATGGTGAATGATCATCTCTGATTCTGCTTGAGGTTTTAAAAAAGGAAGAAGGCACGTGTGACACAGAGGCCCACTGGTGGTTCATTACTCTGTTTCAGCAACTCTTTTGAGGCCTGACATACTCGCTGCACCTCCCTCACTGTTGTCATTATATATACTCAAAAGGTAGAAATTAATATAACTCACTGATCATTAATATTCCTGCAGGTTGTGTGTACGAAGAGTTATGGATATGTGCTAGAATTAGGTTCTTAAAATGTGTTTGGTAAGCAATACATATACACAGCCTGCCTTACCCAAATGAATGGGTATTTGCTTGTCCGACCACCCTGCAGCCAAAGAAAGGACTTTTACAGACAAGGCAAATAAAGCCATCAACCTACTGACCGGGGAAGATAGCCTTCTAATTATAAAGACGGGGTCTGATTCTCAAATGATAAGCAATTGAATCAACTTACTGCTTGATATACATTTACATTACAGTAATATTGCATACAAAGTCTTTTACAAATGCTTGTGACACACTGGTGCTTAGCAATACAGACATTTCACAATGATAACACTACATGAGGAATTATGGATACTCATTGTTATGTTTTAAAACAGTGGCTCTCAACCTTTCCAGATACTGGACCGCTTTCAGGAGTCTGATTTGTCTTGCATACTCCCAAGTCTCACCTCACATAAAAACTACTTGCTTACAAGATCAGACATAAAAACACCAAAGTGTTACAGCACACTTACTGAAAAACTGATGACTCTCATTTTTACCATATGATTATAAAATATTCCAATTGGAATATAAATATTGTTCTTACATTTCAGTATATAGTATATAGAGCAGTATAAACATGTCTTAGTATGAAATTTAACTTGTACAGACTTCACTAGTGCTTTTTACGTATCCCGTTGTAAAATTAGGTGAGTTGATGACCCCCTGGAAGACCTCTGTATACCCACAGGGGTAAACGTACCCCTGATTGAGAACCACTGCTTTAAAGTCTGCGACCAAGCACCGGGAGAAACTGATTTTCTCCCAGACCGGAGGGAAGGCAGCTATTTATCTGTTTCCAGTGCAAGTCAAATTAAGCAGTTTGGAATCATAACAATGGAAGCCCCATTTACATATGAATCTGCAGGGGGATGGGAAGTCAACAGAAAGGGAAGAACAAGCAGAAGTCTTCCTGCCCCTTGTAGGAGGGTCAATGAAGTTTGGAAAGACAGCAGGGTGTCTGCACCCCAGCAGAAGGGGGAAAAAAGCTGGTCTGGGCTTATTTTTCAACAAATACCCTTCAAAGATTTACTAGCCTATAAAACCAAGGGGGAGAGAACCCCATAGTTATCCATCACTTGGGGAATTCAAGGGGCCAGAGCCCTTGGAACCACAGAACATTGTATCCTTCAGTCAAGGGAGTTGAAGTCTCTGGGAATTGAGTTTAGGTGAGAAACCTGCTTAGGCAAGGACTGTAACTTGCTGAAGTTGAATTTTAGTCTTGGAAGTGTATTTGTACTTTTGTTTGCTGTGATCCTTTCTATCCTTGTTCCTTGTACTTGGTGTCACTTCATCCTGTGTCATTTTGTTAAATAAACTTGTTTTACTGTAAACCAATTCAGGGCTGTGATTAAAATAAGAGTGTTTGTCAAAGCCCAGTTAAATGAGCTGCAGCATATTGTCTCTTTACTGGAGCAACAAACTTAATTATGTCTGTATGTGTTCCAGGAAAGGGCTGGACGCTGCAGAGAGATGTCTCTGGGGAGCACGAGTTCACTGATGGTTACCTGCAAGGCCAGGTTTGGAGTAGCAGGGTCCTGAAGAGTTTGCTGACAAGACAAACAAGCTGGTGTGTCAGGGAGCTGTCACACATCTTTGCAGTAGCAAAACTCTTGCTGAGGCTGAGAGCAGAACACGGTAACTCACAGCTCTGGGAACCTCAGGAGATTGTCACATTGGTAGACAATGTTGGAAAAATTCAGCACTGGGGGTTGGATTCACTTTGCAAACACTTACTGGGCAGTGGAAGTCAGGGTGTGACCTGCAGGCTTTGTAGGCTGGCTGTTGGGGTCAGAGTTGTTAGCCATGGCTGCATAGCACTGAAGGCACCCAGAGTGGCCAGGCAGGCAGTGATACAGCCCCTTATTGGTGTGGGTTAAACCCCAAAATGTCACAGTAACAAAACTGGGGTAAATACATAGTTACTCTAAATTCAGTGCTATGTGCAGAACAATAGCCTCTCCCTTTTTAGTTCGTGGGGCAGAAATTTACCAGTACTGACCTTTAGTGGGCATAGGGAAGGAAAGACCCCAGGAGCTGCCAACGATAGTGACAGATATTGTGTTGGCATCAACTTTGTTCCAGAGGGCATTTGGTCTATGTTGCTGACACCAATGGGCATCAAAGTCACAGTGGATGCCACTGTATCTGAAAATAGAGTTAAGTACATTCTTTTTCAGGGATTTCTGAACTAGTGTGGGTACATATCATCTGGCAACAGTAAAAAATGGATCTTTTCTCCAGTCTTTTAGCTCAAGGAAAGATCAGGACAAAGCTGATAAGGTGAGAAGATACAGACATAGCAGACCCTGTGCTGTTCAGATTTTTGGACCTTGGCCACATGAGCTGACACTAAGAAAATCAGACCAGCTCCCACCCTGTTATTCCAGATGGCAGGAACTCTCAGTTCAGTCTGGGGTGTCTCTAATGGGGTCTTATGCAGTGTTGCTGTAACTGTGTTGGTCTCAGGATATTAGATAAGGTGGGTATTATCTCACCCACCTTGTCTCTCTGTTATGGGATCTTTGCATTTTTATTTCACTACCTTTAGGCTGAGCTGCCATGCCTTCTTCACACCATATCCTGCTGAATGCTGTATGCAGAGGATATTGTCCTAGAGCAGTGGTTCTCAAACTTATTTGATCATGCAACCCTTCTTCATGTCTGTAGTACTTTACAGCTCCCTTCCTCCCCACCGCGGGCACCCAGCCAGCTGCCTCTGCTCTCCAGCTGCCCAGTTCTTAAGGAAGAATGTATTTGGGGGAGGGGGCATGAGAAGCTTTAGGTGGGGGAAAAAAACTTACTGCGCACATTCAGAGCTGGGCAACCGGAGAGTGGTGGCTGCTGGCTGGGAGCCCAGCTCTGAAGGCAGCGCTGCTGCCAGCAGCAGCAGAGAAGTAAGGTGGCTTGGTATAGTGTTGCCACCCTTACTTCTCTGGTGCAGCTGGCAGTGGTGCTGCCTTCAGTGTTGGGCACCCAGCCAGCAGCCACCACCCTCCTGTGGCCCAGCTTTGAATGTGCACAGTAAGTTTCCCTAAAGCTTCTCATGCCCCAACCCCTGAATACATTCTTCCCCCAAGGAAGGCATGGCCCCTCAGTTTGAGAATCTGTCATAAAGTAATTGTAACAGCCTGGGTTGGATCACACCATTGATGAAGGGGAAAATGATGGTAACCTGTGTCACGCTATGAGCAATATGTCAGGACTGTTACTCATGTATCCATGGTGGTAGCCCAAAAATCCATGGCAGTGTCTTCATGTGCATTTTATTGGTCTTTTGAAGGTACATATGATTTTGGCAGCTATTGTTTGGCTCAGAGCAGCCAGAGTCCTGTGTGATAGTGACTTTTATTATGTACTTATTATTAGTTGTTTTATGATAGGAATAAGAAGATGCAATCCCAGCCCCAGAGACCTGTTATGTCTCATTTCAGACATAACACAATGAAGTAAGTAGGTAAGCAGTAGAAAGCAGTTGGAGGGGGAGAACAGGGAGACAATGATAAGTTGATGCAGTAACAACGCAGCTAGTGCAATGGTGCATCAAAGCCATTTATTTATACAATAAATTAATCTCCTTGTACACTAATTTCTTGTAGGTGTTGTGGAAGTGAGTCTCTAGGTGGTGGTGAATGAAAAGAGTGCAGTGACTTCATGGACCAGCTCAGGAAATGTTTTCTACGTCTACTGAATCTGAATCTGTACTGCCTGTGAGAGGCATAAATGTTCAGCAGCCATGTTCTGCCAGAGCAGCTAGTAAGTGACAATGGACTTTGGTTTCTATTGCATGAGTTTGAAACTTGCTTGAAAATGAAGGGTGTGCATCGCATCAAAGGAGCACCATACCAGCTAGCAACAGCTTAGCAGAAAGATTTGTCCAAACAATGAAGCAAGCACTGTGTTTCTCAGAAGGAAGAGCATCTGTCCAGAAATGCTTGCCTAACTTCTCATTATCTTGTTGAAACCACTCTTGCCACTGCAAAGGAGCCTCTAACACTGCTAATACCCAGCTGTCAATTGAGCATCTGTTTTGATTTACTGAGCTCACCCAGAATGACACAAGTGCTGAAAGAACAGGCACAGCTAGATCAACAGGAAAGATCAGTAAATGTAGTGATTAAACACGAGGATGTGCGGAACTAGCTTGTAAGTAAGCAACTGCCTCTAAATGAGCTCTTGCTGTGGTTATTGCCAAGCCAGGATCAGTGTGGTGTTCGCCCACAGCAGGAACAGAAAATCGTCTCACATGCCAGGGATTGTGTTGATCAGTGTTTAGCAGCACCTACTGAATGAATCAGTTGAAAGTTCAAGAATTTCTGTTCTGGAATTTGTGGATGATGAGAGGCCCCTTATCACAGACACTTACCATGCCAGACCCTTCTCCAGCACTGGTATTAGTGGATGAACTGATGTCACCATCTGCTTCCACATCACTAAGTCTTCTCAGACATTGCTCTTGTATGCTGCGGACTGTGACGGAGGTCCCAGTTTCTGTTCCCCATGCACATCTAAACTGAGTCAATTATTTCCCTGTTCTTTGACATCATAGTCTGGAGGCAGAAGAATTCCAGGCTTAGATGAGAGTTTGATGTCATTGACCCTATTCTCTAGCTAACAGTTGCTAATGGAGTATTCCTATTGTGGGGCACATGTGATTAGGTATTGGAGTTCTGTGTGGTTCTTCATAGTCCCCCTTAACAATATTTGACTTAGGATGTGTGTTCAATGTTTTGTTTCTCTCTCTAGAAAAAAGATAAAAATATATTGACCTGCCTCAGTTTTCTCATCTGTGAAGTAGGGATAATGAGGCTAGCCCACTGTTGTAAAGTGCTTTGAGATCCCTGGATGAGAGCTAAGTATTACCCTGGTTCATTTTTGTCATTTATTCTCTTAAAAGTGGGCTAGAGGGGGAATAGGCCCTGCTCAGTTATCTCCTTTGTTTGCAATCTTTCCCCACCTTGTTCTTTTGCTGGTGTGATGCTAAGCCTGCCAGTGCATACCTGACACGCAGTCCTGGCCTCTGTAAAAGGGAGAGGTGGGAAGATAAAATATAGTTGGTAAAAGTGCGCACGTGTGTGTGTGTGTGTGGGCGGGGGAAAGCAACTCCTCCTCCTGTATTTCCCAAGTGCTGGGTATTTTGTCTTTATTATGGTTTGCAAATGAAAACAAACAAGGTACAGCAAAAGATAAATTGAGGGTGAGGAATTGAAAGGGAGGCATTGGAGACAGAAGAGCAGGAGAGAAAGGAGTAAATGAAGATATGAGGGCACAGATTAAGAGAATGAGAGTGAGTGTGAGGAAGAGAGAGAATTGTGATAGATTTTTGGAATCTACAGAGGAAAAAAAGGAGAGAGAGAGATAGAAACGTGGGACCTGAGAGGGGCATGGTTCAGAGGAGGGAGCTGTTCTTTTTGAACTAGTTGTACCAGGCAGATACTTGCTGTTGCACCTCAATTCAGGATTAATGATGGATTATTGATCTTGGAAGGTAACACAATAAAATCTAGTGGAACTCTGCACTTCTGAATAGCAAGGAAAAGCAGATGATATCAGAGAACAGAAGGGGCTTGGGGCTAGTTGGTAGCTTTCAATGTCATGAGATTTTTGGATCTCTGTTGTAACTCCATGCGGTGGAAACTGTTGTTGGGATGCATGGAAGGGCAACACAGTATGTCTGGGAATTCAAGATTAGTCAAACATAGTGAGATTTAAGTTCTCTACAGATGTAGAGAAACTCAAGGGACTGACAAATCATTTGCTTAGCAGAAGTGGCAGTGCTGGCCTTCTGATGTAGGTGGAGAAATCAACTGAAACCGAAGCCCGGCTAAACATTGAATAACACTTACTTATTTATATAAAAATGTTATTTATAAAACCTTAAATAATATACCTGGGTTCATACAGTTTTCATATACAGATGGATAAGCTAAAATGCCAGCACTGAAATTAAAGTGCACTACAAACAGCAATGCCGGACAGCATGTGTTTAGTTCCTATCAGGGTGTTGGAGTCTAATATTTGGGATTTGGTCTCACATTTGAGCCAATTCTATGAACTTTTTAGACAAGTGTCTTGAATTTCATTACTTGATCCCAGCATGTGCACCTGTGGTAGCTGCGGCACTCCCATCACAGCTTGGAATGACCCTTCGCAAGAGTCACCTGCAGATTTTTCCATTTGGTTTTCATGGTTTCACCTTCTGAGTCATCTTCTGCTTTTAGCAAATCTGCAGCTTGTTTATCCCCATTGACAGCATCACTGCTACAAGCAGTCGGTTTCATGGCCAGCTGGCTGGTTGCTGACAGAAGGCGCTGTGCCTAAAGACAGGTAACTAAACCCTGGGGGATATTTTTGGGGAGTAGGTTTCTTCACAGGACAGGTGATTGTTCCAGTATGGGTTTCAGTGTACTTCTAGGCGGCCTCTCTCTTGTGGAAAGGATCTCTGTTGTAAGCTTTCTGGCAACACAGCAATAAGTCACACCCAAGTGTAGGCATTACCCACCGCTGGTGCACTGTGAAGCACAAGGTTGAAGGCAAGGCCTGTGGAGGAAGGATGGTTCTGTGATTAAAGCACAGATCTCAGAGACAGGACTTCTGGCTTCCCTTTGGGGCTCTGACAGTTGCTGTCTGTTATGTTGTTATGGCCCCTCTCTGTGCCCCATAGAGCATGAACGGAGGCATGAACGCAAGCAGAGGAGAGAAATACATGTGACTGTTCAGTGCTCTGGGTCCCTCCAGCCCTCCTGGAATGTGTTTGGCAGGAACTGAAGAGTGAAATAGGATGTTGTGGTCCTCTGCTCAGCAATGCAGCCAGCAGACCTGGCACTGCTTCTACTGCAGCCATGAGCCAACAGAGAAAGGAACAGGAGATGAGGCCAGCACAAGACAGCATAACATAATGTTTGGGCCCCAGGGAGAATGTGACACAGTGAGTGGCTTCAAGGCGAGCACGGAGGAGAGCAGGCACCTGGCTGGATGCCTGAGCAGGAGGAGATGGGGGCCCAAATCCTTATCTGAGGTTAACATGCAAGGACTTTCTTCCCAAACGAGAGTGTCCTTCTTGTGAGCTTTCTTATGAGCCCTTACAGTGGGGGATGCTCAGGGATCCCTTAGTTTCACATTTGAGCCAATTCTATGAACTTTTTAGACAAGTGTCTTGAATTTCATTACTTGATCCCAGCATGTGCACCTGTGGTAGGCAACAGGGCCTGCCAGAAACTCCCACTTCTTCTTCGAGTGATTGCTCACATCCATTCCAGTTAGGTGTGCGCGCCGCGTGTGCACGTTCGTCGGAAACTTTTTTACCCTAGCAACTCCAGTGGGCCGGCAGGTCGCCCCCTGGAGTGGCGCCGCCATGGCGCCCAATATATATCCCTGCCGGCCCGCCCGCTCCTCAGTTCCTTCTTACCGCCGTGTCGGTCGTTGGAACTGTGGAGCGTGGCATAGCTGTCCTCCACGTCCCTAGCTCTCCTAGTTCTCTATCGTTTATCTATCGTTCATCTCTAGTCCATTATAGTTGTTAATTAGTTGGTTAAGTAGATAGTTAAGTTAAATAGTTGTTAAGTAGTTCTTCGCCGGGGGCTTAGCCCTTCCCGGCACCCGGCGCCAGGCTCATGCCTGTTTCGCCGGGCTTCAAACAGTGTGCGGCCTGCAAGAAGCCCATGCCTACCAGCGATCCCCACGAAGCGTGCCTGAAGTGCCTCGGGGAATCGCACAGATCTGACAAGTGCCGCATCTGTAAGGCTTTTAAGCCAAGGACAAAGAAGGAGAGGGATCAAAGGCTCCGGACTCTCCTCATGGAGGCGGCACTTGACCCGACGGCTTCGCAGGCCGTGATCTCGGCGCCGGCACCGGATCGCACCGGCACAGAGAAGACTCCCCGGCACCGACCCTCTCCGGCACCGGAGTCAGAACCAAGGCCGTCGAAGTCCAATACTCCGGCCAGGCAGACCCGGCTAGAGTGCCCGGCCTCGACATCGGCCGCGGCGCCGCCGGCACCGTCGACTCCGGGCCCAGCGGGTCCGTCGAGTCCGGTACCGCCGAGCTCCCCCATGAGATCTGGGGTTGAGATAATGGTCCCATCCACACCGGAGACCTTCGCCTCGGCTCGGGACCTCATAGCCCTGACTGAGCCCACTCGGCTGCCACCCCCGGTACCTCCGGTGCGGGTTGTGTCCAGAGGCAAGCCCATGATGTCGGCACCGCCCAGAAGATCTCGTTCACGATCCAGGTCCCGACGTCTTGGGCGCTCCAGGTCCCGCCGCCGCTCGCAGTCCCGGCACCGCTCCCCTCAGCGGTACCGGTCGCACTCGCGGCACCGGTCGACATCGAGACGATCGCGGTCAGGTTCCAGTCGCCGAGACCGGCACCGCGATTCCAGGAGCAGGTCCCGACGCTACTCGCCGCACCGGTCGACCTCCCGGCACCGAGCTGGTGGCAGGTCCCGGTCTAGGTCGACCTCCCGGCACCGAGCCGGTGGCAGGTCTCGGTCGACCTCCCGGCACCGAGCCGGTGGCAGGTCCCGGCACTGACGCGGCGCCCGGTACCGATCAGGATCCCGGCACCGCGACAGAACCCGGTCCCGGTCCCGATCCCGGCACCGATATGACTCCCGGCACCGGTCCCCGGCACCGAGATGATCCTCCGTGCCGGCCCGCGCAGACCCTTACCATCCAGGGTCGGCCCCTCCATGGCCCTCTAGACAGCCGTCCGTATCCTCCCAGACGGACAGCGGGTATGCGCTGGGCACCGACCGGCAGACGGCGCTGTTCGGTGATCCGCCGCTGCAGGACCAAGGCCCACAACAGTGGGGATTCTGGACACCCTGGGCATACCATCAGGCCCAGGGCCCCCAGCAGCTCCCTGCTAGGCTGGCGACTGCGGAGCGTAGGGCTCCTGAAGCCTCGTTGTCTCGCCCCCCTCCCTCCCCGGAAGGGGAGGAAGGGTCCAAGCAGCAAGACTCCACTGTGGCTCCTGAGGCAGAGGCGAGGCCTGAGGAAGACCCTCAGTTAGACACTCTCGTGCCTGGGGTCTCCTCATCCTCCTCCCCGGATGAGGCGGTGGCGGGTACCTCCTCCAACAGTCCCCCCCCGCTGGATCTCAGGGCGCACCAAGACCTCCTCAGGCGATTGGCTCAAAATCTGAGTCTGCAGGCAGAGGAGGTCTCGGAGATAGAGGATCCAATTGTAACCATCCTCTCTTCTGATGCTCCCACCAGGGTCGCCCTGCCCTTTATACGGACCATCCAGGCCAACGCCAACACCATCTGGCAGTCCCCGGCCTCCATCCCTCCGACAGCGAAAGGCATCGAGAGGAAGTACATGGCCCCTTCTAGGGGATACGAATATCTCCATGTACACCCGACTCCGGGTTCACTGGTGGTGCAATCAGTGAACGATAGGGAGCGTCATGGCCAGGAGGCTCCAGCCCCCAAATCCAGAGAAGCCAGGCGGATGGACCTCCTTGGCCGTAAGGTGTATTCGGCTGGGGCGCTGCAGCTCAGGGTCTCCAACCAGCAGGCCCTGCTGAGCAGATATGCCTTTAATTCCTGGGTGGCAGTGGACAAATTTAAGGAGCTGCTGCCACAGGATGCTCGCCAAGAGTTTGCGGCCATCTTGGACGAAGGCAAGAAGGTCGCACGCACGGCCTTGCAAGCCTCCTTGGACGCTGCGGACTCGGCTGCCCGTACCCTCGCGTCAGGAGTTACGATGCGTCGCATCTCCTGGCTGCAGGTTTCCGGCCTTCCGCCGGAGCTCCAGCATACTATACAGGACCTTCCTTTCGAAGGCCAGGGCTTGTTCTCTGACAAGACAGACCCCAGACTCAAGAGTCTGAAAGACAACCGGGTCATTATGCGGTCCCTCGGGATGCACACCCCCGTGACGCAGCGTAGACCCTTTAGGTCGCAGCAACAACATCAACGCAGGCCGTTTTCCCAGTTCCGCCAGCGGCAGGACCTTTACAGGCGCCGCGGCAGGAACGGAAGGCGCAGGCACTCGGGGAACCAAGGGAGGCAGAACCAAGGCTCCTCAAAACCCCCGCCTGGACCTAAGCCTTCATTTTGAAGGTGCGCCCGAGGGCGCAGTAACAGTTTCCCCTATGGATCCTTCCCCCCCGTTTTCCAACCGCCTTTCGTTTTTCCTCCCGGCGTGGTCCCAAATAACATCGGACCGCTGGGTCTTAAACATGGTGCAGACGGGATACCGCCTGCAGTTTGTTTCATTTCCTCCTTCCCGCCCTCCTTCCTCGTCCCTCTTCAGGGACCCCTCTCACGAGCAATTCCTTCGGCAGGAGGTGCAGACGCTCCTCAGCAAAGGAGCTATAGAGGCGGTTCCGGAAAGCGAGAAAGGCAAGGGGTTTTATTCCCGCTACTTTCTGATCCCCAAGGCCAAGGGGGGCCTCAGGCCTATCCTCGACCTGCGAGAGCTCAACAAATACCTCGTGAAGTTGAAGTTCCGCATGGTATCCCTGGGGACCATTATTCCATCCCTGGATCCGGGAGACTGGTACGCCGCCCTCGACATGCAGGACGCGTATTTTCACATTGCCACAGACGTTTCCTCCGCTTCGTTGTGGGGGCTCTTCATTATCAATTTGCAGTCCTCCCATTTGGCCTGTCCACGGCCCCGAGGGTGTTTACAAAATGCATGGCAGTTGTCGTGGCGCATCTTCGGCGCAACCGTGTCCACGTGTTCCCTTATCTGGACGACTGGTTGATTCGGGGCACGTCGGAACAACAAGTCAACAGCCATGTCCGCGTGATCACCGGCATGTTTGCAAGTCTGGGCCTCTTGATAAACACAGACAAGTCCACCCTGAGGCCCACTCAGAAGGTGGAATTTATCGGGGCCGTCCTGGACGCCACTGTGGGCAGGGCCTCGCTGCCTCTGCAACGGTTCCAGACCATGGTGGCGATCGTTCAACGTTTGCGGTCAGCCCCATTGACGTCAGTGAGGACATGTCTAACCCTGTTAGGCCACATGGCGGCTTGCACCTTTGTGACCGACTACGCTCGGCTCCGCATGAGGCCTCTCCAGCTGTGGCTTATCAGTCATTACAGGCCGGCAAGGCAACCGTTAGACATGTTAGTCACAATCCCCCAGAAGGTCTTAGATTCTCTCGGCTGGTGGCTAGACCAGTCCGTATTATGTGCGGGTCTTCCCTTCCACCCCTCTCAGCCCTCGGTATCCCTGACAACGGATGCCTCAGATCTAGGCTGGGGGGCCCACCTAGGGACCCTGCGGACACAGGGCCTGTGGTCTCAGGAGGAGGTGGGGCTACACATCAACATGCGGGAGTTGAGAGCGGTCCGCCTTGCTTGTCAAGCGTTCTGTCATCAGCTTCAGGGTCGTTGTGTCGCCGTGTTCACGGACAACATGACGACCATGTACTATATCAACAAGCAGGGCGGCACCAGGTCCTCCTCCCTGTGCCTCGAGGCGATACGACTCTGGGACTTTTGCGTAGCCCACTCCATTCACCTCAGGGCTTCTTTCCTCCCTGGAGTACGGAACACGCTGGCGGATCGATTGAGCAGATCCTTCCTGTCACACGAGTGGTCCCTTCGCCCGGACGTCGCTCTCTCCATTTTCCGGAGGTGGGGTTATCCCTGGGTGGACCTCTTCGCGTCCAAGGGGAACAGGAAGTGCCAAGCGTTCTGCTCCTTTCAGGGCAGGGAGCCGGGGTCGATAGCGGATGCCTTCCTCATCCAGTGGTCGACCCACCTGTACTATGCGTTTCCCCCGTTCCCTCTGGTCCACAAGGTCCTCCTGAAGGTGCGCAGAGACAGGGCTCTCGTGATCATGGTGGCCCCGGCATGGCCCAGGCAGCACTGGTACACCATGCTGCTGGACTTGGCCGTAGCCGACCCAGTTCCCCTGCCCCTTCATCCGGACCTGATCACCAGGAGCACGGGACCCTCTGTCACCCAGACCTGCAGTCGCTGCATCTAGCGGCGTGGCTCCTGCGTGGCTGACTGGTTCCGAGCTGCGCTGCTCCACGCCTGTGAGGGAGGTGCTCTTGAGCAGCAGGAAACCGTCCACAAGAGCCACATATTCGGCGAAATGGAAACGCTTCTCCTGTTGGTGCGTAGAGAGAAATCTCCGCCCTATGGAAGTTTCGGTAACCGAAATCTTAGACTATGTTTGGTCCCTCAAAGGGCAAGGTCTGGCCTTATCGTCGTTGCGAGTCCACCTAGCAGCTATCTCCACCTTTCACCCGGGTGCGGACGGTCGCTCCGTTTTTTCTCACCCAACGGTGTCGAGATTCCTTAAAGGGCTGGAACGTTTATTCCCTAACGTCCGTCCCCCTGCTCCGACCTGGGATCTTAACCTGGTGTTGTCCCGGCTCGTGGGGCCCCCCTTTGAGCCGTTAGCTACTTGCTCCCTGCTCTACCTCTCTTGGAAGACTGCCTTTCTAGTAGCTATCACCTCAGCTAGACGGGTGTCGGAACTCCCAGCTCTTGTGGTAGACCCCCCATATACGATATGGTAATACCGATTTCAGCACTACTCCTCCCCGACGAGAGGAGTAGTGCTGAAATCGGTATTACCATATCGGATTAGGATTAGTGTGGCCCCAAATCGATAGTATTGGCCTCCGGGTGGAATCCCACTGTGACCGCTCTGGACAGCAGTCTCAGCTTGGATGCAGTGGCCAGGTAAACAGGAAAAGCCCCGCGAAATTTTGATTTTCATTTCCTGTTTGCCCAGCGTGGAGCTCTGATCAGCACGGGTGGCAATGCAGTCCCAAATCCAAAAAGAGCTCCAGCATGGACCGTACGGGAGATACTGGATCTGATCGCTGTATGGGGAGACAAATCTGTTCTATCAAAGCTCCATTACAGAAGACAAAATGCCAAAGCGTTTGAAAAAAAAATCTCCAGGCTACACAGTGCTGCGTGACAAGCGTAACAGGAAACCAGAGACTCAAATGGACGCTCATGGAGGGAGGAAGGGGGTACTGAGGACTCCAGCTATCCCATAGTCCCCAGCAGTCTCCGAAAAGTATTTGCATTCTTGGCTGAGCTCCCAGTGCCTGTAGGTTCAAACACATTGTCCGGCGTGGCTCAGGGAATAGCTCGTCAATTTACTCCCCCCCCCCCCGCCCACGTGAAAGAATAGGGAAAGAAATCATTTCTTGGCTTCTTTCAATGTCACCCTATGTCTACTGAATGCTGCTGGTAGACATGATGCTGCAGCAGTGAAGAGAAGTATCCGCTCCTCTACCCTCCCCGGTGGCAGACGGTGCAGTAGGACTGGTAACCGTCCTTCTTATCAACCCATGAGTGCTCCTGGCTGGCTTCAGGTAAGGCTGGCCGGGTTTGCCTGGGTGAAAATAGGAATGACTCCCGGTCATTCCCAGTAGATGGTACAGAACGGCTGGTACCTGTCTTCATCATAGCAACTGGGGACTGAGCTTCAATCAGCCCCCTCCCTTTCATGTGAAAAGAAAAGATTCTGTACTGCCTGGACTATCATAGCAGCGGCATGCTGGGCTCCCCCACACCGCTTAATGTCCTGCCTGGACTGTCATAGCACCACGAGGCTGCCTCCCCCTCATTTTATGTCACTAAAAACTCAGTGTTTCTTATTCCTGCATTCTTTATTGCTTCATGACACAAATGGTGGGGATACTGCCACGGTAGCCCAGGAAGGTTGGGGGAGAAGGGAAGCAACGGGTGGGGTTGTTGCAGGGGCACCCCCCATGAATGGCATGTAGCTCATCATTTCTGCGGGATCTGACACAGAGCAGCTGTACTCTGATACACTGGTTCTCTAGTACATTTGCCCCATATTCTAGGCAGGACTGACTCTATTTTTAGAAACCATAAAGGAGGGATTGACACAGGGAGTCATTCCCAGTTTTGCTTTTGCCCCCCTGGCTGATCTCAGCCAGGGGCACCCATGATAGCAGCAGACAGCACAGAAGGACAGATAACCGTCATCTCATTGCCAAATTACACTGGCAGCAGACAGTACAGAACAACTGGTAACCATCTCCACTATCATGCAAAAGCAAATGAATGCTGCTGTGTAGCGCTGGAGTATCGCCTCTGTCCGCGGCATCCAGTACACATACGGTGACTGTAAAAAAAAAAAAAAAAAAAAAAAAAAGCTGAACGGGCTCCATGGTTGCCGTGCTATGGCATCTGCCAGAGCAATCCAGGGAAAAAGGGCACGAAATGATTGTCTGCCGTTGCTTTCCCGGAGGAAGGAATGACTGACGACATTTACCCAGGACCACCCGCGACAATGATTTTTGCCCTATCAGCCACTGGGCTCTCAACCCAGAATTCTAAGGGACAGGGGAGACTGCGGGAACTATGGGATAGCTATGGAATAGATACCCACAGTGCAACGCTCCGGAAATCAACGCTAGCCTCGGACCATGGACGCACACCGCCGAATTAATGTGCTTAGTGTGGCCACATGCACTCGACTTTATAAATCTGTTTTATGAAAAAGGTTTATGTAAAATCGGAATAATCCCATAGTGTAGACGTACCCTGAGAAGCATAGCTAGTAGAGCTGCTCCTGGTGGTTGCTATGCTCCTTGAGACACTTCTGGGGAAGGTACAGTGAATGTGGGGAACATGCATATGGAGAGTGGGGGGAGGGAGGAGGAGATATAGTATTGGAGGTCCTCGGGGCCAGAGATTGCCGTCTCTTGCAGGATTGCTGACTAAACTCCTATGGAGTACAAGTGTGGGGATGTGGGGGAGACCATGGCTAGGGAGGGGGAAATGATGGTGGGGCATTGCTGGGAAAGGCGGGGCAGAGAGAGAGGACTGAGCTGGTGAATCAAGGAGGTTTGCTCGCTGCATCACAGTAGCTTCTGGGGTAGCAGAGCTGTTAGCTAATGCTAATATCCTTTTAAGAAAAATATGTGCGGCTGCAGGATGTTAGAGCCCTCTATGAAGCCTGCTGTGTTAGTGCCAGGGCTCTTAGGACAGCTGCAGACTGAGGTATGTTGCCTAGATTGGAGCATGTCGGCTAGAGGCACATAGGTCAGGTGAGGATGATGGGAGAGATCTTGCAAACTCCCAAGTGGTCATAAACCATCTTTTGTAAGCAGCCTAATGGAAGAGCTCCAGAAAAAAGCACCAATGCCATCTGCCAGGTACAAGTATCCTGGATCCCTCCCAATTGGACTTCAGGCCAGGGCATGGTGTTGCTCTGGTAGATGATCTCCTCCTGACTCTAGAACAGATAAGTGCACCACATTCATCCTGCTGGACACCTGGGCATCATTTGATGCCAGTGATCACCAAATACTCCTGCCCCACTTCCAAGAAGCTGCAGGGGTGAAGGGCAATGCCCTGAAGTGGCTCAGGTCCTTCTCAGCTCCAGCCTAGAGAGTGGTCATGGACAACTGCCCTCTGCCTTCAAAACCCTCATCTGCAGAACTACACAAGGCTCAATCCAATCTCTCTCTCTCGTATTACTCAATATCTAAATGTAGCCATTGGGGGAGCTGGTCAGACAACATGGGTTGAAGAGCCAGCATGATGAGGTGGAGCTGGGTGTTGTCTTCTCCTTTACATCCATCGCAAATAACACTCTCTGTGCCTGCCGGAATCTGGCACTTGGGTAAGAGTGGCTGGCTAAGGGTGAGCCCAGGCTAGACTGACCTCATGCTGGTCTGAAGAGGGAAGAGCTTTGAAGAACTTGCCTCCTGTATCATATGGAAGGCATCTGCTCTCAGATTTCATAGATTCTAAGGCCAGAAGGGACCACTGTGCTCATCTGGTCTGACACCACTCCAGTGGTTACTGGCCAGCAGCCTGCACTGCATCCTCTCAGAGACCTGGCCATGGGGATCCATGCATTCATGATCTCTTGGCTTAGTTACTGCAACTCATGAGATCCACAAATGAACCAAGAGGCCATGGCATAGCCCTAGCTGGTACCAAATGCAGCAGCCTATCTGCTTAGGTAGGTCTCCAGGAGCACATCACCCCAGGCTGCACCCTGCACTGGCATCAGATTTAGTCCAGTTTGAAGTTTCTGTCCTGCTATTTAACCCCCTGATGGAATTCGCCTTAAGTCCCTGAGAGATCAATCACCTCTTCCTCTGGAACCAGGACCTCCAGTGACAGCTCTGGCCCACCAGAACAATGAAATGTGCAACCAATGAGGGAGGCTCACGGGATTTGTGTCCAGACTATGGAACCAACCACTACAAGAGACAAGACCAAGCACAGACTTGCCCGCATTCAGAATACAAAGTAGAATTCAACCCCTTAGCATATCTTTCCCTTGATAACTTCTGCACATAAAGCACCCAACATTCCTTCGCATAAACAACCCCAAACCCTGTGAACCAGCCAGCTTTTTCTTGTATGGGCTGAGAAGGAATAAAGAAAGAGTAAGGTTATTTCTGTTTTTAAATGCTTGGCAGGTGTTGGATACGACAGTAATGGTGGCCAGGCAGGTACCTAGATTGTTCATACTTGCTGTGTGGCTATCTTACTGGCTTCTGCTGGGGCATCTTGCCCATTCTCCCTCCCTTCCTTTGACAGGATTGTGTGGTTATCCTCACCAAACCCTTGCAGCTGTAAGCCTCGCAGCAGCTCCAGCATCTGTTTCTCCCGCCTCATCTTTCTTCCTTTTAGTCTCTTTGTAATGAACAGCACAAAATGGTTAGACAAGGGCAGCAGTAAAATTAGCGATGTGGTAAAGTTCACAGCTCTGCTCATAAATGTAATTTTCAGCGAGACGAAGCATGAGACAAGAGGCCATAAAACTGGAGAAGCAAAGCTGGTGTCTGATTGAAGCTGCAGCTTTGTGCAGAATTGCAAGCAGCCTCTGTCCAGTAGCCGGTTGCCATGGGGACCTTGCAACAGTGGATGTAGCAAATCTCCCCATTCCCAGCTTGTACAGAGTTTAGGATGAAATGGCGCAGCAGGGTAGGCACAGCCACTATTCAGGGCCTGCTAAGGCCCTTCCTCATTAGCAGAAACAGAAGCCCAGGAGATTGTTTTATTTATTAATTTCAAGTGATATACACACGTGAAAAGTTCCCATCCTGAGCTCATGCTGCCTCAGGCAGCCTGTTCTAAACACAATCAATGCAAAAGAATAGATTTAGCTGCATTGCCTGGAATATCTTGTTGGGACAGTTGGTAGGAGAAGAGAGATTTTAAATATCTTACTGAAACATGAAGCTAATTCCTTCATCACCTGCAGGAGGATTTGATGATGATCCCACTCAGGGCCTTGCTGGTCACTGAGGGTACGTCTACACTGCAATTGAAAACCCACAGCTGGCCCATGCCAGCTAACTCAGGCTCATGGGCTCAGACTGTGGGGCTGTTTAATTGCAGTGTAGACATTCTGGCTTGGGCAGCAGCCTGAACTCTAGGACTTTCCCACCTTGCAGGGTCCTAGAGCCCATGCGCCAGCCTAAGCCTGAGTGTCTACACTGCAATTAAACAGTCCCACAGCCTGAGCCCTGGGAGCCTGAGTCAGCTGGCATGAGCCAGCCACAGGGTTTTTAATTGCTATTTACACACACACTGAAACTGACACTGCGCTGCCTGGGAGCAAATGTCTGCACTGCCCACCTTAAGCAATGATCCCATCCACCCCCTACAGTCCTGTTATTCCAAAGGACAGGGATATTAGTGCTTCCTCCTCCTCCTCATCGCTGTAGGTGTTGGGAGTAAATGGAAAGCTTATGCTAAGTGCATCTCTCCCTACATCCTGGAGCTTGCACCTTTGCAAGTGGAGCTTACGCCATGGATCCTAATGTTTGCATGGGACACTGGGCCCATGGAAACACAGAATATAGGAGTTGGTCTGGTCTGTTGAATACTAGCCCCATGGCTTTAGGGCACTGGTCCTGCACCTGTGAAGTCAATGGAAGCTTTGCCATTGACTTCAATGGGTGCAGGATCAGATCCTAGGGAGCAGAGTCTGGATTTCCCCAGCACTGGGTTGCTGCACCACCCAATTCTACTCCACTATGGGTGTTTGAGACTTGGACTCAAATTGATAACATTCCTCAGCAGCTGAAATGGAGGCATTTTTCCTGAGCATGGCCTGTTCCACAGGTACCCTGTGAAATCTTTTCCACATTTCAGAACTTGCTCCCCTATGAGCCAAGATTAAATAGAATATTAATAAATATCCCAGGGGTAGGCAACCTATGGCACAGGTGCCGAAGGTGGCACGCAAGCTGATTTTTCAGTGGCACTCTCAGTGCCTGGGTCCTGGCCACCAATCCGGGGGCCTCTGCATTTTAATTTAATTTTAAATAAAGCTTCTTCAACATTTTGAAACCTTATTTACTTTACATACAACAATAGTTTAGTTATATATTATAGACTTCTACAAAGAGACCTTCTAAAAAGGTTAAAATGTATTACTGGCAAGCGAAACCTTTAGTTAGAGTGGATAAATGAAGACTCGACACACTACTTCTAAAAGATTGCCGACCCCTGGAATATCCATTTTAGTATCATTAATTCAAAGGTAACATTCATTTGCAGTGAAATCCTGGCTCTAGTGCAGTTAACAGGAATTTTGCCATCAGTTTCAGTGGAGCCAGGATTTCACCCTATCTTGAGAAGACATTTGGGGAGTTACAGCCCTGCAACAGGTACAAACATAATCTGCTACAGACAGGCCCACTGACAGCAATTCTGGGCCTCAGGGCAGAACAGTCAACAGAACAGAACAGACCCCCTGCATGGACACAGTCCATCTGACATTTGGGCTGTGCTGGACCTGCACTGGCTGGTGCCCAGCGAGTTGCTGGCTACACTGCTGGGCGGGCTCTTCTGGCATGGCCAGGGCTTCCACATGCCTGCCCGGTAGGGCTACCAACTGTCTAATAGCACAAACCTGAAGACCCTTGCCTTGCCCCTTCTCTGAGACCACGCTCACTCCATCCCTGCCCCCGCATTGCTCCCTCTCCCCTACCCTCACTCACTTTCACCAGGCAAGGGCAGGGGTGTTGGGTATGGGAGGAGGTGTGGGGTGCAGACTCTGGGAGGTAGTTTGGGTGTGGGATGGGGTGTGGGGTTGGGTTCTGAAAGGTAGTTTGGATGCAGGAGGGGGTGTGGGCTCTGGGAGAGAGCTTGGGTGCAGGAGGGGATGCAGGGTTGGGTTCTGGGAGGGAGTTTGGGTGTGGGGTTGGGCTCTAGGAGGGAGTTTGGGTATGGGGTTGGGAGTGGGATGTGGGCTTTGAGAGGGAGCTTGGTTGTGGGGTTGGGCTCTAGGAGGGAGCTTGGGTGTGGGAGGGGGTGCAGGATCTGGGAGGGAGTTTGGATGTAGGAGGGATGAGGGGTCAGGCTCTGGGAGGGAGTTTGAGTGTGGGGTGTTTGCTCTAGGCTGGAGCAGGGGGTTGAGCTGCAAGAGGAGGTCAGGGGGTTGGTGCTTACCTCAGGCAGCTCCCAAAAGCGACTGGCACACCCCTCTAGCAGCGGCTCCTAGGTGGGAGTCTCAGGGGGTCTCTGCATGCCACTGAACACAAGCACTGCCCCTGCAGCTCCCATTGGCCTCAGTTCATGGCCAATGGGAGCTGTGGAGTCAGCACTCAGGGCAGAGGCAGCACACAGAGATCTCCCAGATCCCTGAGCAATTGCCCCTTTTGCCGCCCTCCCCCCGTCGGTGGGCCTGGACACAAATCATCATCACAGAACCCCAGTGACATAAATGCAGGGGATTGGCAATGGGAAGAGGGGGCAAAAATGGGCTGTGCGTGGGAAGGGGGATGATAACTAAAAAATAGCGACGAAATTAAAAACCCAGGTGGGACAAAGACATTTGAAGGCATCTTTTATGCACTGGGAGAGAGGAAAAGACACATTTCTGTGGGGAGAAGGTTCTGACCGCCAGAGCTTCCCACAGCAAATGTACAGTCTAACTGCTGATAGTGGGGTTGTCATAAACAGATAGCTAAGGGTTAATGTCTCTTTCACCTATAAAAGGGTTACAAACAGTGACCTGAAATACCTGACCAGAGGACCAATCAGGAGACAAAATACTTTCAAAACTGGGTGGAGGGAAGTTTGGGTGTGAGTTCTTTGTTCTTTGTCTTGGTTCCGTGACCCTCTTGGCTCTGAGAGTGATCTCTCTGTCTCCAGGCTTTCTAATCTTCTGTTTCCAAGTTGTAAGTAGAAAGATAGTAAGACAATAGGTTTATATTGTTTTTTTGTATTTACCTGTGTGTAGTTGCTGGAATGTTTTAAACTGTATTCTTTTTGGATAAGGCTGTTAATTCATTTTTTCTTTTAAGCAATTGACCCTGTATATTGTCACCTTGATACAGAGACCATTTTTATGTCTTTTTCTTTTTTTTTATATAAAGTTTTGCTTTTGAAGACCTGTTTTTTTTTCCCCCTTGTTGAGGCTCGAGGGAATTGAGTCTGTACTTAACAGGAATAGAGAAGCGGGGGGAAGGGTGGAATCCCTTTGTTTAGATTCAGGGAGCTTGAATCTGTATATCTCTCCAGGAAACCAGGAAGGGAACACCTGGAGGGGAGGAGGGGGAAGGGAAATGGTTTATTCCCCTTTGTTGTGAGACTCAAGGAATCTGAGTCTTGGGGTCCCCCAGGGAAGGTTTTGGGGAGACCACAGTGAGCCAGATACTGGAATTTTCTGGCTGGTGGCAGCGATATCAGATCCAAGCTGGTAATTAAGTTTGGAGGTTTCATGCTAGCTTCTCATGTTCTGAACTCTAAAGTTCAGATCTGAGTAGGAAAGTTATGACAGGGGTCCCTACATAGTAATGGAGTCTGAGCACTGAGATCAGGTGTCCTCCTCTATTATTTCATGGTACTGTAACAGGCTGGCCTGCCCCTTTAATGGGTAGGAGGTCTTGGCAGGACCACCCGGGGGGGGAGGGGAAAGTGGGGCAATTTGCCCCAGGCCTCAGGCCCCACAGGGGCCCCCACGAGAGTTTTTCAGGGCCCCTGGAGCAGGGTCTTTCACTCCTTCCGGGAGCCCCGGAAAACTATCGCGGGGCCCGGGCCCCTGAAGCTTCTTCCACTCTGGGTCTTCTGCAGTCTTCCACAAAACCCTGGGGTGGAAGGACTCCCCGCCGCCAAATTACTGCCGAAGCGGGGGCCCCCCACCACCGAAGACCCCAGGCCCCCTGAATCCTCTGGGCAGCCCTTGGTCTTGGGCTAGTCAGCCCTATTAAATTAGCCTCTTCCTGCTTAATACCAATGATCACCAAATACTCTGCCTGTGCTGAACTTGTGCCAGGGCTGAGCCCCAGCATCTCTAGGTTGGCAGTTCATAGCCCCGGCACCTCTGGGCTGGCTGCGGCAGTTATGAAAGTAAAAAAATTGCTTTAGCCCCATCTCCCCTTTTATTACAAATTAAGCATTACAAGAAGCTGCAGGGGTGAAGGGCAATGCCCTGAAATGGCTCAGGTCCTTCTCAGACCCAACCTACAGGTCTGTCAGGGACAACTGCTCTCCACCTCCAAAGCCCTCATCTGCAGAGCTACAATCTTAAGAGGAAGGAAGCCCAGCAATGAGGAGCCATAGGAGAGCAAAAGGCAGGCAGAGGCCTGTGGAAGGCTCCAGGCAGAAAGGCCTTGGAATGGTTGCTTGGAACAGAGCGAGGAATAACCCAAAGGAGCTGGACAGGCTGAGGGGAGAGATGGAAAAGAGCCTGGGAAGGCAGCGAGTGGGAGAAGGGTGCTTGAAGTTGAAGAAGAGAAGACAGACCCCGTAGGAAGGACGGGCTGGGCCCACTTTGGGACTGGCCTGGGACAGAGTTCATGTTTTGTTTGGTTTAGGTTTTTGATTCCCTTGAGAGGGTGAACTTGTGGTAATAGTTTAGCTGAAGGGCCAAGTCACTGCAGCCAGTCACCGCTACATCTGGAGTAGGCTGAAGATTTTTGAGGGGAAACTGAGGCAGAGTGTGGCAATGCTGGGTCTTGCTCTGAGGTGGTGAGTCGTATACAGGCACCCATCAGTATGCCAGGTGCTTCTCACACAAAACCAGTCCCTGCCCTAAAGAACATACAGTAAAAGGCCCCAATCCTGCAAGTTGCACCATGCAGGTAGGAAGTCAGTGGGGCTCTGGGCAAGTTGTTATAAACAGATGGTTAAAGGTTAATGTCTTTTTTTACCTGTAAAGGGTTAACAAACGGAACCAAAAAAAACACCTGACCAGAGGACCAATCAGGAAACAAGATACTTTCAAATTTTGGTGGAGGGAAGCCTTTGTTTGTAGTTTTGGGTTTTGCTTTGTTCTCTCTAGGCTCTGAGAGTGACCACATGTACCTACAGGCTCTCTAATCTTCTGTTCCAATTTTGTAAGTACAAAAGTAGAAAGACAGTTTAGTCTTTTTAATTGTTTTTCTGTATTTGCAACTGTGTATCTGGCTGGTAGAGTTTTAATGAGTATTTGGGTGAAAGTATTTTAAATTGTATTTCTGCTAGAGAAAGCTTTCTTTCTATTGTCTATAAGCTGAAAGACCCTGTAATATTTACCATCTAAATTACAAAGATAACTTGTATTTTTTTTTCCTTCTTTTTATTAAAAGTTTTGCTTTTTAAGACCTGTTTGATTTTTTCGCCAGTTGAGGCTCAAGGGAATTGAGTCTGTACTCACCAGGGAATTGGTGGGCAGAAGGGAAGGATAAATTTCCTCTTTGTGTTAGATTCACGGAGCTTGAATCTGTATTACCCCTGGGTGAGGGGAAGGAGGAAGGGTGAAGGGGAATCCCTTTGTTTAGATTCACAGAGCTTGAATCTCTCTCTCTCTCCTAGTGTACCCAGGGTGGGGAGAGCTGGGAGGAAGAGAGGAGGAGGAAGGGAAATGGTTTATTCCTCTTTGTTGTGAGACTCAGGGAATCTGGGTCTTGGGGTCCCCAGGGAAGGTTATGGGGGAGACCAGAGTCTATCAGGCGCTCTACCTAAGTCCTGATTGGTGGCAGCATATCAGATCTAAGCTGGTAATTAAGCTTAGGGAAATTCATGCTAGTACCCATATTTTGGACGCTAAGGTTCAAATCTGGGAATTATACTATGACACAAGTGCACTGGTCTGCACTTACCAAACAACTTGCAGGATCAGGACTTAAGTGGTAAACTCGACAGACAAGGGGAATATGGACTATCCCAGGAATGTGAGGAGCTGGGAGTGTCATAGGCTATGGAAATATAGTTGTCTTCTTTCTACCCTCTTCCACTCTCTGTGGGGTTCCCTCCATACTCTTTCTGCGCAATCTCATCTGCTCACACAACTTTACCAATCTTCTTTGTACTGATGAACCACAGATTTACCTTAATCCACTGTCTCATGGTCACTTCAGCTTAATGGGGCAAAACTGGGCTCCATGTCTTTCCGCCTAACCCCTCTCCCCTTCCTCCTTTCTCTGTCACTGTTGATAGAGCACCAGCATCCTCTCTGTAATCCAGGCCTGAAACATGGTCATCTTCAATTGCCCCATCCATCCAGGCTGTGTCCAAAACTTGACACTCCTTTCTCCAGAGCGTCTCTAAGACGAGGCTCTCCTCTCTGTGCAAACAATCCAAATGCTTGTCCAGGACCTCAGCATCTCCTGCCTTGATTATTGTAACCTCCTCTCTGGCCTTCCTGACAATCACATTGTCCCCAATTTAGTCCATTCGAAATGCAGATGCTAAGATCATCTTCCTTGCTTGCAACTCTGACCTTTATTAATCCCTCCACTGGCTCCCCCTTGCATCAGGTTTGAGCTTCTTCTCCTTACCTTCAAGATCCTTCTAAACTTTGTCCCTCCCTCGTTCTCTGCTAGTCTCTTACTGCATATCTCCACCCCCTCCAATCTGCCAACCATGCCAGCTTTGATCACCTATTTATCTGCTTCCTTCACAGCTGGCTTTGTGTTTTCACCTCATCAGATGCCTGCCATGAGGTGACAGACCACTACCTTCTTCTTCCAGTTCACTTGCAGACCCACCTCTGCTGCAATGTCTACAACACACAGGCCACCTCACTGCTCAGAATGGCAGTTGCGGATAGCTGATGTGTATCTGTTAAAAATTGTATGTGTTTTTCTTCCCTCCCTTCACTCTGAAATAGGAGGGATATATGTAGGCTCTTTGTGGCTCTGTATAGCTGTGGATAATGCCTAGCACAATCTGGGTGCTACTGCATATAAATGAACGCCAACTGTGCATCTTAGATTAATCCTGGTAGTTCCATCTTTCTTTTTACTGTAAAACACAGACTCAACTGCTTTTTGGTAGGCGCTGCGGCAGGAGTGCGTCTTTAGGAATGATCCGGATGAGATGCGAGAGGAGGCTTGACAAATATTTTTGGAAGAGGATTCCTGCCAGGAAGAGGCTGAAGGAGCAGGTCTCTAATATATCCATAGCCTGCACTTCAAAGGGCTTTAAGGGATGTCAGGGCCAGGATAGTCAATCCACTGATTTATTGGCAGCTGACATGAAGACAATATGATCAATGTAGTTCAAACCAGCGAGTGAACAGGCTGCTGCTTTCTGAGCATGCTGCAAGGAGCGATGGAGAAGTCCTGCTGAGAGGGAATGACAATAATTGAACCTCATGGCCAGGTGGGCATGTGTTGCTCTTTCAAGGTCATGACAAGATGCTGTAAATCAGGGCAAAGCCTGTGCAAACGGCACAACTGGGAAAACATGAAACACTTTGTTACCTTGTTGTCATGGTGCCTGGGGCTGACAGCGTCCTTGCAAAACACCTAAAAAACATGTCCAAAGCCCTGTGTGGTAAACGGTGCATTTCCCAGCTCCTGTCAGTAATCGGGAGCCTGTGGAGCAGTTTGCACCCTCATACGCCTGCATCAGTGGGAGCATCTGTAGCTTTCTGTTGGAAAAAACCACAACATGGCAAATGATAAGGGAATCCTAGAGATTAGAGCTGGGGAAGTCCTGTTTGATCACTTCTTAGTCCATCCTCTGTGGCCAGTAGCAAGTCTCAAGTGTTGAGCCCCTACCGCATACTGGGACACACTGTAGGGGTATGTCTACACTACAGGATAATTTCGAATTAACGTAAACTGGTTTTATTAAACAGATATTATAAAGTCGATTGCACGCGTCCACACTAGGCACATTAATTCGGTGGTGTGCGTCCATGGTCCGAGGCTAGCATCAATTTCCGGAGTGTTGCACTGTGGGTAGCTATCACTATAACTATCCGGCCAATAACTTCGATTTGCGGCCACACTAACCCTAAATCGATATGTTAATATCGATTTTAGCATTACTCCTCTCGTTGGGGAGGAGTACAGAAATCGATTTTAAGAGCCCTTTAAATCGATTTAAAGTGCATTGTAGTGTGGACGGGTACAGCGTTAAATCAATTTAACGCTGTTAAAATTGGTTTAACAGCGTAGTGTGGACCAGGCCTTGGTTCTGCAATCCTCACTGGCATCAGCAGGAACAAAGCACAGGATCTTCTGCCCCAAACATAGTCATTCCCCTGTTGCTTGAGCTAAAAGTGAATCCTCAGTAGCTGCTGTAGTAGTAGGGCTTATACCTTCCATGGGTCACAGTCAGTAGAAGGCTGTATGACTTCAGGCACTTGAGCAGGTCTAGCATCCTGTCCAGCAAGGGTCTGTTGTGACCTAGGCAGGGCTGGTGCAACCATTTGGGCAAACTAGGCGGCCGCCTAGGGCACCTAGTGGTTGGGGGTGCCTAAAAGCCCCCTCAGGCGAGGAGGTGGAGGTGAGCTGGGTGGGGTGGCGTGCGGAGAGGGTTGCCCACAATAACGAGGGGGGGGGCGCACAGGGGAACCACTCCCTGCTTCAGCTCACCTCCGCTCTGCCTCCTCTGCTAAGCACACAGCCCAGCTCTAAGTCTCCTCCAATCAGTGCTGCAAGCCTGGGCGAGGAGGAGAATTAGAGCAGCGCCGACGTGCTCAGTGAAGGAGGCGGAGCCGAGGTGAGCTGAGGCGGGCTACCCAGGCAGGGTTAGTTTCCGCAGGAGGTTTTCCCAAGCAGGGTTAGCTGCTGGGGGTGGGGGGAAGGCTACCCAGGCAGAGTTAGCTGCCGGGGGAAGGGGGAAGGGGAGAAGTCTCCCCAGGCAGGGTTAGCCGCCGGGAGGGGAAGTATCTCCAGGCAGGGTTAGTTGCCCTGGGGGGGAGAGAGGTTAGCTGTCATGGGGGGGGTATCTGCTGTGGGGGGGGCTCCCCTGGTGGGGGGATGAGTTAGCTGCCGTGGGGGGGGTTAGCTGGGGGGGGTGCAAGGTGGAAGTTTCACCTAGGGCGCGAAACTTCCTTGCACCAGCCCTGGACCCAGGCAGGCTAGCCAGTACATTACACACTCTCTTTGTGTAAGCAGGGTCTGAATGAGCCCTCTCCTGACATATAGTGATGCACTGAGGGAAAAGACTTCAGGAGCAAACCATATTTGCACAGATATGCCTACTCTGCCTTGGAGCGCAGCATGATGGAGTTGCTTTGCCAACATGACCAATTTGGGCTGGTTTTGGATTACAAATCACTCTAGTATTTGAATGCACGGGTAATGAAGTGTTGTTATCCTTTTTTTATGAGCAAAGGGCAGCAGAACTGTGCTTAGCATCCCCTGATTGATGGGGTTACCCTAAACTGAACCTCACTTGCTAAGCAGATGGAGGGGTGCCAAATCCCAATTAAGATGACAGTGGTTGGTTCAACTGTTTTTAGCTGGGGAGGAGGGAGAGATGCTGTTGAAAGAGTTCTAGAGATCATTTGACCTGCTCCTTTCCAGTGTTTAAATGTTGAGCTAATTAGATTCAATTACGAATCTTTATTTCTGGGTAGTGGTTCCTGGTGCTGTTCTCACTGCTGAGCAGGTCTAGGGGCTCAGCCTTAGACTTTGTGTGGGGATAATGTTGCAGCAAAGAAAATACAGAAACTGCACTGGCAGCAAGGTTCTCCATCGCCTGCTGATGTCACTGAGAGCTGAAATCACTCAGAGCTAGGTTAAGTGGTAGAACTTCAGAACATGATGTTCAGTGGGTGGTGGCAGCCAGCTGTGACAGAGAATGGCAGCCAGAGCCGTTCCTTGGGTACAGTGAATTGGAGCGACTGCCACTGGCCCAGCGCTTTGATAAAATCGTGAGGAGGCAGGCAGTGAGGTGAGGCAGACGGGCAAGCGGAGTGATGAGGCGAACAGGAAGGTAAGCGGCAGGGGGTGTGAGGAAGAGCCCCCTACCAGAACCTCCCTTTCCCCCCAGTGCCTCCTGCCCACTGGCAGGCCCCACCGATCAACACCTCCCCCTCTCAGCACCTACTACCTGCTGCAGATCAGATGTTTTGCAGCGTCAGGAGGCCCTGGGAGGAAGGGAAGAGGAGCAAGGGCACAGTGTGCTCAGAGGAAGGGGGCAGAACTGGGCGGGGAAGAGGTGGTGGGGCATTGAGAGAAGGGGTGGAGTAGAGGCAGAGCCTGGGGGGAGCACCCCCCCGGCACATTAGAAACTTGGCACCTATGTCCTGGGCCTTGCTTCTCCTTAGAGACAGCCCTGATGGCAGATATCAACAGAGAGAGAGGGGCAGCTGTGAGCCAGCTGCAGTGATAGCAGCAGTAGAGGCGCTGATCAACAACCCGTCACCCCCACTTCCCCCAGGGTGGGAGATGAACTGCTGTGAACGCACCGTTGAATGCTAGGTCTTTGCTAACCAAGGACAGCCAACTGTGAGCTGGGCGCAGCACAGAGAGTGGGGAGTGGTGTGTTAAGGAACATTTATTTGTCAGACTTTCACACCACAAGGTGAGAAACAGGCAAAGGACACTGCCCAACACACAGTGGGATGGGTGTTTGCCTATGCTCATGTGCTTTTGAATCACAGTGGTGGTGTTCTCCCAAATTAAAGTTGGGTCCCCTTTTTCCTTGTTCTCTCTCATTAAACACAGATTCAGTGCTTGCGAGGTAGGAAGTATTGCCTCTTAGGGCTGGTCTACACTACGGGGGAAAATCGATCTCAGATACGCAACTTCAGCTACGTGAATAACGTAGCTGAAGTTGAAGTATCTAAGATCGAATTACTCACCTTCCTCATGGCGCAGGATCAATGTCCGCGGCTCCCCATGTCGACTCTGCAACTCCATTGGGGTTGGGGGAGTTCCAGAATCGATATAAGAGCGTTCGGGGATTGATATATCTCGTCTAGATGAGATGCGATATATTGATCCCCGAGCAATCGATTGCTACCAGCCGATACGGCGGGTAGTGAAGATGTAGCCTTAGAGATGCCCGGGGTGGTATTAAGTTTTCCCAGATTACTGCGGGGGCTGAGCCGGTTCTATTTTGTATCGTAAAGAGAAACCCCTAGATATTGAACCTGGCCATTGTTGCTGCCAACTCCACTTGGCAGAAGGGTTACAGTTGTTTAGACAACATTCATTCCTGAGCATACAGGAGTCACAGTTTAGACCAGCCACTGGGCACCAGTTGTGGCAATTCACAGAATTGCATGGTGGTTCTTTATCCTGCACCTGCATCCTGTACCTCCCCAATGGAGACTCCTTGACTGGGATTTCTTTGACTTATTTTGTAGCAACAGTGGCACTTTCTGCCTCCTGGTCTGCTGATGAATTTATCTGAGCAGGTACACTTGGGAAGCCTATAAACAACCCATGGACTGGCTTTGAGGGGAGGGGAATTCCTGTATTAAGATCCTGTATTGACTCTGGAGTGAAGGACTGGGTGACTTAAGGACTGTGTTTCCTCTCTAGCCACTGTGATTCTGTGAACTCATTTCAGTGATGGGGCAGTGAGCAATTCTGCTTTACATTCTGGTACATTCCCAGTGATTAAAGCCTGTTTATTCCTTATCTGAACTGATAATGAAGGTGGATGTGAGGTTAGGCTGAATACTTGATCCTGGACCGCCTAGTATATTGCTTTGTCATCACTTTCCTTTTGAGGCTAAATCCTGCTGTCCCTTTAAGAAAGCGCTTCACCATGAGGAAAACAAATACATTCCCCATGTGTGTACACAGATACTCACCTGGAATACTGGGTTCAGCTTTGGTATCACTCTCTCAAAAAGGATACAGCAGAAATAAAAGGGGTTCAAATTAGAACAGAAGTCCCCAGACTGTGGGATGCACCTCCTAGGGGAGGGCACACAGGAACGTTCAGGGAGGCATGGCTGAGACCCATGCAAGCCCCCATGGAGGAACGGGTAGGGAATGGCATCCAGGTCCACTCCTGGCCTCAGCACCGGCTGCTGGCCCCATGCCCAGGGTACCACTTTCAGCCTTGACCTCATCCCCAGCTGTGGCCCCAGCCTTGGCCCCCTTAACCTTGTCAGCATCCCCCTTCTACCCCCACACTCCCAGCCCCAGCTCTGGGGCGAGGAGGAATGACCCTGAAAAGTTTAAGAAAAGAACCACTGGACTAGAGGGATGATGGTCATTAGAGGTCTTGGGCCAGATTTACAAATGTATTTAGGCACCTAAAGATGCAGCTAGGTCCCTTGTGATATTTTCAAAAACACCTAAGCAGATTAGGTGCCTAACTCCCATTGAAATCAATCTGCTTTTGAAAATTCAACCAGACATTTATCTGAATATTTAGGCACCTAAATACCTTTGAAAATCTGGCTCCTGTATTCTAACTTTGGCTGTACTTTTCATTCCAATACAGTTTTTGAAGCTGGGTGATCATGAAAGACTGTCATGACCTCGTGCGTGTGGGAGTCACAGGGTAACTGGCCCTTTAAGGGAAACAGGTTAGACTTACCTTTGCCATAATTAACTGCATCCCAGCCTGAGGGAGCAGGACTAATGGGATCAGCATGGAGAACAACATCTGGGCCTCATTAAATAAAATTAAGAGGCCTGAGAGAAAACATGAGGAGGCAGCTGTGGGAGTGACCCTGCAGGGAGCAGGTTAGGTTGCTGTGGAAGACCCTGAGATAGGGCCTGTAAAAGAAGCAAGGAAGGCTCTGGGAGAAGTTGCTGCTGTCCAGGAGGAGGTGAAGCCATGGGAATCCTGTCAGGAAGAAAAGAACCTCCAGGGAGAAGGTCCCAGGAGAGCTCTCAGCTAAAAGAAGCAAAGATGAGCTTTGGGGGAATAGGGGTGGAGAGCAGCAAACTTCAGTGAATCATTGATTGAGAGAGGGACAACAGGGAAGGCATCCAGGGATCAGCTCTCTACAACTGACCTGGAAGGACTTTAAGGTAACCCTGATGGGACAAGAGCTGAGACTTATAGACTCATAGACTCTAGGACTGGAAGGGACCTCGAGAGGTCATCGAGTCCAGTCCCCTGCCCTCATGGCAGGACCAAATACTGTCTAGACCATCCCTAATAGACATTTATCTAATCTACTCTTAAATACCTCCAGAGATGGAGATTCCACAACTTCCCTAGGCAATCTATTCCAGTGTTTAACTACCCTGACAGTTAGGAACTTTTTCCTAATGTCCAACCTAAATCTCCCTTGCTGCAGTTTAAGCCCATTGCTTCTTGTTCTATCATTGGAGGCTAAGGTGAACAAGTTTTCTCCTTCCTCCTGATGACACCCTTTTAGATACCTGAAAACTGCTATCATGTCCCCTCTCAGTCTTCTCTTTTCCAAACTAAACAAACCCAATTCCTTCAGCCTTCCTTCATAGGTCATGTTCTCAAGACCTTTAATCATTCTCGTTGCTCTTCTCTGGACCCTCTCCAGTTTCTCCACATCTTTCTTGAAATGCGGTGCCCAGAACTGGACACAATACTCCAGTTGAGGCCTAACCAGTGCAGAGTAAAGCGGAAGAATGACTTCTCGTGTCTTGTTTACAACACACCCGTTAATGCATCCCAGAATCACGTTTGCTTTTTTTGCAACAGTATCACACTGTTGACTCATATTAAGCTTGTGGTCTACTATGACCCCTAGATCTCTTTCTGCCATACTCCTTCCTAGACAGTCTCTTCCCATTCTGTATGTGTGAAACTGATTGTTCCTTCCTAAGTGGAGCACTTTGCATTTATCTTTATTGAACTTCATCCTGTTTACCTCAGACCATTTCTCCAATTTGTCCAGATCATTTTGAATTTTGACCCTGTCCTCCAAAGCAGTTGCAATCCCTCCCAGTTTTGTATCGTCCGCAAACTTAATAAGCGTACTTTCTATGCCAACATCTAAATCGTTGATGAAGATATTGAACAGAACCAGTCCAAAAACAGACCCCTGCGGAACCCCACTTGTTATACCTTTCCAGCAGGATTGGGAGCCATTAATAACTACTCTCTGAGTATGGTTATCCAGCCAGTTATGCACCCACCTTATAGTATCCCCATCTAAATTGTACTTTCCTAGTTTATCCATAAGAATATCATGCGAGACCATATCAAATGCCTTACTAAAGTCTAGGTATATCACATCCACCGCTTCTCCCTTATCCACAAGGCTAGTTATCCTATCAAAGAATACTATCAGATTAGTTTGACACGATTTGTTCTTTACAAATCCATGCTGGCTATTCCCTATCACCTTACCACCTTCCAAGTGTTTGCAGATGATTTCTTTAATTACCTGCTCCATTATCTTCCCTGGCACAGAAGTTAAACTAACTGGTCTGTAGTTTCCTGGGTTGTTTTTATTTCCCTTTTTATAGATGGGCACTATATTTGCCCCCTTCCAGTCTTCTGGAATCTCCCCCGTCTCCCATGATTTTCCAAAGATAATAGCTAGAGGCTCAGATACCTCCTCTATTAACTCCTTGAGTATTCTAGGATGCATTTCATCAGGCCCTGGTGACTTGCAGGTATCTAACTTTTCTAAGTGATTTTTTACTTGCTCTTTTTTTATTTTATCTTCTAAACCTACCCTCTTCCCGTAAGCATTCACTATATTAGACATTCCTTCAGACTTCTCAGCGAAGACCGAAACAAAGAAGTCATTAAGCATCTCTGCCATTTCCAAGTCTCCTGGTACTGTTTCCCCCTCCTCACTGAGCAGTGGGCCTACCCTGTCCTTGGTCTTCCTCTTGCTTCTAATGTATTGATAAAAAGTCTTCTTGTTTCCCTTTATTCCCATAGCTAGTTTGAGCTCATTTTGTGCCTTTGCCTTTCTAATCTTGCCTCTGCATTCCTGTGTTATTTGCCTATATTCGTCCTTTGTAATCTGACCTAGTTTCCATTTTTTATATGACGCCTTTTTATTTTGTAGGTCATGCAAGATCTCGTGGCTAAGCCAAGGTGGTCTTTTGCCACATTTTCTATCTTTCCTAACCATCGGAATAGCTTGCTTTTGGGCCCTTACTAGCGTCCCTTTGAAAAACTGTCAACTCTCCTCAGTTGTTTTTCCCCTCAGTCTTGATTCCCATGGGACCTTACCTATCAGCTCTCTGAGCTTACCAAAATCCGCCTTCCTGAAATCCATTGTCTCTATTTTGCTGTACTCCTTTCTACCCTTCCTTAGAATTGCAAACTCTATGATTTCATGATCACTTTCACCCAAGCTTCCTTCTACTTTCAAATTCTCAACGAGTTCCTCCCTATTTGTTAAAATCAAGTCTAGAACAGCTTCCCCCCTAGTAGCTTTTTCAACTTTCTGAAATAAAAAGTTGTCTGCAATGCAATCCAGGAACTTATTGGATAGTCTATGCCCCGCGGTGTTATTTTCCCAACATATATCTGGATAGTTGAAGTCCCCCATTACCACCAAATCTTGGGCTTTGGATGATTTTGTTAGTTGTTTGAAAAAAGCCTCATCCACCTCTTCCACCTGATTAGGTGGCCTGTAGTAGACTCCCAGCACGACATCACCCTTGTTTTTTACCCCTTTTAGCCTAACCCAGAGACTCTCAACACTTCCATCTCCTATGTCCATCTCCACCTCAGTCCAAGTGTGTACATTTTTAATATATAAGGCAACACCTCCTCCCTTTTTCCCCTGTCTATCCTTCCTGAGCAAACTATACCCATCCACGCCAACATTCCAGTCGTGTGTATTATCCCACCAAGTTTCAGTAATGCCAACAATGTCATAGTTGTATTTATTTATTAGCACTTCCAGTTCTTCCTGCTTATTACCCATACTTCTTGCATTTGTATATAGGCATCTAAGATACCAGTCTGATCTTGCCTCCCAGCTTTGCCCTGACCCTCATTTCTCTCTGCCATTATAGCCCGTGCCCCCTCCTGTTTCCAACCCATCTCCCAGGTCTTGTTCCCCACTTACCTGTGGGGTTTGCTCACCTGTCCCCATCGAACCTAGTTTAAAGCCCTCCTTACTAGGTTAGCCAGTCTGTGCGCAAATAAGGCCTTTCCCCTCCTCGAAAGGTGAACGCCATCTGTGCCTAGCAGTCCTTCCTTGAATAGCATCCCGTGGTCGAGGAAGCCAAAGCCCTCCTGGTGACACCATCTTTGCAGCCAGGCATTCACCTCCACGATGCATCTGTCTCTTCCCGAGCCCCTACCTTCGACAGGAAGAATCGAAGAGAATACCACCTGCGCTCCAAACTCCTTAACCCGTACTCCCAGAGCCCTGTAGTCACTTTTGATCTGCTCAGTGTCACTCCTCACAGTATCATTTGTGCCCACATGGATGAGTAGCATGGGGTAGTAGTCAGAAGGCCGGATAATCCTCGACAATGCCTCTGTAACATCTCGGATACGGGCCCCTGGCAGGCAGCATACCTCCTAGGATGAACGGTCAGGGAGACAGATGGGTGTCTCCATCCCCCGCAGCAGAGAGTCTCCAACCACCACTACCCTACGTTTCTTATTATCAGTGGTGGCAGCAGACCTCCCAGCCTTAGGGGTACGAGGCTTCGCCTCCTTAACTGTTGGAGGTGATTCCTTCTCTCCTGTATCAAGAAGAGCATAACGGTTATCTATTACCATAGCAGGAGGGTTCGCAGCAGGGGTGGAGCACTGCCTGCTGCCAGAAGTAACCAGCTGCCAGTGTCCACCCTGAGCCATCTCCTCCTCCCCTGGTGTGTCAGTAGTCCTGTGAACTGGGACAGCTATGTCAGCTGTCTCCACATGGATACTGTCCAGGAATTGCTCATGGATACGGATGTTCCTCAGCCTAGCCACTTCCTCCTGTATCTCTCCCACCTGCTGCCTGAGAGATTCCACCAGTAGGCACCTTTCACATTGGATGCCACCCCCAGCCTGGATATCAGTAAGAGGAAATTGCAAGTTACAGTCTTTGCAAGCCCACACCAGAATCTGGGTAAAAGCATCCATACTTTGGTGCTTTGTCTGGCTACAGGCGCAGGTGGAGGAGACAGAAGCAGTGCTGCCACAGGTGTTGCGGGTCCTCCTCACCATCTTAAGCCTCCCTCTGTCAAACTCTCTCAAATTCCCGTCTGCAGCTCCCTGTCTGCTCTGCTTTAAACAGAAAGGTTTTGGATGTGGCTTGGTTTATAGGTTCAGGGGACCAATGGGTCACCAATGAGACCGACAAGGGACCCCCACTCCCTTCCTACTCCCCTTCCAAACTCCCTTGCGAAACTCCCTGTTAGCAGCTCCTGTTCGCTAAGCTCCCAGAGGGCAGGCTGAATAAGAGCCCAAGAGGGGTGGAAATGTGGTGTGTTTAGATGTTTTGTTCAGTTGGACCTTTTTACCCTGAAAGGTGACTGAACTGGCTGGAGGGCTATGGCATGGAAAATGCAGACTTTAACAGAACCAGCACAGCAGGAATAAGGGTTGCTAGAGGAGAAGGACCCCAGAAGTGCCATGCTCTGAAGCCAGGGGTTGGCTCTGGTGGTAAGTTCACCCTATCTCAGTGCCTATATCAGGGGTCTGTTTTTTTAAAATTGAGCCCTCGTGTTTTTTAAATAACAAAAGGTCTCAATTGTGAGCTGGCCTATGTGCTCTGGCAGTGTAGTGAGGGGGCTACCTGCACTGTGGGCCAGCTTGTGGTGGGAAAGGTAGCCTTCGTGGTGCTGCTACTCACCTTCTCACGCAGGTGGGTTGGGCCAGTCATGGGCAGGCAAGGATGAGGAATAGGTGGAGCCTTGGCATCGGGGAAAGTAAGCTGCCCTGGGAAAAAGCCATGGTGCCGTTTATTTTGCCCAGTGGGAAGCAGGGTCTGAGTTGTGACTGGCTAAGCAGTTACTGCCTCTTAGTCTGGGCAGATTGCAAGAGGCCCATCTCTCCCTAGATGTTTACAATAAACTTAGGGCAGGTTAGGTGGTTTCAGGAGAAAAGTGATGCTGTTTGTAATGATGGATTTGATGTCCTGGTTCTGTTGTTATGGGAACATTAGAAACACATTCATGGATTAAGGAAATCTAGATGGGATTGTAAAGCATTTCTTACCTTTTTAAAGAAAGTACTTTCCAGTTTGCATCTTCTCAGATGGCTCCAAAATAATCTCTTTGTTTGATTTTGGCACAGTCCATCCAAACTATTACCTTTTGCCCTGAATGCTTGCATTTTGGAGAACTGAAATACTTCCCTGTTTGCAAATGATTTTTATTCTGAGGTTGAGCCAGCTATTGATATAGCTAAAATCCATAGCCACAGAAATGGGCTGAAAGTTCAAACAGCTGAATAGACTTCATGCATGGCTTGCTGTTGCAGCTGAATATCTTAAGGAAAACAAACTCACTGGCTGTCCTTAGAATAATCCCTCAACAATAGCCTCTGCTTAGAAAGGAATTTCTGAGTTGATCTGAAGGAAGCATGGTACCGCAGGGTCGCAGATGATATTATTGGCATCTGTCTAGCTCTATTGTTATCCTGGGGGTTATAGAGAAACCTGAATCGGTGTTGTGTCCTTATATGACCCTCATTCCCTAGTGTGGCCTGTAGGTATTGTATTTTTATCAGTTTGTCCCCAGGGGTTCTTGCCTCCAGTCTTGTAAGATTTCTTCTGTTAATCCAACCCTATCAAGGTATGTCAGCAGTTGAAGTGAGCAACCAGATTTCCTCTATAGATTTCATGCAGAACATCAGTGCTTTTGCCAACAATACTTGATCCTTAGCAGAGAGTGGTGCTGTTCTCAATGTGCTACAGTTATTGTAGAGGTGGCACTTCAATTGTAAGCCTCTTTCCAGTGGCTTATCTCTTTTGGAAAGATTACCCTTCGGGCTGCATTTTCTCCTGCTTGTTCTTAGGCCAAAGATGGTGTGTCTTGTAAAGTTTGATTAAAAATTGGCTGGGCTGGCTTTTGAGTTATTCAAAGAGGAGGAAAGTGTCTTCACCACAGACATTTTCCAGATGCTTCTTTTCCTTCCTGTCCTTGGTAGGGTAACTCCAGTGAATTCCTTGCCAGCTCCATTTTCCTCACTGAGGCCAAGCGCCTTAGTCCTGTTTGAAGCAATGTGGTTTATAACTAACAGAATCATCTGACAGCAGCACCCAGAGCACACTCACCATGTTACTGGCCTTTGCAAGGCACGAGCGCCAGAGACTGCAGTGCCCTGAGCCTGTGAGAGAGCCTGGTGAGTCTCCTGCCCTATGCTTGCAGGCGCTCAGTAGTGCCACAAGTCCAGCCAGCACTGTTTCACTCTCCACAGCATCCTCCCCCACATGGCTCAGGGCTGGAGCCCCTCACGGGGGATTTAATGAAGAGCAGGACTGGGCTCTTTGTGTTGTTCCGTAAGTTCAAAATGGCCTTGACAAGCCCTTGAGGCACTGCCTGTGGAGAGACTGCAGCCTTCTCTGTGCCCATGACCTTGCGCCCTGGCTGGTACCTTGTTTGTGGTTCCCTCTCCTGAGGGTGCCAAACAGCAACTCCACTAAAGAAAGCTCTAAACCCAGTTGTCTTTGCTTGCAGTGAAGTTTCGGTACCAGTGGTACAGAAACAGAGGGAAAATGCTCAAGGACAAGTGAAATCACTCACTCCGCAGCCTACAGGAGTCCTCTGGACAGCACTGTTAAGCTGCCACAGAGTTTAGCTACAAATATTAACCTCCCTGAGGGGAAATGGTCATTTCTCCCTCAGCCTGAAACTGTACATCTGGCCCCCTGACACATCTGTGTGTCTCAGTTACGTGAGCCAGAGAGTGACTGAACTTCCCTCCACCTTTTCCCTGGGATCCCCAAGCCTTTTACCACACTGGTTGTTCCCCAACAGTTATTCCCATCCCACTACTTTTCATCTCCCTTCTATCTAATCTGAGTGCCGAGTCCTTAGAGTGGGGTTAGCAGTCAGTGCATGTGGCTTCTGGAACACTGAGCTCTTTGTGTTCCAGCTCCCTAAGTGACCGAAAGTGATAGCAGAAAAAGCTGACTGAACTCAGTCGCCCTGATTTTGTCACTCACAAAGTAATTGCTGTGGCTCACATCCAGGCTAATGTTGTACTTAGAATCAGAGAATCACAGTCCAACCCCTTGCCAAGATGCCGGATTTGTTGTGTCTAAACCATCCAAGACAGGCTCCTTTTGAAAACCTGAAGGAAAGCAGGAGACTAAAATCCTACATACTTACCCATTTTATAGATGGTGCGGTTGATCTAAGTAAAGGATACGGATCTGGGTTGTTTAATCCTTGACTGAACCCTGGCATAGAGAGATGGTAGCCAGGCCTTGGGGTGGGGAAGAGATAGGGAAGAGCTTGGTGAATGGTTTGAGAGGGGTAAGCTATGAGCTACAGGGACTCGATCTGTAACAGGGAAAATCAACGCTATACCACTGGGAAGCTACAAATCCAGTCTCTTCTTCTCCCTGACTTTTTCCTCCTTGTAGCCTGCCTTTCCCTCTTTTGCCTTCTGTTTTCTTTCTCTCTTCCCTTCCTCCCTTTCTGTTTATTTCTTCTGCTCTCCCAACCTCCTCCACAGGATATCCACCAGGCTGAGCACAGTGGAACATGTGTGGGGAAACCAGGAAGGCCTGATGGGTCACAGGCCACCAGAGTAAGCATGGCACAGAGGTCATAGGCTTGAGGAGTGGGGAAACTGGACTCGGATTGTGGAACTGAGGGTATCTGAAGACTTGTCGGGGAAACTCTAAGTGGTTTACAATTTACCAAGGGTTGTGGTGGATTCTCTATCACTGACAATTTTTAAATTAAGATTGGATCTTTTTGAAAGGGTATGCTCTAGAAATCATTTTGGGGAAGTTCTCTGGCCTGTGTTACATAGGAAGTCAGGCTATATGGTCACAGTTGTCCTTTTGGTCTTGGACTCTGGTATTGGAGTAGGGTGACCAGATAGCAAGTGTGAAAAATCATGACAGGGGGTGGAGGGTAATAGGAGCCTATATAAGAGAGAGCCTCAAAAATCAGGACTATGCCTATAAAATCAGGACATGTGGTCAACCCTATATTGAAGGGATTCATTGGAAGGGAATCCAAGGTCTTTCCATAGAGGATCAGGGATGGGGACTGCGATCTTGTCAGAAGAGATCGAGAATGGGATCACAGAGTCAGGAAAACAGGTGTGGTTTGACACTTGTGGGTTGAGTGCTGGAAGAACAGCCTCTCTATGGGTGTCTGGCCTCAGTTTATAGTTTTTGTCCCTCTAAAAGGCACAGTATGGGGAAGGCAGCCTCAGAGCCCATGTCATTTGAATTCATTGTCTGATCATCTGAGGATTTGTGTGGCTCTTTTCTGCATTCCCTCCTATCTGGCAATGAGGATTATTATTGGTTGAGTGCTGCTAATGTGCTTGGTGCTGAACAGAACAAATTTGAGATGGGTCTTGCCCCCAGGGACTTTGTCAAGCCAGGACCAAGATACCAACTTCCACATAGTCATATGGTGCCAGAATTCTGTGCTGAATGGAAAACAATGAGAAGCACATGTGCCATGAGTTGTCATCCAATGCTAATTACTGTTACTTCAAATCCAAATACTGCCCAAATCGCTTGCCTCTCTGAGATGACTTGTGGTTCAGACGCGACAGTTCAGCCTTTTTCTAGTTATTTAAGAGAATAATAATGCTTAAAATGTGTGGTGGGGGATGGGCTCCTATTCATGCTTGCTGAGCTGAATTTGCCTAAACTTTCCCCAAAACATTCCCTTGGGGTCTGACACCAGGCATGAGATGTTTCCAGTTTTGAAAGTTAGAAGTCACTGGCTACGGGGTTTGTGATGAGAACATGGTCTGAGTTTTACCTGTGGCAAGGCTGGATGTCAGGCACCAGATATGCGGGGGTGACTATCTTGGGCGCTTGCTCTCCTCCAGGGAACGATGCTTTCAAAGCCAGAAGAACGCACACCCTTCCTAACTAAAACACAAAGGGCTTCGTATGGGTGTCCAGGAGGTCCGAAGGTGAAACATGTGCCCCTTGGCAAGATGGGAACTTTGTGGGGCAGAATGCAGTCTCTAGGAGCACCCATGTAGCCCCCGTTGCCCTTGCTGTCCGCTGTGAAGTGACCGAGGTGAAGTGGGTAAGATCCTTATGGAGCTCATGCAGCTGCCTCTTGATATCTTATTCCTCATCCTGCTGCTTGTCTTTCATCTCAGGCTTCAGCAATGTTGTAAAGCTTAATTTCCAGAGACTTGCCTCCTGCCAATAGCTTGAGTTAGGAGCTCCCCAGGGCTCTGTCTCTCAGACTCTAAAGAAGATTTATTCAGCTATTAGACAGCGGGGGACCTGCTTTCAGGTAGGTGAGGGCAACTGCAGGTTGTCCCAGTCTCAGCTGGGGTCAGATAAATTTGTGCACACAAGGAGCTGGACACAGAGCAGTGGCACCAGTGGGAGTGCACACCTCCAGGGGAGGGGAGTGCCTTTATCAGTGTGAAGAACTATCCCACTTGATAGTGCAGGTTAGGCCATGGTATTCTTGAGCACCTCATGGCCAGGAAAATACCAACAAACCGGAGGGAACGCAGAAAAGATCTGGACAAATTATTAAGGAACAGAAATACTGCAGAACAGATCACTTAGGGAATTGAAAGGATGAAGGTCACTAGTTCAAAGCTGGCTCAGGTAGGCAGAAGCTTCCTCTTAGTCATCTGCCCTCCAAACACAGTAGTCTTTACATTGTTAATTTCTTCCTACTTTCCAGACCTCTAGGGGCCAATCAGCGCAAATCGAAGTCAACAGTACTGACTGTGCGGGTGTTGGATCAGGGCCCTCCATTTCTTTCATTGCCCTTCTTGGGGCATCAGAAGTGAACAGTTATTCCAGATGAGGGCATACCATTGATATATCGTCCCAGACAAAAATGACATTTAAAATAGAGTGAAGGTGGAGACTACCTATCTGTAATTTAGGGTCAAATATGTTAAAGGGCTGTTGTAATTATCTCGCCCCCAGACGTGTTAAACCCAGGAAATTCACAGTTAGGGTTAAACTTAAAAGAAGTCCAAACATGTTAAGGTACGGAAATGCACAATGAGGACATCCAACCAATCTTGACTCTCCCTGCTATAGGCTCTTCCAGCTTCTCATTGAGTTAAAGCTCACTGCAATCCTCTGCATAGGGTACATTGAAATACATATTTTTATTTAATGGTCATTTTCCCTAGTTCTTCATAATTCAAGTTTCTCCTTCAGCAGAAATTTCAACTCTACCCTGCAGAGACATCATGGAAATACCACGTGATTATGATAAGGTATGTTAGTGTTTGTGGAGCCAGATTAGAACAAACTGATTTTTTAAATCATATTTGGGTTTGGTTTGGTTTTCTTGGTTTTTCCCTTTCATGGAGTCACTGCACTTGTTTTTTTTCTCTAATTATATATTTTTTGTGCATTCTGGCTGCTTTCTGCTGTTCCAAAGTAGGGTAAAGCAGCCAGAGAATACAGGCCAGCTAGAATGGGGTTACTGCTGCTTTGTTCTGCTAGAGCAGGAGTTGGCAACCTTTCAGAAATGATGTGCTGAGTCTTCATTTATTCACTCGAATTTAAGATTTCGCGTGCCAGTAATACATTTTAACGTTTTTAGAAGGTCTCTTTCTGTAGGTCTATAATATATAACTAAACTATTGTTGTATGTAAAATAAATAAGGTTTTTAAAATGTTTAAGAAGCTTCATTTAAAATTTAAATTAAAATCCAGAGCCCCCTGGACTGGTGGCCAGAACCCAGGCAGTGTGAATGCCACTGAAAATCAGCTCGCGTGCTGCCTTCAGCACACGTGCCATAGGTTGCCTACCCTTGTGCTAGAGCAATGCAAAACAGCCAGTGTGTAGACTGCGGTTTCCCCTTCCCTCTTGGCCTCCAAATCCCCCTTGTCTTTTGCACTCCCTACGTGCACACACCCACTCTAACATTCCCACGACTACTGGCACTTCCCTACTTTTCCTGTGTGTGTATTCATGTGCACATATCCATATGTGCGCACACCATTTTCCTGTAAGGCCCCTATTTTCTCCTTGTCAAGGATCCACAGGATTTGTCCTATGCCCCAGCTTTTGAACAGTCCCTTGGAGGAATCCCTTCAGTGTGCCAGGCTCCCAAGTGGTTCCACTCTCCTTCAGGGTAGGCTATGAGACCTCAACATCTCCAAGACTGAGCCTCTGGGCTCCAGCACTTGTTTCACACCATGAGTTCTGTTCAGCGAGTCCAACTGAGACAGACTCCTGTTCAGAGACTTGTACCTCAGCAAGTATTTGCAATGACACCAGGCAACCTTTTCAAAACAGAGTAGGATATGTTAGTGAACTGGAATACAGCATCTAGCAGTCGTTGATTAGCATAGAGAAGCAAAAGTGAAGACAGTTCAGATTGGCCAATCTCCCAACTCTACCCAGACAAGCTGCCGTAGAATCCATTTTGGCTCTGTCTCTCTCTGTTAGTCCCAGATGAGTGCTCTTATGTCTCTCCCAAAGATCAGCTCTCATTCCAGCATCCTTTCATCTTTTGGTCCATTGTCTTCCTCCTGCAGACTTATGCTAAGTTCACATGTTCTGCCTGCCAGAGTTTCCCATAAATCAGTTGTTCAGTCCTTGGGATTCTCATTGTCTTTCTGGATCCTCCATTGAGATGCATCCGTTTCAGCCAATCCCCTCCTATCTCGATCTGGTGCAATGGGTGGCCTTTGAAAGACTGATGGTCTTTGTGTGCTGTTATTTTTCATAATTGAACATTTATCTGCCACAAAGACTTGCTCTCTTTCAAAATGGCCTTCATCTCCCACTGTTCTTGATGGGACTGAAGCCCCAGTGGCCCTCAGGAAGACTGTGGCTCCCTGTGCTGTGTGGTGGCAGAGACACTTAATCTCATGGACAATGAGAGCCTTCTCAAAATGGCTGCTGTGGCATCAGTCCCATAGAATAATGGGAGATAGGGGAGTATTTTGAAAGGAGGCAGTTCTTTGTGGAATTCTCTGTAGCAAAATGTTGTATCCTTCAGCCTCTGCAGGAGGAGACATTTTTCATTATGAGAAACAATTGGGTGAAATGACCATTAATCCCCAAAGAGAAATATTCAAATGTATACAAGATTTTAGTGAGTTTTAACTACAGTTAAAGTTTGAGCAGTCTATGCTGAGAATATCGGGGGCAAAGTAAATTCTGACACTGGGTACTACATGTCTTAGAGAACACATAGTTTAATTCCTAAACTAACAAAATGACTTCATAAATGGTCAGGAATGTCATTCTGTACTCAGAGTTCACAGTGTAATTTGCAGAGGGCTACATGAATTTTTCATACATAACGGGTTGAATCCCTGCTCTAAGTGCAAAACTCAAATCAAACCCCCTACCTCTGGAATCATTACTGATGCCTCCATAAGAATGGAAATGTCATATTTTTGTTGCTATTCTCTATCCGTTTCTCAGTACAATCTACCACTATGTTTGCACTTTTGGCCATTCCTGTGCATTAAACAGATCAGTTTCACTGTATTCTCCACAATGAGACACAGGTCTTTTTCCCCTCGAATGATTACCGTTAATCTAGAGTTCATTAGAATATACAAATAGTTCAGATTATTCCTCCCCAGGTGTGCATCACCTTGCATTTGTCCACACTGACAGGGCCGGTGCAAGGATGTGTTTTGCCCTAGGCAAAACTTCCACCTTGTGCTCTCCCCTGTCCCCGAGCCTTGCAGCAGCTCCCCCCCACCCCAGGGAGCCGTGCAGCAGCTCCCCATCCCAGCTCACCTCTGCTCCACCCCCTCCCCGAACCCTGCGGCAGCTCCCCCCACACCCTGAGGTGCCCCCCCATGGCAGCTCCCCTCCCTCCCCCCCCCGGGGAGCCGTGCGGCAGTTACCTGCCCCAGCTCACCCCTGCTCCGCCTCCTCCCGGAGCATGCTGTCGCTGCTTCACTTCTTCAGTCTCCCAGGCTTGCGGCGCCTAAGCTGATTGGCACTGCAAGCCTGGGAGGCGGGAGAAGTGAAGCAGCAATGGCGTGCTCGGGGAGGAGGCGGAGCAGGGATGAGCTGGGACGGGGAGTTCCCCTGCGTGCTGCCCCCCCTTACTTGCTGCAGGCGGCCCTCCCTGTGCCCCCCCGCCCCAGCTCCCTCTGCCTAAATGCCAGCAGTGACCAGGGCGGCCGAAGATCCGGCTGTCGCAGTCGCCACCGAAGAAAATGCTGCCCTCCAAATCCTAGCACCAGGCGGTCACCTAATAGGTTGCACCGGCCCTGCACACTGAGTTCCATCTCCCACCATACTGCTCAATTAACTGTAATTAGTTCCTCTGATGTTCCCTACAGTCTTCTCTGCACTCGATAAAAAAGCCATCAGGTTAGTCAGCTTCAAATATTGATTTTATCTCCAACATTCCTCCACCCACTCCCCAATCTTTAATAAATAGATACATGAAATCTGGCCACTTATTTTGATGCCTAAGTAGATGCTGAGCTCTTTTTGCAAATCCGGCCCTTTCTGATGTGGTCTGGGCTCAGCTTAATACAGCTGCCTGAGTCTGGAGTTTTAGAGGTGTTCATGCTTTTTCCCAAAAGAATTTCCTATCCTCTTGAGTCTGATGTCATTCCTTTTTCTTTTACCTTTTTCTTTCCTAGCCTAATCAGCGGCCTTGAGGACATCCTGCAGCAGAGTCCTCATCTGAAATACCTTCAATTATTTTGAGGCCTGTATGGTGTATTTTCTTATGGGCACTAAACCCTTAACCTGAAATAACCACTTGTTACTGCTTGCTGGGAGTTCAGGTTTCCCATTTAAAGTGATCAGGTTTTCGGCTGCCAATAATGCTAGATTTGTTCTGGCATATTTATTAGTTGCTGTGTCTGTTAGATGAAGAATTCAAAGCACAGGACATAGTGGCAGTGGTGCTTCTAATGTCTGACATATAATTTACCATCTCCTCCCAATGCAGAGTAACTCCAGAACAAAAACATGACCTTTTACTCATATAGTTTGTCCATAGTATGTTTGTTTTTAAACAGAAGAATTGTTTGGGTGGTCTAATGTTTACAATGTGATATCATCTGGTACAACAGTGGTTTTCAGATTTTTTTTTCCTGGCAACCCAGTTGAAGAAAATTGATGCCCACAACCCAGTGGAGCTGGGGGTGAGGGGTTTGGAGTGGGGGGCGGGGGTTCAGGGCTGGGGCAGATGGTTGAGGTGCCAGGGTGAGGGCTGCAGGTAGGGCTGGTTGGGGTGCAGGGGGGCTCTGGGTTTGGGGGGGACTCTGGGCTGGGGTAGGAGGTTGAGGTGTGGGAGGGGGTCAGGGCTCTGGGGTAGGGCTGGGATGAGGGATTTGGGGTGCAGGAGAGGGCTCTGGGTTTGGTGGGGCTCAGGGCTGGGGCAGGGAGTTGGGGTTCAGGAAGGGGCTCTGGGTTTGGAGAGGGCTCAGGGCTGGGTGCGGGGTTGGGGTGCAGGCTTACCTCTGGCAGCTCCTGGTCAGTGGCGCAGTGGGGATACTAAGGCAGGCTTCCTGCCTGTCTTGGCACCATGGACCGCGCTGTGCCCCAGAAGCAGATGGAAGCAGGTCTGGCTCCTAGGTCCAGAGGCACGTCAGTGGGAGTGCCAGTGCTTGGGGCAGGGGCAGCATGCGGAGCTCATGGGCCCCCCCGCCTAGGAGCTGGACCTGCTGCTGGCCACTTCCAGGGCGCAGCGCAGTATCAGAGCAGGTAGAGACTAGCCTGCCTTAGTGGGGCAGCACCACTGACAGGACTTCTAATGGCCTGGTTGTCAGTGCTGACCAGAGCCTCTGTGACCCAGTACTGGGTTGTGACCCGCAGTTTGAAAACCACTGGTATATAATGTAATAAGATTCATTTCCTCTAACTGCATGTGTCCTTGCCAGAGGTCTCCTTGCCACTCAAACTGAGATCAGGGGACCACTTATTCTTACACTTTTTTTTTCTAATGGGCCCATTTCATTCATCCCATTAGACTTATAAATATCCACAGTGAGGCTCAGCAGAGCAAGAGACTTTGCACATTATTGCTTCAATCCTTTCTGAATTCCTTTTCTGTTTCTTGCATGAAAAATGTTTCTGTACTGTATGTGGTTCCTTTTTTTTTCCTCCTGACTTTTATTAGGTCATCCAGTCCTTCTGCATGTAGCCATGTGAGAGACTGGACCACAAATTTCTATGTGCTTTTCCCCTTTTCTCTTAAAGCTGCACCCTGACCCGCATTCATAAAAGTTATCAGATAGTCATGATGGTAAGCTAGCAAAGAGACATCCTGGGTCAGAGACTTTGATTCAGGATGCTAATGTCACTTTATCATCGTCAAAGCAGGGGACACAGAGCTACAGCTCTGCTGCTAAGTAGTATTTGTAGAAGTTTGGGAGGGCTAATCCCCCACCCTGTCTGGGTAATTACTGTGCCTGCATTTTAATCCGGTGATTGTGTGTGGCCCATATGAAGGGCAGGAGAGCGGCTCCATTGAATTGACGAAAGCAGCTTGTGGGGATTTTGATGGGGCTGCTGTGGCAGAGACGATTATACTTTGGTAATATTGCTGTTTTGATTACCCATCCGTCCATCCTTCTAGTCCTTTTTGGTGTGCGTTTCAGCAGCTTATCATCATGTAAATTCAAACTAGTTTGAAGGGAATTAGCAAGCTGTAGATCAAGGTATTTCATCTGGCTGACAACCTTTTTCTTTGGGGCTCTCTGGTGATTTGGGCAGTGGGGTTTTGCTGAGACATACAGTAAGAGCTCGCTTTTGTGGTGATTTACTGTTGAACCCCCGAGTCCTTTAAACTTCTTTAGACTGGGCAAGGTTTGTGAGAGCTCTTCCCGAGGCCTTGCCATATAAGCCAACGGGTTGTTCTAATATAACAAGGCTTTGTCCCTTACAGGCCCTCTTTGTTTACCTTTAATCGGCACATGTTGCCTGAATCTTGCTGCAAGTGGCTTGATAACCAAGGCAAACAGGAGTCTGGGCACCCTGTCTCCGGCCATGTGCCAGCTGAAACTGTACCCATAGATTCTAGCTGCTCCTGGTGACTTGTAGTTAGGATCCTTATCTAGGATTTTCACCTCGCTAATGCATTTGCCACCAAACCTCATTGCTCCTAGAGCTGCGAAAGGAGAGTACCATCACCTTCTCCTTGTTTTATTGTTACCCTGCATTTTGGTTCAGCCAGCTACAGGCTGGAGGCCTGCCACCAATTCTGAATTTGGATCCAGGTTTGGATTACAAATTTCCCCCAAATCCAGGGGTGCCTGTATGTAGGGTTTTGCTTTGAGCCCATCTGAGCTTTGCTCTTAAGAATCAACTACTGACACTGCCTGGTGCTGGGTGGGATCTGGCCATGGGGAACCATTCTATATGGGGGTGTTACATTGTTATTAGTAGCAATTCTGGGCCCCTGTGAGGTTTGAGAGTCCTAGAGGCTGAGCCTGAATGTCTACACTGCAGTTATATAGTCCCTTAGCTTCAGCACCGTGAGCCTGAGTCAGCTGGCATGGCCCAGCTGTGGGTGGCTAATTGCAGTGTAGATGTACCCAGAAACAAGCCTCCAAAGTGTGAGCAGAACAGATTCTCTCATTCTTATTCTCCCAGTCAGAACTCTGGTGGCACATGGGAGCTAGGCTATCAGAAATGTCTATACATTTGAAATAACCTGCCAGCCGCTCGTGGAGTATGTGGGAAGCAGAAATCACATAGTGATAGAGGTTAGGCCAGACCCCACTCTGAGCATTTACAGGAAAGAAAAATCCTGCTGAGAAATCACAGGTTTAGCCTGGCTAGGGCCATGGCATTGGGCAGAGAGGCCTCATGGAGATGTGGGATCAGGGCAGTTTGGCTTTGGGGGTTGCATAGAACCACCGTGGGCATGTGGGTATGCAGCATGACACTGGTATGCTTTGAACATAGGAATTGCCAGACTGGATCAGAGCCAAGGCCCAGTATCCTGTCTCTGACAGCAGCCAGTACCAGATGCTTCCCAGGAAGGTGTAAGAACCCTGAAGTAGGCACCTGTGGGATAAAATCTGCCCCTCCCCCTTGTTAGCTCTCACATTTATCTGTAACAGCTGGAGATTGGCTGAAGCGCCCAACATGAGGCTTATTAGCCTTTCCTAAATGTATGTTAGCACTGCCAGTGATAACTGGATATTCTTGAGCATGTTGGGGTATAGCAGTGGGGAGATGGCTTCTGTGGGGGAGGGGATCATGCTATGGAAACCATGTAGGGATGGAGTGGTTTGAGGGGGCCAGGAATGTAGCATGGGAGCACTGTGAGGATTTGAGGAGAAGACTTGGGGTAATGGCACAGGAACACTTGGGGCTGATGGCGGCACAGATGTATGGCAGGGCAGTGACCTAGTGCTGCTGGGGTCATGACAGAGGAAAGGTTAGGATACAGCATGGAACCTGTTTGGGGATGCCAGAGCATAGTATGGGTGAGGTTTGAGGAGGTTTGAGTGGGTTGTGGTCATAGCAGGGGATGCAGTTTGCGAGTGTGAAGGGAGCAGTAGGGAAGCAGTTTAGGGGGATTGGGAGAGGCCTGGGGAGCTGTTTGGGGGGAGTAGAGGAGTTGTGGGGGGAGTGAGGAAGGAGTTGGAGGGTTGGGGAGCTGTATGAGCTCTTTAGTGTGCAGGGTCAGAATGGACAGGGCTTCTGGGAGTAGGCAGTGTTGAGCTGGAGCCGGTTCCCACCGGTTCCCAAGAACTGGCTGCTAAAATTAGACCTTCGTGGAGAACCGGTTGTTAAAGGGCCAGGGGGTGGGCAAAGAACTCTGGTCCGTGGACCGGACCATCCTGTTGCTCCCAGGATTCCCAGCTGGGGAGGCTGAGGCTCCCCCGGCCCCTCCCCCACTTACCCCCAGCTGCACCGTGGCCAGCCGCCAGCACTAGCTGGGCAGCTCAGCTGAGCTCGGGAGTCATCCTGCTGCCGCTTTTTGAGCTGCCCAGCAAGGTGTGTGGGGAGGGCTGCTGCAAGTTCCAGGACTGGCCAGAGGGAAGGGGAGGGGGCAAGTAGGGCAATCGGCCTGGGCTCTGCAGAGGCCACCAGGCCCTCCCCCGCTTCATCCACCCCGCAGAGTCACAGCATGGCCAGCAGCTGGGCAGTTCTGCTGAGCTCCAGGCTGCCGGCAAGGTAAGAGGGGGTGGGGGGGCTGTGAGCTCCAGGGCCACAGGGGGCAAGTGGGGCAATTTGCCCCAGGCCCTTGGCCTCACAAGGATGTCTCCCCCTGACCCCACCTCCTTTCCCTTACATCCCCCAAGCTGCAGCATGGCCAGCAGCTGGGACACTCAGCTGAGCTTCTGAGTTGTCCTGCTGCTTTGAGTTGCCCGCAAGGGAAGGGGAGGGGAGATGGGGCAATTTGCCCCAGGCCCTGCAGGGGCCCTACGAGTATGTCTCCCCCCAGCCCCTCACCCGCTCTTCTCCCCCCACCCCAATCAGAACTTTTTGTAGGGAACCGGTTAAGATTGTGGCAGCTCATCACTGGGAGTAGGCTGTTGAGGCTTTGCTCTGATCTCACTTCATGCTGGTGTAGATCAGGATTAACCCCATTGAACTCACATGGTTTTACCCTGGTGCAACTCTGAGGTAGATCTGAATCGGCCCTTCAGTTTTTCTTTTATACAAACGCTGTGCCTTAAGAAAGAAATCCCAGATAAAGGAGAAGCTCAGCTTTTCCAACCCACAAAAATAAACAGTCGAACTCTGGCTCCAGGATTCCCAGATGGACTGAGGCAGCCGTGTCCCACTGGAGCAGAGAGCACACTGGCTGTCCCAGTGAGACCCATAGCAGTGCTGGGCCTCTTCAACCCTTAGCACTGTCACAGAGGGACCCAGTTTGTCTCTTTCTTGAAATTCTGCTGTTCAGCCCTACGTCTTTCCTTCCCGGGGTGTTTGCAGGAGCTGCAGAGGGAGTAGCAGTGCTGAGAGAAAGGCAGCGAAAAGAAAGAGAATGAAAAAAGGCAGCATTTACGAGTCCTTAGCTGAATTTGCAGGATAAACGTGGGAAATCATCAGGCAATGTGCAGCTCTCCTTCGGGAATGTTTGCCGCTGATCACACCGCAGCTGGAGTGCTAGAGAGTGAGTGAACGCTGGGCTCTCTTGACACAAATGCGAAGTAGGGTTTTGCTGCAGCTAGAGGGCTGTGCTGATGCACATCTCCAGTGCTGTGTCTGGCTATGCTGATGCACATTCCCAGTGCTGTCTCCGGCTGTGCTGAGGAGTGGTCCCCAGTGCTATACCTGGTGCTGTCACTGACTACCTAAGGCTTCCAAGCAAAGCAGCTCAAGAATCCATCCTGAAAGGAAGAGGCTGGAATCATCCCAGGTGAAGGGCTGTTCCTAGCCAGCATTATGCCTGGATCAGGTTTACTTCAGTTACCTTCTCTCCAACTTAGTGGGTGAGACACTGTTCATCACTCAGGTAAGGAGCATCCCTGGACTTTTCTTATCCAGGTTACTTTCCTGCTTTGATCAGACAATAGCAGCCAGGGCAGGATTAATGGATAGTTGTTTCTAGGAGGGGCAGGAGCTGGTTAGGATTTAGCAAAAGATTTTTGACGCCAAATATTTCAGAGAAATTGCAGAGCCACTTCAGGTGGGTCTGAAAATCTGAGGCTGCCACAGAGAGAAGGGCTCTGTGGACTTTCCCTTACAACTCAGCCCCCTGCTAAAGTTTGGGGATCTGTAATTACAGTGTGGCTAAAGAGAACTAATAATCAAACCATGCATGATAGATGCTAGTCATGTCACTCAAGGCATCACTGGAAAATGCTGAGATTCCTGGAAGATCTATAAAAAGCTAAATAAAATAGAAGAGGCAATTAGTCATTTTGGTTAATTGTGCCAATAACAATACCTTCTACTTGTATGCACGTACAAGTAGAAGGTATCCCCTTTTCAGTCCAGGTTTGCAAGGTCCTATCAGCTCTTGAGCAGTGTCTGTGGGAAAGGAGCTGTGCGTTTAGAGTTTCAAAGGGCTAGTGTGGAAGGAAAGTGTCTTTGGTATCTGACCAGTGCCTGGCTTGTAATTCATTCTCCTAGGCTGCTCCAGGTTGTATAGAAACACCTGCTATTCTATTCAGCCCCCCATTATGAACCTATTTGCTTAGCTTCCGAAAACTAGATTTCCTCTGAATGAGCACAGCATCTGCCACCAAAAACTTCTCCCCTCAAAGGGACCTGAAGGGAAAGCAATGATGCTATGTAAATAATACAGATAATAAATGGAGGCAGGTGTGAGGCTGGCTGAGACTGTCACAGGAAAATCCACTTTGTCTTAAGAGGATCATAGATGGCTACTTCCCAACTTGGCAGCGGGAGGAATTAGCCCATCAAAAAGGGTGTCATTATATTTATCTAGCAAAAGTTTCCAGTGCAATGGAAATAGCTGGTAGATCTGCAGCATTTGGAAGCTAAACACTCTTCATTCTGATTCCCTGCCTCTTCACCAGAGCCAGGGAGTAAACAGGCTACTGGAGAGCAAGTAGGTTGCTGCAGCTCCTGTTTGGGATCCTCAGTCTGTTCAGCCCACTTCCCTGCTTTGAAGGCCTCAGAGCTTTGTCCCTCCCTGCCCCTCCTAACCTTCAGACTTCAGTACTCCTAGGGGAGAGGAGTCAGGCACACTCAGGCCCTGCTATGAATCTCCCTTTCATAATATCTTTCTTTCCTATGCCCCCTGTGCCTAGCCTGGTAAAGGGTCAGCACTGCCCAACTGGGATGCTCTTTGTCAGGTTGGCCCAGCATTCTGGTGTGACCCGTCTCCTTTTGATGAAAATCAGACACTGCCCAGGAAGGGTTAAACTGTGAGGCTGTCAGGCAGCTTCCCCAGGGTGAAGGGGAAACACTGCCTGAATTGTGAGATTGGAATCTTGGAAGCTGGAGAAGGAAGCCCAGTTAGCTCACCTTGCCCATCTCCTGGGCTGGGTCATTCCATACTGGCTGTTCTCTAGCGCCAAACGTCCAAGGGATGGAGCTACCCCTCATCCCTTAGGAGATGATCTCCCAGCCCAAGAGGAAAAAACAATGAGGCGTCCTTGTGGCACCTTAGAGACTAACAAATTCATTTAGGCATAAGCTTTCGTGGGCTAGAACCCACTTCATCAGATGCATGGAGTGGAAGATACAGGAGCAGGTATAAATACCTGAAAAGATGTGATTTGCCTTACCAAGTGTGAGGTCTGTCTAACGAGACAATTTAATTGACAGCAGGATAAATAACTTTTGAAGTGGTAATGAGAGTGGCCCATTTCAGACAGTTGACAAGAGGTTGTGAGTAACAGGAGAGGGAAATTAGGTTTAGGTTGCTGTTCAGCAGGTGTTTTCTTATATTCAGCCCAAATGATCTCACTGTTTCCATCTCATTACACCTAGGTACATCCCTGTGTATTACCCTAAACAAGCCGTCCCTCACCTTGGGGTGTACACCCTTCCGACATTTGCCAGCTGCTAGCATGCTGGTGTTCTGCTCCTTTAATCTCTCCTGCCTGAGGCTTTTCTCTCCTGTCCTCTGTCATTTTCATTGCTTTTTTTTTCTGGACTCTTTCCAATTCGTCAAGCTCCCTCTGTAACGGGATGCCTAGAATTGAATGTGGTAACCCAGAGTGGTGGCACCAGAGCCACCTTCCCCTCCCTGCTCTGGGGCATTCAACCTTGGAGTGTATGGCACCAAACTGAATTGACCTTTTTGTTAGAACACAGTCCTTTGCAGTGTGGTATTTGCTGCCCACTTTCCCCATCAAATCTCTCTCAGCCATTCCTGGTCTCAGCTCTCCCTCCCGCTGATAATGGTGTTTGGGGTTATTGTCCCCAGGCGTAATACAAACTTTCCCAAACTGAACCTTAGGCCAGGTCCGCATATAGACCTATGCTAGTATAACTATTTTGCTGCACACTCCTGAGCACTGTAGTTACACTGACCTTAACCCCCTGTGTAGACAGCACTATGTCGATGGGAGAGCTTCTCCCATTGTTGGAGCTCCTGCCTCTAATTACGCTGATAGGAGAGCTCTCTGAGAGCTCTGTGTATAGGAGCATCTTCATGCAAGCACTACAGTGGCACAGCTGCACCAATGCAGCATTTTAAGTGTAAACCTGCCCTTACATTGCTATTTTTCTGCCTGTTTTTCTAACCTTTCTAACCCCAAGTGGCAGCTTCTTTTGTAGCTTTAGCGTGGGACTAGCAAGCAGAAGATGCAGATTCAAGTTCCATCTCTGCCACTGACTTGCTGTGTGATCTTGGGCAAGTCAGTAAAATGTCTCCATGCATCAGTTTCCCCATCTGTAAAATGTGGATAATACTGACTCACCTCACAGGGGGAGGAAGAGTATGTGAGGACTTTCATTATGTATTGAGGGAGAGGCAGAGAGACTCTGAGCCGGTACGGTATAGGCATATCATTAAGCCAGTGGTCCCCAAACTTTGTCACTTTTGCCCCCTACTTACCTGGTCTGTGCCTCCCAGGGAGCTTCAATGGGGAGCAGGAACCAGGAGTGCAGCCATGGCTGGGAATGGGGCCATGGTTGGTTGGGGCTGGGACCAGCATTGCAGCTGGGGCCCCGGTCGGGGCCTGGAGCTGGGGGCCACAGCCAGGAGCAGAGCCATGGCCGGGAGCGGGGCCACAGTCAGGGTTGGGACCAGAGCTGCAGCTGGGGCTGGGACCAGGAATGGGGCTGTTGCCCCCAGCTCTGCTGCCAGAGTGGGGCTGAGTGAGGCTCCCATCTGGGGTGCTGGCCTGGACCATGCCTATGCCCCCCGAATGTTCCTCCATGCCCCTTTAGGGGGGCACACCCCACAGTTTGGGGACCACTGCAGTAAGCTCATGAGTAGTATGCATTGATTTATATGGGACTATTTACATGCTGAGGGTTATGCAGCTGTTTAAGTGCTTTGCTGGATTCAAGCCCCAGCATCCAAAAGATGCTAACTGCGTTACAGAGTCTGAGACCCACTCTCCCTATGCCCAAGCGCTTCGGGACTCAAGAGAGGACAAAGGGAAGAAATTTCAGTGGCATTTCTCTCCAGTTGTTCCTTCAAGAAGTTTTCACCACTCTCCCCACCTAGCAGTCTAGGGGGCTGCCCCATAAACCCTGCTTACTGCCCAGGATTTCAACAGATCCCAGAGGATGTTGTTACAGGGGAAATTGGAGACATCGGCAGGGGTGCCAGCTGCTCCAGTGGTCCCTGGGAGCAGCTGCACCAGCCATTGCTTGGGAGGCCCAGGGCCAGTTGGCTTCAGAAAGCACCTGAACACCGGTCCTGGGGGGTGACCTGGGGACTGTTCGAGCAGCAGCAGTCCCAGGGCAGCTGGCGCAGCGGTCTTGGGGTGCCTAGAGGCCATCCGGAGAGCAGTTTTTGGGAGCAGCAGCTGGGAGGCAGTCAAACCCCAGCACTGGAGCAGCCTCCCCCCGCAGCAGGGACCAGAAGTAAAGATTTAGTTAGGGGTCTTTTTGGTAAAAGTCACAGACAGGTTACAGGTTGTGAATTTTTATTTATTGTCGGTGACCTGTCTGTGACTTTTACCAAAAATACCTGTGACTAAATCTTAACCTTATTCATGAAGCACTAGGTACCTTTAGACACATGAGTGCTCAGTAGGGTAGATACCCCACTGAGGACAGAGAAGTGTGCTTATGTAGCTCCTTCTTAATATCATCTGTGAACATCATTAACCACCCCATTCCAGATCACTAATAGAGATGCTAAATCAGACCAGACCCAATACTAGCCCTACAGCCCACTCCCCCATCCATTCCTTGCTGTTTGTCTTCATCCTTTGTTTCCAGTCCCTTGGCAGATTCTTAATCCAGGTGGCTATATCAGACCCAAGCCAGGCTGAACTGGTTTTTCAGGTCCAATTATATGGTGCACAGTATAAAATTCCAGTGGTGATTGTTTATTTTTAAAGGACCTAAAAGTGTGCATGGCACTTCATGAAACACTGATAGGCTGAGCCCCTGCCTCCAAGACCTGCCGATCTAAATCCAGATGGGACATGACAAGGAGAGAAGGAAAAACAGACCAGTGGGGTAAATTCCACCTCCAGTAGATATAACCATGCTAGCTCAATCAGACCTAGCGTGTGTATATCTCCAGTTTGGGGGGACAGACCAAAAGGAGAAGGGAAGGACAAAGGCATTGATAACCCTGTTCAGCAAGGCACTGGCACAGTGTGAGGGCTCCATTTAAAAAATCCCTACATGGCATCCACTGCCATCATCTGCCTCCTTGCCATCACACCTGCCTCTCCCCCGACACACGGCTCTGTTGCTGAGTACAATCCCTCCAGCTGCTGGCAAAGGCAGGAGGCGAGGGAAAGAGAGGGAGCGCCTTTGTGTTGGATCTTTTTGCCTAGAACAACCTGTGCCTGGGGCTGGAAATGAACAGGGTTGAGGAAGGGCTTGGGGGAATATTGAATCCCTTTTCCCCTCCTCGACTACTGTTGCTCCTGACTTCAGACTGAGTGTGGGAGAATCAGTGCTATCATCTGGGAGTCATGGCCGTGGTAAGACAGTGCCTCAAGTGTGCCCCTCGGAAACTGGGCTTGGTTTTTAATTTGAATTTTCTTTTCTTTTGTTGCTGGGTCCATGACCCCTAAACAGAGCTCCCCCATCCACCACACACACTTTAAGCACTGGAGGGGAATGCTGGGCTTTACACAGTCACTGCAGCACTGTGGTTTCTCTGAATAGAACTGAGCGCCAGGCCAAGCCCAGACATATCAGAAAAGATTTGCAAAGGGGCTTTAGATGCCCAACTGTTATCGATGTTCAAGGAGATTTGGGGGGCCTGTCATAAACAGATAGCTAAGGGTTAATGTCTCTTTCACCTGAAACACCTGACCAGAGAACCAATCAGGAAACCGGATTTTTTCAACTTTGGGTGGAGGGAATTGTGTGTCTGAGTCTTTTTGTTTCTGTCTGCCTGCTGTCTCTGAGCTTTGGAGAAGTAGTTCTATTTTCTAGTCTTCTGTTTTTAAGTGTAAGGACAAAGAGATCAGATAGTAAGTTCTATGGTTTCTTTTCTTTGGTATTTGCATGAATATAAGTGCTGGAGTGCTTTGATTTGTATTCTTTTTGAATAAGGCTGTTTATTCAATATTCTTTTAAGCAATTGACCCTGTGTTGTATCATCTTAATACAGAGAGAACATTTGTATTTTTTCTTTCTTTTTTATATAAAGCTTTCTTTTAAGACCTGTTGGAGTTTTTCTTTACTTTAGGGAAATTGAGTCTGTACTCACCAGGGAATTGGTGGGAGGAAGAAATCAGGGGGGAGAGCTGTGGGTTGGATTGCTAGCCTGATTTTGCATTCCCTCTGGGTAAAGAGGAAAGTCCTTTTTGTTCCCAGGACTGGGGAACGGAGAGGGGGAATCACTCTGTGTAGTTTCACAGAGCTTGTGTCTGTGTATCTCTCCAGGAGCACCTGGAGGGGGGAAGGGAAACAGGATTATTTCCCTTTGTTGCGAGACTCAAGGGATTTGGGTCTTGGGGTCCCCAGGGAAGGTTTTTCAGTGGGACCAGAGTGCCCCAAAACACTCTAATTTTTTGGGTGGTGGCAGCAGGTACCAGGTCCAAGCTGGTAACTAAGCTTGGAGGTTTTCATGCTAACCCCCATATTTTGGACGCTAAGGTCCAAATCTGGGAATAAGGTTTGACATGGTGGCAGCGGTGGGAGATAGACAGAATCCAGAAGCCAGTAGGAATATTTTATTTTTCTTTTCTCTGCTAAGGGCTTTTTAGCAGAGAGAAACAGTTGGTTTTAAAAGGGAACCAGAGAGAATTTTTTTTTCTGCTCTCTCTGGTAGTTTGTGGTTTGCATGTTAAGCGAGAAGCCATTACCAAACTGTTAAGGGTCTTTTGTCATGCAATAGCCCTCCCATTAGGAGGCAAGTACCAGCACTTATATGCATGCAAATAAAGTGGTTTTTCTGGTTTCCCTTCATTGAACATTAGCTAAAGAGAGAAAGGGAAAAAAGCACTGTTGCTAGGCAGACTTCAGGAGGCAACAGAGCCTGCAGTTCAAAAGAGAAACACCGGAGGGCACCCCAACACAAGAAAACAGGAATCATGACTTCTAAGGCAAAAATGGAGGCTGAAGACCAATTCAGAGAAGCTGAACACAGGCGACAACTGGAAATAAAACAAAAAGAGATGGAGATAAAAGAAAAGGAAGAAAGCATCAAACTGGCAGCCTTCCAAAGAGAACAGGCAGCCCAAGAGGCAGCCCACAAAAGAAAACTAGAAGAAGAAGAGGTGGCCTACCGAAGGAAACAAGCAGAAGATGAGGCGGCCCACCGCCGAGACATGGAAAAACACCAAAAAGAAACCATAGAACTTACTATCTGATCTCTTTGTCCTTACACTTAGAAACAGAAGACTAGAAAATAGAACTACTTCTCCAAAGCTCAGAGACAGCAGGCAGACAGAAACAAAAAGACTCAGACACACAATTCCCTCCACCCAAAGTTAAAAAAATCCGGTTTCCTGATTGGTTCTCTGGTCAGGTGTTTCAGGTGAAAGAGACATTAACCCTTAGCTATCTGTTTATGACAGGGCCCGTCGAGCCTTCTGTGATTTTGAAAATCTCCCCCCTCATCTTATCTTTAAACAATTCATTTGCTGTGCATTGGGTTTTTATAGGCTGGCAAGTGTGGCCTTTCTACCAGGGTTAGGCTTTCTCTGAGCAGGGCTCTCTTCTCCCTCCCAGCCACATTGCAAGAGTCTTTGTGACTATAAGCCATAAGACTCTACATTGTTGAAGTTCCCATACTTCCCTCTTCCCATGGGCGTTGCAGGGAGAGCAAAAGTAGTTTAGTTTAAAAGCTTGAAGCAGATGTTATTTCTTCTGTCATCCTTGAAAACATAATAAGCTCCTTCAGTCCAGAAGCTCCTGCCAATTTGGAGGCAAACTATCTTAAAGACAGAGGGCAAATCGCCATCTGACTAGTCCAGGTGGAAACATCAGACACTAAAAACAAGGCTAAAAAAATTTCAGGCTGCAGCTATTAAGCTGGGTAATGAGACAGGCCTCACGCTTTGTATCAAACAAGGAATTCTTTACCTGAACTTTAATGGAATGATTCATTTCTTCCCTACACCAGCTTATTGCATCTGTGAGAAATACTTCTGAGTTTGAAAAACTGAAATAGAAAAGTGCAGCATCCAAAATATGGCTTAGTACTGGCAGTAAAGCACAGTGAATAAGGGCTTTAAATACATTAGTAGTAGCACCCACAGGCCCGCATGAGAATCAGGGCCCCATTGCACTGAGCATGGTAGGCAAAGACAGTAATAGTTTGTGCACTGAGGCTCTTACCATCTAATTTGAAACAGGACAGGATTCTGAGGCTTGGTCTACACTACGTGTTTAAACTGATTTTAGCTGTGTTAAACCGATTTAACGCTGTACCCGTCCATGCTACGAGGTCCTTTATATCGATATAAAGGGCTCTTTAAATCGGTTTCTGTACTCTTCCCCGACGAGAGGAGTAGCGCTAAAATCAGTATTACCATATCGGATTAGGGTTAGTGTGGCCGCAAATCAACGGTATTGGCCTCCTGGCGGTATCTCACGGTGCACCACTGTGACCACTCTGGACAGCAATCTGAACTCGGATGCAGTGGCCAGGTAAACAGGAAAAGCCCAGCAAAATTTTGATTTTCATTTCTTGTTTGCCCAGCATGGAGCTCTGATCAGCACGGGTGGCAATGCAGTCCCAAATCTAAAAAGAGCTCCAGCATGGACCTTACGGGAGATACTGGATCTGATCGCTGTATGGGGAAACAAATCTATTCTATCAGAGCTCTGTTGCAGAAGATGAAATGCCAAAGCATTTGAAAAAAAAATCTCCAGGCTACACAGTGCTGCGTGACAAGCGTAACGGGAAGCCAGAGACTCAAATGGATGCTCATGGAGGGAGGGAGGGGGTACCGAGGACTCCAGCTATCCCACAGTCCCCAGCAGTCTCCGAAAACTATTTGCATTCTTGGCAGAGCTCCCAATGCCTGTAGGTTCAAACACATTGTCCAGCGTGGTTTAGAGAATAGATCGTCAATTTATTCCCCCCCTCCCCACATGAAAGAAAAGGGAAAGAAATCGTTTCTTGACTTCTTTCAATGTCACGCTATGTCTACTGAATGCTGCTGGTAGACGCGATGCTGCAGCAGTGAAGAGCAGTATCCGTTCCTCTTCCCTCCCCCGTGGCAGACGGTACAATATGACTGATATCCGTCGTCACCATCAGCCCGTGAGTGCTCCTGGCTTGCCTCAGGTGAGGTCGGCCGGGGGCGCCTGGGTAAAAATAGGAACAATTCCTGGTCATTCCTAGTAGATGGTACAGAACGGCTGGTAACCGTCCTCATCATAGCAACTAGGGGCTGAGCTCCATCAGCCCCCTCCCTTTCTTGTGTAAAGAAAAGATTCTGTACTGCCTGGACTATTATAGCAGCGAGATGCTGGGCTCCTCTCCTCTGCACCGCTTAATGTCCTGCCTGGATTGTCATAGCACTGGGATGCTGCCTCCCCCTCATTTTATCTCACTAACAAGTCACTGTTTCTTATTCCTGCATTCTTTATTACTTCATGACACAAATGCGGGGGACACTGCCACGGTAGCCCAGGAAGGTTGGGGGAGGAGGGAAGCAACGGGTGGGGTTGTTGCAGGGGCACCCCCCCCCCATGAATGGCATGTAGCTCATCATTTCTGCAGGATCTGACACAGAGCGGCTGTGCTGTTTGATACACTGGTTCTCTAGTACACTTGCCCCATATTCTAGGCAGGACTGACTCTATTTTTAGAAACCATAAAGGAGGAATTGACTCGGGGAGTCATTCCCAGTTTTGCTTTTGCGTCCCCGGCCAATCTCACCCAGGGGCACCCATGATAGCAGTGGACAGTACAGAAAGACAGATAACCGTCATCTCATTGCCAATTTACACCGGCAGCAGACAGTACAGAACAACTGGTAACCGTCTCTGTTATCATGCAAAAGCAAATTAATGCTGCTGTGTAGCGCTGCAGTAACGCCTCTGTCCGCGGCATCCAGTACACATACAGTGACTGTAAAAAAAAAAAAAGCTGAATGGGCTCCATGGTTGCCGTGCTACAGCGACTGCCAGGGCAATCCAGGGAAAAAGGGCGCAAAATGATTGTCTGCCATTGCTTTCCCGGAGAAAGGAATGACTGACGACATTTACCCAGAACCACCTGCGACAATGATTTTTGTTCCATCAGCCCCTGGGCTCTCAACCCAGAATTCTAAGGGGCGGGGGAGACTGCGGGAACGATGGGATAGCTACGGAATAGCTACCCACAGTGCAACGCTCCGGAAATTGATGCTAGCCTCGGACTATGGACGCACACCGCCGAATTAATGTGCTTAGTGTGGCCGCGTGCACTTGACTTTATACGATCTGTTTTATAAAACCGATTTATGTAAAATCGGAATAATCCCGTAGTGTAGACGTACCCTGAGTATAACACACACTAGGAAGGTAGAAATACCAGCAGTGGGGGAGGGGCCTTTAGAAGTGGGCGGGCTTGCACCCACCCACCTCCTGGGTTTTCCAATAACACTAGCAATGTCTGACAGCCCCACCTTTACGAAGCTGTGATGGGTTCCCCCCAGGATGCCACTTGGAACTGAGGTACCACTGAACCCTCTGACCTACCAGTCTGTGCTGCCTTTCACACTGTACTGCTGTGAGAAGCTGCAAAGCCCTCCAGCCTGCACTTTCACCATCATTCACACAGGTAGGGACATGCCCAACTGCAGTTACTCACAGGCTCTCTAACCACCAGCTTCCCAGCCTGGGACCACAGAATAGATCTGTCCTGCCCTGGTCAAATCTGGCCACTGTATGGGTTTAATACCTGGTCCGCCTCTCCCTTAATGTGAAGAGTACAATGCACACCTGTGGTACCAAGCAGAGATTTTCCCCAAGCACTCCAGTCAAAGCTCACTAGTTTAGATTAAAACAAAAGCAAGTTTATTAACTACAAAAGGTATATTTTAAGTGATAACCAACAGATCAAAGCAGATTACCTAGCAAATAAACAAAAAAATGCAAACTGAGCTTAATATACTAAACAGAATGAGCATGAATAGAAGATTCTCACCCTAACTGATGGTACAGGCTTGTAGATTCTTAAGGCACAAGCTGCACTTGCTTTGCAACTTGGAATCCCCAGGTGTTTCATATACAGGCTAGAAATCCCATTAGCCTGGGTCCAGCACTTCCTCCAATTCAGTTTTTGTTCCTCAGGTATTACCAGGAGTCTTTTTGTGTGAGGAGTGAAGAATCACAGATGATGTCATGCCATGCCTTATATAGCTTTAGCATAGGCCGGGAACCCTTTGTTTCAAAACTTGGTTCCCAGACGGGTTTGTGGAAAAATATTGACATCCCAAGAAGGAGTGCAGAATCATGTGGGCTGGTCAGATGTCTTTGTAGAGTCATAGCAGCCATTACTTACAGGCTGTCTGGAGTGTTCTCAGGAAGGCTCACTAGGTGGGAGACAAGCTTCTCCTATTGTTTTCTCTAATGGGTCATTGCCCTGACTAGGCCCTTCCCAACCAGCCATCTAGACTGAAAGCAGGGGGTTACTTAGGTCTAACTACATTTGAAGTACAGATAGATAGTCAATATTTATATCTTTGGATACAAAAATGAGATGTGCATACAAATAGAATAATCATATTCAGCAAATCATAACTTTTCCAATGACACCTCACGTGGCTTATCTTGTACAAAATGCATCATAATTATGCCACAACCATATTATAATAATATTACTATGACGAATATTGGGTGCAGTGTCACAGAAGCCATCATTGGTTGGTAGAAATAGATCTTGAGGAGGGAATCTGCAGCGGGCTGCTTTACAGGTCAGTTTAGGGCATTCTGGGCATTGGGGGCAGTGTGGAAGAAGGCACAGAGATGTTTGGGAGAGAAGTAGACCAGTGGGCTGGTGAGGCTGGTGTCTAGCCAAAGAGGTGGTGTGATAAGAGAGAAGAGTGGATAAGGAAGGCAAGGCAGAGTGGTAAAGGTTCTGGAAGGTGAGGGCAAGGAACTGAAATTGATGTGATGGAAAAACAGTGAGCCAGTTGATGAATCCAAAGAGGGGGGTTGCCATAGGCTGGGAAGACTATCTTGGCAGAGATCTTGGCACTCCTAAAGCTCTCCATGAGACTAAATGCATATTGTAGTACAGCAAACATGAGCAACTGCTGAAAAGCATGGTGAAGAATTCAGAAACATAACCACTGGCACATGAAATCAACCACAGGCACATCATAATGCACAAGCACAAGCCTCTGTGCATTTCAAGCAGCAGCTGATATCTCTTGTTTCATACTTAGCATCCAAAGCCTGACAGAGCTCCAAGAAAAGGCAGAGCTAGCTTTATGGGATGACAAAATCTGATTGCATTATACTTCTATCCCCAGCCAGGTCCCCTGGGTGGGGAATAGTGGGGTCAGTGAAGACAAGTGCTATCTCGTTGGAAAATATTCATAGCCACTGGATCCAATAAGTCTAAAAGTTTGGTTCTCAGAAGCTGTACATGCTTGAAATTTCAAGCAGGTTTTCTTGGGGACTAAATGACAATCTCTCTTTCACCTTCTCTACTGGTGTTTGTTTGCCAGCCAGCCTATATATGGCAACTCTGGCATGATTTTCTTGGTGAGATTCAGAAGTGAGCAAGGGGAACTCAAAGCACGTGGCCTGCACTCCTGTTACTCTGTTTCTGTGCTGTGAAGTCTGAGGATGGCTGCAAGTTGTTGTAAAAGTTACAGTTACCCTTTTCATGGCCCAGACTCTCTGGTCTGGCGCTCTATTGCTGAGATGGGATGTCTGAGCCCTGACAGCTAGCACCATGTCAGATACTCAAGTGTCTCCCAAGCTTCTCTCATGGGTTAATTCCTCAAAGGGCTTGAGAATTTGAATGACAGCCTCCACCAGACTCCACTGTGCTGAAGTCAATGCCTTGGCCTTCCCCTCCTCTGAGAAGAGCATTATCAGCAGCCAGTTGATCCCTTCCAAATTAAAAAAAAATCAGTTGCGTCTGACACGATTTGCTCTTTACACCCCCACTCCCACTCCCAAATGTTGCTATTGCTCACATTGCCCTCTAGGGGTAGAGACTTTTCCTTTTATTCCTGGTTCCATTATTTGATTAGGGATTGAAAGCAGAGTTATGGGGAATGAGGCTGCTCTGGTGTAAATCCAGAGTAGCTGCGCTGAAGCCAGTAGAATTAGACTAGTATCACAATCTGCACTACTAAAGCTCTTGACCAGGCCCTCATCATTTCCTGACTTCATTACTGGAACCTCTTGCTCTCCGGCCTCCCTAACACCTCCTTGCAGACCTCGGGTCCATTCAGGATGTTTCTCCTAAGGTCATCTTCTTGGGCCTTGCCCTCTGCTGGCTCTGCTTTCTCCACCACATCACATTCAAGCTTCTTGTCCTCCCCTGTAAGGCCCAGCACAGCTCCCCTTGTTCCTGTTTACCTGCATTTGTACCTTGGTGTGTTGCCTTCCCCATCCACTCTGCTCCACCAGTGACACTAGCCTCCATTTCTAGCTTCTCCCTCAAGCACCATTGTGCCTCCTTCCATGTCTCTTCACTGTGCATGGGACACAGAACTGATCTAGAAGGCCACTACCCTCTCCTCCTCAAGCCCCACCCTTGCCACCATCCCCACAGGAAGTCACCAGTGGATAATGGCCAGTGTAGGTACCCAGTTTATTTATGTCTTATAAATTAAAAGACCACACTGACTGGAAACATGCTACTATGCACCTGTAGCCTATGTAACCATGTGTTCCTCTTCCACGGTTACCCTCGTCCTCCCTCACCCTTCCCTTTGATTGTTTGATACACCAAATTGTTGTGTCTGTTGCATTTTGTCTTAAACTAGACAGTAAGCTCTTTGGGGCATGGGCCATATCTTCCCATGTGTATCTGCAGTGCCCAGCACAATGGAGCCATGATCTTGATTGTGGCCCTTGGGCACTACTGTAATTAATAACTAGTGTGAGCAAGACCAGAATCCATGTAACTGCTGGATTCACACTCAGCTTTTTCTGAGGATCAGTCCCACTTTTGTCTTTCTCAAATCTTCTAGGACCTTTCCAGTTTGTACCTTCCCAGTTGGAAGTGGCAATAATAAGTGTAGCCGAATCACTGGCTAATTGCCATACGAGCCTGTAGTGCATGGCACTCAGATGTGTTGATTTGTAAATAGAATGGACAAATATTGCAAAAATAAAGGTAAATTCAAGTGGCTCCATCCCAAAGGTAGATGAAAGGATCCCGGTGTGCAGTCTGTATATCAGTTTGTTACATTTGCAAAAAGCTTTGTGATCCTTCTGGATGAAAAGCCCTAAAGAAATGTCAGTTCATTATGACAAGAAACAAGAAGATTGAGCACGGGGAACTGTCATTGTTAACAAAGAAGGCAGCCAGTGAGGAAGCACTCAGAGTAGCTAGGATGGATTTCCACTATCCACCGACACCACTGGATCAAGTCAAGAGAGCTAGGGGTCTGAGACCTCTCCCATTGGTATCACAGCACACTCGTACTGAAAAACTGCTTACTCTCATTTTGACCATATAATTATAAAATAAATCAGTTGGAATATAAATGTTGTACGAACATTTCAGTGTGATGCTTGAATCTGTTTTTCACTTGTGAGTCTTGTCTGAAGCCAAAACCCTGCCACCTGGGGCTGAAGCATGTAACTTAGCTTCATGGGGCCCAGGCAACTGCCCTGCTTGCCACCTCCTAATGCCAGCCCTGCACTTGCAACCCCCTAACCCCATCCCATGACCAATATTCCTTCTAATTTTCTCCATCCGTGTGTGGAATGAATTTTTTTACGTGCAGCACCAATATCGAGGTAATGCTGAGATCTGGGAGCCATTGTGACTTCACCGGATTATGTGGGAAAGTCATGGAAAAACTTCCACATGAGGAAAGATTAGTACTATTTAGATTAGAGTGCGCATAGGTAAGAAGGGATATAATAGAGTTGCATAAAATAATGAATGGGATAGAGAAGGTAAATTGGGAACTCCAGTTTTGCCCTCTCTTAATACAAGAACAAGGTGGCATTCAATCAAAATGAAAAGCAACACATCTAGAACTGATAAAAGGAAACATTTTAACATAATGAATAATTGACTGGTGGAACTCACTGCCAATAGATAAACTGTACACAAGCATTTATAAGCATTCATAAAAGGATTACATGTTTATATGAATAAAAATACCCCCTGTCACCTGAGCAAGCAGTGCTCTATGGAGAGACCCTGCTGCTACCTATGGCAGGTGGGAGACAAATATAAACAATTACTTTCCTTTCTGCACCTCCCTCTGCCCTTCCCAGGATTCTAGTGCCCTCTCCTCCCTGTGCCTGTTCTCAGAGCAACTACTGACCAACCCTGCTCCTCCCTTTCCCCCACTTCCAACTGCAGCTCCCTCCCCTTTGTCCCCTTCTCCATCTGAACTCATGTTGAATGGCTGATTGTAACTCAGCTCACCGCCTGGGCTAAGACTAAACTAAGCACAGTAAACTGAGTGCAGTGCAGACCAGTGCCCTAAGCCTAAAGATCTAGCAAGGAGAAAAGGAAAGGACCTTTCTACAGCAGCCCCTTCTCTGATAGAGACAAGAAATATCCTCTTCCCCCCGCCCCTGCAGCATCGGAAAGACATCCCCAGAAGTGGAGTAAGTGCCTCTGATAGGCCTGAGGGGCAGTGTGTGTGAACGGATATGTGGGTGTGCGGGGATGTGAGTGTGAGCAGATGTATGGCAGGGGGAGTAAGATACACCAAAATATACAGTTAATGGAAGGGGAAAAAAGGAGGAAAGGAAAAGGGAAGGAAGTATAAACACAAACAATACATAATACATTACCATAATATTAATATAAAGCTATTTTATTAATATCAGTTTATTGCTTTGGATTCTCATTAACTAAAGGTTTCATATCCCATTAGTTTCCTGAACCATCCAAGCCATACACCCCACCCCAAAAAAATAGTTAACAGAGGAGTAATAATAAAACTACTAATAATTTACACCTCTTCCTTCTGAGGCCATCAGATAAGTTTATATATCTGAATTAATTTAGCCACACACTAACTATTTTGAAGCAGGTAAATATCATCAGCTCCTTTCTACAAATGGAGAACTTGTACTAATACTATTATTTCTCTCATCGTAGCTTTATGACCAAGTAGTCTGGTCCCCAAGAGCACAGAGGACAGGTAATTTTTCTCAATGAAAGTAACAATGTATTTCTGTAAACACATTGGCTATTTTTAAAAGTTATTTTACATTTCAGCTCAATTGTACTAGAGTAAGAAACATAATGTGTCATTTTCTATTGTCTGGTTGTGGGAGCTGCAGCAGTTTTCAGAGCTGATAAATAATGTAAACTCCAAGATCAGCTCAGAGTTTAATATAAATTGCAATGGTTAATAATAAATTGTCCAGTGCTGCTGAGGGAGCACCTTCTCCCCACCGTAGCCCTGCACACCCCAAGCTCCCCCAAGTCACCATCACCAACCCTCGCCTCATCCCACTGCCCTCACCCACCCTACACATCCTCCACGCTCACCCATGTGCACAGTTGGTGCACAACCCTTGATGGCCTCCTGTGTAGCCGCACAGGCATGCACCTTAGAGGGAACACACCTCATGACCCCTCTGTCGGCTACAACTCCCAGGTTGAAAGACACTCCCCTAGATGAATTAAGTACCCCCTGGAAGACCTCTGAGTACCCCAGGGATACACATACCCCAGGCTGAGAACCATTCTAAACTATCCATGCCTGGTACCTGATTGGGAATCAACTCTTTACCTTCTGATAAATGCACCATTCTCTGTAGAGCGCCTGAGACATCTAGTGGCCAGATAGAAAAGTATCCGGTCCATGGATTTCATAGGAAAATCTATTTTTTGTGTGCTGATGCTGCACATTGTGTGCTAGGTGCTGCCTACACATGTGAAGAGGCTCTTGGCCCCAAGGAGCTCACATTCCAGGAGTACAGGCAATGTAGAAATGATGGGGGAAAGCAGGAGACAGTCAAAATGTGGACCTCTTATATATACATGTAGCACGTTAACTTACCCAGCATAGAATCATAGATTATTAGGGTTGGAAGGGACCTCAGGAGATCATCTAATCCAACCCCTTGCTCAAAGCAGGACCAATCCCCAAATGGCCCCCTTAAGGACTGAATTTACAATCCTGGGTTTAGCAGGCCAATGCTCAAACCACTGAGCATGTTCCAAGCCCCTTTTGTCTAAGTGCACCCTAACCTGATCTCTGCGAGAGCCCATCTGGTTTGCATTGGTACGTTTTTATGGAACTGGGAGGGAGGTGTGTGGGAATGTAAGGAATCCTGATGGACTTCCCCCCTGTGATGCTGTTTCTCAGGCAGCTGCCAGACTAGTGCCACTGAAGGGATTGGGGGCTGATGTTCTGGCTGTCCCCATCAGGAGCCATGCTTCAGTCCTAAGTAGTCTGGATGAAATGTTTCTGCAGAGAAACATTTATCTAAGTGAGAATGAAGATTTGATTTGCATCTGGAAATCGACCAATTTGACTAGCGAATCCCTGAAAAAGCAGCACACGGTATCCCAATTATCAAAGCAATTTAGTCTCTGTCAGCTCTGGAAGCCCGTCGCTGAGGCAGCTGACTCTACCCCTATTAGGAGAGCAGAACAAACGTCATATTTACTCCTTTCCAGCTCTCTCAAACAAGTTGCTTCACGGCTGTGCATTAGCTGTTCTTCATCACAGACACCCTGTATCATGCCCACTAGCCAGGTCCACAGTCTGTGTCACCTTCTCCTCCTGTAAATCCTTCCCTTATAATAGCTCTAAAATCTCCTCTCTTGTCATCCTGCTTGTTAGAGCTGTTGTACACACCTGGCTCATAGGTTGTTTGGATTACACTTCCCTCTCCCTGTGTCTCCCACAGACTCCGTCCCTTTCATCCATATGCTGCTCTGACCAGCTTTCTCCCTTGCTGCTCTGATGATGTCTCCTTCCACTTTGCATCCCTTCCCTGGCTTCCTTTCCTTTTGCATCAAGTTCAAGCTCCTCGTTCTCTTCAAGGCCGTACGTAATCTCACCACTGCCTACATCACGGCATTCATTTCTGCCTTACCTTCCCCCACCATACACTACTCTGAGCTTACTGCTCTCACTTTAAGGCTCCTTTTGTCTCTTGCTCACACTTGACCTGGCCCCTTTTCTCATGCTGCCTCCTCCACTTGGGACAGCTTTCCACACACCCATGTGACTGAATGGCTGGTCTCTGCTCCTTCTGATCCCTCCTGCAAACGATTTCTTTTGCTCACGCTTCCAACTGTGACCCTCTTCCTGGTATCCTCATCCCCTGCTTTTCACCTGCCCATTTGGGTTGGTTCTCTCTTGGTCTGAACCAGATAATTAGCTCCCAGAGGCAGGGCTGTCTCCTTGTGTGTTAGGCAGGAGCAGGACCTCCTCTTATCTCTGGAAAGCACCAAGCACAATTATGATCATGTGCACTTATGGGTTGGCACTCCACAAGTAACAATAATAACGACTCTGTTGCCTTCTCTGTGCAGCCATTGCTGTCATGTCAAGTGCTGCGCAACATGGTTTGATTTGGAGTCTGCCTATTGTTATGCCTCGAGGCAAAGGCAGGTGAGACTATTTGTATGCTACTTTCACTGTAGCTGGAGCAGGAGCAGGAGCTCCTCTTCCAGCAGCTGCTGTGCTGTGCTGTTCTCTCTTGGCTTCCCTGATTGCTCCTCTCTCAAACTGCTTCACCATGGTCCCAGCAGAGTGGCTGCAGTGCCCGGTACTGCTCTCTGAATGTGCCAGCATGGCTCAATTGCAAGTGCTCTTGCATATCAGCCCGAAGGTCCGGTGGCTTAAAGTCTCATCAGGGTGTTCTAACCTCCTCTGGAGGAGATGTAATCCAGTGTCATAAACAGATAGCTAAGGGTTAATGTTCTTTTACCTGTAAAGGGTTAACACAGGGAACCAAACACCTGACCAGAGGACCAATCAGGAAACAAGACTTTTTCAAATCTGGGTGGAGCGAAGTTTTGGGTGTGAGTCCTTTGTTCCTGGTCTGTTCCTTTTCTCGGCTCTGAGAGTGATTTTTCTATCTCCAGGCTTTCTAATCTTCTGTTTCCAAGTTGTAAGTACAAGGATAGTAAGACAATAGGTTTATATTTTTTTTTGTATTTACATGTGTGTAGTTGCTGGAATGTGTTAAATTGTATTCTTTTTGGATAAGGCTGTTTATTCATTTTTTTCCTTTAAGCAATTGACCCTGTATATTGTCACCTTAATACAGAGATCCTTTTATGTCCTTTTTTCATTCTTTTTATATAAAGCTTTCTTTTTAAGACCTGTTGGAGTTTTTCTTTAGTGGGGACTCCAGGGAATTGAGTCTGCAGCTCACCAGGGGATTGGTGGGAGGAAGAAGTCAGGGGGAAAATCTCTTTGTGTTAGATTTACTAAGCCTGACTTTGCATACCCTCTGGGTGAGGGGGGAAGAGAGATTAGATCTCTCGGTACTTGTGTTTCCAGGACTGGAAGCAGGGAATCTCCTAGGGTCGTCCAGGGAGGGGAGCCTGGGAGGAAGTAACAAGGAAACAAGGGGAGGGGGTTATTTCCCTTAGTTGTAAGACTCAAGGCATCTGAGTCTGGGGGTCCTCCAGGGAAAGTTTTGGGGAGACCACAGTGAGCTAGGCACTGTATAATTCCTAGCTGGTGGCAGCAATTACCAGGTCCAAGCTGGTAACTAAGCTTGGAGGTTTTCATGCTAACACCCATATTTTGGACACTAAGGTCCAGATCTGGGAAGAAATGTTATGACATCCAGACATAACCTAACAGTGAGGCAGGACTGAATGTTCATCTGACAGAACAACTAAATTGTGATTGATTATTGGAAAAGCTACTTAATTTACCATTAACCCGACTTGTTACACCCAGCATCTGTGCCAAGTGTCAAATTAGAATCAAGGACTGTCCAGAGAGAGGAGTATTCAGTGACTGTAACCTTATTGCACGGGGAGCATAAATGTGCCAGTCTAGTCTTGAGAGTTGGGGGCTTTGGAGCTGGGAGACATCAATCACACTCAACGAGACCCAGATTTATCCTGGGGCTACAGAAACCAGAATCTGGCCCTGTTTGTTTTTTCCTTAGCTCAGTTCATGTCCATTGTCTCCAATGCAGCACTTGTTTTGATGATCTCTTGGCGTTAGGCACACTGATCAGTTTTGTGTTCTGCCAAGGACTAGAGCAATGGGCAGGGTAGGCTGAGACTAGGGGTGTAGAGGGCACCCTCTGGAGTGACTATGAGTGTGCAACTGTCGGGAGAAAGCAGCCAAGTAATTATGGGGACACAGCATCCATGGGTACCTGGGAAATATCCCAGCCTGACTGCAGGTACAGTCTGTCTCTGTCAATCTGATAGACTCTCTCCTCCAGGTGCATCTCTCTGTCTGAGCTCTGTGTGTATGTATCTTCCCTAACCACCCTACAACACCTGCTTTTACCCGCTCTCAGTATTATGTAGACTAATCCTATGGGGTGAATAGTGCCACATTCCATCCAAGTTTGTCTATAATGAGGATGGAGTGTGCCTTGCTCTCAGCCAATTTTGTCTGTTCACTGCTTCTTCGCTTTGATCTGCCAGTTTCATTCTTTCTCTCTAAAGCCTGATGATGGGTAATAAGGCCCCAATTTAGTTAAACTAATTGAAGAACTCAAGGAAGTCCAGTCTGGTTTGGAGTTTACTGCATGATTTGCTGGACTCTGTCTCTTCAGAGGTCAGGGAGGGAAATGACTGTATGTCTTTCTTTTCTTGCTTCTCCTGGGATTTCCTGCATCATCCAGATATTCTCAGGAGCATCGTAGGTGCTGTGCAAACATATGAAATGCAGTCCCTGTCCTGAAAAACTTACTTTGTTCACTGCACACAAACACGTGTACACACACACTCACCTGCTATATTTGTGCAATGCTCTGACCTTGGCGCCTTTAAGAAATTAGAATGATCCCTAACCCTTCAACAATTGTGGCTTCCTTCCCCCGTTCCCCTGCTCCAGCTGCCTCTGTGATATTAGAGGGCTCTTCAGAGGACATGCTAACCCTGTTGTATTAAAGCAGGAAGCATATTCCTTGCTTGCATTACAATATAGCTGAGCACAGCACCTATAGGACTCTAACACAATATCCCTCAATGCTCCTATCATAACTGTCCTACTCAGATCTGAACCTTAGAGTTCAGAACATGAGAAGCTAGCATGAAACCTCCAAACTTAATTACCAGCTTGGATCTGATATCACTGCCACCAGCCAGAATTCCAGTGTCTGGCTCACTCTGGTCTCCCCAAAACCTTCCCTGGGGAACCCCCAAGACTCAGATGCCCTGAGTCTCACCACAAAGGGAAATAACCCACTTCCCTTCTCCCTCTTCCCCTCCCGGTGTTCCCTCCCTGGGTTCCTGGAGATATATACAGATTCAAGCTCCGTGAATCTAAACAAAGGGATTCCACCCTCTTTACCTCCTCCCAGATTTCCCCGCCCTGGGTACTCTGGGAGATTCCCTGCTTCAAGTCCTTGAAACACAAGTACCAAGAGATCTAATCTCTCTCCCACCTCACCCAGAGGGTATGCAAAGTCAGGCTTAGTAAATCTAACACAAAGAGATTTTCCCCCTCCCTTCGTTTCTTAGCCTTAACCAGTGAAAAACACTCAAACAGGTCTTAAAAAGAAAGCTTTATATAAAAAGAAAGAAAAAGACATAAAATGGTCTCCGTATCAAGGTGACAATATACAGGGTCAATTGCTTAAAAGAAAAAATGAATAAACAGCCTTATCCAAAAAGAATACAATTTAACACATTCCAGCAACTACACACATGTAAATACAAACAAAACAATATAAACCTATTGTCTTACTATCCTTGTACTTACAACTTGGAAACAGAAGATTAGAAAGGCAGGAGATAGAAAGATCACTCTCAGAGCCGAGAGGGTCCGAACCAAGACAAAGAACAAAGAACTCACACTCAAAACTTCCCTCCACCCAGATTTGAAAAAGTCTTGTTTCCTGATTGGTCCTCTGGTCAGGTGTTTGGTTCCCTTTGTTAACCCTTAGCTATCTGTTTATGACAGCTCCACTTCCACATAAAGCTACAGCTGCAACCTAATAATCAGACTGTTCCTGTGGCTGCACTTCAGGGTAACTTTGCATATTTATGAGACCTGTGGTGGAAAGGTCTCGCTTCTCATTTCTCTCCTTACCCTGGGACCCTTGTTATCCAGCTTTCTCCCTAAAGAGGGAGCTGCCGATGCAGTTTGCTGGGATTTTTCTGTAGCTGTTCCACAAAAGAGAGATTGCTGACCATGATCCTCCCTGTGCAGAGTTGGCCCTCAACTTAATACAGCAATTTCCGTACTCCTTCCTGCTGCAGCCACAGTCTTATGGGATGGCTTAGGGCAGAGGTACTTAAGTTACTTCTGTGGCCCTTTGATCCCCTGCAATCAACACCCCAATATCCTTTTTCCCTCTCTTTATAACATCATTTCTGGGAGCCAAGCCCCTAGGGTGCTGAAGGGAAGCAAGGAAAAGAGTGTTGGGGACCTTATATCACAGAGAACATTATAACAGAGGGAGCTCTGTTCCGCAGAGTTACAGAAGTTAGTGAGGGAAAAGACCCTGGGTGCCTCCCATCCACCTGCTGTCAATGCAGGATTGTTCTCTACGTAGCTCAGTGCTTTGTCCAGCATAGCTTTAAAAGTCCCAAGCGATTGGCCTTCATCACTTCCCATGGGATAGAATTCTGCAACTGCTACCGCTCACTCTTGGGAAGACTTTCTTAGTACTTAACTTACATTTTCCCATCTGTTCCTTGATTACTCCCAATTTTACTCCCTTGAGCCACCCTGAGTAATTCATCACCCTTCTGGATACTTACACCCTTCAGCTATTTGCAGACTGTTACCACGTCTCTCTGTGTTGTCCCAACTAGACAGATTTTGCTCTTTCAATCTTTCCTTGTAAATCTGTCATCCAGCCCCATCTTTGTTGCTCTTCCCTGAACTTTTTCCAGTTCATCAGTATCTTTCTAGTTATAAGGTTCCCAAACTCACATAATCCGGATTCATTTGCAGTAGAGCTTTATAAAGAGAAATAATCACCTTTGGGCTTTGTTATTTGATGCCTCACAAAGGCTTGTTTTGCTGCCATATTGCACTGCTGGTTTAATTTGTTGTCCAGTATCACCACTAAATCTCTTTTAGCCATCTCTGCATCCCAGCGCTTCAATACCATTTGATTGCCCATGTTTCAGATTATTTTCCTCATGTTTTAGCTGCCTTTTTCCAAGTTCAGTTTCATTTTATCTTATACTTATGTTTTCAATTTCCCGAGGACCCTTTGCATTATTTCTTTGCCCACCAATATTCACAGTGCTTCCAATTGTAGTACCATGAGCAAATGTCAGACTCATAGACTTTAAGGTCAGAAGGGACCATTATGATCATCTAGTCTGACCTCCTGCAAATTGCAGACCACAGAATCTCACCCACCCACTCCTGTAACAAACCCCTAACCTATGTCTGAGTTACTGAAGTCCTCAAATCGTGGTTTGAAGACCTCAAGCTGCAGAGAATCCTCCAACAAGTGACCCATGCCCCATGCTGCAGAGGAAGGTGAAAAACCTCCAGGGCCTCTTCCAATCTGCCCTGGAGGAAAATTCCTTCCCGACCCCAAATATGGTGATCAGTTAAACCCTGAGCATGTGGGCAAGACTCAGCAGCCAGATACCCAGGAAAGAATTCTCTGTAGTAACTCAGATCCCACCCCATCTAACATCCCATTACAGACCACTGGGCATATTTACCTGCTAATAATCAAAGATCAGTTGCCAAATTAATAGCCAAAATTAGGCTATCCCATCATACCATCTCCTCCATAAACTTATCAAGTTTAGTCTTAAAGCCAGATATGTCTCTTGCCCCCACTACTCCCCTTGGAAGGCTGTTCCAGAACTTCACTCCTCTATGGTTAGAAACCTTTGTCTAATTTCAAGTCTAAACTTCCTAGTGTCCAGTTTATATCCATTTGTTCTTGTGTCCACATTCGTACTAAGCTTAAGTATGACACAGGCTTTAGAATGTCCCTGAATTAATCTGTTTGACCAAAAGCAGATTGTTTGGAGAAACAGATCTTCAAGCTTTCCAAACAACCAGTGACAGAGAATTAGCCCGCCCAGCACTTGGTAAATTGTTCTGATGGTTAATTACCCTCGCTGTTAATAATTTACACCTTATTGCCATCTGAATTTGTCTAGCTTCAACTTCCAGCCACTGAATTGTATTAGGCCTTTCTCTGCAGTTCATTCCTTCTTCCAGATCGTTTAATGCAGATCTTAAATAAGACTAGATGTAACATTGAAACATGCAATATTCATTAAACGTTGCCCTGCAACCCCATACAGGACAATTTATCAGCACTCTGTTCATGGTCCTTCAGGCAGTTTTCTGTCCAGTTCAGTGACTATTTCCCACTTTGAATGAACTTTGGCAGAAAAAAATGTCATGAGAAAAGTTGTCAAATACTTTACTAAAAATGCAAGTTTGTCTGCCAAGATCTTTTCTTCCCAAACTCCATGGCTGGATCATATCCTGTAGACATCTCGTGATTTTTCACTGCTTAATATTTGTTCCATTATTTTATTAGAAGTAGAATTTAAATTTACAGAAAAGTAATTGGCAGGATCACTTTTTCTCTTTTCCAACCCTCCATTACAAGCCCAGTTCTCTGTGATTTCCTTGAATTAACTGTCAGTGCTATAATTTGTTATATCATTCCTTCAATATTCTTAAAACACACATCATCCAGATTGTTTCACTTCTCTATTGAAAATTTCCCATATATGCCTGTACTAGCCTTTATTATTTTATTTTAACTAGGTCTTCCTTACTTGTTAATGGTTCAAATAGAAATTCTTAGTAGGATGGGAAAATTTCATAGAATCATAGATTATTAGGGTTTGGAAGGGACCTCAGGAGATCATCTAGTCCAACCCTCTGCTCAAAGCAGGACCAGTCCCCAACCGGCCCCCTCAAGGATTGAACTCACAACCCTGGGTTAAGAATCTGGGGCATGCCATTGGTCTTATTTTGGTTGTTGGGTTAAATGTATGGGTGCTGGGTGGCGTTGGTGGTCTGTGACATACCGAAGGTCAGGCTATGATCTCAGTGACTCTCTTGGTGGGAGAGGCATGAAAGATATGTGAATTAAGATGGGTAGGCCTTTAACAACACAAGATGGTGCTGAAGGATTTGAGGGGGAAGGGTAAGACAGAGAATGATTTCATCTTCCTGAAGGGAGGCTCAACTTTCAAAAGTTTGAGAAATGTTGCCCTAAGGGAAGGGATGGAAGCTCATTGATAGGGATATTTTGAAGCTGGATACAATACTAGGAATTGTACACTAGGGGGGAAGTTGGGTTTGGCCCTGGGGGCAAACACATGGGAGCTGACTGGGCTTTTGATCCTCAGAAGTCTTCAATTCAACTTCTTTATTTAAATTTTCATCTGGAGGACAGATAAAATGAAGGTGATATGCTTTAGATCAGAAAGAGTGGCATACCCCAGGGAGCCCTATATCGGGCAGATGAATCTGCCTATACTATATAACATACTGCAGAGAAAGAAATTACTAAGGTGTCTAAAAAGAAATGACATTCTTGGCTGCAAGGCAGCAGGGTGTCGCATTGAGGTCTGTTTAGGAGACAGGTGTATGCTAAAGAACTGCTGTAAAAACACAGTGTCCAGTGTTAGAATTAGAGGTGGCCAAATAATGGAATTTGTGCCCCACGGGAAAGTCTGATATTCTAATATTTGTTTTCATGCCAAATCAGGAGGAAAAGTCAAAATATCAGCCGTTTTCACAGAACAAAGGGTTCCAAAATATTTTGATTTGGAAATGTTAAAATGGGCGATGTCTGCATTGTTAATGAAAATGAAATGATTCGTTGTTCCCAAAATACATTTTGATTTGAATTGACATTTTAAAAAAATTCTTTTCATGTCATTTAAGAAATGTCTGTTCAAAACCAAATGTTTGTTTTGTTTATATTTTGCTGATGGAAAGTCAAACAATTTTGTCAAAATCGGCATCTTCCCATGGCAAATTTTGATTTTGACAATCACATTTTCTGATGGGAAATTGTTTTGTGCAAAAAAAATGTCAGCCAGCTCAAGTTAGAGTCTCCAGAAGTGAGCTCAGTGGTAGCGCTTTTCTATGCCTGGGGTGCTGCTGGTTTGATTAAAGCTGCGATGTTGCACTAGTTAAGAAAAATGGGTTTAGAAAGGAAAGATGGTACAGTAGTTAGGAGGCTATTCGGGGCTGTCAGAGACCCGGGTTCAATTTCTGCTCTGTCACAAACATTCTGCATGACCCTAGGCAAGTCACGTAGGGCTGTCATACACTATTAAGTTAGTTCAGTTTAACTACATCTCTCAGGGCCATTAAAAATGTCACACCCTGTGTCATATAATAAACTGACGTAAGCCCCAGTGTAGACACCTCTAGGTCGATGGAAGAATTTTTCAATCAGTCTAACTACCACCTCTGGGAGAGGTGGTTTTACTACATTAATGGAGGAACCCCTTCCATTGCTGTAGTGAGTGTCTACACTGCAGTGGTGCAGCTGAACCACAGTAGCGTGTCTAGTGGAGACATATCCCTAGGCTTGGTAGGTCTACACTTGGAGCTGGGGGTGTGATTCATAGCTCGAGGAGACATACTTGTGCTAGCTCTCACTGAGCCAGGAGCTAAGAATAGAATATAGCCATGGCTGTGAGACAGGCTAGCCACCGAGTACGTACCTCTCCGAGATCCTAGGCAGGAACTCAGGGTAGCCACAGCTGCATTCTGTTCATAACAGGCTAGCTCAATGACAGCTAGCGTTTAAGTGTCTCCATGAGACGGGAATCACGCCCCCAGCTCAGAGTGTAGCCATACCCTTTTTTCTCTGTGCCTCATTTCCCCATCTGTATAATGGGGACAATAGCACTTCCCCACCACACAGCGGTATAGGGAGGACAAATATATTAAAGATTGTGAGGTGCTCAGTTACTACAGTGATGGGGCCATATAAGAACCTTCAATAGATAGGTAAGTGCAGCTGTAGGGGTAGACCAGGCCTCAGCCTCTCAATCCCTCTCTCCCTTACTGTGCTTTGTATAGTGTATGGAGAGACAGACCCCCCCCCCCCGAGAACACTAAGATGGTAACATAATTAAAAGATCCTCATAGCAACCTTCCATCTTCCCTGAATTTATACTCACCCCCTCATCAGCCTGAGCCCAGGCATTAAAAAGCGCTATGAAAGCTTGAGTATGTTTAGAAACCATTAGCTGTTGAAACTGTAATGCATCAAAGGCGGTAATTTACTGTATGTCCTGCTAGTTTTGGACGTCAGAAAGGCCCCTCAAATGGATGCCAGCTGTGCATCTACTGCAGTGCCATCTGGTATCCTCTACAGCAATATAAATTATGAGTCACCAGAAAGGAATGCCTGTTGCATCCTGACTGTATGGTCCCTTCTCAATGTGCATTGTAGATACAGCAAATCTTCCACTCATTCCAGCCTGATGTTATCAGATCATCTCATCACATGCTTAGTTTACTATCAGCTTGTGACAGATGAAGAGCTCCTTGATTATCTGAGACAGTGTTCAAGCCATGGAATAGGGTTCCTAGATTCTTGATCTCTCCAGTGCAGCCAGATAGTGCCATTTTGCACTGGTCACTGTCCTGCAGTCATCTGTGCTGTACACAGTAGATGTTACTATGAATGGTACCCCTGAATCCGCAGCCTCGCCTTGTTGATATTATACACTCACTCCTTCTGCTCTCTTTTATTCCTCAGGGTTACCCTCCTGTTAGCTTCTCCAGGCCATTTTTAGCAGAATGGAAAGTCTGAGTGAGCTTCAGAACCCACTGCTGGCCAAGAGCAGCAGGCATCTTCACGGTAGCTACTCCTACCATCAGCATCACCCTAGTCATTGCTGCCAGGGGAAACTTTACATCTTTCAAAACACTGGCAGTGCCAGGACTCACCAGCTGCTGGATGCCAGTTCTCTGCAGCTGGCCGTTGAAGCATTGTATGGTCCCAGCTTCATCCTGGTGAAGGATGAGACCAGTCTCAAGGCCAAGGACAACAAAGGGGAGAGCTGCGAGACGACCTTCATGGAAAACAAAGAGGCCCCCTCTGAGCCTGAAGATGGGCGAGAAAAACAAGGGCCATGCCAGATGGAGAGTGACATCAGAATCCAAACAGTGTCCTATGAGGTGGAGGAGGAGGAATTCCAGGAGTGTGAGGTGAGCTACTTCTAGGAGAAAAAGTAACAAGCTGCTCCCCGGTGAATATGTCCGACTGCCCTTGGGGATAGATGGTGCACAAATGGGACTGAAGGTGTTAAATTTCTACCATCCCCTTCTGTGTCTGAACTCGCCATCACCACGGAGTGTCCTAGCTGCTTCTGTTGGTGTCCAACAGGGTTATTTTTGGTGGGATACTTTGCAAATTTAATTTAATGCTGAAGTCAAAGTGGAGCTGAGATTAAAGCATCCAGGAGGACTCAATCAATTATTATAACATGAGCTCATTTCATTTGCATATTGCAGTCCCATTGGTTGAAATAAAAGAAATGAGAAGTACTTGTGGCACCTTCGAGACTAACAAGTTTATTTGGGCATAAGCTTTCGTGGGCTATTTCCCCATGCTAATTTTTCCCCTACTGTTACTCACACCTTCTTGTCAACTGCTTGAAATGGGCCATCCTGATTATCACTACAAGAGTTTTTTTTCTCCTGCTGATAATAATCCACCTTAATTGATTAGTCTTGTTAGAGTTGGTATGACAATTCCCATTTTTTCATGTTCTCTGTGTATATATATCGTCTTACTGTATTTTCCACTGCATGCATCCGATGAAGTGGATTTTAGCCCATGAAAGTTTATGCCCAAATAAACTTGTTAGTCTCTAAGGTGCCACAAGTTCTCCTCATTCTTTTTGCTGATACAGACTAACATGGCTGCCACTCTGAAACCTGTCACCATTAGTTGAAATGTTATCCTAGTATTGTGAGTTTCTCTTAGACTGTAAAAAGCTCATTTGTCCTTTCCCATCCACCCCTCTCCTCTCCAGCTCTGGCTTATTACAGAGCAAATGTTACTATTTCTGTCAGCTAGATAGCTGCACAGCAGCAGCACTGCAGTGAAGGTGTTGTTATATTTTTAGGGTTGGAAAGTAATCTGGGGCACTGTGAATTGGCCAGAAATACAGCCAAGAGAATGAGCCATCTCGGGGGCGGGGGGTCCTTTGAAATAGCCCTTTTTTAACGTGATGGCTAACTGTAGATGAATAATGATGTCATACTTTGTGTGGCAGCCACATGTGGCATATATGCTGCTCTGTCACAAGGCACTTGGGTATCTTGATTGGCTGCTCAGAGGGGACCTCATTTACCCATCTCCCTCCCTCCCCTATAGCAATCTTATCTTGTCACCATCCTCCCAGTCCCCTCTTGACACCTTCTGTGCCACACCCAATCTCCTGCCTCCCGCACATTCTCCCTACATGCTCTCCCCAGTTTCCTGTTATTGATCCTGACATAACCTTATTCCCAGATTCTGGACCTTAGCGTCCAAAATTTGGGGGTTAGCATGAAAACCTCCAAGCTTAGTTACCAGCTTGGACCTGGTACTGCTGCCACCACCCAAAAAATTAGAGTGTTTTGGGGCACTCTGGTCCCCCTGAAAAACCTTCCCTGGGGACCCCAAGACCCAAAATCCCTTGAGTCTCACAACAAAGGGAAATAATCCTGTTTCCCTTCCCCCCTCCAGGTGCTCCTGGAGAGATACACAGACACAAGCTCTGTGAAACTACACAGAGTGATTCCCCCTCTCCGTTCCCAATCCTGGAACAAAAGCCCTTTCCTCTTCACCCAGAGGAAATGCAAAATCAGGCTAGCAATCCAACACACAGCTCTCCCCTTGATTTCTTCCTCCCACCAATTCCCTGGTGAGTACAGACTCAATTTCCCTGAAGTAAAGAAAAACTCCAACAGGTCTTAAAAGAAAGCTTTATATAAAAAGAAAGAAAAAATACAAATGTTCTCTCTGTATTCAGATGACACAACACAGGGCAATTTCTTAAAAGAATTTTGAATAAACAGCCTTATTCAAAAAGAATACAAATTAAAGCACTCCAGCACTTACATTCATGCAAATACCAAAGAAAAGAAACCATAGAACTTACTATCTGATCTCTTTGTCCTTACACTTAGAAACAGAAGACTAGAAAATAAAAAGTACTTCTCCAAAGCTCAGAGAAGCAGGCAGACAAAAGACTCAGAGACACTTTTCCCTCCACCCAAGGTTGAAAAAAAATCCGGTTTCCTGATTGGTTCTCTGGTCAGGTGTTTCAGGTGAAAGAGACATTAACCCTTAGCTATCTGTTTATGACACGCCCCCCAAATTGCAGACAGTGGGGAAGCTCACTGGCGGCAATTTCCTTCTAGAACTTGAAAATAAACAGATTAATACAACACATGCACCTTTACATATACTACTAAGTATATAACTAACAGACTTTTACATGTTAAGAACACTTTTTAACTACTGGATTCTGGGAAACTCTCACGGGAGAGTGCATCAGCAACTTTGTTAGAAGCTCCTGTGATGTGTTGAATGTCAAAATCAAAATCTTGGAGAGCTAAACTCCAACGAAGAAGTTTCTTGTTGTTCCCCTTGGCAGTATGAAGCCACTTTAGTGCAGCATGGTCAGTTTGTAGTTGGAACCGCCGTCCCCAAACATATGGGCGTAGCTTTTCCAGGGCGTACACAATGGCATAGCATTCCTTTTCACTGACTGACCAGTGACTTTCCCTCTCAGACAGTTTCTTGCTGAGAAACACGACAGGATGGAAGTTGTGATCTGTTGCTTCCTGCATGAGCACTGCTCCTATACCACGCTCAGATGCATCTGTGGTTACTAGGAATGGTTTGTCAAAATCCGGGGCCCTGAGTACAGGGTCAGACATGAGCGTTGCCTTAAGCTGGGTAAAGGCTTTTTGACACTCATTAGTCCACTTAACGGCATTTGGCTGGGTCTTTTTGGTTAGGTCGGTCAATGGGGCAGCGATTTGGCTGTAGTGAGGTACAAATCGCCTGTAGTATCCGGCCAAGCCTAAGAAGGATTGGACCTGTTTCTTTGACCTTGGGACAGGCCACTTTTGGATAGCATCCACCTTGGCCTGTAGGGGGTTTATGGTTCCTCGACCCACCTGGTGCCCCAGGTAAGTTACTCTGTTTTGGCCTATTTGACACTTTTTGGCCTTAACAGTTAGTCCTGCCTGCCTGATGCGCTCAAAGACCTTTCCCAGGTGGAGTAGGTGTTCGGGCCAGGAGTCTGAAAAAATGGCCACATCATCGAGGTAGGCAACTGCAAATTCTCCCAGTCCAGCTAGTAGACCGTCTACCAGCCTCTGGAAGGTGGCGGGTGCATTTCGAAGGCCGAAAGGAAGGACATTGAATTCATACACCCCCGTATGGGTGACGAATGCTGACCTCTCCTTGGCAGGGTCATCTAGCGGTACTTGCCAGTACCCCTTGGTTAAGTCTATGGTAGAGATGAACTGGGCACGTCCCAACTTTTCCAATAGCTCATCAGTACGTGGCATTGGATAGTTGTCCGGACGAGTTACAGCATTTAGCTTACGGTAGTCCACGCAAAAGCGTATTTCCCCATCTGGTTTGGGTACCAGAACCACTGGAGATGCCCATGCACTGGTAGATGGGCGGATTATACCCATCTGTAGCATGTTCTGGATCTCCCGTTCTATAGCAGCTTGGGCATGAGGAGACACCCGGTAGGGTGGGGTTCTGATTGGGTGAGCATTACCTGTATCAATGGAGTGGTATGCCCGTTCAGTCCGTCCTGGGGTGGCTGAGAACAATGGGGCGAAGCTAGTGCACAGCTCCTTGATTTGTTGCCGCTGCAGACGTTCCAGGGTGGTTGAGAGGTTCACCTCTTCCACGCCACCGTCTTTTTTCCTGTCGTAGTAGACCCCGTCAGGCCACTCAGCATCATCTCCCTGGACTGTAAACTGACAAACCTGTAAGTCTCTGGAATAGAAAGGCTTGAGAGAATTAACATGGTACACTTTAGGCTTTAGTGAGGAATTGGGAAATGCTATGAGGTAGTTTACAGCTCCCAGGCGCTCTTGGACCGTGAATGGCCCTTCCCATGATGCTTCCATCTTATGGGCCTGTTGCGCCTTCAAGACCATAACCTGGTCTCCTACCTTGAAGGAACGTTCTCTGGCATGTCTGTCATACCAGGCCTTTTGCTCTTCTTGAGCATCCTTTAGGTTCTCTCTAGCAAGGGCTAAAGAGTGTCGGAGGGTGCTTTGTAGGTTGCTTACAAAGTCCAGAATGTTAGTTCCTGGAGAAGGCGTAAACCCCTCCCATTGCTGCTTCACCAACTGTAATGGCCCCTTAACCTCGTGACCATACACAAGTTCAAATGGTGAAAACCCTAAACTGGGATGTGGTACAGCCCTGTAGGCAAACAGCAACTGCTGCAACACTAGGTCCCAATTATTGGAGAATTCGTTGATGAATTTTCTTATCATGGCCCCCAAAGTTCCATTGAACCTTTCCACCAGGCCATTGGTTTGATGGTGGTACGGGGTGGCAACCAAGTGATTCACCCCATGAGTTTCCCACAGTTTTTCCATGGTCCCTGCCAGGAAATTAGACCCTGAATCTGTAAGGATGTCAGAGGGCCAACCTACCCTGGCAAAGATGTCTGTTAGGGCCAGGCACACAGTGTTAGCCCTGGTGTTGCCTAGAGCTACTGCTTCCGGCCATCGGGTAGCAAAGTCCACTAAAGTCAGTACGTACTGCTTTCCTCTGGGCGTCTTTTTTGGGAAAGGGCCCAGAATATCCACAGCTACTCGCTGAAATGGGACCTCAATTATGGGGAGTGGCTGGAGAGGGGCCTTGACCTGGTCTTGAGGCTTTCCCACTCTTTGGCATACCTCACAAGACCGGACATACTTGGCAACGTCCTTGCCCATCCCCTCCCAGTGGAAGGACTTCCCCAACCGATCCTTGGTTCTGTTCACCCCAGCATGGCCACTGGGATGATCATGGGCTAAGCTTAAGAGCTTCTCCCGGTACTTAGTTGGGACCACCAACTGTTTTTGCGGCTGCCATTCTTCCCGGTGTCCACCAGAAAGAATTTCCTTGTATAAAAGTCCTTGGTCTATAACAAACCGGGATCGATTAGAAGAGCTGAGAGGCGGTTGGGTGCTCCGTGCCGCCGCCCACGCTTTCTGAAGGCTGTCATCTGCTTCCTGCTCAGCCTGGAACTGTTCCCTTGAGGCTGGGGTCACCAGTTCCTCCTCAGACTGTGGACTTGGGCTTGGTCCCTCTGGAAGCGATGTAGGTGATGGGGTTGTTTCCGTTGCTGGTGAACCGCTCTCCGCTGGTGCACCTGAGGGTATTTCAGGCTCTGGCTGAGCCTTTTGGGTATGGCTGTCTGTTGCTTCTGCCAGTTCTGGCTCGCTGGCGCCCTCTGGCGTTGAGTTTGAAGATGTGGTTGCACTTGCTGGTGCTGGTTGCTGTTCCAGTTGCGGGCCTGGTACTGGAGATGCTGTGGCTGTTTCAGTGGTAGGCATGGAATCCGGGTCCACTACCTCTGTCTGGGTCTCTGGTAACACAGACGGGGCGTCTGTGGACGGCTCAGGAACAGGACTGGGTCTGGAAACTTGCCTGGTTTGGCTACGGGTAACCATTCCCACTCTCTTGGCCCGCTTCACTTGGTTGGCCAAGTCTTCCCCCAGTAGCATGGGGATAGGATAATTGTCATAGACTGCAAAAGTCCACCTTCCTGACCAGCCTTTGTACTGGACAGGCAGTTCAGCTGTAGGCAAGTCTACAGCTTGAGACATGAAGGGGTAAATGGTAACTTTGGCCTTTGGGTTGATGAATTTGGGGTCAACGAAGGATTGGTGGATAGCTGACACTTGTGCCCCCGTGTCTCTCCACGCAGTAACCTTCTTTCCGCCCACTCTCAAATTTTCCCTTCGCTCCAAGGGTATTTGAGAGGCATCAGGGCCTGGGGATCTTTGGGGTGATGGTGGTGTAATGAATTGCACTCGCATGGTGTTCTTGGGACAGTTGGCCTTGATATGTCCCAGTTCATTACACTTAAAACATCTTCCATCTGATGGGTCACTGGGCCGAGGTGAGTTACTGGAGACTGGTGAGGTTGAAGAGTAGGGTATCTGTGGCTTTACTTGGGTGGTATGGAGGGTCTTTGGCTGTCCTCGGTTGTAGGGTTTATGGTCTGTGTGCCCCCTGGGGTAATCGTTCCCCTTGACAGTAGCTTTTTTGCTTTCTGCCAGTTCCATCCATTTGGCTCCAATCTCCCCCGCCTCAGCGATAGTTTTGGGATTTCTATCTTGTATGTACCGTGTGATGTCTTCAGGAACACCATCCAAGAACTGCTCCATTTGTATGAGGAGGTTCACTTCTTCCAAGGTTTGAATGTTGTTTCCTGTTAACCAGGCCTCATAGTTTTTTGCAATGTAGTAGGCGTGTTTGGGAAATGACACCTCTGGTTTCCATTTTTGGGTTCTGAAGCGCCGACGGGCATGATCTGGGGTTATCCCCATCCTGTATCTGGCCTTGGTTTGAAAAAGTTTATAGTCATTCATTTGCGGCTTGGGCATTTCAGCTGCCACCTCTGCTAAAGGTCCACTGAGGTGTGGCCTTAATTCTACCATGTACTGGTCTTCGGGGATGCTGTACCCAAGACAGGCTCTTTCAAAATTTTCCAAGAAGGCCTCGGTGTCATCACCTGCCTTGTAGGTGGGAAATTTCCTGTGCTGTGGAGCAATAATTGGCGCCGGGTTGTTAGGGTTGGCTGGCACATGCAGCCCAGCTTTTGCCATCTCCAGTTCATGTTTTCTCTGTTTTTCCTTCTCTTCATTCTCTTTTTGTTGTTTTTCCATTTCTTTTTGTTGTTTTTCCATTTCTTTTTGGTGCTTTTCCATTTCTTTTTGGTGCTTTTCCATTTCTTTTTGGTGCTTTTCCATTTCTCGGCGGTGGGCCGCCTCTTCTTCTGCTTGTTTCCTTCGGTAGGCCACCTCTTCTTCTTCTAGTTTTCTTTTGTGTGCTGCCTCTTGGGCTGCCTGTTCTCTTTGGAAGGCTGCCAGTTTGAGGCTTTCTTCCTTTTCTTTCATCTCCATCTGTCGCCTGTGTTCAGCGTCTTTGATTTGTTCTTCGGCGTCAATCCTTGCCTTAGAAGTCATGGTTCCTGTTTTCTTGTGTTGGGGTGCCCTCCGGTGTTTCTCTTTTGAACTGCAGGCTCTGTTGCCTCCTGAAGTCTGCCTAGCAACAGTGCTTTTTTCCCTTTCTCTCTCTAGCTAATGTTCAATGAAGGGAAACCAGAAAAACCACTTTATTTGCATGCATATAGAGTGCTGGTATGACTCTCAATGGGAGTGCTATTGTGTGACAATAGACTGTCAATAGTCTGCTAATGGCCTCTTGCTTACTATGCAAGCCACAAACTGCTATAGAGAGCAGAAAAAAAAATTCTCTCTGGTTCCCTTTTAAAACCAAACTGTTTCTCTCTGCTAAAAAACCCTTAGCAGAGAAAAGAAAAAAATAATATTCCTACTGGCTTCTGGATTCTGTCTATATCCCGCCGCTGCCACCATGACATAACCTTATTCCCAGATTCTGGACCTTAGCGTCCAAAATTTGGGGGTTAGCATGAAAACCTCCAAGCTTAGTTACCAGCTTGGACCTGGTACTGCTGCCACCACCCAAAAAATTAGAGTGTTTTGGGGCACTCTGGTCCCCCTGAAAAACCTTCCCTGGGGACCCCAAGACCCAAAATCCCTTGAGTCTCACAACAAAGGGAAATAATCCTGTTTCCCTTCCCCCCTCCAGGTGCTCCTGGAGAGATACACAGACACAAGCTCTGTGAAACTACACAGAGTGATTCCCCCTCTCCGTTCCCAATCCTGGAACAAAAGCCCTTTCCTCTTCACCCAGAGGAAATGCAAAATCAGGCTAGCAATCCAACACACAGCTCTCCCCTTGATTTCTTCCTCCCACCAATTCCCTGGTGAGTACAGACTCAATTTCCCTGAAGTAAAGAAAAACTCCAACAGGTCTTAAAAGAAAGCTTTATATAAAAAGAAAGAAAAAATACAAATGTTCTCTCTGTATTCAGATGACACAACACAGGGCAATTTCTTAAAAGAATTTTGAATAAACAGCCTTATTCAAAAAGAATACAAATTAAAGCACTCCAGCACTTACATTCATGCAAATACCAAAGAAAAGAAACCATAGAACTTACTATCTGATCTCTTTGTCCTTACACTTAGAAACAGAAGACTAGAAAATAAAAAGTACTTCTCCAAAGCTCAGAGAAGCAGGCAGACAAAAGACTCAGAGACACTTTTCCCTCCACCCAAGGTTGAAAAAAAATCCGGTTTCCTGATTGGTTCTCTGGTCAGGTGTTTCAGGTGAAAGAGACATTAACCCTTAGCTATCTGTTTATGACAGATCCATGCCCCATATTTTCCCTCCAAGTCCTTTCATACTCTCTCATCATTCAATTCTCCCACTCTGCTACCCACATTCCTCTGCATCCTCAGTCTCTCTCATGCTCTCTGTATTACCCTGAACCTCCTCAATCACTTTCCTGGCACTCCTTAGCCTCTGACTCTGCCCCCGCATTTCCCTCAGTCTCCCTCCTGCACCCTACATTCCCTAAAACTCCCTCAGTTTCCCTTCCTGCTCCTCATCTTTCCCAGTAATTTCCTATGCCTCCATGCACCCTCTCTCTGTGTACCCAACATTTCCCTGTCTCTTCACAATTTCTGGTCCAGTTTCCTAACTCCAAAGCCCAGGAGGTGGCCAACTTTCCTGATATCAGCCTGACTTCAGCTCAGTTGAGAACAATGGGAAATGGTGGCCATCTTCATTAGGAACAGCCTCACTTTCCAATGCAAGGCAGTGGTAGCCATCTTGACTATGGCTGTGGCATTACAGAAAATAATGGGAAATGGCGGCCATTCTGAATAAGGGCAGGTGAGAGGATATATAGACCCCACACAGGGGGGTGGGGGTGGGAAGCGCTGCTTATATACAAAGTGATAAATGCCCTAGAAATACCATCGGTGGGCAGACCGACAGAGGCAGTTCTGATTCAGGGAAAACCCTTAGTAATAGGACACAGAGCATTTTGTGTCAAGAGCTCCGAGTTGCCAGAGGTTGGTAGTGACCAAAAGTTTTTTCCACCACCAGGTCATGAGATCCTGCATCTCAGCCTCGTTCCCATCACACTTGCCCCCACACAGCAGGTCTGGATGTGCTATAGCGACTGCACCCCTTTGTTATCCCTGTGGCAGATCCCTCCACTGCAGGCCAGCATCAGACTGGTGGGAGGAGGAGAGGACACCCCTGTGCAGGGCCGGCTCTAGTCATTTTGCCGCCCCAAGCACGGCAGCACACCACAGGGGGCGCTCTGCAGCTCGCTGGTCCTGCAGCTCTGGTGGACCTCCCGCAGGCATCCCTGCAGACGGTCCGCTGGTCCCGCGGCTCCAGTGGACCTCCCGTGCCTGCAGATGCTCCACCAGAGCCACGGGACCAGCAGACCCTTTGCAGGGACGCCTGCGGGAGGTCCACTGGAGCCACCTGCTGCCCTCCCGGCAACCAGCAAATCGCCCCCCCGGCATGCTGCCCCAAGCACGCGCTTGGTGCACTGGGGCCTGGAGCCGGCCCTGCCCCTGTGTCAGTGTTTGCAGCCTCCCCCGCCTCACCTGGTTTTGACAGGCTGGCCTCATGACATGTTTCAGGGTCACGTAAGTGTCAGACATGCCAGCCTGTCCCACTGAGGGGCGAATGAGGTGCGCTTGCACTGCTCTTCCCAAGCTCTCTCTACCTGGGCACTCTCCAGGCCTGATGGCTCTGCGCTGCTCAGTAGCACTGAACTCATTTGTTTTCCAGAGTGACTCCTCGAGTGACAGTGAAAGTGAGGATCATTTCCTGATGCTGCCCCCACGAGACCACCTGGGCCTGGCCATTTTTTCAATGCTCTGCTGCTTCTGGCCCCTGGGAATCGCTGCCTTCTACTTCTCCCATAGGGTGAGGAATCCATTTGCTGATGTCTCCTTTTCTGTGCTGCACATGCTGGGTTAGGTAATGGCTCTAACTCAGGGACCCTGCAAGCCAGAAGAGCCCCTTGAGTCAGGGGCCTGGCACCATTCCAGTCAGTGAGACACACATCTCTGTCATTCCCATTGGTCCTGTTTCCAACCCTCACTGACCCAACTCTGTGTGCTGGAGCACAGCAAGTCATGCTCCAGGGCATGTAGTGCTCTGAGCACCCTTCATCCACGCCCCACAGCAGAATTACATGGTTCCGCTGCAGCCAGGGCTCTCCATGATCATGTTGTGGAACTGCAGGACTTGCCCTTCAGTGCAGAGACTAGATACTGTCGGCCAAAGTCCCACCTTTTGTGCCATTCTGGTGGTGCAAAGGGACCCAAAACTGACCATAACTTGCCAAATGAGTTTCTCCAGCATGAGTGAGTCTTTGGCTGGGGTGGAGCTGCTACAGTTAGTTCCTACATTGCCCTGCTCCAGTTTCTGTGCTTCAACAATCCCCGAAGGGTGGATGGTCTCCTGGGTGACTTTACCATCTGGTGTAGCTTGGAGCTGCCCCCGGGCTACTCCAAACTGTTCCAGAGCCAGCAGTGGATCTGCTTGAGAATCCAGCTGCCTCGGAGACTGGGCAGAGCAGAGACTCTGGCCTCTGTTTCTCATTACAGGGGTCCCTCCATTCATTATGTCTGTAGTAATGGCCTCTGATGTTGTCAGATAAAGCCAGTTCCCCCTCTATAAAACAGGGATAACACCACCTCCCTTTGCCAACCTGCTGGTTAAATCTTGAGTCAATATTACTCTCCTGTTTAAATCTGGGGATGGATTGATAGCTCTCCCGATTGAAACATGAGTCCATTGTGATCCTCCCAGATCACACAAGGGCTTGATTCTCCTCACACGTGTGTGTAAGTCAAGTGTAACTCAGCCGTGTAAAGCCTGGCACAAATAAGACAAGAATCTGGGCCTTGGCCTGTGTTAGCTCTGACTGGCTGCTGCTCTAGTCAGGGCATGGGCCAGATTCTGTTCTCGGTTACACAGATGTAGATCCAGAATAATTCACTCGGAGTCGATGGCGTTGTGCCAGTTTTATACTGGATGATACCAAGATCAAAGTTTTTCTCACAGTCTTAAGAATGGAGACAGTAGAAACAATAATAAAAGATAAGTTATAATGCACCTAGCTGAGAGTAATATGAAAGGAACAACCTAGCACAGCACCTGTGAGGCAAAGTGGGGTCTTTAAGCTGCTGGAGTTCTTAGAAGAGGAGCTCTTGTTGTTTGTTTATCTAATGTAATTTCTGTACATGGTGCTTGGTTATTACTCGGATTGTTTGTTAGTTCTTCAGGGCGGGGACTGTCTCTATGTTTGTTGAACAACTGACAACACGCACAGTGTTTAAAGGAATTTAAAAGTGCCCATCTTGAAGAGCTTGCAGTCTAACCACTCTCTCCACCCCTGTGTCACTCCAGTTTTATGCCCAGTGGGTTTCCATTGAAATCAATAACATTATGCCAATGTAAAACTAGAACAATGCAGTGGGGAATCAGCTCGTAGGTTTTAACTAAGAATGAACAATTAGTGGATAAAAGATGACAGATGGGTCTATTTAGACTTTCAAAGGCTTTTGATAAAGGTGGTAACCCTGGGCAAGGTGGATTCAGTTCTGTTATAGGTTATTATACACTGGTTAGGAGGTAAAAAGTTAAAGGACAAGGCTAAATAATTGTCAATCCTCAACCAAGAAGGAGATTAATAATGGGTTCCCCTACGGAACAGTTCTCAGACTATTATGTTAAATATTTTATTAATGATTTAGATGTTGGGGTTGAATAAAGAGACGTCAACATTTGCTGATGACACAAAGTCATTTAGGTGAGGAGGGCTGAGAGGAACTCTTGAAGAATGTAACACAGCCAGGAAACTGGGAACATGATGGCAGATGAGTCGGTACAGACAAGTGCAAGCTGATGCCCACTGCAAGGAGCACTTCAATCTTGCTGGCCACTGAATTAGCCGCTCAGGAAGCAGTGCGGCATGTCACTGTAAGCAACCCTGAATCTGTGCAGTGGTGGCCCAGAGAGCAAATGGGATGCCTGGATATTGAAAGGGGAGTAGAGAGGAATGTGACAATGCCATAGCATAGAGTGGTGTGTGTCCTCACCTTGAATACTGCATTCAGTACCAGGCACTTCATCTTAAAGATGAGGTGCAACAGAAGAAACAGGAAAAGGTAACAGCAATTAAAAAATGACTAGGAACACAGTTACTGCCAGATCTATGGTCCAGGCTGTCTGCTGCCTTTCCCCTGCTTGTACCCAGAACCAAATGCCAAGGTGTAAATTCCCATAACAATCAATTATGGAATAATCTGCCTCTGGGGGAATATTCTTCTTCACTCCTATCAGTCAATGATTGGTTTATCCTAGCTAATGTATCTGCAGTATTCTTATATACATGTTGACTCCACTATGTCCTCATATCATGTGGCAGTGAGTTCCATGGGTTATTTATGCATTGTGGGAAAAACTGTATTTCCTTTTATCACTTTTAAATGTGTTGCCTTTTAATTTCAGTAAATGTCCCTGTGCTCTGGGATTATGAGAAAGTGTAAAGGGCAGCGCACCATTTACACACTTTATCCTATTCACTATATTGTGAATATTTTCATTTGATGGAAATGATCAGAGGCCTGGAAAGACCCTTTTAATCTCTATCACATGAAAGTATTTCTAGGCCTCTGATCATTTTCATTGCTCCCCTTCAAACTCCTTCTATAACTGCCATATCCTTTTTGAAATGATGTGGCCAGAACTGAACACCAGAGGAAGGTGACCCGCCAGTATATGCAATGACATTATACTGTTTCAGAATTCTTCTTTATCCCTTTTTCAATACAATGTAACCAGACATAATTTACATATTTCTAATTAGCCAACATACTGAAGACTATTAGTACAATATAGCTAGTATCTCTGCATGTACAGTCCTTCTGGCATGACATCATGAAGTTCCATTGCACTTACATTTCAAGATCACAAGTGCACGAAGTAACATATTCAAAAGTCCAAACACAACCAGTTCAAAGACTGATCCATCTACAAATGTATGGATATCTGTAGCTGCTCACCAAGAAATACATCTCTATCCCGATATAACACAACCTGATATAACATGAATTCGGATATAATGTGGTAAAGCAGCACTCCGGGGGGGGCAGGGCTTCACACTTTGGTGGATCAAAGCAAGTTTGATATAACGCGGTTTCACCTATAACGCAGTAAGATTTTTTCGCTCCTGAGGACAGTGTTATATCGGGGTAGAGGTGTACTGTGCTGGGAAGAGCTGGTGCAATTATCCCTGTACTATGAGAGTGGAGTTTAAGAATATCAGATGCACACATGTACTTCAAACTTCTCAACCCCTCAAACCTGCCTTTTAAAGGAAAGCTGTGTCAAAGTAAAGTTGCACAGAAGGGAAGAGAAGGATAAGGGTTGGGAGTCAGTGCTGTTCCCTGGAGTAAGTGAACAGTCATTCCTCTTCTCCAAAGGGGTTGGATGGTGTTAATAGTCACTTACACATTGTCTTCTCTTTCCAGACCAGTAAGGCTGTCTCCAAGGGGGACTTCCACATGGCAAGTTCAGCCTCCCGGCGGGCCCTCTTCCTTGCTGCGCTCTCCATCACCATCGGCACAGGGGTCTATGTTGGTGTGATTGTAGCACTGATTGCTTATCTATCCAAAAGTGGCCATGTATAGCAGAGACCTTCACGCCAAAGCTCAGCACTCTGCACCCAAAGGCCAATGCTAGTGGGATTCACGCTTTTGTATGGAGCATAGGACACAACACTTGCAAGGGCTGCTGAGCAGCTCCATGAGTGGAGGGATCCAGGCTTGGATGCGCTGTACAGGGTCTTTCCCTTTTACATGAACAGTAGACTCCATTCTCCTTTACACCTTGGACAGCTGGCTAACAACATCTTGCTAGTAAAGAACTCCGCACAGGCTGAGAGTCCTGGATTCTGAGGCTGGGAGGAGCATGTTTCACTTAAGGAAGAATGTGGAAGAGATCTTTTTAGTTCATCGGCAGGGCCTGGTGCAGCCACTTATAGTTTTCAAAACAACATGTTCATGTTCTAGTCCTGCACTGTGAATCCCACCACCTAGTATATCATAGCCCTGGTCTGATTTTGAGGCACATGGGGAAGAGAGGACAGGGGGCAATTAGTTCATTGCTTGCTCTTCCTTTTAGGAGAGTGGGTTCACAGGCTGATTGCAACAGAGATTGGTCAGGGCTCCTGGTGTGGGGAAAACACTTCAGTTTTAGTGCCACAGGCTGGCAACTGTCCCTTTAATTGCCATAAACTAGGAGGACACAGTGCAGCCCTAAATAAAGAGAGAGCTCTGGGACTCAGTCTGCAGAACCTCAGCTATCAGCTCTACCACCAGGCTTTACCCTAGTCTCATTTACCAAGCCATGGCTCAGCCCTTGGTGATTCAGACCTAGCTCTGGAGTCATACATCCATTCTAAACAAGACAACGAAAGGTCATTGGGGTTGGTAATTGTGTGTCATCATTTCACATGTAGAAGCTGGTTGGGAAAAGCCTCACAAGTCTTGTGTATTATCGTCGTCACAGTAGCACCTAGTGGCCCAACTGTTGTGCTAGGTTCTATAAAGACACACAGTAAGAACTCTGGCTCCAAAGAACATACAGTCTGTCTCAGGAGCCAGAACAGACAAAGGCCGTGTGTGAAATGGAGGCACTGAGAGCTGACAGGGTCACTGAGATCAGGGGCCTCAGGGGCCACAGAACCCTAGGCTGGAGTGCTAGGCCCTAGGCTACGTACCTCACCTTTAGCTTTAGCAGTGAGCAATGAAACACTCCAGGTACTGCCATTTAGGCCAACACCCAGAAGAAAATATCCTGTTCTGCCCCCAGTGCATCTTCTTCCGGGTAAATAACAACCCCCTCTACTGGAACTGGCCTGATCCCATTAAGGCTGGTCACAGACAAATAAGGAGATCAACAAAAAAAACCTCTTAACTCAGCTTTGTGTATAACCTCCTGCCAAAAATACTGTTTGTCACTGGACAAAAACCAGAGAAGGAGAAAATATATGTTCCAGGGTTGGAGACTGAATGACAAGCGATGGAGACAAAACCCCAGGTGGGGAGCAGGAAGAAGTGTCTGTGTAAGGCTCTGTGCTGGAGAGGACCCACACTGGAAATGCCAGTGCCACTTAGCCCTGCTTACAGCCTATTACTTGTATGTATAGTGCCAGTAACACGCTAAGTGCTTCACAGACGGATGTGGAGGCACCGTCTTTGCCCCAAAAAGCTTACAGTAAAGAGACACTTTCTGCTTCAAACTGAGCTCCACTTTGTGCCTCAGACGCCACATCTTAAACCCTCCTCACCTTGGCCAGTCCTCCCTGCACTTCTTTCCTGGCCTCCCCACACCTCACCATGATGGGGTGTAGGCAGGCTCCCAACTCACCCCTCCTCCCTGTGGCTTCTGTGCACACTATAGCACATTCTGTAAGAAACTCAGCATGTTCCTTGATCCGTGTATTGTTCATATGTACATTTCATTCTAAAACAGCATGTTAATATCTGACATTTCTGTTGTACTTGAGCCATAAAAGAAGAAAACATACAAGAGAAGAGACCTGTTCAGAAGCTTCTCTGAAGATCCCATTATGTTTTATAAGATGAAAGAGTTAATAAAAGAGCAGGGAACAGGAATGTATCCTAGATGAGTTGGATGTGGACAGAATGGGAGTGCACTGTGCAAATGGCACAAAGCTATTTAGATCAGTAAAACCCCAGGATGCTTGTGAGGGAGGCTGGAGGATGTAATCCAGCCAGTGGCTGGGCAACAGCATGGGATATTACTGTAATATTACAGTTAACTTAGGTCTCTGCAAAGAAATACACTTTGGGGAAAAGAGCCTAAACTTAGAGCTCTGAATTCATAGTAGCTTTTTAGGGGAAAGATTCAGGAGTCCCCATGGAGTTCATTTTGCCCAGTGCACAGTTGATGTTTAAAAAGTAAAGATGCTCAAAAGAGAGGGAGAGAAAATGTAATGATTTTTAATAACAGTGAACTCCTCTGTGGAGTTACTAACAGGTCCGCTGGAGAGACTGGAAACAGTCAGAGAAGCCAACAAAATGATTCAAGGCCTGACAGGACTTGAATAAAAGAGATGAAAGTTAGAGCAGGTCCAAGGTTTTCGTTTCCTTTTTTTACCATTTGGTAAAATCTTACCAGTTTGACCGATTCATAACTCAGGGAGTGGGGTCACTTGAATCATAGTGAAAGAAAGTAAACGGGAAACAAAGTGAGGGAAATGGGCAGCTAGTTAGCTGGAGGAGTCAGTGCCCCATGGGGTCACCATGCCGGAAATCATGGCTGGATTTAAAAAGATAATTTGATGGCCAATAATCACTTCTGAAGCTGTGCATACTAAAAGAAGTGTAATGAAATCTCAGCCCATCAACTAGCCCCCAAGGAGGTAATAAGGACTCCCCCTCCCAGCCATAGTGAGGCACAGGTGACCAGCAGCATGGGTGGGAGGGTCTGATGTGTTACATTATTTGTACTGCAGTGGTGCCTAGAGGCCTCACCAGAGAGTGGGACCTTACGTTGTGTACCAGCATACAGTACAAGACAGTTCCTGGCCCAAAGAGCTTACTGTCTAAATAGACAGGCCCAGGGACCAGTCTGCCATGCTTCCCTTACAGCAGGAGCTGGAATACTGGGCACGGCATTGACCAGTGGCCTGATCCAGGACATCGGGAGCCAGGATCCCAGGGACTACATGGTATTGCAAATCAGATGTGGTTGCAGCACAGAGGGGCCAGTGTTTGGATGAAAAACTGGGCAAGTGTCTGCTGGTCAGAGAGTGAGGACAAGAAGGTAGAGTTTGATGCAGTAGAAAATGGGGAGCCAATAGATTCAACATGTGTGAGTGGGGTGGGGGGGAAGCAGGCACCCCAGTGACCAAGTTAGGAGTCCAGGGTCCCAGCCTTCCTGTGAGCTGGAACTGCCTGAGCCAGAGTAGGGCAGAGCTAAGGAGAGAGCAGAAGCCTGAGCTGAGCTGGAGGCAGAGCAGCAGTAGTCAGAACCAGAGGGGTCAGAGAAGCAGCCCAGAAGGCAGAGCGGAGCTGCAGCTAGAGCAGCCCAGAGCCGGGAGCTGGAGCCATGCTGACTGTGAGCCAGAGCTGAACTACAATGGGGAGCTGCGAGCCCAGCACTGGGGAGCAGACACTCACTGTGCCATGAGTAGCACGTGAGCCAAGTGGGGTGAGCAGCTGGGGAGAGTGAGTGAAGGGGGGTTCTCGAGGTCAGGCAGGCCTCTGGGTAAAAGGAGTCGGAGCGAGGACTCAGATCCTTTCACTAGCAATTCTACCGGGTTAGGGCATAAGCCAGGAAAGTTCCTCACAATAGTAGGACCATCCCCCCACTTACACTAGGAAATCAGCTATACTCCAGGTGGCTGGCTGCTGGGATTGGCTAATTCCCAGGTCTCTGGGGAGGGTAATGTGGTGGGAAGACAGGACAGTGTGTGGCCACTGGGAGGGGTGCTGAGACAGGGTCCTGCAGCCTCCCCCATAATAGAAGCCCCTCTGCTACCCTGGCCTACCTTACCACCATGCCTTCTCTCCCCTACTGGGCTGCCACTCACACACCTCACTTTGACACTGCATGGGGCGGGCAGCAACAGAGCCAGGTGCAGGGAGCAGCTGGTGGGACCCTGCAATGGCTCCCCAGGGAGGTGGAGTTCTCACCCACTAGGGACCCTCTTCTATATCTCCTGAGAGGGAAGGAGTTGGGGTGACCATCTACTGAGGAGGTGTGGGAGGGAGAGGGTCTCAGCCCAAGTATGTCTGCCCTGAGTACTTCGGTGCAGAACACTCAGAACAAGAGCCAATGTTTTCTCAGCCCCTTGAGGTGCCTTCCAGCCCTGCATCTTCTAGGATTTTATGAGAGTCCCAATGAAAATTCATTTCTGTTTGCTAAAAAAAATCACTGGTTCTCAGCTTCTTGAGTTCCTTAGGTGCATTTTAGGTGCATTTATGAGTCAACAGTGTGATGCTGTTTCAGAAAAAAGCAAACGTGATTCTGGGATGCATTAACAGGTGTGTTGTGAGCAAGACACGAGAAGTTATTCTTCCGCTCTACTCTGTGCTGGTTAGGCCTCAACTGGAATATTGTGTCCAGTTCTGGGCACTGCATTTCAAGAAAGATGTGGAGAAGTTGAAGCGGGTCCAGAAAAGAGCAACAAGAATGATTAAAGGTCTAGAGAACATGACCTGTGAAGGAAGGCTGAAAACATTGAGTTTGTTTAGTTAGGAAAAGAGAAGACTGAGAGGTGACATGATAGCAGTTTTCAGGCATCTATTGTCAAGGTTTTTCCCCCACTTTGAACTTTAGGGTACAAAAAGTGGGGACCTGCATGAACACTTTTAAGCTTAATTACTAGCTTACATCTGGTACACTGCCACCAGCCAGAATTTAGTGTCTGGCACACTTTCTGTTCCCCCAAAACCTTCCCTGGGGAACCTAGACCCAAACCCCTTGGGTCTTAAAACAAGGAGAAATTAACCATCCCCCTCCTTTTCCCCCCAGATTTTCCCCTCCCTCGGTTGCCTTGAGAGGCTTAACACCGATCCAAACTCCTTGGATCTTAAAACAAGGAAAAATCAATCAGGTTCTTAAAAAGAAAGCTTTTAATTAAAGAAAGAACAAAAAGTAAAAGTTATCTCTGTAAAATCAGGATGGAAAATGCTTTACAGGGTACTCAGATTCATATAGACTGGAGGGACCCCTCCCCCAGCCTTAGATTCAAAGTTACAGCAAACAGAGGTAAAAAATCCTTCCAGCAAAAAGACACATTTACAAGTTGAGAAAACAAACATAAGACTAATCCGCCTTGCCTGGCTACTACTTACAATTTTGAAACATGAAAGACTGATTCAGAAAGATTTGGAGAACCTGGAATGATGTCCCATCCCTCTCAGTCCCGAGAGCGAACAAGGAACCAAACGAAAAACACAAACAAAGACTTCCCTCCACCAAGATTTGAAAGTATCTTGTTCCCCTATTGGTCCTCTGGTCAGGTGTCAGCCAGGTTTACTGAGCTTCTTAACCCTTTACAAGTAAAAGAGACATTAACGCTTAACCATCTGTTTATGACAAAAAGGGTATCATAAGGAGGAGGGAGAAAACTTGTTCACCTTAGCCTGTAAGGATAGAACAAGAAGCAATGGGCTTAAACGGCATCAAGGGAGGTTTAGTTTGGATGTTAGGAAACAGTTCCTAACTATCAGGGTGGTTAAACACTGGAATAAATTGCCTAGGGAGGTAGTGGAATCTCCATCTCTGGAGTTATTTAAGAATAGGTTAGATAAATGTCTATCAGGGATGGTCTAGACAGTATTTGGTCCTGCCATGAGGGCAGGGGACTGGACTCGATGACCTGTCGAGGTCCCTTCCAGCCCTAGAATCTATGAATCTATGAATTTTGAAAATGCTACCCAATGTCTGTCCTCAGGAGCCTATGGGTCAGCCTGTGGGGCCTGACTGGAATAGTCTGGTTTTCCACACCCTCCACTCCCCTGAACTGTGAGCAATATGTCAGCCCTGCTATCAAGAACCCCTGTGGCCCCTGCTTCACACCTCCCTGCACTCAGAAATTGCTCTTCAGGCTCCTGCTTATTCAGGGAGCATCTCCTCACATGCTCAGTCCCACTAAGCTTCCTCTGGCTTAGCCCTTCAGCTCCCTACAGACTGGCTGGCTCCAAGTTTCTTCTGCTCGTCAGCTGTACTTGGTGGCACCTCCTGGGGTGATGCACTGGGACACCTCAGCCTGCACCCCTGCATTGCCGGTCATGGGGATGAGCATCAAACACAGAACTTAGGTTACCATCCGTTGAACTAGAAACTAGACCTGGCTGGGCTCCACCAGAACTGCGAGGGCCCAAACTCACTTGCACAGGCTCTTTAATGACTAGCGCTCACTGGGGAATATGTGACGTCCTGTGTAACAGAACGTATTAAATTGAAACTCATCTCTCTGGCTTTTTAATTTAAGCTATAAGGAAAAGAACTTGATATGAAAGGGACCGACAAAATTAAAAAGTGTTTTCTGCTTATAAGTGGGGTCTCCGGTGATACCATAAGGGGTGGGTGGTGCAAGAACATCCCCTCGGGGGTTGTTACAGAAAGGAGGATATTAGTTAGAAGTAGCCTAAAGGGAAACTTGGGAAAATTGAAAGCCATAGAATCAGCATGGTGATTGCCTCAGAATAACTTATTATAGTCTCCACAGTCTGCTGCATGCCTGGGAGCAAAGGGAAGGGATGCACAAAACCAAGAAATCAACAGTCTGGTTAAAAAGCAGCTCCAGGAGTTCGTACAAACTACAAAATCCTTCAAAATTAAATTTCTGCTCAAGGCTCTAAAAGAAAAGGATCATCACCGGCAGGGGCAGCTCTATGTATTTTGCTGCCCCAAGCACGGCAGTCAAGCAGCCTTTGGCAGCATGCCTGAGGGAGGTCCACTGGTAACACGGATTTGGTGGCATGCCTTCAGGAGGTCCGCCGGTCCCACACCTTCAGCGCACCTGCCACTGAATTGCCGCCGAAGCTGTGGGACCAGCAGACCTCCTCCAGGCATGCCGCCAAAGGCAGCCTGACTGCCACCCTCACAGAGACCGGCAGGTGCCCCCCCGTGGCTTGCTGCCCCAGGCACGCGCTTGCTGTGCTGGTGCCTGGAACCTCCCCTGGTCACCGGCAAACCCTGCCTACAGCCCCTTTGCTTCTTCCTCCTACTCCCCTCACTGCCCATCCCCTTCACCTCTGCTTCTTTCTGCCACCTCCTCCACCTCTGCTCCCTGCCTCACCATAAGGATCTCTTTCCCCCTTCTCCAATGAGGACTGAGAAGGGGGCTGGTGGTGGCCTGCTCTGGGCCCAGGTTCAGAGGGGAACAGCAAGTCTTTCTCTTCCCATTCCACCTACACTGTTAGGAGGAGAAACAACTCTCTCTTTCCCCCCAGTTAGTCACTGTAGGCTTTTATTTTATTTAAAGATAATTTTGTAATGTGGTATTATACCACTGTGGGTTTGGCTCTGGTGGCTACAGTTTGAAGCTTAACAGAGTGGAAGTTACCTCTGTTACTTGCTTCAGATTTAGAGTTTCTAGGAACACATAAAGACCAAGGATAGTGACCACACAGACATTCACAAGTACAAGCTCTAGACTGTTTTATAAGTTTTATTCAAGTTACATTTAAAGTTATGATTACCCAAGCATATAAACATTCTATATAGCCCTATGCGAAAGTTACAAATATAGTTATACTCACATCCTTAACAACAGTGTTAGGGTCTGATGGGTCTCTCATGGATTGATCAGCAGCAGAGGAATAGTCCCTGCTGGAGTTTCCCATAGTGAGCTCAATTCCCCCACCCCTCCTTTTTATAATGTAATTCTGACTGTACCGCATTAGCATTTATACCCATAGTGCACTCTGTGGTTAGGGCACATGTTAGAAAAATGTGACTACTGGGCATCTTGTAAGCAAAAATTTACTTTTACTGTTATTTTTTTGTAATATCACCCATTGGTACATCTTTTCCTGTAATCTTGTAATTCTTTGGTCACTTACTTATGTCAGGATTGCTTATCGCCAAGGCCTAAAATAGCTAAGCTAAAATCTTGCAGGCCTCAGCCTACAGACATTGTGTTTCAGCCCTACTTACTTAGATACCTAATGCATAATTATCTCTTCTAATGACTAATCAATCTTGGTGGTGGTGTGGGGAGGGTTAGCTCAGTGGTTTGAGCATTAGCCTGCTAAACCCAGGGTTGTGAGCTCAATCTTTGAGGGAGTCAATTAGGGAAGTGGAATAAAAATCTGTCTGGAGATTGGTCCTACCTTGAGCAGGCAGTTGGATTAGATGATCTTCTGAGGTCTCATCCAACCCTGATATATTATAAAAGGCAGCTGCATCTTTGCCATTTATACTTCTGTAATCCTACAATTTAACTTTATTTAACATACAATGATTATATGTGACATGACATTAGTTAATCATAACCACACAATAAATTAAAATCACTGGCTACATCACAAACCCCCTCTGACGCAGGCCTAGTGTTACTACAGCACTTTGACCAAGTAAACCCTCTCTTCAGTGATGCTTATGCGTTCTGGTCCTCCCTGTGCTGAACTGGTCACGCATTAAAACCTACACCAGCCTTCTCCCCATTTCACCCAAAGCTGCTTGGGGGGTGTGGGGGCACAGTGTACTTCAAAGGCCTGCGCTTTGAGTTACATTCCTTCACCGCTCTGTCACTGGGTTTTGGCTACTCCAGTCTCGAGGGCTGTGGGGAAGAGGCTGTATCCTCAGGCGAAGTTTGCATGTGGCTGGCCCGGTATAAATAACTGACTGATTTCTAGTTTAACGTGGGCTCTGTCGGTAGTGGCTCCCAAGTGTACAGTGATGGCACTAATCGCACAGGTGCTGATTAGGGTTTGTTTTATAGAGAGAGGCAGAAGGCCTAACAGTTCCAGGGCCTCCTGTTCAGAGGTGCTGAGCACCTGCAGCTCCAGTTGACCACATTGGCTTTTGGATGCTGAGCGTGTCTGAAAAGCAGACCCTTGTCCTTGGGCAGAGTAGGGAGCAGTGTGATCAGCTCCACTAACACCCCTTGCCATTAACCAGCCAACAGAGCACTCGCTGACCAGGGTACACAGCAACATCTTGCTTTGCTAGAACCAGGCTGTTGTCAGGAGCCACCCTGGGATCAGGATTACTCCACAGAAGTGGGATTTCCTCAGCATGAAGCACATACCATCATTTGCTTACTGGCTGGGTTTTTCCATTTAGGATCCCAGTTTCTCAACAGTTGCCTGCACTGCGCAAACTCATAGGTCTGCTCATATTTAGGGGAGGAATCCCACGTTTGACACCACAGCTGATCTCTTGACACCCCTTTGTTAAGACAGCTCATGCACTCTTGGACAAAATCCCCACTGGCCTTTCACCATGCATGGATGATCAGCACCACTAGGAAACTGAAGACTACATCCTTACAAAGTGGATGCATCAGTTTGGCAAGAGAGTAAAACACACACAGTCTCTGCAGTTCAGACTATGGGGGGTGTGAATTGCAGGGATGTAATCCTGTCAGACGAGGACTATGTTATCGTGCACTAGGAACCTTTCAGTTTGTGCCCACAGCATCCATGCAGGAGAGTTACAGCACAGCACTTTGGTAAGCTCCACTAGTCACACCTCCATAGTCCAAAAGACAAGCCCTAAGTAAATTCAGGAGTCCCTTGCTGCACCTTCCTCTTTGTCCACTTGAGTGTACATCCTAGACCAGGCTCAGCAGGCTATTCGCTGGCTCATCCAGAGTTGCCACAACTATGCCGCAGCTTGGCCTGATTTCCTTCCCATGCTGTGACTGTGGGGGGTGCCAGCACTGCAGATAGTAACTCATGGTGGAAAAGTGCCCAACCTTCCATCTAGAAGGCATTTTCCACCACCTAGTCTCCCTGGATACAGAGACCGTCCTCTGGTTCTGAAGCGGGATGTTGAGCTCTGACATCTATACATGAGAGAGAACAGTAGCAGGGGAACTCACACCTCTGTAAACAACAAGCCAATGGAAACAGGCCAGGTTTAACCCAAACAAAGTAAAGCCCATTACAAATGTAGGCAAGAGTTAAACCTGGACTAACAAAAAGCAAGAGAACATGAGGGTTAAAATGAAGAAACACTAAAAGGGGGGGTCAGGAGTCTTTGAAGCCTTTTACAAAATCCTGGATCCCTTTTCCCCTCCCCTCTTTGTTGGTAAGTCATTGAGTTAGACTAGAAGTTCTTTGGGGCAGGGCTCGATCAGACAGATCACGTCTGAAGCACTTGTGGTTGCTAGCTCATATTAATAAGCTATCTACGTTAGCAGCCCAAGGATGTAACTCCCCAGGGTCACACACACTCTGCAGTCTGGAAGGGAAGAAGCCTAAGAAGAGAGCCAGGATGATGAAAGGGACGTGGGTATCTAACCTAGACAGATGTGCCTTACCTGACACTGCTGTCACTACATCCATGAGGTTGGGAGTAAAAAGCGACCCCTGGCTTTTGCCAGCTGTTAGGCAGAAATAGGACCAGCTGCCTGTTCTCTCTTTAGGAAGCTCAGATCTGCCAGGTGGGCAGTTATAAAATGTGCAGAGATTTAAGAGGACAATTCTCCTTGTTGGGCCTGAAAGTCTCCCTGGGGCTCAGACCTTCCATCGGCTCCTCGCTCTCATAAGCTGGGGCCCATCAATCTGGTGCTTCTTGTCGCTAGCTGCATTGAAGTTTCTTTTGTTTGCCCTTTTTGCTCAAAGTGAAAAATGTGCCGTCTCCCCACTTGTATTTCCCTTCATCTCACTTTGTAATTTCAAGTCAAACTCATCCTGGCAGGTTTTAATCTTAGGAAGTGCTTCCCTCCTGAGACGGACCTGGCTGATGAAGCGCTCTTTTATCAGAGCCGGGCTATGCTTTGTACCCTGCTGCCTATGAGGATGCAGTGAAACAGAACGTTATAAAAGGAAAATGCACTGGTTTGTCCAACACAGATCTAAGTTACTGACACATCTGAGCCAAGTCTGTCAGCACATGCTTCCTTTTTCCCTTTCTTCATGCTCCTTTCCCCCTTGGCTCATGATTTGAGATGGAGAGAAGCAGAAGCTGCCTCTGGATGCTGGGCTTTGTAGTAGTTACAAAGGGTGCAGGGGCTGGTTCTGTGCTTGATTTATTTCAGTCCTTCTCATTCTCTGAAGTGCATCGGGAGGAGACAGCAGGGAGCACAAGGAGAGGGGCTGGTGCAGAATATTCAGGACAGAATACGCTGGCTTCTACCAAATGAATGTTAATGAATGAGATTTCTGGAAAATGAAGATCTCTATCCCCAAACCAGGGACACTGGGGGCAGCAGCAATGTGTCCTTCCCTGTCCACACCATGTACCTCTCCTCTGCCCTGCAAAGACCTCTTCTATGGCTAGGAGCAGGAGTGCAGACTCCAGAGGCCCATTCATCCTTTGGCCTCTCAGCTGAAAGCCAGCAAAGGGACAAGTCGGTGGCAACTATGAAGCCATTTGCCCACTAGACTCTCACACCTATTACCCATAACTGCTGAACAGTGGCCTGGTGATTAAGAATTTGAATCACTCTGACCTGGGCCCTATTCAAAGTGGTGACCTATCAGATTCTGTACCAAGGGGAATCCACGTTGTCTAGTGATTAATGCAGGGGACTGGGAGGCAGGAGGCTGGGTTTTATTCCCAGCGCTGACAGTGACTTACTGTGCAGTCTAGGGCAAGTCAGTTACCAACAACCAAAAGTTCAGAAGTGGTGATTGATTTTGGGTGCTCACAGGGCCAGTGCAAGGATGTTTCGCGTCCTAGGCGAAACTTCCACCTTGTGCCCTCCCCCGTCCCCGAGCCCCCACCCTGAGGCACCCCCTCCACAGCAGCTCCCTCTCTCTGCCCTGGGGTGCCCTCCCTGCGGCAGCTTACCCCTGCTCCGCCTCCTCCCCGAGCACGCCGTCGCTGCTTCATTTCTCCTACCTCCCAGGCTTGCGGTACCAATCAGCTTAGGTGCCGCAAGCCTAGGAGGCGATGGAAGTGAAGCAGCCACGGCGTGCTCAGGGAGGAGGCAGGGCAGGGGTGAGCTGGGGCAGGGAGTTCCCCTGCATGCTGCACCCCCTTACCTGCTGCAGGCGGCCCTCCCCGCGCTTCCCTGTCCCAGCTCCCTCTGCCTAAATGCCAGCAGCGACTGGGGCAGCCAAAGATCCGGCCGCCGCGGTCACTGCCGAAGAAAATGCCGCCCTCCAAATCCTAGCGCCTAAATGGCTGCACCTGCCCTGGGTGCCCAGCGTGAGACAGCATTGGCTTCAGTTGGATTGTGGGGGCCTAACACCTATGAAAACCCCATCTCAAGGTGTCTGAAGCTGGGCCCTCAGAATCAGTGGCCGTTTATCACCATGTTGGCCTTACCCACTCCATCTCTCAGGGTTGTCATGGACAATAATGGGAACACGAACACTGCCCCAGGCGTGTAAAGTGCTTGGAGAAAGTGTTACCTAAAAGCAAGGTATTCATCATTCCCAGCCCCCTAAATCATCCAGGGCCCTGATGGATGGGAAATCATCATCTAAAAGTGAAAAACTCTATTAGTCCCTGCATCAGCTGTGGCTGGATTGGCACCGCTACCCTAGAGCTGAAAAACGCTAGCTCACCCTTCCCTGAGTCACTCCAGCCCCTCTGCAAACATGCTGTCCTCATTTCAGAAAGAGTGACTCAGAAATAGAACAGGAACGATGCTTTCTCCTCCCTTGATGGCACAATCAATATTTTCCTTTCACAGCAATCCAGAGAGGAACTGTCTAATTATCTGAGGCAGAGTGAATTTTCTATTCCTGTAGCAAAAAAAGGATCTCAGAAATATACTCACCTGCCCCCTTCCATTCCGGTTCCTCACCCACAGCCTACAGCTGGGAGAGACTGTGAAGGCTCCTCCTGTGGCAGTGCCATCTCTCTAGAGGCTGGAGGAAAAGGATTTACTCACAGAGAAGCCAATTAAGGGCCATCATTCAGATATCAGCTGCTGTAAAACCAGGATACTCATTATTGCTCCTCTCCCTTGTGACACCTGCCATGATCTCCCCGTTTAAAGATCTCCAGCAGCAGCATGCATCAGAGCGCAATGGTTAGGGCTGCCCAAACAGACACGAGCTCATTGGGCAAGGCAAGAAAGAGGCCATGTAACAACACCTCCCACAGGAGAGTCCCACCAGCCTCTCACCATGCAAGTAATGGACTGCACCTGTATCCAGTGGGTGATGCAAGCAGGCAAAGAAGAGCTGCCCAGCTAACTCAGGCATCAGCAGGAGGAACCCCAAGGCATCATTGTCTAGCCCTCAGAGACCACATGGGGCAGGAACTGCCTCTTCCAGCAGCAGAAGTCAGGCCCGAGCAGCTAAGAGTGAACCTGCAACCAGCAAGGCAGCTGCTTCCATGCTCCTTGGCTTTAGAAAATGTCTGCTGCCTGGAGGAGCTGAGGAGCTAAGCAGGGAGGAGTGGTGGTGAGCCTTGAGAGCACTGCTGGGAACTGCCCAGCCCCGGGACAAATGGGTCAGCTGTGATACTTGCGGATCAGGTCAACAGATGCCAGCTCTGGTGACTCTATTGCAACTGGCGATATTTAATGTCTGTCCTAACACCCAGCTCCAGGAATCAGAGGTGTGCACGGAAATCTCAACTTTCCTTTGAGCAGATTTCTAGCACTTGCAGTTGTCAAGAAGAGCTTGGAAATGTGACCCGAGGGCACTCGAAAGGCTCTGAACCCGGACGGTGAATAAACAGCCCCAAGACGTATTATAGTTCAAAAATCTCATGGTCTGGGGGGGCCTGACTAACCGTTTCTGAACACAGTGCTGGGTCCGTGTTCCCCCTACCTCGAACAGCTGCAGCAAGTCCCATCAGGGCTTCTGCCAACTCAGAGAAAAGACGGTAAAGCCTTAAAAGAGACAGAAACATTAGTGTCACTCCAGGCACTTAAAGAGAGTGGGCGAAGGCTGTCAGGGATTGCTGGGGGCTGTCTACTCCCACAGAGTGAGGTGCATGGACGAACTTTGCCTCCAGCTCGAGATTCCTTAGCCTTGATCTTTCTGAGACCAGGGTCTATTTCGTAGCCCCCTCCTCAGCTCTGCACGGCGTGCTCAGGAGATCTCTGTTTGCTGCAGAGACCTCTCTGGAGCAGAGCGGGCCTGTGGTGGGGACACTCTGCTCCTTGCTGTGCTCACTTGGACCTGCAGTTATTTCCTGCAGCCCCATGGAGAAGTAAAGATTAGGGCTGCTTGCCATGTTGTGGAACTACTTCCTCTTTAGAAACCACACCTGAGCCAGCCTGGAGCCAGCGAGGAACACAGAGAGCAAAAGCACATTCAGCTTCATCTCCCCTCTCCTCGCCCCTGCCCTCCCTACCGAGGGCCACTGCAGAGGCTAGGCCGAGGAAGGGGAGGTGGTGAGGGCTGAATGCTAATCTAAGCTGATGTCTGTCACAGACTGTGCGCCGCAGTGGAGAATTAGTGTACAAGGAGGTGCTCGTTGCCCCGCACTCCTTGGGACGCTCCTGCCAAAAGGAATCAGGCTAGAGAAGATACTTGAGGCATAATTCAGTTTTATTTATTTGCTGCGTGTCGGAAATAATAAAAGGAAGGGAAATAGCACAGAACGGAGGAATCTTAATGCTCCAGCCCGTGACTAGCAGCCCCACTAAAAGACACAACGACCTCTGAATCCTGCTCTCCATCCCCCCCATTCGCATCCTAAATAGCCTGGAGCCTTAGCTCCCTGCATATATAACAGCAAACTGAACTCCAGCCCTAATGAGAAGAGCAGATACATATACCAGCACCTGCTAGAGAGTATCTCCTGATTTTTCCCCACCAACATATGAACCTTTATTGTTTTCCTTTAGTCCCCCATGTATAACAATTTTGGTCACATTTTATATGGCAATTCCATTGGTAAATAGTTAATAAAGGGTTAATCAATGGTTAATAAAGTGGTATAGAGTCACATGGGTCAATAATTGCTAGACCTTACTATAGCTGATGTGCCTAGAATCCACTCTTACATATACTCTTACATATACTGTGACATGCTTGAAAACCCTATTAATCATTTATTAACCCTTTACAAGCCATTTATAAAAGGCACCTTAAAATCAAGGGTGACCATTCTATCTTCAGCGACACCTCAGTCTCATTCCTGAGAGCTGTTAGCAGATTTGATAACACAGCTGAAGTGAGTTAACCTAGGGTATGTCTACCTTGCAATTAGACTGGGACTGGCCCGTGCCAGCTGACTGGGGCTCGGGCTAAGGGGCTGTTTAATTTCAGTGTAAACAGCCAGGCTGGGGCTGCAGTCTAAACTCTGGGACCCTCCCTCCTTGCAGGATCCTAGAGTCTAGGCTCCAGCCAGAGCCCCTAAGTCTACACTGCAATTCAACAGCTCCACAGTCCAAGCCCTGCAAACCTCAGTCAGCTGGCATGAGACAGCTGAGGGGTTTTCATTGCAGGTTAGTCCTACCCCTGGAGCACCGAGGAAAGAGGTTTAGGGCACAGGAGGGTGCTCTGGGCTGGGATCAAGGGGTTTGGGGGTGGGGAATCAGGACTGTAGGAGGCGGTCAAGGGTGCGGGCTCTGGGCGGCGCTTACTTCAGGCAGCTCCTGGAAGCAGTGGCATGTCCCCCCTCTGGCTTCTACGTGGTGGCACAGCCAGGCAGCTCTGCACACTGCCCTATCCGCAGGCACTGCCCCTGCAGCTCTCATTGGCTTCAGTTCCTGGCCACTGGGAACCGTGGAGCTGGTGCTTGGGGCGAAGGCAGTGCGCGGAACTCCCTGGCTGCCTCTACATGTAGGAGCTGGAGGTGGGACATGCTGCTGCTTCCAGGAGCCATGCGGAGCCCTGGCAGGAAGGGAGCCTGCCTTAGCCCCGCTGCACTGCCAACCAGACTTTTAATGGCCCCGTCAGTACCAAAAACTGGACACCTGGCAACCCCGGTGCCCTGTTGAGCCCTGAGGTGAAGCTGTGACCTGGAGTCTTGGTTTGTAACTGTTTTCCGCTGTCAATGACTGGGCAGGCATGAGCTACTTTGCAGGCAGCACATGAGCACTCTTGGTCATTTGGGGTTCCTAAAGAAACAGAGATTTGATGCTCTCATTGGTTTTTTTAACTGTCTCCTGTTCCTATTGAAGAACTGTGTCTCGGAGAGGGAGGTGTGTGCGATGGGGAGTATACGCCCACTGGCTCTGAAAAAGTTCACTGGAAAGCTCAATTAGGACACTTGGCTGCACCTGGAGAGTGGACCAGGCCCAATGGAAGATAAGTCCCAGCTGAGTGCTTACTGTATAGCGAGGAAGCCCTTCAAATCCCTGTCAGTTCTTTCTCTACTTCCACAGTTAGGTTGATGCAAGGCAGCTTATGGCCACCTAACTCTGGATGTGTCTACACTTAAATTTCGCTCCCTCCAACCTAACTGCTCCACCTCCATGAGTGGCGTAGAGTCAAGGTCAATGTAGATAGGTCGAAGTGGTGCCAGTATGGACACTGCATTGCTTATGTAGAATATTATTGGCTTTCAGGAGCCATCCCATAATGTCCCATGCCAACAGTGTTATCCATACAAGTGCTCCTGGTGAGGATGCAAATGTAGACATGCCTAAGTGATGTAATTACTGCAGCGGCTGTGTGCCCATGTAAGTTAAGTCAACTTAATTTTGTGATGTAGACAACGCCTCAGGGCATGGGTGCTTCTCCGGTTCAAGGACCCCAGCATGAGCCTGAGCTACCCAGTTACTGTAACAAGCTGCCTGCAAACCCTCAGGCTTAGGCAGAGACTAGGGTATGCTGCACGTGTTCATTTCACTCTTTTAGGCGTGTCAGTTTAGCTTCTGCATATCTGGAATGTGAAACTTTGTCCTTAATACATTTTTCAGTATTGCTGCCTGTGATGGAATGTATAGACCTCATCTTGTGGCCAGGAAGGGGTTAATAAATGAGTCAATTCCCTCTCAAGCTGTGACTAATTGGCCAATTAATCACAGCTGGGATAAAAGGCTGCAGAGTAGTGGTGCTAGAAGCCACCCAACTGGAGAAAGTGCCTTAGCAACAAAGTGGGAGGAAGCTGTATGGAGAGGTGAAACTCCAGGGAGCAAGGACTGGAGAGTGCAGCTCTGTAACATGTGCCTGCAAACTGACAAAGGTAGGAAGCAGCTGCCCAGGGCTCCAGCAAAGTATTGTAAGGAACAGACCCTAGCTGCTTATTGCAAGGGCCCTAGGCAGGAACCCAGAGAAGGAGTTGAGCCTGGTTTTCCCCATCGCCCTGCAGGAAGGTTAGGCAGTATAAGCCAGTTTTGTATCCAGGCTGATACTGAAGACTTGGGATAAGCCATTGGAGGGGTGAGGTGGCTCCAAGTGACTTGGCATGAAGGGCTGACTTTCGTGAAAGAACAGGTCACCAAGTGATCTAAACTGCAGGTGACACTACAAGGGATAGCTCAATGGTTTGAGCATTGATTGGCCTGCTAAACTCAGGGTTGTAAATTCAATCCTTGAGGGGGGCATTTAGGGGTCTGGGGATTGGTCCTGCTTTGAGCAGGGGGTTGGATTACATGACCTCCTAAGGTCCCTTCCAACCCTGAGATTCTATGATTTTAGGAGACAGCTGAGCTGCTATGCCACACCCAGCCTTGGGGGGCATGCTGATCACTGACTGAACCTTTGATGTGCCCTGAAAGTGGGAGTCAGTAAATGCTGAGCTAAATCACAAGCAGCTCAGGGAGGATTTGGAGCAATAGGTTGAGCCCCAGGAGTGGACAAAAAAACCCCAAACCAGGTGATTTTCTAGACAGCTGATTTTTTTAGGGGGATTATATTTCAGGATCCTCTTGCTCAAGGGATCCCAGATTTGGGCTACTAACCAACCCTATCCCCACATTCTTACGAGGCACAGCAAATGTCAAGACGATCAACGTCCTCGGTTGGCCAGTTGCCTCTTAAGATTCCTTAAAATTCTCATCTTTTAAACAGTAAGTGACTCAAACTTACAGAGCTACTGCTCTGCTATAATGCAAATAACCAAAATGAGCCATTTATGGGTTGCAGGCCCTTAACTGTTAACTCATTTGGAGTCTCCTGGTGAACAAAGTGACTTAATAGGCTTAAAACGCTACTAGGGGATGTGGTTATGCAGCACCTCAAGTGGTGTGGTGTTTTGGTGTTTTTTTAAATTAACAGTAGTCCACTTAACTCATTTGGTTTTATTACAGTGTTAACTCAGTCAGCTGGTATCTGTATTTGTTCAATAACATTTAATTTTACCATCTGGTCAAATTTTGCTTTTACCTTCCTTCTCTGCTAAATTAAATGTTAGGTGTTGATGTATTGTTGTTGGCACTCACTGGGATTATTATGGATTTGATGAATCCCAGTTCATTATATGGTTGCACTACATGCTGTTGCAGCTTTTGTGCTGGACACAGTGTATTGCAATGGCTTCCACATTCATTGCAAACAAATTGGTCCTTGTCATTTGTTTACCCTTGTATTGTGTCTTTCTGCCTTTGTGTGCCATGCTTCATTGGATTCACTTTTTAGTCCTTTCACTGCTTATTAACGTTTTCATTGCAAGCACAGCTGTCACTAGCCCCACAAATACCTACCATTCTTTGCAAAGTCAAGTCTGGCTCTCAAGGTCTCCTTGCTTTGATCTGTTCATCAGTTATACCACTCTGATTAGTTCATCTGTTAACCAGTCAGGTTTTCATGGCTTAGCTGAGCCTTACTAGGTAGGCTTGTACCATAAGGTTCAATTATTTCATCTGGCTATTGGATTTTTGGAAAGAAAAGGTGCCTATGCCAAGTGATCTTTTTCTGTGGGTCACAGTATTGTGGATATCTTTGAATTATTTTTGTCTGGCAGTTTGCAGTTTCCTCCATGCTCCCAATGGACTGGATTGCAAGTCCTCAATGCTTTTAGGCTTGCTCCGGGCACCATTGTGTTTCACTCTCTCAGATTTCTGAGCAATGCCACTTGCTTCCAAGAAATTCTGGAAGTGCTACAGCCTTCTCCTGCAGTTCTCTGCCAGCTTCCCTCACAGGCTGGGGAATTAAAGTGACTTCAGTTACTCCATATTTTTTTTCTTAAAAATGCAGTCATCTTCAGATGCATGGTGATTAGAGCTGATTGGGAACCTGAATTTCTGTTTGGCAAGGAATTCCAACTTTTTTGAAACAAAATTAGTTCCAAATTGGTATGAGAAGCTGCAACTTCCCACGAAACACCTTCCAAAACCTTGGTTATTTGAAACCATTAAAATTTTCATGTTAATTTTATTATATTGAACATTAAGTCAATTTTAGTCAAAACTAATCAAAATGATACAGTTGAAACAAGATTTTAAAGGGAAAAAGTTAAAACATTTGTCAAAATAGGCATGTTCCCACAAAATGTTTAGTCAAAACTACCTTTTTTGGCGGAAAATGTCCATCAAATTTGCTGACTGGTTCTGCTTGTAATAAAGGTACAAAACACAGGTGTAGTGGAAAAAGCATGAGCTCTATTTTGTGGCCCCAATCGCACAACGTGAAGTAGGGTTCCAAAAAGTTGAAGGCCTTGCTGCTGACTCCAAGGGCTACTACCTCCACAGATGTGGCTCTGAAACAAGTGACTAGCTCTGAAAAGACAGAAACAGAACTTGAATAAGAGAACACAACCCCATTGCCTTGATTAATGGGAAGAAGTGCTAATTATAGCTTGCAAATAAACAACAAAGTAAGTCCGAAGGAGGGGCTTTTGAGTGTCAGCACTAGCGGAAGGAACAGGACCTCTCGCACTGTCTGTGGTAGATTCCCAGCTCCTGTATTTGGATTTGAGACTGAGCCTAATTAAGCAGAACGATGTTTTAGGGCGGTCTCTAGAGTGACTTGTAATGTTCACTAAGGAGAACATAGGCTTTGCGTTTTTCACCAGTGGGCGCTGGAGACAAAGACAGCATCATAGCCAGGCTTTGACAAGTGGGAAGTTCTCTGCATCACCTAATCAGCTGCTCATCAACTGCTCTGAGAGGTGGGGTTGGGGAAAAGGCAACCCTGCTCTTGCCAGCACGAAGGCAGGAGCACCTGTAGCACAGAAGCACCGTTCACATATCTCAAAAAGGTTCTCCTGCCCCCTCATAGCCATCTCTTAGGTCTTCCAATCACCCTTATCAATTGAGTCCCCCTCCCCTTGCCAGCCTCTGTTTCATCTCTGAACTCCCCTGCTGATCTGTCTGAAAACGTCAGTTCTGCTATCAAGTGGAGACATGAACTGTGCAGTATGCTCCATGTTCAGGGACCCTAATGTGAGCTGTGGGTACTCAACACTTCTGATAATCACCTCACTTATTTACATGTCTAAATAGGCATGTAGATGCCTAATGGCAGTGGTCACACAGAAAATGTTGGCCCAGTCATTGACCCCCGGTAGAAGCAGGATCCAGCACTGGATAGGCCAGTGCTCTGACAAATCTTCTGTTCTGTGAGCCTCTCCTCCTGGCATGGGGTGAGCCTGGGGCCAGATGCTGCATAGAAAGCTCTTATCTCTCAGTTCCTGCACCGAGTCTGGCTGGTTTTTGAGTAGCATGACAGATGTGGGTGAATGTGAATTAGGTGCGTCAGTGATTGAGAACAGCCCCTAAATCAGACATAGGCAGGAGGGCTCCTCTGTGTGGGTTTTACAGTCCTCCAGCTTCTGCATTTTAATCTCCTTTTACTGTTTTCATTTCCTGCTTTGCTGGGGTTTGTGTTTTTAAGTACCAGGCTGTGAGGGATTTCAGGTGACACTTGAACTAAATCTTATTCCACACATGTGAAGGGAGAGATTTATTGGCCCAGGGTTGACAGCAAAGTGAGGAGCAGCTGGGCCTGTTTGAAATTCATCTCTCTCCCGTCAGCTCAATGAGAGTTCAGTGTGACAGGAATACATCACAGGTTATGTTTTTCCCCCCAATTAGACTCCACTCAGCCACAAACTACCTCAATAAATAAAAAGCGCCCACAACTGATCATTACTGCCAGGAGTACTCCTCTGTCCACATCCCTCCGGGCTGGCTGGGCAATAAAACATCATTTCCTTACAGCAGACCAAGGAAGAAGACAAACTGGGCCTGAGCCGACAGGGGGCGAATGCAGGTTTGTCACATTGAAACCAAGATGGAGAGTCTGATATTGGGCTGAGGATTGGAAACCAGAGGGATGTGAACTGGGAAGAAAAACTGACACTGGAGCCTGGAACTTAGGATGGGAAATGGAAACAGAAACCAACCCCAGAGAGGGGGAAAGGAAACGAGGCCTAGGAAGCAGACACCGAGGGCAGAGGGAGTCCCAGAGAGCTGAGACTGTGTATCTGGAGGATTCATGCTTTAGGTGGGTGAGTTGCAGCAAATCCCGGACAGTGTCATCTCCAGCAATGGGAGGATGAGCGTAAAGAGTTGCACAGTCCTCAGCAGCCTTGCCTGACAAGCTGATAAGGCTGGCTGGGAAAAGCAGAGGGGATGGGTCTGTTGCTACTGCTGGAGCCCTCACCCAACCTTTAGACTCCAACCATGGCTCCAGGATTGTAGGTTCACAAGGCCAAATTCCAACCTGGGCTAATTCCATTCTGCTCCCTCCACTCCCCCTACAGTTTCTACTGAATACACGATTCCTTTTCACTTCCTGTCCTCTGATGTCCTGCAGTGTTGCTGTAGGGATGCCAGACAGCTAGTATGTTCTGCAGCCCAGGAAGACAAGCACTTTATTGATTATGCACAAAGTCTGTGAAGCACTTTGTGATCCCTGTTGGAAATAAGTAAGATTAATTGAAAGTGATACTTGTCGCTGTCACCATCCTTTAGTACCTCGTGGGAGTAAGTGAGATCTGGTGCTATAAATCCCATAAATGGGCTATTAATAGTGATAGAAAAAACCTCTACAGGGAGAGAGGAAAAGTAGAAGAGGTAGAGAAAAGGCCCTGTGTGTCAAAGCCAATGAGTCATAATGTGATAAAACAGGGGGATTGGAGGCAAAGATACAAGGAACATATAGTAAAGGACGAGTGACCTTGAGCATTAGCTTCACACTTCCCCATTCCCATGTGTGAGAGAGCTTCCTGAATCAACTTTCAAGCAGCTCCATACTGCAGGGAACAATAGTCATGGGGGCTATGAGTAACAGATACAAATCAACAAGGATCATCAAAGTTGTTCTTGTGGCAAAACCAGTCCTATGATCCAGAACACAGAGACTCCAGCAAAAGGCTTTCTGGATCTGCTCCTTGCCGAAAAGAAGGGATCGGCTGAGCATAGGGAACCAGTGACCAGCGTATCCAGAGACCATATGCTACTTGAGTTCAGCATGCGGAAGGGATTGGTCATTGCATACAGCAGTACAACAGCATTAGATTCCAGGAAGACAGATGTTGGCACTAAGAAATCTAGTGAGTAAGGTCCAAAAGGAGGTCCTTACAATCCACCAGTGTGGGAGAAGGTGGCTGTGGAATCCTAACAGTCCCTATAACAGAGGAGAAACTAACTGCAGGTCCTCTGGAAAAGAGGAATGGGAGGAATCAGGAGCAGCCCTTGGATTGATCCCCTCCCCTTTGCAACAGGCTACTCTGCTGTACCCAACTATCTGTCACAATTACTACTCTGTTTCCTTTCTTTGTTATATATATATTTTATTTTTTTGGAAAAAAAATACTACCACCAGTAGTGACAGCCGTTGATAAATTTACCATTCTCCCTTTGGAGAGCTCTCCTATCCAGTGCCAAAGCCATCTGTCAGGTATGACAGCATGAGCCCTATGGCTGACTGGGGCCTGACCCCAAGGTGAAAGTTACTAACAATTGCTGTTCTGTTCAGAAGCCCTTAGAGCTTCTCAGGTAGCACCTTCCCCAAAAAGGGATGCTCTCAAGACTGTTGGAGAAGTGGATCGCTCCAGAATGTCAAGCAGTGGTTTCCCTGAGCAAAGCCTGAAGTTCAACAGAGTTCTGATGGGCTAGCACCATCTTTCTCAAAGGATGGATTGACAGTAGAGCCCGCCAGCTAGGCTACCCTCTGGTCTTTCGAATGGCACATACACCAAGGATCTGCCTAGGAGAGGTTTGTCCACGCCATAAAGGCCTTCTGTCTATCAAACCCATTAGAACGTGCCCTCTCCTTGTGCCCACTTGCTCTGATAGGCTTTCTTCTGTAAGAGATACTGGTGCTGATTCTCTGCTCCTCTGTGCTGGTTTATGTTGCTCTGATGTCACAAAAGCACTGGGTCGGAGGTGGAATTGACCCCCAAGGCCTGCCCCAAAACAGGGCTGTTCAACTCTGTGCTTAGAGCTGGCACAACAGCTCTACACTGGCCCTGCACAGCCTTCACTGTTGGTGTAGGCTGAGGGAGGGCTAGCTAGTATGCACTGTACTCCAAACATTCTCAGCTGCCAATAGTCCCAACTATTTACTTATCTGCCATATACCCCCTTCCTTCTCCCCACCCCCAAGAAACCTGGCCCACAGCCAGACTCAGGGCAGACCTGTCATTCTTGATTGCAGTGCCTGGAACATCCTCCCTGATCCTGTGTACCCTGCAAACTCACCCCTTCCTTCAAAATATACAGCTTGGGTTAAACTCCCAGTCTCCACCTTGGCCACTTCCCTCCCAGGACCAGTCTTGCCTTGTCCCCTCCTTGGCACCAACCTACACACTTTGCTACCCCTTGGCTCTGACCTCCAACTTGGATGCTCTTATAGCCTTGACCTCCCCCAAGCTGGAGCCAGGCACTTAAGAATCCAAATCTCTCAGCAGACTGAGATCAACATGGCTTTATGGACATTAGTCTTTAAAGAAGTCAGCTATTAAATCTTGAGTGCAAAATTAATGGACCTATAAGGGCTCCCATTTGTGACCATGCTGCTTGATGGCAGTGGAGAAGTGAACCCCAGTGAGGTTCAGGAGCAGCAGGAAGGTTTTGTACTTTCTTTAAGAGGTGCTGGGGCAAGGGGGAAGTTGAAATTAGCATCTCACAGACCCAGTCCTCTGGCACACAGTCCCCAGGCCACTTCAGTGGCTCCAGGCGTGTCCCTAGTAATGTGAGGAGAGAACAGAGCAGCGATGGCACCAATTCCAGTCTCTTAGTTGTGTGAGACATGAGGCCAAGGCAGACTCCCCAACTCCATTTCATCCTGCTCCAGAGGGAGCTCAGCGGGAGCTTGCAAAGTCACAGAAGCTGAAAATTTAATCCGCAACAAGTCAGCAGGGAAAAGAATCTGTGTTTACAAATTACAAACTAGAACTCTCCTGATCTTAAGTTGTGGACCCCATTGCCCTCTGGCCCCTTTACACAAGGCTATACCAGAGGAACTTGCCCCCGGTAGCTCTCCAGCCACCCCATTACAGGGTCAGTGACAGGCTGCGGGGCGAGAGATGGGTGGGTGACAAATATGAAACTGATGAAAGAAATAACTTAGTTAACACAACTCATGATTAATCTGTGGAACTCACTGCTGCAAGTGCATAGTGAGGGCAAGAACTTAGCAGGATTCCCAAAGGACCAGGTAAGCACCATGAAGCCATCCACAACTCTATCTGAGAGGATAAATATGTGTATGGCATTTAAGCTGCCTGCTTCAGGGATAAACCAACCACTGCCTGATGCAAGTTTAAAAGAAGCTTCCCCTCTGGGCAGGGAGTTGCATAACTGTCCACCATTATACCTTCCCCAGAAGCATCTGGTTGCTCTCAGGGTCTGATTATAAAAGCAGATGGAGCACCATGAGGCTCATCTACTCAGACAATGTGTTGTACATGCTATGCTCCTGATCTCTGGGGTGCATGTATTTCTGAGCCTTGGCCCTGATGCTGAGTAGGCTCGGCCACTGGTGCCTAGAGTTGGAACCTGTGCTTTATTAGGCTCAGTGTCAGACAATCCACCCTCTATAGCTCTCTTCCTTTGTCTAGCTGAGGGAAAATACCACTTAATCTTGATTTCAATTTCACAGCTGCTGCTGCCACTGCTGCTGAGGGGAAACAGCTGATCTCCCAGCCTCTAGGCACAGTTCACAGACATGGATAATCATTCTGGAGTAATTACCAGCTCACTCCCTCAGAGGAATTCACTGATGAGAAGTCACTGGGAGCTAATTACTGTGTGTGTCTGTGTGTGTATGTATCTCTCTCTCTCTTTCATGCTCACACACAACCTCAGTGATCAGAGCAAATGCAGTGCTTTCTGCAATAGCTTCGCCCATTCCTTGGTCTTGGGGGAGTGCTCTCCAGTCCCTGGATCCCTGCCCTGGTGGAGGGCTGCTCACCTTTCCTACTGGCAACTGCTCTGGATCCAAGATCGCAGCCCTGCTGCTTTCATTGTCCTGTAGGTAGGGGTTTTTTAATGTCTCCCATCAGCACCCTTTCCTGACTGCACAGTAAAACAAACTCTAACAGCCTACTGACACCAGTTGCACCTCATGGACCAAGCTGGTAGAATGAACCCTAGGGCTACTTGCGCCAGCCCCCCACCTGAGTTTGCTGATCCTGCACTGATTCAGTCTGGGCTAGGGGTGGGGCAGGGGCAGGTAGAGATGTTGCAGCACCAGGGGTGGGATGGGGACAACTGCTGCAGTGCAAGGGATAGAAGGAGGAAGGCAGGCCTTTCCCTACAACCCTAGCTATCTCCAGGTGTGTCTGCTTCCCAGGCTGGGGGGGGAGCAGTACCAGAATAAGTCTCCCCAGGGCTTGGCACCAGCAGGAGTCAGATCCTACGTGGGCAGGTCCCCACTACCAGTGGGATTTAGGGCAAGGGCTATAGTTGATTGAAACAGGATGTGTGGGAAGGGTTTGCACCCCACCAGCCAAGGAGCAGGGTAGTGGAGGGGGAATGCTGCTCCCCCATGGCAGGGAAAGGAGGGGGCTCTTAGTACGGGAATGGGAGGCTGAATTGGACCTCCACCCGGTCTCTTATTTTAACGCCTGCCTTAGGGCCCATTTCAGTCCCACTTGGGATACCCTGTGGGGTCCCTGTTGGGTCTATTGGCGGCAACCCCTCAGTGCTAAGTTCTAACAGGGATCAGGCCAAACTGCCTAGCCACAGGCTTTCTAGGCCCACAGGAACCAGAACCTCAGACTGCCAGGGTTGCCAGCCACTCTTCCGTGGACCTGAGATTCCTCTCTGCATACACAGAAGGACATGGCCGCAGAGGGAAGCAGGGGGTAACAGGAAGCACTGGGTTCTTGGGGGAGGAAGGCTTTGCTGTTTCCCCACTGTAGACAGGCAGGGTTAACGTACATCTTTCCTAGCAAGCAGTGTAGAGAGGACTGACCTATAGGCAGGGGCTGCTGAGTGCAGAACTGTGCATTTCAAACACTGGCTGCACTTCCAGTCTCCCTTTAGAAGAGCACCACCTGCTGGCTGTGATCCCATTTCACCAGCCAGACCCCACTTTTCTCCAGGGACAGGGAGTGAGCAGATTTATCACCCCATTCACAGTATATTACATTTATTTTTGAAAAAAATAAGCTCTCTAACAAGACACTTGCTACAATGATTTGTGTGTCCCTTTGATTGTGAGCTTGTTAGTGCAAGGACTTTTACGTGTTTGTACAGTGCTCAGCACACGAGAGGCCTGGGGGCACTAATAATAAATGTGCAAGCACCCTCCCGCTTCTCCCTTTGAAGTTATTTCTAACAGGCACTGGCTTCACTTCCCTTTGTCAGCAGCTGGGGGTGGGTGCTGCTGCGTACCACAGACAGACTGCAATACTGGACTGCAGTGACTAGCCGGCAGTGTGTCTCTGCCCCACTACCTCTATAAAACCTATCCATGTGTGACAGGCCCCCATGGGTGGGAAACCACCTGTTTCAGCCAGAGGTGCAAATACCAGCTCATTTTCTAACATTATTAGAAGGGAAAAGCCTGCCAGAGGCATTCAATTGTATGAGCCTGATGCATCTTCCGTTCAAGTCAATATAGAGACCCCCATTGTTCTGGATAAGTTCCTAGGTCACTGGTTTGGATCTGGCCCAGCTCAGCAGTAACCCATAGGTGGTAGTCCTTGCCCTATGCTGTAGGGAGCAACATCCTCTGGTAGTGAGAAGGGCTTGACAATCTTCCCTGTCTCTGCTTTCCATCACATCCCTGCTAGCTGTTCAGCGAGATGAGCTGGTGGGTGCTCAAAGCACCAAAACTTCCCTCCTCCCTGGCCAGTTGCAGCAGAGAGGGGAAGGCAACTTGAAGTCCCATCTTCTCCGTAGAGGTGATGCCACAGGCTCAGGGCAGATGGTACATGGGGGAAAGTTGTACAGGTGCTGTCTGCACATGACTTTGGAGACAGATAAATTATCACCCTTCTGGGGGCCCCACTAGGCCCAGCTTTCCTCTAAAACAAACAGGAGGGCAACAACCCTCATTAAAGGCATTTCAGTCAGACAAGGGGGGTGAAACAAGAGAGACACCACACAGAGTTGGGAGTGGAAGGGTTTTTATTGCTTTAAATTGCTGCAGGTCACACGTGTACATCCAGCCCTGTCTCAGCATAGGGCTCTGCTACTCAGCCATGAGTCACCCCTCCCACCCACTCACAGTTCTTTTTAGATAGTGAAAGCAGAACCTCCTCTTCTCCACCCCCCCCAGCCCACAGTGCTGTCTCTACCCCCTGCAGTGGGCAGCAGGTTGGGGCATCCTATCAGGCTCCTGGAGAGCAGGAACATAAAGGCACATGCTCACTGGGATTGCAGAGGGGCACAGGAGTGAGGTCACTTACTACCAGGGCAGAGGACTCAGAGAAGTTATCTTTCTCCAGAGCCTGCAAAGGACTGCAAGACACAGGCTTGAATGGGACAAGGCCAACAGGTCCCTGTTTATCTGAAGATCTACATTTGATCATTTCCAGAGAGGAAGGGCAGACTGAAGGAAACAGGAACACAATCCACTTGTCAACCAAAGAATGCCAGGAAGTCATATTGCCCTGCCTGTAGTCACAGGAGAAGAGTGATCACGAAAGCTACAGAGTCATGTGGCCTCTAGAACTAATACAATCACAAAACCCCAGATCATGTCACTGCTGTGCCTGAGCTAAACTGCTCCTCAGCCCCCAGTCCCTGCTCCTAAATCAACAAGGAATCCACCAAAGCAGGGAAGCTGCTCCCCAACAGTCAGTGCAGCCTCCAGGGTGCCCCCAGCCAAGGCTGGGTTGTTAGGAACTCTTCCTAAGAACACCATGCACGGAACAGTCTCAGCACCATTTCTTGGGGCCTGAGCGAGAATGAGCTTGTTATCTCTGGGCCAGGCACCGTATGGCTCACCTCATTCCCAAGAAAATCTTGACGTTAACAAGATCGATTCTGGGTTGGGCAGTGACCTGGGGCAGGTGAGCCCACAAATCCTGCACACAGCATTTAGAATGGAGGCCTGCAACTTGTCGGTCCATGAATTAAGGGCATTTACACCCAGGGTACCTACAGGAACGTTTCAGAGTCACATACCCCTCCCTCTTCCCACCACCCTGTATCCCAGCCTAAGCACCAGGAGAAGGCAAACTCCATTTTGCCTTTTTCTTTTGGAGCATCTTTGCAGCCCAAAAATAAACCCAACACAAAACAGAGCTCTCATTCCACTCCCCGCACCTCCAGGGACTGGCAGCATGCAGACCTGGTCCCTGCACCCTGAGACCAGATCTAGCCAAACAGAAGAGAAAACAAAATAAAAGGAGGGGAAAAAAAAAAATCACAAAGAAAGAGAGAGCCAGCTGAATCACAGCTCACAAACAAACACTGCCCTCCTGCCTGGACAGCAGAGAGTAGGTTCCAGCAGGCAACCCACCCTCAGGCATCCACTAGCGTCAGTCCATCATGCAGCGCGCGCTTCCACATGTAGTAGGTGGAGCGTGCCGTGAGGGGGAAGTGGGCACTGAACTCCTTGTAGGTCGGGAAGGTTTTCGATTCAAAGCGCTGCTGCAGGAACAGTTTGGCCTGAGCTTTGAACTGGGCAGTGGCAATCACATCCATCACGAACATCCGGCTGTTGGCTCTTTCTGACATGGCATAGCCTGAGATTGTGGCATTGTAGGGAGTGACTGATGCCTGCTTGTCTAGATGCCTGGGAGCCACTTCCATTTGTGACTGTGGTTTGATCCCAGGCTCTGCTTTTCCAGGAGCCTCGGAGATGACCTGACTCAGCTGTTGGGATGAGCTGGTCCAGAGAGGATGCTTGTTCATCTGCTGGCTGCTTCTCTTCCAGAACCAATAGGCTGTGGAGGAGAAACCTGGGTAGCGCAGGCGGAACTTGCAGAATGGCAGCCGCCACTGCTGGACATGCCTCTTGGCCATGTCTCGAAGCTGCTTTCTCCAGTTATAGAGAGAGGGTTTGAGCTGGAGGAGACTTCTGGGCTCTGGCCGGTGTCCATTCAGCCTTTTCCTGCCAGGCAGATTTCCAGGCTTGAATGGCAGGTATGCCTTCCCTTTCACTAGAGGCTTCTGGCTGACTGAGGGAGGCTGAGGGGGTTTGAAGTTGGGGTTCCCCTTAATGGCTTTTCTCCGCCAGTTGTAGTAGGTGGATCTGGAGATACCAGGGAAGCTCCGCTTGAAGCACCTGTAGGGCACCAGAGTGTTCATGGAGATGCATTTCTCTAGGTATGACTTGGCTCCTTGCATGAAGATTCCTGCTTGGTTAGGCTCCAAGGGAGGGATCTTCGGCCTTAGGCCCCCCTCTGACTTTGCTGCATCATCCCTGTCTGGGTGAGGCTTTTTTTGATGGTCTCCATGAGGCTCCTGTGACACCATGGACTCAGCTGGAGCAGAGGTATCGCCGCCATTGACCATGCTCTGCATTTCGTGCTTCCAAGCGTAGTAAGTGGAGCGGGAGATTTCTGGGAACATTTGTCGGAAATGCTGAAGAGGGATCACATTGCCCTCTTGGAAGCAAGACTGAAGGAAGTGTTTGGCTGCAAACCTGGTGGCTGCTTTCTGTCTGTGCTCCCGGGACTGGCGCTTCCAGCGGTAGAAGGTGCTCTTGGTGATGCTATAGCGGTCACACAGGTTAAAGTAGGTCAGCCGGGGGTCACTCTTCAGCAGCTCCAGAGTCTGGACTGGCTGGACTGGAGGCTCTGGAGAAGGGGTTGTGGGTTCCAGCTCTTCTAGGCCTACCACAGCCACGAAGTATTGTGCTTTGAAGACCTGTGAGGAGAGCTGCTGCCCTGACCACATGATGTGGAGCGTGGAGGTCTGTGGGCCACACTTCCTGGGCCGGATGAGGCGGTTGAAGTATGGCCGGATCTTCAAGTTGCTCATGGGGTAGATGGAGTAGATGTTACATTGCAGCACCGAGGCCAGGGCGTAGACATGCCACATGTTGGCAAAGGTGCCAGGGAAACAAGTGGCCTTGATGTCAGCATCAAAAATGGCTTCGAGGATGGCCAGAGGCAGGCTGGTCATCTCGGGGGACTCCTCGGTGCAGAGGGAGTAGCGGGCAGCCTGCAGCATCACCTTGGAGTCAATCATGCCGTTCAGGTAGTAATGTTTGTGCAGCAGCATCTCCACAACTGTGCGCACCTGCAGCTCCAGACTCAGGCTAGGGTTCCCCCACAGCAGCACACTGGCTGCCTCAAACAGGTGGTTCCCCTCCCCCTTGCAGACCAGAGGCAGCATGTTGCTGGGGGCATCCTCTGGATACAGGCTTCTTGCCACCCGGTCAACTTCCAACTCTTCCTGGAACTGCCTCCCGCAGTAGCTGGGTAGGGAGAAAGAGGACAAGGTCCTCTCAGCCTCCAGGGCTGCGCTTGTTAGTCCCTCTAGCCCAAAGCATTCGGTGGCCTCCTGCAGCTCCTGCAGTACAGACTGCACTAGCTGGTGCCGCTGGATCATCCTGCAAGACACAAGAATTCAAACGATGTGAGCTCCAGCTCTCCAGCAGAGACCATGCCTACCAACCCCCCACCCCCACTCAAAGAGGCTGCTCTTGCTCTCAGTCCTCCAGATTCAAAAGGAAGAATCCTGGGTCCCCACACACAAACATGGGCAAGGGATAAATCTTGTGTTGATCAAGTGACCTCTTCTGGCCAATGTATAAAATGGCACTGATGGCCTCCAGAGAGGACAGGCTGGCCAGTGATTTGAAGCAAGGTGTAGGAAAGGACAGCTTGAGGGTGGGAGGCAAGGCTGGAAGAGCAGGAGGTGCTGCAGACCAGGAGTTTGGTGCCTGGGCAGAGCTGTGAAGAGGGGAAGCTTACACCTTGTCTGTTCTGTGCCTGCCTTTGCCCTCACTGAGCCCAATATTTACCCCAAATGGTAAAACCTGGGAATCTCAAAAGGGAAAAAAAAAGATGTATTCATTTTATTATCCAACAACAGCACCAGGAGAGAGGTCACCAGCTTTCTTGTGAGAATGAATTTGTTAGAAAGCAACATTGCACACAGGGCTGTACAAACATATAGAGATATACCTATCTCCTAGAACTGGAAGGGACCTTGAAAGGTCATTGAGTCCAGTCCCCCGCCTTCACTAACCTGACCAAAACAAAAAACAAACTGTCAAAGACAGTATTTGATCCCTAAATGGCCCCCTCAAGGATTGAGCTCACAACCCTGAGTTTAGCAGACCAATGCTCAAAGAACAGAGAAACCACAGAGCCTATTCTCAAGGAGCTTTCTACCAAATAAATGGGACAGTCTAGTTCAGAGCGCTCCCTCTGCCTGGTCAGGTGAAGGAGTGAAGCTTCAGACAATGATCCCAGCTGTGAAAAGAACAAAGCTCTCAGATACCTGGGCCTGATCTACACTACGCGTTTAAACCGATTTTAGCAGCGTTAAACTGATTTAATGGTGCACCCGTCCACACTACGAGGCCCTTTATATCGATATAAAGGGCTCTTTAAATCCGTTTCTGTACTCCTCCCCAACGAGAGGAGTAGCGCTAAAATCGGTATTACCATATCCGATTAGGGTTAGTGTGGCCGCAAATCGACAGTATTGGCCTCTGGGCAGTATCCCTCAGTGCACCACTGTGACCACTCTGGACAGCGATCTGAACTCGGATGCAGTGGCCAGGTAAACAGGAAAAGCCCTGTGAAATTTTGAATTACATTTCTTGTTTGCCCAGCACGGAGCTCTGATCAGCACGGGTGGCGATGCAGTCCCAAATCCAAAAAGAGCTCCAGCATGGACTGTATGGGAGATACTGGATCTAATCGCTGTATGGGGAGACAAAACTGTTCTATCAGAGCTCCGTTACAGAAGATGAAATGCCAAAGCGTTTGAAAAAATCTCCAGGCTACACAGTGCTGCGTGACAAGCATAACGGAAAGTCAAAGAACCAAATGGATGCTCATGGAGGGAGGGAGGAGGTACTGAGGACTCCAGCTATCCCACAGTCCACAGCAGTCTCCGAAAAGTATTTGCATTCTTGGCTGAGCTCCCAGTGCCTGTAGGTTCAAACATTGTCTGGCGTGGTTCAGGGGATAGCTCGTCAATTTACTCCCTCTCCCCACCACGTGAAAGAAAAGGGAAAGAAATCGTTTCTTGACTTTTTTCAATGTCACCCTATGTCTACTGAATGCTGGTGGTAGACATGATGCTGCAGCAGTGAAGAACAGTATCAGCTCTTCTCCCCTCCCCAGTGGCAGACAGTACAATATGACTGCTATCCGTCATCACCATCAACCCGTGAGTGCTCCTGGCTGGCCTCAGGTGAGGCTGGACGGGGGCGCCTGGGTAAAAATAGGAATGATTCCTGGTCATTCCCGGTAGATGGTACAGAACGGCTGGTAACCATCCTCATCATAGCAACTGGGGGCTGAGCTCCATCAGCCCCCTCCCTTTCATGTGTAAAGAAAAGATTCTGTACTGCCTGGACTGTCATAGCAGCGGGAGGCTGCTTCCCCCTCATTTTATCTCACTAACAAGTCACTGTTTGTTATTCCTGCATTCTTTATAATTTCATGACACAAATGCGGCACTGCCATGGTAGCCCAGAAAGATTGGGGAGGAGAGAAGCAACAGGTGGGATTGTTGCAGGGGCAACCCCCGTGAATGGCATGTAGCTCATCATTTCTGCGGGATCTGACATGGAGCAGCTGTGCTCTCTGGTACACTGGTTCTCTTGTACACTTGCCCCATATTCTAGGCAGGACTGACTCTATTTTTAGATACCATAAAAGAGGGATTGACTCGGGGAGTCATTCCCATTTTTGCCTTTGCGCCCGCGGCCGACCTCAGCCAGAGGCACCCATGATAGCAGCAGACAGTACAGAACGACAGATAATCATCATCTTATTGCCAATTTACAATAGCAGCAGACAGTACAGAACGACTGATAACCGTCTCTGCTATCATGCAAAAGCAAACGAATGCTGCTGTGTAGCGCTGCAGTAACACCTCTGTCAGCGGCATCCAGTACACATACGGTGACAGTAAAAAAAAAAAGCTGAACGGGCTCCATGGTTGCTGTGCTATGGCATCTGCCAGGGCAATCCAGGGAAAAAGGGCACGAAATGATTGTCTGCCGTTGCTTTCCCGGAGGAAGGAGTGAGTGACGACATTTACCCAGAACCACCCGCGACAATGATTTCTGCCCCATCAGGAACTGGGATCTCAACCCAGAATTCCAAGGGGTGGGGGAGACTGCGGGAACTATGGGATAGCTACGAAATAGCTACCCACAGTGCAACGCTCCAGAAATCGACGCTAGCCTCAGACCACGGATGCACACCGCCGAATTAATGTGCTTAGTGTCGCCGCGTGCACTCGACTTCATACAATCTGTTTTACAAAACTGGTTTATGTAAAATCAGACTAATCTCGTAGTGCAGACGTGCCCATCCTGGTGAGTCTGTAACCTGACAGTGCAATACACATCTTCCAACTTCTGCAATAAATGGTAGTTGTAGTTCCCTTTATGCCACCAGGTGGCACATGCCACTCACTGTAGAAGCATGGAGAAGGGCTAAGTGTATGAAGCAAGAGTGATTTCAGGAATCTAGGACCCAAGTCATCCTTGCCCTTTGGCACTGGAATAAAGGCCCTCCCGATGACTAGTGCCAGCACAAAGGGCCTGTGCAATCCCTCAGCAGGGACATTCCAGGGTGGGAGGAGCTGGAGGCATCCCCACAGTCCAGTTATTCCCTGCTGTTGCAATGCCCACAGACACTATGGCAGCGGGAGGAGGCAGGAAAAGGGTGCAGCTGAGGCTTAGCCTCTGCCAAGGGCTGAGGAGGCAGCCCCAGGGTCAAGAAAGTGCCAGCTGCCTCCCCTCAGTGCTGGCTCAGGGATGATCTGGCTGTAGACCCTAGTCATTGTGGAAACTCTAATAACACGATATCAGAGCCTCCTCCATCTCTCTACATCCAGGCCATCTTGTTGGGTTTAGTGTGTGGGTGGTGACCTGTGATATACAGGAAGTCAGGCTAAATGATCTAGTGGTCCCTTCTGGCCTTAAACTCTGTGCCCAAATCCTGTCCCTCCTTGCTCTAGACCAGCCTGAGAGCCAGCTGTTTCTCTAATCACATGCTAAAAACTCCAGTCCAGTCCCTTATTTCCCCTCTTGGTTACTCTACACTCTTTCCTGGCATCCTTGGCACCCACATAGCAGCCCCCGCCTCGTACAGTCCATCAAAGCTGTATTCCGTGCTCCATGATCTCACAACATGCCTCCCTCTTTGTATCCCTCCACTGGCTCCTCTTTTCCACCATATCAAATTCAAGCTTCTTATCACTCCTTCAAGGCCCTGCATAATCCTGTGCCTCCTTATTTATCTGCCCTACACTCCAACAGCCACCCTTTCCCTGCCACACCCCTAAATGATACAGCCTCAACATGCTGTTTCTTTGTTTCTCCTACAAGTATAGCTGTGCCTTCTTCCATGCCACCTGCTCTGCATGGCACATCCTTTCTTAGCTGGTCCACAAGGTCCCCATCCTCTCCTCATTTAGATCCTGGCTGAAGACTCACCTCTATTGTGATGCCTGCAAGTAACTTTATTATTTGTCTAACACTAATGCCTACAGGTTGTAGCCAAAATTGGGCCCTATCATGCTAGGCATTGTGAAATGTCAGAGAGAAAGAGAGAGAGAGTCCCCTTCCCCAAGAGCTTACAGTATCAACAGACAGAAGTGGGGACAGACACCCCAGAGGTGAAATCCAAACCAGGACTAGGATTCAACTCTTCTGACTGCTAGTCAGGTGCTCCGTCCATAGACCACACTGACACCCTGAGGCAGTGAGGCCTAGTTGTGAGGCAAACATTACCTAGACAAAACAAAACAAAGGCCACAGTGCTATTATTAACCCTTTGTTTTGGTATGCTAGGGCCAAGACACCTCTGTACTGGTTTCCCTTTTCCAGGGGTAAATGGTGAGGTGGCAAAATTTGCAGATAATTCAAAATTACTTAAAATAGTTTAGTCCAAAGCAAATTGTGAAGAGTTACAAAGGGGTCTCACAAAACTGGGTGACTGGGCAACAAAATGGCAGATGAAATTCAATGTTGATAAATGCAAAGTACTGGTAACGCACATTGAGAAACATAATCCCAACTGTACATACAAAATGAAGGGGGCTAAGTTAGCTGTTACCACTCAAAGAGATCTCAGAGTCATTGTGGATAGTTCTCTGAAAACATCTGCTCAATGTGCAGCGGCAGTCAAAAAAGTGACCAGAATGTTGGGAACCATTAGGAAAGAGATAGATATGACAGAAAATATAATGCCTCTATATAAATCCATGGTACACCCACATCTTGAAGACTGCGTATCTGGACGCCACATCTCAAAAAAGATATATTAGAATTGGAAAAGGTAAGAGAAGAGCAACTAAAATGATTAGGGGTATAGAATAGCTTCCATATGAGGAGAAATTGAAAAAAACTGACTTTTCATCTTGGAAAAGAGATGACTAAGAGGGGCGAGGATATGATAGAGGTCTATAAAATCTAACTGGAGTAGAGAAAGTGAATAAGGAGTTATTTACTCCTTCACTTAACACAAGAACTAGGGATCACCCAATGAAATTAATAGACTGCAGGTTTAAAACAAATGAAAGAAAGTACTTCTTCACTCAATGCACTGTCAACGTGTGGAATGCTTTGCCAGGGGATGTTATGAAGATCAGAATTATAAGACTGTTAAAAAAAACCAACAAAATAAAAAAAAACCAACAACACAAACTAGGTAAGTTAATGGAGGATAAGTCTATCAATGGCTATTATGCAGGATGGGCAGGGATGCAACACCATGCTCTGAGCCTCTGTTCACCAGAAGATAGGAGTGGACGACAGGAGACAATCACTTGATTGCCTGTTCTGTTCATTCCCTCTGAAGCACCTGGCACTGGCCACTATCGGAAGACAAGATACTGAGCTAGATGGACCATTGGTCCCTCTGGCTGGTCTCAGATTGTGGGCTTTTCAGGACATGGCTTTCTTTTATGACTGAAAAGCACCTAGCACATTACAGGCAGGATTGAAAGTCACCATCAGCATGGTCACAGCGGAACGTGTGCAGGAGGCCTGATGCAGAGCTAGGACAAAGACCCACTGCTGAAAGCCAGATTTGCCCTTAAGTCTCAGTACAGTTGCATCTGGGTTTGCCATTTGGGCTCAGGGCTACATTTATATTCTCACTGAAGCTGTCAGAGAGGTGCTTTGTGAAGCAGTGTTCAGACAGGCCACGCATCTTGGTGCCTATGAAAACAGGTGACCAACTCCATGAGTGCTCAAGGGTTGGAGCACCCACAGAAAAAAATTAGTGGGTACTTAGCACCCACTGGCAGCCAGCTCCTTCCCCTCCCTCCCAGCACCTCCCACCTGCCACAATCAGCTGTTCTGCAGTGTGCAGGAGGTGCTGCGGAGAAGAGGAGGAACGCAGCTGGGGTACGCTCGGTGGAGGGGGCAAAGTGGGGGTGGGAAGAGGTGGGGCAGGGATGGGGGCAGGGCCTGGGGCAGAGCAGGTGTTGAGCATCCCCAGGGCAAGGAGGAAGCAGGCACCTGTACCTGTTTTGCCCACCCCATCATCTCTGCTCCTTAGGTTTGTTAGGAGAGCAAGATTTGCCCGTCACTCAGGAGGGTCTTGCAGAGTGTGTGTCAATGAAACCCTTGTGCAAAGGTTCACACAGCCAACCCCACAGGACTTGACTTAACACATCCTGCCACTGCATCCTCCACTCCCAGCCCAGGGAGCGAGGTGGTCATTCCCCATCAGGTTGGATGTGCCACCCCCACACCACTCCCAACCCAGGGAGTAAGAGACCAAGTAAGATGCTCTCACTGTGGGTTGTCGATCTGGGGATCATGAACAGACTCTGTTCCTTATGATGAGATGGAAGGGGCTTCCCAAACCTTGTTCTCTAGTAACACGAGATCACGGTATGGAGAAAGGGGAGAACCACCGCTTTAACCCTACTCCTCAGGGCTAAACTTGCTGCCCCTGCACCACATCCAACTCCTGCTGCTGAAAGCCTGAGCCAAGGGCTGCTGCATGGATCCCAAATGCAGATCCCTTGCTTCAGGCAGGGCTGGGCTAGGGTGGTGAAAGGGTGGGGCTTGGAGCTGCCACAAGGTGCTGGCTTGCCAGCTTTGAAACAATGGGCTTGGTTTCATCCCCAAAGTAGCTCTGCCAAAGCAAGCTCCCAGCACCCACCACCTCCTTCTAGATGTGGCCAGCCCTCCTCCTGGAGACTAGTCCCCAAGGTCCGACTCCTTGGCCCCTTTGCTGTGGCAAAAAGGAGGCCACTTGTGATTTGGGCACCTCTCGTCTAGTCATCGGCTCATTACACATAGTTCAGCTGGCTGGGTAGCCCAGGGATACACCACCACTGGCCAACATCACATTTGAACCCATGACCTAGAGGTGAGGCTTCACAGCCTATCCCTCAAATCCTGGAGCCCAGACACCTAATATCAGAGGCTCATACAAAAGCCTGTGATGTGGCCAGCAGGGAGGTCCAGGGGCATGGTGAGAACCCATGCCCCCAGTTGCTAGAGGCACGCGCAGGAATTCCCACTAGGGTGCTATCTCCGAACCCTGGTCAGGGGCTGTAGCTTTCATATTAGTCTCTGTCTAGTAGGCATCTCACGAATTTGAAGCCACTGCCCACTCCTTTGCAGAAGGAAGAGGGGAAGCAGCTCTCTTCCCACACCCTACCCAGAGCCATTATGGGAAAAGTCTACTATTCCACCCTTCCCTAAAGCCTCCTGGATGCTGGGGGAGGAAGGAGGAGTCTCTATTCTACTCAGAGCTGGATTAAGGCACAGACACAGGCATGTGCCTAGATTTTCATCCCTGGGAGTCACATGACCACAACAGTATCTCAGCGTTCATTTCAAGGGCAAAAATAATGTTTCCATCCCTTACGGTTATAGAGAGACTCTGAAAAACATGAGTGTAAAGGGCTTGTCCTACACTAGAGAGCTTTGTCGCTTTAAGGATAGCTGGATAGTAAAAGCACAAACCAAACAAAACAATCCCATTCTTGCAGATACAGTTATACTGGTATAAAGGTACTTATACTTGTGCAACTTATTCCAATTTGGGAGGAGAAATATGCTTTACTGATATAAGGAACCTTATATCAGCATACCTGCATTCACACTAGGGCTATAACTAGAATAGATATAAAAGTCATCTCTCTCTCCCTCTCCCTCCCCCAAACCACAACACTGTTATACGGGTATAACATTTTCTAGTATAGACTAGGCTTGATAGTTATGTCTGACTCAGACCTGGTTTGGGGGTGGGAGTGGGGGGTGGGTGCGGAGACTTTTAACTATCCCAGTAAAGTGGCAAAACTTTCTAGTGTAGACAAGACCTGAGTCCTCCAACAGCACGACACAACAGCTCTAAGGTGAGAGCTGCCCCATTCATCTTAACACACCCATAAACACCTCCAGCTCCTCAAACAGCAACAATATGAATTTGACCCAATACTAGTGGGTGCATTTTTCCATTTGTGCTTAACTGAGATAGTGGAAAGCCCTTGAAATGTGTTACACACTGTGTCAAAGCCACATTTGTAGCCTAGGCATCAGGGCTGCCCACAGCTGCAGTAAAGCTGAACAGGGCCTTGTGAACTTCCCTTTATGGATGCTTGGATAAGCTCTAAGCAGCAGTGGCAGCACTGGAGCTGCCTGCAAGCCCAGAAAAATGACATCATGTTTGGAAAGTTTCTCACAGCCATGAAGACTAGAAGCCTTGACAAAAACAAAAGGAATCAAAGTTCCGATGCTGCATAGATATTGATGGCTTCAGTTCCCATGCTTACCAGGAGATAGATGGGCTCAGGAAGGGTCTGAAAAAATCCACTAATATCTCATGTATGTCCTGGCGTCAAACTGAAACTCCAGAAATGGGGGGAGGCCCTGTGTCCCATTCCCTAAGCCAGCCAGGTCCCTCTGCACCATTAACCTCATATGGGTCCAGATTGGAAGCTGGGCCCTAGATATGGAAGGCTCCACTCCAATCCCTGGGCAGCGTTATTTGTGATGTCATGGATGACAGTCCAGCCCTGGGACTAGCATTGTGGGTTCCCTCTGCTGGTGGCTCCCTGGCCCTGCTGCAGCACTGGGAAGCTTGTATGTGTGTGGGGAGGTGGAATTTAAGGGAGACAAAGTGTGACTAGTGGGGCTCTTTTTACCCTCAGACATGCAGGGGTTTCAAATGGCCAGAAGGCACTGGGGGAGGGGGAAGGAGGAACTATGTATGGGGGGCTGGGGAAGAACCCGGGTTTATTGTCCTTGACAGAAGGAAAGGCATTTTCTGGACAATTATGTCCTGGGGCAAAGTCCACATGGAGAGACAATACAAGCGTTCCTCACGCTCCGTTCCAGAGATGGGCTGAGAGGCCCCATCCCCCAAGAGGGGAGTGAGGAGCCAGTGAAACTACCCTGGGAGGCCCAGTTCGCATGGGAAGGTGGCAGCTCCACTGCAGGGCTTGGAGCCGGCGGGGAGTTCTGGGAAGGGGGGACTAGAGAAAGTGGGTGAGGCAGGGATTTCCCGGGTAGCCGCCGCAGCCCCCTGGGCACCACCCTGCAGCTGCTCCGCGTCCGGAGGTGATTGCACAGCTTCCCCCTTTGCTCAAGCCCGAAGCGTTTGGACCCTGCTGACCTGGGCTGCGCTTCCTGCAGTCCGGCCCACGCCTGGCTTTCACCCTTGGAATGAAGATTCCCTCCTGAGCCAGGGCTGGGCTTTGGGACACTCACCTTGCTTGTTGGGCAGAGCACTAGAGCTCACATCAGCCAATCCCCGGCTGCTGCTGCTTGCCTTGCTCCCTCTGCAAGGCAGTTCCCTGGACATTTAAATCCTGCAGCAGGAAGCGCAGCAGGCTCCACTTTCTCAGCTGGGTCCCACATTCAGACTGGAACTGGTTTCAGATTTGGAGTGAACCATCTGGAGTGATTGGCTTTGGCTTGTGTGAAGGGGTCTCAGCTCCTCCCCTCCCCCACCAGGAAATAGTCCATCCTCAAGTGCTCTTGTATCCAAGATGAAAGGAGTGCAGATTCAGGGGTCACTTCCAAAGCTAAAGTGATAATGGCTATTGTCTCAAGACACTCAGGCCAGCAGGACTTCTTAAAGGGCCAGCACCTTCACTACTATGTGCTCTCACACCTTCCAGAACGTGAGCAGAGAAACAAGAAGAAGCTGGGAAGATCTGAGTTCCAAAAGCAAAATGTAAAAGCTGAGAAGCCCTCAGGAAGGGCTCTGCCTGTAGCTGGGAGCCATGTGGGCAACTCAGACACTGGGAAGGGAGCTTGGATACAGACTGATTGGTTTGGACCCCCAACAGCTTCCTCCTCAGCCCCTGCAACACCCTCCTGCTGCTTCCACAATTACAGCAGAAAGAGAATCAAAGGGCCAGAAACTTCTTGCCCAGGGATCAGCTCTGGATTTGGTTTCTCCTCTTGTTCCATCAAATCAGAGCAAGAAAAATTGAATGTTTTCTTACCTGGCCTGCTAGCTATCACCCTTCCGCACCCACTCTCTGGCCTGCCTATCTTTCCCCAGGCAGGTCTCCTGCCACTGCCCACCCAGTCTGTTGCCTGCCCTAAACATTGTGGGAAACTGATCCTCCTCCACAAAATACCCTGGGGAAGGTGCACAGAGCTGGGAGCCAGGACTCCCAGAGTTCAAGTCATACCTCTTTCACTCATGGCTGTTTATATTTCTGTGCATTTCACAACCCTTATTCATGAGCAAGGCTTCACATTCTTCTCTATGAGACAAGCAAGTATCATTCTCCCCATTTTACAGATAAGGAATAGAACCTGGTTCTAATATGGCAGATGCAAGGCTCAGCTGCATGCCTCTGTAAGAATCATCCAGATTTATATGCTTGTCTGTAACCACCAGGCCCTACTGCCTCCTACAGCCTGACCTTACCAGTCTCCCCCTGGCTCTGGTGCTCTACCCACTGGCTCCTTACTCCTGGCAGCTTGCTTATCGCATGGATTTCCCCCCCCCCTTCTACCATCAGCCTCTTCCCCCCTCTCCCCCCGACACCTGGACTGGTCCCTCTAGTTCACTCGAACCCTCTCATCACTCCTTTCTTCCCTCAAAACCACCCCCCTCCCACTAGCTCTGTCCTGCTGCCTCACTCTCCCTCTACCTATTCTCTTGGTCCTAAAAATCTCCTTATCAGCCCCTCCCAGCACATTAGATTCATCACATTCCTTGGGCCTTACATGAATCTTTGTAAACAATAAAGCCTATAAGAGTTTTCTCCATTATCCCCCAGCCTCTAAAACCAACTGCCTCAAAGTCTAAGTCCTCCCCGTAAGACCCTGCAGCCTCTAAGACCTCCCACAAGACCCTGAAATTCCAAAGCTTACCCTCTTCTTCCACCTACAGTTCTGCCAGTCCCACAGCCTCTCAAGCCCTCTGATACCCTGTGGTCTAATCCAATCTAACCACTGCCTCCTGCCAGCCCTCCTGAAGCCCCTGCACTCTTGTCCTCTATGTCTCTTCCACACTGGCTTCTCCAAAGCATCTGTCTCCCATGCCCCGTTCGGATTTGTGTGGAAAAAGCAACAATGGAATGAATGGTATGTCAATTTCCTAGGACTCTGGTTCTGCCAGGGGCGGCTTCCTGCAGCATTCATAGTGGCCTAGTCATTTGCACAGTCAGCGTCCAGGCTCTGGACTGGGACAATTCAGATGAGAGAAGTTTAAACAAGTTCTCAGATTTGAAATGCTTAATTGAGAGAGCAAGAGACTGACTATCCACTGCCTCAAAATGGGACCCTGAGCTTTGGTGCTTGTTATTGAGGGCAGGCAGATATAATGGACCCCAGTGCTCTGGGAAGCCCAGCATACATCACATTTTCTCTTGCGGGTATTAGCAATAAGGAGAGAGAAGCCCTGGTGTCAGGTTATCCCCAACCGGTTCATTATTCCAGTTTTCAGCTGCATCCATCTTTGTTTAACCAACGTGTAATTTCTGCTGCCCCCCAAACAAACCCTTTACTCTAGCCTAGTCTCCACCCACCCCCTTCTCCCAGGATTAGCCCTAGGCCCCAACCCAGTCCCATACCTTTTGACCTGCCAAAGCCCAAGCATGGGATGTGGTGTGTGACGAAGACCCTAAGTGAGAGGCACAAAATAGTTATTGATGCAGATACCGAACATGCTGTAGCATTCCTTTCTCAGCATAACTCACTCTCTGGAACCTCCATTTTGTGATTCTTTATTTCTCAGGTAATAATGGTCAGCAATAATTGGGGGGCGGGTGTCAAATTTGTGAAGTTGTGTGGCCTATAAGTAACTTTGGGGCTAAAAATGAGTTAGGATCCTTAAAATGAGGGATATTTGAGAAGTGTTTCCAGCCCCCCTATGTCTCCTGTTTTCTACCCTACTCTCCTCCCATCTCACTCAGCTGCCACTTCTCACTCGAGAAGCATCTTGGGAGGTTTCAGCAGGAGAATCAGGGCAGGACTCCCTGTAGATTAGTGCCCAGCCCCATCTCCTAGTCACGCTCCTCAATCCCTCCAGTTAAGACTGTGACCCAATCTACTCTTGAACCCTGGCAGCCCCTATTTCCAGGGGTTGGCTGCTCACCCAGGACTTGGATCCATGCCCAATGAGCTCACTATTCTTAAACACGGAAGGGTCATTTCAAAGAGTGAATGAGGGAGAGGAACCCAACAAGCTGCCAGATTACCACCCTTCTCCCTGACACTTTGGGCAGCTGCATAGCCAGTTTCCTTCTCCCTAGCACCCTGACTGTCAGAATCACCTCTCCCTGGCAGCCTGGCTGGCTCCCTTCTCCTAGCACTTACATACACTTACACCCACAGACACTCTAACAATGTTCTCGTGCACCCTTCTCTTTGTAACATTTTGGTTTTATTTGCAAGGCTGGGCTCACAAGCCTGGGACACTGGTAAATCCAGAGTCAGCTGGATTAGTGATTAACACGGGAGCTGGAAAGCACACAAAGAGACACCCCTGAGCAGTTCTCCCCTGAGCAGTTCTGTTATGCAGATCGCTGCACACATAGGCTTGCAGCGTATAAACAAGTAGTTAGTGTTTTTCTGTGCTTGGTGCCGCCTGTTCCCTGGGCCAAGTCAGGGGGAAACACTGTTGCTCTCTGTTACTTGGTTCTGAGGAGGCTTTGGTTTTTTTGCTGTAGGTCATGGAGACATTTGTGGTTTAGCTGTTGTGCTTTAACCTGCCTGCTGCAGCCCATTCTTCCTCAAACAAGCCCTGGGGCAGGGGGCGCAGACTCCAGCTGGGCTCAGTTTCTCATGCTGGGTTCTCTGCCATGCTGTAAGTCAGGCCTGTCTGCTCTATGCTATTGGCACAAGCATTTCTGTGCAGAAAATTGGTTCAGTTTTCAATAGATATTTGTAACTCTCCCTGGTGTTTTTAAAATGGGGGAGGAGTGTCCGCAGGACATAAAGCTGGGTTCTTGTTAAAGAAGGGGCATTTGTAGCTAAGTCACTGGAATGTGATGACTCTGACTGGGCCTGAAAAGGGGAAAGGGGGGGGGGACACATTTGAACACATTCCACACTCTCCCCCAAATAAGAAAGGACTCTCCTCCCCCCACCCACCAATCCAATGCAGAGTAAGCTTCCCTCACAGGATCAGACACAGGGGATCCTCCAGAATGGAACTTGGGCTGAGCAAGTCTGAGTCAGTCACTCATTGACTCCAGCATTGTTCAGGGGAGGACAGACGAGACCGATTGATTTTGGACTGGGCTGTGGGATGTCATATAATTGCCCAATCTTCTGTGTGTCAAGCTAGAGCCAGGCTCTGTTCTGGGTGGGTCAGGCTGCTGCTGGGGTGATTCTTCTAGCTCTGGATTTGGCCTGAGTTGATCTGAATGGATTCAGTGCTTGTGTCGCTTAGCCCTTCTCTAAAGAATAGATTTTGTTCTTTGCCTTTCTCAGGGCTCAGCCCAGCAAGGTGCTGAGCTCCCTCCACTCCCATGGAAGTCTATGGGAGTTGAGGGGGCTGCACATCTGTTCTCGTGGTTTGGCTTCTCCCCTGATACTCATGTGCTGTTCTCCAGGGAAGCTGAAACCTGGGAAGTGGGAAGAGTTTGCAGCAAGCAAATTGCACCAAAAGCTGGGTCAGGTCAGTGCAGTGGCCCCAGGTCAGGAGACAGTGGGGTGAGAGCCCCTCTCTATACAGCTCTGGTGAGATATTGTGTTCGGTTCTGGGCACTTCTAAGTTATAAACAGGGAGTTCAGAGAAGAGCAACAAAAAGACTCAGGGACTAGAGCAACTGAATTATGGGGAAAGATTTAACAAGCTAAATCTGTGTAGCTGGGTTAAGTAAGGACTAGAGGGGAGGGATAACTAACATCAGAGGGGTTAACCCTTCCCAAGGGAGAGGAACTAATTAGGGTGATACCAGGGGCTGGGATTAAGGGTAATGGGATGCAATGAAAGAAGGAAGGGGAAACCCTTGCACAGAGAGCTGACTCGGGGGAGACTTGTCCCTCCAGGGAAAGGTGAGCAGGAGAGGGAGGCCCCATTACTTGAGTCATTTCAGACCAGAAAATGCACTGGCCCATGTACAAAAGGGACAGTCCTGCCCTGGGATAATAGAGATGGGTCCCAAATGGGTTTCTCATCACTGCCTCTGATTTCCAATGACATGCTCAGGGCTTCTGCACTCTTAGTCTCCCTTCCCTCCTCGCTCAAGCTACCTGCCCAGCTGGGTTCCCTTCTCCCCCATCCGCCTTTTGCACAGGGTGCCTGACATTGGACTGATTTAACTCTGGTTCTGGGCTCTGTTTCCTGTTCTGTCAGGGGGCTGTCTCTAGAGGTAACTGTAATGCACACAGCTCAGTTCCCTGCTGTTGGACAGGACGAGGAGATGCCATCTTATCCCAGCCCATGTCCTGTAACGCTGGGCAAGCTCCTGGCAGCAGGTGGGGGGGAGGGGAGTTCTGGGAACTGCCAAAGATTCAAAGTCAAGATCAAAGTGTTTCTCTTCTGATCTCCTCACACTTTCCTTCCCTCCCGCATGCACATAAAAGCATTCAGCCCCCAGCAGGCTCTCTGTGGAAGGGAATGGGGGCTGCTTTCCCCTTGCTTTTCCTGTGTCACTAATAACTCTACCCACAGTGGAGACCTGGTGAATGTCCCCCAACCCCAGTGTCAACGGAGACCTGATGTGAGTTTGGTGACTGATTTCCTCCCACACTTGTGCCAAGAACTCTCATGGAGCCTCGCAGTCCAGGCCTTCTTTGGGCGGGTCCCAGAAGATCTCCTTGCTATCTCCTTCCCAGGAACAGGGGCTGCCAGTAGGGCCTGGGAGGAGCAGGGGTGGGAGGTTAGTGGTAGATGGTGAACCACAAGGAGAGATTTGGAAGAGGAGAGCAAGGCTGCTTGGCCTCCTGGAAGAGGAAGGTTAATCCAAGCATAGTGAATGGGGTGAGAAAAAGCAGAGTCATTCAGATACTAGGATGACAGGCACCAACCTATACACATAGACTTGAGAGCAAGAGGGAGACAAAGGGAGTGGGAATGCAGGGGTCAATAATAGGCCCAATTATATTTAATTGCCTCATTAATGATCCAGAAGGGGGACTGAACAACCTGCTATGACACTTGTTGAGAACACTAAATTGTGGGCAGCTGCCAACTCCAGGGAATACAGAGAACTATAAAAGGGCCTAGAGATTAGACCCATAGGCAGGAAACAAAAGAGTAAGACTCAACTTTGGAAAGCTTCTGCTGATATGTCTGGAGGAAGATAATCCCAAACTCAGCTACTCAGTGGCTGGAGGAACCTGGGAAGCAGGAATGTCTGGAAGAGACTGAATGTGAACAAGCAGCTTGCAAAGCAGTGTGGCTGCAAAGAAGCCACAAGTACTCCTCGTTCATTTTGCTGATACAGACTAACATGGCTACCACTCTGAAAGAAACCATTGTCACGCTGTCAAAGAGAATGTATAGTCACTGTCCATACAACTCTGCCTCTGCTGTTCTGCATTCAGAAATGTACCCGCATACTAGAGGGAGCTGGAGAACAGCAGCAAGAATAGTTCAGGGACTTGAGAGACTGACTGATGAGGAAAGTCGAATAGAGCTCAATCTGTCTAGCTTGGATATGGAACATCGGGCTGAGGGGGGAGAACAGCCAGGAGGTAGGAGGATTGTGGGAGGCATGCAAGGGGTTATAACTGAGAGCAACAGGATGGACTGAAACCTAGGAAAATACAGGCTGAATCTCAGGCATTTTCTGAATGGTGAGATCAGTCAAGCTCTGCACAGAGAAGGGAGTGGTAGCCTTATCTCATAGCTCATTGAGAACTGGACTGGCCAAAGCCCTGCTTAGTACACAGAGGGAATTACCTTGCACTGCTGGGAGGGGGTCAGCTGCTTGGGGCCAACTAGAGCTCTTCCTTCTCTAACTTCCGAATCAATAACAAATCCCTCGGCCAGGGCCCTGCAGTGCAGAGGGGATCCTTTGGAGCGTCACCAAAACAGCAGATATGAAATGTCCTGTGGTTTAAACAGTGCAGTGTGTCCCCAGAAAATCTGATTCCAGGACTCACTCTCCAGCCTTGCCCCGAGGCACGTCCTGGAATGGACACAGCCTTTGCTGGTGAAGAAGTGTGAGAAGTGGGAAGGGTGTCATAAAAGATGTAAATGTTCAGTGCTGAGAGCGGCTCCGACTGTCTAGGACACGGGCTCTCGGGGGGAGGGGGAAGAGAGCTGATAGAGAGGCTCAGAGGATGTGCTCCTCTTTTGTTCTTGATCTTGGCTGTGTCAGAAAGGGCTGGGGAAATTCTTGGAACTGATACACTAAATGGAGCTCACAGCAGGTGCTGTATGAGGCAGGGGGACGACAAAGGGGTGGTGGGAAAGAGGTTGGAATAGACAATTGCAACCCAGCATGTATATGTGTGTCAGATCCCCTGGCTTCCAAGAATTCAAAGTGGAGTCCAGTTTATAACAACCGGGACATGAATATTCTGTCCCAGCTGGGAATCCACTTAATCTTCCTAGGGGGAGGGAGAGCGAGGCAGATAAATTCCAGTGATTGCTGACGTGACATGGTTCACAAATGCCACCTCTTACAGACTGCTGTTCCGATGGGGTGGAACTGGCCCTGGGCTGCCATCCCCAATTTTTGTGGCAATGACGGACATTTATTTCTGTGATATTATAGCCACAACTAGGGTGATTATACATTCCGTTTTGGTCAGGACAGTCCCTTTTATAAGCCCCGTCCCAGACTTTTTTGGCAAAACTGTGCATTTGTCCCATTTGCTCTTGCCAGTTGGCAAGAACAAATGGGACAAATGCCCTGTTTTGCCAGAAAAATGGGGTGCAATCCCTAGCAGGGCAGGAAGGAACGTGCATGAGGAGGAAGAGTTTGGGCGAGCAGCTTGGGCTGGGCTGGCCCCACCTGGGTGGGAAGGGTGAGTGGCGTAGGCTGGCCCCATGCAGGCAGGGGGGACCCTCGGGCTAGCCCCAGCAGTGTCCCATTTTCCCTTTGGGGAAATATGGTCACCAGTAGCCATAACATTCCATGCTAGTGGGCTCAGTGTTCGACAGAGATGGTCTGTGCCCTTTGGAGCTTGACCTTTAAATATGACTGATAAAGCTGTGAATCACAGCAGCTTGTGGTGGGAGGGGGCTGAGATGAGAACCAGGGGAATGGGGAGGGTGATATTTGCAAGGAGGTGGATTGTGTACATTTTAATTGATTATATAGAGTCTGATTTTTTTTGTTTCTTTTTAAACTGATCAGGCTCAGGAGCAGCTAGTGTCTGAACAGGGACAAGTGTGGGGAAGCAGCCAAGAGTGAGCTGCAAGGAGGCAGGGGCGGCTCTAGGTATTTTGCCGCCCCAAGCACGGCAGGCAGGCTGCCTGCAGGAGATCCCTGGTCCCGCGGATTCAGCAGCACGCCTGTGGGAGGTCCAACGAAGCCGCGGGACCAGCGGACCCTCCGCAGACATGCCACCAAAGGCAACCTGCCTGCTGCCCTCGTGGCACCGGCAGAGCGCCCCCTGCGGCTTGCCGCCCCAAGCACGTGCTTGCCATGCTGGTGCCTGGAGCTGCCCCTGCAAGGAGGGATTGAATAGGACAGGAGAGTGAGGTTGGTGGTGTGTGGCCAAAGGGAGCCTGCTGTGGGCACAGGGGTTGTGTGTGTGTGAGGAAAGGCCCAAAGATGCAGTGGGAGAAGGGATACAAAGAGAGGGCCAAGTGTGAGGGAGGATTGTGAGGAAATGAGGGCCTCAAGCCCAAAGGGGCTCAAATCCCTTTACGATCAGATTTTCCTCAAGCAAAGAGGTTTCCTAACCCAGAGTTAAGATGATAATTTCAAAAACAATAATTTTAACTGAGTCCAGCATTAAAGATGAGATCACTGAAAGGCCAGGAAACTCAGTGGTAACTTAGGTTCCAACACAGACCCTATTCTGCCCCCTACTTTACCTTTCTACCATAGACCCTCCCCATTTCGCATCAGTCTCACTCTGCCTCCCCCTTCTGCTCTTTCACCAACCTCCACTCTGACCTCTTGTGTTTATCCTTTAAAACAGGGGGTTTCATTGCAGGATCATGGGACACACATGGGATTATGCTGTTAACCACCACCTAGTTACTCTGTATTAGTCTAATGTCTTCTTTGCTGGCCAACATGCTGTTTGCCCCACGTTGTGTGATCCTGAAAAGAGAAACCTGTTTGAAAAGAGCAACATCACAAAAGGTTCTGGTTACATGGGATGCTTCTCTGAAACTTCTGAGGCCCCCCTCTATTCCCACCCCATGAGTCAGCAACCCTGCTGTTCTCCTTCCCTTCCTCAGCCCCTCTGGCAGTAACACACTCGAGAAGAATGCTTGCCACTTCCAGGGGCCTTCTCTCAATCAGTGGGGATCTTCATGGGGAGGGTCAGGTCTTTCAGTGGCTCCTTGCTTCCCAAAAACAAGTGGTGGTCCCTTTTTTTTTAACTGGAGACACCAGAAAGCTTTGCTGACAGCAACAGACCAGAATCTATGTCAGAGGTTCTCAAACTGGGGGTCATGACTCCTCAGGGGGTTGTGAGCTGTCAGCCTCTACCCCAAACCCCAATTTGTTTCTAACATTTATAATGGTGTTGAATATAAAAAAAGTGTTTTTCATTTATAAGGGGGTTTACAGTCAGAGGCTTGCTGTGTGCAAGGGTTCACCAATACAAGTTTGAGAATCACTAGCATCCCTGCGTTGGGCTTAACATGACATTGTGGACTCCAGACTGGTGCAGTCAGGAAAGTTCCCGAGAAGAGTTGTACCGGCAGCAGACTGAGATTGCGTCGGCAAGCCATAACATTGTTGGTACCTGTCCTGCCTCAGACAGAGAGTTTGGTTGGGCTTTGTTTGAGGAGATAGGGTTTGGTCAAACCACTTCCTATTTGTAAGGAGCTGGTGCTGGAACATCAGGGTAGAGGAGTTTGTGGGTTGGTGTTGGAATTATTACTGGGAAGTTCCTGACTGGGAACATTTAAATTCCCAGATATAATGTCATGGTAACTTGAATTGTTTGTAAAGGGGAGAAATTCTCAACCTTAGCTTTGTGCGATAGATGGAGATTTCTTTGGTTTCTCTGGGAAAGATATGTAACTGCTGTAGATTGTGAGAGAATGACTCAGCTGTGAAAAATGTAAGAGATAAAAAGATGACAATCAGTGTAAACTTACCCTATATTCCTACTGCTGTATTGTTCTTCAAGTGGCATCAATGCATGCTCATCTTTGTACAAGGGGCTCACAGTGCAAACACACGATGTGGTTCACGTGGAATTGACCATAGGAGGGTTATATTCTCTGGCTGTACTATTCACAGCATAAGGCTTGGCAGCAGAATGTGTTTTGAGGGATTTGAATGAAGAAAATTTGATGTTGCAAATCTATGAGAATATTAGAACTGCACATTTCTACCATAACTCAAAAAGATCTCCTTTATCATGTCCAGACTTCCTTGAATAATGCAGCTGAGCATGAGCCTGATATATGTCAGGGGACATGTATATCTGAAAAGAAGGACTGGGAAAAGGAGGGGAGACCCAAAGAAAGTCCAGGTGCTACAAGGAGCCATGTGCTGACTCGATAGGGGGCGCTGTGCCCGCTAGCACTGTTCTCCCCAGTGTTGCAAACAGTAGCGCTAGGGGGCGCTGTGCTGTAGGGAGCGGTGGTGGTGATTCCGGACTGTGTGGGGCTGAGGTATCTTCTTAACCACAGGGTGGGAGTGTAACAGGAGCAGTAGCAGAGGACTTGTGGCCCTTCTAGCCGCTCCGGCGAGATGTCGATGGTATAGGATTTGCCTTGCTTGCCGCCATGTTGACCGCGTCCGCTCCTCCCTTTCCCGGAACTGCTCTATCTCAGCTGTCGAATTCTATGATCCCAGCGGCGCCTGTCTGCCTCGCGGTGTAGAGACTCTATAGTTCCATTGGTGGGCGGGCTGAGAAGGGCATAATATGAATATTCAGAAGTAATGAATATTCATCATGTAGTGGCCGGGGCGGGGCGGGGCAGGACGCTGGCGAGGTGACGGTCTCGCTCGGACTCTGGCCGGGGCGGCGGGGTCCGGCTCGGGTTGCCCTGGGCTCATGGCTGTCGGGAGCGCAGCGGCGGGGAGCGGCGGCGGCCGGTGAGTGGGATCGGGGTGTATTGGGGGGGCGCGTTGGTTGGTGGAGCGTGCGGGGGATATGGGGGCACGTTGGCTGGAGGGGTGTGGGGGGACGAAGGGGGCACATTTTCTGGCGGGGCATGCAGGGAGTATGGGGGTGCATTGGCTGGAGGGGTATGTGGGGGGCATGTTGGCTGGAGGCCCCCCCACATACCGCCTGCCAGCCATTGCGTGCCCTCCCCTATTGATTGGCGCGGGTATGGGGTAGGGAGCACATTAGTTAGTGGCAGCGCATGGGGGGCATAGCTGGAAGCAGGGAGGGAGGAAGAGGAGAGGGAAGTTGTGTTGTGTCCAGGATCCCAGGGGCCAGCCCAGGGCGGTGTGGGGCTGACTCAGCTGCTTGTGGGGCACTGGAAAGGAGCCTGAGAGTGTTCTGATATTACAGCCATGAGGGCCATACAAGTATCTAGATAGCTAGGGAAGGGGAGCTGGCAGAGCATGGGTGGTGAGGGGGGTCCATTGGATAGCAAAAGGTGGCTGCTGGGGGAAGAGCTGAGAGAGCCTGGAGGCTGATACCCAGGGTGGGAATGTGGTGTAGAAGGAGATATGAAACTAGCGAAGGGAGTGTGACCCAGAGAGGGGGGAATTGTTGGAGCAACAGAACAGGAAGGTGTCTTTAGCCTCAGCACTTTGGTTAGACTGTAGGATCCAACTCAAGAGTCAGGTGGGCCAGTTTTCCAAGGAATTGTGGATAATTGGGCTTTACCCCTTCTGTAGATGGAATCATCTCATTTTCCCAGTTCTGGTATTTCAATGGCAGGACAAGCTAGATGCAACTTGCCAGAATGTAAAATAGCCACACTTCTTTGGCATGCGCTGGAGGTAGATCTAGAATGCTGGAGCAACAGCTTCTCTGATTCACACTCAGTGAGGTGGGATCAATCCACAATGCCGCATGAAGCATGATAAGGGGTTAAGCCTATCCCAGCCTGTAGAAGGGACAGGAAAGGATTCATATTCTCCAGCATGAGGAGCCATCTTGGCTACTTTCCTTTGGGACCCTCCAGCGCAAAAGCTCTGCTTTGGAATCCCTCACTAATGAATTCTTGTGAACACACTTGACCCCTGGTTGGCCTCGAACCAAGCAGGTGTATGTTCTATGGGGCAGCTCTGCAGTTTGTTCTCTTGGCATGTAGAGTCCTTTATTTTAAGGATCACTACACTCCTGGTGCTCCGAGGCTAGTCCCTGGCCTCTCCTGCAGCTGTCACTAGGGATGTGAGGCTCCTCCATTGTGGTAGAGGAAGGGTTGATAGAGTCTGGTTCCAGGGAAGCAAGCTCTGAGGTGGGGTGGAGCAGAGATGGCTACTTCTCTGTAAAAGGTAGATTACATAGCGCACATTCAGGAGTGCAGTGCCTGCTTGCTAACCTCACTCTCCTGCTTTTTCTCTCTCTCAGCAGGCCCCAGCCTCAGCTGGACCTGCAGTTTCTGCGACGCTTTGGGAAGATCCAGGCCATCTTGTTTCCCAGATGGTCCTCCCAGAATGTGCTCATGTTCCTGACCCTGCTGAGCATTGCCCTGTTAGGTGAGCTAGTGAATGGCTGGGCTGGGGGACAGAGGGGAGGGGTGCAATTCCAGGCCTTTCATTGGGGTATCCTTCTTGCCCCTCCTCCTCCACTGTGCCTCCTCAGCCCTTAATTTTCCCTCTGTGTTTCTTGTTGCCTCCCAGAGCAGTTGGTCATTTACCAGGTGGGATTGATCCCTAGCCAGTACTACGGGGTCCTGGGGAGCAAAGACTTCTCTGGGTTCAAAACCCTGACTGCGATTGCTGTGATACTCATCGTACTCAATTCCACGGTAAGAAAGGCATGTGCTCGCAGAGGGCTAGAGAGAGCAAAGAGGGATCCTATGGTAAGACAGTAACCACCTTCTCTCCTCTCCATTCCCATCTGCCCTCTTAGGGTGGGGAGGAACAGAGAGGGAGTCTATAAAAAAGGAGAGCCCTCACTAGGTTGCAGCATGTATTCTCAAGCCTGGGATCTGTTGTTCAGACCAGGGATCCCTTGTCAGCTTTACTTCTGGGGGAATTCTGCACTACCGTGTGTGTGTGCGCATAATTAATGAGCCATGCATATTTTAAACTTTTTATGCAGAAAAAGCTTCTGCCGAAATGTTGCTGCAGTTCTGCCTTTTTGCTCACCAGAAGGCATTGTGGCAATAGAGCACAGCAGCAGCTCCTGTCCAGCTAGGGAAGAAAAAGAGCCCACCTTCTTCACAGCACCTGTCAGACTGGGTCAGGAGACAGGGTCTATGGGGAGACAGACAGCGTGGGGTGCTGGGGGAGTCAGACAAGGTCTCATAAGGGCTTGTATGGGAGGACAGACTGGGGCTGGGGCTGAATGGGAGTGGAGGCACAGGGCCAGGAGGGAGGGAGGTGTAGGGCCACATGGTGATCGGGGGGTGCAGAGCTACATAGGCACAGAGACACATGGGGAAGGGGATATAGAGCCTTATAGGGACAGGGGGAGGAGTGCAGGCCACATGAGAGTGGGTGTCTAAGTGGGAGTGGAGGGACACATGGGGGTGCCGGAATACGTGGGGACGGGCAGATGTGCCTGACTGAATGGGAGAGGCTAAGTGTCAGCCAGGGTCTTCATGAGGGAAGCTTGCTAACAATCCCTTCCCACCTCTCAAAAAACACTTGTTCCACATTTTTCCCACCCATACCCAACAGCCCTCCAAGTTCACTCCCAGGCTCTTTCCCAACAATTTACTTTACTCTTCCTCAGCTCCTCCATTACCCCTGACTCCCCCAAGCCTTTGCACTGCTTCTGAGGAGTGTGGGAAATACAGTTCTATATTGTAGTTTAAATGAATTATAACTTAGAGTTCTGTATTCTTACGCCTAGTAGGGAATCTATTTGTCAAAAAACATTTTCTGAATCTTTTTTGTTGTCTGGTATTGTTACAGACATACTTGCTGAGAGGTATTTTTAAATAACCAAAAATAATTGAAACTGGCGTGATTATATTGTGTTGTTTTGATTTCTGCAGAATTTGAAAATTGTGTGCAGAATTTTTAATATTTTGGCACAGAATTCCCCCAGGAGTAAAGCTTGCAGCATTGCTCTTGGAGCTTAGTGCCCAAAGGGAGGGACTAGGACTTCCTTCTGCCCTGTGCAGACAGCTGAATGTGGAGTGGGCCATTTAATTTTTTATTGCTGATTCATTTTGGATTTGTATTGTTAAATGATTGCTCTCCCTGCCCCTCTTTTTGTCTCTCTTTGCCTCATCCCAGCTGAAAAGCTTGGACCAGTTTATCTGTAACCTGATGTATGTGAGCTGGAGGAAGACTCTTACCGAATACCTTCATGGCTACTATTTCAAGGGCCAGGTGTATTACACCCTGAACGTGCTGCGCGAGGACATCGATAATCCGTAGGCTGTTCGCAACTTCTTTCAGCTTCTTGCTTGGCGTCTCCTGAACTGCTCCTCGCTCTTTGGCTGCCATGTCTGTGTATCTGGCTGCCCTTGGTAGGGGGCCGTTTTGAGCTCTCTGTGTGTATGATTCTACTCTGTGGGTTTTTCTCTAGCGCTGGGTGGCCTGGGCCCCTGTCTCTGTGCCTGGTGGAAGGCAGTTCCTGATAGGATAGGTATATCTCCAATTTTTTTATATTTATTTTTTTCATAGAGAACTCTCTTCGTTGCCAAAAGATCTCACTGCCTGCAGATTGGCAGAAAGTGTTGTTGTTTCTGCTGGTGGATCATCTTCTGTGCTACCAGGTCTTATCTGCTTCATGCAGCCTCCCTCTGCCCCCACAGCCAGCTCCCTCCCTCAGGGCCTTGCTTCCCTCTTAAGGACCCTCCTCTCCGTGGTAGGGATGTGAGATCATCCTTTAGGCTGGTGCTTTGCCCAGGGTAAATCTTTCCTCTTTGACAGGGCTCAAATATGGAGCAAGGAAAATCTGCCCACTTGAGGCTTAAAATAATGAGACTAGTTATTTGCACAGTGGTATGGGTTATAAACAAGATCCATGTGCTGCGCAAGGTGTTATCCTGTGGCAGGGACTTTGGAACCATACAGCTGGTTCCCCTCCGCCCTCTTCCCCTCTCTCACCAGTCCAGTTGGGACAAGCATCTTTGTTGTTTTTTTTAATTTTAAACGACCCAGAATTTTTAATTGGAATCATGTGTTTTTCTAAAAGGCTTTGACAGCCAGGCAGGGGTCAGCCGGGGCTTTTGACACCCAGGAAAGGCTTGGGAATTGGCTTTGTTTCTTGCAGTAGAGGCCTTTAGAACTCGAGAAGGGGGGTATATCTTCTCTTTCCCAACCCTTTTTGGGCAGGGTCAGAGGTGACTTTGAACTTGGGAGTAGTGGGTGGAGAGTTGAATTCCTCATAGTTCATCCCAGCAAACTTTGACAACTGGCTTCTCCATTACACCCCACTGCAATATTTGCCACTGCATCAACAAGCAAGGACAGGAGGGGTATATTAGCTGGATGATCCTGATAAAATGATGAGCAGCTAAATAGTTAATGTTGCTATTTGAATCGACAGCCTTAGGCTTTTGAGAGGTCCCTCCATTTAGTTGTCACCCCTCCTAGAGCTATTGTTTCAGGCTGCCTATAGATTTTTGTAATCACCGTGTTAGTTGCACTTGTATCACGGAAAGAAGAAGGGCTATATGCTTTTTTTTTTTTTTGTTCAGATTCTGAACTAAATATTTGTGGCAAAATAAAAAAAAGAAATTAGTTCTGTACCACATTAGATGGCTGCATAATGGCATTATACACAGTCCTGCCTACAGGCTGAGGAATGGGTACTTCAGACTTGGATAACTAGTGGTACAATTCACTTCTCTTACTGGTGACACCTCCCAGGGAATTGAGCTGAGCCCAGAGATAGTTACAGGAAATGATTGCTTAATGGGGACCATAACTCTTGTTAATGGAGATGACTTCAGGTAATTTAGTCCTCTCAACTAAGAGGATCATGATCATTCTGTAATAAAAGTGATTTAGCACCACATCTGTGTGGGATGGAGATACAGGAGTGGCACAGCTATGATTCTCAAGCCATGACTGAAGCTGTCGCCAACCTCAAGAAATGTTTGTTGCTGACAAAACTTTGCACTAGAGACCAAACATGCAGAAACAGGTTTAGAAAGTTGTGCCTAAGGTCAAGACACCTGGATGTCTCAGTGTGATAGGCAGCTTGTGCAGAGCATGCATGGATCAAAACTAAAAACTCGTGCACACCCAGCTGTTCCAGGGAAGGAACAGAGAGGGCCCTTACCAGACTTATCTTAGTCAAATGTTTGCTTTTAACCTTGGGATGTGCGCTATATAATCAGGGCCCCCTTGGTTCCTCAGCAAGATGGGACCAAATTGTATGGCAGCAAGTCCTAAATTCTGTGGCAGAATGATTTTATTGTATCGCTATGGAATACTTTTCATTCCCCGCCCCCAAACAAATGTGTTCTGCTATGGCTCATAATTGAAAATACTCCATGACGTAAATGTGTCTGATGGGTTTTCCTCAGGGATCTTCCCCTGCGCCAGGAGGTTAGAGGCTAAGCAGTAATGGTGAGGTGGTGTCTTGTTAGCCCACACCCTGTAATCCAACTGGGGACTACCTTTCTTTCTTTCTTTTTTCTCTCGCTCCCCTCTGTGCTGCAGGGAATAAGTAGATGGGCACCGTCAGGGTAACACATCCAGACAGCTCAGGGTTCTAGCAGGGTATCTCAATTAATATTACTTATATGGAGCCATAAATGTTGCTTAACAGACAAAGGAAAAACAACATTCCTGCCCCCAGTTTCCAGTCTAGTTAAAATGTAACTGGATGAGAGATGGTCACAAACACTTGTGAGGAGGGAGGACAGCAGCAGCACTAAGATCAGTGTATGATGGGGCAGCATAAAAACAAAAAGCTGGTGCTGTTTTGGGGTTTCAGAGGGAGCATGTCACAGAGTTAAGGAAGGAGAGTCTCTCTCTCTCTGGCTCTGGGGAAGCTGTGCCTCCTGTAATGTGTTGGTTCAGGGCACCTCCTTCCTAGGCAGATATTGACAAATTGGAAGGAGTTCAAAGGAGAGCAGTGAAAGTGAGGGATTGATTTATGGAGAAAGTTTTGAAAAATATGTGTAGCTTGAATAAGGGTCCAGCCTACGCCTTAAACATAATCCGGTCAAGCAGCTGATTGCAGCAGGATCAGCCTTTGGCAGCGTGGATAGGGCCCCTAACTGTGTTTGTTAAATGATGTGTGTAATCAGGCTAAGAGGTCTGGAAGTGACTTGGTGGTTTTGTAGTGCACATGGGGCTCCAAGAGATGGCTAAGTAGGGGCAGGGTTGTGAGCACCAAGGATGGAGAAAGAACATTGTGTCTGGGTGTTATTAATGGCATCTTAATAAGTCCTGTCAGGTTGTGGAACGGTTTTGCAAGGGAAGTGGGGGAAGCCCCATTACTTGCTTCCTCAAAAACTGGATTGGACAAAGCCCTGAGAATAGAAAATGGAACAGCCCTCCCCAGGGTGTGGGGTGGTAGCGGTGGGGGAAGAAACTAGGTGCGTCCTGACAGGGCTTTATTATCTCTTGTTCTGATTTGTTCTTACTTTCATACTTGGCTTTAACAGTCAGTGTTGTTTTATGTCGAGCAGAGACCAGCGAATCAGTCAAGATGTGGAGAGGTTCTGCAGACAGCTAAGCTCCATGGCCAGTAAACTCATCATCTCTCCTTTTACACTGGGCTACTACACCTATCAGTGCTTTCACAGGTAGGATCTTTGCACCTTCCCATTGGAGTACTGCACCTCTCAGAGCTGCTTTCATACCGTTCTCGGGAGTGCTACGGTTCTCAGAATTTAGTGGCTGGGAATTTGAATCCTGGCACTAGCACACGGTGTGGGATTCCTGGCACTGATTTGGTGGGAATGACTCTGACTGTATGCGGAGTGGGTAGAGTTCCTAGTCCCAGGGTACTGGGGTTCATGTTTAATAGTGGGGTGAGTGTTGCTGAGACTACCCTCCCAGTCTGGTGTGTGGCCGTTCCTGGGTTTGCTCGCTAACCTCTCTCCATCTTCCCCCTTAGCACCGGCTGGCTGGGCCCAGTAAGTATCTTTGGGTATTTTGTCATTGGGACAGTTGTTAACAAGGTGCTGATGAGTCCCATTGTGTCGAAACTGGTGCATCAGGAGAAGCTGGAGGGGGATTTCAGGTGAGTGGTGGGAGTCTTGCTGTCACTGACCCTTTCTGGAATTGCTCTGCTTAATGCCAGCCTGCTCAGCCCCCAGTCCAGTCCACTCAGTGTTTGACCCATATGTGGCTAATCTCCTCCCCACTCCTCTGACCAAGCAAGTCAGCCTGCTCAGCTCCTCTGAGCCCACTGAACCCAGCCTCAGAGAGACCCATCTGGGATCAACGTGCTATGCCCCACCCATCCCTGCCCCTAGAGTGTGACCTGGTGAGACAGCGCCCCTGGGTCTCCGTTGGTCCAGCCATCAGTGTTTTCCACTGATCCCTTGCTGCTGCTGCTAATTGCAGTGAGGTGCTGTGGAGTAGAGGAAGCACAGAGCTTCTGTTAAGTTGGATCTTGATCCACATTCACCAAGAATGGTGGCTGAGACTTGAGGCATTCCTGTTCCTCCCACCACGCACATGCACTTACCTTCATGATGTGCCTGAAATCCCCACACACACCTTAGGTCTTCTAAATCTCTCCTTATGCTTCAGTGCATAAACTGGAAAGGTATTGGTCAATGACCAGGTGCATTGTAAGGGTTTGACAGCTTCCTCTGAAGCATCCAGCATCCATCATTATCAGAGGTGTGGACAGCAGAGCAGATGTGCCTATTGGTGTGATACGGTGCAGCATGGGGATGCCGGATTAGATGGGCTCATTGATCTGATCCAGTGTATCAGAGATACTGGGCTAGTAAACAAACTATGGGATACTGGACTGTCCCAGCAAGTGGGATGCCAGTGGTCCAGTGTGATTGGTGCAGAAGGGAGGAGACCAAACTAGACCACTAAATTGACCTGCACTGATGGTACCTATGTACAGGGCAGTGTAGTGCCCTTCTGAACCTTGCTCAAGGCCTCTGGCCCTGTGTTCAGGCCCATTTCTGGGCTAAGAATCTGTCAGGTCGCTCAGCATGATGGCAGGAGCAGGGATGGATTTTTCTGCTGCAGGGGTGTTCAGTGTGTAATCCATGGGGTGATCGTGTCTCATGTTTTGGTTTGTGTTGTGCAGGTTCAAGCACATGCAGATTCGTGTAAATGCCGAGCCAGCTGCTTTCTACAGGTAAATGATGGATTAACCTGTTTCTTCTCATCTCTTCTCATGGATCCTTCCAGCTCCTAGAGTACCTGCTCAGTTCACACATTCCAGAACAGTAAGGGAAGGGACCTATCCTATTGCTCGCACTGCCTTGTCCCGTCCTGTTTGTTTAAGGGCCCTTGTCCTTGCCCCCGTGTCTGGTACCAAGTCTCTAACTTGCTGCTCTGCTATGATCCAAGTACAGGGCCTGTGCTGGGTCCTATGGTTCCTTTAAGAAAAAGTGCCTGTAGGAGAGTTTCCTAGACCTGTAATTGTGGTACAGTGCCTTCCTTTGGATTCTGCACAGCACCCTGCCGTCAGTGGTCAACATATAACTCAGGTGCATTAAAATCCTAGGAGTTGGAGAGGAACAACCCTTTCCCCTCTCCCCCTTCTTCATGGTCCAGTTTAGGATTATTCTATGGCCTACAGACCATTTTCTTGTGCATCAGACTGGGGTTCATGTGTAATAGTGGGGTGAAGACTATTCAAGGGCCTCATCCTATCCTGTTAAGATCCTCTCCTGAGATCTGTTCTAATGTTCCCTTTTCCTAATTTGATCCCGCTACTCTCTCCTGTTTCCCCTTTGTTGTCAGTCCAGCTAGACAAACTTTAGTTCTTTCTCTCTCCTCCTAGCTCAGTCCCTCTGGTCACCTTGTTGCTCTTCTCCGAACTGCATCCACTCTGTCAATGTTTGCTGCTACTGAGGTGCCCAGAACTGAGCATGCCATCCCAGGTGGGACCTGCCCAGTGCTGTATGGTGTTTGTAGTGCCTCCCAGCATTGTACCTCTTGTGAATGTTACCAATATGCTCTTTACCTGCCTGAACCAGATCATTACTAAAGGTGTTGCATCCAGCTGGCTAGAACCCTGATGTCTGTGGGCCCCCCGCTTGATAAGGTCTAGAGTGGAGTGCCTGGCTGTGGGCTATGAAGGTCAACGTTCCCCTCACCTTCTAGCCTTAACACTATGGGATCTTGTCACTGGGGGACAACAGGGGCTGCCCCATTCTCCAGCCCTCCCTGTCTCCATTGTGTATGTGGCTCACTGGCCTGATTTGGTTGAGCACCTTTAGTGGTTCTCCCTCCTCGGTCTAGCCCAGTGCTGCGACCATGTGGTGCTAACAATAATGAGAGCTAGAGACATGTATCTTCACTGCTGTATCATCTAGATGTGCTGTGAGCCAAGTTGAACAAAATGGTGTTAAAAGCACCTGCACTAGACCTACACTGGCAGCTCCACCGGGGTTAGCCCCCTGTGCTGCTCCGCTGGGGCTAGAGTTGGTAGAAATTCAGCGTGGACATAGCCTGTGTTTGACTAAACATTTTATCTTTTTCTGCTTTTCACCACCTGAGGGCGCTGTAAACATTATGAATGAGTGGAAGTAGCTGTTGCAGGCCTCAGCCCAGGTGGTTTGGTGTGTAAATGGACCTTTCTGGTGCAAGGAGCTAGGCCCCAAGTGTGCAGTCAGAGTGGTGTGGATCTAAGAGTCAGCAATGACTGCGACTATATCGGCACCTACTAAAGCTGGGGCGGAAGAGGAGCCCCCTTCCAGGCTTGAAATCCAGTCTTAGTCAGACAGCTCCTGGGACATGAATGCAATAGGCATAGATTCACCTGGATTAGCTGTGCAAAGTACTTCATGGTTTGGCTTCTCAGGATGTTGAAGACCTGAGCCAAAGTGACCCACAAGAGACCAGTAATCAGTCCATTGCTGCGCCATCATGGTAACAGTTGTAGAGCAGTGGCCAAAGTAAGGCCTGGACATCTTGGTGGCTAGATGTCACCTCCTCAGCTCGCCTCATGCTTCCCTTTCTGGCTCCAGGAACACTGCAGTGTTTTGTCTATCCGTTCCAGAAGGCTCTTTGTTCAGGTGCATGAAGTAGCACTGCAGGCACCCTAGTCCGGTATTGGGCCTTGCGGTCATCACTTGCCTCTTTTGGCCTGTATGTCTAATAGGAATACCAAGGTGCTCTGGCAGATTCTTTCTCGGGGCCACCTGCCTCAGCCACGAAGCTCTTCAGAGGCACATTCACCAGGCACCTGGGTGTTGAGTGCCTGGCCACCACAATAACATTGCCCAGTTACTATAGTGATGGGCATGCTCCAGATAGCTACAATAGTTCTGCAATGCTTTCATCTCTGCAGTGCACCCAGTATGTGATGGCTTTGGTAGATCCATGGCATGCTACTGTCTTGTTTTGCAGAGCTGGGCAGGTAGAGCACATGAGAACTGACCGCCGGTTGCAGAGCCTCCTGCAGACACAGAGGGAGCTGATGGGCAAAGAACTGTGGCTCTACAGTAAGTGAAGAATTTCCTTGATTTGCAGGGAGCATGTGGCAGCTTCATCAGGGTAATCATCAGGCCTGGGGAGTGCGTCCCCAGGGACATATAGGAGTGTTGGCTACTCCTCCACTGCTCCTGGCTTTAGGAGGCCATACCTATTGGTGTACTGGCACCTCAGAGTTTGTTGCGGGGCCATTGCTTTCCTAGAAGAGAACTCAGGAGAGAATGACATTGGGTGTCACACTGATGCCTTGCGGGGGACACTGACAAAGCCAGAGGACCAAATCAAGAAACCGGTTCTGCTGGAATCCAGACTCTGAGGGGAACAGGTGGCAGCAGCACTTGGGATTTCGGTCATCCACATTAAGAGCATCTGGGAAACTGGGCTCTTGGAAAGGAGAAGGGTTGGTGGGAATGAACGGGAGCTGCTCTGAGATCGTCTGTGTAAAGCATGTCCCTCTTGTCCTGGTGCTGCCCAGAAATCTTGACTGTGATCCTGATTCCAGCTCTGTCTGAGCTAGTCCCTTAATACTTAGGATCGAGGGCAAGTGAGTGCCTTGCCTTCAGGGTAGAATCTCAAGCTTTGCAAACAGTGGAGTGGTGTATGTGGGAATTCTGAACACTTGAGCATTTCTGCCTTTCCTGTGTTCCTTAGGAAGGTCAGTGATGTAGGCTTCCTGCCCCAGCCAGATCCCCCGGATATTCTTTCCTGCGTCCTGGCTTGGCTGGCCACTTTGCTTCCCCACGTTTCTAAGAGGCAGCAGGGGCTCTGGCATTTGGAAACAAGTAGGCTGGGTTTTTTGCCCTATCTAAGGATTCTAGCTACGTGGGTGGTGGTATCTGGATGGCTTTCTCCACTTTGGTGCCCTGGCTGGGAGAGCTTCATGCCAACTGGTTTCATCCCTGCGATGTGGGTCTTTTGCTGTCTTTTGCCTTGGCACGCGAGGTGCAGTGTGAGGCGTGTGAATGGGAGGGTGGAACTAGTTCTGTTTGGCCTCAGAAATTGGACTTGGGTTTGCCTGGGACAGAGGGTGCTCCCTGCTCATTAACTCCTGCCAATGTGTTTGTATCCAGTTGGGATCAACACCTTTGACTATCTGGGCAGCATTCTGAGTTACGTGGTGATTGCCGTTCCCATCTTTAGTGGTGTCTATGGGGACCTGGATCCAGCCCAGCTGAGCGCTCTGGTCAGCAAGGTGAGTTCAGCACCATCTCCTAGAGGAACGTTTTCCATGTGCTGCGTTTCTTCCCCTTGTATCCTGCAGAACACTAGGCCAGGGGATGTGACATAGCATACAGGCTGACTCAATCCTGAGGGTCTGGTGTTAAGTCCAGAGAGAGCCATGTGCTGTGCAAGGCTGGGCTCCAACAGAAGGGGTATCTGGTATTGAGAGCAGAGCGAGGAGTGCGCTGCGAGACGCAGTGCTGGAGGTTGAGGTTGAGGGCGTGACTTGGTAGGGGTGGCTGACTTCACTGGGTCACATTCAGGACATTCTTTGTCAACATAAGGGCTAGAAACATAGGTTCTGTGCCTGCAAAGTCTGAGGTCTGTGATTGACTCGCTGCACTCACATATGGAAAGCTAATCACACACACAGGCATTTGCAGGATCAGGCCCTCCTGTTTTAAATGAAAGGTTTATATACTGATGAGACAGCACGAGGCATCGGAGCAGGGGTGGGCCCATGTAGCACTGCCAAGCCCACTGCTTCTGCTGACTGAAACCAGATTCTTGGCTCCAAAAGTCCCTGTCTGCATGGAACTGCTCTGTCTAGAAGGCTGATCTCTCTCCTGCTTTTGTTGCCTCACTAGGCCCCTAGGGAGGGGCCTCCAAATCTTACTGGTTCCCAGCTGAACAAAAACCGTCTGAGACTGGTAATGCAGATCTAAAAGCAGCCAGCTTAGCATTCCAGGCTGTGTAGCAGAGACATGAATCTGAGGGTAGCAGACCACTTCCAGTGCAGGGTGGGGAGGAAGTGGTCAGTGTGACACCAGGAAGAGGACACTGACCCCAGTGCTGGCAGGAGTCGCAGTGCAACTTGGCAGGACTCATGGATGTGCTAACCAACCAGCTGCAGCCTGTTTATTCAGAATTCCTTTTGGTTCTTCTGATTGTTCCTCTTTCGCTTAAAGCTGTTAGAGGTTTTAACCCTTGGAGTACTGAGAGGAGCTCCCTACACTCTGAGATTCCTACGGCATCAGTGTGATGCACGTGTCCAGGGCTCTAGGGAGTGTTCAGGCCAGTGGGGATTCCTGTGGGGAATGAGTCCTAGTGCCCTCTCCTCGCCGAGTCCTACCACTAGGCCCCCGGCCAGTTTTGGGGTTTGCAATGGGCTGATCGTGTTCCCTTCAGGGATGGCCTTATGGGAGGCAGTTCGCTCAGTGGCTGCAGGGAGTGAGAAAGGACAGCTCCTGGCAGACACTGGGAGGGATCTCCCCTGGGTCAGTCTACAGGCTGGTGCAGGTGAGCCCTGTTAAGTCTCTTGTCTGGTGCTGCTTTCTCTGTTGTTCGTCCCTCTTTGGGTCACCACTCTCCTAGAGTCTGAGTGGCTGCACATGCCCAACTGTGATGGCTGCCCCTAGCTGAGAATATGGTATCCTATTGCCACTAGCTTGCTGGCTGCGAGGGCAGGCACAGCTGCCTCAGCTCTGGGTGCTGCAGCCCCGTCTCTGTGCTAACTCTTCTCATGTGATTTTTTCCGGCAGAATGCCTTTGTCTCTATTTACCTCATCAGCTGCTTCAGCCAGCTCATCGATCTCTCCGCCACCTTGTCTGACGTGGCTGGCTACGCACACAGGTGAGAGTTGCCCTCCCTTAGTCCTGTCTCCAGGAGAGGGAACCTTCTTGGTGCCTGAGTGCAAGGCTTCTGGGAATGTCCCAGTCTGCAGCTCTGACAGAAGTGGGGAAGCTTGTACCCTAGGCAGGACTCCTTGGAAAGGGGTGATTGCTAATGTGGGGTTAGCTTGTAGGAGGTGTCATTCTTAGTATGAAGATAGCATCCACAGACCCAAACCCAGATGGTGCTAGGCATGGTCCGTCCATACACCTAGTGCAAGATTGCCCTTGCCCCAGAGAACTCACACTCAAAGGTCACTGCCGTGGGCCCATTTGGAACCGAGGTTGTCAGGGAGCACTTCTCTCCAGAGGCTGGGTGCTGATTGCCTATGACTGGAATCCCCTTGCCAGCAGAGGCCACTGAGGAGGCGAGAAGCTGAATGGAAGGGTAGCTCTTCCTTTAAAATATGTCTTAGTCGCAGCCCGCTAGTGTCCATGTGCTTTCTAGTCCAGTGAGTAGCTTGCAATGGAAGGCACTGAACTGGCTGCATCTTCTTCCCAGCATTCCTCCTAAAGCTCCCCATCATGCCCACTGCTTAGGAACTCTGGGTAATTAAAAAACAAAAGAGAACTCTTTTTTTTAACCTCCTTCCATTCCCCCAGTAGTGAATGTCATGTTAGTGGTTCAGCCTGGCAGCTCTGTAGGATAGGACTTGCTCTACGTCCTGTACAGCACTGAGCACGTTGCATTAAATACAATCTGTTAAGAAGCCCAGTGAGGACAGGAGCTGGAATATGGGGAGAGGGCTGCAGAGTCATGTCTGTCCCTCCTGCTACCCACTCTGTCTTACAGAATTGGGGAGCTGCAGGAGACGCTGCTATCTCTCTCCAGGAAACACCATGATTGTGAATCAGAAGCCAAAACCAACTGGGACTTTGACAAGTGAGTATCTGCGGCCAGCCTGAGCTTGGAATGGTAACTTACTGTCTGCAGCTGGGTTTCCAGGCTGTCAGAAAAACTCTCATGTTCATCAGGCATTTTGGATGTGCCTCTGGGATTGTAAAATAGGGTTTCCTCCAAACACTGCAGCATCGGGTCCTTCTCCCTTGAATTCCCACAGGGGTGCTATAAGGAGAGGCAGAGGTCTGCATCCGGTGTGCCTGAGGAATAGGCATAGATTAAACGACCATTGGGCATGTCCCTAAAATCTCCCTGAGGCAGGGAAGTATGTTCATATCACTGGAAAATCAAGGAATCTGTAGCCTTGGAAATGAGCCAGCTCAATAAGAGGCGGGAGTTGGTAGCCGGATGTTTGTGAAAAAGCCCTTTGAGGCCAGCAAGTTGAGTCTGCCAATGTATTCGTAGTCATGTGGTCTGTTACTAGCTGCCTCCTCTCCCCGCCAACTGTCACGCTCATCTGTTGCGTCTTGTTTCAAATTAGTTTATAAGCTGTTTGGGGCAGGGCGCATGTCTTCATGTGCGTGCATGTACATGTAGCACCCAGTACAGTGGGGTCCTGATCCCAACTAGGATTTCAGGGCACGACCATAGTGAAAATAGTAAATGTGTCTAGAGAGAGAGAAGCTCTATCTAGTCTGCTCCGACCCCAGCAACCAGTTGGATTGTTCCTGATAATGTGTTCTCCAGGGCTTTGGCCAATTTCAGGCTTCCTGCAGTTCCTCACTATGGGGCTCTCCTTCAGCATTTTCCTTCTTGCTACTGTCCCAGGTCATCACATCCTGTCGGACATGGACAGCCCCTGCATTTGGGGGTGTTTCTACGCTTTTGAATGTGTTCCTTCCATTTGTGGGATTAGTACCAGTACTTGGAGGGGTGGGGACCTGACAGCATGTTCAGGGGCATGGGTCAGCCTTTCCAAACCTAGAAGTCTAAAGCAGGCCTGAATCAAAGTGTCCTGCCTTTCACGGATGAGGACTGCAGTTTCCAAAGTCTGAAAATCCTGGCCTTGGCCTCTGTCAGATGCCTCTGGCCAGCAAAGTAACTTCTATTCCTGCTATTTCTGCTGCCTCTGTGCTCCCAGATTCCTTCCTGCTGGGTTCCTGGGCCAGAGCAGGTTGCTGAGGAGATGGATGGATTCGCCTCACGCGTCAGGATTGTTGCTAGCTGAGCTCAGAGTGCAGCTCCTTATGGCATAGCTGGTATAAATGACACCTTGATTCCCCAGCGACTGGTGCTTTCTAGCTCCGAAGGCTGGAATCTGTTGAGTTTGTCAGTAGGCACCAGTCGCCATGATATCTAGGCCCTAAATATGACATTAGGGGAGGCATAAGTCATTTGAAAGGCATCTGCTCCTCACCACCTCAAGGCTCAGTCACTTACCCTTGGTTCTTTTCTTCTCTCTCTACCTTGGTTTCTGGGTTCCAGTGGTCCTGGAGAGCAGACTGTGCTGGGGGATACAGCCTTCCTCCTGGAGCGAGTCTCTCTCTCAGCTCCATCCTCGGACAAGCTGCTCATCAAGGACCTGGACCTACGGATTTCCCAAGGGAATAATCTGCTGATTGTGGGGAACACTGGCACAGGGAAGACATCACTCCTGAGGGTCCTTGGTGGCCTCTGGGATTGCACACGGGGTAAGGATGGTGACTCCTCCAAAACCTCATCCAACTAAACAGAGGGCAGGAGCTGGTGCTGCCGCAGAGAGGCTGGTGGGTGGAACTTGCCCCACTTGTGGGAAGTTGGGGCCTCTGGCACTTGTGAGTGTGAGTGCTGTCACTGGTGCATTCGAGCTGTCCCCTTTCCCGTATGCTGTTGTGTGAACTTCCCATCAGTGCACTCTGCTGAGCACCTGACCTTTGATATGTGGAACTGTGATCATTACCTAGTGCTTGCATCTCACTAATGCAGGCCTGTGCACCGGGAAAGGGCTAGAAGGTGAGCTTGTGAATTGGTGTGACTCTCTCTTGGATCTATACAGGGAACATCCACATGCTGACCTGCTTTGGCCCCCATGGGGTGGTGTTCCTGCCACAGAGACCTTTCTTCACAGATGGAACCCTGCGAGAGCAGGTGAGTCAGCTTGGTGCAGGGGTCCCACAGGCTGGCTGCACAAAGTGTGACAGTCCCAGTCCCTAGTTGTACTCAGAGCGGATGAGACAGGACAAGCAACTCCAGTGCTAGGAAATTGTGGGCTGCATAAAGGCTCATAGGAGAGAGGACAGGTGACAGCTCATCTCCTCGTGTCTGAGTTCTGGGCACAGCATGTGGCTGTGATGAACTCCATGTCCAGCTTCCTCTGACATGGGTCTGTGTTTGGTTTGTTCAACCAGGTGATATATCCTCTGAAGAAGATTTATCCAGTTTCAGGTGAGTGGAAATTAAATGAAGCAGCTACTAAATGGTCACTGGCTGCACCTGTCCTGTACACCCCACTGGCACATTTTGTTTCTAGCCCAGCCACCTCCCTGCTGATCCATACATTAGCTGCACTAACTCATTCTGCCTTTGCTGCCCTTAGTGTTTCCTTGAAAGCCTTATCTGTGTCTGTAGTTCAGTTCCATGCTCTCCATACACTTCCGGGAGGAGGATTCGCTCTTGTGAACAGCCCTTTGTGAAGCCGCATTGGCCGTTGCTTGTCTCTTGTGCTCGGCATCATTGTTCATTGCTACTTATGTATGGAATCTTCTAGGGTTCCCTGCTGATCTCCATACAGGTGTGTGGAGTAGAAGTACTCAAATCACCCTTACTACACGTCTCAATTCTCCCAGATTCTGAATTAGTCACACATTGAGTCTGCACCTTCTGATCAGTAAGAAGTAGGTCCATGAAGGGTATTTTAGGAGTGGAACTCCCCCATGAGAACAAGATCAGTGGATTCAAGTACTCGGGTGCTGTGGATTTTCTCTCTCTCCGTGCTGCAGTAGTTGCCTATGACACTCCTTTGTTCTTTGTAATGTTACCCAAAATATTTCATCACCAGCCCCCTTCAGAACCAAATTATGTCTTGTTGTCATGGTAAATAATAGATATTTCGTTAGATTTCTGAAAGCACCTTTCCCAGCAGATCGTGTGTGTGTGTGTGTGTGTGTGTGTGTGTGTGTGTGTGTGTGTGTGTGTGTGTGTGTGTGTGTTAAAAAAAACACTCAAATATACAAAAACAAAGCTTACAAAAAAGTGCTCCGCAAACTGCCCATCCAAAGTTTACCCAGACCACAGGGCTACCTGTCCAATGTAACAGCTCTTTGTCACACAACCCACGATTGGATGTTCCTTCTCCTGGACTTGTTGTGTTGGATGGTGGGTATTTATGCTGTACCATGGTGGGCTGGACAGTCATTTCTTGTAACTTTTATTGTGTTTTATGTCTGCTTCACAGAGTATAGAGCCTGCCTAGGGAGCCTATTCTAAATAAACCTACCTCCTCACAAAGAACCTTAGAAAATAGCTGGCTTTTGCATTATGTCCTGAAGGCAAATGAATCTTGGTTCTGTCAGACCCATTGGAAGTGTGTTCCAGAGTCAGGCCGTGCTGTGGGTGGTATCTCTTCTCCCCTCCCCCAAGCACACCCCTGTGACCGTTGTAGCCAGGAGTCAAGCCTTGTAGGATTCTGTCAGTTATAACCAGACTGGAGTCTGATTGGAAGCCCGTGCAGACTGCAGAGCTCCAGTGTAATGTTATCTGAGTGAAGTAATGCCCAATAAGCTGGTGACTACATTCTGCTTCCAGATAGGCTGGAGGCATAGCCACATGTAGAGTGCATTGTAATTGGCTGATGTCAAGGTGGCAAAGGCTAACTTCACTTCAGAGAGGCATTTGGTAGGTATGAGGCCCTTCTGCTCAGCTTCCACATCAGCTCATGTGTCCATTTTAGATTCCAACTGGCTGCCTCGTTTTAGCTCTGATATTGTCCCTTAATTTGTTGGAACTTCTTATTCCCCTCCCAGAACTCCCCATTTGCAGATGCTTGTGTTCTGACCCCAGGGATTTCCTGGCTTGCAATATGAGGTTTAGAGCTTTTAGGCAGTCTTGCTTAAGGCAGGTTTCTGTGGCAGTTGGGAACAGTCAGAACTACTGAACCCTTGGGCTCTGTGTTCAGGCTGTTTCTCCTCCCTTGTTTTCCACTGACCCAGGTTCTAGATACAGCTCTGAAATCTGCTGCCTAGAGTGGCAAGTCTGTTCTGCTCATGGTGCTGCTCCTGGATGTTGGTGTTTAACCTCCCCTGCATGCGGTGGGCCTGTAGGAGCTGCTTGAGGATTAGCCTTGGGCCGAAGGGTGGAGTGTGAAATCTGCAGCTCTTCGGTGATTCAGACGGACAAAAGTTAAACTTTTAAATGACTTTATTAAAAGATATGCAACCAGAAACTCTCATGGGAAGCAGTGGGAGATTTGGGCCCTTGTTAGCCCATCCTTGGTGATCCCACGAAGGTGTTGCTTTAGTGGTGCCGTTGTCCTGAACATGTTGATGATGCTTTTTGTGTTCTAGGGTCTGCAGATGATGAGAGGATCCTGCAATTCCTGGAGCTGGCTGGGCTGGTGAGTTGCTAAGGGAGCTGACAACAGCATAACGGGCCTGTGCTGTCACTGGAGGCACTGTGCTGTCCTATGTCTCCCGGCAGGGCAGCACAGTGCTGGGTGTCATGTGCAGGGTGTTCTCTATAACCTGGACAGAACCCTCCCACTAGGCTCAGCAGAGGAGGAGTATTGCCATGGAAGGTGTGACACCGGTGAGGAGGTGGGAACGTATCAAGGGCAGGAGTGACACCGGGTTGAGAGAAGGGTTGTCATGGGAAGGTGAAATCAGGAGGCACATTTGTGAGAAAGATGGAAAGGGGTTATTGAGGACAGCACTGGGGACTAAGAGCGATTCTATTCAGGGCTGTATCTGCCATGGGAGGCTGTTGCTCAGAGCTGGGGACGTGCTCGCATTTTCATTAGTCTCTCTCCTGTGTCATTTGCAGTCTGATTTGTTGGCGCGCACAGGGGGTCTGGACCAGCAGGTGGATTGGAACTGGTAAGGCTGGGGCAGTGTTTGAGGCTGGGTTTGTGTAGATCTCCTGTTTTGTGGAAGTGAGTGCGGAGCAGTCACACAGAGCTGACCTGACTTCCAAGGGGAATATCCTCTGCATCCCGCCACACTGGGATAAGGGAATGGTATTTGGGAACAAAGATGGCATTTTAGCATTGAGAATCTGTTCCTGCATCCCTGCCCCCAGCATCTGAGTCTGATAGTCCTACGTAGGCACATCTGCTCCCAAGGCAATCTGAGATCCCTGGAGTTGCAGAGCCACCCCTAAACTCTAAATCTGACAGCTCTGGGTGCCAGCCTTGGAAAGGAGCTGGCTCCATGTGAACGTGGGGGGCTGAGTGCCTCTGCAGGAGACTGCTCTGAGCCCACTGCTCTGTGATGCAGACAGTGAAGGTGGCTCACATGGTTCTCTGGTGTTACTGATTGCCAGAGGGTTAGGTTCATCAGCAAGTTGGTGCTAATTGCCCATCGTTCTGATTCTTGTCTCTGCTGCAGGTATGACATCCTGTCCCCAGGGGAGATGCAGAGACTCTCATTTGCAAGGCTCTTCTATCTCCAACCCAGATATGCAGGTGAGTGACGGCAGGCTGGAGAAGAGCGAGTCTCTGTGCAGCTGGAGGGATAAACCGGCAGAGAGACTGTTTAGAAAACCCCCTTTCCTTTGCCAGGAACCGTCCAGATCTCTTTGCCATCAGTCATGACTTCCTGTGTGCACCCTCCAGCTGCTAGATGAAGTGTGCATCTGTCCCAGTGAACATATTTATACAGTCCCATAGTTCAGGGTGCCTGCTGGACCAAAAAAGTGGCAAATATCTGCCCTAGGGAGCTTTTGTCTGTTAAACTAAACTGTGCAAAAGAGGCTGAACAAAGGTGAGGGAGAACCAGGGGTCCCACTGAGACAGAGCACATGAGATGCTCTCCTGTGTTGGCATCTCTAATTCTTTCCCTCAGCTTTAATATATTAAAATCTGTGATCAGTGCCATGGGTGGAGAGGGACTGCAGAAGACGGGAAGGCTAATGGGAAGAAGTGTGTGAGGAAGAGGCGTTTGAAGGCGAGCGAGGCTGTATGGTGCACAGGGCCATTGAGCATGTTCCTGGCTCAAGGGCAGAACAGGAAAAGGCACCAGGCTGCTTGTGAGTAAAGTGACAAAAGGAGAGTATGAATTGCCATGGGACGGTATCTCATGAAGGATGGACTGAAAACACACACTTTCCCTGGGGCTCCTACACAGGTTGTAGCGTGTGAGCTCCCCCTCTTAAAGGGGCTGAAAGCATCATCCATTATTAAGATTGCCTGATACTTGCCATTACAAGACCCTGTTTTCAGTTGTTTATAACTTTTGCTAAACAGTAACCATTCAGGCTGAAATCTATGCTGGGTGTCTGCTCAGGTTCACAGGCCTGGCTGGGCTTCCCCTTCTGGATGCTCACAAGGCTGCTATGTCTGGACCCATGTGCTTGGATCTGTGTACTTATAAGCTCTCCTGAGTCTGGGTAGGCTCTAGCCACAGTCTCTGGCATGCTTTCCAGGCACTTCTAGGGAATGGGATTCCACAGTCCACCTGCCCTGGGCCTCCAGGGCCACACTTTGGAGCAAGGCCTTGAAGTTTGGCAAGGAGATGGCCTTTGTGTCAGGAATGTGCCTTTTGCCATCCTCCAGGAAAATCTGCCCAAATTTTAGTCAAGTTATAAGCCTTTCAAAAAATTGCAACTTGCACCTGCTCATTAAAGACTTGCTAGAGTTTCGGAGCTAGCTTGGCAGAAGAGTCGATCTGCATTGGATGGGCTGTAGCCCAGGGCTGAGTCAGACTTTCCCTACAATTGCTGCTGTAGGCTGTGTGAGAACTGGACAGTAGAACTGAGAGCACAGAGCCTGTCTCTCCTGTGCTCTCAGTGGGATGAGGAACCCGGGGTGGGTAAGAGGCAGGAATGGGACAGGTTGGAGGAGACAAGGCAGAAGGGGTCAATGGGGGAAGGGCAGAAGAGGCTGTGTCCTCTAGAACGTGTTCCTTCCAGAACCTGCAGTGGAACCCAAGACTCTGGAGTCTCACCATTGCTCTGGTGTCAGCAAAGATCTGTGAAATCCACTGGTAAAGTGGTTTCACAACACCCTCTAGTGCTGGTTACACGGGCAACCTTAATCCTGGCTTTTGAGTGTTTGACTTTGCAATCTTACATATCTGCACTGAAAGTACATTATTATGTGTCTGTGTGTAGTACAGGAGGTAACTTGTGAGTGAATGTTTTGTTCATTGTGTACCGTGGACAAAGTACAGGTGGAGGCAAAAAAGCTCAATACTGTAACTCAGCTCTATCAGGTTCTCTGGCCCACAGTGAGAGAGTTGTTGGGGAGAAGGTTGTGACTGGGCTCGCCACTAGATCACTTCCCCTCCAGGGAGAGGCTTGTGCATGAATTATTTACAGTAGCTGTTGGTAATGATCACGTAGCGTTTTGGCAGGGCGAGGGTATCTGTGATCTATATTCCAAGGGGAGGTCGGGTGTAGGGATTGAGTGGTATTAAGTGGGGGAGGGGGAAGACACACCAAGTGGGAAAAATGATCTCATCCTTAGCTCAGTTGTTTACCAGGAAATTTTCTACATGGGGGTGCATATTCAGCAAGGCTCCCTGAAAGCTCCATCGGGGAAGCTTGTAACCCCACTTAGTGCAACATTTTCATAGAAGAACATCAGAAGTCACTTTTCAAAGGTTGAGCTCATGGAGTCTCCTCTTCCTCAGCTGGCGGCTGTTATTATGGGGGCCCTGGTGTTCAGCAGTGCCACACAACCCAGCCTTTGGTGTGGAATTGTGCTCTGGAATCTAAACTTTTGTTTGTTTTCTCGCTCTAATGGTTGTGAAGATAAACTTGAAAACGTGACATGCTCAGAACCAGTGCAGTGTTGTCTGTGTATCAGCAGGAAGCCTGAAACAGTAGCTCTGGGAGGGAGTGTTGTGCTTAGGAGGGAAAAATCAAGTGCACAGCTACAAAATGGAGAATAAATGGCTCAGCAGCAGCAAAGGATCTGGGGCCTATAATAAATCATAAATTGAATATGAACCAACAATGTGATGCATTTGAGAAAAGGCAAATTCCATTCTGGGTGTATTAACAGGAGAATCATATCTGAGCCATGGGAGGTATTTTTTCCACTCTACTCTGCACTGGCATGGCCTCAGCTGGAGTATTGTGACCAGTTCTCGGCACAACACTTGAAGAAAAATGTGGACAAATTGGAGAGTCCAGAGGACAGCAACAAAAATGAGAAACAGTTTAGACAACCTGACTTATGAGGAAAGGTACAAAAAACTGGGCATGTTTAGTCTTGAGGAAAAAATAGTGAAGGGGGGAACCTGATAAATCTTCAAATATGTTAAGGGTTGTTATTGAGAGGATAGTGATCAGTTTTCTCCATGTCCATTGAAGGTAGGACAAGAAGTAATGGGCTTAACCTGTAGCAAGAGAGATTTATGTTGATATCAGGAAAAACTAACTGTAAGGCTCATTAAGCACTGGAACAGGTTACCAAGGGACATTATGGAATCCCTGTCACTGGAGGTTTTTAAAAAGAGATTAGACAAACACCTGTCTGGGTTATCTAGGTTGACTTGGTCCTGCTTCAGTGCAGGGAGCTGGACTAATTGACGACTTGAGCCCTGCACTTCTATGATCTGTCCCATTCATCACCTTGGGATGTTGATTCTGAAACCTAAAGATCCAAATGTACCTGGCAGCCTTGTTGAGCTGGATGTTTCTGCTAAAGTGAATCGAGAGTGGAAGTGCTTCCAGCACGATCCCCTGCCACCAACACCTGCAGCTTGTTTCCTCACAACCCTGGCCACCTGTACAGACATCTTTGGCATATTGAAAACTGAAAACTGTGGAGTCTGTAAAATACCCCAGGGACTCCAGGAATATAGTATTCATTAAACACCTTCATTTTTAATTTCAGTGATTACACAGGCTGCAGAATTTCCAGTCTGCCCACCTGTGTAACTGAAGTCAGAAACATTGCCACAGAATTGAGGTCCAGCTTGTGGAGTGAATGGGGCAGGGGTTCTACCTTCCCCAATGTCTCCAGCCCTTGAGCTTTCTCATAGGGGAGACTTCTCCAGATTATAAGGTGTTTGAAGGTTTCTTAGGGAAAGACAAATCCCGGTGTTACTCACTGACATCTGACTGTGCTGGAGGGGGTACATGACATGAGCTGCATTCTTTTTGCTGGAGTAGGAGTCCTGCTGGGAAGACCAGGTTTCCCCTTCAGTAGATAGTAGCTTTGGGAGCTCGGACCAGCGGTGAACAAAGGTCCCTGCCCTGCTTCTCTGGTATCTTTTGTACTTTGCCTAAGAGTCCCTCCATGGAGGTTTCAGCCTTGACAGCTCCATGCAGCATGTGAGCAAGGGTCTCAGAGCTGCTCAGTCCAGAATCCACACCTATAGGGAAAAGCAGGCTAAAGAGCAGGGATTGGCCGGGCTGGCTGGCTAGCCTGACTGGTTGCAGTCCTTGGATGATGCCATGTTGATGGGGCTTTCTGCTTTGCTCTTAGTGTTGGATGAAGCCACCAGTGCTTTGACAGAGGAGGTGGAAAATGAGCTATACCGCACTTGCGCTCAGCTGGGGATGACGCTAGTCAGCGTGGGACATCGCACCAGCCTGGAAAAGGTGAGACTGAGAGCGGCAGACCTATTTCCATCAGCATGGGCGGCCTGCTAGCTCCTGAACTGAATTTGGGACTGAACAGGGCAGGGAGATGAATGGCAGAGGCATATGTTGTCAATGGGTGGATGGTGTAGAAGTGGGCAGGGAAGGAGAGGGATGGTGGGGTGTACGTGGGCCAGCTCCTGGGGAAGGAGTGGATCCCCCTTTGAAGGCAAGGCACTCAGTTGTGTGTTGCTGAATTGCAGTTTCACACTTGGATTTTGAAACTCTCTGGAAGAGGAAGATGGGAACTAACAAGAACCGAGAGAGCGAGGCGGCTCCCAGTGAGTGAGGGATGCTGAAGAAAGTACAGAGGCTTGAGACTGGAGCTGCAGAAACACCTGATTAATAGATGTTGAATTGCAGAGCCACCAGGAGCCAATAAGTATTCAGGGAGGAGGTGATGGTTTCTGGATTTTACTGAAGGAACCAGGGCTGAGTCTTTCCTTTCTGCCTGTTGTCGAAGCTGTTTGTTGTTGGATGCTGCTGAGAGTGGAGGTTTCCATCCCTCCCAGAGGGGGCTTCTCCCCAAAACATTCCCCTGGCATCCGATCCCCTCTTCCTACCTATCGTGGTAGGAGGGAGCAGAAGGAGCCCTATTTTCTTGCTCCTTTTGAGAGAGGAGATAACTTTGGATGGAGGAGGGGAACTCCTGGGTGCCAGGAGAAAGCATCCTCTGGTGCTGTGCAAAGGCATGGCCAGTGGTACCTGCACTTGACTGCAGTGTGGTGCTGGCTCAGAAAGGACCAAAGTCTCCACAGGGACCACTATCATCTGAACTGAGGCTGAGATTTGCAGGGATGGACAGGGCTCATGTCTCCTCATTCTGTTCAGGGCCGTGCTCAGCACATGATGGATTAATCCACGGAGTTTGTGTCATTTTACCCCAGGCTGAACCTCACTAGAAGCATTTTGCATTAAAATCCAGGGCCTGTTAGCATGGAGTATGTGAGGCAGCCTGAGCTGGTGCCAGACAGTAGTCTCCTCCTCCTGTCATCCTGCACTAGGGCTGGCCTTATGAGTGGACGAAGTGGGCAACTGCCTAGGGCATTGGGGTGGGGGAGGATGTGGCGTCTCAGTGCCACAAGCTGGTGGGACTGGGCTACCACAGCACAGGTGAGTGGAAGCTGGGCTGGAGCCCCTGGCCAGCCGGGCGGGTGCTGCCCTGAGCTGCCAGCCTTTCTGGGAGCTGCAGGCAGCAGGGTACCCCCTACAGAGCCAGTAGACAGGCCCTGGGTCCCCCCTTCCTGTGGGCACAGGCAGTAGCTGTGCACTCCCTCCCCTCCTGCTTGGTGGTCAGGGGTGTATGGTGAGGGGAGACCCTGGGCTCAAACTTCTCCCTATGCAGCCTGGCAGGCACCTGATCTCTGTGCCCCATGCTACTGTTCTCTAATTCAAAGGGTGCCAAAATATAGATTCAGCAAGGGTGCCATTTTCCCTAAAGCTGACCCTGTCCTGCATGGACACCGCTCTCCCACACAGACACAGTGCTGTGGCAGTGGGTTTGGAGCAGCCACAGGAAAAGCGTGGGTGCTTAGTGTTTTACATGGACATGCTGGAGCTCGGAGCCATCCTGAAGAGAAGCCTCCAATCTGGGATCAGCCAACCTCCACCTTCTGCCTCTTTCCTCATTATCCAGATGCAGGGAGGGGTATGGTGGCTTCTCACTAGGGCCTTCCGCTTCCCAGGGAGGAAGCAGGGCCCCCTTCCACACCCCTTCTGCCTGCCTCACCCTCACTCTTACTGCCCCCAGACACGGTCACTTCTCAGAGGAGCGGTCTGCTTTGGAGGTCCAAGATCTTCAGTGCTGGTGTGAAAAATAAAGGTCTGATCTCAACTGAATTACTGGTGCCTGTTGATTGGCTTTTTCTAGGCTAGGTCCCAAATTAGACAGGGGTGGGAGAGGGTGAAGAAAAGGGGAGCAGGTTACTGGCCCTGCTCCTCCTGTAGGAGGCGCTTGTGCCCCTCGATGATCTCCTCCACGGCCTCGTGGTCATCTAAGGTGGTCAGGTCCCCAAGCTCATCTGCCTTGTTCTCTACAATCTTCTTCAGGACACGGCGCATAATCTTACCTGAACGGGTCTTGGGTAGCCGCTTTGTGACCTGTGGCAGAAAGGAGCAGAGTAAAGGCTGCAGCCGTAACCTGTATCATCTGGGGCTGGGAGCAGTGGGGAAGGGACTTCCGCCATGCCGTTGAGGCAGGGTTGAGGGCATACAGGGTGCAGTGCGGGCAGGAACAGGCCTGTGGGCTGTTACCTGAATATAGTCAGGGCTTGCATATTTTGCAATCTTCTTTGAGACCAACTCCTTGAGTTCATTGCTCAGCTTCTCCTGAGAAACATCAGTCCCCTTCTTCAGCACAATGAACACATACGCTCCTGGGAAGAGATGGAGTTACCCAGCCATGGTTCAGGGAGATGTCCAGTGCAGGGCTAAGCATGCTGCAGCTGGCTGAGATGGTATGTCTGTGACCTAAGTGAATCTTGGATCACCCACACCTCCCTCGTCCAAACCTTCGTACTGAAGTGATCTCAGAGACTCTTCCTCTACAGGGCTACAGTGAGGTTGTGGGGCCTCCCTCCTGAAGATATGCTGGAGGGAGTTCTGTGTTGCCTGAAGCTGCAAACTCCTGCAGTGTAAAGCTACCTGAGACTTGCCCCCTTCCAGCCCAGCCATGTGGCTCTTGTGGTGACTCACCCCACTTTCTGTTGTGACCCACAAAACTTACTGTGTGTACCGCAGGGGTATTAGAAATACCAGACAGATGCTGAGTGTGGTCCCTGTGTCCCCACTGCCCCATACAAGTCAGGTATGCAGTCACCCTATGAATGGCTCCTCCTCTCACCACTAGCCCTAGCAGCTGTTAAGCCCATTACAGAGATTGCAGTAGCAGGAATCAGAGCCCCTCACCTTCTCCTTTGATCTCATGAGGGAAGCCAATCACTGCTGACTCTGCCACCGCTCTGTGCTGATTCTGGAACAAAACAGGTCTGCATTTCACTTCAGCAGTCCTGGCAGGCTGGCTGCAGCCCTGGAGCCTGTCCTGCCACACGCTAGCATGGTGCAACCAGCTGTAAGGAAGAGCGAGATGGAGAGCTTCCAAGATGGCCTCCATGCTCTCTTCCTACTTACCTGCCACAGTAGTGTGTAGGGAAGAGGCCTGACACCCCTGCTTCCTCTTCCAGCTCTGGGCTTACCTCTGTGAGTGGCAACTGCCCATTCTGCTCCTCCCACCCCTGCTGCAACAGGACCCAGTAACCTGTTAAAAAGATCTCACTGGGTTGTCCCTGCTTACAGGGACATATCTGCGCTGAAGAGCACGGAGAGACTCCAATCTCATAACAACGGGGGCCTCCAAGGTTTAGATCTGGGGTCGGCAACATTTCAGAAGTGGTCTGCCAAGTCTTCATTTATTCACTCTAATTTAAGGTGCCAGTAATACATGTTAAAATTTTTAGAATGTCTCTTTCTATAAGTCTGTAATATAACTAAACTATTGTTGTATGTAAAGTAAATAAGGTTTTTAAAATTTGTTTCATTTTAAATTAAAATGCAGAGCCCTTCAGACTGGTGCCCAGGACCAGGGCAGTGTGAGTGCCACTGAAAATCAGCTTGCATCTGCCTTTGGCACATGTGCCATAGATTGCCTACCCCTGGTTTAGATGATCCCCTAAATTTGCATGATGCTCTGAATCTTTTCTGATTCATCTAGCTATAGCTTGAGCTCCAGATAAACCTGTATCCTTCCCTTGAGTGCAAGGATAGAGCTGGGGCCTGTGCTGTTAGAACAGCTTAGTTGTGATATTGGAGCTAAATACTTTGCCATCTAGTCTGATACTGCTGAGGAAAGTGGAACTTAGCATAGTGCAGCCATGTGCTGGGCCCTTTGACAGAAAGGTAAGAAGATCTGAAGTGTTTGCAGGGGCAAGGGGTTACCCAGTAAAGCAGCAGGACAGCTGCAACATACTCAGAGCTGTAGCTAGCTTGATAGAACTTGTGATGGGAAGAGTCCTAGTCAGACTTCAGAAATCCTGGCTGTATGTTGTGATCACTGTCACAGCTGGGCAGCTCTAGAGTTGGTTGGAAATCAGAGTGGGAGTGGTAGAGATGAGAGAATTTCCCCTTCTACCCTGCCTGCTCCAGGTAGAACTCCTACCCCATTCCCTACAAGACCTCCTGCTGGAGCAGAAAACTCAGGCGTGACAGCAAGGTGCTATGTTCAGTCAGTGTTTCACAGTTTCTTTACTCAGAAGCCCCATGCCCTTACTCCGCTCCCTGAAGAGGCTCGCCCCACCTCAGCTCTTCGTACTTGCTTATAAGCTAGGGATCAGGTGTTTACCACTTCCTTCTGCCCAAGCCTCTTACCACAATATCTTCCAGCTCTGCAGTGCCTAGCCTGTGACCGCTAACATTGATGACATCATCCAGACGTCCTGTCAGCTGGTAATATCCTTGGCTGGAACGATAGGCTCCATCTCCCGTGAAGAAAAATCCTGTGATGATCAGAACCGTGAGAGTCTCTCACAGCTAGCCAATGCTAGCTGCACCCTCTTCCCTTGTCCCATTACCTCTAAGGCTTCGGTACACTGCTCCCCACATCAGCACCATCCCCCTGTATACTGTGCCCCACCCCCAAACTCACAGCAAAGGGACTTCTCTACCCCCAGTCAACCTCATGGCTTCTCTACAGCTCAGGGGCCTTCCCTGTTACCACCTTTAATTCTGCAGTGCATGCTTCTTGCTGGACCAGCTCCATTCCCATAAGCCTGGGACACATGCCACAGTGCAGTCCTCCATGGTCTGGACACTTCTCTTCCCTTCTCTCATTGCTACAGGAGCTGACATTATTATTTGTATTACAGATGCAATTGGTGGTCCTCACTGAGATCAGGACCCCTTTGTGGTAGGTGCTATATATACACATAGTAAGGAGCTGTCCCTGTGCCAAAGAGCTTATGTTCAAAATAGATGAGACAGCTGAAGCATGGAGGAAAGGAAGAGCTGTCTCCATTTTACAGATGGGGAACTGAGGCACAGAGAGACTGTGTGACTTATCCAAAGCGTTTCAGTGAGCCTGTTGGAGCCAGGAAGTTAACCCAGATCTCCCATGTGCCAGTCTAGTGCATTTGCCATAAAACCCCTTCTTCATGTGATCAGCTGTGCATCTTTCTCTGTCCTTCCCTGAAAATCGTACCTGGGTAAGGCATCAAGTAGGTTTCCAGAAATCTCTTGTGGTCATTGTAAATGGTCCGTGCCATTCCTGGCCAGGCCTGAGAGATGCAGAGGGCTCCAGAGACATTGTTCTGTGTTAGGATGCTTCCCTGGAAAATAATACACTTTGTCATGACTGAGGCAGAGGGCAACCTCCATGCTTCGTCCTGGGTCTTGTTTTACCTGCTACACCCCACCACAACCTTCTGACCAGGAGAGACATAGAGAACAGTGCGGGAGGATCTAGTTCACACCACCCACAGGGAGGTGATGTGCAGCTCACTCTGCTGCTTAACACCTGGTTCTGACAGAAGACAGTTCTCACCCAGACCCAGCCTGTTCTATGCCCTTGTCCAGATCTGCTTCCCCTAGTGTGTACCAGGCTCCTTGGGCACTGGCATATAGCTACAGCTATGGCTGTAAGTCTAGCATGGCATCCATTCAGTTACTGAGAAGCTGGAACCCGCTGTTCCAGAAAATACCTTTGTAGAATTTCTGACATGTGTCCGAGCTCCTCCCAGGACAGGGCACTATAGAGAATGGTGCAGGAACACAGGCTGAGATGGCAAAGGGTTGCTACCAGCTCCCTTGCTGCAGTTGCTCAAAATAGGAGGATCTGTAGGGAGTGGGACATGACCTGGGGTGGGCGGGGAGGGGAGACAGGGTCCAGCTTACAAGTCCTCTACTTCCAGCCTCTGCCTGCTAGAGGGGACAGTATGGGAATGTTGGCTAAGAGAACCTCTGGACTGATGGTTGTAAGTTACCTTGTCATCCAGGAGGGCAGGGCTGATCCCAAAGAATGGTCTCATGGCCATGCCTGGAAGAATCTCATCTCCGGGGCTGGATGGACGGGGAGAGATACAGATGCCTCCTGTTTCTGAGGTAAATGTAATGGTGACACCCATGAAATTAGGTCAAAGCAAAAGCCATGGAATACTGTTAAGAAATCCACCTTCCACCTAAGCCTTGCATGGTTAATGGCTGTGGGGTGGTGAGGGGATCCAGCTGCTTCTGTGCCTATGCAGCGGTTGCTGTAGGCAAGGCTCTCTGCTGTCTGGAGGTGGCTGGAAAAGACTTGATTAGAGATGGAAAGTCTTGCTCATCTAGTCCAGCACTGGATTGGTCCCTATCATCTATTTTCCAGGCGAATTTTAAATCCTATCATTTATTTATCTGCCTGTTCTGTGGTGGGGCCAAGAGGCTCCCTGTGCTGGGCACTTGGCTGTAATGTGCCATGCACAGGTATGGTGATGTCTAAATAATAATTGCCCCCAGCTGAACAATCCCAGATGGGTATTACACCTGGGGAACTGTGAAGGTGCCTGTAATGGGAGGTGAGGGGTCGTCTTTACTTCTTACCAGTTTGCCACCATGTGTCAACTACTGGGCACCGCGCATCGCCAACCACATTGAAGTACCACTCCCACGCTTCTGTATTGATGGGTTCTCCCACTGCAAGGGGAAATGGAGATGAATTGTGTTTAAGGAACAATTCAGAAAAATTTCTCTCCTTTCCTTTTCCTCTGACATACTGGCTTTGTCAAGATCAGGGACCTGGGCCAATGAATAGGCCTTCTCCATGGTGGTGTATTCTCTCTTACTGCCAAGTACTGACCCAACGCATACCTCTAATCCAGCCCACTACCGAACTGAGTCTGAGAGTGGTAGTCTGGTCACCATCACCCGGTACCAACCTGATCCAAGGATCTTGAGGGAAGATCTGTCATATCTCTTTACCCACTCGTCCCCATATCTCAGCAGCAAGCGAATTGCTGTGGGTGCTCCATAGAACTGATTAATTCGTAGCCTCTCCACTGTTTCCCAGTAACGCCCTGGAATGGGAAACTGGGCCAATTACCTCTAGGATTGGCTCGTCCAGCCTGATCCCAATACTCTCCTTGCTTTTATACCCCTGCTGTACCAGTGCCATGGCCCTCTCAGCCAGGCCAACTTAGCTCAGGGTAAACCCAGGAGGAGGAGTGGCTCTTTCCTTCCTTGAGAGCCCTTCCTGATAACCATCTCCACAGCTCTCTCTGTGGCAGGGAAGGGCACAGCTAGCATCCCCCTCAAGACCCTGCCATGTGGAGGTGACTTCCCACACATGTAATACATAAGAGACTACTCCAGAGAAGGAGGGATTTGCTCTTCTCCTAACTGCTCCACCCATGAATAATACAGTTCCCTATCATCTCCCCTTGGGTGTGAGAGGAATTCAACGTGTTCTTCAGCGCCACACAAGGACTCAACTCATGCCATGATGGCAGGAGAGTTTTTTGGAACGTGGGCTGAGATGGGAATTAATTTCAAGCCTCTCTCTCTCCTGCATGGCGTGGCAAGGATCACTTCCCTGCTTGCCGGAGATTTCAGAGCAGGATTACATTCATGCATTTATAATAGCTTCTTACAGCTCTGGCAGAACAGCTGCTGAGCATTTTTGAAGAAGGCTCCTTTCCTGAGCCCCATAACTTCTTCCTGCTGCCCTTTTCTGCGGCCTAGGGCTCTTCTGAACCTCCTTGTTACTCACCAGGATTGGGGTACACTGGAGTGCTCTCAAAAAGGACGGTGGTACCTCCATTGCACAGAGGGCCGTACACCACGTAACTGTGCCCTGTGATCCAACCGATGTCTGCCACGCAGCCGAAGACGTCCCCATCATGGTAATCAAACACATACTGTGCAAAAAAAGAAGAGAGCAAGAGCTGAAGCCTGGAGACAGGACCCCTCCTACCACAGAGGTTGCCAGAACAGCTCTTGTGTGGGAGAGATCTGTAACTAAAGTGTCCTTTCTCTGCCAGCCTCGTATTCCCCTTCATAGATGCCAAGGCCAGAAGGAGCCATTGTGATCAGCTCATCTGCGCTCCTGTGTAACACAGGCTATAGAACTTCCCCCAAATAATTCCTCGAGCAGGTCTTTTAGAAAGAACATCCCATCTTGACTTAAACAGTGCCTTTGCTGGGGAATCCACCACAGGCTTGGCAAATTGTTCCAGTGCTTAATTACTGTTAAAAATGTACACCTTATTTCCACTCTGAATTTGTCTAGCTTCAACTTCTAGTCATCAGATCACATTATACTTTTCTCTGCTAAACTGAAGAGCCCATTATCAAATATTTGTTCCCCGTGTGAGTACTTACAGACTGTCATCAACTCACACCTTAACCTTCTCTTCAGTCTAAATAGATTAAACTCCTTGAGTCTATCACTACAAGGCATGTTTTCTAATTCTCTAATCATTCTCGTGGCTTTTTTCTGAACCGTCTCCAATGTATCAACATCCTTCTTGAATTGTGAACCTCAGAACTGGACACACTATTCCAGCAGCAGTTGCACCAGTGCCAAATACAGAGGTAAAATAACCTCTCGACTCCTACTTGAGACCCCCTTGTTTATCTCAGGATGCCATTAACTCTTTTGGCCATAGTGTCACTCTGGGAACTCCTGTTCAGCTGATTATCCACCATGACGCCCAAATTGTTGTGCGTCACTGCTTCCCACCCTCTCTGCTACACCCGTCTGTCACAGTTTGTCTCTGTTTAGCCCTTAAGCAGGGACTGGCCTATTCTGCATTTGTGCAGTACCCAGCACAATGGCACCATAGTTCTAGTTAGGGTCCTACTGAAAAAGAAATAACTAAAGCAGCTTTAGTCCTATGCTGAGGAAAGGAGCCAGGTCCTGATGCAAATTCAGACAAGCCAGTTCCCATTATTACTGGAGTCAACACTTGAGGACTGTCAGGCACTCCAGTAGGACCTACCACAGGTAGACTCGGCAACATGATATCGGATGAAATTCACTGTTGGCGAGTGCAAGGGCATGCTTGTTGGAATGAACCACTTGGACCACTCCTTCACATTGCTGGATTCTAAATTGACTGGGCCCACTCATGGAAAAGAGCTGCTCCTGTGCAAACTAATTGTTAGGCTGTATAACGAACTGAACTAATGGGATACTGCCATTAGACAAATCGACAGTAAGTTCATAGTTGGAGAGGTGTTCAGTGTTGCTTATCACTCCACAGACAGGTAGAGTAGAAATAGAAATGAGCAGAGGCCTAGAAGACTTCCCTAAGAGGCAAGACTATTTAGTTCAAAGAGGAGATGAGTCAGAGGGGATGTGACAATGGTGTATTAAAATACTAATTGGTCTAGGGAGGGTAGAGCTGGTGCCTATGTTCCCCCCTCTCAGAAGATCAAGAAGACACTCGATGAAAGTGAAAAGCAGCTAATCTAAAATGTAGACAAGGAAATGATTGGCTACCAAGTGTAATCGGTTTGTGAAGTCCCCCCCTGCCCCCCCCCCCGAGCAGTTCTACACTTTGAATGGTCACGCTCTAAAAAGGCCACTATGGGCTTTCATGCTTCTCTTTCTTGCTGACTCCAGATCCAGTTTGCTCAGTTTGACAGCGAAGAAAAAAAAAAAAGTCTCTTTCCAATGCCAGCCCTCAAACTCTCCCCTGAACAGAACTGGGCTCCTTCCACCTCACAACATTGTCTAATAAAGACAAATAGTTGCGCTGCTGCTCTGCAAGCCAGAGTAGATTCCCGCCCCTCTCTTCTTGTGACGTTGGCTCTGCAGGGCTAGCAGGCGGACACCTCTCTGTCCCTCCCACTCTGCAAGGTAAGCCTGGCTCTGCATGGGTCACGGGCCGGGAGTTCAGACAGTGCTATTTTCCACACCCTCTCATTTCATTGGATGCCATGCTGGAGTAGGGGGAGGGACAGAATGTCCTAGAGTAACTGGATAGCAGGGCTGGCCCTGAGAGTGAAACATCTGTTTTACTTGGGTCTGGCTCCCCTCGCTCCATTTCCCCTCTGTTTAACACCAGGCAAGTTTCCCAGTATAGTATAATGTCTCTAGGAGCCCTTTGTTTCTTGGCTGCTGCTCTGAGATCCGCCATTTCCAACAATACTTTAAAAGCCTCTCGTCCCTTACTAACATGCTGCAGCTGCCATTAGGTTTGCTGTGGCAATGCTCGAGCAACTCCCCGCAAAGTGGGCCCCCTGACAGGACGGTGACAGATGAGGTTTCCAGGAGTGAGGACGGCTCTGGTGTGTTTGTAATGGAAACTCGCTCTCCTCTGTGATAGTCACTGTTTAAAGTAACAGAGTATTCATGCATCAGCAGCCGCTTGCTGAACCCAGCTGGGGAAAATGAGCAGGAATTCATTCCAGCTCTGGTCATGTTTTCCAGAGCAGCTGGAGCTATAGTGGCCGTGTGTTGGAATTGAACAGTGCTGGCTGCTTACCACATTCCTGTCCTGGGACAACATCCCCTGCTTTCAGGTCTCGTGAGCTGCCCCAGTATTGCCAAGCATTAGCTATACAGAGTGCAGTGGCCAGCAGGACAACTGTGCCAAGCCAGGGGTCTAGTGAGGGTTGAGCACGTTGCTTTGTTCTGTGTCAAATCACTGGCTCCCTGATTTCTACATGTCCCACTCCCAGGCACACAGGGCATTTCAGACGTAAGTCACCAGATCTGGCCTCATATGAACACTAGATGCACCAGGGCCTGGGTGGAGGTATGAAGGTCCCTGGATCAGGTTTAGGGGGAGCTTGCCCATGGCTAAGGAGCCCACTCTCAGCTGCTTAAAAAGGGCCTTGTCTCATGAGAAGCCAGAAGGGTGGTTCTCGTGTAACACCAACAGGCTCTGGTGGTCTGCAGGCAGGATTGAACCTGGGAGCTCTGGAACATAGTGCATGAGTGTCTACTGCATGAGCTAAAAGCCATATGGCCATTAGCTAAGGCTGTAGAGCAGACTCATAAATCTCTCTCTCTCTCCAAGTGCACTTGGTGCCACTAGATGGGACAGAACACCACACACACGAGATGTGTGGGTTACACTTGGAAGCAGTTTGCTTGGTGAACTGTTTCAAGCAATGGGCTTTTCCCCACTTTCCTTGGCTCAGTGTGGCTCAGCACGGGAGTTCCCAGCAGCTCTGGCTCCAGCTCTCTTTCATATCTACACAGCAAAAAAAACAACAACCCTCCGGTAGTGAGTCTCAGTGCCTAGGTCAACGGGTGCATGGTGCTCATGCTACAGCACTAGAAATAGCTGTGTAGACATTCATGCTCAGGCTCTGAACCCGGGGAAGAGGGTGGGTGTCAGAGCCTGAGCTCCAGCCTAAGCAGGAATCTCTACACAGCTAGTTTTTGTGGCATGGCACGAGCCTGAGTCTGTACACCCGGGGTCTGAGGCTCACTGCCATGAGGTTTTTTTCCCCTCAAGTGTAGGTGTACCTTCAGAGGGCTAATGACTGGAATAAAATCTGGGATATTGGTGTCTGCTTTAGGGGCTTCCTCTTCCCAAATCTACTTCTCTTTAGTGCTCTAGGGCAGTGCTTCTCAAAGTGGTGGTCTGCGGACTGGTGCCGGTCCGCGAGCCATCGGCTGCCGGTCTGTGACAAGTTTCCTCATAAGAGCATCGAATAGGATAATAATATGGCACCGGTCCCTGGCACATTGGAAAAAAATTGCCAGTCCCCCACATCATTTAGCTTGAGAAGCACTGCTCTAGGGGCTCTCTTCAGGAGCAGAGCTTTTACTCTCATGTATGCTCAGGTGTAGTTGAATTTCAGAATGCAGGGGAGGGGGGTCTTGAAGATCTCTCTCTCTCTCTCTGTCCTATGTTCCTCACTGCAGGCCTGTAAGCAAACTGCTGGCATAACTGCAACAGAACTTATGCAGAGAAGGAAAAGGCTGGGTTATTTCTGTAAGATACCAGCCATTTCGCTCTCTGGAATCCCTTAGAATAAACTGGCTGAGTGTCTGAGCAATGCTTTTCTCTGTGGGTGGAACGCCATCCCTGAACTGATTGGCTCAGGGCGTGGTGAGGACAGAAGAAGGAAGAAAACAAATGTTGAGAAATAAGTGACTGTAAATATAAAACCTGTGTCTTGCTGGTGTTTGCTGCTCCTCCCCTCCTTTCTACCTCACTTGTCATCTTGGCAGCTCTTTGGGGCATAGACCATCTCTTCCTGAGTGCTGGAGCAGTGCCCAGCACAACAGGGCACCCAGGTCTACCTGGGGCCTCTGGGCGCTACTGTAAGTAAGGAATAATTGACCTGCTCTAGAACATGCACTGGCGCCCCCTGTTGCCTGGACTTAGTCCTGCTGCACTCCTAGTAACCATCTTTCCCTCCAGCAGCTGGGTCCCTAATAACATTAGCAGCTCCCAGATTGTGCTTTAGCTCAAGTAGTAGAGATGTGGTCTTGTCATCATAGCTTGGTAGTTCTGCTGCCTGTATGCCTTGACCTGACATCCCTGGTGTCCGTGTCTAGGCCTTGTTACCTTGTGTGTGACGGCAGCATAGAGCAAGTATCCTGCCTGGGAGTGGACCAGCCCCTTGGGTTTGCCAGTACTGCCTGATGTGTAGAGAAGGAACAGCAAGTCTTCACTCTCCATGACAGCAGGCTCACAGCATACGTCCTCTTTCATCATTTCCTATGACACAAAGCAGAGACGTTCTCACTCAGCTCCAGGATCTCCTCACAGCCCCCAGATTTCCCTCCACGCTCTCCACACTTGCTCTGACTTCACATTTTATTAGTCATTTACTAAGCCCAGAAGAGCTGAATGGAAAGCATTGTATATGTCTGATAAATGAATCCCACTGTGCCTATTCTTCTGCTGCCTGGTGATGGGCCAACACTGCCTGGCAGGGGTACAGCATTGTGGAGGCCGGGACAGCACTCTAGCAAACCAGATCCTAACCCCTCTCCCCACATTCAGGCTCTTGAATCCTGTTGCTTCTTCCTGTCTACATTTATCAAGTCCATCCCTTCCTCTCCTTCCCTATGGCTAACATCTTGTCTAATTGGTCAGTTCTCATCTTTGTTGCCGCAGCCTCTGCCTCTCTGGCTTCCCTACCTGATCCTCTCCAGTACATACCAGAATGGGTGCTGCCACTGTGGCCATGCCACCCACCTCTCTTCAGAGCTCTTCAGTGTCTTCCTATCACCTTCCACATCTGGTTTAAGTTTCTTCTCCTCCCTCCCAAGGCCTACAGAATGCTGCCCCAACAACATCTTCGCTCTCATTTCCTCTTATGGTCCTCTATTTCCTTAGCCTCCTCGTCTTTGCATCTTCTTCTATGCTGCCTTTAAGCTTTGAATTCCCTCCCACTCCCAAAATGCTCACCCCCTTTTCATTCAGCTGGCTCCTTAAAATGCAGAACTACGCTGAAAAGTGACTATCAAAATGGCACCAGTGGGGCCAGTGTTCATTGTTTTTCACTGTTGCCAGATCAAGTGTGCTGTGTTGAAGTAAACTGAGGGTTTCTCTTCCACATGCTGGCACCACAAACTCCCCCTGGGTTCTAAGGGTCAAGCTGGCTCAGGCATCACCACCAGTAATATCGATTTGCAGTTAGGGCGCACTTAAAAATTCTGCTGATGCACTGTCCAGAATAGACTCCAGCTCTCTCTTCCAGGGCTGTGTAGGCTCTGTGGAGCCAGCAGGAGTAAAAGGGTGTATCACGGAGTCAGCAGCTCTAACGCTGAACCCAGCCAGGGCGCAGGTCTGCTGAGTAGAAAGAGGCCATTAGTTCACTGTCACTTTTCTGACCATAACAGAATTTTTCTGAGAAGCCTTCTCAGGTGAATTAAGTTATTTGCTGAGCACAGACAGTGAGCTCCACTCTGTACAAAACATGGAGGAGGCAGTTGTTCTGAAGCCAGGAGCTAATGACAACATACTTCTTCAGAAAGAGTAAGTGCCGCTCCCCTGAGGTCTGGCCAGCATTGGATGCATTGTGCCTAACTAGGAGCGTAAACACCAAGAGACAGCCCACGGCCTGTGCCTTGTATAGCACTGACTGCAGTCAGTAATTGTGGCTGTGGGCCCCACCCAGACTGGAACAGCAGGGGTACTGCAGGCCAGGAATGAGGTGCATGGACAAAGATGTGTGGGGAGCCCAGGGCTGGCATAGCACGGAGTGCTATAGGCCAGGTCTGAGGCACATGGGCAGATAGTTTTCAAGGTCTTGCCCACACTATTGCAGGCTCTGGTTAGTACTCCTAGCCCCTGATGGTACACAGACTATTGCATCTCCAAGAGCTCCCCACTTTAACTCATTCGTTCATTCTGGAGAGCAGGGAAACTGTTGTTTGGAAGGTTCCTGGCCTGGGCAATAAGCTTCGGATCCTGACACTGTTACCCCAGAATAATGGCCCCAGTGCATCTAAGTGCAAACAGGGTTCTTTGGGCTGGGCTGGAAACCCACCCCAACCACTTCTCCTGATTCACTAGAGCAGATACCCTACCCTGGGGGAAAGTTGGTGGTGGCTCCATCTGACATCTCACCTCCTCCAGTGGCACATCCAGTTCTGACATGGGAACCTTCTGCTCAGTCCTCATGGAAACCAGAACTCGCTTAACCAGCGGGCACACACGCACGGCCTGGTCCACTGTCTGCTTCAGCTCAGTAACTTTGCCCCCCCTCAGCCCCTGGTTCACAGTGATCACTGTCTCTGACTGCGCTGAAGAGGGCAAAAGAGAAGAAAACAAACAGCAACACGATCAGCCCTTTAGCTCAGCCCAGCTGCCCCTCTGCCCTCTCGCACTCCATCATTATTACCATGATGTCTAGTGCCCCCCGCTCCGTCAGCTCCACACACACATCCAACCCTGTCCTGACCCACATCCCTTTTCTCTCTCTTTCCCCCTCCCATCTCCAGTTTTCATGGCCTCTCTTTAAAATAAGAGCAGCAGTTTTAAACTCTTTCTTTCCCATTAATGTGTCCCATTAAGTCACATACAACCTGATGAGAGGCAGCACTCCAGGCCTTTGCTCCTTCTGATGAGGCAGAGCACTCAAGCTCTCACGCAAGAGGGGCTGGCCTGACGACAGACCCTGCTGCTCTAGGAGCTTATTTTTAAAATGCTGAATTTGATGAAGCCAGGTACAGCATCCACTGGGCTGGAAGAGGCTTCTAGTGAGACCTAGTGAATAGCCTTCCATCAGGGCAGGCCCTCTACTGGGATATTTAGTCCTCTCCTCCCTGCCGTGCATCATCATGGCAGGATTCCTTAATCATCCCTGATAGGGCAGGGAATGTTTCTCCTTAAGAGCTCCGCTGATGAGAAGCATTCCATCACTGTCCCTTGGCAGCCTGTGCCACTCCTGAGCTCTACTTAGGGTTAGAGAGTGTCTCTGAATATCGAACCTGGACCGCCCCTGCTGCATCTTAAGCCTCCTCCCTCCAAGCCGCCCATGGGAATGAGTGATCCCTGTGCAAATGGCTTCATCTCCCTCAGTTGACTTCCTGCCTGCAGCTTTTATTTTCCAAACCATCTCTCAGGGCAAGGCTTGTCTGTAGCTACAGCTTGTGGGGAGTTGTGGCAATGTTCTTGGGTGGCCTGAGCATGTGATCCCGGGCCCACACATTTCCTCCAGTCCCTTAGGCCACTCTCTCCTCTATGGCTGGAGGAGTAAGAATGCCAGGACAGGAGGAGTTTGCCAGGAAGCTTTGGGCACAACCATCACACCCTCAGCACCACTGGTCACTGAAGCTAACGGGTTGATATTGTTCTCCAAGGGGACAGGAGGAAGGGACAATTTGTGCACAGAGCACCTATCAGTTTGAAGAAGGGGCTTACCATCCCGGATCCTGTCAGCTAGAGCCTCGGAGCTGAATCCAGCAAATACCACAGTGTGTACGGCTCCTATCCGGGCACAGGCTAGCATGCTTGCCACAGCCAGAGGGCATGGAGGCATGTAGATGGTGACTCGGTCACCTCTTTTCACTCCCTGTCGTTTTAAGGTGTTTCCCAGACGGCCGGTCAATTCAAGCAGTTCTCTGTCCAAAGAAACCAGCTTGTAGTTAGAAGCTCTCCCATCCCAGAAGTCTCTCTGAACTGGGAACAGATGGAGCTAGCTTCCCTTCCCTTCTGGGAGCCCCGCAGAGTTGGAGATAAAAGACTCTGGTTCCTTAATCAGATAAGTAACCATACCAGTCCTCTGTCCTCCATTCCTCCAGCTCAGGGCCCCTTCATGGGGCAAGTACAGAGGTAAGTACTGACCTGTATGTAACCCGGACTTCTTTCCCAGGCTCATCTTTCTCCCAGATCAGGGCCACTTTGTTTGGGGCTGTGTGGACATGTCGATCCAGACAATTCACTGAAAGAGAAGACTGACTGTCATTACAGGCTCAGCTATTTTCAATTCTAGTAAAGCCAGTGCTAGTGACTCCATTTTCTGAATACCAATCAGGGTGGCTGCATTGTAAGTTTGACTGTTATTCAACCCAATAAACCACATCATTGCTAGCACCAACCATCAGATCAGAAGCACCACCCCAATCCCACTCCCACACCTTCCTCCCCACCACACCCATGACCATTCTCCTCATCCTTACTTGCAGTCTGCATATTCCTAACCAAAAACCTTTCCCCAAACACCCTGAGTAACCATAACAGCCCTCTGCACTTCTTCTTGGCAGCTCTCTGAGTGCCTCATGAATATTAACTCAGTCATTTCTCAGCAACCCTGTGTTGCAGGTAAGCAATCCACAGAGAACACACTTCACCTCCCGCTGAAATGCAGTTGCCTCTTTAGTGGAATGGGGTAGCTATTAAACAATGACAGCAGCACTCCAGAAAGCAGTTTAGGACAGGAAGTGAGGAGTGCTGCAGAGGGAATGTAGGGAAGCAGAATGCAATCACCTGAGATGGAATAGTGCCAGAACTCTGGGGGTACTTAGAGTTCCTTGGAAAGTATAAGCGGTCAAGACCTTGGTTTAAAACTTATCCTGAAATGGGCTCCTCTGACAGCACCAGTGTTGCCAACACTTGTAGTTTTATTGGGAGTCTCATTACATATGTGGTCTGTTGTAGAGCTCTATCTCCTGGAGTTGTGATTATATGAGACTTTCAGCTTTCATTTCAAAAAAATAAATTTCTCTCCCTCATGGTTCCAGATAAAAGCTTGAAAGTGTGACCCCTAAAGGCTCAAAAACCAGAAGGCAAATAAAAAAAGAACCAAAGCTTATTATTTTTGAAATCTTATGATTTTGGGGGGCCTGACTCATGATTTTTGAGTGGTTGGGGTTGGCAGTGCTGCTATCTAGCACGATGAAGAGGCACTTGTTGATAAGGGAAGAGCACTAACTTCTACTTGATGACCCCAGTAGCACATGGGTGCACCTTTGAGGACTCCCACAAAAGGGTACTGACCAGGCCCAATGACGCTTAGCTTGTGAGAGCAGTTAGGCTTAGAGCACATGGTGATCCAGCTGTATTCACACATGCTAATGAGACACACTCGCTCCCCTACAACCAATCACATTCCTGCACACCTACCACACACAGCCAATTGGAACATTCCTGGCAAGAATCCTCTGGCTGAGCTTGTGCCTGAATCTGAGAGACCATCCCTCATTTGAACCCTTTTACCAGAATGTGCTGCTCAGCTCTACCTCCCTAGTTTTCCTACAAGTGAAAGTGTTGGATTAAGTGGCATCGGTGAGAACTCCCAGACTGGGGTGTGAGGAGAATAAGACTGGGAACAAACACGCCAGGGAGAGTGGGGGTCAGAGGCAGGTACTGTCTCACACTCACATCCTCACTCTCTCACATGCTTTCTTCCCTTGTTGTCATCCCTCTTTGGTGTCTGTTCCTCAGACTATTCCTCTCAGTTTAGGATTTCCACATGCAGGGGAAAGACACATCAGTGCACTTCCAAGAAAGTGTCTAAAAACAGAAAGCTAATTCTTTCTGCCATAGAATTTCCCCAATAGCCACTGGCTAACGGAAGGAGTTAATGGTATGTGCATTACCAAGAACAGATTCATGAGACTGAAAAGGATCCATCCTGAAGATGCTAGGACCAGATGGGTTCCCCAAGAGGCCAGCAAATGGGAGTGGGATGGGGGTCTGGCTTCCTGCTTACCTGCTACATTCAGTTGTCCTCCCAGGAACCAGGACACCCAGCCCTGCTGTAGATTACAGTCTTCGACAGAGTGAAAAGGATTAATCCACATGAGTCGATTTCTCCCTAGAGCTCCCCAAAATTCATCTACCTGCTCCACTGACACCGTGTACAGCCCTGGGTGGTCCCTTGATCCAGCGAATGCTACAGCTTCCGGCATATATGCAGTCAGGGGCCCACCACTCCAAGCTCTAGCTATTCCAGAAGAAAAGGGTCCTCTAGAGGGCTGACAGAAGACTTTTAGGCAGCAAGCCCTGTGAAGCAGCCAGGCCATGATCCACGATTGCAAGAGAGATCCCCAACTCCGCAACAAGCAGGAAATGGTCTTCAGAACTGTGCTCTTCTTCTTTAGATACAAAACCCAGGCTAAGTGCTTTCACTCTGCCCTGGAGCTATGGCCTTGAGTGGGAAGGAGTGGGGTGTTAGCTGGGTCTCTCTCTGTTCATCAGATTATAAATCTGCACTCAGCAGAGCTCACAAGGCGCCCGTCTCTTCCTGACACGCTCTCTCGCCTGTTCCAGATGGATACATGCAAAGGAAATTCAATGCCTTTTAAGGGAGGAAAGGGGGTGGGCTGTAGGAATGTTTGACTGGAATAACCTTCATGCTAATCTGAATTCTGACGACTGCTCTTGCACTGAAGCCAGAACTGGCTGGTGATTGTTTTCTCAGCAGCCAGAGAGATCCAGGCTGGCCTGTGTCACCTTACACTTTCCCTTTGTCCTATTACTAACCTGCCCTTGCTTAGAGGTTGAATGGAGCAGTTTGCCTGCTAGGTTGATCTGGCCCCACCCAAGGCTCCTGCCTATCTGCTCTGCTTGAATTCTTTTCCCAATCTCACTTTGTACCTCCCCCACTCATGCTGCCCACTGTACCTGGAATTATTTCTCTTCCTTTGTGTTCCAAATGGCCTCACTCTCCTCAGTCAGAATCCTCCTAAAAATACTCTTCCAAAGTCTTTCAGCCACAGCCCACCACAGAACTATGGATCTACTATGAGTCTATGAAAACTCTTTGCTGACTGAGATCGCACCTGGTCACCCAAGGGGATCTGGGCTGTTTATATACCCTCGGGGGCAGGGACCGTGCCTTCCTCTTTATCGTCATTGCTATTTATGCCCCGTCACAGAGTGCACAGAGTTTTACCAGTGACTGTAAAAATGAGATCTTTGTCCCAAGGGGCTTCTCATCTAAAGTTGGACTGAAGAGACACAGCCAGATTCTGATCTGCACCTCCCTGGAGATGCAATGCCAAAGACAAGGGTGGGCAAAAGTGCCTTCAAGCATAACTTCTGGAGTAAGTTACAGCAGCCCCTCACTTAACAGCAGCATTATATCTGCCCAGATATTATCCCAGAGCCCAGAATAGCCAGAGCTCAAACCCTCCTGGCCACTCCCCCTTCTAGCCACTAGCTGCACCCCAACACACCCCTGCTGAGAGCAGGGTAGGACTCTGTGCTGCTCTTACACTAGGGGGACGCCCCCAGACAGGGGTTTCCAATCCCTTTGCACCAGTGGACAGCATAAATGGGCCATAGTGGGACCAAAATCTAGCCTACAGTGAAAGGCTAACAGACATGAAGGGTGTGAAGAATAGCCCAATAAAGAAAAGAGGGGTCCCTACCCTCGAAGTCCCAGATTCCGATGCAAAATGAGAGAAAAAAGCTGGTTGTATCTGAGATGGTTTTGTTCAGGTTTTTTGGCATTCTCACTGCTGGGAGTGACATAGCTTCTAGGATTTATAGAAATGTAACCCTTCTGCCAGGCTGAATTGATAGCAGTAGGGCCGGGTTCAATACATAGGAGTCCCTTCCCTACAACGTAATGCAAAACCAGCTCAAGCCCCCACCCAGTGACCTGGGAAAATCTTACACACATCCCTAGGCGCCTCAAAGAGGCAATACTTCCCCTCTCGCAAGCACAGAGTCTCAGTGTAGCAGAAAAGGTTTAATTACAGAGATAAACAACAAGCATTAAATTGGGAAAACACCTCAACTAGAGTTCATAGACCAAACCGTGAGCAAAGACTCACCCCAGGAAATTGGGCCGTGTCCTTTTCCCTGGGCTCTTGAGTCCAGCAACCCCCAAATCACCCCAAGACTCCAAAGTCCAATATCCCAAATCTCCCTAGAGTCCAGCAACCCAAAGATCACCCACAGTCCCAAAAGTCCCACAATCCAAAAGTCTCTGTCCCAGGTCAGTGCAGCCCCAGAGTTCGAGAGTCTATCTGCAGAGGTCCCCCTCTGCCCCCAGATAGAAAGGGGCACCTTATATGGTCCAGGGCCAACTGCCCTGCCTCTCCGTGGGATTCTGCTTCCACCTTCTCCACGAACTGCACCACTCTACCAGCCACTCCACTCTGCTCCTCCAGCCATCCTCACAAACTGCTCCGCTCTGCCAGCTGATCCACTCCAGCTGTCCTCACAAACTGTTCAGCTCTGCTTGCTCCGTGGGCCACTCCACCCATCCCACAGCTGCTTTGCTCTGTCAGCTGCTCTGCTCCACCAGCTGTCCCATGATCCACTCCAGCTGTCCCCACAAACTGCTCAGCTCCACTCACTCCATGACTCCACAAACTGAGCTGCTCTGCTCCACAGTATAGTTTCAGGCTCCCCCACTAGTTAGCATAGTACTCCATGCTCTCAGCTCAGCAATTCCAGCTCTCTAGTGATTTCAGCTCATAGCAGGAGAGCCCTAATGCTAATGCACCATTAACCCATAGTGAGTTCAGCTCAGTAACCTGTATCTAGATCCTTAAGGGAATCAAAAATCAACTCTGATATTCCACAGTAGAGAGAGCAGCAGATGGAACTGGTGTTTCTAGCTCACACAAGACACCTACTACATCATGAAACCAAAACCCTTCCTCAATTCACTTGAGGTTGGAACCCATGTCCCTTGTCTAGCAAGTGCTATTTAGTTGATAGTGAAACCCTTTATTATAAAAACAGTTTCATAGTTCCTCATTTACTTAATCATGGTGACAACACTTTATTCCTCCTGTCCCAATAACAAAGAAATTGGAGATCCCACAGCTGTGAAAGTAACCATTTTAGGCTGCCGTGGGCTATGCTAGGCAGAGTGGGTGTGTCTATGCAAACACAATCAGCCTCTGAAATTCTTTTCCACACTTTATATCTTTATGGCCGACCTGGAACAATGCTTCCTCAGCTCTCGTCCACTCACGCCCCTTCTCTACCTACACTACATTGATGACATCTTCATCATCTGGACCCATGGGAAGGAGACTCTGGAAAAATTCTACCACGATTTCAACAGCTTCCACCCCACCATCAACCTTAGCCTGGACCAATCTACACGGGAGGTCCACTTTCTTGACACCACGGTGCAAATAAGTGATGGTCACATTAACACCATTCTATATCGAAAACCTACCAACCGCTATGCCTACCTTCATGCCTCCAGCTTCCATCCCGGACACATCACACGATCCGTTGTCTACAGCCAAGCACTGAGGTACAACCGCATCTGCTCTAACCCCTCAGACAGAGACCAACACCTACAAAATCTCCACCAAGCATTCTCAAAACTGCAATACCCGCACGAGGAAATAAGGAAACAGATCAACAGAGCCAGACGTGTACCCAGAAGCCTCCTACTGCAAGACAAACCCAAGAAAGAAACCAACAGGACTCCACTGGCCATCACATACAGCCCCCAGCTAAAACCCCTCCAACGCATCATCAAGGATCTACAACCCATCCTGGACAATGATCCCACACTTTCACAGGCCTTGGGTGGCAGGCCAGTCCTTGCCCACAGACAACCTGCCAACCTGAAACATATTCTCACCAGTAACTGCACACCACACCATAATAACTCTAGCTCAGGAACCAATCCATGCAACAAACCTCGATGCCAACTCTGCCTACATATCTACACCAGTGACACCATCACAGGACCTAACCAGATCAGCCACACCGTCATTGGTTCATTCACCTGCACATCCACCAATGTAATATACGCCATCATATGCCAGCAATGCCCCTCTGCTATGTACATCGGCCAAACTGGACAGTCTCTACGGAAAAGGATAAATGGACACAAATCAGACATTAGGAATGGCAATATACAAAAACCTGTAGGAGAGCACTTCAACCTCCCTGGCCACACTATAGCAGACCTTAAGGTGGCCATCCTGCAGCAAAAAAACTTCAGGACCAGACTTCAAAGAGAAACTGCTGAGCTTCAGTTCATCTGCAAATTTGACACCATCAGCTCAGGATTAAACAAAGACTGTGAATGGCTTGCCAACTACAGAACCAGTTTCTCCTCTCTTGGTTTTCACACCTCAACTGCTAGAACAGGGCCTCATCCTCCCTGATTGAACTGACCTCGTTATCTCTAGCTTGCTTGCTAGCATATATATACCTGCCCCTGGAAATTTCCACCACATGCATCTGAAGAAGTGGGTATTCACCTACGAAAGCTCATGCTCCAAAACGTCTGTTAGTCTATAAGGTGCCACAGGATTCTTTGCTGCTTTTACAGATCCAGACTAACACGGCTACCCCTCTGATACTTTTCCACACTTGCCATAATTCACCACAAGATGTCAGGGTAGAGCTCATCCTGACTCTGCTTACAGAAAGACAAAGGTTTCAATGAGTAGAGCCCGGTCATTTGGTGCAAGACCAGGGAAGCGGTTTCAGGGATTGGAAGAAGGGGATGGAAGTTTGCCTGGAAGATGGGAAACAGGCGGAAATGAGCCCAAGATGGTGCTAGAGCAGAAATGCCCCATAAGGAAATTTGAAAGGGAGTCTTGTGTGTCCAAGTGACAGCAGAGGGGTAGTGAGATGAGATATAGGGAGGCTAGCGAGGAGGCCGTGGTAGGAGTCAGATGAGAGAGAAGGCCGAGACATGGAGCAGCTTTGAGTGTTCGTGGTGGAACTGAGATGTTGCAAAGGATGTGCTGACAGCCAAGGCCCTGGATGTGAGTGAAATTCTCTGGCCATATTATGCAGGAGGGTAGACTAGATGGTTTAATTGTTTCTTCTGACCTTAAATCTATGAAAGGGAAGAGAGGAGGCAGCTATGGCAGTCAGGTGTAAATCTGGGTGTTGGGACGACAGTGGAATACCTGTGATTGCAAAGGAATGACTTTGTGTACAGCACCAAATGCATTGGCAACAGCTCATAGTCCCCACAACAGTGAAGGGGCCTTCCCTGATTCCCTAAATCCCCAAACAGTCTCTGCTAGCACCATGAGGGGCTGAAGCCCTGCCAACTATCTCCTTCCAGGTGCATCCAGGCTCCCAGGGGGCAGAGAACCCAGCAGCATGAACACAACAGGACTGCAACTTCACTGCACCAGAAGCCCCTCTGATATCAGCAATGCCAAATTTTTGTGCTAGGAAAATGGATATGAGAGGAAGAGCTGGGGAAGAGGCTAGAGGTCAGAGTCTGTAAGAACAGAGCTGCAGGAAGAGGGCAGCTTTATGCAGGTTGCCTGAACTAGGGGAGTCTGAGGCACCAGGCAGGAATTACAAACACAAGAGTTAAAAACTGCCCTTAGGCTGGAGAAACATGTGAGCTGGAGTAAGAAGGTAGTCAGAGGGCAAAGTGGATGTATAATTAAATGGGCAGGTGGAGGGACGCAGAGAGGCTGGGCTGAGCAATTGTATCTTAAAGAGATAGGCACAGAATGGGTGGGATGAGTGACTGTATCTAAGGGGCAGGTGTAGACAGGCCTTGCTAAGTGACTGTGTCTAACGGGGCAGCTGTAGAGAGGCCTGGCTGAGCAACTATATCTAAAGGGGCAGGGTGGAGAAGCTGGATGCAACCTAGGGTGACCAGATAGCAAGGGTGAAAAATCGAGATTGGGCGTGGGGGATAATTGGCACCTACATAACAAAAAGCCCCAAATATCGGGACTGTCCCTATAAAATCAGGACATCGGGTCACCCCGATGCAAGCTTAGCAAGGAGCATGAGTGTTCCCTTATGGAGCTTCAGTTCCCTCCTTTCCCTGGGGCAGGGCTCTGGTTTATTGTCTGTGATGCACCCAGCACACTTGAGGGGATCGGGTTTGAGGGAACATAATAATAATCTCCATGGGTTTGTGCTGGGGCAAGGCAAGGAGAAAGACTGGGAGTGGTTCCGGGAAGGAAGGCAAGGGGCAGCTGCAGCCTCAGTAATTCTTGACTGGAAAAAGAGTGACCTCCAGTGGCTTTTTCAGGTCACAGCATGTGAGTATTTCCCACTGGACTGGCTCCAGGATTGGCAGAATTAAAGCACATGGAACACAAACTCAGACCCTGGGGCAAAAGGTATTGTCGGGACATGTCTGGCTTGCCCCCTAGTGTTTTCCTATGCTGATGATTTTCCCTTTCAAAATGGCCACAAGTCTTGGGCATTAGGACACCTACACTAGTGCCAACCTGAAAAGTTAAAAAATCATGTGTTTGACCCCAAGAAATCATGAGTTTTAAAAAAGAAAAGATTATATTTTTTGTCGTTTTCAGTTTTTTAACTCTCCTTGCCCTCTCCATGTGTGTGCGTGCACGCACACCCACAGACGCACTTGGGATCATCAGTGTTTCCAGATCTCCCAAATTTATAAAGTGATTTTTGACACACACACCCCCGCCCAGTGCACGAGCTCTCAGTGGCTGCTTGAGGGTGTGGAGCTTCTCCCCAAATCTGAACAGGCTAATTAAAGCTGTTGTCCCCTCAAAAGCCCTACATGTGCCCATCCCACAGCCCGGCAAATAATTATGCATCTGCCCTCTGCCTCCATATCAATTTGGTTCCACCAGCCCCCACATTAATTTTGTCCCCATATCTGCCTGTGCCCCAGCCCCTATTCAGCTCTGATAGGCTGTTCTTTCCCAGGAGGTAGGGAAGAGGGGAAGGCAGCCAATCAGAGGGGATTTTCTGATGGGTGGTCTGAAATTGGTGTGAAGGCTGGAGTTTCTCTGAGATTTGCTCCAGCAGGGGGCCAAACTACTGCTATAGGCATATATGCCAGTGCATATATGCCAGTGAGTAGGTCCATCTTTCCCTTGGAGATGTCAGCCCAGGGAGACTGGAGAGTATTGAGCTGAAATATCTCCATTTTACAGGCCTGGGTGGAGTAGGGCCAGACCATCTCCCCCTGTGGATCCCGGATATGTCAGACTGGGAGTAGGGGGCTTGCACCAGGTAAAGCCCCCATGTGGGCCTTCTGGTCTTTAGATCAGGCCATCTCCTCTAACAGGACGAGGGGAAGTAGAAGGGGGCATCAGTCTGCACTGTCTTCCACCTATGGGACCAGTAGGTCAGGTTAGGCCTTCTCCTCCATGTGGGAGCAGCTGGCTGGAGCATCTGCATACACAGGAATGTTATGTGCTGGGCTGGGCTTTGTTTTCCCACAGGACTGGGAGGGGCACGGGGGTCATTGAACCAGGCCACCTCCACCTTGCAGCATTGGGTGGTGTAGGGGCCATCAGGCTGTGTGGGCTCTGTGTCATATAATGTGCCCCTCATGTAACTATGGGTGTCAGGCCAGGTTGAGTTCCTTCCATGGGACTAGGGATATTGGGTAGGGCCTTCTCCTCCGTGAGGGACGAGGGGAGCACCTGTCTAAGCAAGGCCTGTCTTCTCCCACATGAGCAGGCTGTGTCAAACCAGGCCCCAACTCATTGCAGGACAGAGAGGTGTCAAGCCAGGCTGGCTCCCCCTGTGAGTTGTGCCATGATGGGCTCAGCACCTACCTCTATGGGCGTATTGAGCTGTGCCATCTTCCAGCCCAATCCCATCCCCCTAACCCATGGGACAAGTCATTGGGCCAGGCCATGTCCTATGGTGGACTGGGGTTATGGGATCAAGCCAGGCCATCTTCCTCAGGTAGACTCAGGGGTATTGGTCTGGCTGGGTACTCTCCCCCTGTGGCACTGGAGTGAATCTCTACATGCCATTACATCTAAGTTATGCCTCCTGCCCATGGCAGGAATGATTTTATCTCTGAACATGAAAGCTTCCGGCTTCTTTCTGTTTTTCTTTTCCTCAGGGCCTAAATAGACAACTATTTTTAATGCAAAGGTTTTGGGTTTTTTTGTAGTATCAAACCAATTGCTTTGCAAGGGACAAGAATGAGGAGGGAGGAACATGTTGGGGATCCCCATCCCCCTGCAGTGACAAGCCCAGGTAGGGTTGCTGCCCCTCCAGGATTGTCCTGGAGTCTCGAGGAATTACAGATTAATCTTTAACGATTATGTCCTGTGATGAAACCTCCAGGAATATGTCCAACCAAAATTGGCAACTCAAAGTCCAGGCCAGTCTTGGTGCCAGGCCAGACATGCTGAAGGAATCAATGGTAGAGCCCAGAAGGTTAATGAGTCTCTAATTCTTCAGTCTTCATTAGTGAGATCCTTTGTGGCTCTTGTTTCCCTGATCAGTGGGAATCTGACTTTCCTGGAGCGCTGATCAGGTACCAGTGAGGAAGAAAGTCTGTCCACAAGGAGGGGCTGCCTCCATAAAGAAAAGGAGCAGGGGTGGGGGAGAGGGGAGTGGCTCACCTAGCATCAGAACCACTGGCAGAGTTACATGTTAGGGCTGTAATCCCACTGCATAAGTCCCTCAAAGGACTGATTGTCATTGTTCAGCTCCTTGTGTGTAGACAACATACCAATGAGACTGTGACAAAAGCAAAACACCAGGATTGTTCCTTATGCAGCAGGATGAGGCCTTGTCTACAAGTGAGAATTACACTGTCCGCTAGTCAATCAATCGTGCACAAATGGGTCAGTGTGTCCACACTAGACATGAGCCACTCAGATACAGTCCTACCTCATAGTCACATTGGCACTTTCTTAAACCTAGGCAACACCGAGCCCCATCTTCAACACTTGGAGGGGTAAGGGTCCAGAGCAGACAAACTTTCCTCTAGTTTTCTGCTTGAGCACCCACTCTGCCCTGCTCCCTTGTGCTTCCACTACATTTGTCCCCCTCTGCAGTGTCTCTCCCATCAGAAGAAATACCCTTCTAACCAGCCCCCATCAGGCAGTATTGCCAACTGTAAATGTTCAAAGAATCATGACTGATTCCCCCAAAATCACTAGATTGACCCGAAAATCATGAGTTGTTTTTTTCAAAAAATTATTATCTTGTGGTTCTGGGGTCATCTTTGATTTTTTTAACTCCTCTCACTCCCTCTGCCCATCCCCAGTGTGTGTGGGAGGGACAAATTTAGTGTTGCCAGTGCTCCCAAACAGCTAAAGTGATTTGGCCTCTTTCTGCAAGAGCTTTTGCGAGCTGCTGGATAGCGTAGAGCTTCCAGCTTCTCCCCTAAATGAACAATTCAGTGCCCCCCAATTCCACATCTGCCTGTCCCCTGACCAGCAGTTAATTCTGCCCCTCTAGCCCCACATCAGTTCTACTCTCCACAATCCCTGTATCTGCCTGTTCTCCAGCCCCACAGCATTTGTCCCCTTCCCTGTCCCCCCAGCCTCACCTGCAGCACCTGGGGTACTTCATCCTCCTCTCCCAGGCTGGGGGGGCAGCTGCAAGGGCTCTCCCCCTACTTCTCATGAGAATGATGTCTCCCTCCCCTACCCAAAGAATCCTTTGGTGCCTGAGGGGAGGGGTGAGAGCTCTGGCTGCCTCCTGCAGCAGCCCTGATTGGCTGCTCTTCCCTATAAGGTGGGGAAGGCAACCAATCAGAAGAGGCTTTCCCCCTGGTGAGTTGTGTGTTTGTGTGGGGGGGGTGCTTTTCCCTCATCATCTGTCACTGGCTCCAGCAAGGCCCAGTTGGTTACTGGCGAGGAGAGTTGGTGATGCTTCCTCATGGCCTTTCCTTGCAGAGTTGAGGGTTAATTCTAAGGGGGGTAGGTCTGGAGGGGCCTGAGCTGGCTCCCTGTGTCACCCCCCACCCCTTTCCTTGCACAGTGAGGCCTGGAGAAGATGCCTACCTTCCCCCACTACAGCTGGGCTAGGTCAGACTTCACTGTTAAAACCATACTAGAGCCAGACCACATTACAGCTCCCTGGCATCATCAGCCTCCCTTAAGGGGCAGTAGTTACCCACCCCCGCAGAGGGGCCCTAGGCTGATGAATGATTCACAGCCCTTCTTTCCCGCTTTCAGAGATGAGACACTCAGGAAGTAGACACAGGTGAGCAGGGAGGGGGATGAATGCTAGCCACTATCATGGCTCATACCAGGGAATGCCAGAGCAGAAATGCTAAACTGGTGCCTGTATTAGGCTCACATCCTCTGTGGGTTGGGGATGTGGGATATACCTTCACCAGTGAATTACAGCTATAAATGCCTGGAGATTAGACACAGGAGGTTTGTTGGGGAGTGGGCTATGTGCATTGTGGGTGAGGTGTAACTTGATGATAATTATTGGCATAAAGCGTCATACAAGCTTTTCCTGCTTTTTCAGAGGCAGAACCCAGCACTTGCCATGAGAAACAGAGACAACACAGCAAGTACTTTGCTGATAAGGCCTTGGCTGGAATATTGTGTCCAGTTCTGGGTGCCATATTTCAGGAAAGATGTGGAGAGATTGGAGAAAGTCCAGAGAAGAGCAACAAAAATGATTAACTGTCTAAAAAACATGATTTAAGACTAGGAGGAAAGATTTTTAAAACTGTGTTTCTTTAGTCTGGAGAAGAGCAGACTGAATGGGGGGTGGGGGTGGGGGCGCGTGGATGACATGATAACAGTTTTGAAGGTTGTTACCAGGAGGAGGGTGAAAAATTGTTCTCGTTAACCTCTGAGGCTAGGACAAGAAGCAATGGGCTTAAATTGCAGCAAGGGTGGTTTAGGTTGGTCATTAGAAAAAACTTCCTGTCAGGGTCGTTAAGCACTGGAATAAATTGCCTAGGGAGGTTATGGAATCTGTCTTTAAGAGCTTTTTAAGAGCAGGTTAGACAAATATCTGTCAGGGATGGTCTAATTATTACTTAATCCTGCCCTGAATGCAGAGGACTGGAGTGGATGACCTATTGAGGGCCCTTCCAGTCCTACACAACTATGATTCTGTGACTGGTCCCCCATGAATTCACTGTCATTTTTGTCAGTTCCTGATGTAGATGCCTGGTGCCATCTCTGCATCACTTTCTTTTCACACCAAGACAGGGCCAGGGCTAGTGCATTGGATACACAGGGTTACCCAGTTTTTCTTTATTGCCATTTAATGGAAAGTCTTTAAGTCTTTCTGATAGTTTGAGGAAGCCTGTTTCTCACACCCTTGGAGTTTGGACACAGGAATAAAAATGTCTCTATTTCAAGCTCTTCTCTGCCTAGCTGTTCCTCTCTTCATTTGTGTCTCCAGTCACAGAGCTTCTCTCTCTTGCTTGTGGGCGCTGATTCTGTATTTGGTAAGAGTCTGTGGAAGTTTGGCACATTTCGCTGTGGTTGGGTATCAGCTAATGTGGGTTTTTTTAAAAATCAGTTAGTTCCAGTGACATATATTAGGTAATAAAGCTTTCAGTCCCTCTTCTCCTCATGGCCAGGGCTTTCCTACAGCCTGATGAAATTTAGAGCACATTTAAGGCTACTCTTGGTTGCACTGAGGGACTGGCTTGGTGTCCAGACTTGGGGAGTTTGAAGACTCCTTTGCATCACCTCCTCCTGAGGTGCAGTGTCTGTTCTCTAGCCCCACTGGTGGCTTTATATCTGAGTAGTACCCTGGAACAGCTGGGGCAAGTGATTGCGCCAGTAGAACTCATAGGTCACTGAAGTGTGTGGCTGAAAAGAGTTGGCTGATGCAAAAACCCAAACTTGCAATTTCCATTTTAGTTCAGTAATACTTTGTTGGCCTGACAAGTTTGGCCTGTGATGCCAACATGTGAGACAGATCCCTCTGCACGTGCTCTCGCTCTCTCGCCTTTCTCAGTTGAAAGCCTCTGTTTGCATGTGGTTGTCTTTTACCCTACACCTAACTTAGTAAATGGATTTAATGGTGTCAGATGTCCCCCTGCTCCACAACCCCAATAGCAACTGAAGGTTTTGTATCAATGGATGGTTCAGTCCTGGATGCCAGAGTGAGTCAAAAGTGTCACCAATCTCTTTTATAAAAGAGGAGACAATGCACAGTGTGTATTTTTTACATTGGTGAATGAGCAATGAAGGATAATTAAGATATGGCCAGTGGTTTTCCCAGGGAGGAAGGACACTGCCTTGACTCTATGGATATATTGTAGTGGCCAGTTACCATACCTTTTTATTGAGAATGCTGCAGAACAGGACTTGTGGTTCCTTGTGCAGTTGTGAAGCCTCATCTAAACCAGACTGTCGCTATCGCTACACGATACTTGATATGTTTGCTACTTTGGCAATGCTCCTATAGCTTGCGGTATCAATACAATCCTATTAAATTGAATGGCATTTGTACCAAGTGTGCTGTGTACACTTAAGTGAAGTGTGGACAAGTGTGACGTGTGCATGCAAGTCATGGATGTGCACAAAGTGTAAACATGGCATTGTGTTGGTACATAAAGTGTGTTCATGTCTGCAGGGTATATGTCAGGTGCATGGGTTTGCAAAGCAAAACTGTGCCTGGGTAAGTATGAGTGTGTAAGTACAGGTGTGTGCAAAATGTGTGGGTGTGTGCAATCTGTGTCTGTGAGGTGTGACCATGTGTGTATGCAAAGTGTAAATGCTTGTGAGACCGAAGTGGCTGAAGTGGGATGCATATGAGGTGTGAGAAGTGACATCCTGTGTGTGGGGCCTGTGTGTACACTCAGGGTATTGGAAGTAGCGCTAAGTAAATCTTGAAATATGGAGCCTTAGAACATACACCACTAGCCCCCTGCCCAGGAGGCCCCCAAGCTTCCATACTTCCTACATGATGCCCAGGAAATAACTGCCTTACATTTTGGCCTTTGAGAGTAAGCTGGTCTGTGGCATTTGGGGAGCAAATTGTAAATGTGGCTCCTGAGCACCTCTCTCACTGCAATATGCTGCAGGGGTGACCATAGCCAATGCCATGTCACTCTTATTTGGGGCTGCTTGAAATGTGCTAGTCTCTTGGGTGGTAGGGGGGAGCAGCTCCCTCTCTACGCATTTCAGAACTGAGAATTCATTGGGCCACATTTGGCACCCTATTGGAAATAGTGGGTTGTGAACAGAAGTTGAACATTTTTAGGTTCCATTGGCACAAAGCAAATTCTTTGGGCTGCTCCATGTTTTTATTTTATTCCGTTGGTTGTCTTAAGAGCCCGAGGAAACAACTTTCACACAGATGTTGGGGGCAACATTTATTCCTCCCTTATTTGTGCATGCACACACACACAATCTCTCTCTCTCTCTCTCTCTCTCTCTCTCTGCCGTCCATCCAGGCCCCCTTACTCCAAAAGACAATGATTCCTCCAATTTTGTTGCTATCTTTAGTTTAGTTTTATTCTTGTTTATATCTTTACAGAAAATGGCACATAACTCACAGGTTCTGAATGACTAGAAGTTGTTACAGTTCCATACCTCAAACACCTCAATACCAAATTCTTTTCTCACTGTATGTACAATATTTACACACCATGGGCTACAGTCTAACACGTAAAACAAATTGGGGACAAAGACAAACAGAGGCTGCATGGAAGGGAAGGATCAACCTTTGACAGAATAAAAACAGTAGCTCTGGGGAAAAGCAGCACACAGCTGAAAGCAGGACAGCAAGGGCAGGTGTAAGTCACTGTCCTAGAGCCTTCATGGAGGGTGGCTCATCACCAGGATAGGCAGGGAATGTTATCTTGGAGCTATTATGTCTGGCTAGTGGGCTTTGTTGGTTGTTAGTGACAGGGCCTGTGTGTATTCATGTTGGGGTCTGTGTGTGAGGCATATGTACACCTCGGAGCATTTATGAGCATGCTTGCATATCCATGGATGCAGCTGGAGCTCCCTTTGAAACTCAGAGACAGAGTTGGTGGAGTATAACTCAATAAATACCTAATTTGGCAAAAGTTGTTGTTAGACATAGAACCATTTATTCAGCGAATATTTTCCCCCAATATTTGACCCACTCCACACAGAGATTCAGCAAAGCCTGCAGGCCTCTCGCTCTCTTGGGATGCCCTGCTGTTCTGGGGGCTGTAGCCAAGTCTCTGAGAATGAGCCTTGTGGAAACAGGCTGGAACCAGAGCATGCTTGCAGCGAGGACTCTGTTGTTAAGCCATATGATTTAACTCAGCAGTTTATGCTGGGGAGCGGAATGTGCTGACCAAACATTTCTAGGGAGCAGTTTGAGGCAGCCTAGATTACAGCTAAAATGATATAGTGCATGGACTGCAGGAGAGAGATCACTTGATCATTACCTGTTAGGTTCATTCCCTCTGGGGCACCTGGCATTGGCCACTGTCGATAGATAAGATACTGGGTTGGCTGGACCTTTGGTCTGACCCAGTACGGCCAGTCTTATGTAGCACGGTGCAGCGTCGGGGTGAAGCCTGGGGAGGGTGGAGCCGAGTGCCAGGTATCGATGAGGGGAGGAGCCAGGTCTCAGTTACCTGTAAAAGGTGAAGTTGGGAGCAACACTTGGGTACCCGTGAGATCCTGGATACCTGTTAGGCATGATGTCAGGTGCAGTATGTGTTCAGGGTGGCTGAGGGCAGGAACCTGGTACCTGAGTGGGTTATGAGTCTTCGGCAAGTCTACAGGGGGAAGACAGGTGTAGGACTTGGGATACCCCCAAAGGGAAGGGGTGGGTATTGGGTACCTGAGGTTGTAGGGATCAGCTCCTGGAAGTTAAGCCTGCTCTTCCCCATCCCCTTGGCTTCTTACCGGAAAACTGAGACCAAAATCAGCTGCCCAGCACACCACCCTCCCTGTCTCAGAGTGCCCTTCGGACACCCCACCACTCAGTCAGGAAAGACACACATGGAATATACAAACCACCATTTAAATAGACTCACTGTTTTACGCAAACACTTCCATGGATTTGTCCCGCAGTGCTTTAAGTCGGACAAAGAGTAAAATGGTCCCTGTGAGGGCAGTGGGGCAGCCCCACCCACATCAGGTCCTTGGGTGCCGATGGCCAGATGCCATAAACACACTGGGGAGGAGCACATTCTGAGGGAGATGGAGTTCATGCTGCTCTGGGCAGGTGGGAATGCAGCAGAGGATAAACTCGCTCTCAGGGTTGGGGTGGGGGAGACTGGACCAGGGGAAGAGAGTCACTCTGACATGGGAACGGGTGGGACAGAGATACGCTCTGAGGTTGGGTATGTTGGACCAGGACAGGAGAGACCCAAAGCTGGTTCTCAGGCTGATACAGAGGGACCCAGAGCCTCAGTTAGCCCCAGCCTCCTATCAGAAGAAGATGGTGATAATTCCTGATCCCTCAGAAAGAAGGGGGCAGTGTGGTAGGAATAGTCTCAAGGTCAGGGAGAGTGGAGGGGCAGGAATGCTCCTGAGGGGAAGTCTCTGGACACACCTGACAGTCAGAACTTGGCCTGAGCCTGTGACTTCCTGAAATGCACAGAGACCATGTGGGGCCTCACTCTCTGTGCAGGGGCTGTCGGAGGGGCCCTGTCAGTCTGAGAGGAGGCTGCAGCCCCCCAGAGGAGACAATCTTTTGAGAGCTGGTTTCCATCATGTCTTTCCATCTAGATCTGCTTCTCCTCCTCTTGTGATGAGTTTGATTTCTCCATTTGTCTCTCATTCTCTGCCGCTGCCTCTTCCTCTTTCTCTGGCTTCCTGGCTGGGGTGGGGGGGTCTCCAGGGACAGTCCCCAGGACTTTGGTGCTATGCTCCTGAGCTTTGGCCCTGAGGGCAGCAATGCTGTTCTCTCTCAGTTCCTCCTGGGAAATGGTGGTTTTGGGATCCGGGCCCCTCTCTTCCTTGTTGCTCTTGTCGAGCTTGGGCAGGGCCTGGCGTTCCACCTCCGGCTTCCTTCCCACCTCAGCTGCTGCCTCCAGAGACTTTTTGTGCATCCCTAAAAAGAATTGTTGGTATTCGGGTTTAGAAAAGCGCCTGGGCATGGGAAAGCCATCTTGAACTGAAAACAGCAAAGATAAAGAGAGGCCAGAATTAAGGAAAAGCAGAAACCCTTGCTTCAAACAGCAGTCACACAGAGAGCCCATTGCTTTGGGCCCTGCATGAGGGAGAATTCAGGCCAGTTCTCTTCTAGAGACAGGCCAGCACTGATGGGGAGCCCAGGACAGACCAGAGATGGGGAGCTTGTGCCAACTCTGTGCCCTGAACAGGCCAAACATAAGGGAGGAACCTGGCCTATAGCAACAAGCATGGAACTTGGCCAGAACTGAGATAGGCCACACCTAAGGGAGAGGAGGGCGATAGGAGGGAACAGATCCCTGTGCTCAAGGGCCAGTCCTGAGACATGGACAAATGTGCCGAATATGATGCCACTTCAGGAGGCACAGTCTAAACATCATGAAGAGCTAGGGATTTCCTGCCTCAAAGGTTAGGGGTGTGGCTGCAGGACTGCGGCATGAGGAAGCAAACAGAATGGGCTCCCTGGCGCTAACGAACAGTGAAGGTGCCCAACTAGCAATGACAAGATAACTGGTAGGGGGGCACCCTTGTACAACACCCTGTTACTGGAGCCAGGTAGCAGGAGGGGAATCTGGCTATTCTTTCACCCACAGGGCTGAGGAGAGGTGTCCCTTTGCCTGTTCTCCTCCCTCTTGCACAGCCTACCCCTCCACCTCTCTTGCTCCTGAATTCACACAGACAGAAGGACAGGGCAGTGCATTTCTAAGAGGCCAGAAATGAACCTTTTGGCAGAATGAGCCTGAGAGATCAGAAAACAGGAAGCAAAGAGCAGGAATGTGAAAGGGAATCTGCTACTTCCACATCCACACAGCCCCACACACACCAGAAGAAGGCAGGCAGGAATTAGACTGCCTTCAGCTGCAGGGAACTACGGGAGGATACCAGTCCCTCCCTTCCTCCCAAAAAGAGGACTCAAGAGGTCACTTGGTTCATCACAGGCACAAAGAAGTCCCGTCCCCCCCAGCAAAGGATCACACAGGGGACCCCTCAAGGGCTGCAGGAGTCAAACCCAGACAACTTCTTGCCAGATAGCAGGGAACCCAGCCTGCTATGGCTTTTGAGTACAGCGGATGTTGACACCCATGCCACAGGAACCTGGGTCAATGGGATGGTACCCCCACCCCATGCCACAGGAGCCTGGGATCAGGGATGATAGTCCCCCACTCCATGAGTCTGTACCCGAGGACTGATAGCCTACCCCACCCCTGGGCCAAGGGGCTGATACCCTTGCCCCTCAAGTCAGGACCCAGGGCTGGCAGCCTGACCCCATGCCCTAGGGGTCATTCCCTAATATAAAAGGCAGTGTCCTTGTGCTCAGGGCTATGGGGAAAGTGTGAGTGCAGGATAATTTCCTCCCTTGCTCAACATTTCCAATGTTACTCTAAGTTTCCCAAGTTCAGCATGTCACTCCCTGGAATACTGGCTGTGCCCAGGTAGGGTGCTGGTCTCTTACCCAGGAGCCAAGGGGCGCAGGACTCCATGATGCCATCCTTGGCGGATTTGAGGATAGACTCTGGCAGCGGGATTGAGTGACGTACCATTGCACCATACAGTCCATATTCTGCCATTACGCTGCTCCGGCCCCAGCACTTCTCCCGCTTCCGCCACTTGGCCCGCCGATTCTGGAACCAAACCTGCAAAGAGCAGAGCAGTTTACTGAGGCCCGGTGAATTGTCGCTGCCCCCTAAGTTAGCCTGGGATTCTGTGTGCGCGCAGGAACATGTGCTTGTGGATATCTGTGTGAGGGCATATGTCCCCCTCAGGAATCACGAGCCAAAACAAGAGAGACTTAGTACAAATGTTGGGAGAGACTTTAGTCACCTTTATTCCTGACAAAAGCACAGCCTGACTTGAATCCTGCTGAATGGATATGGCACAGTGCAGGCCAGAAATGGGCAAGCTTCCACCTGCTGCTCTGCTGATGTCCCTCAGGTCCCCTTGCTATGTCAATGGTGGGACTCTCTACACACAGTTCTGCCAATATCCCTCTGTCTCATGGGAGAGGATGGGGAGTGTCCTTCTACGGGCCATGGAGATGTCTCAGGAGCAGCTCCGCCTCTCCCCTGAGTGGCTGTGCACATCTCCTGCAGGGGCCACCATGTCTACATGGGGGGGGGGAGGGGCAATACATTGCCTCTACTGGAGCAGCTGTTGCTCTCCTCCCCTCACGTGCCCCTCCAGTAGACTGTGTCTTTTCCCTACCCTTGCAGGAACCAAGCTTCACTGTGAGTCCCATCCCTTGCTGCAGGATGTAATTAATTTCTCATTGCAGTGTCTCTCGCTAGTGGCTTTTGGCTCGGGTGCCTGGGATTTTCTCTTTCATTATTTACTGAGTGGCTGAGCCGCAGAGAGAGGCTCTGTGCAGCAGTGTCTGTGGGGAGGGCTGGCCCAGGGTGGTGTGTGCTGAGGGGGGTTGTGGGGTGGGGAAGGCAATCGCCACAGCTTGCCCTGAATTCCCCATTTGAAAAGCCCCTCATCTTCTCAGAAAATTGGCAGAATAATCTCCTGGCTGTGACCCAGGGGGCAGCGAGCAGAGACTCGGGTGGCACCAAGGGGGGGGCGGGGGAACTCACAGAAATCTATTAGTGTTCTCGCTCCGATTTCCATTCCTCTTGTCTCGCTCTCCCCCTACCCTCCCCTCATTCCCTCCCTTCCCGTAGTGGAGAGGCATCAGCTTTAGATGAAAAATTGCTTGAGGTCTATTCAGAAGGCGGCAAAGGAAGAGTCAGCCCCAGGGGCAGCCCGGGCCTGATTGAAAAATAAGTTAATTTCAGTTTGAATCGATGGGCCTCAGGCACTGAAATATCACGGGAAATTAAAGCAGCTGTTCCCCAGGGAACCGCGCCATTGACCCGCGCTAATTAATGCCATGGAGTTACCATTCGCCTCTCTGTGAGGCAGCCCCTCCTTCCCTGAGGACACCCCAACCACCTCCTCATTTAACTAATTAGACTCACGGAAAATTGGGTGTTAATTTGTTTAGGAATTTTTTTTTCTTTCCAGGGAAGTACATGGCAGAGTGGAAATGAATGGCGGGGTCTCGCTGGCAGATGGATGCTCGGGGTCACTCCGCAATCTTCTCCAACTTGATTGCTTGATTAGGTCGTTAGCACATTAAAAAAAAAAATTGCTTGCCGTCTGGCGCTGGCCTGATGAGTGGGATGAGGCGGGAATCGCCTGGGTAATTTATCTTTTTATACTGCAAAGAATTTGATTTCAATCTGGAGATATATGGAGGCACCTTTGACACCTGTTTAACGTTACAGAGCTGACAACTTAACCCTCTGATGCCTCCACTACCATGAGCCAGAGGGGAGAAGTGATCACTGCTCCAGCTGGGGGCCCAATGCTGGGAAGTGGGTTCCCCAAGGGCTGGGCTGGGGAGAGAAATTATGGAATGAACTCCGGACGCTCCCCTCCGGCAGCGAGGGAGCACTTAGAGGGGGTTGGATTGTAGGTGGGGGCTGTGGGGATACAGCTGACAGGTTTGTTTCCCTGGCACAGCAGAAAGTCAGCACGCTTGCTGATTTGAAATGGATAAGTCTGAGCAGACCCTACAATGGCTGTGGGGAGCAACCCAGGTTATGGCGAGAGTGTGGTGCCAGCTTCTCCCAGCAGGGAGCTCTGTGGGGGGAAAGAGGCGAGTGCACCCGTGTGGGGAAGCTCCCAACTACTCCACTCCCAGGCTTTCCTCAGAAGGAGGCGCTGTTGGGTACAGAATAGGGCACCAGCAGTTACTTCTGTACCCTGGGGCGGGGAAGCAGGGGTGCCAGCTTCCAGGGGGTGCTGCACCATTGTGCTGCTCTGCTGGGGCATTTTTTGGCAGGGTGAGGGACCTGTCTTGAAAATCACCAAAAAATGTGTAACAATTTAACTCTTCCCCACCCTTTTCTCTTTCTTGTACATACCCCCTTCTTTCCTTCCCCAACCTCTGGTTTTTATCACCCTTCACTTTCTTTTTCCCCTCAGTACTTCATTTCCCTCCCCCACACTTCCTGCTGCTCCTCCCGTGGGACACACAGGGTACGTCTACACTACAGGATACATTCGAATTAGCTTAACCCAATTTTATAAAACAGATATTATAAAGTTGATTGTGTGCGTCCACACTAGGCACATTAATTCGGTGGTGTGCGTCCGTGGTCCGGGGCTAGTGTCGATTTCTGGAGCGGTGCACTGTGGGTAGCTACTGTAAAATAATGAGGCCAATAATGTCTATTTGCATCCACACTAACCCTAAATCGATATAGTAATATCGATTTTAGCGTTACTCTCGTTTTGTAGGAGTACAGAAATCGATTTAAAGAGCCTTTTAAATCGATATAAAGAGCAGTGTAATGTGGACGAGTGCAGCGTTAAATCGATTTAACGCTGTTAAAATCGGTTTAACAGCGTAGTGTGGACCAGGCCACAGTCTTGTGAACTTCTCTCATTCACATCTGTATCAAATGCACACCATTACTCTCACCCCTCTATCATGCCACTCCTTTCCCCAGCTTGTTCATAACTAATGTCCACTAGGTGGCTCCATGCATTGACACTCTACATACTTGTTATCTTTTTCACAGCAGAGGCCAGGAAGCAAATGTAGAAACAACAGCAACAGATTGCCAGGTGGCAAACAATTTTCCATCGGCTGATGCTATGTCAGTGAGATCAACATGTTTCATGAGAACTGTCAATTCGGTCAAAACTTCTGATGAAAAATTATCAAAGTGCTTAAGAGCAATAAGATCAAAGCACCTCATTTTGGCTTTGTTTGGACTATTATATATTATAATTTATAAATATAAAAGTCATGTTATATCATAAATGATATTAAAAGTCAAAATGATACATTTGAAACAAAGCACTTTGATGAGGTTGTTTTTACATTTTTCTGAGATTCTTTTTTTTAACTGGAAACTTCAATTTTTTGTTTTGAGTTGGGATGAAAATAAATTTTGGAATGCCAGAGTATCTTGTAGAATGGAAATTCTGAGGTTTGATCAGCTCTAGTATTGACCCAAGGAGCCAGATTCTGCTCTCACTTACACTCATAAATCCGGCATGAACTCCAGTGAGACCAATGGAGTTTAAAATGGGGGTTAATGAGATCAGACTCAAGCTCAGCATCACTGCCACAATTAATGCCTTAGACCTCAACACACACAGAATCACAGAAATGTAGGGCTGGAAGGGACCTTGAGAGGTCATCAAGTCCATTCCCCTACACTCAGGCAGGATCAAGTAAACCTAGCCCATCCCTGACAGGTGTTTGTCCAACCTGTTCTTAAAAACCTCCGGTGATAAGGATTCCAAAGCCTCCCGCAGAAGCCTATTCCAGAACTTAACTATCCTTATTGTTAGAAAGACTTTCCTAATATCTAACCTAAATCTCTCTTGCTGCAGATTAAGTCCATTGCTTCTTATTGTATCTTCAGTGGAAAAGGAGAAAAACTGATCACTGTCCTCTTTATAACAGCCCTTAGCATATTTGCAGAATGATATCAGTTCCTCTCTCAGACTTCTTTTCTCAAGACTCAACATGCTCAGGTTTTTTTAATCTTTCCTCTTAGGTCAGGTTTTCTAAACATGTTATCTTTTTGTTGCTCTCCTCTGGACACTGTCCAATTTGTTCACATCTTTCCTAAAGCGTGGCACCCAGAATAGGGCACAGCACTTCTGCTGAGGCCTTACCAGTGCTGAGTAGAGTAGGATAATTACCTCCTATGCCTTACATACAACATGCCTGTTAATGCATCCCAGAATGATATTACACTTTTTCACAACTGCATCATATTGTTGATTCATATTCAATTTGTGATCCACTATAATGCCACATGATCCTTGTCAGAACTACACCTCTATCCCGATATAACATGACCCGATATAACAAGAATTTAGCTATAACACGGTAAAGCAGCGCTCCAGGGGGGCGGGGTTGCGCGCTCCGGCAGATCAAATCAAGTTTGATATAACCTATAATGCATAAGATTATTTTGGGTCCCGAGGACAGCATTATATCGAGGTAGAGGTGTATTATCACCTAGCCAGTTATTTCCCAATTTGTATATGTTCATTTGATTTTCCCTTGCTAAATATAGTACACTTGTCTTTACTGAATTTCATCTTGTTTATTTCAGACCAATTCTCTAATTTGTCAAGACTATTTTGAATTCTAATCCTGTCCTCCAAAGTGCTTGCAACCCCTCCCAGCTTGGTGTCATCCACAAATTTTATAAGCACACTCTCCACTCCATTATCCAAGTCATTAATGTAAATATTGAATAGTACCAGATGCAGGACAGACCCCTGTGGGACCCCCCCCAGTCGATACCCCCTTCTAATTTGATAGTGAACCATTGATAACTACTCTTTGAGTACGGTCTTTCAACCAATTGTGCACCTACATCAGTAATTTCATCTAGACCACATTTCTGTAGTTTGCTTATGAAAATGTCATGTGGAACTGTGTCAAAAAGCCTTACTAAATCAAGCTATATCATATCTACTGCTTCCCTCCATTCCTCTAGGCCAGTAACTTTGTCAAAGAAATAAATTATATTGGTTTGGCATGATTTGTTTTTAACAAATACATGGTAGTTATTCCTTGTAACCCTATTATCACATAAGTGCTCACAAATTGATTGTTTAATAATTTGTTCCAGTATCTTTCCAGGTATCAAAGTTAGGCTGACTGGTTTATTATTCTCTGGGTCCTCTTTGTTCCCCTTTTTAAAGATAGGTACTATGTCTGCCCTTGTTCAGTCCTCTTGGACCTCACCTGTCCTCCAGAAGTTCTCAAAGATAATTGCTAATGGTTCTGAGATTGCTTCAGCTAGGTCCTTAAATTACCCCAGGATGAATTTCATCAGGCCCTGCCAATGTGAATACATCTAACTTATCTAAATAGTCTTTAACCTGTTATTTCCCTGTTTTGGCTTTCATTCCTTCCCCCTTGTTATTAATGTTAATTGTGTTGAATATCTGCTCATTATTTTGGTCACCTTTTTAGTGAAGACTGGAGCAAAATAAGCATTAAATATCTCAGCCTTCTTGATCTCATTAGTTGTTAGCTCTTCCTCCCGTCTAAGTAGAGGACCTTCATTTTCCTTCATCCTTCCATCCTACTTTGTCAGACCAATGGTCTATCTATCCCAGTATCCTGTCTTCTGATGATGGCCAGGGTCAGATACTTCAGGGAGAATTAACAGAAGAGGACAATTTATCAAGTGATCCATCCCCTGGTGACCAGTCCCAGTTTCTGGCAGTTTGATGTTTAAAGACACCCTGAATTTGGGGTTCATCCCTGACCATCATAGCCATTGATGGATCAATCCTCCATGAACTTATCTAATTCTTTTTTGAACACGGTTATACGTCTGGCCTTCACTACTTTTGGCAATGAGTTCCATAGGTTGACCATGCATTGTGTGAAGACGTATTTTGTGTTGTTTTTTTTAATTTCCTGTTGCATATTAATTTCATTGGGTGACTGCAAGTTATTGTGGTATGAGAAGGAGTAAATAACACTTCTTTATTTAATTTCTCCACACCAGACATGATTTTATAGACTTCTATCATATCTCCTCTTAGTAATCTAATCTCTCCTAATATGGAAGCTGTTCCATGCCCCTAATCATTTTTGTTGCCCTTTCCTGAACCTTTTCCAATTCCATTTTTTTTTTAGATGGAGCGACCACATCTGCATGCAGTAATCAAGATGTGGGCGATCCTCAATTTATTTAGTGTCATTATGATATTTTGTTTTATTATCTATCCCTTTCCTAATGGTTCCTAACATTCTGTTAGCATTTTTGACTGCCACTGCACAGAGCCGATATTTTTAGACAAACTATTCATAATGACTCCAAAGTCTCTCTCTTGAGTGATAACAGCTAATTTAGAGCCCATCATGTATGTATAGTTGGGATTATGTTTTCAGCGTGCATTACTTTGCATTTATCAACATTGAATTTCATCTGCCAATTCTAATGTAATTAAAGAACCTCTTCTTATTGCCTTTTATTTGCCTTGCTAGGTATAACTCATTTTGTGCTTTAGCCTTTCAGATTTTCTCCCTACATGCTTGTGCTATTCTTTTGTACTCCCCCTTAGCAATTAACCCATATGCTACCCTTGTTGTAGGATTCCTTTTTGTTTTTCAGGTCATTAACGAGCTCCTTCTGGATCCATGTTGTCCTTTTGCTATCCTTCCTATCTTTCCTTTGCTTCAGGATAGTCTGCAGTTGCACCTTTAATATTATCTCCTTCAGAAACTGCCAGCTCTCCTGAACTCCATTATCCCTTAGATTTTCTTCCCATGGGATGTTACCTACCAATTCTCTAACACCGTGGAAGTCACTATGGCTGTGAGCCTTAGCAGATCACATCCAGTCCATCATTGTCAGACAGGGCAGACTTATTCCCTACAGTTTATTCGCAGGGCTTTGTCTAGATTTAAAAAGCCCAAGCCTCGGGACGTCTCTTGGGAGATGATTCCACGGCCTAACAGATCTCGTTCTTGGGAACAGTTTCATGACATCCAGCCTACGTTTTCCTTTGCTCACTTTCTCAGTTGACTCAGGGCCAAGGGAAGCCCTTTCTTTAAGACAGTGTGAACCATTTCTATTTTCTCTGCTTTATTAATACCTCACTTTTGGTAAGTCTGTGGAATTGGCTGTTATGCAAGTATCTCTCTTTAGCCGCCACCACAATGTATGAACGTGGAGCCACTTATTGTAGACAGGCGTTTTGTCTCCACTTTCCCTTTCCCTGGAGAAAATGGCTTCACCTTTACTCTTTGATCTCCTTGCAGCTTCGGTTCTTCTATGGCTCCTTGATCAGAGTAGTCTTTGCTTTGGGATGGTGCTGATATTTTTGTTCTCCAGCTTTTTCCATAAGCTGCATTAGCAGTAATTTGTTGGCCACTGGGAGTAGTATCCAGGTTAAATCAAGACATTAGCTGCTGCATAGGTCTGCTCTTGGTGCCTCCCCTCATGGCAGGCTTTGCATGTATATACCATACACCTTGCTTTCACCTAATAAAAGCTTGTCCTTAGCTTGGTTTTCCCATTATACTGACTGGGATAGGGCAAGGAGCTTACATATTTGCACTCCCAAACTTCCCAAGTAATGGCTTTGTGAAGCGTGAGCCATTAGCAATGGCCACAACATTAGAAACGCACAGGTGACTAACCTGCTCACTGCAACACTCCACAGTCATAGCAGAGGCTGTGTCTCTGGGAGGTTCAAGCTCCGTGAAGTCAAAGTGATAGTTAACTGCTCTGAAACACTCAAGCTATTTGTCCATGCTAGCTTTGCTCCAAGGTCTGAGGGAACATCATGTGGCATAAGTGGCTCCTTCATGTTGTTATACAAAACATTACACATCGCAGTCTCTCACAGCACCTGCTGTCCGAGTTCCTGCCTGACCAGAGTAACATCTCTGGCTTTGCCAAGACATCTTCTCTGTGCCTTGGTGACCAGCATGAATTCTTGACAACACCCCCATTCTCATAACTTCGGCTAGAACTATTCTGGGTCCTTTGTAGGAAACTTCATTTTGCATCCTGATTTCCTCCCAATACACCAGGTATTCCATAATGCTGTCAGGATCCCTGTCTTTTATATCTGATCTTCCAGCTTGCAGCATGGCTTTCCGTGCTTGTAGTATTTCATCTCATTTTCCATCTTCAGCTAGGTAATGATCTGAGGTACAGAGGCATGCACCACAGAGAAAAGAAGAGTAGAGTCCTCCCTGAAAGACCTGATGTTTTTTACATTTTACAGATAGTTTGCTGATGGGCATATTCAAAATGCAGAGCGTTAATTTCTCAAGATTTTGTTTCTGTTTGCTGAAGGATGTCTGATTTTTTGCAAGACTCTCAATTTGGTGGTTCCCTCTTGAACCAATGCAAAGTATCTTGAGACACTGCTACTCCTGAGAAAAGTTTGCAATGTATACTTCAGATCCCTTTTTATTTCATTTGAGCACATTCTTTGTGCTCAGCCCTGTAGAGACAACAGAAAATATGGAGCCTGCCCCAAGAAGCCCATAATCAAAACTGCTCAACACAATATAGTAAATAGGAGCAATTTTGTTGTTGTTGCTTTTACCTTTTAGGATCTGGATGAGAAAAGGGAGGTTGTTCAGCATTTGAGGAGAGAGAGGAGTACCAAGTATTTGGAGCAGCAGGGGAGAAGGTGCAAAGAGGGAAGTGGGAGGATACAATGGTTAAGGCAAGGAGAGACTCTTGGATGGAGCACAAACAGCAAGTGGGAAGAGGAGGGAGAGATGAGAGCACAGATGTAAATGGGTGGAGTCATGAGGGGTTTGAAAGTAAAGATGAAAAGCTTGGAAAGCAAGAGGAGGTCAGTGAAGGGGCTTGAATAAGGCAGCACATGTCTGTAGACCCCTATCTCTGTACTTCTAGAGGATTCAGGGGCAAATTGCAGGGAAAGATGTTACCCTGAGGCTTAGAGTCCGAATCAGCACTGATCACAGCTTGCCATGCAGATCAAATCCTCGGGATGCAAGCGCTGTAGCCTGGCACTGCTTTTTAATCGGTGCCTATGGCAGCTTCCTAGAGGAGAGAGACTTTGACCTTCAGGCTGTCTTTCCTGTGGCAGGGTTGAACCTAGTTCTGGCTCACTTCAATCACTCTGAATTGTTACATCCTCGTTGACATCTTAGTGTCTACGTGCTGATTGCTGCATGACAATTGCTTTCACTTGCTCCGAGGCTTATTATGCTGCGACTGCCACTCCCAGGCAGTGTCCTTGTCTGACAGTTGATGGAGTGGCTTATACACATCGTACAGGTGGAAAAAAGGCATTAAACCTCGTACTGCCTGCACACTGGCTAGCTTAGGCATAGCCAGAATTGCATACATCTTCTCTGGATCTGGACACATCCCCTCAGCAATGAGCAGATGGCAAATGCAGGAAACTCCTTTTGTCTCCTGGCTCTCTGTAGTATGTTGCTGTGGTCAGTTACTGCTTTTTCCACTGTCTCACCACAGCCACATACCAGAACACCTTCTGCAATAGCCACTGCTTGATGCTGTTGCTGCTGGTACTCCTCTGGAGCATCTGAAATACCAAACAGCGCCTGGTGCCTTTGATATTGCCCCACTGGGAACCAAGGTATTAGAGAAATGTGGGTGTTGAAGCTGACCCACCACAAACTTCTCAATACCCTTTTCCTGAGGAGGGGAAGGTAGAGACAGGGCAGTAGTTGGCAAGATATTTGTCACCCAATACAAATTTCTTGAGTAAGGTCTTGACACTTAGGGGCCAGTGGGAGTTGTCCCTCCCCAAGCAAGGCATAATTGGTCTCCATTAGCTCCACATCCAGTCTTTCATTAATCGGATGGGGAAGGGGTCCATGTCATATGAGACAGAATGGTCCTCTCATTGTCTAGTGCCTTCAGAACCTACACCTATGTGACAGGCTCAAGCTGCCTCAGGAGTCCAACCACCCCCATGCACTCTGAGCCCATTTCCACAGATCTGGTGGAAATGACACAAATTCACTCTTTTCTGCAGGACAACAGCTTTGCACAGCAGGACATGTTAGATTCTGAAGTCAGGTGAAGACAGCTCAGCCTCAGTGTTTAATCTAAAGTCATCTGCCCCGCTGTTGACGAACCAACACTGTCATGTAAGGCTGCCCTTTGCAGGTAAACAGCTGATATCTGGAGCTGTGAATCCCAGCCAGACACTAGCTGGGTTAAGAGGCAGCAACACAAGCATAAGTACAGCACATTGGCTAGATCACTTTCTGTGCAGTACCGGTGAGACAAGAAGATGGTCACTGCATAGTGTGCTCTGTGTGTGCATGCACAGACTTCCTGAGTGACCTTGGGCAAGTCACATGGCGTACATCAGCACTTCAAGCTTGAGGTTTAAATTCCAGCTCAAGGAAACATACCTGCATTAGCTCTCATTGAGCTAGCGTGCTAAAAATAGAATTGTAGCCATGGCTATGTGAGAAGCAGGAGGAGTTAACAGTCCTGAGTTTGTACCTGTCCAAGACACTACGTGCGTACTCAGCTGGCTAACCACTCCCACTACTTGTGGTTCTATTTTTATCACACCAGTGCAATCACAGCCTGTGTGGGTATGTCTTCTCAAGCTGGAATTTACACCTCCAGAGCAAAGTGTAAACATACCTCCAGTCTCTCTGTGCATCAGTTCCCCATCTGTATAATGGGAATAATAGCACTTTCCTACCTCCCAGTGATGTTGTGAGGATAAATATATTAAAGATTGTAAGACGCTCAGATTCTACAGTGATGGGGGCCATATAAGTATGATAGATAGACAGACAGACGTGTTCCCTCTGGTGGCTAGAGCCACAGAGCAGATAAGGGATCTGCCATTGCTACCAACTAAGGGAGCTCATCTTTATGACAAGTAGCAGAGGCCTGTGTTTTTTAGAGGTCAACTACTCTGCTCCTCAGGTGTGTGAGAGAGTTATCTAGTTGCTGTGCCTGGAGCACTAGGATTATTACATTTGGAAACCTGCCATCATTATGTAATAAGCAAATACTGAGAGGTCACATGGCATCCTCAACAAAGAGAGATGTGAACATCATCTGGATCACTGTAATTTGCTTTAGACAGCAGAACAGCATGGGTTCTCTGAACCCGCTGCTGATCCCTTTCCGCTGCTGGAGCACAGGACACAAGAAGCCGATGCATCCTAGAACAGAATAAGCTCAACACATCAAACTGATACCACATATCTCGTAGATATCACAATCTGTGAACCACAATATCACCTCTTGGAACATTACACACACACACCTCTCCCTATGCCTGTGATGCCTTATCACCAAATCTGACAGCACTATGAAATCTTGGAAAATGTGACTGTTCAGAAACTATTTCACTGGCAATGGGGTGACCACTGCCCCAGAACAGCAAAATCTCAGCTATGATACACTGAAGCAATTTTAAGTGTAAGGGCTTGACAAAGTTTTTCTTGTCTGTTTCCTTCTATTAACCACAATTGATATGACTAATTCTTCTTCTTATTATTATTGATGATGATGATATTATGAGTAAATTGTATCAGATTCTTTCATTTTGCAAAGGGAGATGAGACAGAATGTACTCTAGTCATTTGCATTAATCATATTAGTTTGTTTACTCTATGAACTCCTGAAGCAATGCCTGCTAAAGAGAGATTTCCTTCATCTTAGTTTTGTGGTTGGGAATCAGAATTAGCAAACAGAAATTTTAAAAATGTCTAGTTTCTAATGCTGTCCATGTGCTCAAACAGAATACAGGATAGTACAACATGGTTTTTTTAGGGGGGAGTGGGGACAATATGCAAGCATAGCTCCCCTCTAATCCGTGCGAGATGGATAGAACATTTTTTGCCTTTTTAATTAAAGTTTCATACTACATATGCAGGCATTGTTCTTCCCTGGATCTTCAGGCTTGAAGCTGATTAATTTACTTACTGTTTCTGTGATAGAGCGGCTTACAAACATCAAATATTGCCCAGCACCTTTGATATCATATTTCAGTAAACTTTATTGAGCATGGAATGCTATTCTAACAAACAAGTGCATCCTGAAATGTCCACTAGATGGCCACAGGCAAATATGTACGCCTATAGACAGACAGACAAACCAACAAACTCTCTCTCTCTCAGCACATATTTTGCATAGTCACTAGGATGTAGGTGTACATCGCTGTTTGAGAGTCTGAGATTGAGGCAATGAATACCTGGCATTAAGAAGCTCTTCTCTAGCTCTTCCCACCACTGATTCATAGTCAATTTCCCCTTGTCCTGCAGATAAACAAACGTGCAGCCATTTTACCACAAATTTCTTCAGGTCTGATATTACCTGTGTCTCAAACATCCTGCTGCTTTCTCTGGTACCAGACCTGGTCCCTTGTGTTATCCCACAGAATAACAACTCATAAAAAGGGGGGGGTCTCCGACTGAGAAAATAGCAGGAAATAATAAACCTCACCTGATGGCCAGGAGACCATGGCCAAGGAGCCAGTGAGCTTTGCTGGGTGTTTTTTTTCCCCTTGACCCTCTTTCTTGGGTGATTTTATCTGCTCCCATAGTCTCATCTGTCATCTCTATGCTGATGATTCCCTGATCTACTTCAATCCCTAACATCTCCCTGTCTAATCTGGCATCTCTGACTGGCACGTCTCTGAAATGTCCTGCAACCATCTCAAACTAAACAAGGCAAAGCTGAATTTCTCATACCTCTTCCCAAGCTCTCACCTTGCTTCACATTATCTAGCACATTGAGAACACCAGTGTCAGTCAGTCATCCAGACTGTCAACCTCTAATTTCTGATGCTCCCTTCTCTCTCCATATCCAGCTCTTGACAATCCTGGCACTTTCTCCTTTATGTCATCTCTAAAACCCCGCCCTGTCTCTCAGTTCCAACCACTAAAACCTATATCAACATGCTGGCCTTCTCTTCCAACCACCTCCTCTCCATCCACTTCCCCTCCAGTCTGTGAAACACTGCTCCTAAAATCATCTTCCCCTTCTGCAGCTGTGAACATGCCACTCCCCTACCTCTTCACTCTTCCTTGAGAGAAGGCTTCCTCTTGCCTTGAGTATCACATTGGAGCATCTTGTCCCCACCTCCAAAGCCTTGAACAATCCTGCCCCTGTCAGCATCTCATCCTTCACTCCACTCCTCCTTCCCTTCCTCCTGAGGACAACACACCTTCCTTTGTATCCTTCTCCTGACATCCTCCTTCCACTCTTGATTTTGTCTTTTCTTCCACAACCCTCCCCCTTATGCTTCCCTCAGCTTGGGCACCAATTAGTTAGCTTCCCTCTCCTGATTCAAAACCCTTCTGAAAACACGTCTTCCCCCCAGTGCTTTCAGTGATAATCCACTGAAATGAAATGCCACTGCAGCAATATTGATCCCTCTGCCTTTGCATCAAATGTGTCCCACTACATCGCCTGGGTCCGATTTAAGCTGCAAACAAACCCCTTGAGGCAGAGACGCTCTCTCCCTCTCTTTGCACATCACCAAGCACATTGTTGATGCTCAATAAATCAATTAATTATAGCAACAGTGCAAGTCTTGACTGGATCTTGATAACTCCCTAGCGAGTCTTGATTGCCAGCCGGGGTGCAATCGTAGACTTGGCTCAGATACTACTCTCAGATAGGTACTGGGCCCTCCTCCTATGTGCCCAGGAGTGGAAGACCTGGCCTAGCTTGGAAACTTCCAGGCTGCTCAAGGAGGCTGCAGCATGTTTATAAACCAAGAAGCTGTTTATTGCTGTTTATTCAAATGTAATGTCAAGATTATTGGCACTATTTATGGTGACATCACTTTCTATGGAGGGTGTAAAAGGGCTATGAAGTTAAACGAGCACAGTAAAGGTGGCACACGGCCTGCATGGCTGATCACAGAAGTCATGACTAGCATTGTCCCTGCTGCTTGCCTAAGCACAGCACAAAGGAGCTTTGCACTGACACCAGGATCCCACCACGCTGGAGGACAAAGGCCTGTCCTTCCACGTTCAGCAATTTATAACTACCTCTGCCTCTGGACTCACATCCACACCTCTTGAGGGGGAGGGTAAATCTATGTGCCACTTAAAACATGCAATTGTCTGGCCTTCATTTGAGAAGCTGTCACTTGCTGCTAGTGATCTTACCAACTACTGACTTGTCTGAAATCTCTCCCTCCAAAGTTACCTCCCTGACAAGGTTGCTGCAAGCTAACTACACTAGTTCCTCTTCTCCGATAACACCTTGGACCCTTCCAGGCTGATTTCAGACTGGCACGTGGCATGGAAACACTGCTGCTGTCACTGATGGACTGTGGACAAGCTAATGTAATATTAAGATTTATGGACATGCTAACATTGCTAGATCTGGTAGCATCTTTCATCACTTCCATCATGTGATGCTACTGACCCACCTATGGGAGTTGAGAAGTGGTAGCAGGCATCATGTTCAGCTGGCTTCACTCCTTCCTCTTGAATAGATCCCTGCAGCTAATGATGGGCACTATTCCACAACACTGAGGGCTCTCTCCTGTGACACTCCACTAAGCTCATCCCTGTTCATCACCTATGGTAGGTTGCAGGGGAGATTGGGAGACACTGTGGGCTACAATACCATCACTATAGCGACACCACCCCACTCTTGCTGTCCTCGTGAAGCACACAGACATACTATCACACTAATGCCCCAGTGTCTGAGAGAGTTAGGAATGGGGATAGGAAACAGCTGGCTCAAGATCAATCCTGGAAAACTGGGGCGCTACTGGTAGAGGGAAGAGTTGTAGCCATGGCTGTGCCCTCAGCAGAATGAGTCTGTCTTCTCAGCCTTAAGGTGGATTCCCTGCTGCTCTCAGGAGCCCAGACAGAAGGTGGAGCCAGAACTGCTTATGTTCCAACTTAGCCAAGAGACAGTGCCCTTACCTCTTGAATGTGGACTTGACCACAGTGATCCATACTTCGGTCACCTCCAGGATGAACTAGTGACATTGCTCGTTTGATACATGTTTTGTGGGTAACCCACAAGAGCGTATCACACCAACACTCCACACTCTGCTGATTTCCTATCCAGTCCTGGTTTGGTATCTAGGCTTTGGATATGTTCTTTAAAGCACTAAGTGGGCCTGGGTCTGGCTACCTGATACACCCTGTCTCACTATGCAGGGGAGCCACGCTCCATGGGGATGCTAAGGCAGGCGGAGCTCAGTTTCAAATTCATGGAGGGTAATTAGGAGAGCCCTGGGCTGTGGACTTCACCATGGTTGGAGATCAGGCTGAGCAAGAATGTTGCCATTTTTAGGGCTTCATTATTGTTACTGATTGTTTTTACAGCACCCCAAAGCATGTTGGGAACTTTACAAAACAAGTGAGACCCAGGCCCTGCCCTGAAGGGCTTAGACAGGACACAAATGAGACACAAACAAAAAAAGGGATTAGAGAGGGAGTCCAGGGTTCACCTTGCCCAGAGAACACATGTTAAAGTGCAGCATTGGGTTTCAAATGTGCAAGATACAACACTGTAGATAACACATTTCAAACATACACACGAATCCTAATCTAGACAAGTCCAAAGATCCATTTTACAATAACACAAAGGATGACACTTCACCGGGTTTTGCCCAGTCTTGTCCAGCATGTGTCAAACTGACCTGAGGGGCCACTAGAAACAAGTGAAGTATGAGGGCTGAGCAGCATCTCCTGAAGGCCAGTGGAATAATCTAGTTGCATCCGATGTGCCTGAAGAGCTAAGGCAAGCCCTGTTGGAGTCTATCCACAGTCAGATACTTTTCTGTTGCTTCCATATTGTGTGGGTTCTCTCCACAAACATATGGCCCAACTCTACCTGTCAACTTATCAGAAATCGTAAGATAAGCAGTCAGCTCAGCATTTAGATGAGAGGAGGCCTCCAAAGAAGAGACATAGGAAGTAGTATGGGTTGTGCTGTAGCACTGCTCTCCTCTCTGGCTCTGTACCAACCCAAATGCCCCAGTGTGGTGTGCTTCAGGGAGTGGTGCAACTCAGCAGGGGGTGCTTTCCCTCCTGAGTCAATGCTGACCCCCATGCCCCTGCATTGGACTAGGAAGAAATGTGCTATGATAGGTGCACACTTTCAGAGGAGATCTAAAACCATTGTGGTATCAGGCTACACCAAAGGCTCACTCATTAAATCTCCCACGGCACTTTTTGTAACATAGGGAGCTACAACCTTGGGGGCCAGACTGAGCCCGTGAATATCTGCACTGACTTCTAGGCCTTTTGTTTTCAGCTGTCATGTCCTACTCCAGAGAGTGAATAGTCCCTAAACACAATGCACACTGAAGAATGTAAATACTTTGGTATTCTTCAGGATCACAGACACTGTGGCAGCAAGAGGGTAATGTCAGAGAGAGAGAGAGTGTACATGTACAACAGCCAGTGTGCCCAAATCTCAACACCTGTTTACTGAGACTAGGCTATGAATACTCAATAGGAGATTACAAGACACTGATGCTGCTAACCAGCTCCCCCTCTTCTGCTCTCTCCAAGATTAATCTCCATTGGATGGAAACCTCCAGAGAGGGAAGCAGGGGGAGGGGAAGAGCGAGAGATCTCCAGAGGCTCATCTATGTTTAAATATTGCCCAGTGAAATATTGGAGGAGAGGGGGAGGGGAAGCGCACACACAGCACCATGCTGGGGGCTACACTACAAAGGAGTGAATATCACACAGTCTGTGAAACCTCCAGTTAGCGCACCAGCAATTAGCAGGTGAGTTGATCCCAGGGTTCTGGTGCTAGCCAGAGAGCCAGGTTCAGTTCCCTGCTCTATCACAGATTTCCTGTGCAACCCGGAGCAAGTCCCTTAGCCTGGCTGTGCCTCACACCCTTACCTGTAAAATGGAGACAACAGCACTTCCTTGCCACGGCGGGGTCTTGGGAGACTTAACCTGTTAACAGTTGTGAGGTACTCAGGTGTTATGGTCATGGGAGCCATCAGTACCTACAACAGACTGACAGAATTTCCCAGAAGTGCCTCAACCTGGGTCCAGTTCTCAGGGACTTCCCAACACTACGGAGGTTTCCATGCAGGATCCTCAAGACTCCCGAGCTACACATAATGTGCATATTAACAGAATGACTTGGGATGTAAGCTTTTCCAGGCAGGTACTGTGGTTGTGGAGCCCCTACCACCAGGGCACCAAACTCATTCAGGGAGGAGGGCTGCGTTCCCATTGTAGGTAGGGGATTGGAGCAGAATTCTAGGACTTCACATCCATCTCCATCCACAGCAGAACACCTGCTGTTGTCAATGGGAGATTTGACACAGATCAAGGGTAGAAGCTTGGTTCCTGTTCTTTATTAACTATTTTGGTGTCACACTCAGTAACACTTGGCAGAAAAATGCATCTCCCCTGTAGGCCACAGTTATTTCTGCCCTTTGTTTCTCTTCCTTCTCCCTCCTTTGCCTGTTTCTCTCCTTCCTTCTGGTTTTTGTGTCTCCTCAGATCTTCCCTCTGCCTTTTCTTCCTTGTACCCATTCCCAATCTGCTGGGCTCCTCTCCGAATACTGCCCCCATTCCATTTGCTCAAAGGAGCAGTAACACAATTCATGTCGACATTAACACATCCTTTTGGTTGACACGTCAATGAAATTAATAGGAGTCTGAATAGTGAATGCCTCTCTAAGCCATTGTTTCAGGCTGACTGCAGACTTAGGAAGATAGCAGTGTATCCATTCACTCTCCATTCACCTATGGACGCTTCTCTTTGCGACCAGGAGGGCTAGAAACTTACTTTTTTACAAAATGTAACCAACAGCCTGGTCAGTGTGGTGCTTTGTCTCCCTCTAGTGGTGACTGGGCCACAGCTAGAGGGTGAGGCAGCTTTTACAGCCTTAGCAAACGGAGCTCAGTCTTTTAGCTCAGGAATTAGAGGGTCATGACATTCTGCACAATCTGAATATGTCACGCAGGCCACAACAATACAGCAGACGGGCCAGATCCAGCCTGCAGTCAATACATTCGACACTCCTTGACTTACCCAACAGGGTCCTGCTACTAACGCAAGTCCCCAGGTGTTATGGCACTATAAATAATAATACCCAATTTATGATTATTTATTCTGCTTCCTTTCTTCTTCGTTGTTAGTCATCTCCTTTGGTCATTTACATAGCAAGTGGTGCTGGCAAGTCTTTGTTTCATGCAATAAGAAATCATTTTATCACTATGCTCAAAACAGCTCTTACTCCAGGCCTCTGCATATATGGGGCAGGGAAGAAACCCTCAGCAGTCCAATGTACCTGGTCAGGTGAAGCACAAAGGAAAGTACCACCAGAACATCGGCAGCCGACACAACAGGCAAGATGGCCATAGTCAGAGCAGAAGAACAGGTGGAAGAATGTGACAACCAAGAGTAATACGTGTAGAAACCCTTTCCCTGGCACTAGCACCTGCCCCAGCTGTGATGCAGCAGCACAGAATGCTGTGCTGGGCAGAAAGACAGCCAAGGAGAGGGCAGCTTGAGTTGAGACAGAGGCTCGGAAACCACCTGAAGGGGGCAGTTGGAAAAAGATGTTAGAGAAGAAGGCAGGAAGGAGGAGGATCTAGCTGCTGAGCCTGCAGAGGAACCGGAGCTGGGGTAGGAGGTGAGGTAATAAAAGAAGAAGAGAAGAATAAAAGTAGGGAACTGGGGAATAAGAAGGAGGTTAGCAGAAGCAGAAAAAAAAATAGACCTGGGTATGTGAGCAGACACTATTAGAGAAGGGAAGTAGAGGGAAATAAAATCCAGAGAGTGAGTATCAAGGGAATAAACCAAACGGAAATATAATTGGTGGGAAAAGGAATTGATCAAAAAGCTGTGTTAGATGCAAACAGATTCTGGAAGGACCTAAAATACACGAACAGAGAGTGTGACTGTTTGAACGTCTATTGAAGGAATACAGTTTAAAGGTGGCTAATGTTAAAATGATGGCCCACTAGGTGAGGAAAGCCCACTTGTGCTTAAACTTGGTGCAAAGAGGTACAGGCACGCAAACATCAAATCTAAGGAGCACTTCAAGCTGAAGGAACAAAGAACTGGACAACCAGAGTGGAGCGGGACTTACAGCCAAGGAGAAGAGCCGATTCTTCTCTGAAGTGACACAATATATTGTAATCTCTCTTGTTCTTGTTATTAACAATGCTCACAAAGGTTAAGGAGTTGGTAACCTATTTAATCATTACTATAAATAGTGGGTCTTTGGTAATGTTCTATATTATTTATGTTCCCAGTACAATTTGAGGGTTTCCCATATAAAGTTCTAAAATTTACAATCATCCCTCTTGGCTTGGTTTGCCTCTGCCTCTCCTCACAGCTACTGTAGACCAGCCTGGCTGGGTCAGCACAAATGCAGAGGGCAAAGGGCTATGGAGCCTCCCAACATCATCCCTAATGACAGGAGCCTGCCCTTGAAGGAGATGAAGAGTCCGAGACCAGGCCAGATATGGACAGTTCTCTGACCAGTGCCCAAGACGACAGGAAGCCACCAGAGAGAAAAAGGAGAGTACTGCTATTTAGCCTCACTGTTTGGGCACATCACAGGTATGCCGCAGCCCATATCTCAGCTCCTGTCTCTTCCTACCCCCGCTCCTTGTACCTCACACTCTGCTCACTCCTCTTTTAATGCAGCCCTGGTCTTCTTTGCCCCATTCATGACTCCTGAAATTTTTGCTCCATTCCCTTCCTCTTTCTGTGCACGAAGCACTCTCACTCCCAGCCTTCAGCTCCCTCCTCACCCTTACTCCTTTCAGTTGCTTTGCAGCACAGGTCTCCACACCCATGTTTTCTGCTTTGGCTAGAACACGACATGGCTAATGGTATGATCCACTACCCGTGTTAGAGAATGTCCTCTCCAGCGCAGTGAACCCTTGCCCTTGCTGTCTCTTCTTTATCCTCTTCTTCCCAAAACTCCATTGCCTGTTGTCTTCTCCTTTCTGTTCCAGAAAGGCGTTTTCTGTATAACTTGGGAACCCTGTTGATGAGGCTTGCTTGGCTTTGTTTGTGACCCAGCGCACATGGATAATCAAAATTCCCCAGGATCTGAGCTGAGAAGAGAACACTGAGAACTGTGCCAGGAAATTGTCCTCCTCATCTTTTCCCTGTTCTGAGAGATCTTTCTGCTTTGTTTGTCATTCCCCAAAAATGTCTCAACCATTCTTCATTGTCCAATTGTAGCTTCCTAGCACTGAAAACGGCTCTGACAAACTTCGTTAGTCCTCCACCTCCTCTTCCCTCTCTCTCTTCCAAGAAGGTTGTGCCCCATGTACATTCCAATTAGTGGGATGATTCCCACGAGTTTCCATCATGCTCACAACATTGTTCAACTGTTGAGGAGGAGACAGAACCAAGCATTCTGCCCTGACCAACAGAACTGGTCCAACTTGGCAGAAAGCAGCACTGACAACATGCTCTTAATGGGCGGAGCAATGTGTGCCTTTTGCCTACACACTGAAGAACTCTGCGCAGCATCATGCTTCTCTGAGTTCCCAGTGGGGTGGAACCACTCCACCCTCCCCTAATCAGGGCCATCGTTTAATGGCATCATCAGGCCCCTCGTGTCTAGGAGATCAGAACCTATTCTGCTTGAGTGACACCTGCCTCCTGTTCTTCCTCAGAGGGTATTCGAAAGCTCTAACTTGCAAGCCCTTCTCTACACTGGCAGATCCCACATCAGTTTGTCTCCAGTACCAGTCTTCTCTTTCCTTCTCTTGCACTTGGCACTAGAAGAATCTCTGCTGAGAGGGTCAGTATCTGACTTAAGTACTCTTCCCAGGACTCCGAAACGAGTCTTGGTCATACCAAATCTTCCTTTGCTGCTGTCATTTGTCGCCACAAGGACTGTAATCAGTGGGAACTCCCCACCATCACATCCATCATCTGGATAAAGAATTAGCTTCGGCAGAGAGGAGGCAGCAGATTTTATTTTATTTTATCTGATCCCCATATCCCATGATAGGTCCTCACTATAGAATCACCAGTAGACTCGCATGTCTGTCTTGCAGGAGGCTTTCTTATACTCCCTTTTTATCACCACTGGTTTGCTAAGGATTGTACTTTGCCTGTCTCAGTTAAGAGACCGTGAAGGTTGCAGGACATACTGCGTTGGAAATTCCCTGGTTTGCTCTCTTGTGTATATGTGATATGATGATGTCCTCTTTAGTTACATGATTGCTTCCCATTTCTCAGATATGGGACAACCAGCTTTTTCTATTATACTTGTGTTGATTTCATGGTCAGCATGGCCCAGTGTATTTTTATTGTCATAGTCCTTTAGGTTCACTTCTCACTGAGTTCTGTATCTTAATCATTTAAGCAGAAGCCACAAACTTGACAATTGACAACCCTGCAGCAGTACAGCAACTCTGGTGAAATTCAGGGGCTGAGGCAGTTCACAGCTACGTTAGCCTTAGGCAGCTAGTGTGCACTGGCCAATGTTGTTAGCATTCTGAGTTGTATACTCAGGGCTAGAGTCTACCTTTTACAGGCAGACACACACTAGAGGGAGAGTGACGCCAGCCTCAGTGAAAATGCAGCAGATGCTCCCATAGGCTCAGTTCCTCCACCGGTCACTGCCCCATCTCATCCCACTGCCTCATCAAGTAGCTAGAGCCCAGAGGAACACTAATTGGAAGCAGAGCCTGAGTGCTACAAGCACATCATAGCCAGGCATTGGTAGGGGCACAAGAAGGAAGAGAAGGTGTCATGAGCCCTTTGTCTTCTCAAGCTTGCACAACTGCTCAGATGCCAGCTACAGTCATTGGCACTTAACCTGTAGTGCAATGAGCACATGTGGTTTCTAGGTATATGCCTCTCCTAGACTCTGTCTGCCCTTCACAGTTCAATGTGCAGGAGTGCAGAATGCTACACACAGTATCTTAAGGGTGAAGAACAATTGTAATTTTTATTGTGTTTGAGAACTAGGACGTGGCTATGTAATTAAGAACTGTCCGCACTGCTGTAAATGAGAAGCAGCTCCACTGAAAGGACTGGTGTTACCCCAGCATAAGAAGAGAATCGGGCCCACCATAAACATATATACCAGGAGTAGGCAACCTACGGGTGCCAAAGGCAGCACGCAAGCTGATTTTCAGTGGCACTCACACTGCCAGGTCCTGGCCACCAGTCCAGGGGGCTCTGCATTTTAATTTAATTTTAAATGAAGCTTCTTAAACATTTTAAAAACCTTATTTACTTTACATACAACAATAGTTTAGTTATATATTATAGACTTATAGAAAGAGACCTTACATGTCTCTTTCTATAAGTCTATAATATATAACTAAACTATTGTTTAGTTGTATTATTGGCACGTGAAACCTTACATTTGAGTGAATAAATGAAGACTTGGCACAGCACTGCTGAAAGGTTGCCGACTCCGGGTATATACACACAAGACGACAGACCCAGGCCTGCATGTAAAAGCTTAACTTGGCATTTCCAGACTGTGATCCATTTGTGTGTCTTGGCTGTGTAGACTGTAAGATTTACCAGGCAGAGACTGGTTCTCTCCGTGTGCATGTTCAGCACTGGCATGGTGATACTGCAACTGGGGCTGCTTGATGCTGCTGTATTATAAATAAATCAACAGGAGCATGCCAGTAACAAAGAGTGAGGCCAATTCAGATATATTTTGAGCACATTCTCAACTGCTACTGAAGTGGGAGGAGCCACACACCAATAGAGATTAAAAATACAGGCAGGAAACAGCAATATTTGATTCCGCTTGGCATAAACAGAGCTAATCTAGCTGGCTAAAAGTAATCCCAAACTCAGGTACTCACTGAGAGGGAGGAATCTGAGGTGTGAGAACAGTATAGAAAGTCTGAAGGGCCAGGGTGTAGTGCAGCAGGTGCAGTTTAGACAGGAGCTTGCCCTGTGATATGGCAAGGAAAGAAGCTAATGCACCACTGGGCAGTGTATGCCATGACCTCATTCAAGGAACAAAGAGGGGAGCATCTGTCCTCTACAACAGCTTCGGTATGAGCCCTTCGGGAATGCTGCATTCAGGCCCCAAGTAAGCAAAGCATTTAAGCAAGTCGTTTGCTGAATTAAGGCCTCAATTCTTGGCACATCCTTACCCCAGGAATAGTGTCAGATTGGACCTTTCGGGATCAGGAAATAGACCCTGTGTCATGATGCTGACAGTGAATGGAGCCTTTTGTTCTCTGGCAGATGACAGCACCCAGGACTGTCAGGATGTCCATGCTCCAGCAGTTGGCATGGTGATGGGGCTCAGTTCAGTAGCATGGATAGGTCAGATCAGTTGTGTAGCACTGTGGCTCAGGCTTGGCTGAAGACAACACTCTATCCCAGCAAACTGCGGCCACCTGCCCTGGGGAGGGGAGTGTCAAGCCCCAAGTTGCATCCACCAGGGGCCCCAATAGCCAGAACAAAGAGTCACTTCCGGGTCAGAGGAAAGACACTTTCCCCCACGACGTCATGCTCCTTATCACAAAACTTCACCTGGGAGTTTGTGTTTGATGCGCTGCACACCGGCATGAAGAAGGAAGCAATAAAACCAGTTATGTTGCACTTACACCTCCCCATCTCTGCTGGGGCTTTGAAGAAACATGCAAATCAAGGTGGTGGTATTAATAATTATTTATTAATATTTAATAAAGCTTCAAGCTTTATTAACTAGCAGCCAGCAGCTTCCACTACGCCTATGTTCAGACTGCACAGCATCACATCCCAGCTGGGGAGCCACACAGAGTCCCTCTCAGGCTGGCTGCATAGCAGGGGAGCAGACACCACCTCATACCCAAAGTCAGATGGCAGGCTCTAAGCTAATGCTTCCAGCTTCGCTTGATCTGTTTGCGAGAGAGTTTGCCAGGCCCTCCTGGCATTAGCACTGCTCAGATTAGAGTCAGGAGATGCCTGTTTGTTCGCACCGCCTTCAGCCAAGGTGGCCTGCAGCAGGCCTCAGACGCCACCACTGCTGTAGAGTATAACTGCAGCAGTTTCTTCTTCACCTCAGTCTCCGGTTTCTCCCACGCAGTGGCTCAGACAGGCTTCAAGTCAGGAAAGGACAAGAGTAATTTGCATCCGCACCAGGGCTTCTCTCCTGGTTTTGATGCACCCAATGGTTAGGATGCAGGACAAGAGTGACAATATGCTTTTTATATCTATATATAGGCCCTAGGACCTGCTGCAACACCACCCAATCACAGCAGAAAGATACCAGGCAGCGAAAAGGCAGAATGGATTAATTCTGGCAAAGAAGAATCCAACAGCTTTTAAGTTCTATCAGGAAAAAGAGAAGCGCTATAGAAAACAATCTATTAAGATATGAAGAGGGGTGTGTGTGAAATTAACCATGACTCTAAAATGGCTGTGATATTGACCTGCATTTTTAAAAAAGTCTGTGCTCAACAAAATCAGGGAAGAAAAAATTATAAAAATAAAGCAACTAAGGGGAAATCTGCACATACCAGTCAGCTGGTCCCTTTGACATGCACCCTAGGGCCTGATGAGAATTAACTATTGAAGATACTGGGCGATCCACAATTTATTTTCCCCAACTCAGGTCATGAAAATTTGGGGAAGTATCAGAGGATTAGAGAGAAGTGAATTCCTCAGCCACAGAAAGGAGTGAGCATGACCATTACTAGCACACATTTAGAGTAAAATTTTCAAGAGCACCTTGGTCCCATTTTCAGTCATTGTTGAAAACAAGATTGAGGCGATTTGAAAGTTTTACCCTAACTTCTATCTCTAGGAAAATAACAGAACAAATATTGAGGAGAGTAACTCATGTCTAGACTCTCACAGCTGTACTCACCCATGCAGAGACCTCCCTTACACTCTTGCCTGGACCACGGTCCTGGCTGTGGTAGGGAAAGCAAGAACTAGGCACCCAATGTTCCCTGTTGCAGGAAAGTGGGTGGGAGTAAGCCACTCCCCAACAAGGGGCTCAGTAACTTATTCCTTCAGCACAAGGAAAGACGGGGGAGGAACTCACTCCTAACTCATATCAGCAATGTGCCAGCAATGCCCCTCTGCCATGTACATTGGTCAAACCAGACAGTCGCTACGCAAAAGAATAAATGGACACAAATCAGATGTCAAGAATTATAACGTTCAAAAACCAGTCAGAGAACACTTCAATCTCCCTGGCCACTCGATTACAGACCTAAAAGTCACAATTCTCCAACAAAAAAAAATCTTCAAAAACAAACAGACTCCAAGAAGAAACTGCAGAATTGGAATTGATTTGCAAACTGGACACCATTAAATTAAGCTTGAATAAAGACTGGGAGTGGATGGGTCATTACACAAAGTAAAAACTATTTCCCCATGCTAATTTTTCCCCTACTGTTACTCACACCTTGTCAACTATTGGAAATGGGCCATCCTGATTATCACTACAAAAGTTTTCTCCTGCTGATAATAGCACACCTTAATTGATTAGTCTCGTTAGGATTGGTATGGCAACACCAATTTTTTCCATGTTCTCTGTGTGTGTATATATCTATATCTATATCTATCTTTTCCTACTGTATTTTCCACTGCATGCATCCGATGAAGTGAGTTTTAGCCCACGAAAGCTTATGCCCAAATAAATTTGTTAGTCTAAGGTGCCACAAGCACTCCTCATTCTTTTTGCTGATACAGACTAACAGCTGCTACTCTGAATCCTGACTCACAGTTCATTCCCTGCTCCTTGATGTGGGTGTGTTGCCTCTTACTTTGAGCTGGCCCTTAACATCTAGTAGGTAGAGCCACAAACAACAAGAAGCAATGCGAGATGTAAAAAACACACTAAAAAAAATGAGTTCTGAACATTAATTTGTGGCTGAAGGAAGTCAGTGGATTGAATGCATCTGCCGGTTAATGAAGCCCTTCAGAACCAAAAGTCACAAAATTTTGATTTGTTTTAGCTGGACATGCCCATGCTTTCGTTAGCACAACCCCTTGCACATGGAATGCCACTCGAGCAAGTACACCTTGTCATTTAATTCCTTCCCAAGACTCACTTCCACTGCAACGTCTACAAGAAACTAACCAGTTATTAATGGCTAGATATAGGGATAGTTTACATAATAAAAGTGAAAAATATATGGCAGTAAGAAGAGGTATTCCAGACACTCTATTTTTCTCTTGCCTACTATATCACTTCTCCTCCTCACAATTCAGCTGTTTTTAACCCAATCTTTTGGGGCAGGGTTCACATCTTCCTATGTGCCCATACAGCAACTAGCACATTTCTGGCAGTGCTAGAATAATAATTAGTTTGGATACAAGCAGGAGCGTGTGCACTGAAAACGGTCTGAAGGACCATAAGCAAAGGGGAATGAAAACACCCCATTATAGCAAGGGCTAAACAACTCAGCTGAAAAAAATGAATATGAATTTAGAACTAAACAAGCATTTTACGCAAGAAGTGCTAAAGCAGAGAACTCCTCACATACCAATTAAAACGCAAGTGCTGAGAAACACCAAGTGCCTTGAGAAATACTCAAAATAATATTAGCAAAGAATCCTGTGGCACCTTATAGACTAACAGACGTTTTGGAGCATGAGCTTTCATGGGTGAATACCCACTTCATCAGATGCATGTAGTGGAAATTTCCAGGAGCAGGTATATATATGCAGGCAAGCTAGAGATAATGAGGTAGGTTCAATCAGGGAGGATGAGGCCCTGTTCTAGCAGTTGAGGTGTGAAAACCAAGGGAGGAGAAACTGGTTTTGTAATTGGCAAGCAATTCACAGTCTTTGTTTAATCCTGAGCTGATGGTGTCAAATTTGCAGATGAACTGAAGCTCAGCAGTTTCTCTGTGAAGTCTGGTCCTGAAGCTTTTTTGCTGCAGGATGGCCACCTTAAGGTCTGCTATAGTGTGGCCAGGGAGGTTGAAGTGTTCTCCTACAGGTTTTTGTATATTGCCATTCCTAATATCTGATTTGTGTCTGTTTATCCTTTTCCGTAGCGACTGTCCAGTTTGGCCGATGTACATAGCAGAGGGACATTGCTGGCATATGATGGCGTATATTACATTGGTGGACGTGCAGGTGAATGAACCGGTGATGGTGTGGCTGATCTGGTTAGGTCCTGTGATGGTGTCGCTGGTGTAGATATGTGGGCAGAGTTGGCATCGAGGTTTGTTGCATGGATTGGTTCCTGAGCTAGAGTTCCTAGGGTGCGGTGTGCAGTTACTGGTGAGAATATGTTTCAGGTTGGCAGGTTGCCTGTGGGCGAGGACTCCTCCTGAGGGTCGAAATGACAGTCTGGACCTATACATTGAATGCTTCTGCCGACATGCACAGGCAGAAATTGTGGAAGAACAACATCGCTTGCCTCATAACCTAAGTAGTGCAGAATGCAATGCCATCCACAGCCTCAGAAACCACCCAGACATTATCATCAAAGAGGCTGATAAAGGAGGTGCTGTTGTCACCATGAATAGGTCTGACTACCAAAAGGAGGCCGCCAGACAACTCTCCAACACCAAATTCTGCAGGCCACTTCCCGCAGATCCCACGAGGAATACACTAAGGAACTGCAACATCTACTCAGGACACTCCCTACACTAACACCGGAACAAATCAACATACCCTTAGAGCCCCGACCAGGGTTATTCTATCTACTACCCAAGATCCACAAACCTGGAAATCCTGGATGCCCCATCATCTCGGGCATTGGCACTCTCACTGAAGGACTGTCTGGATATGTGGACTCTCTACTCAGACCCTATGCCACCAGCACTCCCAGCTATCTCCATGACACCACTGATTTTCTGAGGAAACTACAATGCATTGGTGACCTTCCAGAAAACACCATCCTAGCCACCATGGACGTAGAGGCTCTCTACACGAACATCCCACACACAGATGGAATACAAGCTGTCAGGATCAGTATCCCTGATGATGCCACAGTACAACTGGCTGCTGAGCTCTGTGCCTTTATCCTCTCACACAACTATTTCAAATTTGATGACAATATATATCTCCAGATCAGTGGCACCGCTATGGGCACCCACATGGCCCCACAATATGCCAATATTTTTATGGCTGACCTGGAACAACGCTTCCTTGGCTCTCGTCCACTCACGCCCCTTCTCTACCTGTGCTACATTGATGACATCTTCATCATCTGGACCTAAGGGAAGGAGACTCTGAAAAAATTCCACCAGGATTTCAACAGCTTCCACCCCACCATCAGTCTCAGCCTGGACCAATCTACACGGGAGGTCCACTTCCTGGACACCATGGTGCAAATAAGTGATGGTCACGTCAACACCACCCTATACCAAAAACCCACCGACCGCTATGCCTACCTTCATGCCTCCAGCTTCCATCCCGGGCACATCACACGATCCATTGTCTACAGCCAAGCACTGAGGTACAATCGCATCTGCTCTAACCCCTCAGACAGAGACCAACACCTACAAAATCTCCACCAAGCATTCTCAAAACTACAATACCCGCACGAGGAAATAAGGAAACAGATCAACAGAGCCAGACGTGTACCCAGAAGCCTCCTACTGCAAGACAAACCCAAGAAAGAAACCAACAGGACTCCACTGGCCATCACATACAGTCCCCAGCTAAAACCCATCCAACGCATCATCAGGGATCTACAACCCATCCTGGACAATGATCCCACACTTTCACAGGCCTTGGGTGGCAGGCCAGTCCTCGCCCACAGGCAACCTGCCAACCTGAAACATTCTCACCAGTAACTGCACACCGCACCATAGGAACTCTAGCTCAGGAACCAATCCATGCAACAAACCTCGATGCCAACTCTGCCCACATATCTACACCAGCGACACCATCACAGGACCTAACCAGATCAGCCACACCATCACCGGTTCATTCACCTGCATGTCCACCAATGTAATATATGCCATCATATGCCAGCAATGCCCCTCTGCTATGTACATCGGCCAAACTGGACAGTCACTACGGAAAAGGATAAACGGACACAAATCAGATATTAGGAATGGCAATATACAAAAACCTGTAGGAGAACACTTCAACTTCCCTGGCCACACTATAGCAGACCTTAAGGTGGCCATCCTGCAGAAAAAAGCTTCAGGACCAGACTTCATAGAGAAACTGCTGAGCTTCAGTTCATCTGCAAATTTGACACCATCAGCTCAGGATTAAATAAAGACTGAATTGCTTGCCAATTACAAAACCAGTTTCGCCTCCCTTGGTTTTCACACCTCAACTGCTAGAACAGGGCCTCATCCTCCCTGATTGAACCTACCTCATTATCTCTAGTTTGCCTGCATATATATACCTGCTCCTGGAAATTTCCACTACATGCATCTGACGAAGTGGATATTCACCTCCGAAAGCTCATGCTCCAAAACGTCTGTTAGTCTATAAGGAGCCACAGGATTCTTTGCTGCTTTTACAGATCCAGACTAACACAGCTACTCCTCTGATACTTCAAAATAATATTGTTACTAATCCATATATCTGCTTACTTTTAACTCACTTGTACACTTCCTACACTTCTGAAAGCAGAGAGGAAGTTAAATGCTTATCTGAGATTTCACTGCCCAGACATGCCCCATGAGTTATTGGAAGATGATATATCCGTTGAGGAGATAGAATAAGCTATTTCAAAAGTACCTGATGGCAAAACCCCCAACTCTGATGAACAGATTATTTTATTTTATACAGTTCTTTAACAAAAATGCTGGTTCCCAATTAACTAATACCTGAAACTGTTCCAATATGCCCTGGCAGTTTACCTCCATGTGTTCAACCATAACCTGCGTTTGTGCCTTAGGTTGGCCTATTTATCTTCGATAAGGGCATAAAATCATCCCAAGTTTTAGCAAGCAGGAAGAATTTCGTCCTGATCTGGTCTTTACCAATCACATGGTACTTACACAGGCAAGAGATGATCTCATAATATTAATATTCCTTAAGGTAGCAGAATGAATTGCATATTTCTACAGCAATTCCATCCCTAGATTCCAGAAAGGCCATTGATTGCATTGAGTGGTCAGTCCTCATTTCTAGCCTTGAGTGATAGGATTGGGGCCAAAATTCCTTACTTTGATATGGTAATCGTACCAGGCCTCAACAGCCAAGCTCTTTAATAATGGTTATGAGTCCAAAAACTTGGCCTTCAATAAATTAAATATGCTGCCACTTGTCATTTTCTTTTATTATGGCTCCTCTAGCTCAAAAGGATTCATTCCAGTAACTATTTCCGGGGGGGGGAAAAAATCAGGGATAACGATCACCTCCCATGTTCTGTGTTCCACCTCCTAAGAGATCCCCCGTGGCCCATTCTCATGGGCTCCGACTCAGTTAGACATTGGAACATTGGAATTCGGTATTGGAGTTCGTGTAGCCACAGACTCTTTAGACCTTTTCAAGTTAAATTATCCTCCTTTAGCCCCGCACTTTAGAAAACAATCTTGCATAACTAGAATATACTTAACCTCTATTTTCCTGAATAAACACTATTAGTATGAACTTCCCTCTTCATCCCCCTGCAATTAATTACTTTCCCCAATTCTTCCAAACCCAATCTCAGTTAAACTTCTTTAACAACTGCAGGGTGATATTAAAATGTATTTTGACAGGTCGCAGATAAAAATTAGACTGTGTAAGAAAAGAGATGTATTCAAATGAGGTCTCTAGGATTTGTGGTTCCATAGGGATCCAGTGATGTTTGGAAGGGCATGGGCAGTATCAGCACTATTCTCATAATGAATCCAATAGTGCTGCTAGACAGTTAAGTTGTGAAACTCCAAACCACTGACGGATTTTTTTTTTGATACAGAATTATAAAGATCTTTTTTATCTTTACATTTTATCTTTTACATCTTTACACAATTTACATTGTTTACTCAACATACAAAGGTTATACTGACTAGAGTTGCCAGAATTCTTAAATACTTTCCATTGCCTTCTCCCCTCTGTAATAATTGATCATTTCCCCTAGAAGATTATCCTACTCTCCATCCAAAAAATGACCGGCATGGTCTTACTAGATGTACCCAATTTCTTGATATGACTGGTCAGATATATTCGTTTGACCAGTATGCAACAGTATAATTACATCAATATATCATTATTTCAATAATCCCATACTTGGACTTTTACAGGGCAATACCACTTTGAATACAAGAGGCTTACCAGGCTTGGAAAACATAACATTTTAGATAACCAGAATTTAAATGCATCTAAAATCCACACAATACATTTAAGAGACCGGGATCTGCCCTCTTAAGAAGCATACAGGTAGATTTGGATATTAGATTCCTGATGACAGAGTGACTATATTTTGTGGAAGAGGCCAGACTCTTAACTCATCTCTTATATTACCATAGCTGGGAGTGAATTCTCCCAGCCTGGGTAGATAGACTTGCACTAGTGGGGCTCAAGCTAGTGTGCTAAAAATAACAGTGTGGACATTCTGGCTCAGACTGGAGCTTGGGCTCTGAAGCCTAGGAGATCAAGTGGGCTCAAGAGTCTGAGCTGGAACGTCCACACTGCTACATTCAGTGCACTACCTGAAACCGTGCTAGTGCAAATTTACCTGCCTATGCTGGGAATCTCGCTTCACGCTGCAGTGTAGACACACTCACTATGTACTAAACATGTGCATACCCAGTAGCAGCCTGCCTCACCCCATACAGATTGGCCTCAATTTATTTTGATAAATGTCACTTCAGTTCTGCTATAGGCGCTTTCAAACATGTGTGATGGGATTACACATTAATCCTGATATTTTGTGAAATGGTCACAATGCAAGTTACTAGGAGATGAGAGAGAACCTGCCAGAGAAACTAGTTCCTCCTTTGGTTTCCTTTTGATAGAGGAGACTTTCTAATGCTGCCCAGTGAGGAAATCCTCATGTTCCTTCTATGAGCATCTGCTTCAGCAAAGCATGGACATCCTTGCAATGAGGAAACTTGCTGCCCTAAAGAATTAATATCCATATTATCTCATTACCTGGGCACCTGGGAATATTTTTACTGAGTGCAGTATAATGTATCAAAACCAGAAACTAGAAGTATTTGATACCTGTTAAGAACACATGGTGCTTTGCTACAGGTACTGCTTGCATGAATAGTTCTTGTACACCACTCTATTTCTGTTTTTCCATTTATTTTTGTATTTATTTTAATATTGGGCTCTGCCTGTGACCTCCAAAAACTAAACCCATACATGAAAACAAAGAGTAGTAATACATGACAATATGTAAGATGGGTCCAGTGGGAATGTGCAGGGGTTGGCATTAGGAGTCAGTCTTATATAACTTATTTATTAATTATCTAGAAGAGGGAGTGAACAGCATGTTAATGAAATTCACAGATGGTACTAAATTGGGAGGAGCTGCAAATCCCATGAGGACAGAGAAATATAGAGGGCCCTGGAAAGATTAGAAACATGAGAAGGGAATATGGAGAGATCCAGTTTAGGAAAAAATATAGCTAATATGTTAAGTGGAAAAATAATTTGAAACCAAAAATACTGAGTGGAAGAGGGAAACCTGGGAAGCAGGAATGTCCAAAGACGACTTCGGAGCGATAGCAGACAGCCACTAGACAGATAGGAGTCTGCAATGTGATGTGGAATCAAAACCAGGCCAACAGTAGTTTGGGGAGAGATGTGCAGAAGGTACCTGTCCCTCACTATACAACACTGGTGTAAACTCATTTGGTATATTCCAGTAGGCTCTTGATCCCGTTACCAGAAAGGCTGACAAATTGGAGAGAGTTCAGAGAAGAGCAAGCAATTGATGAAGGGGTTAGACAGACTGATTTATGAGGAATGATTAAAAAAAGATATTATAGCTTGGATAAGCAATGACTAAAGGTTGGAGAGTAGAGGTTGGTGGGGAGAGGACAGTATCACTATTTAGAGGGTGTAAATCCCAAGGCTGGTGAGAGAGAGAGAGAGAGAGATTATTCAGGGCTGGTACAAAGGAGAGTAACTGGATAACGTTTAAAAAGGGGGTATTGAGGCTAAATATCAAGGAGCACTTTCAAGCATTAGCATCATCTTCTTGATATGTGGGGAGGCTTATAACACAAAAGCAGCCAGGGAAACACTAGAAAATATACAATAAGGAACAATCCTGTACTGGCCCCTTGGAGACAACCTGCCCTTTTCCTTCAGTATCTCTTAGGAGTCTCTCATGGGATTCTGTGATCTCTGTCCTGGCACGAGAAGCTCAGATTCCCCATACAATACTGCCATTAAAAGCTACCGTTTCCCATACCATCCCAGTTTCCCTAACGATCGCATCCCCCTGGGATACCGGTGCTGATGCTTATTACGCCCCTGTTACAGAGTCTATAGCTCCTACTAGATGGGTTTAGTCCAGTTCCAGTTGAGTAGGCAGACCACAACAATGACAAATTGTGGCACAGAAGTTGCCGAACAGTTTCTCACTGGATAGTGACAGAGTGAAATATAAATAGCAATTCAGGGAAAGAAAAAAGAATTGTCAAGCACTATTCAGCTACTAAATAAGACAGATGAAAACATTGGCTCACATCATCACAAAAATGACCCAGATATTGACATTACACACGCAACTTTGACCTGCAGCACATGAAAATATTGGTCAATCCCAGCCTATCAGCCTGACGTGATCGGTAAATGGTGTCTCTACATTTCAATAGTCTGGTTTTGTCCGTGGCTAAGGTTCATTCCCAGACAGACAAAGGGTGAAGGCCCGTCTATGGGAAATCAAAGAATAGTCTTTCTAATCTAGCTCCAGATGATGAATGCAAGCAATGTTTACCTCCCCACAGGCCTCTTACACCCTGATTCACAGAGACGACATCCCAGAAAGCCAGAGGTATCCAACTGGCTCTCCATCCAATTCTTTCTTGCTAGAAGCATCAGGACCTATCTATCAGTGAAATCCCAATGTGGAATACAAGGAACAAGAGACCTTATTTTAGCCATTCCTATTTCAGGTAAGGAGCCAATTAATTATGTCTCAGGCCTGCTGGAAATTAGTGCTTAGGATAACAGCAGTGAGGTCACCAGGAGTCATGCCAGCACAATAGAAGGATTGGGACTTGATTTTATCAACATGGTATGTTTGATTAGCACAAGCCTTTGGTGGGGGAAGATTTGTATTGCAAAGAAAAAAAAGAGAAGCTGTTTGGTTTGGGAAACTCTCCATTCCTCCCTCTCCCCTGCTACTCTCTCCCTCCCCCGCAGTTTATACCTCAGTAATTTACAGCATCGGCACTATATCCTTAAGAGTTCTCTAAGGTTCTTGTGAACCCATGGAACGGGCAGTCTACCAGTGCTGAAGAAATAGCCACGTAATGATGTGTTGGTCCCCTGAGTGCAGGAAAGAGGCACAGACTGAAAGAGCAGATTTGAGTCAAGGGGGCGGTTGACAAAATGAGGGGGACAATAAGAAAACATGCAGTTTAGTGTGGCACGAAGGCCAAGCCCTTCACAGAGAAGCCGAGCTGCATCAGCTAGAAGTACCTGCCACAGGGATGCAGGGGACCAAGGCCAAGCTTCAACGCTGCAAGCCCAGAAGCTTCATATCAGCACACACAGGGAAGCCAAAGGGCTCCATACTTTGCCGTTTTGTTCCTGCGCTTTGTGCAGGAACCAGGAGCGGGAGGTGGGGGAGAAGGGAAAGCAGAGGTGGCTTTAAGCTATCTTGGTGATCCCTACATTCTCAGGTTGTCAGGGTCCTACACTGCCTCTGACATTAGTTGCAACAGTCATAAGTATTCTTCAGCTTCTGTTCTGGCCTCAAAGCACCCCTATGGGCTGTCTGCCAACCCAGAATAGCCGGAGAACAGCATTCTCCAACCACACTCCTTCCCTCCCCACCCTGACATGCCCTATGCTAAAGGCTGTGCTAGGGCATTGACACAGAGAGCTGTTCTGGCAGTTCAGTGGCATCCAGGGAATCCCCATCTAAATTGGGTGCAATGGAAAATCAGCCCCAAAAGGTTTTCCTAGAGAGCCATAAGTGCCTGTTTGGAGAGTTTGACACAGAGGACACAAAAGGCGCATACACATGCCTTATTTAGAAACTCATCCATACTTGAGTTCATAAAACAATCTTATCCAGGGCTACACTAGGCAATCTGATGCACCCTCAGACAATGAGATCTAGCCCTCCTATGCGCCTCCAAGGGAAGAGAGTCTGGCTTCAATTTGTAGTGGGTTGGGATCAGGGATTTCTCAGTTCAGGGACCAGCTCTCTGTGGAGTTTCCTCTTTAACCATGTCCACACAGACCCTTGGGAGCTGCAAGGCATGGCTATCCAGGTCATTTTGACCATTTTGAACTCTTTCAGTACAGCAGCTCCTCATTTTAGGGTTATTTTTCTATTCTGCCTATTGTAAAATATATCCATTATCCTGGGTACCTTGTGGCAGGTGCTAGGGAAGTTAACAAAACAAATACACACACAAAACAGGACAGTACAGTACACACACTAACAGCAGCACACAATGCAACTGCACACACAAAACACCACATCCACAAAGACACACCACACACATACACCTAACAGATGCTTGCAAAGAAGCACAGAAAATATGACTGCCTAGAGGTTTCAGTTCTGAGGGATGGAGTTTTACTCAGTGTGATGTGACCATTTCTGTGCTGGAAGCTGCCGTGTTTTCTCCTGAGGGAGAGAGCGAGCAAATGCTGCTTGGGAAGGGAGGGATGAGAGGGGTGCTCTAAGAGCCCAGAGAGGAAAGATTACCTGTATCCTGTCTTCAGGCAGTTCTGTTTTCATGGCCAGCATCTCTCTGGCATAGACATCAGGATAGTGGGCCTCATTGAAGGCCTTTTCCAGCTCCTCCAGTTGGTAGGATGTGAAGATTGTCCTGAGGGGAATAAAACCCATTGATCAGAATATAGAGAAAGCTGAACAGTCACAAAGATGGAGAAACAGGCAAAGGAAAATCTCAGAAACTGGATAATGTATGTAGATTGAGTTTTACTGTTTTTCTATGGACAGAAGGTCAGGCCCTTGGCTGAGAGAAAGCCCAGAAAGTGCCAGGACATTGTGTTCTTATAAAGTCACAAGTCACCTTCCTTTTCAGCCACTTCCTCCTCTAGGCCACCTCTCCTCCAGTTTCTCTCCCACAACAGGATCGCTGAGATGACCGTAATCTCTAGATTAGATCTCAGACATTATTTCCTTCCAAAAGATATTGAAGTGTCTCTTTTCCCCTCAAAGAGGGCCCCACTTCCTGATTTATGGGCACTACGGTCCCCTTTATGTTTGCCACACAGACACTTCAGAAGATTGGACTGAGGCACGGACAAGGAGTGACATTGTTCTCAGCATCTCATCTCTCCCAAGTCTCTCCCTGCTTACAGGCAAACCAGTCCCTTCAGATCCCTAACCCTCAGCAAGTCCCCAAAGTTTTGTCACAGCCCTCACTACTTTCACCAGCCAGTTCCTCCCCGCATGCACGCAATCTCCAACCACGAACCCAGGGCCAGTTCCCTTGCTCGACTTCTACACAGGAACCCAGAAAAACCTATCTCCCACTAGTGGATCCCTGCCTTCCTCTGATTTGCATTACCCCATTGCTCATCATTGGAAATCCTTCCTGACTGCCCTGAATGGTCAGTTGTCCCAACCTGCATCCATACGCCCAGTTCTCAGCTTGGGATGGGTGGATTGAAAAAAATCAGCAACCGGAAGCTGTGACAGGTGAGAGCACAACTCCAGGGGAATGCAAAGAGATTCCAGCAATGGGGAAGTAAGGTACCAAGAGCTTCTTCACCTCCCTGCAGCCAGAAATCCTCCCTGAACCTCCGGCTGTCCAAACCCTTTGAAACGCCAGTTTTCTAAGTGTGGTTAGCCTACACAGCAGTTAGCATTCTCATGTGTGTTTGGTTTTTTTAAACTGACTTGCATTTAAAGTAAACAATCTAACCATAGGACAGGAGATACAGTGCCTGAAAGAATTAAAAAAAAATTTCACTGAAATAAATTAAGAGAATTTCAAAAGATCTTATGCCTTCCCAATAGCACAAACAGAAACACAGTCTCAAAATTACCTTCCAACATTCAAAACCTAAGGATTCTACCAGATCAATAACATTATTAACAAGAGGGGCTTGTGAATGCAGGGGACCGAGTCTGCAATCAGATCTTTATTTAAATTCACTCCTAAATCTGCTCTGTGTTTAGAAGGATTCTGTTCCTGCTCTTGTAGGATCATGGACACAAGGATGAAAAAAGACCTATTAACTCACCCAGTTTCTCTCTTCTGGACCCAGTACAGGATGATTTGTTATTGTACATTCTCTAGTTTTTAAATGTCTCAAGTGTTTGGGGCTTCTACCATCATCAGGAGATGATGCCACAGCCCAGTGCAGCTCACTGGCTGAATATATATCCTGAAATTCATCCTATATTTTCCCTTTTTAAAACATCTGATTAGTCCAAGTCCTTTTTACCACAATACATAATCCCTCCTTCAGTTGTCACTTAGCCCAGATACAGCAGACAGATTTGGCAGTTTTAAGCTTTTCTTATTTAAAAAAATCACTAAACATGAAAAGTTTGTTACTATGCAAAATTGAAAACTATAAACAAAGGCAAATCCTGTTTCCAGTATCCTGATCCATCTCTAGTCCTGATCCAATTGTGATCCTTACTCCAATCCTAATTGAGATCTCACCCATCATCAAGCCCAATCTAGTTCACAAAGGAAATGAGTCCATATTTATTCTGGGGGTAATCATAGAATTGCTTGACTTGAAACTACGTCACATAGGTCACTAGTCAACCCCCCTGGATTGGGGTAGAACCTCTAGCAGGGAATCTAGCCCATCCTGGGATATTTAGTCTCTTCTTGCACAGCATCCTGGCTAGGCTTTCACTAGGGTATCTTTTAATCCACCGATCCTGAATTGTGGCACGATTGATTTAATTATCCCTAAACCATCCCTGATAGATGGCTGTCCCACCTCCTTTTGTCCTGACTATCCCTGGCCATGGCAATCCCAGAATCAAGCTAGGTACTTCTACCCATCATTGTAGTGTCTAATGTTTATGTGGCTCAGTGATTTTTAGCTGCATTTTACAGATGGGTAATAGAGGCATAGGAAGGCAAAATATCCCATAGTCTGTGACAGAGCTGGGAACCAAAGCTAGATCTCTAAGCTGTGACGCAAGTGCCTTAACCAACAAGCCATCTTCCCTTAGCTACCTTAGCACTTGTTCTACCTCTTGTTGAATATCTTCAATACTTTATTAATAATGAATAAGTGATTGATAGAAACTGATATTTGCCTAATAAATGATGCTAAAATTGCTCTACTGCATTGCAGAGTCCAGTTTTAATAACCTGACTACTCCCATTTCTAGTGGCCCTGGGATAAATGGCTTGTCACTTTAGGAAATATTTTAAAACTATTGGTGCCTCTGGGACCCACATACCTAAAAATTGTAGACACTTTTTGAGTAAAGTAGTAGCCTGGTTTTAAGGTTCCAAGATCCAGAGCCATAGAGAATAAATCCCCGAGGGTAACTTTTAAAAATAAACAAACAAACAAGCTTTTTATTATGAAAAAGTTACAATAAAATTTTAACATACTAAATTGTATATTACTGAGTCAGGATCAGATTACTATTCAAAGAAGCTTGTTGGCTGGGCAACCCTCCTCCTCCTCCCAATCCACTAATAAAGATGACCAAATTTCTTAATACTGATCCTCTCTTTTTGGCACTTCTCTTGTTTATGGACTTGGCGGGAAAGCTTTTCTATTAGGACAGTCATATTTTACTATATCATAATTGTATAGGTGACCCTTCCACCTATTTCCAATAATGTGCAACAGAAAGACAAACTAATTTTTTTAATTGTTGGCAGTGAGACGTTCTGTTTAAATTGCAGATACTTAATGCTCTGGTGAAGAGAACAGGTTAGGGGATCTCTAGGAAGTGGCATTTTGTCATAAGAAAGGTATCTTTATTAATTTCCTCTCCAAACCATTTGATTCTTGGGCACAACCACCACATGTGCAAACATGTCCCCCAGTTTCCTGCAACTCTTTCAACAGAGTGCCTCTCTAGGAGCAAATATATGATGAATCTTAACTGGAGTCAAATGCCATCTGCGGGTAATTTTCTTGAGATTCATAATCAAACCCCAAATCCTGCTTCCTTTGATCAGGGAGCAAAAAGCAGAAGGTTCCCTTCCTATAGATTCCTCCCTCCTGTCGCCTTTATAGGGGGAGTTCAGATCTGAGCCCCTGTTCCTATGGGCTGAATTAGCTCTTATGTGAAGGGTGCATGGATCTATATAGAGGATGCGGAATGGAATGGAATAGAGGTGGAAGGCAGGGTTGGACCCAGTTTGCAGCCTTGGCTGGCTACTCGGGATTGCCGATCTCATGCATTCATGTTTATTTATATTTTTAATAAAACGTTCTTTTATTTGAAACCCATCAATGGCACAGCAAATCCATGCAACCAGACAGTCCTACTGCTATTGTCCTCATCCTTCAGCCCTAGCCCCCTCAATCGCCTGTTACACCGAATTAGTGCATTTTGTCTCAGCGCAAGCCCCGTGCAGCAGCTGGATCCAGTGAGCGCGAAGTGCTTCATGCACAGACCCAACTGCACCATCGGGACCCGAGGCTGGAAAATCTTTGGGGGGCAGGAGCTGAGCCATCCCGTGCCTCTGTGCAGTGCCCAGCACGACAGAAATAATAAATATGGCTCCGAGAGGCCTAAAGGTACCAGCCAAGGCTGGGGCAGGTTCTGCTGCTGGGGGTAGGCAGGCGAGCCCACAAGGTGCGAGGGGCTCCAGGGTAGCCCTGCGGGGTCTCGCCCGCTGGGAAGCCGGGCAGGCGGGGAAGGGGGCAGCGGGCTTCTTTCCTACCTGTGCCGTCTCTTCTTCCGCTTCTTGCTCTGGTTTAAGGAGGATTTGGACATTTTTCTGTCGCTGGAGGAAACATCCTCGGAGTCTGGGAAGAGAAACGCGGCACAGACTGAGGACGGGTTCGGGGATTCGCCTCTCCCAGCTGCGCAGAGGCCCCCAGGCTGCCGGCGCTGGCGCCCCCTCCCCGGGCCGGGCCGGGCCAGGGGCTCCCTGCTCGGCGCGGGGTGCCAGGGGCTAGCACGGCCCTTGCTTTGCCTCTCCCTGGGGTTTCGCTTAATTTTTCGTTGGTTCGCCGGGGATTTCGTTGCGATCCCTCAGCCGCAGCCCCCGGGCCGGCCGGGCGAGGCAGAGCCCTCCTGGAGCGCCTGTCCTGGGGCGCGGCGGGGGAGGGCCCGGGGCTCAGCCGCTTGTGCTCCGAAGGGCCGGTTCTTTGCGCGCCTGTGCCCCGATTTCAGCCAATTTCGTTGGGGTTTAATTCCGGGCGACTTTAAAACAAAAGCCCCAAGAGGGCGTGAAATCCCCGCGCTGCGCCCGCTCCCCCGGGATCCTGCCGCGGGGGAAAATCGGGCTGCGGGGGGGATAATCCGCCCGGCTCACCCGGGAGGCGCCGGCCGATTCCCGGCGTGGCTCGGGGCGCATCCGTATTCGCCACCCAGGATGGTTGTTAGTTCCCATGGGCCGGGGGCCGTTCCGGCAGCTCGGGGTTCCCCCACCACCACCCCGGAGCGGCTGGTGCAGGGCGCCGGGACCCGCATTTCGATACAATCGGTTCTGCCATGGGGCAGGGACCGTCTGGGGCTCGCCCGAGGGGCGGCCGGGTGGGATCGGCCTGCTCCGGCCCGGCCCCCCCGCGGTAGGTATTCCCGCTGAGTGTTCCAGCTGCGGGCTGGGCGTTAAAGGCGAGCGGGCTATCCCGCCGGGGAGAGGCGGAATTATTACGATATTTACTAACTTTCCCCCGGGCAGCTGCAGGTGAAGCGCGCCCCGCCGGGTCCGGGGCTCCGGAGACGGCGGCCGGGCGGATCCTGCCGTCTAGCAAACGGACGGCGAGGCACCCAATTCCCCGCAAACGAGTTAGGGGCTCCGGCGCCCCAGGGCTCAGTTCCCCTTCGGCTCTGGGAAGCCCCGGGGACGGCGCCCCCCATCCCCCGAGCTCCCCCCCATGTGGCACCCGCCGGCCTGGGGTTTCCCATCGCCAGTCCATCCACCTGACACCGGAACGAATTTTAATAAAGCCCCCGGGGGGGGGGGGAACAGCCCTGGCTTCCCTGCCGCCCAGGCTCCAACGCCTCCGATCAGGGGGCAGAGACCTGGGGGGAGCGGACCGGCTATGGGGGGGGCGCCCCGGGGCAGCAGCCTGAGCCTACCTGAGTTGGCCGTCTGGCTGGTGTCCAGCTGTCCGGGGGCCCGGGCCAGGGGCTGCAGGTGGACGCTCTGGGGGTCGGACAGCACCTCCAGGAAGGTGGGCTGGGTGTAGAAGCTGGGGATGCTCCCTGCCCCCAGGAGCCCCATGCTCACGCCACCTACCCCGGCTGGGCTGAGCACAGAGCGGGCCGCCAGCAGGTGCCCGGCGGGCAGGGAGTCCAGGGCAGCCCGGGGGTGAGAGGGCGGCTCCTTGTTCAAGCCCAGGATCTCCTGGATGCCGAAGCCGGTGCACCTGGGCGGGGTGGGCCCGGAGCTGGGCTTGGCCCCAGCCGCAGCCGCAGCCCCGGCCCCAGGCGCACTGGCCGCGCTGTCGGGTTTGGGTTTGCTGGGCAGGCTGTGGGTGAGCGCGTCTCCCGCTTTGCCCGTCATGCTGCGGCCAGCTGGTCCCTAGTGCCCGCTCCCGGGAATGCTCGGGAGCCCCCGGCTCAGGCCCCTTTTATCCGCCCAGCCTGGAGCCCAAGTGGGGTCAGAGCCGAGCAGCCAATCACAGGGGCCAGCCGCGATTAGGAATTCCAAAAAGCCGGCAGGCTCCAGCACAGGCAACGGAGGGGCCAGGGGACACGAGGTCCGGGGGAAGCCCGGGAAATGGGGGAACCTTGTGGAGGCAGCGAGGACCTGGGGGCCGCCTGGGACGGAGGGAGCCTGGCAGGGCAGAGCGGGGAGGTCGGAGCAGTGGCTGGGGGGAACTGGGAGAGGGGCCCTGCGGATCAGCTGGGCCAGGTCTTATTACTGATGTCAGCGCGGTGCCCAGCGACCCCAGCAGCCGCTGGTCCGCAGGACGTGGGATCTGACCGGGGACAAGGCCTGACAGGTGGGTGCAGAAGGCAACAGCGGGAGAGGGAAGGCAAGGCCAGGGCCAGCCGGCTGTGGGCATTGCCAGGTGCAGGCTCCGGAGCTGGTGTTTTAAATAAGGGACTAAAAAAACATGAATCAGGCCGCTTGCTAATAGCAACGTGGAGCAGGAGGGGCGTAAAGCCCCACCCCCGCTGCTAGCGCCTTTGGGGGTGTGTGATCAGAGGGCAGAAGCGGACCGGGGCAGCCCCACACAGCCAGAGAGGAGGAAGCCTTGCTGAGCTCACAGTGAAGGTGTGCTGTAGGGAGGCTGCAGGCTAGAGGAGGGTAGGGGGAAGGATAGAGGCAGGCAGAGCCGGCTTTAGGAAGTGCGGGGCCCAATTCGAACGGTTTCAAAGGGGCCCTGGCAGGGAAGACAAAAAAAAAAACAAGTAAAAAATAAAAACAGGTGAGGCTTGTACTCACCTGGTGGTGCTCCGAGTCTTCGGCGGCACTTTGGCGGCAGGTCTTTTACTCACTCCAGATCTTCAGCGGCACTGAAGGACCCGCCACCGAAGTGCCGCCAAAGACCCAGAACAAGCAAAGGACCCACCGCCAAAGTGCTGCCGAAGACCCCGAGCGCCGCCAGGTAAGTAAAAATTAAAAAGGCGCCTCTAGCGAGGGAAGAGATTCTCATTGGGTGTGGGGCCCTCTTAGGTGCAGGGCCAATTCGGGGGAATTGGTCTAAAGCCAGCCCTGGAGGCAGGAAGGATTGTTGTGGTGGGTTGGGAGTGCTGTAAGAAGGCATCAGAGCGACTGGAACTTGAAATGCCTGAGCACATACCTCTGAGCCTGCAAAGGCCTAGGCCGGCGGGCGCTATGTGTCACACCCCCGAAAGCAGAGACACAAAGTGGTATTGATGCAGGAAGCTGAAGATGCTGCAGAATTAGCCTTCTTAGTTACATGATTATTTCTGAGGTAAACAACAAAGGTGAGGAGACTATCCAACTTGTGTGGAACAGAGGTAAGCTAGAGACTGAAATGAGTTGTGGCCCTTGACCTAAGATACAGCTGAGAGCATAGACCCAAAGAGGCAGATAAGAAGCGCAGACAGAGAACGACCTACACAACCTCTAAGCCTGGGGCTTCTTGGGAACAGAGCCTGGCAGCAGGCAAAGCATCTCCTTGGTGCTTGGGCTTCAGAGGAGCCTTGGTCGAAGACTTCAATTTCAGAAGAGATCACCTGTTGTCAAGCCTATATTTCATCCAATGCCTCTTAGGTATAACATGTTTGTCACCCTGACGATCCCCTGCTTCTTGAAGTTTATGCCCATCAAATATTATTACACCCTCAAGTGTCAACAATTGCAGTACCACCCATCGGATGTGGGGTGTTTTCCAGCACATTATAAGACTGCCTTGGCAGTTATTGGGTGGAAAGTTTCACCTCTGAGATATGGTGCCCTGTTCTACTTCCCCCAGCCCCCGCCACAGGAGTCCTTCCAAGGGGGCTTGATGGGATTCCAATTTCACTGAATTAGAAGGGAATGGCTAGATTAGCCTGGTAGGTTCCTTTGCACTCTTCCACACAAACTATGGGTCACAGTACAAATGTTTTAGTGAGTCCCAGTCATCACATAGGCCATTCTGCTTTTCAATACAACATTCTAGAGAACCGAAGGAAGACACACATCAGGATAAAATTTGATCACACCTGATTGAGTTACTGCATCCCAGCTTGAAGGTTTAAGAGGAAAAAAACCAAAAACATCCCATGACTTTTACTAAACAGGAACAGCACTTGAGAGATGGGGAGAAGTGGAAATAGGTTTGTGGGAGGTAGAAAGGAAGTCCAAACATCTGCAAGAGGGAGCTGTATTTGGAGAATGAGACGTTGAGAATTGGGTCCCTTACTGTCCACCTCTTTTACACTGCCCCAGTGGCATGAGAGTGTAAAAAAAGCAGGTGGAGACAGTCTCTCAGAAGCTCCCAGAGTAAGAGCCGGCCAAAGGCATGGCAAGGAATGTAGCCAACACTGGCTATTCCAAGCCAGCAAAGCAGCCTATAGGTTGTTTAATACTGGCCTAAATTAAAGCAGCCTCTGGGGCCACTCTTACTTGGGCCAGCCAGGGCGCCAGAATTCAGTAGACACAGAGGTAGCTTAAAGCCATCTTTACCCCGCCCCCTAAGAGGCACCACTCAGAATCTGGCTCTGCAGCTTCAAATTGCTATGACTTATGAAGAGCAGCGGGATTCCTCATGCAGTAGTGGGCAACTTTTTCCATCCTTGAGGCAAAGGCTAGTCTGTTTTGTTATACTTAGATAAGAAAAGTGAGGTCAATTACCTGCCAGCACTACCTCTTTGTAGTGCTTTCCCTCCTTCCCCTCAGCATGCTGCCTAGTGCTTAAAGTTCCATTATACTTCAGTGCCTAGGGCTAAGTCCTGCTGGACCAGCCATCAATGTACTGGTGGAAAGAAAGGAGAATGAGATACCGTGCAGAAAGCCCTTGTCTCTATCCAACATTCCCATGGAGAGGGCAGTCATAATGTGACAGCCTGATGTCATAAACAGATAGACATTAACCCTTAACTCTTTTACCTGTAAAGGGTTAAGAAGCTCAGTAAACCTGGCTGACACCTGACCAGAGGACCAATAGGGGGACAAGATACTTTCAAATCTTGGTGGAGGGAAGTCTTTCTTTGTGCTCTTTGTTTTGGGTGGTGTTCGCTCTTGGGACTAAGAAGGACCAGACATCAATCCAGGCTCTCCAAATCTTTCTGAATCAGTCTCTCATGTTTCAAAATTGTAAGTAATAGCCAGGCAAGGCGGATTAGTCTTATGTTTGTTTTCTCAACTTGTAAATGTCCCATTTTGCTGAGAGGATTTTACCTCTGCTTGCTGTAACTTTGAATCTAAGGCTAGAGGGGGTTCCTCTGGGCTATAGGAATCTGATTACCCTGTAAAGTATTTTCCATCCTGATTTTACAGAGATGATTTTTTTACTTTTCTTTTTTTAATTAAAAGCTTTCTTTTTAAGAACCTGATTGATTTTCCTTGTTTTAAGATCCAAGGGGATTGGATCTGGACTCACCACAGATTGGTGGGGGGAAAGGAGGGGGAATGGTTAATTTCTCCTTGTTTTAAGATCCAAGGGGTTTGGATCTGTGTTCACTAGGGAATTGGTGAAGCCTCTCAAGGCAACCCAGGGAGGGGAAAGTTTTGGGGGGACAGAAAGTGCTCCAGACACTGAAATTTCTGAATAGTGGCAGAGTTACCAGATCTAAGCTAGTAATTAAGCTTAAATGTGTCCATGCAGGTCCCCACATTTGTACCCTAAAGTTCAGAGTGGGGAAGGAACCTTGACAAAGCCCCTGTCTCTATCCAACACTCCCATGGAGAGGGCAGTCATAATGTGACAGCGTGAACTCTCAGAGTTAGCTCCTGGGGGCTTCTAAGTGGCACACTGGGTGGGAAAGTGTTTCTAAGGCCTGGTCTACACTATGAGTTTAGGTTGAATTTAGCAGTGCTCAATCGAATTAACCCTGCACCCCTCCACACACCAAAGCCATTTACTTTGACATAAACAGCTCTTAAAATCGATTTCTGTACTCCTCCCTGACGAGGGGAGTAGCACTGAAATTGACATCGCTGGTTCGAATTAGGGTTAGTCTCCAGGAGCTATCCCACAGTGTACCATTGTCACTGCTCTGGACAGCAATCTGAACTCAGATGCACTGGCCAGGTAGACAGGAAAAGCCCTGGGAACTTTTGAATTTCATTTCCTGTTTGCCTAGTGTGGAGCACTGATCAGCACAGGTAACCACGAAGTCCAAGAATTGAAAAAGAGCTCCAGCATGGACCATACAGGAGGTACTGGATCTGATCGCTGTATGGGGAGACAATTCTGTGTTAATAGAACTACATTCCAGAAGATGGAATGTCAAAACATTTGAAAAAGTCTCCAAGGGCATGATGGAGAAAGGCTGCAATAGGGACTCACTACAGTGCCGCGTGAAAGTTAAGGAGCTTAGGCAAGCGTACCAGAAAACCAAAGAAGCAAACGGATGGTCCAGTGCAGAGCCGCAGACATGCCACTTCTATACTGAACTGCATGCAATTCTAGGGGGGGCCCGCCACCACTACCCCACCCCTGACCATGGATTCTGAGGAGGGAGTACTTTCAGCCATGCCTGAGGATTTTGCGGACGGGGAAGATGATGAGGAGGAGGACGATGAGCTTGTGGAGAGCACACAGCACACCGTTCTCCCCAACAGCGAGGATCTTTTTCTCAGCCTGACTGAAGTAGCCTCCCAACCCTCCCAAGGTGGTATCCTGGACCATGAAGCCCTAGAAGGGACCTCTGCTGAGTGTACCTTTGTTTTTAAACCATGTTTTATATTTACAAACTTTTTTAATGATTCATTTGCCCTGAGGACTTGGGATGCATTCGTGGCCAGTACAGCTACTGGAAAAGTCTGTTAATGTGTCTGGGGATGGAGTGGAAATCCTCCAGGGACATCTCCATGAAGGTTTCCTGGAGGTACTCCAAAAGCCTTTGCAGAAGGTTTCTGGGCAGGGCAGCCTTATTCCATCTTCAGTGGTAGGACACTTTACCACACCATGCTAGTAGCAAGTAATCTGGTATCACTGCATGACAAAGCCTGGCAGTGTATGGTCCCGGTGTTTGCTGGCATTCAAGCAACATCCGTTCTTTATCTTGCTGTGTTATCCTCAGGAAAGCATGATAGTCATAGTCACCTAGGGATCAGTCTGCTGGCCAAGAATCATCAGAGAGTTCAACACTCTGGCCACACCACCTTGCCAGGTAGAGGGACCAGGACTGGACAGCATAGAGCTGTAGAGTCCTCTACACCAAGGGAGCTCCCAGCAGGGCGACTAATTGGTTGTACAAATCCAACCCACAGAGTGCACAGGGTAGTGGGGGTTGCTGGCATTACCGGCAGGCCTTAGTGCCCTGAAGTGAATATGTATGGCCATGCCCAGTCCTTCCCCAGCCCAGCTTCACAACAGCACTGAGAGGATCATGTGCTACACCTGTTGTAGCTGACTGTGTATAACTGCTGGTGGAGAGTATGCTCCTCTTCCCTCCCCGCCCCCCACTCCTTAGGCATTATCCTTTCTCCTCACCTACACAGGCATGACAGCTCAACTCTAGTATGTGGGCCATGTCCCTTCTCTTCCTACCCTCAGTAGATCCCATCCTCTCTTTAAATATCTCTGAGGTCTCAGAGATATTTACTCCAAGGTTTTAGTACAGGATCATTCTTTTCTTCCTGAAGAATAGTACCACATTTGCCCATCTCCCTTACCTCCTCCCCATATTCTTCATCTTATTATTCACATCATTTGAGAATAGGAAAATGGCTATTGACTTCAGGCTGAAGTAGGAAGAACAGCTTCTCTTGCACATGGAGGAATTCTGATTACTAGGCTTTAGAGTGGTCCTCAATGAAGGAACATCTTCAGTGATTGCATTGCATTTATAAGATACCTCCCTTCTGCCCCCCCCCCCCGCCCAAGCACAAAGACTTCTGTATGTCTAGGAAAATAGAACTGAATGCAATTCTCAACAAGCAAGAACCCACGTAAGCCAAAAGTTAAGGCTCTCCCTGCACAGCCCAGACACAAGAACAGAAGAATTACAATATGCCTTATCCCTTCCAGCCCTCACCCCAACCACATGAGATAGAACAAACAGAGAAGCTAAATCTTCCTGCGTCTCACCCAGGAGGCCACAGCTCTATCCTGGCATATATCCAGGGAACAACAGTCCAGAGTCATGGGCCCCAAGGGATGATGTTCTACTCTGCCTTCTTGGGACTATGCCATAGGATTGCCAGCAGCTTCAATCCCAAACATCTGAACTAAGAAGATGGGAATATAAATCAGCTTGACAGCCCTTCATCTCGACTAGTCCCATGTCATTTAAAGCTTTATATTTTAACAGGCCTTGAAGCACCTCCAATGTTTGTGCGCAAGAGGGTCTTTAGCTGTTGCCTGCACTGGCTGCAACCTACTGAGCCCATCACAGAAAGTCACTAGAAAATGCACATTTAAGTGACTCAGCCACAACCTTCCCCAACACAGAGTAGATAGTTGGGTAGATCCAGAGTGTCAACCCCTGGTTTCTTAGCAGAGGTCAAGCCTTTTTTTTTTTTTTTAAAGAACAGCAGAAAAAGGCACTGACCATAGACAAATCCCAAGGAAATGGAGTGGGATCTAGGCATCCTTAGGACCCTCTGCATAGCTAGGGGTGAGTTTCTCCCCCCGGCAGGATGTATTTGAATCCATACTCCTATGGATAAGATATTGGTGTGGGTGGAGAACTTTGCACCTTCCATAAGGGCTCTACCAAGGAAGAATAGCTTTTATCTGCAGCTAAAGGATCTAGAGAAGCCCTGCAGGCAATGGCTGTTAAGTGGTGCTGCCCAGATTCAGTGTGTTCAGACGTCTTTCCGTGATCCCTCAGGAAACACTGCCAAGGTTTGGGGCATGCAATCTTCAGTCCCTCTTCTGGAACAACCCACAGCTGACTGTAATGCAACTAATTTCTCAGTGAAGATAGAAGTTGTTCACATCATTTAGACAGTGAGCCTTCAGGGAAGAGAGTGTCCAAGTATAATTAATAGCAATTTAGCCTTGGGCCAATGTGCAAAAAACAAAGAATTCCAATACCATTTAAAACTGAATCCAAAATTATAAAATGTTAATTATAAATACAAATTAAGAGACATTCACCATTATCCATACATGATCCCAGTGCCACTTGCATTTTCCTTATTTTAGCAGCTGACTGTGCCAACAGGGTAACCGCTCAGCTCACAGATCCATTGTCAGTTCCTAACAAATATGCTATTTTCTGAGAAGTTGTAGAAAGAGGCATGCAGGACAAAGACATGGAAAGCCATTTTGACCTCTAGTGGCAATACAAATTAAAATGTAATAAATAATGGGGTAGGACGAAGACAACATGGGCACAAGACTTCACCACTCTGAACACCTCCACTGGCCAATTTTTTGCTACATCTATAACAAATCAGAGGTTTGCCTATGCTCTAACCCTCTGATAAGCCCGACCCAACTGGGTTTTCTGAGCGTGCCAGGCTCCTTCCCAGTCATTTCATTTCCCTGGATTCAACTGTTAGTCTTGCTGGGTTGTCTCATAGCTATCTTTAACAGGTAAGAATTCAGTGGCTGAGGACAGCCAGTTACCAGAGGTCTCCACTAAGCTTTCAAGATCCCACCTTGATGTTAGCTTTTTCTCAGGCTCTCCTGGAATTGTGTCAGATACAGAAGCCTCTAGAGCATACACACCACTCCCCACCCCCTTTTCTGGTTGCAGCACTAGATTGTACACCTCTACCTCGATATATAACACTGTCCTTGGGAGCCAAAAAAAAATCTCATCAAGTTATAGGTAAAACCACATTATACTGAACTTGCTTTGATCCACCAGAGCATGCAGCCCCCTCCCCGAGCACTGCTTTACGCATTATATCCAAATTCGTGTTATATCGAGGTAGAGGTGTATTAGGGTTGCTGTGACCAGTCAGTCAGTTACCTAATACACCCTAATACACCTCTACCACTGCACCAGCCAGTCATTGACCATGAACTCTAGATACTTACCAGATACCTGTTGTAGGGCCAAGGGCAGAACAACAAAGAGAGGGAGACAGACAATTCATTGTGGCTCAGGTTAGAACACAGAATCCCCTTTTCTGGAGGAGGCTTCACTGCAGGAGTCTAGGTTAATCCAGATGGACAAAGGTCATTCTGTCTATCCAGTTCTTCAAACATATAAAACAAAAAGAACAAACCATTAAGGAACATTTGTTTGTCCATCACTGGTTTATAGCAATCACAATTCCCCTCAGGCTTTCTTCCTTCTGAGGTTCCACCTTTCCTCTAAGATGTTCAACCTAAATAGGCTCAGCTGCACTTAATTAGCTCCTAGCTGGGTGGGCTTCCCTGAGCTTCCTCTGAAATATGACTGGAAATTAATTCTCAAAATGCCAAGTCATGATTTGGTTCAGCCAAGCCTCTTGCCAAGGATGCCAGTGGGGAGGGAGTGAGTCAAGGTTTTGGTGCTGCCCCAAGAGGACCTCAAAGGACCATTAGTCCTCATTACATACCTCTCCAGACCCAAAGCTCAGAAGAGATCCACTCATGGCACGGGTAAAGCCCACAGATGCCGCAATGTCCAAAAACTCTGGCAAACAAAAGTAATTATTGACTTAGCATTTTTAGTATAATTTTGAGGATTCCAAATTTAGCCCACACTGGCTGAGAGTGGGTCTTTATCCCTGTCATAAACAGATAGCTAAGGGTTAATGTCTCTTTCACCTGGAAAGGAGTAACCTGAAACACCTGACCAGAGGACCAATCAGAAAACAAGACTTTTTCAAATCTGGGTGGAGGGAAGTTTTGGGTGTGAGTTCTTTGTCCTTTGTCTTGTGTCTGTGCCCTCTCGGCTATGAGAGTGATTTTTTTATCTCCTGGCTTTCTAATCTTCTGTTTTTCAGTTGTAAGTAGAAAAAGATAAAACAGTAGGTTTATATTGTTTTTTTTTTGTATTTACATGTGTGTAGTTGCTGAAATGTGTTAATTGTATTCTTTGTGGATAAGGCTGTTTATTCATATTTCTTTTAAGCAATTGACCCTGTATTTGTCACCTTAATACAAAAAGACCATTTTTATGTATTTTTCTTTCTTCTTATAAAGCTTTCTTTCTGAGACCTGTTGGAGTTTTTCTTTAATGGGAATTCCAGGGAATTAAGTCTGCAACTCACCAGAGAATTGGTGGGAGGAAGAAGTCAGGGGGAAAATCTCTTTGTGTTAGATTTACTAAGCCTGACTTTGCATACCCTCTGGGTGAAGAGGGAAGCACTTGTGTTTCCAGGACTGGAAACGTGGAGGGTGGAGTCCCTCTGTTTAGATTCACGGAGCTTGCTTCTGTGTATCTCTCCGGGAACCCAGGGAGGGAACACCTGGAAGGGAGAAGTGGGGTGGGGGGGAATGGTGTATTCCCCTTTGTTGTGAGACTCAAGGAATTTGGGTCTTGGGGTCCCCAGGAAAGGTTGTTGGGGGGACCAGAGTGCCCCAAAACACTCTAATATTTTGGGTGGTGGCAGCTTTACCAGGTCCAAGCAGGTAACTAAGCTTGAAGGTTTTCATGCTAACACCCATATTTTGGACGCCAAGGTCCAAATCTGGGAAAAATGTTATGACAATCCCTCCCTCCCTCCCCCCAAGTGGCTTGTCTCCCACAGTTGCTATGTTAACAATTTTACTTTGTTTGCCCAAGTAATAGATGTCTATGCTGTGAATACTAAAGGTCTTGGGTTCAAATCCCATTGCTGACACAAGTGGAGTCATTGTAAAAACAACAAAGGAGCTCATCTAGCCCAGCAACAAAATCCCTGGGATTTGGAGGTGGATAGTAAACAGATGTCTTGGTAGCTAAATTGCTACACGAGAATAATATCTGGTAGTTTCAAGCTGCTTGAAAGTTGGGCCAGAGATTTTTCATTCTCACCCTCCTCCAACCTCAATGGATGAGGAATTGCTGGGAACAGAGTAAGAGTGGGGGTGCCAATATAGAAATTGGGTGGGCACTGGAATTCTTGCAAATAGCCACTGAGGTGCTTTGCTTTCTCCTTTTGATTGCCTTTCCCCAAATACTTCATCACATCCTTTCATCAATTACTATAGGCATATAATGCCATCTTTCCCCCTCTTCTTCCCTTTCCATTTCTCCTTAGATACTTTGGGAACTCCTCAGTCTCCTGGCCTTGCCTCCATAGGAAGGAGCCAGAGTTGCCTTCCTAGTTATACTCTTTGTACATCTCTAGTGGTGACACCTATATTGTGCTAAGATCATCTCTTCCATGGAGTTCCACAAGGCTCAGTTCTTGATTGTCTTCAAATTTCTATGCACCTCCATCAGCTTCTCTCTGGCTTTTATTGAGCCATCATTTCTGTGCTGAGGACAGTTGACTATATATAGTTTGACACCTTCTGTGATTCACCCTTGTACCCTGTCTTGACTAAATGGACATTTGGCTTCTCCTTAACTTCCTGCCGCCAAATGTCTCAAAGACACAAGTGTTTCTCTTAGGGAGAGGCACTTCCTCAGGCCTAGCTCCATCTCCTCAAGTTTCCCAGACTCAGATCTTCCATTTCAGAATGAGGAGGAGGTGGATGAGGCATTTCCACAACAGGCAACAGAAATATCCAAGATACAAAACCTGGTATCTTTAACTATCCAGGTATCTGTTGGAAAAGTAACATGACTAAACACGAAATGTCCAATAAATTCTTGGAATGTCCTGGTGACAACTTCTTATTTCAAAGGGGGCAGGGGAGAGCAACCAGGAAGGCAGCTATTTTATGCTTGATTCTGACTAAGAGTGAGGAATTGGTTGCAAATCTGAAGGTGGAAAGCAACTGGGGTGAAAGTGATCATGAAATGATGGGCTTCATGATACTAAGAAAAGAAAGAGTGAGAATAGCAGAATAAGGACAGGGGACTTCAAACAAGCCAACTTTAACAAACTCAGAGAAGAGTTAGGTAAAGTCCAGTGGGAAGAAAATTAAGAGGAAAAGGCATTCAGGAGGACTGGCAGTTTCTCAAAAGACAATTACAGTACAACAAACTATCCTGATGTGAAGAAGAGGTAGGAATAAGAGTAAGAGGACAATACAACTATATCAGGAACTCTTTCATGACCTCAAAATAAAAAAGGAGTCCTATAAAAAGTAGAAACATGGACAAATTGCTAAGGAGGAGTATCAAAAATTAGCTCAAGCATGTAGGGACAAAATCAGAAAGGCTAAGGCACAAAATGAGTTACACCTAGAAAGACACATAAAAGGCAATAAGACGATGTTCTATAAATATGTTAGAAGCAAGAGGAAGACAAAGGGAAGAGTAGCTCCACTACTTAGCAGGGAAGGTGAGCTATTTATGACCACCCCCAAGAAGGCTGAGATGTTTCATGCATATTTTGTTTCACTCTTGCCATAAAAAGTTAATTGTGACCAGATGCTTTACACAATTAATATTAACAACCAAGGGGAAGGAACACAAGGCAGAATAGGGAAAGAACAGGTTAAATAATTGTGACAGGGTTCACTCATCACCTCCCAATGGTGGTCTTGGGAATTAGCTCAGTTTGCCAGTGCACCCTCCTCTGGTGGTGCCTCACCACCATCACTCCTGCTCTTGGACCCAAATATCTCCAAGGACCACAGTGTCCTTTTCAGTGACACAGCCCTCCAGTTGTGCCACACACTGTGCTCTCCCATTCTAGGGGACCTGCAGTCTGCTATTCAGCCACTTCCCTGAGTGACTACTGCAGCAAATTGTCTGGCCACTTCCTCATGGCCCCAACATCCTCTTTACCCTTGCCTCAGGGCTTCAGCCTGCAAATCCCAGCAGCCAGCCAGGAGCTGTCTCTCACTCCCCCGGTTCTGCTGGCAGCACTGCTCTGTCCAGGGTGCTGATGGTTCTCTTAGGCCTCCAACAACACAGTCCTTCCTCCCTGGGCTCACAGCCAAGAACTACCTTCCTCTGCCCTGCAGCTCCCTTTTTATGTGGCCCTGGGTGGCCCTGACTGGCAGCTCCCTTCAGCCCTTCTCTGACTGGCTGCCTCCCCCACAGCCTCCCAAGGCTGCTTTTAACTCCTTTTCTGCCAGTGAGGGGCAGCCGCCCCATCACAAGAATATTTAGATAAGTTAGCTTTATTCAAGTATGCAGGACCTGATTAAATTCATCCTAGGGTACTTAAGGAACTAGCTAAAGCAATCTCTGAACTGTTAGCTATTATTTTTGAGAAATCACAGATGATATGTGAGGTCCCTGAGGACTGGAGACAGGCACACATAGTACCTATATTTAAAAAGTGAGGGGATCAGAGAGGACCTGGGAAATTATAAACCAGTCAGTCTAACTTTGATACCTGGAAATATATTGGAACAAATTATTAAGTAATCAGTTTGCAAGCACCTAGAGAATAATAGGGTGATAAGTAACAGCTAGGGTGAGCAGATGACAAAAATGAAATATCGGGATGCCGGGGGGAGGGGTGCGGAACAAAAAAATTGGAGCGTCACCCCGCCCTCCCCTGCCCGCCGCCAGACGGCAGTGGCACAGTCCTGTCTCCACCCAACTCTCAGCTCCGACCCCTGATACACCCCCAGCTTCCTCCATCCCCTTGTTGTGCAACCAAGCCGCGCTCCGGGTGCCTTCTGCAGCTCCCAGCCCAGCTGCTCCCAGGCTCCGTTGCACCGGCCCCACAGCAGAGACTGCTCTGCTCCACCCCGCCTGGGACACTCACCCCCGCAGCCCCGGGCAGGCCCTCTCTGGCTGCAGGGAACTCGGGGACCCACCCGGGGAGGGGGTGAACCAGGCAGCCGGGCTGGCCCCTCCCGGCAGGAGCCCGTCCTTCCCATGCGTGTCTCTGCCCCCCCGGGCCCTGCCCACTTCAAGCTGCCCCCGGCCCCACTGCGCTGCCCCAGGGGCTGCAGGACTGGAGCAGCCTCCACACTGCACTCCCGGCCCAGCTATTGCCCATGTGCAAGCCTGGGAGGGAGGAGGAATGCCACGTGGTTGGGGAAGAGGCGGGGCCGGGGGAGGATTTGGGGAGGGATCCAATGGGAGAAGGAGAGGACAGAGTCAGGAGGGGAGGAGCGAGAGCCCCTCCAGGCTCCATCTGTGAGCCAGAGCAGAGGGCAAAATTGCTTGTTTGTTCAGTGTCCCGACCAAACATCGGACAGGATGCAGGACAAACAAGCAAATATCGGGACAGTCCCGATAAAATTAGGACGTCTGGTGACTCTAGTAACAGCCAACATGGATTTGTCTAGAACAAATCATGCCAAACCAACCTAATTTCCTTCTTTGGCAAGATTACTGGCCTAGTTGAATCGAGGGGAAGCAGATGTGATTACAGCTTGATTTTTAGTAGCGCTTTTGACACAATCCCACATGACATTCTCATAAGTAAACTAGGGAAATGTGGTCTAAATGAAACTACTATAAAGTGAGTGCACAACAGGTTGAAAAACTGTACTCAAAGAGTAGCTATCAATGGTTCACTGTCAAACTAGGAGGACTGTATCAAGTGGGGTTCCACATGGGGTCTGTCTGTGTTGGGTCTGGTTTTATTAAATGTTTTAATTAATGACTTGGATAATGAAATAGAAAGTATGCTTATAAAATGTTCAGATGACACCAAGCTGAGAAAGTGCAAGCACTTTGGAGGACATGATTAGAATTCAAAAGGACCTTGATATTTTCGTGAATTGGTCTGAAATCAATTAGATGAAATCAAATAAAAACAAGTGCAAATTACTACACTTAGGAATTAAAAAATCAGATTCACAACTACAAAATGAGGCATAACTGGCTAGGCAGTGTACTGCAGAAAAGGATTTGGTGATTATAGGGAATCACAAATTGAATATGAGCCAATAATGTGATGCAGTTATGAAAAAGGCAAATATTATTCTAGGCTGTATTAACAGGAGCATTGAATGTAAGTGTAACCAGACGGCCTCACCCCTGCAGCGCCTCCTGCTGGTCACTTCGGGAATTAGCTCAATATTCCAGCTCGGAGCACCCTCTGCAGGCCAGTAATCCACCTGTCCCGGCTGGCCCCGTGTCACTACCTGGACCCGGTGCCCTTTTACATAGTGTTCTGCCCCCTGGCAGCAACCCCTTTTCCTTAGGATTTCCCCTCCCTGGGAACCCCCCACCCTCTATCCCCACTTTGCTTCAGTATTGGCTACTGCCAGTCATTGTCTAGCCCCACGCCCTGAGGCAGACTGCAGTATCAGCCACTCATCATCAGCAAAGCGGTTTGGACCTGCTGCCTTAGCCTACCCCTGGGTTGCACCCTGCAACCCCAGTACGTCTTGGCCTAATCCTAGGCCGCAGCCTGGGGCTTTCCAGGCAGGAGCTCCCCAGCTCCGCTGCCTTTCCCCAGCCCTGCTCCATGCTAGGTACCTTGTCTACAGCCAGAGAGAGAGACTGGCTCCTGGCTCACTACCTCTTACAGTGGCCAGCTGGGCCTGATTGGCACCTGGCTGCAGCTGAGCCTGCTTCCTCCCAATCAGCCCAGGCTTCTTGCTCCAGCTACAGCCCTCTCCTGGGCTGTTTTAAGCTGCAAAGGGCAGGAGCCGGTAACCACCTCGCTACAGTAAGACACAAGAATTAATTGTTCCACCCTACTCGGCACTGAGGAGACCTCAGCTGGAGTGCCGTGGTGTCCAGTTCTGGTCACCATACTTCAAGAAAGATGTGGACAAGTTGGAGACAGTCCAGAGGACAACAAAAAATGATAAAAGAATTTAGTAAACCTGACTTACAAGGAAAGGTTAAAAAAACTGGGCATGTTTAGTTTTGAGAAAAGAAGACTGAAAGGGGACCTGATAATGATCTTCAAATATGCTAAGGGTTGGTATAAAGGGGACAGTGATCAATTGTTCTCCATGTCCACTGAAGACAGAAGAAGTAATAATCAGCTTAACCTGCAGCAAGGGAGATTTAGGTTAAATATTAGGAAACACTTTCTAACTATAAGGATAGTTAAGCACTGGAATAGGCTTCCAAGGGAGGTTATGGAATCTCTTTCATTGGAGGATTGTAAGAACATGTTAGACAAACACTCATCTGGAAGCATCTATGTTTATTTGGTCCTGCCTCAACATAGAGGGCAGGACTAGATGACCTCTTGAAGTCTGTCCTAGCCCTACATTCCTATGATTTGCCCCCTCTGTCTGTAACTTGAGCATTGTCCCCAACTCTGAACTTGCCTTCTGCTCCCACAGGCTCTGTCAGCAACCTAGGGTGACCAGATGTCCCGATTTTATAGGGACAGTCCTGATTTTTGGGTCTTTTTCTTATATAGGCTTCTATTATCCCCCCCCCCATCCCGATTTTTCACACTTGTTGTCTGGTCATCCTACAGCAAACCCACCTTATCCCATCCACAGTACTGGCCATGTGCTCTAATGCCTTGACGCTCTCTCTGCCTTCTCCTCCTCTCACTAAAGCTGCTTTCTTAACTATGGATACCCAAAGTCCCAGATGTCCAATGTGCACACAGAGCTGCTACCACTTCCTCACACTTGCAAAGAAGCATGACTAGATAACCCCTCCCTCATGCAATTCCCAATCTCATTTATTTCAGCATCTGATTCAAAATTACCCTGCTCTTTGTTTACAAAACCTCCTGTGGATTTGCTCTAGCCAGCCTCACAGACCCTATCTCCCTCTACTCCTCTCCACTTCCACTTGTCCATCTGCTCTGATACCACTGGTCTCCTCTGACTTCACACAATCTCAACTCACTTGGCATGAGAGCCTTGTCCTTTGCTGCTCCTTCCAAAGAAATGGCCTCCCTGTATCTTTCCACCTCATCTACTATCCATCTCTTTTCAAATATCATGTGAAAAAAAAGATTTTCCACTTTGCCTAAAACTCTTCATCTCTCTCATTCTGCACTTTTATTTTAACTCTTCCCTCATTTAATTCTGTGATGCATTTGGGATCCTTCTTGTATGAAAGACATGAGACAAAATAAAACCATTGGTGTGATCATTATCATTCAGTGATGGGTTATCATTACTTATGGAGGCAGGATATAATGGGGCTATTATGTTGAGAATAAAAATTTATTTGCTGTATCAACAAATACAGTATACTGTTATCTGAGATCCAGCGGTTAGAAACTGAAGCTTGACAGATTCAGACTGGAAAAATAGGTGTGAATTTTTAAGTGTGATTGTAATTAGTCACTGCAACAACTTACTTGGAGTGATTCTCCATCACCCAAAGTTTTTAAATCAAGACTGGATTTCTTTTTAAAAGATATGCCGTAGCTCACATACAAGATATGGGTTTAGTGCAGAAATTATTGGGTAAGGCCGTGTGGCCTATGCTATGCAGGTGGTCAGTCTAAATGGTCACTTCTGGTCTTAAAATCTTTGAATCTATGGCTCTCGTGTTGTCCTTTATACATAATGTTTTTCAAATACGTACTTATGAGATTTCTTGCTAGTCTTAGGATAACTGAGATGTCCCATTGGATGTATTTTTTCTTTAAATAGCATTTTATTGATTTTTGTAACTATTCAGTAGGATACACAAAATACAAGGAGTGTGATGGAATATAACATTTTTACATGCATTTCAGAATGTTTCCCATTAGTAGTTGTTAGTCCATTGTAATACTTGCCTTCCCCACTGGTGGGATTTTAAATATTATTTAATGTCAGTACAGTGTTTAGTAAGGAGCTAGGGAGGTACTGAGTAGTACTCATTATTTTATCTATTGAGAATGATCCCATCATTTTCCACTTACACACATTAAACCAGAGTGTCAAATCCTGGCTCCACTGAAGTCAATGGGAGTTTTGTCATTGACTTCAGAGGAGCCAGAATTTCGCTCTGCTTCTTCACCATTCACCATAATGTGTATGTCTCCTTTTTTCCATGTGCCTGGTACTTGTTACAGACACAGAAATATCCATGCTCTTCTTTTTCCTCATCATCTCTGGTAGAACATCTCCATATTCTTTGGGTGGAGCATCTTCAAGCGAGGCAGTGAGCAGCTGTTGGTAAAATACTTCCTTTGCCTGGGTCTCCTCTGTGGCAGGGACTGGGCAACAGCTGAAACATATCCTACGAGCAGGGCTCTTTATGGCTTGGGGACTGATACCAGGCAAAGAATCTCCCGTGCTTGGGAGTAGGAACTAGACACCAGACAAAGCATCTTTACTGCCCATGGCTGCTGAGTGGTAAGAACTGGACACTGGTCATTTCTGGTTTCCATACACACATTTTCATATTAGCTGTTCCCTGTTGCCTATAGAACAGATAAAAGCAATTTAACTGCTGTGAGTTAAGGAGTTGCTGTCCTACTTCAGAGCAGTGCTCCATCTACTCCAGTATCTTGTCTCCAACAGAGGCCCGTATCCCAGAAGAGTCAGAGGAAGGTGCAAGATACTCTGTAACAGAATATGCTGCCGATATGGGAAGTGTCTTTACCTGTCTGTTTGTCCTCAGGACATTTTCTAATTTGTTTTGAAATCAGTTAATTTAAAACCGATTTTAAAACTAATTAGAACCCTAGCATAGACACAGTTTTAGTTAGTCTAGGGCTGCCCATTTTTATTAAAACACTTCCAAGTAGTCTGGAAACTAATTGAATGAAAACAAACCAGGACACTTTAAACCACCTACAGCCAGGTCTATACTACAAAAAAAAGTATGTAAAAATCAGTTCAACTGAATCATTTTAAAAATTATTTAGAAAATTTCTCCACTGTAGACAGGCCCTTAGTGAGTGCCTAATAACGTAAAGCATGTGAGCATAAGTCTTTACAAGGATTTATGCTGTCTAATGTAACTGTTGATGATCTCATTATCCATACAAATATCTGATTCTTTTTTGAATCCTGCTTATGTTTTGGCATCAGTGGCATCTTGTGACAATGAGTTCCACTGGTTAATTATGCATTATGTAAAAAATACTTCATTCGATGTTTTAAATTTGTTGTCTTTTAATTTAATTGGCTGTCCCTCTTTTCTTGCATTTTGAGGCAGGGTGAATAGGAAAAGTCAAATGACCTCTCTATACTGTTCTATAACAGAGTGGTCTGTCTCATTTAAAGGCAGGAGGGGACTACGGCCAACCAACCCTGTTCTAAGGCATGACCACTTTAAGAATAGGTAATTTAGAAGTATTACCAGATCCAGCTGGGCATGAGTTCAGCTGCCTGAGTCATGTGACTAACTGCTGAGGATTTTTAAAACGGTGCTCTTAGGTCTGTTAGGAGGAGTTTATAGGCAGATTCTCCTTCCACAGAGTGTGCATAATGCTGGGTTGTGGGGAAGTCTGACAGATTAGAGCGACGGTCCTAAGAATGAGACCCTTCTATGGGAGGAAGGAGTTTGACACAAGGGATAGAAAGAGACCTAGAGGAAAGTTTCCCCAGAGAGACTCAGAGGCTAAAGTGGGACTGGCAGAGCTCCCTTGCTCAGAAGGAAGTGGGGAGCCAAGGTCTGAAGCCCTGAAATAAGGGTAAATGCAAGAAGCCCAAAGGAAGAAAGAAAGGGAGGGAGGGTTTGATCCTGGAAGGGCCAGAGGAACATTATTTATTCATGAGGATTTACTAAATTGCAGCCCAAGGGACAGAACATTATTCTAAAACTCCTGGGTGTGTGTGAGTGGATTGCAGAGCCGAGAACAAAGGCTGCAGTGCCAAGCCGTGGTATGTTCTGGGACATCCTGCAACACCTCTGTTACTTGTGTACCTCTCCCATGTTCCTCCTTATTCATTAAAAAACTAGACCAATATAAAATTAACATGGCAGATGTTAATTAGATTAAAAACTGGCTACCTGATAGGTCTCAAAATGTGAATGGGGATTCATCATCAAGTGGGTGTGTGGCCAGGGGTGCCCCAGGGACGGATTCCTGGCTCACTATTATTTAACATTTTTATCAGTGACCTAGAACAAAACATAAAATCAACATTGAAAATGTTTGCAGATGACACAAAAATTGGGGGGGTGATAAATAATGAAGAGGACAAGTCACTACTAGAGAGTGATCTGGATTGCTTGGCAAGCTGGGTGCAAGCAAACAACATGCATTTTAATACAGCTAAATGTAAATGAGAACATCCAAGAACAAAGAATGCAGGCCATACTTACAGGATGGGGACTCTATCCTGGGAAGCAGTGACTCTGAAAAAGATCTGGGGGTTGTAATCAGCTAAACATGAGCTCCCTGTGCAACTCTGTGGCCAAAAGGGCTAATGCAATCCTTGGATGCATAAACAGGGAAATATCGACTCGGAGTAAAAAGGTTATTTTACCTCTGTATTTGTCACTGGTACAACTGGAATACTGTGTCCAGTTCTGGTGTCCACCACGCCAGATAAATTCAAGATGCTGATAAATTGGAGAGGATTCAGAGAAGGGTGATGTCATAGTGGGAGTCTACTATAGACCACCAGACCAGGGGGATGAGGTGAACAAGGCTTTCTTCCAGGTCCTCAAGGAATCAATTATGAAGCACTTAGAGGAGAGGAAAGTGATCAGGAACAGTCAGCATGGATTCACCAAGGGCAAGTCATGCCTGACTAACCTAATTGCCTTCTATCAGGAGATAACTGGCTCTGTGTATGAGGGGAAAGCAGTGGATGTGTTATTCCTTGACTTTAGCAAAGCTTTTGATACAGTCTCCCACAGTACTCTTGCCAGTAAGTTAAAGAAGTATGGGCTGGATGACTGGACAATAAGGTGGTATGACAGACCCAGGCCAGTGGGGTGCAGGAGTCTGGTCCTATTGGTATTAAGGGGGGGTGGGCGGGTGAAGCCCACCCTCTTCTAAAGGACCACCCCCCAGCCAAAGGGGAGGACCACAGGTCTGGGACACCAAGTAATTATGTGGGACACCTAATGAAAAAACAGGATCGGGAGTGAGGTCATAGGGCTAAACTAAGGGAACCCGATGGGTACACCGAGCAGAGAACCCCGGACAACTCCCACTGCTCCTCGAAGGCGTCAAGGGAGCCCGTTGACGCTGCCCAGAGGAACTCTGCCCAGATGTGTGAACAGACGGAGGAACGGAAATAGGCCCTACAGTCGTAGGAAATCCCTTCGGCCAACCTCCTCTCCCTGGTGTTGTAGATGGCTAGTTTGGCCAGGGCCAAGAGGAGGTTGAGAAGGAGATCCCGCGACTTGAGGTGGAAGACATGGATCTGAGTGCGTAAGCACTTCAGGCCCTGCCCCCCCTTCTCCAGGGGCAGGTGGAGGACCCCTGCAGAGACCCAGTGCGTCCCTGGCCAAAAGAACTCCAGAATCGCCATCCGGAGGTTGGCCAGGAAATCCGGGGCCGGGACCAGGGTGTTGAGCCGGTACCAGAGCATGGACAGGACCAGTTGATTAAGCACCAGTGCCCTTCCCCGAAGGGAGAGGCACCGGAGTAGTCCTGTCCATTTCTGGAGCCGCTCCATCACCCTGCCCTGCAAACCTTGCCAGTTCTCCAGCGGAGATGGATGCGTGGCAGAAAGGTAAATGCCGAGATAGAGTAGCGGACCCACGCTCCACCGGATGGCCTGAAGCATGAGTGGGAAGGAGCTCGCCTGCCACCCGTCCCCGACCACCAGGCCAGAGCTCTTGACCCAGTTACCCGGGCGGAGGAGGCCACCGAGTACACAGCCTGGCAAGCCTACACCCGTGCCAAGTTGCCCGGGTCCTGGACCACGAGGAGCACATTGTCAGTGTACGCCGACAGGACCAGCCGCAGCTCCAGCTCCCAAAGCACCAACCCCGTCAACCTCTTGCGGAGGAGACAGAGGAAGGGCTCGATAGCCAGAGCATACAGCTGGCACGAGAGGGGGCACCCGTGCCTCACTCCCCGCCAGAAGCTGACCGGCTCGGTCAGGGTCCAGTTGAGCCTGACCAGACACTCCGCGGAAGTGTACAGCACCTGGAGAAAACCCACAAATAGGGGTCCAAAGCTGAACGCTCACAGAGTGCCCAGGAGATACCCGTGATCCACCCTGTCGAACGCCTTCTCCTAAGCCAGGGACAAGAGGGCGAACGACAGACCATCCCTACTCCCCAATTCCAGAAGGTCCCGGACCAGATACAAGTTAACAAAGGTGGTGCGGCCCGGAATGGTGTAGGTCTGGTCTGGATGGACCACGTCCTCCAGCACAGACGCTAGCCGCATCGAGATGGCCTTCGCAACGATTTTGTAGTCCGTGCTGAGGAGCTAGACGGGACGCCAATTCCGTAAGTCGCGGTGGTCCCCCCTCTTCGGCAATAAGGCCAGCACGGCTCGCCTGCACGAGAGAGGGAGGACCCCGCCCTGCAAAGACTCGGCCCAGAGGGTGACCAGGTCTGGGCCGAGGACGTCCCAGAACACACGGTAGAACTCCACGGTCAGCCCATCCAAGCCCAGAGATTTATTGGTGGGCATGCGACGGAGGGCTTCCGAGAACTCAGCCAGAGTGAGAGGCAGCTTTAGCCGGTCCCTGTCGCCCGTGCTGACCGTCGGGAGTCCGTCCCAGAGCACTCTGCAAGTGTTAGGATCGGTCAGATCCGGGGAGAAAAGAGTGGCGTAGAAGGCCCTGTCACTCTGGCACATCTCCGCCGGATCCGTGAGGGGGGTGCCATCCTCCACCAGGAGGCAGGTGACGTGCTTCTTGGCCCCCTCCTTTTCTCCAGGGCGTAGAAGAAGCGGGAGCCGCGATCCATCACCTGAAGGAGGTGGATGCGGGATCGAACAAAAGCACCCCAGGCCCGATGGTCTTCGAGGGCCCGGAGCTCCTCCCGCTTCTCCCGGCACGCTCCACAGAGGGATGGATCCTCAGGGCTGGCGGCCAGATGCCTCTCCAGCTCCAAGACCTCCTGCTCCAACTGCCCTATCACCGCATCCCTCCGTTGGCTGGCGCCCTGAGTGTAGTCACGGCAGAAGAGCCGGGCGCGCACCTTCCCCAGATCCCACCACCGTCACGCCGAGGAAAAGGCGCGCCTCTGCCCTTGCCAGGCCAGCCAGAACTCCCGGAAGGATGCCACGAAGCCTGCATCCTCCAGCAAACTATTATTAAAGTGCCAATAGGCTGGCCCCAGCCTCTCCGCACAGAGAGAGGCCGTCACGGTGGCAAGGTGGTGATCTGAAAAGGGGGCCGGCCGAACGCTGGAGGAGTGGGCCCTTGAAAAGGTGGAAATGTGACAGGTAAATATGGTCCAGCTTGGAGTGGCGCGACCGATGGGCCTCCAGCCGGACGAAGGTGAACGTCGAGACGTCATCCAGGTGGCGGTTGCTCCAGACGTCCACCAGGGAGTGGCGTTCAACGATCTCCCGGAGGACGTCCGCGGTGGCCGGGCGCTGCTCGGTCCCCGAGCGGTTCCATTCCTCAACGGTGGTGTTAAAGTCCCCTCCCAGGACCAGGCACTCACGAGGATCCAGGGAGCCGAGGAAGGCAGATGCCTGCTGATAAAAATGCAACCTCTCCAGGCCCGATGTCGGGGCGTAAACATTGATGATATTAACCACAAGCCCCTCCATGCGGACCCGGAGGTGCAGCAGGCGACCCGGCACAGCCTCGGCGACCCCCAGCACCTCGGGCCGTAGGTCAGGGGAGAACAGGGTCGCCACTCCAGCCACGCAAACCGAGAAGTGGCTAAAGTAGGCCCCGTCCCCCCACTCCAGCCGCCAGCTAGCTTCAGCAGCCGGATCCGTATGGGTCTCCTGCAGGAAAACCACAGAGTACGCCCCCTCCCGAAGGAAGGAGAGCATCTGGCTCCTGAGGAGACCCATCCTACAGCCCCGAGTGTTTAAAGTGGCAAAGATGATGGGCACCATGAGGAGGGCTGGGGGGGATACTCACCGGCAGACACGCCCACGGCCTCCGGCAGGCCGCGCAGCAATCCGTGACCTACCCCATAGGTGAGTAAAGAGTCACAGAAGACGCAGATCCGCCGGTAGGCCACGGCGGCCTGCTTCCCGGTCCTCTTACCCTCCCCCATGAGGGCCCTCGCGGCCTGGAGGACCTGATGGAAATCCCCCCATCCCTGGAGCGCAAGATGGACTTTGTTACGGGAGCCACGGACATCCTCAAGGAACTCCCGCAGCTCCTCCCTCAGTGCATGGGGGGGTGGGGTCACTGATCGATGACTGTCCCCCAGTGGGGCCCCTGTCACAGCCCTGTGGCCCACCGAGGTGGGCAGGCAGGGGGCAGACCCCTGATGTGGCAGCAGATGGGCCGACGCCACGTGAACCTCCCCACTCCAAGATTCACGAAGAGGCGGCGGAAGGAGAACAGCCACCCCTGGGGGGTTGGGACAAGAAAAAACTAGTGAAGCTGCTCCCTGGGGGGTATTCCCAGGGGCGGCACTGGCATCACAGGGGGTGGGGGGAACAAGGACAGGGCTAACGGGAGTAGGGCGGGGATCAGGGAGAGAAGTTGGGAAGGAGGTAGAGGCAGGATCCGGAGCCTCTATATTTGAGCCGCCGGAAGGTGGCTCCTCCTGGCCAGGCTCAGGGATCCGGGAAGTGGGAAGGGGACCCCTAACAATGCTGGGCTCAGCCACTGTGGCACGGGTGGCTGCCCCAGCATCCAGAGATAGATGTTCATCAACGGGGTCCCTGCCTAGGAAGGAGAGTGGGTCCTCCACACCCAAGAGGGACACCCCCTGGGAAGCGGGTCTCTGCAGCGGGGCACTGGCTGTCGCCCCAAGGGGCTCAGCGGCCGTCAACAGGATGCCACCCACAGCCGGGTTGATGGAAGATTCCAGGGGACCCTCAGAGGTGGGAGCAGAAGCAGTGGTTAGGGGAAGGGAACTTGAGGACAGGGGGGCCGAGGTGATGTTGCCCAGATCGAGGCTTGCCAACAGAGGGTTGTCCTTCCCCTGCGTGACCGGGGTCAGACGCAAGACCTCGATCTCCTCATAGATGGAAGGGAGATCACTGGCCACCACCCCAGGGCCCTCCCCGCCAACACCCGGGGCGATACCCACTGCAGTGCTCGCAGAGGCGTCTAGTGGGAATGGGGCGAGAGAGGCTCCCTCGGGGGTTCCACGGGAAGGGACCCTGGAGGAGGGGTGGTGTTACCTTCCTCTGCTGCCACGGCGTCCCCAGCCGGCACCACAAAATGGAAATCATCAGGGGGCAAGGCGGAAGACTCGTCATTGGTGCCCCCTTCCTGCTCTTCCGGGGGGCCTCCGAATCCAAAGGATGTAAGGAAACTCGAGCCTTCCGCTTGCCCTGCTTCCCCTGCACTAAGGACCAGCCCTCCATGGCATCATCCGGGGGCTAGCTAACAGGGGTCGGGTCGGAGAGCAAGGGCAATGGCTCAGGGACTCGGGGAGGCAGTGGTGGGACAGCAGAAGCAACAGAGGATTCCCCCTGGGAAGAGCCCTCTCCCACGTCCGGCAGTATCTCCGCCGCAGCCTCCTCCACAGAGGTGGACCAAGAAGGAGGAGGAGGGGCAGCTTCGGATGCCGGGCAGCCAGGGGGACCGGCGATGACAGGGCCGGCGCCTTGCCGGGGCTCGGGGGTCCCGGACGCTCCTCCATGCTGGGCCAAGGGGCAGTCCCTCCGGATGTGCCCCATCCCCCGACAGAGGTAGCACCGGGCCTCCCCCATTGAATAATGCACCCGGTAGTGGGCTCCCTGGTAGGGGACCAGAAAGGACCCCTCGAGCGCCTCTCCGCCACGCGCCGGCGGCGGCAGTTGAAGCTGCACTTGCCGGCGGAAAGAGAACATGACGGAGGGCGGGGTCCTTGCAGCCCAAGGGGAGAGGGCTGATGACAGAGATGGGGCGTCCCAGGGCAGAAAGGGCAGGCAGCAGGGCAGCATTGGGCAGGAAGGGAGGGACGGAGGTCAAGATTAAGCGGACCCCCAGGTCTTCCAAGAGCTCCAGGAGGACGAACACGGCCCCCACCACCAGGCCCGTCTCTACCGCCTCCTGGGCGGCGGCCTCCGATGCCAGGAAGAAGACCACCTTCCCGTACATTTTGGAGGCCGCCACGATGGCCGTGGGCCCCACCACCCAGGCCAACGCCCGCACGTAGGTCTCCACGTGGGGCGAGGTGGGCACCAGGAGGCAACGGACACCGTGCTTCCTGGTCAAAGTGGGAAAGGGGCCCCGGCCGCTGTAGATGGTAGCGAAAGCAGTGGTCGGAGGAGCGGCGGCAGGCGGGGGGGCCGCCACCACCTAGGCGTACGCCCTGGGGGCCGGGGGAGGGACACCTGCAGAGCCAGTGGAGGGAATAGCGGGGAAGGATGCCACAGCCGGTAGTGGGGCCGCGGCAGAGGGGGCAGTCTCCGCCATGGAGGGCCTGGCCTTTCTAGCAGGGCCCTTACCCTTCTTCCCACCCCGACCCATCCCACTGGCTGGGGGGGCTCCTCCCGAATCGGAAGGGGCGAGGGACATGGCAGCAGCAGAGGTCTCCCCAGTACTCGCCGCAACCAGTGCCCCAGCATGGGCGGTGGTAGGTGGATCGGCAGCAGCTGTCGAGGTAGAGGCTCGGGCAGTGGACACGGGGGCAGGTGGAGGAGGGGCAGTGGGAGCATCACGAGGGGTCTTCCCTGCTGCGTCCCCCGCCATAACGAGAGTGGAAAGGGGGACAAACAGCGAGGGGAGGGGAAGGAGAGGAGGCAACCACCACTCCCCACTAGGCTGCAGACAGGGGAGGAGGGCGCCAGAAAGGGCAGGCTAAAGGGGTGTGGGGAACAATCAAGGACCTTGGGGTGGGAGGGTTTCAGGTCACCGACGCAGAGTGGAGTTCCGGCTCCTCTAGTTGCACTAGGGGATCAGGGGGAACAACGGCAGACGGGGGTTGCAGTGAACAAGGGGAAACCAAATGGGGAAAGGCACAAGCGCATGGGAGGGGGCGTGGGCGCACGAGGGGAGGAACCAATCAGGACTGGGGGAGCATAGGGTGGGAGGAAAAGGGCGAGCTGGGAATGGGGTAGAGGGACCATGGGGCTAGCTGCAGGGCTGGGGCAGGACTATCAGGGTCGCAGAGGGAAATGGGTGGGGCAGACAAATGTGGGAAAGGGGAGGGGGTCAGCCCAGAGGGCAGGGGGTGTGCGTGCTCACAGGCACTTGTGCCAAAAAGTCAATGCTAGGCTGCTGCTGCTGCAGGCCCAAATGATGGAAGTGGGCGTGGTGAGCCAGGCGAGCAGCTCAGTCCCAAAGGCAGGAGTCCGAAGCAGAAGGAAAACAGCCAGCGGCGGTGGTGGAGGGGGCAACGATGGTGGTGGGGGCAAAGGAGGACATGGATGAACCGGGGACAGGCTCCACGCCACACCCCCGGTGCCCCAGCAGACACAGTCCAAACCCCCACCACAAGAGCACAGTTTGAAAAAGACTCAGTCCAGAAAAGCCCCCTCCACAGTGGTCTTCACATGGTCTCCCAGCAGCAGGTGGTCCTCTTCTACTCCCCCTCCTCCTCCGGGCACCAACAGCTCCCTAGCAGCAGCCACAGTAGCCCCAGCAGCTCCAGGTGGTGGTGGTCTGGTGTCCAGGTAGGAGGGACCCCACTCAGATGGTGTCCTCAGCAACAAGAGCTGGGGTCCCTCACTCCCCTCCTCTTTGGGAAGCAGGCCAGCAGCCCCCCCCCAGGGGCTGTAGGTGGAGTAACAGCAGTAACAGAGGGGGGAGGGGAATCTACTAGCCAGCCAGCAAACAAACAGCAGAGAGAGGGGTGGGTGGTGGTGTCTAGCCCAGCCAGGGGAGCAGTTGGAGCAGGAACAGCAGCAAAAACAGCAGCAGCAGCAGCAGCAGCAAGGGCCCAGTACCCAGCAGGAATAGCAGCAGCCCTCTCCCCCCTTCCTCTACAGCAGAGCGGTCCTACTGGCATCCAGCTGGGGTGGGCAGGCGAAGCCCACCCACTTCTAAAGGACCTCCTCCCAGCCTAAGGGGAGGACCCACAGGTCTGGGACACCAAGTAATTAGGGGGGGCAACTAATGAAAAAACAGGATCGGGAGGGAGGTCATAGGGCTAAACGAAGGGAACCTGATGAGGACACCGAGCAAAGAACCCTGGACAACGCCCACTGCTCCTCGAAGGCGTCAAGGGAGCCAGTGGACACCACCCAGAGGAACTCTGCCAAGATGCGTGAACAGATGGAGGAACGGAAATAGGCCCTACAGTCGCAGGAAATCCCTTCGGCCAACCTCCTCTCCCTGGTGTTGTAGATGGCCAGTTTGGCCAGGGCCAAGAGGAGGTTAAGAAGGAGATCCCGCGACTTTGTGGGGCCACAGATGGGGAGCGTGTAGATAAAAAGGTGAGGGGAAAAGTGCAACCAAAAACGCAAGAAAATATTCAGGAGGAGCCGGAACAGGGGCTGCAACCTGGCGCACTCCAAATAAATGTGCGCCAAGGTCTCCTTCTCGCCACAGAAAGGGCAGATGCTAGGGACAGAGGTGAACCGCGCCAAATACATGCCCGTGCTCACGGCCCCGTGAAGGAGCTGCCAACTAATATCCCTGGCGGGCCTCGGGACAAGGGCAGAGTACAAGCTGGCCCACCGGGGCTGCTCACCCTCGAGAGGTGGTAGGAGGTCCCGCCATTTGGTATCGGGGCGGGACGCGAGGGTGAGGTAGTGAAGGGTGTGGAGCACGAGCGTGTACAGATGTTTCCGTGGCGCGGTCTGGAACAGAACCGGCTGCAGATCATGCAGCCAGCTGGCAGTGAAAGGGTGAGGGGGCCGATTCGGTCCACGGGACAGGGGCCCGATAAAAATGTCAACGGGGTCTGGGGTGGAAGGTGGGCGGGGCGTGCCCTCTCGCAGGACCCGGTCGAGGTAAGCCCGAGCAGCGGGCAGTAAAGCGGCCTTCACCTCCTGAAGTACGTGCTGGGGAGTATGAGGTCTGAAGAGCCCCATGCGCTGAGTGAGCGTCAGGGGTTCCAGCCAGTCTCCCCGGTCGTAGTCCAGGAGGTCTCAGACCCTGGTGATGCCCGCCAAGACCAGCCTCTGGCACACCGTGGGGGACTCCGCCACCTGCACACGAAGCTAGGGATTGTGTAGCAGGGGCTCCGCGAGGAGGTCAGCCCCCACGGTGGCCGCTAAGGACCTGGTCATTGAAAAGAGCTTCCAGGTCCGGAGGAGGTCTTGGTAGAAGACCGGCAGCCCGGAGAGGTCTCGCAGAAGACCTCTCGGATGGAGGTAAAAGAGCTGCCGGTCTTATCGGAGCCCTCGGAAGCAGCGGAGGAAGGCGTGCGCCAATACGCTCCACCCGGACTACCCGCACCAAACAGGAGCCTCTGCAGGACCTGGAGGTGGAAGACATGGACCTGAGCGCGTAAGCACTTCAGGCCCTGCCCCCCCTCCTACAGGGGCAGGTGGAGGGCCCCTGCAGAGACCCAGTGCGTCCCTGGCCAAAAGAACTCCAGAATCGCCGTCCGGAGGTTGGCCAGGAAATCCGGGGCCAGGACCAGGGTGTTGAGCCGGTACCAGAGCATGGACAGGACCAGTTGATTAAGCACCAGTGCCCTCCCCCGAAGAGAGAGGCACCGGAATAGTCCTGTCCATTTCCGGAGCCGCTCCATCACCCTGCCCTGCAAATCTTGCCAGTTCTCCGGCGGAGACGGATGCGTGGCAGAAAGGTAAACTCCGAGATAGAGCAGCGGACCCACGCTCCACCGGATGGCCTGAAGCGCGGGTGGGAGGGAGCTCGCCTGCCACCCATCCCCGACCACCAGGCCAGAGCTCTTGACCCAGTTGACCCGGGCGGAGGAGGCCACCGAGTACACAGCCTGGCAAGCCTCCACTCGCGCCAAGTCGCCCGGGTCCTGGACCACGAGGAGCACATCGTCAGCGTACGCCGACAGGACCAGCCGTAGCCCCAGCTCCCAAAGCCCCAACTCCATCAAACCTCTTGCGGAGGAGACAGAGGAAGGGCTCGATCGCCAGAGCGTACAGCTGGCCCGAAAGGGGGCACCCCTGCCGCACTCCCCGCCCGAAGCTGACCGGCTCGGTCAGGGTCCAGTTGAGCCTGACCAGACACTCCGCAGAAGCGTACAGCACCTGGAGAAAACCCACAAACAGGGGTCCGAAGCCGAACGCTCGCAGAGTGCCCAGGAGATACCCGTGATCCATCCGGTCGAACGCCTTCTCCTGATCCAGGGACAAGAGGGCGAACGACAGACCATCCCTACACCCCAATTCCAGAAGGTCCCAGACCAGATACAAGTTATCAAAGATGGTGCGGCCTGGGATGGTGTAGGTCTGGTCTGGATGGACCACGTCCGCCAGCATGGACCCTAGCTGCATCGAGATGGCCTTCGCAACAATTTTGTAGTCCGTGCTGAGGAGCGAGACAGGACGCCAATTCCGTACGTCGCAGAGGTCCCCCCTCTTCGGCAATAAGGCCAGCATGGCTCGCCTGCACGAGAGAGGGAGGACCCCGCCCTGCAAAGACTCGGTCCAGACGGTGACCAGGTCTGGGCCGAGGACGTCCCAGAACACGCGGTAGAACTCCATGGTCAGCCCGTCCAAGCCCAGAGATTTATTGGTGGGCATGCGACGGAGGGCTTCCGAGAACTCGGCCAGAGTGAGAGGCAGCTTTAGCCGGTCCCTGTCCTGCTGACTGTCGGGAGTCCGTCCCAGAGCACTCTGCAAGCATTAGGATCGGTCGGATCTGGGGAGAAAAGAGTGGCGTAGAAGGCCCTGGCCCTCTGGCACATCTCCGCCGGATCCGTGAGGGGGGTGCCGTCCTCCGCCAGGAGGCAGGTGATGTGCTTCTTGGCCCTCCTCCTTTTCTCCAGGGCGTAGAAGAAGCGGGAGCCGTGATCCATCTCCTGAAGGAGGTGGATGCGGGATCGAACAAAAGCACCCCAGGCCCGATGGTCTTCGAGGGCCCGGAGCTCCTCCCGCTTCTCCCGGCACGCTCCACAGAGGGATGGTCCTCGGGGCTGGCGGCCAGATGCCTCTCCAGCTCCAAGACCTCCTGCTCCAACTGCCCTATCGCCACATCCCTCCGTCGGCTGGCGCCCCGAGTGTAGTCACAGTAGAAGAGCCGGGCGCGCACCTTCCCCAGATCCCACCACCACCGCGCCGAGGAAAAGGCGCGCCTCTGCCCTCGCTAGGCCAGCCAGAACTCCCGGAAGGACACCACGAAGCCCGCATCCTCCAGCAAACTATTATTAAAGTGCCAGTAGGCCGGCCCCGGCCTCTCCGTGCAGAGAGAGGCCGTCACGGTAGCAAGGTGGTGATCCGAAAAATGGGCCGGCCGAACGCTGGAGGAGTGGGCCCGTGAAAGGTGGAAACGTGACAGGTAAATACGGTCCAGCCTGGAGTGGCGCAACCGATGGGCCTCCACCCGGACAAACGTGAACGTCGAGACATCATCCGGGTGGTGGTCGCGCCAGACGTCCACCAGGGAGTGGCATTCGACGATCTCCCGGAGGACGCCCACGGCGGCCGGGCACTGCTTGGTCCCCGAGAGGTCCCGTTCCTCGAGGCTGGTGTTAAAGTCCCCTCCCAGGACCAGGCACTCACAAGGATCCAGGGAGCCGAGGAAGGCGGACGCCTGCTGATAAAAACGCAGCCTCTCCAGGCCTGACATCGGGGCGTAAACGTTGACAAGATTAACCACAAACCCCTCCATGCGGACCCGGAGGTGCAGCAGGTGACCCAGCACAGCCTCGGCGACCCCCAGCACCTCGGCCCGTAGGTCGGGGGAGAACAGGGTCGCCACTCCAGCCGCGCAGACCGAGAAGTGGCTAAAGTAGGCCCTGTCCCCCCACTCCAGCCACCAGCTAGCTTCAGCGGCCGGATCCGTATGGGTCTCCTGCAGGAAAACCACAGAGTACCCACCCTCCCGGAGGAAGGAGAGCACCTGGCTCCTGCAGAGACCCATCCTACAGCCCCGGGTGTTTAAGGTGGCAAGGACGATCGGCGCCATGAGGAGGGCTGGGGGGGATACTCACCGGCAGACACGCCCACGGCCTCCGGCAGGCCGCACAACAATCCGTGACCTACCCCGAAGGTGAGTAAAGAGTCACGGAAGATGCGGACCCGCCGGTAGGCAGCGGCGGCCTGCTTCCCGGTCCTCTTACCCTCCCCCATGAGGGCCCTCGTGGCCCGGAGGACCTGATGGAAGTCCTCCCACCGCTGGAGCGCAAGATGGACTTTGTTACGGGAGCCACGGACAGGGCCGTCCTTAGGCATAGGCAGAATAGGCAACGGCGTAGGGCCTCACACTGCCTGGGGGCACCACTCTGCAGGCAGCCCAGACAGTGTAGAAGCAGGGCTGCTGGGTCCTAGAGAGAGCCGAATGCAGCACAGTCTGAGGAATGGGATTGGCTGCTGGGGTCTCTGGGAAGGGGAGGGGGTGGGGTTGGGAAAGGAGCTCACCTGTGAGTGTGACTCTTTACCCCCGGCTGAGGTCAGGTGAGGCTGTGGCTCTGGAACCAGTATCCTTTGTTGTCCCCCATAACATCCATTCTTCTCCCCCCACCCCACGGAGCACCCCCTCCTTTCTCCTTCCTCCCCAGGAGCACCCCTCTCTCTCTCCTCCCTCCCCTCCGTCAGGATTGGGTTGGGTGAGGTGCTGGGGGATAGGTGGGGGGAGGGCTGGCTGGCTGCCTGCTGAGGAATGAAAATGAAAGTAACTCACTTCCTGGGCAGGCAGCCAGAATTGGAATGTCACACAGGACTTGGCTGGGGTTAGCCAGATGTGTGAAAAATCAGGATAGGCGATTGGGGTACAGTGATCAGATATCCCTATTTTATAGGGACAGTCCCAATTTTGGGGTCTTTTTCTTATATAGGCTCCTTTTACCCCCCCCCACCCATCCCTGTCCTGATTTTACACACTTTCTGTCTGATCACTCTAGGTGGGGGTAATTGGTGCCTATATAAGACAAAGCCCCAAATATCGGGACGGCCCTATAAAATCAGGACATCTGGATCTGGCCACCCTAGCTGGGGAGCGCCTCTTCCCCGGGCTGGCAGCTGCCAGCTATCCATCTCTTCCGGGGGGAGCTGCATAGGGCAGGATGAGCTGCTGTGGCTCCATGGGTGCCCTGTCTCTGAGATCAGATGCTGTGCTAACTTCACCATGGTCCATAAGGCTGGTGGTGGTGCCCATTGGCGTGTGATTGGACCTGAGGGTTTGCTGCTGCTGTTGCCACTCTGCACCCCAAGAGGTGGATTTTGGGGTCTATTACAGCTGTCGGACCAGCAGGCTGGGGGGTGAGCCAAGCATGAAAGCAGTACTGTGTTGCCATTTAGATTGTCATTTAACAACTTTGTTTGCCAAAAATTCTTGCTAACAATCCTGAATCCAATTTCAATATTTTTTTTTTTTAAAATCAATATCTTAGCCAAAAACAGAAAATTAAGTTGTTGACAATTATTAGTGACAGGTTTGGTTTGAGGCAGGGAGTGGGCCAGTTTTCATCAGAGAAACAAAAAATGTTGACTGACTTTCATATAGCCTGTTACTCTTGATAAGAACCCTCCAACAACTGTAATATGCTCATCTTCTTACTAGTGTATAAAGCAGGGGTCGGCAACCTACGGCACACGTGTCAAAGGTGGCAGGTGAGCTGATTTTGATGGTATGCAGCAGCAGGCTGAGCGGCTCAGCCCATCACTGCTCTGGGGTTCTGGCTGCTGCCCTATTGCCAGCTGGGATACCAGCCATTGGCCCCACTCAGCACCTGCTGCTGGCCTGGGGACCCTCAAGGAACCCCAGGCTGGCAGTGGACTGAGCAGGCCAGCTGAACCACTCAACCTGCTGTCAGCCTGGGGTTCCATTCACTCAGCCGGCAGCAGGCTGAGTGGGCTGGTGGTGGGCTGAGCAGGGCCGATGGAGGATTGAGTGGCTCAGTCTGCTGCCAGTCTGGGATGCCAGCAGCACTCAGCCTACTGCTACTCCAGGGTTCTGGCTGCCAGCCCCTTGCCAGTCAGGAGCTCAGCCGCCAGCCCCACTCTGCCTCCTGCCAGCCTGGGTGAGCAGAATCCCAGGCTGGTAGCGTGCTGAGGGGGAGTTGGCAGCCGGGATCCTGGCTGGCAGGAGTTGGTGGTCAGAACCCCAGACCAGCAGCGGGCTGAGCAGGGCCTGGGATCCTTGTCTAGGGTTCCAGCCACCAGCCCACTGCTGGTTGGGGGTTTCATTTACTCAGCTGGCAGTGGCCTGAGCAGGACCGGTGGCCAAGACCTCAGATAATAACAATAGTTTATTTATATAATATAGACATAGAGAGAAACCTTCTACAAACATTAAAATGTATTACTGGCACGAGAAACCTTAAATTACAGTGAACTTGGCACACCACTTCTGAAAGGTTGCCGACCCAACCCCGGTATAGAGTGACCGTATGTTGTACTAAGATTCTCCTGCTTTTTTTTTCCCTGTGAGTCAGTATAACTTTTGCCAGCCCAGAAGTTGGGCAGCCAATGTTTTACGTTTTCACAATGTTTTCTCCAACTTTCATAAAGTAAATACATAGTTAATATGAGTTAAAAAGGCCAGGGACACTTCTTTGTGAAGAATCTGTACAGCAGATCATGCCCATAGACGATCCAGAAAAGAAATTTGAGGTTGAATTTTTTAATGTTGTGATGGATAAAGCAGTATCTGCTGTTGATGAAAAGTTTAATACCTTGAAAGTACACCATGAACAGTTTGGATTTTTGTATGACATAACTAAATTCAACGAAATAGGAAAGTAAGAGCAACTAATGACAAAGTGCAAGAACCTAGAGAGCATCCTGAAGCACGGTGATAGTTTTGATTTAAATGGACTTGAACTGTACGAAGAATTGAGTACACTGTCATCAGTGTTGCCACATGCAAAATCGGTGATGGACATTGTACAGTTTATTCATACCCGCAAACTTGTTAACATATATCCTAATGCGTACATTGCCACTCGTATTCTACTGACAATTCCTTTAACAGTAGCATCAGAAGAACGGAGTTTCTCAAAACTAAAGCTCATTAAAAACTATCTCCGCTCTACAATGAGTCAGGAACGCTTAACTGGTCTTGCTATTCTTGCAATCGAACAAGACACGACTTTGTCTTTGTCATACGATGACATTATTACTGATTTTGCAGCCAAAAAAGCCAGAAAGATTGCTTTTAATTAAAAACAAATCTTTGTTTCAATACCTCTTCATATAAATTTCCAATAAAATTTTGATAAATTAAAAAAAAATTTGCATCATTCTGTCATCAGAATTTTTTCTATAGTGCTGCTTCTTTAGTGCTAGTCCATCAGCATTACATTGTGCTTAATTAAGTTAAACTGGTTTTAATAACGTGAATGTGGCAAGTTTTCCAATAATGTAAGCTTATGTTTGTGTTGCTAAGAGCAGATCAGGCACAGGGGCACCAGTTTAATAATCTCGCCTAGGGCACCATAAATCCTAAGGCCGACCCTGGCCACGGATGTCCTCAAGGAACTCCCGCAGCTCCTCCCTCAGCGCATGGGGGGGCAGGGTCACTGATCGATGACTATCCCCCAGTGGGTCCCCCATCACAGCCCCATGGCCCACCGAGGCGGGCAGGCAGGGGGCAGACCCCCGTCGTGGAAGCAGATGAGCCGAAGCCATGCGACCCACCTCGCTCCCAGATTCAAGAAGGGGCGGTGGAAGGAGAACAGCAGCCCCTGGGGGGTCAGGACAGGAAGAAACTAGTGAAGCCGCTCCCTCGGGGGTATTCCCAGGGGCGGCACTGGCATCACCAGAGGTGGCGGGGACAAGGACAGGGCTAACGGGAATAGGGCGGGGATCAGGGAGAGAAGTTGGGAAGGAGGTAGAGGCAGGATCCGGAGCCTCTATATTTGAGCCGCCGGACGGTGGCTCCTCCTGGCCAGGCTCAGGGATCTGGAAAGTGGGAAGGGGACCCGTAACGATGCCGGGCTCAGCCAATGTGGCACGTGCGGCAGCCTCGGCATCCAGAGAGAAATGTTGGTTAATGGGGTCCCCGCTGAGGAAGGAGGGCGGGTCCTCCACATCCAAGAGGGACACCCCTTGGGAAGCGGGTCTCAGCAGCGGGGCACTGGCTGTCGCCCCAGGGGGCTCGGCGGCCATCAACAAAGTGCCACCCGCAGCCAGGTCGATAGAAGATTCCAGGGGACCCTCAGAGGTGGGAGCAGAAACAACGGTTAGGGGAAGGGAACCCGGGGACAGGGGGGCCATGGGGAGGTCGCCCAGATCGAGGCCTGCCGGCAGAGGATCGTCCTCCCCCTGCATGACCGGGGTCAAACCCAGGGCCTCGATCTCCGCGTAGATGGGAGGGAGATCACCGTCCACCACCCCAGGGCCCTCCCCGCCAGCACCCGAGGCGATACCCACCGCCGCACTCGCAGTGGCATCAAGTGGGAAGGGGGCAAGAGAAGCTCCCTCAGAGGCTTTCACGGGAAGGGACCCCGGAGGAGGGGCAGTGTTACCTTCCGGTGCTGCCATGGCATCCCCAGCCGGCACCACAAAACGGGAGTCATCAGGGGGCAAGGCGGAAGACTCGACATCAGCGCCCCCCTTCCTGCTCTTCCGGGGGGCTTCCGAATCCGAAGGATGTAAGGAAACTCGAGCCTTCCGCTTGCCCCGCTTCCCCTGCACTAAGGACCAGCCCTCCATGGCATCATCCGGGGGCTGGCCAACAGGGGTCGGCTCGGGGGGCAAGGGCAATGGCTCAGGGACTCGGGGAGGCAGTGGTGGGACAGCAGAAACCAGGGAGGATTCCCCCTGGGACGAGCCCTCTCCCATGTCCGGCGGTAGCCCCACCACACCCTCCTCCACAGAGGTGAACCAAGAAGGAGGAGGAGGGGCAGCTTCGGGTGCCGGGCAGCCAGGGGGACCGGCGATGACAGGGCCGGCACCTTGCCGGGGCTCGGGGGTCCCGGACGCTCCTCCGTGCTGGGCCAAGGGACAGTCCCTCCGGACGTGCCCCATCGCCCGGCAGAGGTAGCACCGGGCCTCCCCCGTTGAGTAATGCACCCGGTAGTGGGCTCCCTGGTAAGGGACCAGAAAGGACCCCTCGAGCGCCTCTCCGCCACACGCCGCCGGTGGCAGTTGAAGCTGCACTTGCCGGCGGAAAGAGAACATGACGGAGGGCGGGGTCCTTGCAGCCCAAGGGGAGAGGGCTGATGATGGAGATGGGACGTCCCAGGGCAGAAAGGGCGGGCAGCAGGGCGGCATTGGGCAGGAAGGGAGGGACGGAGGTCAAGATTAAGCGGACCCCCAGGTCTTCCAATGGCTCCAGGGGACGAACACACCCCCCACTGCCAGGCCCATCTCTACCGCCTCCTGGGCGGCGGCCTCCGATGCCAGGAAGAAGACCACCTTCCCGTACATTTTGGAGGCCGCCACGATGGCCGTGGGTCCCACCACCCTCGCCAACGCCCGCACGTAGTCTCCACGTGGGGCGAGGCGGGCGCCAGGAGGCAACGGATGCCGTGCTTCCTGGTCAAAGTGGGAAAGGGGCCCCAGCCGCTGTAGATGTTGGCGGAAGCGGAGGTCGGAGGAGCGGCGGCAGGCGGGGGGGCCTCCACCACCTGGGCGTATGCCCGGGGGAGGGACACCTGCAGAGTTGGTGGAGGGAATAGCGGGGAGGGATGCCGCAGCCGATAGCGGGGCTGCGGCAGCGGTGGCAGTCGCCACCATGGAGGGCCTGGCCTTTTTAGCGGGGCCCTTACCCTTCTTCCCACCCCGACCCTTCCCACCGGCTGGGGGGGCTCCCCCCGAATTAGAAGGGGCGAGAGATGTGGCAGCAACGGAGGTCTCCCCAGTACTAGCCACCGCCAGTGCCCCAGCAGGGGCGGTGGTAGGCGGATCGGCAGCGGCGTCCGAGGTAGTGGCTTGGGCAGTGGACACGGGGGCAGGTGGAGAAGGGGCAGTGGGAGCATCACGAGGGGTCTCCCCCGCCGCGTCCCCCGCCATAACGAGAGCGGGGAGGGGGACAAACAGCGAGGGGAGGGGAAGGAGAGGAGGTGGCCACCCCTCCCCACTAGGCTGCAGGCAGGGGAGGAGGGCATCAGAAGGGGAAGGCCAAAAGGGCGTGGGGAACAAACAAGGACCTAAGGGTGGGAGGGCTTCAGGGCACCAACGCAAAGTGGGGTTCCGGCTCCTCCAGTTGCACTAAGGGATCGGGGGGGCAACGGCAGAGGGGGGTGCAGTGAACAAGGGGAAACCAAATGGGGAAGGGCACAAGCGCATGGGAGGGGGCGTGGGCGCACGAGGAGGGGACCGATCAGGGCTGCGGGAGCACAGGGCGGGGGGAAAGGGCGAGCTGGGATTGGGGTAGTGGGACCACGGGGACAGCTGCAGGGCTGGGGCAGAACTATCAGGCGGCAGAGGGAAAGAGGTGGGGTGGACAAATGTGGCAAAGGGCAGGGGGGCAGTCCAGGAGGAGGGGTGAGGTGGTGCAGCCAGAGGCTCTTGTGCCAAAAAGTCAATGGTTGGCTGCTGCTGCAAGCCCAAATGATGGAAATGGGCGTGGTGAGCCAGGCGAGCAGCTCAGTCCCAAAGGCAGGAGGCCGAAGCAGAAGGAAAACAGCCAGCGAGGGTGGTGGAGGGGGCAACGATGGTGGCGGGGGCGAAAGGGGACACGGATGGACTGGGGGAAGGCTCCACGCCACACCCCCGGTGCCCCAGCAGACACAGTCCAAACCCCCACCACAGTTTGAAAAAAAAGACTCAGTCCAGAAAAGCCCCCTCCACAGTGGTCTTCACACGGTCTCCAGCAGCAGGTGGTCCTCTTCTCCTTCCTCTCCTCCTCCAGGCACCAACAGCTCCCCAGCAACAGCCACAGCAGCCCCAGCAGCTCCAGGTGGTGGAGGTCTGGTGTCCAGGCAGCAGGGACCCCGCTCAGAGGGTGGTGTCCTCAGCAGCAAGAGCTGGGGTCCCTCACTCCCCTCCTCTCTGGGAAGCAGGCCAGCAGCCCCCCCCCCAAGGGGCTGTAGATGGAGTAACAGCAGTAACTGAGGTGGGGGGGAACCACTAGCCAGCCAGCAAACAGACAGCAGAGAGAGGGGCCGGTGGTGGTGTCTAGCCCAGCCAGGGGAGCAGCAGCAGCAGGAACAGCAGCAGCAGCAGCAGCGGCGAGGGCCCAGTGCCCAACAGGAACAGCAGCAGCAGCAGCAGCAGCAGCAACCCTCTCCCTCCTTCCTCCACAGCAGAGCGGTTGAAGGAATATCCGCAACTGGCCCCACGAGAAGCAGGCTTCTGCTCTCTGAGTGACCAGAGCAGGGGCTGCAGTAGAGTAATCAGGAACTTGCTAGAACCAATTAAGGCAGACAGGCTGATTAGAACACCTGCAGCCAATCAAGGCAGGCTAATCAGGGCACCTGGGTTTTAAAAGGAGCTCTCTCCAGTCAGATGGGGAGGAGCCAGAGGAGAGGAAGTGCGTGTGAGGAGCTGGGAGCAAGAGGCGCAAGGAGCTGAGAGTGAGAGGGTGTGCTGCTGGAGGACTAAGGAGTACAAGCGTTTATTAGACACCAGGAGGAAGGTCCTGTGGTGAGGATAAAGAAGGTGTTTGGAGGAGGCCTTGGGGAAGTAGCCCAGGGAGGTGCAGCTGTCACACAGCTGTTACAAGAGGTGCTGTAGACAGCTGCAAATCCATAGGGCCTTGGGCTGGAACCTGGAGTAGAGGGCAGGCCCAGGTTCCCCCTAAACCTCCCAACTCCTGATCAGACACAGGAGGAGTTGATCCAGACTGTGAGGGAGATTTCTGAGGTGAGCAAAGCTGCCAATAAGCGCAGGACCCACCAAGGTAGAGGAGGAACTTTGTCACAGTGGATAGAAGGGTGGCTAGTTCGTTGGGCTCAATGGGTAATGATCAACAGCTCCATGTCTAGTTGGCAACCGGTTTCAAGTGGAGTGCCCCAAGGGTCGGTCCTGGGGCTGGTTTTGTTCAACATCTTCATTAGTGAGCTGGAGGATGGCATGGACTGCACTCCCAGCAAGTTTGCAGATGACACTAAACTTGGAGGAGTGGTAGATATGCTGGAGGGTAGGGATACGATACAGAAGGACCTAGACAAATTAGAAGACTGGGCCAAAAGAAACCTGATGAGGTTCAACAAGGACAAGTGCAGAGTCCTGCACTTAGGACAGAAGAATCCCATTCACTATTACAGACTAAGGACCGAATGGCTAGGAAGCAGTTCTGCAAAAAAGGACCTAGGGGTTACAGTGGATGAGAAGCTGGATTTGAGTCAACTGTGTGCTCTTGTTGCCAAGAAGGCTAATGGCATTTTGGGCTGTATAAGTAGGGGCATTGCTAGCAGATCGAGGGATGTGATCATTCCTCTTTATTTGACATTGGTGAGGCCTCATCTGGAGTACTGTGTCCAGTTTTGGGCCCCACACTACAAGAAGGATGTGGAAAAATGGGAAATAGTCCAGTGGAGGGCAACAAAAATGATAAGGGGGCTGGAGCACATGACTTATGAGGAGTGGCTGAGGGAACTGGGATTGTTTAGTCTGCAGAAGAGAAGAATGAGGGGGGATTTGATAGCTGCTTTCAACTACCTGAAAGGGGGTTCCAAAGAGGATGGATCTAGACTGTTCTCAGTGGTACCTGATGACAGAACAAGGAGTAATGGTCTCAAGTTGCAGTGGGGGAGGTTTAGGTTGGATATTAGGAAAAACTTTTTCACTCAGAGTGGTGAAGCACTGGAATGGGTTACCTAGGGAGGTGGTGGAATCTCCTTCTTTAGAGGTTTTTTAAGTCAGGCTTGACAAAGCCCTGGCTGGGATGATTTAGTTGGGAATTGGTCCTGCTTTGAGCAGGGGGTTGGACTAGATGACCTCCTGAGGTCCCTTCCAACCCTGAGATTCTATGATTCTAAGAACCACAAGAATTATTAAAGATTAGAAAACATGCTTTATAGTGATAGACTTTGGGAGCTCAATAGATTAAGCTTAACAAAAAGAAGGTTAAGAGGTGACTTGATTACAGTTGATAAATACCTACATTGGGAACAAATATTTGATAATGGGTTATTCAGTGTAGCAGAGAAAGTTATACCACCATCCAATGGCTGGACACATTCGGAATGGAAATAAAGCATACATTTTTAACAGCAAGGGTAATTAAGCATTGGAACAATTTACTAAAGGTTGTGGTGGATTCTCCATCACTGGCAATATTTAAATCAAGATTGGATGTTTTTCTAAAAGATCTGCTCTAGGAATTTTGGGGGCAAGTTCTATGGCCTGTGTTATACAGGAGGTCAGACTAGATGGTCTCTCCTGGTGTTGGCATCTATGAACCTCTTCTCTAAACAGTCCCAATCTCTCATGGGGAAGGCTGTCCAAGTCTCTTGCTCTTCTGGTTGCAAAGATAACTTTAAAAATGTAAACAGAGTGTAAAATGATGCAGTCAGATATCACTGCACAGGCAGCTTGAAACAACAGCTCTAAGAGAGGCATGAAATGCCCCTATTCATGACAGGGGTTGTTAACATTGAAGTCTACAGATGACAATTCACATATTAATATTCTTAACTATTTCGCTTTGGAGACCTGCATAACCTATTGCGAATGGCATCTTGGTTCAGTGTTTCAAATGGGCTAAAGTTGGTTTGTGGGTGGAGCTTTGAGCAGTACCACTCTCCATTTCACTCCCTGGTGAGATTAGTGCTAGCTCCCCACACTGCTACTGCTTCTTTCTACCTACCAGCATGCTCTCCAGCATTACTGGCTGATCTACAGCCAGCTGATGGCTTCCAAGGTCCTTAACTCCCTCAGACACTGGGGCTGCAAGGCAACAGCATCTGCATTTATTGGGTTCAGTTCTTGGATCTGTACATTCTTTGGGCTGCAGCCCTGGTACACTGCAGGGCAGGAGTGTGCACAAGGAGCAGCAAGAAGGGGCATGGTTCCCCCCAATAATAGGTGGCAGGGCCGGCTTTAGGAAGTGCGGGGCCAATTCGAACATTTTCGGCGGGGCCCCAGCAGGGATGACTAAAAAAAAAACCATGTAAAAAAAGCCTTTCGTTTCTTAGCAGCCAGTTCCCTGTAAAAAGTTCTCATTTAAGGGATGTGCCACAGTATGTATTTTTTGTACCAATAGGGTTAGCATACGTCCGTATTTTTAAAAATTCCTCCCGGATGGAGATTTAAGAACCAAAAAGCTGGACATGTCTAGGAAAATAGGGATGTATGTTAACCCTACCTAAAATTCTTTTTTAAAAAGATGGGCCTGAACTAGAAATGAGCTCCGTTTCACATGTGTGGGTCCCCACCACTCCCTGGGGGTGTGCTAGGGTGACCAGATGTCCCAATTTTATAGGGACAGTCCTGATTTGGTGGTCTTTTTCTTATATAGAATCCTACTACCCCCCACCCCATTCCAGTTTTTCACACTTGCTGTCTGGTCACCCTAGGGTGTGCACATGTGTGGGTCCCAGCTGCTCCCTGCCCCTCTCATTGAAGTAGGTGTGCAGGGTTACTGCCCTGGGAACTGCAGGACACTAGTGGACATGGGGCTGGCTGGGGGCAGGGCAGGGGCTGACTGGAGGTAGGATCTGGCTGCAAGCAGGGCAAGGGGTGTGGGGCTGGCTGCAGACAGGGGCTGGCTGCAGGCAGGGCAGGGGGTGTGGGACTGGCTGCAGACAGAGGCTGGCTGCAGGCAGGACAGGGGGTGTGGGGCTGGCTGCAGGCAGGGGCTGGCTGCAAGCAGGGCAAGGGGTGTGGGGCTGGCTGGAGACGGGGATGTGGGGTGGGATGGGATGGGATGGCTGGCTTCAGGCAGGGCCTCAGGGGAGTGTGGCAGGGGTTGGCAGGCCTGGAGAGAGAGGAGTGTGGGACTGGCTGGCTTCAGGCAGGGGGGTGCGGCAGGGGTTGGCTGGAGACAGGGCAAGGGGTGCAGGGCTGGTGTGGGCAGGGGTTGACTGCAGGCAGGGCACGGGGTGCGGGACTGGCTGCAGACAGGGGCTGGCTGCCTGCAGGGCAGGGGGTGCAGGGCTGGTGAGGGCAGGGAGTGCAGCAGGAGCTGGCTGCAGGCAGGGGTGCGGGTATGGGGGTACAGCCTACCCTGTACGGTAAGTGCCCCCTCCTCCACCAGGGTAGCAGCAGCAGCCCAGGGCTTGGGGGCTATTTAAAGGGCCTGTGGCTCCCCTGCTTCCACCGCCCCAGCCCTTTGAATAGCCGCGGGAGCCCTGAGGAAGCGGCAGGGCTCCAGGGGCTATTTAAAGGACTGGGGTGGCAGAGGCAGCTGGAGCCCCCCACTACCCCATGGCTCTGGGGGTTATTTAAAGAGCCTGGGGCTCCCCTGCATCTACCTCCCCAGCCCTTTAAATAGCTGCTGGAGCCCTGGGGAAGTGGGGGGCTCCAGGAGCTATTTAAAGGGCCAGGGTGGTAGAAGCAAAGGGTAGCCCCAGACTTTTTAAATAGCTCCCAAGGCTCCAGCAGTGGGGCTCTGGTGGCAATTTAAAGGGCCTGAGGCTCCAGTCCCTGCTGAGAGCCCCAGACCCTATAAATTGCCCCCTGGGGAAGCTGGGCCACCTTGGTACAGCGCACCAGCAGGGCTTAGGTGCGGGGCCCTCTTAGGCGCGGGGCCTGATTCGGGGGAATTGGTTGAATTGGCCTAAAGCCGGCCCTGATAGGTGGGGGCACAGAATTCCTCTGGCCCCAAGGCCGCAGCAGGAGCTGACAACTCCTCTGGTCCTGGGGCCACAGGGAGAGAGTGAGCGCCTCTGGCCCTGGAGGTCATGGGAGGAGAGCACGCTCCTCCAGCTCCAGAACCACAGCGAGGGCACAGAACATGCCTGTTCTAAAGCTCTCACATTTTTATTCCTGTGCATGCCCCTGAAGTAGGCTTAACCCTCAGCATAGTTAGATCTTTTGGTTGTGTAATGGCATGAAAGATTAGGTGAAATGGGACATGGCCAGTGTGACTGGCCATACACCTCAGTGATCTCCACCTACTGAAATGGCTCCTTGAGGCTGTCGGCATCTGCCTGTAACCAGTCTGAGGCTGTCCTCAGAGTTGGATGTGGGGAAGGAGAAATCCACCAATGCCTCTCCCAGTGTACTTGACAATGTAGTCTGAGCATCCTATCTCCTCTCTCTCTCATTGTATAAATGCCTCTCCCCCTGCCTTCACCCAAACATTCAGCTGTACTCGGGATCTTCATTGCCATTTTCTGGATCTTTTCTGTGACAGGGAGCTCCCAGCCCTAGGAATTTAAACACTTTCACAGGGAGCCTTTATTGGGCTAGATCCAGAGGTGTGGCTGATCTCCACAGAGCGCAGGTCAGAAATGGTTGTCCCTATTGTCCCTACTCCCATTCTGGTGCAGCTTCTTCACAGGATCATTCCCCCTTTGCCATGTTCAAGCAGCCTGAGGTCTACTCTAAATTACACTGGCTACAAACAGCACCAAGGAACTAAAATGCAGCTAACAATTTGCATGGAACAGGGATGTTCTGTTTACCCCACCTTTCCTCCAGCCACAGCTCCTTTTCCCTGCTATGTTGACAGTGGGTTGACTAGGGTTTTTTAGTCTGCAGAAGAGAAGCGTGAGGGGGGATTTGATAGCAGCCTTCAACTACCGGAACAGGGGTTCCAAAGAGGATGGAGCTAGGCTGTTCTCAGTGGTTGCAGATGACAGAACAAGAAGCAATGGTCTCAAGTTGCAGTGGGGGAGGTCTAGGTTGGATATTAGGAAACAGTATTTCACTAGGAGGGTGGTGAAGCACTGGAATGGGTTACCTAGGGTAGGGAGGTGGTGGAATCTCCATCCTTAGAGGTTTTTAAGACCTGGCTTGACAAAGCCCTGGCTGGGATGATTTAGTTGGTGTTGGTCCTGCTTTGAGCAGGGGATTGGACCAAATGACCTCCTGAGGTCTCTTCCAACCCTAATCATCTATGATTCTATGAGTGGGAGAGCAGGAGTGGATAACGGCCTCTACACTGGCACTAGACCACCCTGTTCTAGGGTGCTCCTCCCTGGGCTAAGACAATGTTGTAGTAGCACAAAGCAACCACACTACACTGGAGAAGCTGTCCCATCATCCCAGCCTTTGGAGAGACCAATCATCTCCCAGTGGAACTGGAATCCAACAGGGGTGCGGGCTGGGGAGGTGAAAGGGACTAAGATGAGAAGCTGGAGCTGGTTTGGGAATGCAGAACTCAGTAAACCAATACTTTTCTTCCCCTCATACCTGCAGATGTTGCTGAGGATGGACATTTTTGCTCACAGCAGAGTTCAGGCCAACCAATGAGAATTTTTTTCCCTTCACAACATTCAGTTCCATTTTATGTGAAATAATAAAAGTCTGAGCTTCTTGTTCATGAAGATTTGACAACAGCGTCAGTCTGCTCTGAGAGCTGACACTTTGGTATATGGGGAGAGAGGAAGAGCTGAGGACTTGGTGGAGTGACTTGGACAAGGTCACCATGACCATGAGCAGAGGGAGGTTTGTTTATAAAACATGAGATTCTAGGCAACATGGGAGTGGAAGGGATAGGTTGAAGACAGTACGTTGCACTGGGGCTCCCAGTGTGTAGGGTCGAGGATTGTGGGAGGACTGGGAAATCCATCCAATGTGTAGGGTTGTGGGGGGGTTGAGCACATGGGGTCAAGATTGTGTGGGACTGTAGAGTTCAGAGTGCAGCACGATAGATCATGCATGGGATAGGTTTTCTAGTATATGCAGTTGGACTGGAGGCACTGGAGTGTGGCACTGGGAGTCCTGTGTTGTGGCTGGGGTATTCCATCTTCTCAACCTTGTTTCATAAAGGTTGATGAGCCACAATCAGGACTTGGGGGCAGATTCTCTGCCCTGTTCCACTCCCACTGTGGTGCTCAGGAGGCACAACAGGAGCAGAAACCTCTGAAGTCCATGGCTGGGGATTCCTCCAGCAGAGCTAAAGCCGGCATAATCATCTCCTATGCCTCCCTCCCTGCAGCCCTGGGTGCATGAGCCAGAGAGGGAGAGTGACTGAAGTATGCTGAGCTCCAGCTACTGCACCTGGTGTATGGTGTGCAGGGGGCCACTGGCAGCTTGATGAAGCTACAGTTGGGCTGGTACAGGGATTAAGAGAACTGTAACTCGTTGGTTCTCAAATTGAACTCTTTCTCCCCTGGCTTGGGCTCCCCTGGGTGGCTGTGTGGGAGAAGGGATCATTCTTTGCTACATGCCCTCCAGGCTCAGGCAGATATGATCAAGCTCCTAACCTGTTCTCCCTGAGGTCCCCCGAGCTTGGCAGGAAAGCAGGCAATGGCACATCCCAGGCAACTCTCTCCTCCCTTCCCTGTGATGCAGCAGCTGGCAGATAGGCGTGCTGCTGAGCAGCTGCGGCAGGGAAGGGACAGCCTCTGCTCAGAGCACTGTTGCTCACACCAGAGATTCCCTGGGGTGCTCCCGATTTTATAGGGATAGTCCCCATATTTGGGTTTTTTTCTTATATAGGCGCCTTTACCCTCAACCCCCTGTCCTAATTTTTCACACTTGCTGTCTGGTCATCCTACTGGGCAAGCACTGGGTGACAGTGGGAGGCGTGGAGTCCACTCTCCACCGTGACAGGGTTCCTCAAACACTTCTCTTTAAAACAAGCATGGCTCAGGGAACACATATTTTCTTCTTAACACAAACTGAAATGCCACAGGCTAGGTATCTCCAGTGTGGAGTGTTAAGTGCCAGGCTGTGGTGCTGGGGACCCTGTGTGGGGTTAGGAATTCTTAAGTGTGAGGTTGGGGGTGGTGTGTAAGGCTGAGGGCTCCAAAGATCTGGGCAGAGAGGGCGATGATAATTTTGGGTGTGGATTTCTGGTGCCTGTGAGGCACTAGTTTCTGGCTTGCAGCATGAGGGCAGTTGTAGGGCACAGGTTAGACCAGCCTGCAAAAGATGGGGCCCGGAGAAAGTCTTTCCTGCACCCTTCCATCACCACCTCTTAGACCTCTCTCTGGTCTAGAGAGGCTGCGTGCTTTCCTGTGGGCCAAGAAGGAACAAGGCTGCCCAGTGGCCTCCCACTTGGAACATTCATCCTCCTTTAGGAAGGATTTTAATTCGTGTAAATGAGTGTTTTTAATTTGTTATACTGGGCTTTATCTCTATTACCATCTCATTTGCTTTTAAACCCAGTTTTGCCCTCTCAACTGAATTCCATTTGCTGCATTAGGAGTAATTCTCTTCCCCAAGGGTTAGACATTTTCTCTCCACATAAAAGTCGCTTATTTTGGATAAAGAGACGATTAGATTTATCTTTAATATTTTAATGGCAGGCAGGATTATTGGGTAGGCAGCCCCGGTTTCGGTTGTTGTGGGGGGATTAGACTCTAATAAATTCTTCAGATTGGGATTTTTTTTTTCTGTTTTGCACAAAGTACTTGTATTTTTTTAAAAATAGTTGCTTCCTTTTTTTGAGTCATAAATTCCATTTCCTGTTTCCTATTAGTATTAAATCAAGTTGATTAAATTCATAGTGACTATTTGCACATATATCTTTTTAATTTTAACATTCACAACATAAAATCTTTAATGGTGCAATTTTAAATACCTGCAACATACATTGCTATTCCTGTAAGAACAGCTGGAAGTGAAGAGCTTTACAAGAAAGAGTGAGGGATGGATGGACAGACAGAGGCGAAAGAAGTAAATTAGCTCCTCCTATCACCCATTCTGCTAGTGCTTTGGGTATTCTGCAGTTTCAGGGTTTTAAAAAGCAGCTTCCTGCTCTCTTTGGAACACCAGCTGCATCTCTGCTCTGCAGAGCTAAAGAGACTAGACACACACACCCCCGCCCAATGGGACCTTCATCGCTACAAACGGAGCTCCCCTGTCAAGTCTTCAGCTCCAAGTGACCACTGGGCAGCCCCTCAAAGCTGGTATCAACTGGTGCCAGGAGGGGAGGGCTGAAGGTAAAGCTCGCTTGTAGGGGCCCGGGCCGGTTCCCTATCTGAGCTCCGCACTCCTGGTCTGCCGGCCCCAGCTCCTATTTTAGGCTAATCAGAAACCTGGTAATAGAATAAAATGTCAGCAAAGTAGAAATCAATAAGTGTTAATGCTCCGGGACTTTCACTGCTAGGCAGCCCCCCGCCCCTCGCCTCCCCCCTCCCAGCCAGCCGCACCATCCTGTCCCTTTGATTTCGGTCCCTTCTCTAATCCCCACCTCATCAGCTCCCGGGAAGGGCTGATCTGCAGCAGAAAATCCCTCATTCGGGGCAAAATCAGCTTAATTTGCAGCAATTTGTAGCAGGTCTTTGCTGGGATTTGAGTCTCAAATTATCCCGCGGGTGGGGGCTGCCGCGCGGCAATATGGGCCGAGATTTCCCCGCTCCTCTGTTTGCACAGATTTGTCTGGGGAGTAATTACCGCTGGGTTCCGCCCCCCAGAAGCCGGACCTAGAGCCGCCCGGATTAGCAGCATTAACAGCAAATGCAACGCAACAATTAATCATTTGCTGGCAAATACAAACAGGCGCCGCCCCAGGCTGGGGGTGGAGGCCGGCTGTGGCCGGGCATGTAATGGAGCAATGAGGAAAGGAAAGGAAAGGAGGAGAGCCGGGGACCTTGTGCCCTCAGGACAGAGATCAGAGCAGGCAACTTTCCTTCCCCTAATGCTGCTAATTACAGCTTGCAGCTCCTGTGCCTGCCAAGCAGGGAGCCCACAGCCAGGGGACACCCTCCTCAAAACGGGGCGCCTCCCCAAACCCGGGCACCTGCAGCCTGAGGACTCTCCCCAGGGTGCCCACAGCACATGCCCACGCCAAGCCAGGGCATCTCCATAAAGGAAGTATCTCCCATCAAGGGTGCCAGCCAGGTTCCCCCAACAGAGGGCACTCCAAACAAAGGCAACCCTCAAACCAGGGACCCCCATATGGAGCCCACAGCAAGGGCCACTCCCCTTACACAACTGATCATTGACTATAAATTAGTGGTTGCCTAGGGGCATGTGATCGCTATGTACCTGATCTAATTACTGTATATTGGTTATGTGAAAACGGAATATAGTTTTGACCATTAATACACAGGGAGCTTTAAAAGCAATGATTTCCCAAGGCTGAAAACAATCATCAACGAAACTGAGAGGAAAAAAATTAAACAAAGTGACCAGTGACTGAGAATTATTTGAGGCTATTTTACTAGATACACAATATATAATTTAAAAAAAATCACAATCTTCCCTGTTAAGGAGGGAAGTGGAAGTGGCTATAAAAATAAAATTTAAAAATCCCAATATATATAAAAAAAAGGAGAAGTTGAAAGCAATGACTATAAATTAGCGGTTATGAAAAGAAGACAATGGATAAGGGAAGCTAAAGGTATTAAAAATCTGTGGCTAGTAGGGTTAAGGATAAGGAGGAAATTTTAAAATATACCAGGAACAAAAGAAATCCTAGAAATAATATAGGGTATTACTAACTAAGTATTGCAAAATTGTCAACAGTTATGCAGAAAGGGAAGAAATTTTCAATAAGTATTGCAATTCTGTATTTGGTAAGAAGCTTGATGAAATTTTCACATCTTACAGTGACAATGAAATACTTTCTATTCCATTATTATCTAGGGAATATGTTAAACAGTAACTATTAAAATTAAACATTTTTAAATCTTCAGGACCGGATAACTTGCTCCCAAAAATTTTAAAGGAATTGGCTGAGGAGCTCTCTTAACCATTCGTGTAGATTTAAAAAAAAAATCTTGCAATACTGGAGAAGTTCCAGAGAATTGGGGAAAAACTAATCTTGTACTAATATTTTAAAAGGTTAAATGGAATGACCTGAGAAACCATAGGCCAGTTTGCCTGATAACAGGCCTGTACAAAATCATGGAAAGGAAGATATGGGAGTGAATCAGCAAAGAATTAAAAGATGGTATGATAATTAACACCTATCAATATGGTTTTATGGAAAATAGATCTTGTCAAGTGACTTAACCAAGGCCATAACATTACTCTGGCAGAATTGGGACTAGATCAAGAAGCTCCTGGACTCACAGTTCTCTGCTGTAACCACAGGATTATTCTTCCTCTTCATGACTCTTAATACATTTCACAATGACAAAGATAAAGCTAAGTATAGCTCACAGGACTGACTACCACATATTCTTAGACAAAAAGATGTTAAAGTTAAGGTTCAGACTGAAATTAACAGACATTAGAAAAATGAATACCAAGAAGCTGCAGATGCCCTCTTGTTTCCTTATTTTTTACAGTTTATTGTAATGTACATAAAGGTTTGAATATACTTACAGTTCATACATTCACTAACATTAATCTAAACATGGGTAAATTAACATTATACAGATAATTTAATAACAGCTTTAACCCTATATCTCTAAGATAGATACCAAGAAACATATTACTTCCATTTAGCTGTGAGCGATAGTTTTTTATTTTGTTTTTTTAAATCAAACCATTTGTTTCAACATATACAGCATTAAAACAGCTTCAGTGAACTATAACTTGTCTTGCATCAATTGATGGGCCACATTGCACTACCTTACTCACAGTTAATAATAAACCAATGGAACCCCACATTTATCACAACCTATCCCTATGTAAATAAAACCGTTCAAAGTCTATCTTCTAGCTACAGAATACTAACATTTTAATTATCAATTTTCTCAGACAGCAGTATTGCAAACCCCAAGCATTCAAAAAAATCATGAGTCGGGTCACCCAAAATCATGATATGTGTTCAGAGGAAGAGATCTTTGTAATTACCTTTTGGTTTCTGAGCCTTTAGGGTGCATTCAGGTCAGATTTTCAAGCTTTTCTCTGCAACCATGAGGATAGAAACGTACTCTTTTAAAATGAGAGTTTAGAGTCTCATATAATCACTTGACTCCAGGAGTTGGGTCTTAAAACGACAAATATGATGGTTTCAAAGTAGAAGCCATGTTAGTCTGTATCCGCAAAAAGAACAGGAGTACTTGTGGCACCTTAGAGACTAACAAATTTATTTGAGCATAAGCTTTCGTGGGCTATAGCCCACTTCATCAGATGCATAAACTCATATTTATACATACAGAGAACATGAAAAGGTGGAAGTAGCCATACCAATTGATTGGCCTCTTACAGTTGGTATGGCTACTTCCACCTTTTCATGTTCTCTGTATGTATGAATATCTTCTTGCTGTATGTTCCATTCCATGCATCTGAAGAAGTGGGCTGTAGCCCACAAAAGCTCATGCTCAGATAAATTTGTTAGTCTCTAAGGTGCCACAAGTACTCCTGTTCTTTTTGACAAATATGATGAGACTCATGAAAATCATGAGTGTTGGCAACAATGTATGGATAATACAAAGAACATTGCTTTGTACATAATGACATGTAATGAAGATATATCTTCATAAATTATATTTTCAACCATATTATTCATGGTCCTTTTACAACTGACATCCCATTCCATAGTTATTAGACAAAACACTGAACAACTATGACCCTGATTCTGCAAACATTTATGTAATATTACTCATACAAATAAAGGTACACATGTGTTTACAGGATCAAAGTCTATATTACACAATCAAGGGGGAAAGAGAAAAGAAAATTGGTCCCGGCTCTAAGGTTGTTACTGGAACATCAATGTTAATTTTCACATTCACATTTTTGTTAAAACATGTATGAATAGTAGGATAGTCAAAACTTTATGTACATGATAAATTAAGATAATTTCCATGCTTTTAAAATGGTTAGATGTTTTTTCTTTTTTTAACTAATATTCTTGGCATTTATTTTTTTCTCAAATGTTTGTTGGTCACTGGAGCAGCTATGACTTTCACCAAAAGCTTTTTGTCTGGGAATGTCCTTTTTAATATTTCTTTAAAATCAACCAAAGTACATTAAGAGCATACATGAGGCTCCTCTGGGACTCACAAGGTCAACATTGACTCCTGAAAACTCTGGACTGCAGCACACAAAACTGTATGTTTTGAAGAATCCAAGTTCTCCGCCCACCCAAAAATAACTCTCTTGTCTACACTGGAAGATCCAGTCCAGGTTGTGCTTCCAAGCTGCACTGGAGTAGGGATGAAACTTGGAAAATCATCACAGCCTGTCCTTAGTAGGAATTCTGGAACCAGCACCATGGACTTTATTTGAGCTGGAGAAGTCAGTAATAGCTGAAAAAGAAAAGAGGACTGGTCATCATTCAGCTAACTACCCTTTCTCGTTAAATATTCTATGGATAACCCTTTACATGATTAAACGAAGTGTTATGTGTATAAAACTATATGTGCTGAATTATGTTAATAAGATGCTTAGATACCATGGTAATGCGTACAGTATAAATGTCTAGATTAGATATATAAAGTAGACTTATGTGAATACATAACTTTATGTAAAATACTTCCATGCATAACCATATATGTACCCAAAACTTCATGAGCTGAACAGTGCCTGGCCCTGCACCCATCCCCATGTTCCCATTCAGATACCATAGACCTTCCCATTCAAAAGTAAGTCCAAGGTCCTGGATCTACACACTCTGTCAGCCTGCAGGGCCTATTGACATCAATGGTGTTCCTGAAGGCCTTAGTGCATGTAGAGCTTGAAAGTGAAGCACAGACCATACCTGGTCTTAGAAGCACTGGATGGACTGGTTTGGCTGAGCATCTAAGTTCTGTAACTGTCCTTGAGGAACTGAAAAGCTGCACGTGGACTCTGTCAGCTAGGAGGGAATGTGGACTATGGATTTCATTTTGCTTGTCAGCCTAGAGTGAGGAGCGGGGAATGGGAACCAATCGGTGCATGCAATTTTCTGTGGTGCAATGTTTGCAGGAGGTGAAAGCATCCTGTGCACCAGCCAGGTGGCAGGGAGAGGTCTCAATGTCAGAGTGAGAACAAGGAGAATTTGAAATGCCAGGTTCCATGATGTTGGGTAAATAGGTACACTTAATATATCATTTTCAACTTTTCTTTTTTAAACTTCGCAAGTGTTTCTGTACAGCAGTATCCATACACCTCGTTACACCTGGGCACCTTTCCATTTGGAAGTAGGGACTGGGAAAAACAAGACATTTTCTCATGTATGCAAAAGAGAACTTTTAACGAGTAACTTCAAAATCAAAATACTTGAAGTGAACTAGAGGGAAGAAAAATCTACTCCACCCTAATACTAATTGCCCACATTTTCTGCCAATGATCTTTTCCTTGTTATAAGTTACAGTTACAGAAGTAAAAATCAGACTTAAGAGAATCCTGATTGCACAGCCTACCACCACTGCAAATCACATCTGATGGAGGCCGATACCCAGTGCCCCAGCTGGCACAGATAGTCAGAGCTGTGACAAAACTTGCTCTGTTAGAATAGGGAAGATATAGTAGCGGGGGCTGAGGAATCCATAGACGCTATGCCCTTTCTTTCACAGCATCTCTAGAACACTGCAGCTGTCTGACTGGGAGAGGCAGAAACAGCAGAGGGAATTAAACCAGTGACAGTATTCTGAGAACACAATGGGATAAGTCTCCATTTACACCAGTCCAACAGCATTGTAACTCCAGTGACCTCCATGTAGCTCTTCCAGATTCCCACTGGTGCAAGTGAGAGGACACATAGGCCTTATATAATTTATATTGTCCTAAATTCAATACTATGTAGACATTGCTTTAAATTATTCCAAAGGAATCAGACAGAGAAATACTAAAAGAGTTTGGCCTGAAAGCGAAGAGGGGTGAAATTCCAAAGTTATTTAACAGAAAATTGAAAGGGATGAAGAGACATTGCCAAAAGGGCTTGAAAGAGAGACATCAGAGCACCTGACAGCTCTTGTTGGCTGGAACCTGCCAGAATATCCACAGCTACATGGGTGTATCCTCAGCTGAAGGGGCTTTAAGTCTGTTGATGTAGGTCTGTATAATCTGGGAGAGAAAGTGGAGAGAAGATACAGGAGGGATAGAGACAAAGAAAATAAAAAAGAAACAAAGGAAAAGAGAGAGGAAAGAAAGGACAGAGAGAAAAGGGAAAAGAAGAATGAAAAAACATGGAGGGGTGAGAGGGAGGGAGGGAAGGAGAGAGAAAGAGATGGAGAGGGGGAGAGAGAGAGAGGCTATTTTCTATAATTACTGTGGATTGGCTCGGATTAAGGGCAACTAGCTATCTCTTGGTTTTTCCTTTTTATATAACAACTAATCTCCTTCTAATCAGTTATTATTAAATTATATTCCATTTTTAATTCATTCACAGATCATTGGTGGCACAATTCGGACATCTGGACAGATAATTGAATAGAGATAATTTATGTAAATGAGGAACAGTTGTGTACAGAGGTGGGGGAGGGGAGAGTCTAACTTCTGAGGCCAATGACCTAATGAAGAATCTCCGAAAGCTGCAGCCGCTCCCAGTGAGCACTCAGGCTCTGAGCTTTGAGCATTGGTGGTGACATACATACATGCTGGGAGGCTCCAGTCAAGTGGCTGCCTAGACTAGATCTGACTTCTTGGCTCAGGAGACTAGGCAATAGTGAGCATCATTTTACTGTAGTCTCTATGCTACTCTTTGAGGCAGGGACTGTCTCGCTGTGTCTGGGGAATGCTGACCACATGTTGGGTGCTCCCACCATCAAAATACTACTAACCATCACACACTCATCAACAACCTGGATGTGCCTGCCCCAGAGGAACTGCACTCACAGTAGAACCCAGGGACAGGCTGCATGCTACCTTCTTAGGCCATGTAGAGGAGTTGATGAAGGCACAAAGGGATGGCAGCAGGCCCCGAACACAAACTCTGTGCAGACAGTCTTACTCTGCAGAACTGAGCCTGGAGCGCAGGCTCTGAACTCTCCAACCTCCCACCAGCTGGGCACTGTGATTTATGGGTTTGGAGGGCAGGGCCATGTAATGGGTTGCACATGGACAGGGAACCAGGAACTCCTGGGCTATGCTCTGATAGATTCTGTCCCTAGAACATTGCTCAGAGCACCTAGCTGTGACACTGACTCAAAATACAAGTACTTCTTGTGCTTCAGTTTCCCCATATGTACCTTGAGAACAATATTACTAACCTATGTACATCACAAGGGGGTTGTGTTGTTAAGATTTTTAGATTCACTGAGTATTATTGGTTTAAAGAAGGCAAATAACCAATACATTCTACTGGATAGTGCTAAGACTGCTGGTTGAGGTTGCCTTATGCATGGTGCAAAAAAGTCAGCTTAGCAATGCCTTCTTTTGGAAGAAAATGTCGGGCAGGAGGAGATGCCTCTTGACAACTGGAGAGGGAGGGTGTTGCTGAGGCAAGTTAGTTATATTTACTCATCCCAGGAGGATATGAAGTTTGACAGAAAGAACATGGACACCACCTCAAATTCTGTGACTGAGCAATGTGCTAGGGACAGAGGCCTGGACAGGATATATCATAGTGGAGTCAGTCTTGGATATGTCACCCCCTCACCAAGCTTGCAGCCTGACAAACTTTGTGAGAGATTGAGCATTATCGCCAGCATCCTGGCCAAATTTCAACTCAAGTAATAACTTTCTTCTTCTTTAAAATCAACTCAGATGGACACAGTCGTCTTCTTTACTGTCTACCCTAAACTATCACCTAGAGCTGCTGTCCTTATTTCATAACAGATGCTACTTTGTACTGTCGGGGGGGAGGGGCATTTCAAAAGGAGGCAAACTGATGCCTAGTTACACTATTGTAAAGTGCTTTGAGATCAAAGGTGACAGATAAACACAGGAGATGACCAAGATAAACAGTGTAACGAAAAGGGTAAAGGGGGAAATTTGGGGACATTTCAAATTATTGTCATCCATGTGGGAACAAAATGACCTGAGCAAAGGGACATGAGATGGGAGCAGAATGACTTCAGTGACCTGGGGAGAGAACAGTAGATGGGCTTAGGGGAGGTGATTTTCTCTGAGATCCTTCCACTGCTGAGCATGAGTGAAGACAGAAGATTGATTGATGCTGGAAACAGCCAGTGGATATACTAATAGCCTAAAGCAGAGAGTTTAGGATTCACATGGCCCTGCAGTCTTCTGTAACATGAAGGGACTAGTTGGATTAGGTGGTCTCCACTTAAACAGATGGGGAACCAACCTCCTGGCTTCGTAACAGATACACTCTATTAGGTGCCTTTAAACTAGTTTGGACAGGAGAGGAGTGGGATTTTTCACTTCTCAAATCACCAAGCATGCACCTTCAACAGAAATTAAGAAAGAAGATGGAGTTGCTTGACAACAGAAGCAGCATGTGAAATGGACACGCACAAATTCACACTCTCTGCCACGGGATTGTGGGGTGGCAGGGAGGAGAGGGATGAATCCTGTTGTTCTGGGCTCTGTGGCCTTGATTTTTTTGTGCTGCACTTAGATACGACAGAGATAGTCATATAGAGACCTATGATAGATACATCAATTTTCCTGAAAAGGGGGAAAGAATGATACTGACAATTGCTAGCCCAAAAGTCTAACTTCTATCCATATTACAATAATAGAAGAAAGCCTGATTGGTGGATGAAGTGAATACAGTTGAGCAATTTGATTTTAGAAAAGCATCTCACCAAATTTTACTACCAAATTAATTCAGATTGGCTTTGAGAGGACATGGACATGGAAGTATAAGTGGCAGAAGTACCTCCCTGTACAGTGAATGAAACAGTCCTTGCCTTTGTTCATTTGTATGTTTCATTGTGTTGGTTCTGTTTCTGTTTTTAAAATATTTCCCCTTTCATATTGCATTTGCATAACTTTTATTATCAACATATTTCACTTGCTATTGAGAAAATTACTGTCATTTAAAAAAATATATCAATAGAAATAATTGAAAATTGGCTGAAGGACTGTAAATAATGAGCTATGAGTGTGAATGTATCAAGTTGGGCAAGATGTCTAGTGGAATGCCCAAGAAATTTATATTTGGACAGGTCTTGTTTAATATCTTCATGAGTAGTGTAGAAGGGCTTGTCTTGCAATAGGAGACTTCTGGGTACACGTCTGGCTCTGTTGATCTGTTTCCTTATTTCCTCATGTGGGTATCGTACTGCAAGACAAGCCCAAGAAAGAAACCAACAGAACTCCACTGGCCGTCACATACAGTCCCCAGTTAAAACTGCTCCAACGCATCATCAGTGATCTACAACCCAGCCTGGACAATGATCCCTCACTTTCACAGGCCTTGGGTGGCAGGCCAGTCCTCGCTCACAGACAACCCGCCAACCTGAAGCATATTCTCACCAGTAACTACACACCGCACCATAGTAACTCTAACTCAGGAACCAATTCATGCAACAAACCTCGATGCCAACTCTGCCCACATATCTACACCAGCAACACCATCACAGGACCTAACCAGATCAGCCAAACCATCACCGGTTCATTTACCTGCACATCCACCAATGTAATATACACCATCATATGCCAGCAATGTCCCTCTGCTATGTACATTGGCCAAACTTTTACATCCTATGTAAAAGGATAAATGGACACAAATCAGATATTAGGAACAGCAAAATACAAAAACCTGTAGGAGAACACTTCAATCTCCCTGGACACACAATAGCAGATTTAAAGGTAGCCATCCTGAAACAAAAAAACTTCAGGACCAGACTTCAAAGAGAAACTGCTGAGCTTCAGTTCATCTGCAAATTTGACACCATCAACTCAGGATTAAACAAAGACTATGAATGGCTTGCCAACTACAAAAGCAGTTTCTCCTCCCTTGGTGTTCACATCTCAACTGCTAGAAGAGGGCCTCATCCTCCCTGACTGAACTAACCTCGTTATCTCTAGCCTGATTCTTGCTTGCATATTTATACCTGCCTCTGGAAATTTCCACTACATGCATCCAATGAAGTGGGTATTCACCCACGAAAGCTCATGCTCCAATAGGTCTATTAGTCTATAAGGTGCCACAGGACTCTTTGCCGCTAAATGTCTGAAAGTAACGTAGGAGTAATAATGAACAGAAAAATGGACATGAGTTTGCAATGTGATGTGACCATAATGCAATTCTGAGCTACATATACAGAGATATGACCCTCTGGAGCAGCTAGTTAATAGTGTCTCTCTGCCTGGCTGTGGCATGACTGCACATGGAACTTTGTGTTCAGTTCTGGGTGCCTCATTATCAGCAAAATGCTGAAAAATTGAAAAGAGTTTAGAGAAGTGCAATGAAAATGATCAGCGGGCTGGAGGGATGAATTAAATCTGCCTGGTTTGCTTAAGTGATAAATAAGCAGGGAGGAAATGGTAAGTCTTCGACTATCTGAAGGATAAGGATTTATGATGGTCTTGGAAGTGTAAGTAGGATTAACTGAATGAAATAAAGAACAGCAGGATTTGGGGTAAATAGCAGGCAACAGTTCCTGATGATGAGCTATACCAGGCTGTGGAAGTTTCTCCAAGGAAAGTGGCATGAGAGGGAGACCCTATTGTGTGGAATGTATAAAACTAGATTGGATGTTTTGAACCTAGGAGGTTTGACCTTCTCCTGTGTGGAAGACACCACTCCAAACAGGCTGTCATCACAGGATCTATTCAGTGCTGATGTCTCCTTCCATCCTTGAAGGATAGCAGTAACTGGGATGTTCTCTTGCACTCTTCTGCATATGCTTTGCTCTCCTGTCCAGACATCCAGGAGGCAGCTAATGACTCTTTCCTGTTTTCCAGGTCTCAGACAGCCCAAATTAACTTTTTCTCTTTTCCTGTATCCCTTTCCAAGTTCCCTGGAGACTCCCAAGTAGAAGATTCCTGCATCTTTTTATTTTAAAGTTATATTTTATAAAATAACCCCCCTTTCAGCTATGGTAGGGAAGCTTCATCAAAAAAGTCTTACAGTGTGTTCTAGAAGTGCCCAGGCTTCGGATTAGTCTGACCTCCTCTGGAAACTCTTTCAACAGACAAACCCTCTGGATATTTATCTCTAGGTCTCACATGGTTTTACCCTGGGGCCACGTCCACACTACAGAGTAAAATCGAAATTAATAAAATCGATTTTATAAAACAGATTTTATAAAATCGATTTTACGCGTCCATACTAGGGCACATTACTTCGGTGGTGTGCGTCCATGGTCCCAGGCTACCATCGATTTCCGAAGCGGTGCACTCTGGGTAGCTCAGTAAAAGAATGGGACCAACAACTTCGATTTCCGTCCACACTAACGCTAAATCGATATAGTAATATCGATTTTAGGGTTACTCCTCTCGTTGAGCAGGAGTACAGAAATCGATTTTAAGACCCCTTAAAATTGATTTTAAGTGCCTTGTAGTGTGGACAGGTACAGCGTTAAATTGATTTAATGCTGTAGTGTGGACCAGGCCTCGGTGTTGTCAGATGCATTGTTCCAGAGGGGTGTGGCTACCTTGGTAGGCCATGGATGTGGTCATGGATGTGGTCACTAATACAGCTAGACCTGACTCACTGATGCCTTTGAAAACCAGGACTAAGGCTTTCACTTAGCAAAAGAAGCGAAGTGGGAGTCAGCAGAGGGATGCTGGGTGCAATCTCTGAAAGGCTTCTGTGTTTAACCTCAGACACAGCAAATTAGAGTAATCCAGTCTAGAGCTGAGACGTGCATAGATCGCAGCGGCCAGGTCATGGTCTGGGAGAAAGGGGTGAGGTCTCCTAGCAATCTAGGAACATCTGAAGCATTTCTCAGCACTGTCATGCCTGAACATTCAGGCTGATCAATGAATGAAACAAGATTATGAGGCATTGCACTACTTGACCAACAAAGTAATAGACACTTTCAATAAGAAAGGAAATCAATATCCTGGTTAGTTTGTTGAAGCATTTACTCCTCCCAAGCAGTATCGGTTTTGCCTGGGTTTAGTTTGAAATGTCTGCTCTTCAGCTAACTCCTGATCTCTTGCAGGCACTGTGATAACTTTGTGATGGTGTGGGCTACCTGTGTCTAGAGAACACTGTGACAGGAAGTGTGAAACTGAAGTGGATACAAGGAGACTGACTCGACAAATTATTGTCAGACAGGATTCCATTTCCTAATGTAGGCAGGCCTTTAGCTCAACCAGCCCAACTCCCATAGCCAATGCAGGGTTGTTCGCTGGTGTGTGCTTTTTGGTATTTTGTCCAGGGTAGTTTGAAAAGTCCCAAGTTATGTGGCTCTTACTCTGTCCCTTGGAAACAGGTTCCACACATGGTACAGGTCACTGGCAGGGACATTTCCTGGTATTTACCCTGAATTTTTCCTTTCTTAATTTCATCCCAGTCCTCCTAGTTACAGTCCTGAGTGAGTACCACACTAAGGGACTGGTTGTGCTTGGCTTTTGGGTGGTGTGCAAGTGATAGACTTCTCTCCCTTTCATCGCCCATGAAGGGGACAGCACAGTTGTTATTCCTGCACTTTTCTGATTAGAGTGAGTGCTACCTGCTGGAGCCCTCTGGAGTCTCTCCAACAGAGGCAAAGTGGAGGTGGCATTAAGGCTCTCTCTCTTCCATGGCTGGAAGGGCAAACACATGGACCTCTTTCTAAGAGGCAATGCAGCAGACTCTTCCCACCCCTACAGATAGGTGTCGGATTGCTCTGCGAAGCAATATGCCTACATGAGGTATTATACCTCTCAGAGTTCCTCTGGGGTTAAAATTGCTCCACACTGCCCCCAATGCCCATGACTTTTCCAAAGCAAAATGACAGTGGGTCAGTGAGTTTGATAGTTAATTCCCTTCACACCCTAGAATGTGTGTCAGCTGAACCAGCCACTTTGAATATCTTCACATTGCCAAAGCATTCCCACACTTACTCTTTGGCAACAGTTATCTGTATAGGTTCTTCCTTCCCAGGGGTGAAAGTAACTTAAAGGACTTACTGGTTCGCCAGAGTCCTGAGCAGGGGATGTGGCCTCAAGTGGAAGAGGCATGGCCTCAACCGGAAGAGGTGGGGCCTTTAAATACCCAGGCTCTTTGAATCACCTTTGGAGCTACCAGCTGCAGAAGCGGCTGGGAGCCCTGGGGCTCGGGGAGATTTAAAGGGCCCAGGGCTCCCTGAAGCAGCCAGAGCCCCAGGCCCTTTAAATCATCGCTGGAGCCCTGCTGCCCCTACCCTGGGGCTCCGGCAGTGGGGCTCGGGCGGTGCTTTAAAGGGCCCGGGGCTCCAGCTGCTGCGGGGATTCCCGAGCCCTTTAAATTGCCAGCCTGGGGAAGCCGGTCAGGTCCAGCACAGCATATTGGCTCTACCAGACTGTACCGGCTTATTTTCACCTCTGCTCCTTCCTTAATAACTAACCCACGCTTCTTTTCTTAACATGTTTCTTGCTAAAAACAGATTTTAAAAATCAGCTTGGTATTGCCACCCCTTTTAAGCCCTCCTTAATGTAATTCCTTTCACTTATAAGTGGACCTGCTTTCTCCCTAGTCCTTTATTTTGCTTTGGCAAACAGGAATCCCTCGCCATCCCTTGCAACACTACAGATTCTATGATCTGGATTTTCAAACTCTTTCAAGACTAGGATTGGACCACAATTTAATTCCAATTTGCCCTAAATTCAGGTATTTGCCAAACAACTTTTGTTGAGTCTTTTTGAAGCTTCATAGTAACAGTCAGAGTATGGGACCTCCTGGAAAGCACTGTAGGGGTGTAATCCCTATGGCCAAGGTCTGCAGGAAATAATGTGTTGGCTACCTCACCTTAGACAGAAGACCACATATTGGCACATGTACCCTCCCCCCCACACACATGTTAGAGTACAAGCAGCTGCAAATCTCATACACTGTGAGCCTAACCCAAAGCGTTGACAATAGGACAAAGATCTATCTGGCCACAAGTCCTCACACTCCAGGATCCTTCTTCTGAATAGAAGTTTGAGCTGCCTGGAAGATTCTGTGCTCCTGGGAGATGCCAGGGGCACATGAAACAGGGGAAGCATTGGACGGAGGAAAGAAAGTAGTTGAGGATAAAAATAGAGAATGTATGAAAAGTCTTTTGAAATAGAAAATAGTTAAGGACATAGAGGTGAATGGTAATTGGGATAAAAAATATCTGGTTTAATAAAAGGTAGGTCATGACAGAGCAACATGATCTCTTTTTTTGAGAAGATAACTAATTTTCTAGACAAAGGAAATGCAGTAGATCTAATCTACCTGGATTTCAGTAAGGCATTTGGTACAATTGCACATAAGAAATTATTAGTTAAATCGGCGAAGATAGGGAATTGTATGAGAATTGAAAGGTGGACAAAGAACTGGTTAAAGAGGAGACCACAATGGGTCATGCTGAAAGTTGAACTGTCAGGCTGGAGGAAGGTTACTAGTGGAGTTTCTCAGGGATCGGTCTTGCGACCAACCTCATTTAACATTTTAATTCATTACTTTGGTACCACAAGTGGACTTGTGCTAACAAAATTTGTGGATGACACAAAGTCAAGAGGTATTGCCAATATGGAGGAGGACTGAAATGTCATACAAGAAGATCTGGAGGACTTTGAAAGTTGGAATAAGAGAAATGGCATGAAATTTAACCATGTAAAATCATATACTTAGAGACTAAGAAGAATTTTTTCTAAAAGCTGGGTGTTTATCAGTTAGAAGTGAAAGAGAAGGAAAAAGACCTGCATATATTGGTTGATCACAGGAAGACTGTGATCTGCCAGTGTAGTACAGCTGTGAAAAAGGCTAATGCAATCCTAGGATGAATCAGGCAAGGTATTTCCAGTAGAGACGGGGAAGTGTTAGTACCAATGTTCAAGGCACTGGTGAGACCTCATCTGGAATATTGTGGGCAATTCTGGTCTCTCATGTTTAAGAAAGATGAATTCACACTGGAACAGGTTGAAGAAAAGGGCTACCTGGATGATCAGAAGAATGAAAAACCTACCCTGTGAGAGCAGCTTGGCTTGTTTAGCCTAACCAAACAACGGCTGAGGGGAGATACAATTACTCTCTATAAATACATCAGAGGAATAAATGCCAGGGAGGAAGATGAGTTATTTTAAATTAAGTGCCAATGCTGACTGTAGTGATCCTTTGCGCTTGAGTGAGGAAGGAGGCACCTCTGCCTCACCACTGCAGGCAACAGTAGTCAAGTTCACTGGCCCGCTGGCCAGGGCAGAGCAACAAGCTGTATATAGCCTGCAGTCTTCTGGCTGGGGCAGACAGCAATCAACAGTGTGGGGCTCTGGCCATCTGGGCGGGGCAGAGCAACATGCAGTTTTTAGCCCTACGGCTCCTGGCTGGAGCAGACAGCAATGAATAGTTACAGGCCTTCTGGCCTAGGGAAAGTGTGCAGCCAACCCCAGATGAGGGGATGGCAGCAGCAGGGTAGGGAAACCCAGGGCCACCCTACTCTACTGGGTCCCAACTCAGGGCCCTGTTAATGGGTCAGTGTGGAAATAAACACACGCTCCCCAGCAGCACAACTGGACCAAAGTCTGGTTCCCCTGGACTACTTCCTATCCAGCTCTGCCTGCGTTGCTCCGTTGGCACAAAGCTCCATCTTGACACATTGCAGTTGGGCCGCATCCTTTCTGGCAACTTCTTGGAGCCCTCCGCCTCTTCGATCTGTAGGGCGCTGGTCTGCTCGACTGCTCGCCCAGGATCCCACAGACGGCTCTGCTCCCTAGAAGAGACCACCTGTTCCAGTTCCAGTTGAGCTATAGGGCCCTCCTTTTAAACTTCCTGTCTCACTCCAGTACTTCTGGTGAGGAGGGCGGGGCAGGTTTGCTTCACCCAGCCAGGGACAGCTCTAGACATTTCAGCGCCCCAAGCACGGCAGCATGCCACGGGGGATGCTCTGCCGGTTGCCAGTCCCGCGGCTCCAGTGGACCTCCTGCAGGCATGCCTGCGGAGGGTCCACTGGTCCTGCAGCTCCACCGAAGCCACGGGACCAGCGGACCCTCCACAGGTATGCCGCCGAAGGCACCCTGCCTGCCGCCCTCCCGGCGACCGGTAGAGCGCCCCCCCGCGGCTTGCCGCCCCAAGCACATGCTTGGTGTGCTGGAGCCTGGAGCCACCCCGGCACCCACCAGGGGGATGGTAGTGGTATCTCGTTCTCTACTCCAGCAGGAGATCCCTCTGCCTCACTACACTGACACAAGAACAAATAGATTTAAACTGGCTAACAACAAGTTTAGGCTTGAAATTAGACAAAGATTACTAACCATCAGAGGAGTGAAGTTCTGGAACAGCCTCCCAAGGGAAGTATTGGGGACAAAAAATGTAACTGGCTTCAAGACTGAGCTTGATACGCTTATGGAGGGGTGGTATGCTGAGCACATGACCCATCTGCTACTGCTAGGAGCAAAAATTCCCAGTGGCTGGAGATGGGGAACTAGCTGGGAAGGACTTTGAGTTAGTACAGAGAATTCTTTCCCAGGTGGCTGGCTGGTAGGTCTTGCCCACATGCTCAGGGTTCAACTGATTGCCATATTTGGGATTGGGAAGGATTTTTCCCCCAGGACAGATTGGCAGAGACCCTGAGGGTGTGAGGGGGGTTCACCTTTCTCTGCAGCATGGTCACTTGATAGTTTAAACTAGTGTAAATGGTGGCTTCTCTGTAACTTGAAGTCTTTAAATCATGATTTGAGGACTTCAGTAACTCAGCCAGAGATCCGGGGTTTACTGCAGGAGGGGGTGAGTGAGGTTCTGCGGCCTGCAATGTGCAGGAGGTCAGACTAGATGATCATAATGGTCCCTTCTGGCCTTAAAGTCTATGAAAGGAGCTAGAAAGAGAGAGAATTGGATAAAGAAATGTTTAAAAAAAACCAACAAGAAGCTTTAAGGTTTGCCACTTTTTGTTTATGCTCCTGCCTTTGGAGGCTAATTATTGCCATTTAAATGGCAACAAATTTCAAGTTCTTCCTTTATAAATTGCAGTCTCCATTACATGTCAATGGGATTGTGCTCATTTGTAGCACCCTATTATAATAAAAGGTCCAGTTCAATATGCAAGATAGGATAGCTGATAACAATTCCACCTGCTTATATTTGGCCGAATACCATTTCCAGGTACTTGCAAGTCAAACACTAAAATTAGACATTTACTTTGACATATAACTGTGACAAACACACTGTCAGATAGCAGAAAGAGTCTACGAAGAGCTGTCATCTGTCTAGGCAGGCATTTATCTTGTGCTCATTTCCATTAGATCTGAGCTCACAGAAGGGGCACCTGTACCACACAGGCATGAAGCCCAGCCGTTAGCTAATAGCTTTATTCCACTGAACCTTCTGTCACGTGAAATAGCACAACCAAGCGCTGGGCAACAAAATAGCAGGACCTCATTGTCAAGATTGTTTGCCTCAAGTAGCTGGTGTGAGTCACTGAGATGGCTTAGGTTCTGGGAGACATTGGTTAAGCCCAGAGCTGACCTCTTACTTGATTTTCTTTCTGTTGTTGACTCCAGTTTGATCTTCATTAGAAGCTTCTACTGGGGTGACTCAGTATCATAACTCTAGTCCCAGATTTGGACCTTAGCGTCCAAAATATGGGGGTTAGCATGAAAACCTCCAAGCTTAGTTACCAGCTTGGACCTGGTACTTGCTGCCACCACCCAAAAAATTAGAGTGTTTTGGGGCACTCTGTTCCCCCTGAAAAAGCTTCCCTGGGGACCCCAAGACCCAAATCCCTTGAGTCTCACAACAAAGGGAAATAATCCTTTTTCCCTTCCCCCCTCCAGGTGCTCCTGGAGAGATACACAGACACAAGCTCTGTGAATCCAAACAGAGTGACTCCCCCTCTCCGTTCCCAGTCCTGGAAACAAAAGCACTTTCCTCTTCACCCAGAGGGAATGCAAAATCAGGCTAGCAAATCCAACACACACAGATCTCCCCCTGATTTCTTCCTCCCACCAATTCCCTGGTGAGTACAGACTCAATTTCCCCAAAATTTCCCAGTAAAGAAAACTTTAACAGGTTTTAAAAAGAAAGCTTTATATAAAAAAGAAAGAAAAATACATACAAATGGTCTCTCTGTATTAAGGTGACAAATACAGGGTTAATTGCTTAAAAGAAATATGAATAAACAGCCTTATTCAAAAAGAATACAAATCAAAGCACTCCAGCACTTATACTCATACAAATACCAAAGAAAAGAAACCATATAACTTACTATCTGATCTCTTTGGCCTTACACTTAGAAACAGAAGATTAGAAAGCAGAAACTACTTCTCCAAAGCTCAGAGAAAGCAGGCAGACAGACAAAGACCTCAGACACAAAATTCCCTCCACCCAAAGTTGAAAAAATCTGGTTTCCTGATTGGTCCTCTGGTCAGGTGCTTCAGGTGAAAGAGACATTAACCCTTAGCTATCTGTTTATGACACGCCCCCCAAATTGCAGACAGTGGGGAAGCTCACTGGCGGCGATTTCCTTCTAGAACTTTAAAATAAACAGATTACTACAACACATGCACCTTTACATATACTACTAAGTATATAACTAACAGACTTCTACATTTTAAGAACACTTTTTAACTACTGAATTCTGGGAAACTCTCACGGGAGAGAGCATCAGCAACTTTGTTAGAAGCTCCTGTGATGTGTTGAATTTCAAAATCAAAATCTTGGAGAGTTAAACTCCAACGAAGAAGTTTCTTGTTGTTCCCCTTGGCAGTATGAAGCCACTTTAGTGCAGCATGGTCAGTTTGTAGTTGGAACCGCTATCCCCAAACGTATGGGCGTAGCTTTTCCAGGGCGTACACAATGGCATAGCATTCCTTTTCACTAACTGACCAGTGACTTTCCCTCTCAGACAGTTTCTTGCTGAGAAACACGACAGGATGGAAGTTGTGATCTGTTGCTTCCTGCATGAGCACTGCTCCTATACCACGCTCAGATGCATCCGTGGTTACTAGGAATGGCTTGTCAAAGTCCGGGGCCCTGAGCATAGGGTCAGACATGAGTGTCGTCTTAAGCTGGGTAAAGGCCTTTTGACACTCATCAGTCCACTTAACGGCATTTGGCTGGGTCTTTTTGGTCAGGTCGGTCAGTGGGGCAGCGATTTGGCTGTAGTGTGGTACAAATCGCCTGTAGTATCCGGCCAAGCCTAAGAAGGATTGGACCTGCTTCTTGGACCGGCCACTTTTGGATAGCATCCACCTTGGCCTGTAGGGGGTTTATGGTTCCTCGACCCACCTGGTGCCCCAGGTAAGTCACTCTGTTTTGGCCTATTTGACACTTTTTGGCCTTAACAGTTAGTCCAGCCTGCCTGATGCGCTCAAAGACCTTTTCCAGGTGTAGTAGGTGTTCGGGCCAGGAGTCTGAAAAAATGGCCACATTATCGAGGTAGGCGACTGCAAATTCTCCCAGTCCAACTAGTAGACCATCTACCAGGCTCTGGAAGGTGGCGGGTGCATTTTGAAGGCCGAAAGGAAGGACATTGAATTCATACACCCCCGCATGGGTGACGAATGCTGACCTCTCCTTGGCAGGTTCATTTAGCGGTACTTGCCAGTACCCCTTGGTTAAGTCTATGGTAGAGATGAACTGGGCACGTCCCAACTTCTCCAATAGCTCATCGGTGCGTGGCATTGGATAGTTGTCCGGACGAGTTACCGCATTTAGCTTACGGTAGTCCACGCAAAAGCGTATTTCCCCATCTGGTTTGGGTACCAGAACCACTGGAGATGCCCATGCACTGGTAGATGGGCGGATTATACCCATCTGTAGCATGTTCTGGATCTCCCGTTCTATAGCAGCTTGGGCATGAGGAGACACCCGGTAGGGTGGGGTTCTGATTGGGTGAGCATTACCTGTGTCAATGGAGTGGTATGCCCGTTCAGTCCGTCCTGGGGTGGCTGAGAACAATGGGGCAAAGCTAGTGCACAGCAGTTCCAAGGTGGTTGAGAGGTTCACCTCTTCCACGCCACCGTCTTTTTTTCCGTTGTAGTAGACACCGTCAGGCCACTCAGCATCATCTCCCTGGACTGTAAACTGACAAACCTGTAAGTCTCTGGAATAGAAAGGCTTGAGAGAATTAACATGGTACACTCTAGGCTTTAGTGAGGACTTGGGAAATGCTATGAGGTAGTTTACAGTTCCCAGGCGCTCTTGGACCGTGAATGGCCCTTCCCATGATGCTTCCATCTTATGGGCCTGTTGCGCCTTCAAGACCATAACCTGGTCTCCTACCTTGAAGGAACGTTCTCTGGCATGTCTGTCATACCTGCATGTTCACCCCAGCATGGCCTTTTGCTCTTCCTGAGCATCCTTTAGGTTCTCTCTAGCAAGGGCTAAAGAGTGTCGGAGGGTGCTTTGTAGATTGCTTACAAAGTCCAGAATGTTAGTTCCTGGAGAAGGCGTAAACCCCTCCCATTGTTGCTTCACCAACTGTAATGGCCCCTTAACCTCGTGACCATACACAAGTTCAAACGGTGAAAACCCTAAACTGGGATGTGGTACAGCCCTGTAGGCAAACAGCAACTGCTGCAACACTAGGTCCCAATTATTGGAGTATTCGTTGATGAATTTATGTATCATGGCCCCCAAAGTTCCATTAAACCTTTCCACCAGGCCATTGGTTTGATGGTGGTACGGGGTGGCAACCAAGTGATTCACCCCATGAGTTTCCCACAGTTTTTGCATAGTCCCTGCCAGGAAATTAGATCCTGAATCAGTAAGGATGTCGGCGGGCCAACCGACCCTGGCAAAAATGTCTGTTAGGGCCAGGCACACAATGTTAGCCCTGGTGTTGCCTAGAGCTACTGCTTCCGGCCATCGGATAGCAAAGTCCACTAAAGTCAGTACGTACTGCTTTCCTCTGGGTGTCTTTTTTGGGAAAGGACCCAGAATATCCACAGCTACTCGCTGAAATGGGACCTCAATTATGGGGAGTGGCTGGAGAGGGGCCTTGACCTGGTCTTGAGGCTTACCCACTCTTTAGCATACCTCACAAGACCGGACATACTTGGCAACATCCTTGCCCATCCCCTCCCCTTGGAAGGACTTCCCCAACCGGTCCTTGGTTCTGTTCACCCCAGCATGGCCACTGGGATGATCATGGGCTAAGCTTAAGAGCTTCCCCCGGTACTTAGTTGGAACCAAAAACTGTTTTTGCGGCTGCCATTCTTCCCGGTGTCCACCAGAAAGAATCTCCTTGTATAAAAGTCCTTGGTCTATAACAAACCGGGATCAATTAGAAGAGCTGAGAGGCGGTGGGGTGCTCCGTGCCGCCGCCCACACTTTCTGAAGGCTGTCATCTGCTTCCTGCTCAGTCTGGAACTGTTCCCTTGAGGCTGGGGTCACCAGTTCTTCCTCAGACTGTGGACTTGGGCTTGGTCCCCCTGGAAGCGATGTAGATGAGGGGTTTGTTTCCGTTGCTGGTGAACCGCTCTCCGCTGGTGCACCTGAGGGTATTTCAGGCTCTGGCTGAGCCTTTTGGGTATGGCTGTCTTTTGCTTCTGCCAGTTCTGGCTCGCTGGCGCTCTCTGGAGTTGAGTTTGAAGATGTGGTTGCACTTGCTGGTGCTGGTTGCTGTTCCAGTTCCAGGCCTGGGACTGGAGGTGCTGTGGCTGTTTCAGTGGTAGGCATGGAATTCGGGTCCACTACCTCTGTCTGGGTCTCTGGTAACACAGACGGGGCCTCTGTGGACGGCTCAGGAACAGGAATGGGTCTGGAAGCTTGCCTGGTTTGGCTACGTGTAACCATTCCCACTCTCTTGGCCCGCTTCACCTGGTTGGCCAAGTCTTCCCCCAGTAGCATGGGGATAGGATAATTGTCATAGACTGCAAAAGTCCACATTCCTGACCAGCCTTTGTACTGGACAGGCAGTTCAGCTGTAGGCAAGTCTACAGCTTGTGACATGAAGGGGTAAATTGTAACTTTGGCCTTTGGGTTGATGAATTTGGGGTCTACGAAGGATTGGTGGATAGCTGACACTTGTGCCCCCGTGTCTCTCCACACAGTAACCTTCTTTCCGCCCACTCTCAAATTTTCCCTTCGCTCCAAGGGTATTTGAGAGGCATCCGGGCCTGGGGATCTTTGGTGTGATGGTGGTGTAATGAATTGCACTCGCATGGTGTTCTTGGGACAGTTGGCCTTGATATGTCCCAGTTCATTACACTTAAAACATCTTCCATCTGATGGGTCAGTGGGCTGAGGTGAGTTACTGGAGACTGGTGAGGTGGAAGAATAGGGCGTCTGTGGCTTTACTTGGGTTGTATGTGGGGTCTTTGGCTGTCCTCGGTTGTAAGGTTTATGGTCGGTGTGCCCCCTGGGGTATTCGTTCCCCTTGACCGTAGCTTTCTTGCTTTCTGCTACTTCCATCCATCTGGCTCCAATCTCCCCCGCCTCAGCGAGATTTTTGGGTTTTCCATCTTGTATGTACCGTGTGATGTCCTCAGGAACACCATCCAAGAACTGCTCCATTTGTATGAGGAGGTGCAGTTCTTCCAAGGTTTTAACATTGTGTCCTGATATCCAGGCCTCATAATTTTTCCCAACGTAGTAGGCGTGTTTGGGAAATGACACATCTGGTTTCCACTTTTGGGTTCTGAAACGCCGACGGGCATGATCCGGGGTTATCCCCATCCTGTATCTGGCCTTGGTTTGAAAAAGTTTATAGTCGTTCATGTTCTCTTTAGGCATTTCAGCTGCCACCTCTGCTAAAGGTCCACTGAGCTGTGGCCTCAGTTCTACCATGTACTGGTCTTCAGGGATGCTGTACCCAAGACAGGCTCTTTCAAAATTTCCCAAGAAGGCCTCGGTGTCATCACCTGCCTTATAGGTGGGAAATTTCCTGTGCTGTGGAACGATAATTGGCGCAGGGTTGTTAGGGTTGGCTGTGTTTTGCTTAGCCTTTTCTAATTCCATGGCCTGTCGGTGGGCTTCCCTCTGGAGTTCCATCTCTCGGCGGTGGGCTACCTCTTCTTCTTGTAGTTTTCTGTGTTGGGCTGCATTTTTGGCTTCTTCTTGTTTTTGTAGCCTTTCCATCTCTTGTTTGTGAGTTGCCTCATCTCTGGCCATCTGTGTTCTGAGCAGTTCCATCTGTTTTTCCATTGCCTCGAGCTGTACTGCCTCTGGTTTTCGTGACATCGTGTTTTCTTGTGTTGGGGTGCCCTCCGGTGTTTATTGTCTGAACTGCAGGCTCTCTGTTGCCTCCTGAAGTCTGCCTAGAAACAGTGCTTATTTTCCTTTCTTTCTCTAGCGTAAACTAGAAAAACCACTTTATTTGCATGTATATAGTGCTGGTACTTGCCTCCTAATGGGAGGGCTATTGTGTGACAAAAGACCCTTAACAGTCTGGTAATGGCTTCTTGCTTAACATGCAAGCCACAACTGCCAGAGAGAGCAGAAAAAAAATTCTCTTTTAAACCCAAACTGTTTCTCTCTGCTAAAAAGCCTTTAGCAGAGAAGAGAAAAAAATAATATTCGTACTGGCTTCTGGATTTTGTCTATCCCGTAACCGCTGCCACTCATATCATAACTCTAGTCCCAGATTTGGACCTTAGCGTCCAAAATATGGGGGTTAGCATGAAAACCTCCAAGCTTAGTTACCAGCTTGGACCTGGTACTTGCTGCCACCACCCAAAAAATTAGAGTGTTTTGGGGCACTCTGTTCCCCCTGAAAAAGCTTCCCTGGGGACCCCAAGACCCAAATCCCTTGAGTCTCACAACAAAGGGAAATAATCCTTTTTCCCTTCCCCCCTCCAGGTGCTCCTGGAGAGATACACAGACACAAGCTCTGTGAATCCAAACAGAGTGACTCCCCCTCTCCGTTCCCAGTCCTGGAAACAAAAGCACTTTCCTCTTCACCCAGAGGGAATGCAAAATCAGGCTAGCAAATCCAACACACACAGATCTCCCCCTGATTTCTTCCTCCTACCAATTCCCTGGTGAGTACAGACTCAATTTCCCCAAAATTTCCCAGTAAAGAAAACTTTAACAGGTTTTAAAAAGAAAGCTTTATATAAAAAAGAAAGAAAAATACATACAAATGGTCTCTCTGTATTAAGGTGACAAATACAGGGTTAATTGCTTAAAAGAAATATGAATAAACAGCCTTATTCAAAAAGAATACAAATCAAAGCACTCCAGCACTTATACTCATGCAAATACCAAAGAAAAGAAACCATATAACTTACTATCTGATCTCTTTGGCCTTACACTTAGAAACAGAAGATTAGAAAGCAGAAACTACTTCTCCAAAGCTCAGAGAAAGCAGGCAGACAGACACAAAATTCCGTCCACCCAAAGTTGAAAAAATCCAGTTTCCTGATTGGTCCTCTGGTCAGGTGCTTCAGGTGAAAGAGACATTAACCCTTAGCTATCTGTTTATGACACTCAGTCACTCCTAGCTCATTAGAATACAGTACATGGAATGTCTGTCTTTTTGAAGTCTGCCAGCAGTCCTGCTTTCAGAGAGTGGGATGGTTTCCTACCAGGAGTTACTCCTAATATTTCTCTCACTCATCTTTCCGTCAGGTGTCAATGTGTAGGCCATTGAATTTTTAATTGTAATTGCACACAATTAATTGCCAGATCTTTGCTCAGTATCCATGCTTGACATGAGAGCTCTTTCCAACTATTGCTACACCTCCAACCTCCCAGGAAGGTGACAGCAAAACAACTCCTCAACGACTTGATTCTTCAGGTTTTTTGGATGACAGTCAGTTTGGTTTAGACTTGTGTATAGTAAGGAAATGGTACAGATAGTGCTGGTTGATGATCTCCTCCTAGCCATGAAGGAATAGCAGGTATCCAGGCTGAGTCTTTTAGATCTATTAGCTGCATTCAGTACCATTAATCACAAGATGGTGGTGATACATCTGCAGATTGTAGCAAGGTGGATGGAGTTACTCCTGAATGTTTCTGCTTCTGTCTTTGAGAGACTTCCCAAAGAATGGTATGGGGCAATTACTCGTTTGTCTCATGGGCGCTCTCATGTGGGGTTCTACATGGCTCCATCTCATCACTCCTCTTGTTCAGCAAATATATATATTTGAGGGACTAGGGAGGAAATGTGGGTTGCAGTGTGTTCAGTATGTTGATGGCACCCTGTTTTCTCTATATTTCCATCTCTTATGACTCAGAAGGTGGGGATGCTTACCCAGTGTCTAATGGAGATGGGGATACAGAAGAGAAGCTGAACACTGCAAGACTCAGCTGTTCTCCCAGGCTATTCTTGTGCAAGGAGAGGGTTAATTGGGTAGGGAGTGGATTGCAGGCTGCGGGAAGAGCCATGCTGAGAGGTGATGTCTGGGCTGGGAAGATATGGATTTTTCTTATGGACCATGGTAATGCTCCTGGTTAAGCCCCTATTTAAAATTTATTCAAAATTGTGATGATTGCTCTAATTATATACTTTGGAAAAGCAAACTGGGCCTCTGTTCTTTGACTGGACTATTTACATTGCTGTATTCCTCCGTATTCCTCTTATTTGGCTTTGTAGTGTGAAAAAAGTTGGTATTTAATTGTCTAACGAGACAGAAGCAGTTAATAAATCTGAATGAAGATAAGTGCATAAGATGCCTATCACCAGGTATATGTACAAACTTAACACAATTTAAATTGGGTCATTAACGTCCATGCCTCAAGCTCCAAATAGGATTGCTTCAGGTGGTTAGAGCTGGGCAATAAGCAGAGATGTTACATGAACAGCTCCCTAATTCTGCACATTCATACATTATCCTCCATTAACGCCTGCACATCAGGCATGCTTTCTCTTTGCTTTTCTGCAGCACTCTGGCCCAGATGCTCTACCCCAAACAACCGGGAGAAGAGTTAGTGTGGAGCCCTACTGTGGGTGGACCTGTCCTTGCCTCTGTCAGAGACCTGAGGGATCTGGCTCTATTTCTGTTCTGGCAGCATTTGTACAGCTTGTCAGGCCAATGAAGTCTCATTGAATAGAATTGTATCTACTCTCTAAAGCCTTCTCACACTTCTGACTGCTCTCCATCTTAAAAGTCCCACTATCAGTGCCCTCCACCCTATAAGGCTCTGTTTCCTTATATTCTCTTTTGTAGTCCAACAACAGACCCTACTCGTTTCCTTTGGTGTCTGTCCACAGACAGCCCCCCGCCCCCGAATTCCCAGTCTCTTCATTACTGCTCCCCTAGCACATATACACACAGACACCATTAACAGCTCCCCTTCCCCTCCTATCCCCTCCCCTTCCCTTCAATAATCTATCTACATATTAAAATGAGTTTGTCCCTGATTTACATGCGTAAGAAGGGATGTAATAATGAGGACGTAGATTAGAAGATTTAGCACAATCATTTGTGTAGATTGTGTCCCATCAAAGGGCAGCTCTGACGAGCCGAGATTAAGGAGCAAACAGCTGCCGCTGGAATTCAGTCCATTTGTTTGTTTGCTGTTTTCTCTCTTGACTCCAGCAAACAGTCTCATTAACATGCAAGTGATTTGCTCCTTAAGCCTTTTCCTGTTTATTATTGGGGGAGTTGCTGACGAGGGCTTTGCAGAGTCCCTGGCCCAGATCTCGAAGATCGACATGCAAATCAAGATTAAATTGGGAAGTAATTAAAAACAAAGAGGGGGCATGACACCTTGGTACCCTCTTCCTTGGAGGGGGGTGGGGTCTTAAGGTTCAGACATCACAAGAGGGAATACAGGACACAAGAAGCTATGGCCCAGCAAGACTGTCTGTACCTTTAGGTTTCTCTCACCCACACCTCTGGGTCTTTCCCTAGACATATTGTTGTCCCTTCCTCCTCCTCCCCCACCCCCACAAATAAAATGTCTGGCTGTCTACTGAACTAATTTACATATTTGCTTCAATGGCTTTATGTGGCAAATTGTTCCATATGGTCACTGCTATTTGATTGAGATGGTGTCTACCCATGGTGTCTACCTCACTCGTTGGGATCTGCACTCTTCCCCAGAGTCCAGTCTTTTCTGCTGTGGCCATATGCTGGGCGAGTGGTAGGAGGATCTCCCTACCACTCCTCTGGGCAGCACAGCATGAGATTTTTCATTTCACATACGCTGTCTATTTTGGATCATTGTCACCAGGCTTTATCCATATTAAAATGCATTTTCCATTTACTGGCTTCCATAGGTACTGGAGCTAGGAGAGCAGCAGCACCCTCTGGCTTGAAGTGGTTACCGTCATATACAGGGTTTGCAGTTTGGTTCAATGGCTCTCAGCACCTGCAATACACAAATTGTTCCAGCGCCCCTGCTGGCTCTGAGCACTGAGATGTAAATCTCTCCAAACTCCCGGGCACCGTTCCTTTTTATCTTCTTGCTCTCTCTAGTTGGTATCATCAGTAAACTTTGATATTTTGATCCACATTGTTGACAGATGCAACAAACTTCTTGAGAAGGGGCTCACATACTGCGGTGATGGGGGTATCTAGACAGATAGATCAGGTGAACTACTGGGGACTCTTCCTTCAAGAGACCTTTTTCCAGCTAGGGAAATTACAATTCACCCACCCTAATTTCAGATCTTGCCTCTTACCTCCTATGTCATGGCCTCTTTAGCTTAGTCAATAATCTTTTACTGGGAACCTTTTCAAATGCTTTCAGAAAGCAGTATGTTTACCTTGTGTCTTCTGCAAGGAATAGGGTGAGCCATGTTAAATCCCTGCTCTAACTTGGGCTGATTTAAATGGAGTTACACCGGGGATAAATTTGGCCAGGTGTCTTTAAAGAATACACAGAGTCAAATCAGCAAGGCTACCCAATGTTCCCTTACCAGACCCTGGACAATTGCTGTTAATATCTTCTTCACCCCTGATAGTAATGTGGTAGGAAACTCAGTGGTTTTGTGTTGCTGTGATGTCTCATGATCCTTTAGGTTTGGATATTAACTCCAAGATCTATTGATATCCACATGGTAACAGCTGAGTGAGTGATGTTCTTCCACTATCGGTGACATAGGAAAAAATAGATCCCCCGCCTCACCATACACACCCCTATGCCCCTCATGCCTTGTTAGTTTATGAGATGGTGTGAATATCTGCTGCTTGCAGAGAATCTGAACAATGTAGGAAGTTACCCTAGAGCCTTTTGTTGGATGGGACAGAGGCTCTGACAGAAACGCCAGTAAAACAAGACAACCCTTTTCTTTCATTTATCACAGCACCTGCTGCTCCTATTTCAAGACTGGCAAAATGATGATAAATTCTAGACATTTCATTTGAAAAAACAGTGACGGTTACTGAATGACGACATGTAAGTTACCTGTCACGTCATTAACCAAACTCAGGTACTGGAAAGCCAGTCAATGAGACTGAAAAGCCAATCAGCCAGGACATCATAAATCTTACGGTCTCTATGTCACAATGAAGTCACAGTCACCCTTGCTATACATGCTCTGCCTGTGCACTGAAGGGCAAATTCTCCTCTCAGTTACCTCAGTTTCAATTCAGAGGACCTGACTATGACTGGCCTCATACAAGGATCACTCACTTGGAGGAATGCACAAGATTGTTCCATCAATGCAGCTGTGAGGGTGCATATCCCTCAAAGAGGACAGGGAGGAGGTGCAGTCTTCCCCCGAACTCACATACAAGCTCTGCCCCAGCCCATGGTGTTAGCCAGGCCTCTAGGATGTTGTAACCTGTGCAGTCCTCCCCCTTCTCCCTACAACATCTGACTGCAAAGAGAGGGATGGTCTCTCTTGAGGAATGCTCCCTCATCTTGGCTCAATATAGTGGGAAGCAACTCCATACCACCCCCCATGTAGGCCAGTGAATAATTGCCCACAATTTGGGCCCCAATGAGTACACTGATCTCAATTAATTTATAGTTGTCATTGTAAAAGTCTTTAGGGAACGCAGCACTCCTGGCCCTAGGATCCTGTATATGATCATGTAATTATCGATTGCATCATAATGAACATGCACAATGGAGCAGAGTTCATGTTAAAAACTTACTTCACATTTTCTGACATTTGGGGGCTTTATTCTGCGTGGAATTGCACTAATAGAACCTTCATTATTTGCCTAGACAATGTAGTGAGATAGCACAAAAATGACAGAGAGTTTGTCTGAACTTTAGAGTATTGCACAGAATGAGACAGGGCTCCTGCAGATTTCATGCTGACTGAGGCATGGCTCATGTTTCTCAGCATCATCCACAATCCCACACACATGAACGCACGGTGCACTCTTTGCCTTCAGGACGTTAGGAAATCATCATTAAAAATCATTCAGCCTTGTTTTAAAATTCCTGCCCAGTCAATAAATAAATAAAATAGCTGAGATTATTTTTTTAAACGAAGCTATGAGTGCAAGCTCCTTGCCCCGCTCTGCTTCTTTTGTGTCAATTTAGGTGGCACACGGGGAGAGGAAACCATCCCCCCAACAGGTGCATAGGGATGTCGGGGCAGGGGGGACATGGCCAGCCTACACCATGGTCTGGCTATATCCAAGCAGAGGGTGATTCTTTGCTAGCTGGCACAGGATAGAACAGCCACCAGGGTCCTCTGATCTATGCTAGGATCGGCACTGGAGCAGAACAGGTAATCTGGCTCCCTGATCCCCCCATCTACTGTCTGCTGAATTATTTCACCCCCGAAAGTCAAAGACTTATGGGTAACTAAAAGGGAGTTTATAATAGAAATGCATACACAACTGTGATTTAAATCATTAGTGTTCCAGTTATATGGATGAGCCAAGGACCTCAATTTGCAGCCAGACCATCTCAATAAACAAAAAATAAAGTAAAGAAGAAATCTGCATGCCAGCCCCAGTGTGGGCCTACTGCTGTTCAAGGAACTCAGTCACTAAGCAGAGCCCCCTTCTGGCTGGTTCTTGGGGTAGCGGTGATGGACTCCAAAGGTAGCTGGGTCCAGTCCTCAAGCCAGAGGAAGAATCCCCAGGATATAGAGCCTGAAGGCGTGAAATCATACATAGGAGACAATGTAGGGGATCCGGGAGAGTTCCTGTTCCCCTCCCCACTGAAAAAAAAGCCAGGCTGGCGTGTATGTAAATGGAGGTGGGGGTAGGGGTTGGGTTATTGCTTTACAGGATGTTTTCCTAAACATTAAAGTGAAATCTGTATTTGATTGTCTATGTACAGATACCGCCATGAAAGGCACCATAGGAAGTGGGGGGAAAGAGTATGAGCAACCTGCTCTTGATGACAGGTGGTACCCCGTGGTGTTGCTGGTGGGGAAATGTGTTAAGGGAAGCGGGGACGTTTCTGGTTTACAATAGAATTTTTTTATATACGTTTTAGGAAAAAGAGATGCTGGATTGTGCATTTTCTGTCTCAGAACCTCCTGCATTAAGGAAGGGCTTCTAATGTATATCGAAGTTTAGATGCTGTACTATAGGGATAGATGCTACCGATAGCTCCTGTGGTCATCCACCCATTTAGGGTGGCAGGGAGGAAGGAAGACTGTGGAAAAACAGCCTGTTAGGTCTAGGAAAACACTCTCACCTGTTTTCTTCTTGGATTGTAAAAGCAGCAAAGAATCCTGTGGCACCTTATAGACTAACAGACGTTTTGGAGCATGAGCTTTCGTGGGTGAATACCCACTTCCTCATCTGACCCACGAAAGCTCATGCTCCAATACGTCTGTTAGTCTATAAGGTGCCACAGGATTCTTTGCTGCTTTTACAGATCCAGACTAACACGGCTACTTCTCTGATACTTCTTGGATTGAGGTCTCCCAGTAGCACTTGGATGACTTAATTTTAAAAGGATGGCTAAACTCCTATGTTTCATTCGGGCCTTGGGAGTAAACCCCAGTCAGAGGCCGACTTCTAAACATTGTGAAGTTTTTAATTTAATTTTAGAGCCTATTTTTCATTTCCAGCCTGTCCCTCAGTTCCTATGTGAGGCAGGTGGTGGCATGCTACTCTGGTGACATGCATAGCAGATAAGAGCAGCAGTCAGGGAGCTACTGACAGACACTCTTTGTGGTAAATGTTATCCCCACCTCTCACCTCCAAACACACACACACTACCTCCCTCTATAAGGGCCAAGCTTGGGATGGGAAGGAGCATTTGGTGCAGGAGAGGGCTGCCTGAAAGCCACTGCAGCAGGGGCACTAGGTAGAACCAAGAAGCACTGCACCGAGAGGGTGGCAGGCAGGCAAAGAGTGTCCTCAGAGACCAGGCTGGTGCTTGTGCCACCGTGCAAGGAGTGGGGCAGCAGGGCCTTTAATATGCTGAGTGGCTGGGACTGCTGCCAGGAGCCAGTTCCTTTCCCTGGAGGTGGCAGAGGAATATCCCCTCACCTGTCCCTCTCCTGCCACCCAAAGACACAAAACACGTGGGGCCAGAATTGAGGCTCCCTCCAGGCCACTCCTGTCAGAGATTGTGGCGCATGGCAGTAAAATGTCCGCGGGCACAGAGAAGCCAAGTTTAACATCAACCTTTTCCTTTGGGGGGACAGAGTGCTTTTGGGAACTACACAGATGCTGCTCGGAGCCAATGAGGGCAGCTTGTTTGACTTTTATGCTGGGTTTAAATTTGGTTTTCCTTCTAGCAATCCCCTTCTGAGGTAAGAGAGGTTCTTTCCCTACTCAAGCCTCCACTATCCAGGCAGCTTCCCTCTTCAGAACAGAGAGCTCTGACTTGTCCCAGCACCACAAGCTTCTTCACTAAATATGATTATTGTTATTACTATTGCTATTATGTCATAAATTGACGTCCTGTGTTCTAGTCTGTTATCTAGGGATTCTGCTCTAATCTTGATGATCGCTAATGCAGTGTAAATCCAGCGCGCTGGGTGATAATCTGGCTACATAAAAATGGATGTTTTAGACATAATCAAAACCTTTCATTTTAATGTTGTACAATATATTTGGTCTAAAGTGCATTGCTCTTCAGTCATTCTTGTCTGCTGCTCAGAAATGCGCCCCAGTGTTTTTAAAGTGAAGCTGGTACGTGGCATGTAAACTTTGGAATTTAATGCACACTGTGTAGAACCAACCCTTGGAAGGGAAAACAGAAACGTCTCAGCTGTGATTTGGTACAGAACAGAACAATTATGCTTTGCAGACTGGTGACATCTGAAAGTTGGCAGGGAAGCTGGCCCTGTCCCAGTGCCTGCAGGGAGCTTTTCTCCCCTCACACAACCAGAAATCCGTAGGACTTTTCATTTATTTTAAATGAAAACTGGTGAGATGCATTTCAGTTTATTATCAATAGTTTATATAGACTGAAACTATATTTTCAATCTAAGTCTATTACACATGATAAGGGAGGTCTGGCCTAAGAGGCAAAAAGTGTGCTATGCACTCGCTACCTAATTACCTGGACAGAGAGAAAGAGATGAAAACAGAAAGCAGCAGCTGGAGGGAGAAAGAAGAAATCATAAGGGATTGTCTCTCCCCCACACAAAAAAAAACCCCTATGGTCTTAGTTAAAAATAATACATATGTATATTGCTTTATTTGTATTCTTTTATTTAACTCCCCCTATATATACTTACACACCACATCCCTACTAGGTTTCAATTGGGTTGGATTGTTTCTGTAATATCTTTTACCATACTGGGAGTTTTTTTCTTTTCTCTCCTTCATCTTGTTCCTCCTCTTCTTTTCCTGAGTCCATCCCCTTTGAGTTCCCTGTTCTCCCCATGCATTACTATGTCCTGGCTCTACGTGTTTTCTGTGCACCTGCATTCTTAGCATTAAAGCACATGGAGAGCAAATGTATGTGTTTGGAGGGAAAATAAAAACAACCACTCACCACTCCTTTCACGGGGTTGCCACATTAAACAAGATCATGAGTTGGAGTTGGCCTGTGACCTACAGTTAGCCAGCTCTGTGATAGGGCTTTTTCCCTTCTCCTGCCCCAGTCAGATCCCTTTCCCTAGTGCCCCACTCTGACATAACTCTTATCTCCAACTTCATTCTGCTGACAGGCTGGGATCTGGGCTACTTCTATGCCCCTAGCAGGTTTTACACTTGTGTCAGTCCATGATGCTAGTGTGGCTGCCTGCAAAGCCTGCCGGAGTGTAGGAGCTGCCCCCACAGGATTAGGCACAGATGTCCGTAGCAGTTCTGGTGCCCTGTAGGAATGAAAAAGGTAGTAAGAACATAGCAGGGGTCAGGAGATAAGGTGGCTGTAGGAGATGGACTCCCTTTGATATTGCAACAGAGCAGGTTCACGAGCACAGATGAATAAGAGAGGCTAAATCATTTCAGGAAAAGGAAGGAAAGCAACCAAACTAAGGCAATGGTCCTGTGCCCCGACCTTAGGAGCAGCAGTATTCACAAAAAAGAGAACAGTACATCTCTGGGGGTAAAGTCCCCTTTCTCTCCACTGCTGTCAATGGAGATGGCTCTGCCCATTCAGCTGCCACTGGAAACAGAGAATTGAGAAATCCGTGATCAAAATAATTTAGTTATGTAGGGGTTTCACTCTCCAGTGTATAAAGAAACAGCATTCTCCTTTCACAGTCGTCTGTGCCCCTCCCCACTCCCATTATAATATAGCATACTCTTAAAATCCCCCATAATGAAAAAACACTGTCTGATTTTGTCTAAAATCTCTTCTTCTAAGCCCTCCAGGACTGTAAATATGAAAGAGGAGCAATAAGAACATAAGAACGGCTATACTGGGTCAGACCAATGGTCCATCTAGCCCAGTATCCTGTCTTCTGGCAGTGGCCACTGCCAGGTGCGTCAAAGGGAATGAACAGAACAGGGCAGTTTATCAACTGATCCATCCCCTCTTGTCCAGTCGCAGCTTCCAGTCATCAAAGGTTCAGGGACACCTAGAGCATGGGTTTGTGTCCCTGATCATCTTGGCTAATAGCCATTGATGAACCTATCCTCTGGGAACTTATCTAATTCTTTTTTGAACCCAGTTATACTTTTGGCCTTCACATCCTGTGACTATGAGTTCCACAGGTTGACTGTGTGTTCTGTGAAGAAGTACTTCCTCATGTTTGTTTTAAACCCGCTGACTAGTAATTTCATTTGGTGACTCAAAGACTCATAGACTCATAGACTCATAGGTCAGAAGGGACCAATATGATCATCTAGTCTGACCTCCTGCACAAGGCAGGCCACAGAACCCCACCCATCCAATTTTATAAAAACCCCTAACCCAGGACCGAGTTATTGAAATCCTCAAAATTGGTTTGAAGACCTCAAGCTGCAGAGAATCCACCAGCAAGTGACCCATGCCCCACGCTGCAGGGGAAGGTGAAAAATCTCCAGGGCCCCTGCCAATCCGCCCTGGAGGAAAATTCCTTCCCGACCCCAAATATGGCGATCAGCTAAACCCTGAGCATGTGGGCAAGACTCACCAGCCAGCACCCAAGAAGGAATTCTCTGCAGTAACTCAGTTCCCATCCCATCCAACATCTCCCCGCAGACCATTGAGCAGACCTATCTGGTGGTAATCCAAGATCAATTGCCCAAATTAACGATCCTATCATAACATCCCCTCCATATACTTATCAAGCTTTGTCTTAAAGCCAGAAAAGTCTTTTGCCCCCACTACTTCCCTCGGAAGGCTGTTCCAGAACTTCACTCCCCTAATGGTTAGAAACCTTCGTCTAATTTCAAGTCTAAACTTCCTAATATCCAATTTATACCCATTCGTCCTCATGCCTACATTAGAACTAAACTTAAATAATTCCTCTCCCTCCCTAACATTAACTCCCCTGATATATTTATATAGAGCAAGCATATCCCCCCGCAGCCTTCTTTTGGCCAGGCTAAACAAGCCAAGCTCTTTGAGTCTCCTTTCGTAAGGCAGTTTTTCCATTCCTCGGATCATCCTTGTAGCTCGTCTCTGACCCTGTTCCAGTTTGAATTCATCCTTCTTGAACATGGGACACCAGAACTGCACACAGTATTCCAGATGGGGTCTCACCAACGCCTTATATAACGGTACTAACACCTCCTTATCCTTGCAGGAAATACTCCGCCTGATGCATCCCAAAATCGCATTTGCTTTTTTAACAGCCGTATCACATTGGCGACTCATAGTCATCCTGCTATCAACCAGTACCCCAAGGTCCTTCTCCTCCTCCGTCGCTTCCAACTGATGCGCCCCCAACATATAGCCAAAATTCTTATTATTAATTCCTAAGTGCATGACCTTGCACTTTTCACTATTGTATTTCATCCTATTTCTCTTACTCCAGTTTACAAGGTGGTTCAGATCTTCCTGAATAGTATCTCTGTCCTTCTCCGTGTTAGCAATACCCCCCAGCTTTGTGTCATCCGCAAACTTTATTAGCACATTCCCGCTCTTTGTGCCAAGGTCAGTAATAAAAAGGTTAAATAAGATCGGTCCCAAAACCGATCCTTGAGGGACTCCACTAGTGACCTCCTTCCAGCCTGACAGTTCACCTTTCAATACGACCCGCTGGAGTCTCCCCTTTAACCAGTTCCTTATCCACCTTACAACTTTCATATTCATCCCCATCTTTTCCAATTTAACTAACAGTTCCCCATGCGGAACCGTGTCGAACGCCTTACTGAAATCTAGGTAAATTATATCTACCGCATTTCCTTTATCTAAGTAATCCATCACCTTCTCAAAGAAGGAGATCAGATTGGTTTGACACAATCTACCTTTAGTAAATCCGTGTTGCAATTCGTCCCAATTACCATTGACCTCTATGTCCTTAACTACTTTCTCCCTTAAAATTTTTTCCAAGACCTTACATACTACAGACGCCAAGCTAACAGGCCTATAATTACCCGGATCGCTTTTATTCCCTTTCTTAAAAATAGGAACTACATTAGCAATCCTCCAGTCACACGGCACAACCCCGAGTTTACCATTGCTTAAAAATTCTCACTAACGGGCTCGCAATTTCACGCGCCAGTTCCTTTAATATCCTCGGATGGAGATTGTCCGGGCCCTCCGACTTCGTCCCATTGAGCTGTTCAAGTACGGCCTCTACCTCAGTTGCGGTAATATCCACTTCCATATCCACATTCCCATTTATCATCCCTCCATCATCGCTAGATTCCTCACTAGTCTTATTAAAAACTGAGGCAAAGTACTTGTTTAGATGTTGGGCCATGCCTAGGTTATCCTTAACCTCCATTCCATCCTCAGTGTATAGCGGCCCCACTTCTTCTTTCTTTGTTTTCTTCTTATTTATGTGGCTGTAGAACCTTTTACTATTGGTTTTGATTCCCTTTGCAAGGTCCAGTTCAATGCGGCTTTTAGCCTTCCTCACTTTATCCCTACATGTTCTGACCTCACCAAGGTAGCTTTCCTTACTGATCCTGCCTTTCTTCCACTCCCTGTAAGCTTTCTGCTTTTGTCTAATCCCCTCTCTGAGTTGCTTGCTCATCCAGTTTGGCCTACAACTCCTGCCCATGGTTTTTTTCCCCTTTCTTGGGATGCAGGCTTCTGACAGTCTCCGCAGCTGTGACTTAAAGTAATTCCAGGCCTCCTCCGCATTTAAATCCACTAATTCCTCTGTCCAATCCACTTCCCTAACTAATTTCCTTAACTCTTTAAAATTAGCCCTCGAGAAGTCAAAAACCCTAATCCCAGATCTACATTTGTTTATCCTTCCATCTAGTTTGAACTGAATCAGCTCATGATCACTCGAACCAAGGTTGTCCCCACCACCATTTCTTCTACGATGTCCTCACTGCTCACCAACACCAAATCTAAAATGGCATCCCCTCTCGTAGGTACTTCAACTACTTGATGAAGAAATCCATCCGCTATCACATCCAGGAAAATCTGACCCCTATTATTCTTGCAAGCACTCGTCCTCCAGTCTATATCCGGGAAGTTGAAGTCCCCCATAATCACACATTTCCCCTTAGTGTTTACTTCATTAAAGACATTAAAGAGGTCTCTATCCATATCCCAATCAGATCCCGGCGGTCTATAGCACACCCCAAGCACTATCTCAGGGGAAGCTCTAGTTGCTTTTTTACCCAGTGTGATTTTTGCCCAGACAGACTCTGTCTTATCCATTCCATCGCTTCTTATTTCGCTACAGTTAATTTCATCATTGATGTACAAGGCTACTCCACCACCTTTGCCTTTCTTCCTGTCTTTTCTAAACAGCACATAGCCTTCAATACCTGTGCTCCAGTCATGAGTACTATTCCACCAGGTTTCGGTTATCCCTATAATATCTGGTTTCACTTCCTGCACCAGTAACTTCCTGCACCAGTAACTCCAGTTCCTCCATCTTGTTGCCTAGGCTCCTCGCATTAGTGTACAGACCTTTTAATTTTTGGCGTTTGGCGTCGGTGACATTCTTTCCCCCGTCGTGCAGAAACCTTCTACCACCAGCATCACCCGTTACTCTGGTTTCTACTCCACTATTCCTCCTTGGATCAATTCTTGGGACCGCAAGGGTATCCCCTCTCACTTTGTTTACTTCCCTCTCCAGGTTATATTCCGGCGTGGAGATCTCCCGAACATCTCCCAACCATTTCCCCCAACTTTCTAGTTTAAAGCTCTCTTGATGAGGTCGGCGAGCCTCCATCCTAGAATTCTATTTCCCTCCTTGCTTAGATGAAGTCCATCCTGAGCGAACAGTCGTCTATCCATAAACGCTTCCCAGTGACCGTACATCCCAAAGCCCTCCTTATAACACCACTCCCTGAGCCATCTGTTGATCGCTATAATCTTGTCACTCCTTCGTCGCCCCGCTCTAGGAACCTCTCATTCGTGTATGATGTGAAGAGGTAAATAACACTTCTTATTCACTTTCTCCACATCAGTCATGATTTTATAGATCTCTACCATATCCCCCCTCAATCGTCTCTTTTCCAAGCTGAACAGTCCCAGTCTTTTTAATCTCTCCTCATATGGAAGCTGTTCTATAAACCTAGTAAAAGACGGTTACTCACCTTTGTAACTGTTGTTCTTCGAGATGTGTTGCTCACATCCATTCCAGTTAGGTGTGCGCGCCGCGCGTGCACGTTCGTCGGAAACTTTTTTACCCTAGCAACTCCAGTGGGCCGGCAGGTCGCCCCCTAGAGTGGCGCCGCCATGGCGCTCTATATATACCCCTGCCGGCCCGCCCGCTCCTCAGTTCCTTCTTGCCGGCTACTCCGACAGTGGGGAAGGAGGGCGGGTGTGGAATGGATGTGAGCAACACATCTCGAAGAACAACAGTTACAAAGGTGAGTAACCGTCTTTTCTTCTTCGAGTGATTGCTCACATCCATTCCAGTTAGGTGACTCCCAAGCCATACCTAGGCGGTGGGGTCGGAGTGAGAAGTCGCGGCCCGGAGCACCGCAGTTCCGAAGGCCGCATCCTCCCTCGACTGCTGGACCAGGGCGTAGTGGGAAGCAAAAGTGTGGACCGATGACCAGGTCGCTGCCCGACAGATTTCCTGGATGGGCACACGGGCTAGGAAAGCCAGCGATGACGCCTGCGCCCTGGTAGAATGCGCAGTCACACGGCCCGCAGGGACATGGGCCAAGTCATAACAAGTCCTGATACAGGACGTAACCCAAGAGGATATCCTCTGGGAGGAGATAGGAAGACCTTTCATACGATCTGCTACCGCCACGAAAAGCTGGGGGGATTTTCGGAAGGGCTTAGTCCTGTCTATGTAGAACGCGAGAGCCCTACGGACATCCAGCGAGTGGAGCTGCTGCTCCCTGCCTGAGGAGTGAGGTTTTGGGAAAAAAACCGGAAGGAAAATCTCTTGGTTGACATGGAAGGCTGAGACCACCTTGGGCAGAAAAGCAGGGTGTGGTCTCAGCTGCACCTTGTCCTTGTGGAAGACCGTATATGGGGGGTCTACCACAAGAGCTCGGAGCTCCGACACCCGTCTAGCTGAGGTGACAGCCACTAGAAAGGCAGTTTTCCAAGAGAGGTAGAGCAGGGAGCAAGTAGCTAATGGCTCAAAGGGGGGCCCCATGAGTCGGGACAACACCAGGTTAAGATCCCAGGTGGGAGCAGGGGGACGGACGTTAGGGAATAAACGTTCCAGCCCTTTAAGGAATCTCGACACCGTCGGGTGAGAAAAAACGGAGCGACCGTCCGCACCCGGGTGAAAGGTGGAGATAGCAGCTAGGTGGACTCGCAACGACGATAAGGCCAGACCTTGCCCTTTGAGGGACAAAACGTAGTCTAATATTTCGGAAACCGAAACTTCCATAGGGCGGAGATTTCTCTCTACGCACCAACAGGAGAAGCGCTTCCATTTCGCTGAATACGTGGCTCTCGTGGACGGTTTCCTGCTGCTCAAGAGCACCTCTCTCACAGGCGTGGAGCATCGCAGCTCTGGGCCAGTCAGCCACGCAGGAGCCACGCCGCTAGGTGCAGCGACTGCAGGTCTGGGTGACACAGGGTCCCGTGGTCCTGGGTAATCAGGTCCGGATGAAGGGGCAGGGGAACTGGGTCGGCTATGGCCAAGTCCAGCAGCATGGTGTACCAGTGCTGCCTGGGCCACGCCGGGGCTACCATGATCACGAGCGCCTTGTCCCTGCGCACCTTCAGGAGGACCTTGTGGACTAGAGGGAACGGGGGAAATGCATAGCACAGGTGGGTCGACCACCGGATGAGGAAGGCGTCCCCTATCGACCCCGGTTCCCTGCCCTGAAAGGAGCAGAATGCTGGGCACTTCCTGTTCCCCCTGGACGCAAAGAGGTCCACCCGGGGATAACCCCACCTCCGGAAAATGGAGAGAGCGACATCCGGGCGAAGGGACCACTCGTGCGACAGGAAGGATCTGCTCAGTCGATCTGCCAGAGTGTTCCGTACTCCAGGGAGGAAGGAAGCCCTGAGGTGAACGGAGTGGGCTACGCAAAAGTCCCAGAGACGTATCGCCTCGTGGCACAGGGAGGAGGACCTGGTGCCGCCCTGCTTGTTGATATAGTACATCGTCGTCGTGTTGTCCGTAAACACGGCGACACAACGACCCTGAAGCTGATGACAAAACGCTTGACAAGCAAGGCGGACCGCTCTCAACTCCCGTATGTTGATGTGGAGCCCCACCTCCTCCTGGGACCACAGGCCCTGTGTCCGCAGGGTCCCCAGGTGGGCCCCCCAGCCCAGATCTGAGGCATCCGTTGTCAGGGATACCGATGGCTGAGAGGGGTGAAAGGGAAGACCCGCACATAACACGGACTGGTCCAACCACCAGCCGAGAGAGTCCAAGACCTTCTGGGGGATTGTGACTAACATGTCTAAAGGTTGCCTTTGCGGCCTGTAACGGCTGATAAGCCACAGCTGGAGAGGCCTCATGTGGAGCCGAGCGTAGCCGGTCACAAAAGTGCACGCTGCCATGTGGCCTAACAGGGTTAGACATGTCCTTACTGACGTCAACGGGGCTGACCGCAAACGCTGAACGATCGCCGCCATGGTCTGGAACCGTTGCAGAGGCAGCGAGGCCCTGCCCATCGTGGCGTCCAAGACCGCCCCGATAAATTCCACCTTTTGCGTGGGCCTCAGAGTGGATTTGTCTGTGTTTATCAGGAGGCCCAGACTTGCAAATACGGCGGTGATCAGGCGGACATGGCTGCTGACCTGCTGCTCCGACGTGCCCCGAATCAACCAGTCGTCCAGATAAGGGAACACGTGGACACGGTTGCGTCGAAGATGCGCCACGACAACTGCCATGCATTTTGTAAACACCCTTGGGGCCGTGGACAGGCCGAAAGGGAGGACTGCAAACTGATAATGAAGAGCCCCCACAACGAAGCGGAGAAAGCGTCTGTGGCGCGGCCAAATGGCAATATGAAAATACGCGTCCTGCATGTCGAGGGCGGCGTACCAGTCTCCCGGATCCAGGGATGGAATAATGGTCCCCAGGGATACCATGCGGAACTTCAACTTCACGAGGTATTTGTTGAGTTCTCGCAGGTCGAGGATAGGCCTGAGGCCCCCCTTGGCCTTGGGGATCAGAAAGTAGCGGGAATAAAACCCCTTGCCTTTCTCGTTTTCCGGAACCGCCTCTATGGCTCCTTTGCTGAGGAGCGTCTGCACCTCCTGTCGAAGGAATTGCTCGTGAGAGGGGTCCCTGAAGAGGGACGAGGAAGGAGGGCGGGAAGGAGGAAACGAAACAAACTGCAGGCGGTATCCCGTCTGCACCAGGTTTAAGACCCAGCGGTCCGATGTTATTTGGGACCACGCCGGGAGGAAAAACGAAAGGCGGTTTGAAAACGGGGGGAAAGGATCCATAGGGGAAACTGCTACAGCGCCCTCGGGCGCACCTTCAAAATGAAGGCTTAGGACCAGGCGGGGGTTTCGAGGAGCCTTGGTTCTGCCCCCCTTGGTTCCCAGACTGCCTGCGCCTGCCGTTCCTGCCGCGGCGCCTGTAAGGGTCCTGCCGCTGGCGGAACTGGGAAAACGGCCTACGGTACGGCTGCTGCTGTGGCCTAAAGGGTCTACGCTGCGTCACGGGGGTGTGCATCCCGAGGGACCGCGCAATGACCCGGTTGTCCTTCAGACTCTTGAGTCTGGGGTCTGTCTTTTCCGAAAACAGGCCCTGGCCTTCGAAAGGAAGGTCCTGTATCGTGTGCTGGAGCTCTGGCGGAAGGCCGGAAACCTGCAGCCAGGAGATGCGACGCATCGTAACTCCCGACGCGAGGGTACGGGCAGCCGAGTCCGCAGCGTCCAAGGATGCTTGTAAGGCCGTGCGCGCGACCTTTTTGCCCTCGTCCAGGATGGCCGTAAACTCCTGGCGAGCATCCTGTGGCAGCAGCTCTTTAAATTTGTCCACTGCCACCCAGGAGTTAAAAGCGTACCTGCTCAGCAGGGCCTGCTGATTAGAGACCCTGAGCTGCAGGGCCCCAGCCGAATATACCTTACGGCCAAGGAGGTCCATCCGCCTGGCCTCTCTGGATTTGGGGGCCGGAGCCTCCTGGCCGTGACGCTCCCTATCGTTCACCGACTGCACCACCAGTGAACCGGGAGTCGGGTGAACGTGCAAGTATTCATACCCCTTGGAAGGGGCCATGTACTTTCTCTCGACTCCTTTCGCTGTCGGAGGGATGGAGGCCGGGGACTGCCAGATAGTATTGGCATTGGCCTGAATGGTCCGTACAAAGGGCAGGGCGACCCTGGTGGGAGCATCCGAAGAGAGGATGGTAACAATCGGGTCCTCTATCTCCGAGACCTCCTCTGCCTGCAGACTCAGGTTTTGGGCCACCCGCCTGAGGAGGTCCTGGTGCGCCCTGAGATCCAGCGGGGGGGGACTGTTGGAGGAGGTACCCGCCACCGCCTCATCCGGGGAGGAGGATGAGGAGACCCCAGGCACGATAGTGTCCAACTGAGGGTCTTCCTCAGCCCTCGCCTCTACCTCCGGAGCCACAGCGGAGTCCTGCTGTTTGGACCCTTCCTCCGCCTCCGGGGAGGGAGGGGGGCGAGACAAGGAGGCTTCAGGGGCCCTACGCTCCGCATTCGCCGGTGTGGGAGGGAGCTGCTGGGGGCCCTGGGCCTGATGGTATGCCCAGGGTGTCCAGAATCCCCACTGTGGTGGGCCTTGGTCTTCCAGCGGCGGATCCCCGAAGAGCGCCGCCTGCCGGTCGGTGCCGAGCGCATACGCACTGTCCGCCTGCGAAGATACGGACGGCTGTCTCGAGGGCCACGGCGGGGCCGACCCCGGATGGTACGGGCCGGCGCGGGTCGGCACGGAGGATCGTCTCGGTGCCGGGGACCGGTGCCGGGAGTCGTATCGGTGCCGGGATCGGGACCGGGACCTGGATCTGTCACGGTGCCGGGATCCTGATCGGTACCGGGTGTCGCTTCGGTAGCGGGACCTGCCACCGGCTCGGTGCCGGGAGGTCGACCGGGACCTACCACCGGCTCGGCGCCGGGAGGTCGACCGAGACCGGGACCTGCCACCATCTCGGTGCCGGGAGGTCGACCGGGACCTACCACCGGCTCGGCGCCGGGAGGTCGACCGAGACCGGGACCTGCCACCAGCTCGGTGCCGGGAGGTCGACCGGTGCGGCGAGTAGCGATGGGACCTGCTCCTGGAGTCGCGGTGCCGGTGACGCCGACTGGAGCTTGACCGCGACCGTCCGGAGGTCGACCGTTGCCGCGAGTGCGACCGGTGCCGCTGAGGGGAGCGGTGCCGGGACTGCGAGCGGCGTCGGGATCTGGAGCGCCCAAGACGTCGGGACCTAGATGGCGAAGGACTGTCTCTGGGCGGCGCCGACATCATGGGCTTGCCCCTGGACACGACCCGCACCGGAGGTACCGGGGGTGGCAGCCGAGTGGGCTCCGTCAGGGCAATAAGGTCCCGAGCCGAGGCGAAGGTCTCCGGTGTTGACGGGACCACTATCTCAACCCCAGATCTCATGGGGGAGCTCGGCGGCACCGGACTCAACGGACCCGCCAGGCCCGGAGTCAACGGTGCTGACGGTGCCGGCGGTGCCGCGGCCGATGTCGAGGCCGGGCGCTCAAGCCGGGTCTGCCTGGCCGGAGTAGCAGACTTCGACGGCCTAGGCTGTGATTCCGGTGCCGGAGAAGGTCGGTGCCGAGGAGTCTTCTCGGTGCCGGAGCGATCCGGTGCCGGTGCCGAGACCACGGTCCGCGAAGTCGACGGGTCAAGTGCCGCCTCCATTAGGAGAGTTCGGAGCCTCTGATCTCTCTCCTTTTTTGTCCTCGGCTTGAAAGCCTTACAGATGCGGCACTTGTCAGACCTGTGCGATTCCCCGAGGCACTTCAGGCACGCTTCGTGGGGATCGCTGGTGGGCATGGGCTTCTTGCAGGCCGCACACTGCTTGAAGCCCAGCGAAACAGGCATGAGCCTGGCGCCGGGTGCCGGGAAGGGCTAAGCCCCCGGCCAAGAACTATTTAACAACTATTGACTAAACTATTTACTTAACAACACTAATTAACACTATATAGAACTAGAGATAAGCGATTGAAAACTAGGAGAGCTAGGGACGTGGAGGACAGCTAAGCCGCGCTCCACAGTTCCAACGACCGACACGGCGGTAAGAAGGAACTGAGGAGCGGGCGGGCCGGCAGGGGTATATATAGAGCGCCATGGCGGCGCCACTCTAGGGGGCGACCTGCCGGCCCACTGGAGTTGCTAGGGTAAAAAAGTTTCCGACGAACGTGCACGCGCGGCGCGCACACCTAACTGGAATGGATGTGAGCAATCACTCGAAGAAGAATTTTTGTTACCCTTCTCTGTATTTTTTCCAATTCTAATGTATCTTTTTTGACATGAGGAGACCTGAACTGCACACAGTATTCAGGATGTGTGTACACCATGGATTTATATAGTAGCAGTATGATATTTGATGTCTTATTACCTATCCATTTCCTAATGGTTCCTAACATTCTGTTAGCTTTTCTGACCGCTGGTGCACATTGAGCTGATGTTTTCAGAGAACTACCCACAATGCCTCCAAGCTCTCTCTTTTGAGTGGTAATAGCTAAGTTAGACCACATCATTTTGTATTATAGTTAGGATTATGTTTTCCAATGTGCATTATTTTGCATTTAACAACATTGAATTTCATCTGCCATTTGCCTGCCCAGTTTTGTGAGATCCTTTTGTAATTCTTCAAGATCTGCTCTGGACTTAATGATCTTGAGTAATTTTGTATCATCTGCAAACTGTGCCATCTCACTGTTCACTGCTTTTTCCAGATCATTTATGAATATGTTGAACAGGACCAGTACAGGTCCTTGGGGACACCTGCTATTTACCTATCTTCATTGTGAAAACTGACCATTTATTTCTACCCATTGTTTTCTATCTTTTAACTAGTTCCTGATCCATTAGAGGACCTTCCCTCTTATTCCATGACTGCTTACTTTGCTTAAGAGCCTTTGATGAGGGACCTTGTCAAAGGCTTGCTGAAAGTCCAAGTACACTATATCCCCCGGATCACCCTGGTCCACATGTTTGTTGATCACCTCAAAGAATTGTAATAGATTGGTGAGGCACAAAGGCCATGTTGACTCTTCCTCAACATATCATATTCTTCTATGTGTCTGATAATTCTGTTCTGTACTATAGTTTCAACTAATTTGCCTGGTTCTGAAGTTAGGCTCACTGGCCTGTAATTGCCAGGATTGCCTCTTTAGCCTTTTTGAAAAATTGGCATCACATTAGCTATCCTGCAGTTATCTGGTACAGAAGCTGATTTAAGCAATAGGTTACATATCTCAGTTAGTGGTTTTGCAATTTCATATTTGAGTTTCTTCAGAACTCTCGGATCAATACCATCTGGTTCTGGTGACTTATTACTGGTTAATTTAGTTCCAAAATCGCCTCTATTGACACCTCAATCTGGGATAGTTCCTCATATTTGTCACCTAAGAAGAATGGCTCGGATGTGGGAATTGCACTCACATCCTCCGCAGTGAAGACCAATGCAAATAATTCATTTACCTTCTCCAAAACACCTTGTCTTCCTTGAGTGCTTCTTTAGCACCTCCATCGTCCAGTGGCTCCACCGATAGTTTGGCAGGCTTCCTGCTGCTGACGTACTTAAAAAAATATTGCTGTTAGTTTTTGTGTCTTTTGCTAGTTGTGCTTCAAATTCTTTTTTGGCCTGCCTAATTATATTTTTCCACTTGACTTGCCAGAGTTTATGCTCCTTTCTAGTTTCCCCACTAGGGTTTAACTTCCAATTTTTAAAGGAAGTCTTTGTGTCTCTGACTCTTTTACTCCGCTGTTTAGCCATAGTGGCATTTTATGTTGGTCCTCTTACTGTTTTTTGTTTTTTTTTTAATTTGGAGTATACACAGAGTCTATTATGGTGGTTTTTTTAAAGTTTCCATGCAGCTTGCAGGCATTTCACTGCACATTGGCCCAGGAGTGCAGACAAAGGGAGATTCCTCTGCAGAGACAGACTCTGGTTGTCATATTCCTGGAGGACCCCTCTCTCTGTATGCTTCTTGGGGACACCTCCTCTGTTCAAACTTGCCATAAACACAAGTCTTCAGGAAAGCCCAAAGAGAAATATGGAGCCGATGATGCACCATCTCTCTACAACCCTCTCACGCCTTGTCCAGAACACAGGGATAGAAGTTGCTGTGAAAAAAGAGGACTGTGTGCCTTTAAGAAGTGCCTGGCTGTCCTGGTGTCTGTAGTGCAGTGAGGCAGGAAATGCACCGCTGATACTAACCAAGTTTGCCAGCCATGCTTTTCTCATGGCTCCCACACAATGGCCCGTTTTTTGCCCACCTGCCGATAATGCTTAATTAGGCGAGGAGTTGATTAATTTGTGGTAATTGACAGCTAATTACAGGCCTGAGGGCTCATTAACTTGACGTCTTGTCTCAGTGAATTGGCTGAAGGGGGGTCAGGTGATGTGCAACCTCCCCCAACCTCCCAGACACCCTCTATTTCCAGCACAGAAGGACCATTGGAATTTACCTGGATCGCAGGAAGGGGGATAGCAGAACAGCCTGTGGAGAAACAGCAGCTTAATGCAGGGGTAGGGAAAGGAGGGCAGAGCTCCTGAGATAGTACTGACACACAGAGCGGCTAAAACAGCACTTTTTAGATACTAAAGCAATAAGCAATGTTATAAAAGTCTACAAATACAATGCCCGTTGCATTTTGGTCACAGACACAGAACAGAGCTGAGGTTCAGGACAGATGGTCCCAGCAGGCAAAATGGGTGATCCCAAAGCTGAAGTAAAGAAATTTCTGGATTCAATCAGGGATAGACTGGAAGTCAGTGGGAGAACACTGGGTATACCACACTAGTGGCAGAGGGGAACAATGGCTTAGGGAACAGAGAAATTACTTACCTGTGTGGGGTGTGAGTTCTTGAGACCCCGGTTCCTGTGTATGAGGCTCTGGGAATGCTGATGGTCTAGGGTATTATTAGATTAGAAACACACTTTACAGGGTAGGTCATATCAGGAGGGTAGATTGGGATGAGGAAGGGACTCTCAAAATCATGTAAACTGGTCAGGATTCCCTTTACAATGATATGATTGGCCTCCAATGGCTAGAAGCTCTCATTTCCACTTTATACTACCCCCGTGACCATCTCCAAGACCTAAGAAATTAGCCAGTTTCCAGGCACCAATTGCAACAGAATTAGCGAGTTTCCTATGGGTTAAAAAGAAAGTACAAACAATTACAGAGCAACAGAAGAGCATAAGAACTACCAAACAAGAAATGACCATTAGTGCATCTTGTCTAGTATCCCAGATCCATACTAAATTAGATCTATGGGCCATATAATCCAGTATCCTTCTGGAACAGGCCCCAAAGACTGATATTTTAGCTTCAACTGTGGACAACGTTGGGTGTTACAAGAGAAGGCATAAAATTCCCACAAGGCCAGTTATTGTTCAATACTACCCAGTGGTGAATTAGTCACTGGGTCGATGGGACCTGGGCCCAGGGGCCCCAGCCAACTGGAGAGTGCCGGAAAAAATCCATTGCCAGGCGGTGGAAGCCCAGAACCCCAGCCACTGGGTGGGTGGGATGGGGGAAACGGCCTCCCCCAGTGACCCCTGGCTCCATCTCGAGCAGAAATGCCAGGACGGGGAAAGCTGCCCCCCCCCCCAGTGGCCCCTAACCTTGTCCCCAGAAGAATTTCCCAGGCAGGGGAAGCCCCAGTGCCCCACACTCATCCCTGGCAGAAGCCGCAGGGGAAGCCCCTGTGCCTGACCCTGCTCTCTGGCAGAAGCGCTGGGCAGGCGGGGCAGGAGAAGCCCTCTAGTGCGGGAACCGTGGTCCCCTGCAGCAGCATGAGGGGTGGGAGGGAAAACCCCAGGACCCTGACCCCTGCTGTGGCCCTGGGGCTGGAGGAACTCTCACTCCTCGCTGCAGCACCAGGGCCGTGGATGGGGACAGGGCTTCTCTGGTCTTGGGGCTGCATGGGAGGCAGAAAGGAGCAAAAGGAGTTGCAGGGCTGCAGTGGAGGAGCAGAATGGGGGAGACTCTGGGTGGAACAGGAGTTGGCCCCAAGGAAGGGGCAGAAAGGGGCAGAACAGGAGTTGGCCCCAAGGAAGGGGCAGAAAGGGGCAGAACAGGAGTTGGCCCCAAGGAAGGGGCAGAAAGGGGGGCTGCGGGCAAGGGCGCAGGCGGAAGGGGCAGAATGGGGGCAGGACTGCAGGCGGACAGGGTGGGGAGGGGCCCCCCACTTACTCTGGTCCAGGGCACCAGGAAACCTTAATCTACCTCTGATTCTGTCCTATTGAGGAACTCGAGAAAACTGTATGGAAAATGTTTGCAAAAATACTTATTTTAAAAGGATACATTTTTATTCATTATACAGTCGTTTATTTATATCACAGAGTCTGAGTTTTTGCTGGATTATTGCCTGAACACAGACTTTTTATCTGATCAGTTGCTTCTTAGTAGCTCCTTATTGGATAGAAATTATGGGACCTCTTAAATGTGTTGCTTTTTAATTTTGTACGCCCTCTTGTTTTAATTTTTTATACCGGAGCAAACTTGAACCTGATTGGCTTTCTGTACAGCAGTCATTGTTTCACACCCTTCTTACATTTGACTTTTCTCCTTTTCACCCTAAATATTCCCAGACTTTGTAGTGTCTCTTTTTGTAAGGAAGCCAAACAATTCCCATGCATCTAATAAATGTTGCTACCCTTCTCAGGGCCTTCCTCAATTTCCACAGCTGAAAACTATAGCTGAGAGAACATCCCAGTAATTTTTATTATGGCATTGGAATATCTTCCTTATCACTTAGCACCCAGGAGGGTAATTGTTTGGAATAGTCCAAAAGAATATAGCCTGCCATTTTCTCTCTAGATCCATTACTAAAACACTGGGTGATGGAAGTCTTGCTCATTTCTCACTTCGACTACTACATGCCTCTCAGAGCAAGTGTGAGCAAAGGCTATATAAAAGGTTAAGTACTAGATGTAGCATGCCACACTGAGCAATAGCAAGTGTAAGTCCCTTGTACCTCTCCTCTTTATCTTTTAGATACTGTCATGGCCCCAATAACCAAAGTATTGGAGCTTCACACACATTAATGAATTTATCTGCACAACTTCACTGTGCGGCAGGAAATATTACTCCATTTTACAGATGGGGCACTGAGGCATAAATAGATTAAGTGACTTGCCCAAGGTCATATAGGAAATCTGTGGCAGAGCCAGGTATGGCTGTAGATCTCGTGAGTCCCACTCTAGTGTCCTCTTAAACCTTTCTCTTACTACATGGCAGGAATAACTTGAATGCCACACAGCAATGCTCATTATTGTAGGCTCAACCTGCCTTAGCTGCAAGTCTGGCTAACAAGCCAGCTGCCTCAGTGAGTCAGCAAAACCCATTTAACACTTTCACATTAGGATCAACACCAGCTAACAGGGTGGAAGATGTTCCAGGCAAAGATTGCCAGCCTGTTCCAGTCACCATAAGCCTTACTCACAGACATGTCTCCACTGTACACTGAGAAATTATAGAAGGGAGATTAGTTACAAAGAGACTCTCAAATTTGGGGGTCACTTGGAATCCTGGGTGCTTCATTTTTCTTGTTGAACCATCTGAAGGATGAGGGAAAAGGGGTTAATGAAAATCTACATGGGAAACGATACAGATTGCCATCCTTAGCAGCCTAAATATCTGAGAGAGAGAGAGAGAGACAGAGAGAGAGAGCGCGGTAACCAGGGAAGATGTTTAAAAAGAGTGCCAGAATAGAAGGCTTTTCAAAGCCACTTTGCATTGGGTGCATTGAACATCGGGATGAGCTTGAATGCTCTATACAAATGGGTCAGTAATACACAGGGCATCCTATTAGCTGCGTGCTATATGGGCCCTATCACCATAGCATCTGAGTGCCTTGTTGGGTGGCGCTGTGCCTCTCCCAGAAAGGAATGCCTCAAGGGGACTGGCCCTCCCCAAGTTCTTTAGCAGAAAACATCTGCACCATTTCATATGATTAAAACAATTTGACTGAAACCCTTATCTCCAAAAACAGAACTCCCACTCAACCCAGTTAAGGGCTCTCTATATATGAAAGGAAGATTGATAAATCGACAATTGCTTCGTCTATCTGAATGGATTTGATCAAATATTTGAGGGCTTCACACAACCATGAATCCCATTTGATTCATTCTGTGTACCTGGCACCCCATACTGTCCTTGAGTAGGTGATCAAACACCCCTGCCAGGATTGTCACGTCACAATTTAGCTATGACACAGCACAGTACAAGGAGCACTCACTAGGAAAGCTGGTGTTTGTTAGGCATCTGTACTGTCGCAGCATAATGAGACATTTCCACTGACATGACTTCATCCTGGTCTGAGAAATTATTGATAATTGACTAAAAATCTGAGCAAGATCAGGAATTTTATGAACTCTGTAGCCATCACCAGTTCCTTCTTGGGTCTTGGCCTTGATGAGGATGTTGTCTAAATCAGAAAAGACATGTCAGCCTCTGCTTCTGAGATGTGCCACAAGAGTCATTAACACATTAATGAAGACTCTCAGGGAAAAGAGAAGAGCCTGAATGATAGTGTGTTGTTTTAGCAGCACGTTCCATTGTAGCAGAAGTGTAGATACCTCCTATATGAATAATACAAAGGTGTGTATAAATAAATCGCGATCAGACTTATAGATGGTCATGAATTCCCCTGGCAGAATTCTTTCCCAGAGGATAGTGTGAAGGCCAAGACTACAACAGGGTTAAAAAACAACAACAAAAAAAACACCCTAGATAAGTCCATGGAACATAGGTCCATCAATGGCTATTAGCCAGTATGGGCAGGGCTGGTGTTCCTATCCTTTGTTTGCCAGAACCTGGGAATGGGAGACAGGGGATGGATCACTTGATAATTATCTGTTCTATTCATTCCCTCTGCGGCGCCTGGCATTGGACGCTGTCGGAAGACAGGATACTGGGCTAGAGGACCTTTGGTATGACCCAGTATGGCCATTCTTATGTTCTTAATCAGGCCTGATATTGAAGCCAGGCTTTCCCCTCTTGAATTTGATTTGCTTTGATTTTCAGCAATTTCAGATCTAACAGCCTTTGGATTCCCTGACTCCTGGGAATTACAAAGAAGATGGGGGTACATCTGGCAAGCCTTTTGTCCTTGGAGAACAGCCCTGCCACATCCAGGAGATGATCTAGACTTTTCATAGACTGGAGCTTTCCAGAAAGCTCCTAGATTTCAAGGGGCCATATACATCTTCCTTGTGGTTGCCTCAATAGTTCCAAGGGTGCAGATGCTCTTCATGCCTAGTGATCTGCCTGATGTAGGATCTGTTATTCCAGGCTGAAATTGGAGAATCAGTCAATCACATAAGGCTTGTTTTTCCAGGCAGTCATGGATTTTGCGCGGAAGAGAATTACCCTGAGATGTTGGATTGCTGACATGGTTTTCTTCCTCTGGGACACCTTTCCCATGGCTTTCATCTTTGGGATAGTTTATTCTGTTGGTATTGGCAAAAGGCACATCTCAGACTATTGCAGGAGGAGTACAGATTGATGAGATACTTTTTTTTTTAAGCTTTTTTTTTAATTTCACTCCATATCTGCCTCACATTGATCTCTGTTGAATTTGGCAGATCTGAGTAGTTGTTTAGCCTGGCTGCCTTCTGAATCATATGTATCCTGTGACTATGTTTGCAGCTGTTGCTATGGCTAAATGACTGATGGATTTCATAGATGTGACCACAAAACAATTTGTGGCCAGTGACACCTGAATAAGAACATTGCTGATTTTCAGTTCCACTTTCTACTGTCAATTATACTACTTTCATTCTGGAAAAACACGTAGAAGCTAAAGAGGCCTGTAGGGCTATTGAGCCAGCCTCATAGTGCTGCGTAACGGCTACTTCTCTTGAGATCAGTGAGTTCCTTAGGGAATTATGGGATCTTTGGCATGGACTGGGACTGCCCTGGTCAGTTTGGGAATTGTGAGGCAAGCTGTTTTATCCTTTGGAGATTTGTAACCTTTGCAGCACTGTCAGTTCAAGCCCTATCTCTTGTTGGGCTGCTATTTTTACCTTTTATCTCACACTCAATGGCTGCGTTTAGCTGCATTTTTTAATACTTTGAAGAGTGCCTTGCTACAGGCTTCACCTCCTCACCGGTGCATGCAAGCTGAGTGCTGAAATGACCCAGTGAACCACCGTTTCAAATACGTAATTCAGAAAGAAACACTCTTCTATCTATCCCACTCACCATTAGGGACAGCTCTTCTCCTGATCTGGGATGAAGCAACAGGCAAAGGGGACCTGTCTGAAGGGGATGAGTGTTGCAATGTTTGGTTTCTGAGGCCTGAACCTTTTGAAGTGCTTAGATTTCTTCTTTCTCTTGCCTCATCCTTGTTGTGAGGGGGAATAACAGGTGGAGGTTCCTAGTGCTTCTTGCATTTAAATACTGATTATCCTTGCATCTTTGCCTCCAGTATCAGGCTCTCTCTTGTATGTCTGGAGAGACAGTAATTAAGGACCCTGGGTTTATTGGAGGGATACGAAACATAGCACCAAACAACACTTTATAAACTCGCTCAAACATTTTTAAGATAGCTTTTCTGCAGAAGGTGCTGCATGCACAGAATCCATGCTGGTCTGGTCCAGGATAAAGATTTTATAGGTATGAGTTTGGGATGCTTCACCATTCATGAGTAGGGTAGCCAACAAAAACTCATGCCAATAAAACCTTTACACACTAGAATGCGTCCTCTATATCTCACTCAAATTGCCAGATATGTAAATTAGGATATTAAAATGTGATCTTAATTGATTGCCCTAATTTGCAAATTAACTGTCAGCAAGTTTCCGACGTGAATTTGGATATATCTAGTTCCTAAGGCAGTAGCCACCAAAAATAAGCTATTTCCACTGATTACAGATGCGGCGGTCAGCTTTTCAGACATACAGGGCATATGCGTTTCAGCACAAGTGTGGAGCCAGGAAGTTGATGTGGTTTTAAAATCAAGGCCATTACTACCACTTGTGTGTGTGTGTGTGTGTCGGAGGAAGAGTGCTGTCACCACCTCTACAAAGGTTGGAACCAAAGCTCATTGAGGTCAATGAAAAATCTTCCACTGACTTCAGCGGCTTTGGATCAGGACCCAAGTGGGGATCTCCAAGAGCTGCCCTACATGTTCACATCCAGCCGTGTATAACATGCAGGCAACCTGCACAGCTATAAGACCCAAAGGAATCCTAGAAGCTGTTGTGATGGTGCGTTTTCATCACCTGCCTCCTTTAACTTTCTAATGTGGAGGCTCTTGGGCCATGTGGTTTTGCTCCTCTATCCAAAATGACCACTTTCTGTTACCGGTGACTCCCCTTCTCTTTCCTTAAACAATATGTAATATATACACAAACATCTGGTTTCCCATAGCCTAAAAGAAACAAACCAGCACCCTAAACCCAGTGAGAAATTAAATGTTATATAACAGGGCTTAATAGGTCTTTTTAATAATTTCAGACCAGAAAAATATACTAAGACAAAGATGGAAAATCTTGACTAAAAGGGTGCAAAAACTTTCAGGCCAACACTAGATGTATTATGTCACAATGAGTTCTCTAAGGTGTTCCCCAGGCACCTGAAAGGAGGTGGATGGAAGTGGCTCCTCAGGCTTAAACCAGTGTTTTAATTGGTGGAAAATATGTTTTCCCATTGCTGCTTAGATGATTGACATCTCTCCCAAATACCTTGCAACAAAACAACCCTTATTTTAAGCTTGGGATGTATGAGACCTCGTGGGTCAGATTTCTACAACTCGCAGCCAATCAGAATATGGTTCCCAAGGCCCCAATCCTGTAAATATTGACACATGTTAACTTTGTGTGTGTGAGTAGTCCCGTTCATTAGGAGAATTGCTTATATAGGTAAACAGACCTTATATAAAATTGTAAATGGGTTTCATCTTGATGAACTTTAAAGTAACTTTTCTCTATCAAGATTTAGATTTCAGAAGATAAGCTGTCTGAATTATAGCTCAGTTCAAAAATAGGAAGGAAATTAAATGAATAGGAAGGTAATTACCCTGTTGACACCTAATTGTCCAAAGGCCTTGGAGAGAGGTGATGCAAGACAGAGGAAGGAAAACTTAAACCAGAAAGATCAAATCTAAGACCAAGAAGCCTTGCCTGTTGGGTCATTAAGCCATCTGAAGAAAAACTGACATTCCACAATCAACAAGATTGATCACCTTTGAGAGAGGAAGTCATGACATCAACAAACAGGCCATTCTGGCCTTTGACCAGTCTCTCCCGGCACCAGGCCCGGCTCCAGGTTTTCTGCTGCCCCACGCGACAGGGAAAAAAAAAAGCCAATTGGCAGCACTTCGGCAGCAGCTCAATCACGCAGCTCCATTTTTCGGCGGCAGCTCTGCGGCAGGTCCTTCCCTCGCTCTCTTTCTCTTCAGTGGCACTTTGGCAGCAGCTCAAGGAGGAAGAGAGGGACTGAGGGACATGCCACCGAATTCCCAAAGACCTAGACGTGCCACCCCAATAGCGGACGGAGTGCCGCCCCTTTGTAATGGCCGCCCCACGCACCTGCTTCCTTAGCTGGTGCCTGGAGTCAGCCCTGCCCAGCATTCAAAGAATGGCCGCTAGTGAGAAATGCTGTACCAGCGGAATGTCACTGCTTGGCTCCTTAACTCAAGTTCCAGCTCCTACTGTCAGAGTTGAGACTCCTGCAAGAACTGAAGACTCTACCCTTGCCTCCCCTTCCACCCCTTCCCGCCAGTCATTAAGCATCCTATTTTTCCTGTTTCTAATGTTTCTTTTTTTGTTTTGATTGGCTTATTTTCTTTATTTTTAGGGTGTGGAAGTGAAAGCATGGCTATGTGCATGAGTGCCCATAAAGCCCAAAGGGGAAGGTGCTAAAAAGAAAAGTTCCCCAGGTTTAAACCGCCCTAAAGATTGTCTCATAAAGGTATTCATTAAAATGTGTTCTGCATGTAAAAATCCTCAGAGACTTGAGATTGTCATCTGTAATTTTGGGTAAATAAAATTGTTAAAACTTCTGCTTACTGGGACTATTCTGTTATGGTCTGTATTATAGTATATCTGTGGTGAAGGGAGGAAAGGGTTAGCTACCACATAACTACGACTCTTTGAAGGGAGCTTTATAATTGGTTCTTAGGTTGAGGTTCAGACATTCAATAATAATTTGCAGGGGCGGCGAGATATATGGGCCCGTGGTGCCTGGGTTCCAGCAAATTCAGGGCTTGGCTCCACCAATGTTCGGGGCCGGGTGTCTTCCCTGGCTCCATCTTCCTCCCCTGGTCCTGCCTGCTGCCCCTGCATGCCTCCCCCAGAGTGTCCCTGCCTGCGCCCTGGGCAGTGGGTGGCTGCCCCCTGTAGCTCCTTGCTGGCCACTGCCGGCTACAAAAGGGAGCAGCACCGGCGGCAGGCTGAGGCAATGGCACAGTTGCTGCCTATGGAGGGAGGAGGCACACATGTGATGGCAGGGGAGCTGAGGGTCTTCCTGGACCTGAGAGGAGCCCAGCCCCTAGGAGAATGTGCAGTTATGGTGTCAGGTGAGTCCTCCTCTCTGGTCCCAGCCCCAGTGCAGCCTGACTGCATCCCTAACTCCTTATCCCCAGTCTTGCTACACACTGGTGCCCACACCCCCAGCCAGAGCCCTTACCCCCTGCCTCGCACCTCAACCCTCTGCCTCAGTCCTGAGCCCCTTCCTGCACCATGAATCCCACATCCCCAGTCCCACACCAGAGCCCTCACCCCCTCTGGCCTAGCCCTGAGCCCTCTCCCACATCCCAAACTCCTCATCCTCAGCCCCACCCGAGAGCCCTCACCCCCAGCCAGAGCCCTCATCCCCCCACACCCTCCCACATCGTGCAATACAGGGAAACTGTTAAACCGCTTACTGTTTCCAGTCCATTTTTAAATTATTTTAAAAAATATATATTGGCTTAAAAGGCAGGTGGGGAGGGGGGGCAGGACTTGGACCACCAAAAAATATACATACCTGCCACCCCTGATAATTTGGTTTCAGTTTTAAAATACTTAATAATTAAAATTATAGATTAGATTGACTTTGGTCAAATTCTCTACGTTGTCACCAAACGGACAGCCACTTTCTTAGACTCCTTAGAATTTATATAAGAGTTGATTGTTTTTGCTACTAATTTGATGATTTAACTCTAATCCAATATTAACACTAAGTGGATTTGTTGATTTCATAGCATGTTTTACTCTTCACTTAGTTTAATAATAATAATAGCTTAGCGCTGTGATACACAGGCCTCGTTTTCAGAAGTGCTGGGCACCCAAATTGAAGTTAGTGGGATCGACAAAGGCTGAGCACTTCTGAAAACCAGGCTCTATGTGTGCAGATAGGCCATGCAAGGTGCTCTAAAGGTCAAAAAGTTTGGGGGCTGACAGGGGGAAGCAAGTTCCAGAGCTGAGGAACTTTCACTGGCCTTGATGACACTGTTTTTATCTATCTAAAAATTTCCACTAGTGCTAATGCTATTTCAGCTTCACTTTCAGCAGCAACAGTATAGACAGGGTGCTGGCTGCTGGTAGTGTTTTCATCACCTTGGCATGCAGCCCTGCTCTGAGCAAATTATATAAGACAGTGACTGGAACACTGGCAGCCGCCTGGAGCCCTGTCTATTCTAGGGCTCCCACCACTGCTACCTGCAATAAATTGAAAGAGTGGGGAAACTTTCCTCCCTCCCAACCCCCCCCAAAATAAATACTGTAGGTAACCCGCACGGAGAACGAACTGATTTGGTGGGCTTTAAATATAGCAAGGCTAATCTCATCTTTATGAGGTCTGCCTGGGAAGCAAAATATAATAATAGCAAATTAAATGCATTAACTTAAGATTTGTGCAAATCTTTTCTTGTTTAGTCCCTTCTTTCATTTTTATCCCTATTTTTTCCTTTTGTCTATCTCACTCTATCTCTTTCTTTGAAACCCAACATCTCTTCTCCTCCCATTCTTTCCTGCACATTTTCCCCACCTTCTTGTCCATCCCTTGCTTTCTTCCAAATTGCATTGTTTCATTATCAGTTTCCTCAGTCCCCTTTTTCCTGCTTCCCTTATTCCCACCTGTGTCTCATTCTCTTGCCATGGTCCTGTCCCACCCTAAGACTCTCACTAATTAATAATACTAATACTTATACCTACGCTGAGCTAATAAACATGAATTGAGGTAAGTAAATATTTAACTGGATCCAATTCAGCCCCTGCAAAAGCATCTGGAACTCCTACTGCAGGGAATGGGAGAAACACTCACACTAGGGATGCATGGTACTTAACTCTTTGGGGTGTTGAGATTGTTAATGCAATAATATTTTCTGTGCAGGTTCACAGGATTTGGCCCACTATCATCATTGCAGCAGTGGAGTCAAGAATTTAAACACGCTACACTTCTACCCCGCTACAACATGACCCAATATAACAAAAATTCGGATATAATGCAGTAAAGCAGTGTTCTGGAGGGGTGGGGCTGTGTGCTCCAGTGGGTCAAAGCAACTTCGATATAATGCGGTAAGATTTTTTGGCTCCCAAGGGCAGCGTTATATCGGGGTAGAGGTGTATAGTTAAAACATTTCAGAACATCCAGGAGACGAATTCCCCCTTACCTTGTGCCACCGCTTGCACCTGTGCAGACCAAGTGTGAAATGCTACCAAGTCAGAAAGGTAGTGCTGTACTTTATGCCCACCTTGCACAGGTGTAAATGACTGCACAAGGTGCAAAGCAGGGAGTATGAGGTCATAAGCTTCCCACACGCTGAGAGAAGTAGTTGAAATGACTGTTGTTAGAAGCACCTTAATGAATAAATAATACCTAGTTCTTAATAAGCATGGCTATAGTTTGCAATGCAGCTTTGGGAAACCTTCATTTTTAGTTTGCTGATTTTTGTGTTTAAAGTCCCAGCTTTTAACAATGCATTAACATGAATTTTAAAAATTTAATTCTCTAAATAGTTCTTATGGGCATTAAAAAAAAAGATTAAAACATCAGGTATTACGCTGTGATTTATATTTATTTAAATTTCAGTCTCTAGATGCTTATATCTGTATAAAAAGCCACAGATATTCAAGCTGAGAATGAGTCAGCATGGTAGTAAGGACTCTGAAATGGGACTCAGAGACCTGGGTTCTAGTCCTGCTCTGCCACTGGCCTGCTGGGTAACCTTTGACAAGTCACTTCACCTCCCTGTGACTCGGTTTTCCCTCCTCCCTTTTTCTACCTTGTCTATTTAGATCACTGGAGGTTTTTAAGAACAAGTTAGGCAAATATATGTCAGGGATGGTCTAGGTATCCTTAATCCTGCCTCAGCACAGGGTGATGAAGTGGATGATTTCTTGAAGTCCCTTCCAGCCCTTCTATGATTCTGTGATCATAAGTTCTTCAGGACAGGGTCTGAATCTTACCATGTGTTTACGCAAAGCCTAGCACAATGGAGCCTGTAACACAAATACATAATAAATAATAAAAATATCAAAAGGATCTCTCCTGCCTTAAAACCAAACAGCCACCCCTTACCTAAGCTGCTCCACTAGTAACTAATAGATTAATATAAAAAAATCTAAATGAGAAATGTATGAAATCATCAGACCCTTTTGACTAGGCACCCCACACAATATGAAAAAATTACATTCTGCCTTTAAAATATTCTGGAGGTTTGCTGGTGTCTATAAGGGGTCTGTTTGCCAGGGAGAATCTTTCTTTGCAAGAGAGGGTTTGAAAGCAAAATGTAAGATATCTGATCACCCTTTTCTTTTCTGTATTTGGAAATCTGAACTTTTGCAACTTATTGTGTTGTAGAGCACTATGACATTTTATGGATCCGACAGCAAGTACTATCACACCTCATCACATGAGGAACTTGAGAGAGACTGAGAAAAACAGTTATACGTAGTAACCGTGTTTCTTTGGGAGGATTGCCTACATGGCTCAACACCCCTGGAAACTTCTAGCAAGTGTTGTGTGCTAGAGCTACTCACTCCATTTCTGGTTTTTCTAGGCATGAAAGTGGGTCCCAACCACGATCCCAACAGCTTTTCGTTCCTGCCACTGATTTAGGAATCCTTAACCTAAGACTGTGAAGAAACTGGGAAACCAGGTGGGTTGTGCTGATCTGTATTGGCAATCATCTCAGAAAGTCAAAATAACCATTTTTCCTCCTTCAAGAATTGCCCATAAGGATTCTCTCTTGGGAAGTTAACAAGCAGTACTAACCCTGAAGGATGTGGGCTTGAACAGTGTTAGTTAAAAGTGACTTCATATTAACTTGGCTATATGACTCATCCGATCTAGGGGGTCAAACTTAGGAGGCAATGTGGTGTAAAGGGGTGCAGACAGCCCTACATAATAGCATTGCATGTTCACTAGGCAAGTTTCCCTGGTTGAAGGTTTCTCTCTTTCCAGTAGTGTCTTTTTGTTCTCAGCAGGACCCTCTTGATCTAGCATCCTGAACAACCAAAGTCTGAGAGACTTCAGTCTGGGTGGAGAATCTCACCATGGCTCTGAGACAAGACACTAGATGGAAGTTCTTGAGTGTCCCATCAAACTATCTGCTTGGAGCTTGGTGCAGCAGATGAGCTCCCAATGAAGCATGGACAGACAGTTGGCAGGAATGTTTGGACTTCTGCCTGAAAGAAGAGAGGCTTTGGGTAGACTCCTGGTCCCCTGGAAGTTGGGAAGAGCTTTGGATCCCAAAGGAAGTGGATGTGCTTCTAACTCAGTGGCTCTCAAACTTTTTTACTGGTGACCCCTTTCACATAGCAAGCCTCTGAGTGCGACCCCCCTTATACATTAAAAACACTTTTTATATATTTAACACCATCATAAATGCTGGAGGCAAAGTGGGGTTTGGAGTGGAGGTTGACAGCTCGCGACCCCCCCATGTAATAACCTTGTGACCCCCTGAGGGGTCCCAACCCCCAGTTTGAAAACCCCTGTTCTAACTAAAGGCGTGCAGAGACCAAGACCTGAGTGTTGCCCAAGAGACTTTTACATTCTTCAAGATATCCTATGTCCTTTCATTAACAAATTGGGACCCTCACACAGGAAGTCCTCTACTTTGGTCAGAACCTCCCATGGCAAACTGGAGTTCATCAGCTAGGAGGATCAGCACAGAATAACCACAGAGCTGACAGCTGTATCAGAAACCTCAACCACAGTTTAGAAAGTGGGCTTGGCCACCATCTGAAGCTCAAACATGATGCACTTCCCCTCCTTTCTCAGTTAATCTGAAAGTTGATCTATCAGGATGTGATGTTATCTGATTAAAATATGACTATATAGTTGCAACCACTGTTATATATTTGCAACAAATCTTGTACGAAATGTGGCATGCAAGATTGTCTATGAAGTAATGATTTCCTGGTTATGGTTATGCTATCTGTATGCATGTATCATTTTTGTATCTGATGTTATGAATAATCTATACCTGGATTTCAAATGTTTGCTCCTGGGGTAACGCCCACAGGGTAGTTAGCCAGTACATCTTGGAGGGACCATTCAAATTAAGTGGCTCATCAAGAAACACTTGACTGACTATGGACCAGGGGAGACACCCATCTACACTGAATGGACTGTCCTGCAAACATGCTGTTTGGGGTATAGGTAATAACTTCTATTGTATCCAAACCTTCATGCGTGGACATGTGACTTGCCCATGTGATTCCAAACACTATCTTGTCACCTGTAATTTTCCACAAGCTGTGCTGAGGTTTTTGTTTAAAACAATGGGTTTCCCTCCACATTGCAGAAGATATAAAAGGCCCTGGAAAAACCTCCATTTTGTCTCTGTCCTGCTCCAGCCTTTCCTGCCCAAACCTCTGGACTATGGACTATATCAGGGTGGGCAAACTACAGCCCGCAGGCCGGATCTGGCCCCTCAGGGCTTTGGATCCGGCCCACGGGATTGCCCCCGTGACGTCGTGGGCCCCGCGCTGCTCTCACCAGCGGCCCCCAGGTGGTGGGGCAGAGGGCTCTGTGTGCTCCAGGCCCCCGTCCCCCGCAGCTCCCATTGGCCGGGAACAGGGAACCATGGCCAATGGGAGTTTCAGGGAGATACCTGGAGGTGCGGCAAGGGCAGTGCACACAGAGCCCTCCGCTCTCCCTCCCCAGGGGCCACAGCGCTTCCTGGAGTGGCGCGGCGTGGGGCCAGGGAAGGCATTTAGGGAGCCTGCCCTCGCCCTGGTGAGCGCCACTGCCACCCTGGAGCTGCTTTAGGTAAGCAATGCCGGGCTGGAGCCTGAACCCTGCCTGCACCCTGCCCCACAACTCCCTGTCCTAAGCCCCCTGCCTGCATCTCACATCCCTCCTGCACCCTAACCACCTGCCCTGGGCCCCCTGCCGCACCCCAACTCCCTGCCTAAGCCCCCTCCCGCAGTCTGCACCCTTCCTGCACCCCAAACCCCTGCCCTGAGCCCCCTGCTGCACCCCGCACCCCTTCTGCACCCCAACCCCTGCCCTGAGACCCCTCCCACAGTCTTCACCCCTGCCCTGAGCCCCCTCTTGCACTCTGCACCTCTCCTGCACCCCAACCCCTTTCCCTGAGCCCCCTCATATACCCTGCACCCCTCCTCTGCCCCAATCCCTTGCCCTGAGTCCCTTCCTGCACACCGCACCCCCCTCCCACATCCCGTACTTCCTCCTGCACCCCAACCCCCTGCCCCAGCCCTGCATACTATTTCCCCACCCAGATGTGGCTCTCGGCCCAAAAAGTTTGTCCACTCCTGCCCTAGAGAAATGGCAGACTATAGACCACATGACTTTGCAGGCCTGTTAGGGTGGTGACACTGCTTGGAACAGTGGAGCATATTCCCACCATCCTCTACAATAACAAATGGAAAAGACGGTTACTCACCTTTGTAACTGTTGTTCTTCGAGATGTGTTGCTCACATCCATTCCAGGTAGGTGTGCGCGCCGCGCGTGCACATTCGTCGGAAACTTTTTTACCCTAGCAACTCCAGTGGGCCGGCAGGTCGCCCCCTAGAGTGGCGCCGCCATGGCGCTCTATATATACCCCTGCCGGCCCGCCCGCTCCTCAGTTCCTTCTTGCCGGCTACTCCGACAGTGGGGAAGGAGGGCGGGTGTGGAATGGATGTGAGCAACACATCTCGAAGAACAACAGTTACAAAGGTGAGTAACCGTCTTTTCTTCTTCGAGTGATTGCTCACATCCATTCCAGGTAGGTGACTCCCAAGCCATACCTAGGCGGTGGGGTCGGAGTGAGAAGTCGCGGCACGGAGCACTGCAGTTCCGAAGGCCGCATCCTCCCTCGACTGCTGGACCAGGGCGTAGTGGGAAGCAAAGGTGTGGACCGATGACCAGGTCGCTGCCCGACAGATTTCCTGGATGGGCACACGGGCGAGGAAAGCTAGCGACGACGCCTGCGCCCTGGTAGAATGCGCAGTCACACAGCCCGTAGGGACATGGGCCAAGTCATAACAGGTCCTGATACAGGACGTAACCCAAGAGGATACCCTCTGGGAGGAGATAGGAAGCCCTTTCATACGGTCCGCTACCGCCACGAAAAGCTGGGGGGATTTTCGGAAGGGCTTAGTCCTCTCTATGTAGAACGCGAGAGCCCTACGGACATCCAGCGAGTGGAGCTGCTGCTCCCTGCCTGAGGAGTGAGGTTTTGGGAAAAAAACCGGAAGGAAAATCTCTTGGTTGATGTGGAAGGCTGAGACCACCTTGGGCAGAAAAGCAGGGTGTGGTCTCAGCTGCACCTTGTCCTTGTGGAAGACCGTATATGGGGGGTCTACCACAAGAGCTCGGAGCTCCGACACCCGTCTAGCTGAGGTGATAGCCACTAGAAAGGCAGTTTTCCAAGAGAGGTAGAGCTGGGAGCAAGTAGCTAACGGCTCAAAGGGGGGCCCCATGAGCCGGGACAACACCAGGTTAAGATCCCAGGTTGGAGCAGGGGGACGGACATTAGGGAATAAACGTTCCAGCCCTTTAAGGAATCTCGACACCGTCGGGTGAGAAAAAACGGAGCGACCGTCCGCACCCGGGTGAAAGGTGGAGATAGCTGCTAGGTGGACTCGCAACGACGATAAGGCCAGACCTTGCCCTTTGAGGGACCAAACGTAGTCTAAGATTTCGGTTACCGAAACTTCCATAGGGCGGAGATTTCTCTCTACGCACCAACAGGAGAAGCGCTTCCATTTCGCCGAATATGTGGCTCTTGTGGACGGTTTCCTGCTGCTCAAGAGCACCTCTCTCACAGGCGTGGAGCATCGCAGCTCTGGGCCAGTCAGCCACGCAGGAGCCACGCCGCTAGGTGCAGCGACTGCAGGTCTGGGTGACAGAGGGTCCCGTGGTCCTGGGTAATCAGGTCCGGATGAAGGGGCAGGGGAACTGGGTCGGCTATGGCCAAGTCCAGCAGCATGGTGTACCAGTGCTGCCTGGGCCATGCCGGGGCCACCATGATCACGAGAGCCCTGTCCCTGCGCACCTTCAGGAGGACCTTGTGGACCAGAGGGAACGGGGGAAATGCATAGTACAGGTGGGTTGACCACTGGATGAGGAAGGCATCCGCTATCGACCCCGGCTCCCTGCCCTGAAAGGAGCAGAACGCTTGGCACTTCCTGTTCCCTTTGGACGCGAAGAGGTCCACCCGGGGATAACCCCATCTCCGGAAAATGGAGAGAGCGACGTCCGGGCGAAGGGACCACTCGTGTGACAGGAAGGATCTGCTCAATCGATCTGCCAGAGTGTTCCGTACTCCAGGGAGGAAGGAAGCCCTGAGGTGAATGGAGTGGGCTACGCAAAAGTCCCAGAGTCGTATCGCCTCGTGGCACAGGGAGGAGGACCTGGTGCCTCCCTGCTTGTTGATATAGTACATGGTCGTCGTGTTGTCCGTGAACACGGCGACACAACGACCCTGAAGCTGATGACAAAACGCTTGACAAGCAAGGGGGACCGCTCTCAACTCCCGCATGTTGATGTGGAGCCCCACCTCCTCCTGGGACCACAGGCCCTGTGTCCGCAGGGTCCCTAGGTGGGCCCCCCAGCCTAGATCTGAGGCATCCGTTGTCAGGGATACCGAGGGCTGAGAGGGGTGAAAGGGAAGACCCGCACATAATACGGACTGGTCTAACCACCAGCCGAGAGAATCTAAGACCTTCTGGGGGATTGTGACTAACATGTCTAAAGGTTGCCTTGCCGGCCTGTAATGACTGATAAGCCACAGCTGGAGAGGCCTCATGTGGAGCCGAGCGTAGTCGGTCACAAAAGTGCACGCCGCCATGTGGCCTAACAGGGTTAGACATGTCCTCACTGACGTCAATGGGGCTGACCGCAAACGTTGAACGATCGCCGCCATGGTCTGGAACCGTTGCAGAGGCAGCGAGGCCCTGCCCACAGTGGCATCCAGGACGGCCCCGATAAATTCCACCTTCTGCGTGGGCCTCAGAGTGGACTTGTCTGTGTTTATCAAGAGGCCCAGACTTGCAAATATGGCGGTGATCACGCGGACTTGGCTGTTGACCTGCTGTTCCGACGTGCCCCGAATCAACCAGTCGTCCAGATAAGGGAACACGTGGACACGGTTGCGCCGAAGATGTGCCACGACAACTGCCATGCATTTTGTAAACACCCTCGGGGCCGTGGACAGGCCGAATGGGAGGACTGCAAATTGATAATGAAGAGCCCCCACAACGAAGCGGAGAAAGCGTCTGTGGCGCGGCCAAATGGCAATGTGGAAATACGCGTCCTGCATGTCGAGGGCGGCGTACCAGTCTCCCGGATCCAGGGATGGAATAATGGTCCCCAGGGATACCATGCGGAACTTCAACTTCACGAGGTATTTGTTGAGTTCTCGCAGGTCGAGGATAGGCCTGAGGCCCCCCTTGGCCTTGGGGATCAGAAAGTAGCGGGAATAAAACCCCTTGCCTTTCTCGTTTTCCGGAACCGCCTGTATAGCTCCTTTGCTGAGGAGCGTCTGCACCTCCTGCCGAAGGAATTGCTCGTGAGAGGGGTCCCTGAAGAGGGACGAGGAAGGAGGGCGGGAAGGAGGAAATGAAACAAACTGCAGGCGGTATCCCGTCTGCACCATGCTTAAGACCCAGCGGTCCGATGTTATTTGGGACCACGCCGGGAGGAAAAACGAAAGGCGGTTGGAAAATGGGGGGGAAGGATCCATAGGGGAAACTGTTACCGCGCCCTCGGGCGCACCTTCAAAATGAAGGCTTAGGACCAGGCGGGGGTTTTGAGGAGCCTTGGTTCTGCCCCCCTTGGTTCCCAGACTGCCTGCGCCTGCCGTTCCTGCCGCGGCGCCTGTAAAGGTCCTGCCGCTGGCGGAACTGGGAAAACGGCCTACGTTGTTGCTGTTGTTGCGACCTAAAGGGTCTACGCTGCGTCACGGGGGTGTGCATCCCGAGGGACCGCATAATGACCCGGTTGTCTTTTAGACTCTTGAGTCTGGGGTCTGTCTTATCAGAAAACAGGCCCTGGCCTTCGAAAGGAAGGTCCTGTATAGTGTGCTGGAGCTCCGGCGGAAGGCCGGAAACCTGCAGCCAGGAGATGCGACGCATCGTAACTCCTGACGCGAGGGTACGGGCAGCCGAGTCCGCAGCGTCCAAGGAGGCTTGTAAGGCCGTGCGTGCGACCTTCTTGCCTTCGTCCAAGATGGCCGTAAACTCTTGGCGAGCATCCTGTGGCAGCAGCTCCTTAAATTTGTCCACTGCCACCCAGGAGTTAAAGGCGTATCTGCTCAGCAGGGCCTGTTGGTTAGAGACCCTGAGCTGCAGCGCCCCAGCCGAATACACCTTACGGCCAAGGAGGTCCATCCGCCTGGCTTCTCTGGATTTGGGGGCCGGAGCCTCCTGGCCGTGACGCTCCCTATCGTTCACCGATTGCACCACCAGTGAACCGGGAGTCGGGTGAACATGTAGATATTCGTATCCCCTAGAAGGGGCCATGTACTTTCTCTCGACTCCTTTCGCTGTCGGAGGGATGGAGGCCGGGGACTGCCAGATAGTATTGGCGTTGGCCTGGATGGTCCGTATGAAGGGCAGGGCGACCCTGGTGGGAGCATCAGAAGAGAGGATGGTGACAATTGGATCCTCTATCTCCGAGACCTCCTCTGCCTGCAGACTCAGATTTTGAGCCAATCGCCTGAGGAGGTCCTGGTGCGCCCTGAGATCCAGCGGGGGGGGACTGTTGGAGGAGGTACCCGCCACCGCCTCATCCGGGGAGGAGGAGGATGAGACCCCAGGCACGAGAGTGTCTAACTGAGGGTCTTCCTCAGCCCTCGCCTCTGCCTCCGGAGCCGCAGCGGAGTCCTGCTGTTTGGACCCTTCCTCCCCTTCCGGGGAGGGAGGGGGCGAGACAAGGAGGCTTCAGGGGCCCTACGCTCCGCAGTCGCCGGTCTAGCAGGGAGCTGCTGGGGGCCCTGGGCCTGATGGTATGCCCAGGGTGTCCAGAATCCCCACTGTTGTGGGCCTTGGTCTTGCAGCGGCGGATCACCGAACAGCGCCGCCTGCCGGTCGGTGCCCAGCGCATACCCGCTGTCCATCTGGGAGGATACGGACGGCTGTCTCGAGGGCCACGGTGGGGCCGACCCCGGATGGTAAGGGTCTGCGCGGGCCGGCACGGAGGATCGTCTCGGTGCCGGGGACCGGTGCCGGGAGTCATATCGGTGCCGGGACCGGGATCGGGACCGGGATCTGTCACGGTGCCGGGATCCTGATCGGTACCGGGCGCCGCTTCGGTACCGGGACCTGCCACCAGCTCGGTGCCGGGAGGTCGACCGGGACCTACCACCAGCTCGGCGCCGGGAGGTCGACCGAGACCGGGACCTGCCACCAGCTCGGTGCCGGGAGGTCGACCGGTGCGGCGAGTAGCGTCGGGACCTGCTCCTGGAGTCGCGGTGCCGGTGTCGCCGACTGGAGCCTGACCGTGACCGCCTCGATGCCGACCGTTGCCGCGAGTGCGACCGGTACCGCTGAGGGGAGCGGTGCCGGGACTGCGAGCGGCGTCGGGATCTGGAGCGCCCAAGACGTCGGGACCTGGATGGCGAACGACTGTCTCTGGGCGGCGCCGACATCATGGGCTTGCCTCTGGACACAACCCGCACCGGAGGTACCGGGGGTGGCAGCCGAGTGGGCTCAGTCAGGGCAATAAGGTCCCGAGCCGAGGCGAAGGTCTCCGGTGTGGATGGGACCACTACCTCAACCCCAGATCTCATGGGGGAGCTCGGCGGCACCGGACTCAACGGACCCGCCGGGCCCGGAGTCAACGGTGCTGACGGTGCTGGCGGCGCCGCGGCCGATGTCGAGGCCGGGCGCTCAAGCCGGGTCTGCCTGGCCGGAGTATCAGACTTCGACGGCCTTGGCTCTGATTCCAGTGCTGGAGAGGGTCGGTGCCGAGGAGTCTTCTCGGTGCCGGAGCGATCCGGTGCCGATGCCGATACCACGGCCTGCGAAGCCAACGGGTGAAGTGCCGCCTCCATTAGGAGAGTTCGGAGCCTCTGATCCCTCTCCTTCTTTGTCCTCGGCTTAAAAGCCTTACAGATGCGGCACTTGTCGGATCTGTGCGATTCCCCGAGGCACTTCAGGCACGCTTCGTGGGGATCGCTGGTAGGCATGGGCTTCTTGCAGGCCGCACACTGCTTGAAGCCCGGCGAAACAGGCATGAGCCTGGCGCCGGGTGCCGGGAAGGGCTAAGCCCCCGGCGAAGAACTACTTAACAACTATTTAACTAAACTATCTACTTAACAAACTAATTAACAACTATAATGGAACTAGAGATGAACGATAGATAAACGATAGAGAACTAGGAGAGCTAGGGACGTGGAGGACAGCTAAGCCGCACTCCACAGTTCCAACGACCGACACGGCGGTAAGAAGGAACTGAGGAGCGGGCGGGCCGGCAGGGGTATATATAGAGCGCCATGGCGGCGCCACTCTAGGGGGCGACCTGCCGGCCCACTGGAGTTGCTAGGGTAAAAAAGTTTCCGACGAATGTGCACGCGCGGCGCGCACACCTACCTGGAATGGATGTGAGCAATCACTCGAAGAAGAAGGAAAAATTACTTCCCCAAGCCAGATACATTCTAACCAGAAAATGGAAGGCCCTGGAGCCTCCATCAGAACAAAAATGGTTGAAACAGGTGCAAAACACAGCTGAAACAGAGAAAGCAACTTTTAAAATTCTAGGACAGACAGACAAGACATATCATCCCCTCTAGTCTGCTATGCTGATGACACTGAATTAATTTGGCAGTTGGATAGATCCATAGTTTAAAAAATCATCACATCCACATACAGGTTTTATTGTTTCAAAAGAATCGGGAGGTGGGGAACTAACATCAACCAGCAATTCCTTGTAGTGGTTACTCATGTTGCTTTTTAAAGTTAAGAACTGCACTGATAAAAATTATTCCAACAGTAAGTTAAAATTTTCACCACCACTTTCCCTCTCAACACCCACTGTCCTTTTCTGTTGCTAATACAACCCCCTCCTCATTCACCTGAGACGACCAACTCCTCCGTTCTCTTGGGCAGGCCTCCATGGCTATACAGGTCTTTCTGGTTGCATGCTTACCCACGTAGTTGCAGTCTCTAGTACCACCTCCATCTCTATGCCAGTTAGGCATATATCTACTCTATGGAATCCCACAAGCTCAGTGAATCAGCATTCTGTTATCTATCTTCTACCTCTCCATTCTCTCAATTTTTAATTGTAACGAGTGCTTTTAAGCAAATGATACACAGTAGCTGAACATACCTTTCAATGCTTCCTATGGCTCCTTCTGCACCGCCCTCTCTACCTGTCTCGACTAAGTGAATTTGTGGGTTATTATTGGTCTCAGCTTCCTTCACCTAGAAGTCTCACAGATGGAACTATTTCCCTTGGGCAAGAGGAGCGTGCTCAAATGTATTTTTGTTTCCCTCCTCATCTCAGACCTCGAATAACCTGATGCCTGCTCTGTCTGGGATTGTGAGTTTTCCCAGGTGTCACAGTCCTTGCTGCATAGGTCTCCATGAGGATAGGTTAGGATGTCTTGATCCCAGCTTTACATCCTTTGTGTTTATTCCTGAGATTCTCTCCACTCACATGTCCATTTCACACCTCTGTAGGGTGTGTTGGGTGTAAGCAGACATGCTTCATTTACTGTGGGGTCACTGGAGTGCAGCCAGCTAGCTCGGCAGTACTCTGTCGGTACAGTCTCTAAGCTGACGGTTTTAACCATTCCCCTACCCCTTTGGCAGTCTGATAGGTTTGTCCAATAAGCTAGACCCCTTTCCGTCACACACACACTGCTTTCTTTGCTCATCCAGGGAGGCAGTTGGGATTTTGGATGCACCAGGTGCAGCTACTGGGACTGCTGGTTGGAGAAGCATTTGCTTGAGCCCATTAATTAGCACAGTAACGGTGACTGTGCTCCATTAGCCAGCCCATGTGGTAGGATCCCCTCCCTATCCACCAGCCTTTCCCCTAATGAGATTTGGAAGAGGGACACTCACAAAACACTGCCTCAGAATAATATTCGGCTTTGTCCACGCCGGTAACGAGAGCTGACAGGATCACTACGTCCATTTCTCTTCTAATTAGCACACTTCCAACTAGGCCTGAGCCAGCAGCCAGAGATAAGCGATCGGACAACCGTACCGAATCACAAACACAAAGAGGCCCATTCCCCATAATTAGGTGAGACAATCCCTCAGTCTTTTCTCGGCTGGAGCTTGCCGGTAAGACTCTCGCTGTTTTGGTAAGTCCCAGCAACACAAGTTACACGTCTCCCCAGGACACTAATAAGCCCCTAATTGTCTTCCGCTTCACACGGCTCTTACCCCAGGTCTGACTTGGGGGAATTCTCCTAACAAGCGACAGCCAGCACTCCTTGTGCCACAAACAGCAACAGGAGCTGCCTCTCTGGCAGTTACACTAGAAAGGGGAAGTGGATGAGCAGTTAGAAAGCAGCCCAGCATTTGGGACCAATCTACTGGAGAACAGGGACCAAAGGGAAGTGGCCAGAATGACTGGCATCAACTAAGTGTTGCTGGGGAAAAAGACTGTCCCCAGCCCGTCCTCATCCTTCCCTCCTCCTCCACTGCTCAGCCATCAATCTAACTTCCATTTTGCCCTATCCCAATCATCTTGCCTTCTCCCTTCTTGCCCCTCTCTCCTGCTGTCTGCTCCCTCATTTATTTCTGCAATAATCTCCTCAGAACACAAGGATCTGAAAACAAGCAGTTGCTTTTAGCTCATTCCAGAGCAGAGGCTGTTTTGCATTACCTTGGTTTTGGAGGTGAGGAGGGGGCAACAGTGAATTCTGACAAAACGAGGAAGCTGAAGAGATTTTGGCTTAAATAACCACAAAGATTCCCCTTTGGGGCTTTACCTCTATCTGATCATACTGTACCTAAAAGGAAATGCAGGACAGTGGTTGAAACAGGGTCTGCTAATAGAGCCAAGCAGCTGCATTTCTCCAGTAAGACAGAGAACTATGGTCTGCCATCAAGACTCAAACTCAGAAGAAGCATGTAGAAAGGTAATTCCTAAACGAGACCCTGTCATTTCCAGTGAATTTACATAGGGACTAATGGCCTGGTTTTTAACGATTAAGGCTGGCCAGAAAACAAAAAATCACTTTTGTGAAACATTGCAAAATTTGTTTTCCGTCCAATGCCAAACAAAAACAAGACCCTGTCACAAGGGGGTGGGGGGAGAGGTGTGGGAGACAGAGATTCAGGTCCCTGCTCCAAATCAAGCAGAACAGAGCCTCCCTCTCTCTCTGGTTTTGACCTGAGAAACCTTCCTGACAAAACTGTCATCAAAACTGACGTCTCCACAAAATATTTCAATTTTTCACAAAATGGTATTTTTCAACAGAAATCGTTGCGCCAAAAATATTTCAAATCAGCTCTATTAAAGATACTCAGCACCTGCAGCTCCCATTGATTTCAATGTGACTTGTAGGGTACTCAGCACTTCTGAAAAATCAAGCCAAGTTGTACCTCATCAGACTACTGGTTTAATCCACTCATCTTACGGTAGGGGGAGGGAATTTGGGGAGTAGGGAGGTGGGGGGGAAAGCGGTGGTAAATGGGTAGGAGCAGATGATTAGCTAGAATGGCGATTGCAATTAGTTTATATATAATTATAAATAAATAAAAATTAGTAATGGCTAGTTAGAGGGGTAGCTGGAGATAGTTTATACAGGGAGGGGGAAACAAATAGAAACACAATGGACCTAACAAACCAAATATCCATCCTGACTCTGTTCACTTCACTGGTATCTTGTATTGCTCTGCTCCTCACTTTGTTTAGACTGTGAGCTCTTTGGAGCAGGGACTCTCTCATAGACTGATAGACTTTAAGGCCAGAATGGACCATCATGATCATCTAGTCTGACCTCCTGTACACCGCGTGCCACAGACCCTCACCCATCCTCTCCTGTAATAGATCCATAACCTCTGGCTGATAACTGAAGTCCTCAAATCATGGTTTAAAGACTTCAAATGACAGAGAATCCACTATTAGTCTAGGTCAAGCCAGCAAGTGACCCTTGTCCCATGCTGCAGGGGAAGGTGAAAACCCTCCAGGGTCTCTATCAATCTGACCTGGGCGGATATTCCTTCCCGACCCAAAATATGGCCATCAGTTAGACCCTAAACATGTGGGCAAGACCCACCAACCAGACACCTGGGAAAGGATTCTCTGTAGTAACTCAAGAGTCCCCTCCATCTAGTGTCCTATCTCTAGCTGTTGGAGATATTTGCTAATAGCAGTCATGGATGGTACATAAGTCATTCTAGGTAATCTCTTAATACCATCCTCTCTATAAACTTATCAAGATCAGTCTTAAAACAAGTTAGGTTTTTTGCCCCCATTACTCCTCTTGGACGGCTGCTTCAGAGCTTTACTCCTCTAATGGTTAGAAACCTTTGCCTAATATTTTAAGCCTGACATGTTGATGGCCGGTTTATATCCATTTGTTCTTGTGCCAACATTGGCCTTTAACTTAACTCCTCTCCCTCCATGGTTTTTAACCCTCCGATGTATTTATAGAGAGCAGTCATATCCCCCATTAGCCTTTGTTAGGATAAACAAGCAAAACTCCTTAAGTCTTCTCTAGTAAGGCAGGTTCTCCATTCCTATTATCATTCTATTATCCCTTTTCTGTACCTGCTCCAGTTTGAATTAATCTTTCTGAAACAAAGGAGACCAAGAGTGCACACCGTATTTACCAGTGCCTTGTATAATGGCAATAACACTTCCCTGTCTATAATGGCAATACCTTGCCTGATGCAGCCTAGGACTGCATTAGCCTTTTTCATGGTCACATCACATTGGCAGCTCATAGTCATCCTGTGATCAACCAATATACCTAGGCCTTTCTCCTCCTCTGCCACTTCCAACTGATACATCCACAGCTTATAGAAAAAATTATTGTTATTAGTCCTTAAGTGCATGATGTTTCACTTTGCACTATTAAATTTCATCCCATTTCTATTACTCCAGCTTTCAAGGTCATCCAATCTTGCATGATATTCCGGTCCTCCTCTGTATTGATAATACCTCCCAACTTTGTATCATCCGCAAATTTTATTAGCGCACACCCTCTTTTTGTATCAAGGTCATGAATGAAAATGTTAAGGATTGGTCTTGGGATGAATCTTACTTGAGAAACTCCACTAGTAACCTCCCTCCAGTCTGACAGTTCACCTTTCAGCATGACCTGTTGTAATCTCCCCTTTAACCACTTCCTTACCAGCCTTTTGATCCTCATATTAATTCCCATCTTCTCCAATTTAACTAATAATTTCCCATGTGGAAATCTATCAGATGCTTTACTGTACTCCAGGTAGATTATATCTACTTCATTTTCTTTGTCTAGAAAATCAGTTATCTTCTCAAAGGGAGGTTAGTTAGTCTGGCATGACTGACCTTTTGTGAAAGCATCTTGTATTTTATCCCAACTACTATTTACTTCCATAGCCTTAACTACTCTCTCTTTCAAAAACTGTTCTAAGACTTTACATAAAATTGAGGTCAAACTAACAGGCTTGTAGTTTCCCAGATCACTCCCCCCGCCCTTCTTAAATATAGGTACTGTATTTGCAATCCTCCAGTCAAAGGGTATAACCCCATAGTTTACAGATTCATTAAAATCCTTGTTTTTTATATTACAATTTCACATGCCAGTTCCTTTAATATTCTTGGATGGAGATTAGCAGGCCCCCCAGTTTGGTCCCATTAAGCTGTTTGAGTTTGGCTTTCACTTCAGATGTGGTAATTTTTACTTCCATATCCTTGTTCATATTAGCCACTCTGCCACTGCCCCCATGCTCCTCATTACCCATAATAAAAACTGAAGCAAAGTATTCATTTAGGTATTGGGCCACACCTAGATTATCTTTAATCTCCACCCCATCCTCAGTGTTTAGTGGCTCCAGTTTTTTCCTTGTTTTCTTTCTCCTTGTATGGCTACAGAACCTTTTACTATTTTAATTTTCTTTGCTAGGTCCAATTCTGTTTGACTTTCTGATCTCCAAGAGGTAGCTTTCTTTGCTTCCATCCCTTCTTCCATTCCTTGTAGGCTTCTTCTTTCTCTTACTAACCTGTTTGACATGCCTGTTCATTCAGTTTGGTTTGCAATCCTTCCCTATAAATCTTTTCCTGTTGCCAGAAGCTGTGAATAGGCAATAGAGGATGGATCACTTGATGATTACCTGTTCTGTTCATTCCCTCTGGGGCACGTGGCATTAGATGCTGTTGGAAGACAGGATACTGGACTAGATGGACCTTTGGCCTGACCCAGTATGGCCGTTCTTATATTCTTGAGGTGCAAGCGTCAGATACTTTAAGTCAAAGTTGAAGAAACTAATTACAAGTCTTCCCCGCAATAAAATCCTTGACTCAGTCCATTCCACTTCCCTAATTCCCTTAATTTTTTTAAGTTTCCCTTTTGAAATCAAGGACTCCAGTTGTAGACTATTTTTGTTTATCCTTCCATTTAATTTAAACTGAATCAACACATCATCAAACCAAGGTTGTCCTCTACAACCAGTTCTTCTGTGAAGTCCCCACTACTTACCAATACTAAATCTAAAATGGCATCACCTCTTGGTGGTTTGATGACTATTTGGTGAAGAAATCTGTTGGCTATCTGTAATGACCTTCACTTTCTGCTGGGGCGCTGCCTTGTGGCCACATCTGGGGATTAGCTCCTTCAGGTCTGATACTCCCTTCTAGTAGTTGCTCACACCATGCCCTCCCCCCACCACCTACCTTTCTCTGCAAGACTCGCAGTGCTCCCTCTTCATGACTCAGTCCTCTGGCCAGGTCACTGTACAGCTCTCCCCTTCCAGGGTATCAAAGTCCCACTGGATCTGCTGTCTGCATGCTGTTCCAGACAGCCTTTTGGTCCAAGGTGAGGTCCTATGCCACTTTCCCAGTGGCTGGCAGGGGAACCCAGGCCCAAGTACTACTCTGGGTTCCAGCCCAGAAACCCTATATCCAGCAACTACAGTCTGCTTGCTCCCAGACCCTGTCACTATTTCCCTGGACTCGTCCCTACTTCCCTTCTCTATCTTCAGGCCCCCCACCTCTGAGTTTACTGGCCCAAACTCCCTCCTTCCAGGGAGTAACTGTAGACTACCTGCCCTTTTTGACTCGTTGCCAAACTCTGTAGCTCTAAATAACTCTCTCTTCTCCCAGGGATTGACTGCAGACTACTTCCCCTGCAGCCCCCTTCTGTTCTCTGCTTCATCCCTTCTTACAGGCCCAACTTGCCCCTTTCTCACCTGAACTTATCTTTCATGAGGCTTTATTGATCCCTGGTCTTCTCTAGGGGCAACATATAAGGTTAACTGACTTAATTTAACCTGCTCTGCATTGTGTTGAGTGAACACCCCATCACATTATCACATCCAGAAATATCTGGACCCTACCATTAGTAGTACTTGTCCTCCAATCTATATCTGGGAAATTAAAGTTTCCCATAATCACGCAATTAGCAACAATATTTATTTCATTAAAAATATTAATGAGGTCTTTAATCATATCCAAATCAGACCCTATGGTCTGTAGCAGACCCCAAGCACTATCCCAATGGGGCCTCTGTTACCTTTCTTCCCCAAAGTGATTTTGACCCAAACAGATTCTGCTTTATACATTCCAACACTTCTAATTTCTTTACAGTCTACCCTGGCATTAATATACAATGCTACTCCACCGTCTTTACCTTTATTTCTGTGTTTTCTGAACAACACATACCCTTCAATACTTATACTCCAGTCATGACTACTATTCCACCATGTTTCAATTGGCCCTATAATATTTGGTTTCACTTGTTGCACTAGAAGTTCTAGTGCTTCCATTTTGTTACCCAGGCTCCTGGCATTGACGTACAAACATCCGATTTGTTTCTGCTTGGCTTCACCCACATTCCTTGCTCAATTAGGTACAGTCATTTTACTGCCTATATCTGACTGTTAACTTCATCAGTATCAACACTTGTCTTTCCTCTTGTCCATTCTTCTATCCTTTGTTGTTCCTATCTCCATTGTTGCATCCTCTTTTACTTGATTTTCCTCCCACTCAATACCAGACTCAGGCATGGAGATTACAGGCGCATCTTCCAACTGTCTCCCCTGAATTCCTAATTTAAAGCTCTTTTAATCGGTTGTATTCCATTTTGGAAGTCTATTTCCCTCCCTACTCAGGTCCATCCCATGAGAACAGTCCTCTGTCTGGAAACGCCTCCCAGTGGTTGAACATCCCAAAGTCTGCCTTATAGCACCATTGCCTGAGCCATCTGTTAATCATCATAATTTTGTCTTGCCTTCATTCTCCTCCTCTAGGGACAGGGAGAATCCCACTAAAGATCACCTGAGTCTCCATTTTTTAAAGAGTCTTCCCCAGCCTGTCATAGACTTTCTTACGTGTCCCAGTGAGAATCTAGCCATATCATTTGTTTCCACATGAAGAACAATCAGTGGATTCTTTCATGCTCCCATTAGGATCCTCTTCAGCCTCACATCCCATATCTTAATTCCCAGCAGATAGCACATCCTTCTGTTCTCCAGTTCAGCTCTAGTGACAGGCCTGTCTGCTGTTCTTAGTAGGGAGATTCCAGTCACACAGACCTGCCTCTTCCTGGTGTTGGTGAAATTATCTGGCCTCCCCCCTTCTATTCTTCCTGGACTCAAGTCTTCTTGTCTTCTGTTCTCACTTGCAATCTTCTGCAAGACATCTCTTATCCTCCTGGGGCTCTAAACTTTGGCTCTCTTCATGTAGGATTAGCTGCTCCTCTCTTCTTCTATATTCTCCCATATTCTGGTATAGCCTGCCCCTCTCCCCTTCCTTTTCCAACTCAACAAACGTGTTCTTCAGCTCTATTTCGCCATCACTAGCCGGTCTTTTCTTCTGCCACCTCTTGTAGTCACATGCTTCCCCTGGCCACTTTCTTCATCCAGCAATCTACCCTCTCAGCTCTCTGGTCCAGATTGCATCTGTAAGTCTTGTGGTTTCGCTTCAGTCTCCTCTCACCTTCCCTCCATTGTTGACTCCAATACCCTTCGAAATTCTGCCACAGTTTCTAGCTGCATCTCCAAACCTCGGATCTTCTCTTCCATCAGATGTATTAGGCGGCACTCCACACAAATACAGCACCTATCAGATACCCTTTCTGAGAAAATGTACATCATGCAGCTTGCACATCCAGTCATCTTCATTGTCTCTTCCATTCCTCGGGTTAGTACCACTGCTGCAGATGTCACAGCCTTCCCTCCTAAACTCCTGTCAAGAAGGAAAACACACACACACACACAAATACAAAATCACCACATATCCCCTCCCCAAATTCCTCTTACAAACTCACCTGTTTTTAGCTCTATTTGCTGCCTCCTGTGCCACCTTCTAAATGTTTGCATAGCACCTACCACACCTTGGGGTCCAGAATAACCCTGCCCTCAGAAGTAGCAAATACCTGATGCTTCAGAATAAGGTGTAAGACCCCAATAATGCACCTGGACAATTAGATAGCGCTATGTGTGTGTTTGGTGTGGGGAGATTGGAGAATACTAAGATTACATTAACCCACATTAATACATAACTGCATAATTACCACACTGATCCTGATTCACTATCCACAGTCAAGTACTTCCTCTCTGCAGAGATCTTGTCAATAAAAAGGGTCTGAGGTCATTCATATTGCCCACTTCCTTGATCAGTGATTAATAAGGTGTTATTTCAGACCCTCTCTTCTTTTCCCTGGCCAAGCTGTCTGGGACAGGCAGAGAATATATGAGACTTCACTGGTTAGTGATCTGTGTTCTAGGAGTCAACATGAAAGTCGGAGATCAACACCACAAACCTAACAAGGAAACACTCAGTCTGTGTGAGACTCAGCTGCCTGGGATCAGCTGTTCTGCACAGAGGGTTGTGATGAACAAAGTCAAGTCTAAAAATCAGTAGTTTTGGTGGACAATGAAGCAAAGAGCTTTCCTGCTGAGAATTCCAGTGGAAAATAGATATATGTAACTTCGTCACATTGCACATATGACAAAGAATATAGAGTGTGGGGTTATGTTATTAAAAGGTTTTTTTAAAAATATATTGAAAGCAGTGGTTGGGTTCATATTGCGATGAGAATCTTAGATTCTGAATTTCCTCATTTGTGTTCATTTTAGCATTAGACTTGTTTATAAGTAAGGCTAAGCTTTTGTCATGGTTATTTTTAGTAAAAGCCACGGACAGGTCAGGGGCAATAAACAAAAATTCATGGAAGCCGTGACCTGTCTGAGAATTCTGCCGCTGCGGCTCCATGGTTTCCCCTGGCATTCTGGTGGCTGGGAGCTGTGGAGTTCCTCCTCTACCCTTGGCAGCTGGAAGCTGCAGGGTGACCATATTACCCAAAGAGAAAAATAGGACACCCCCAGCCGCTCACCTGAGGCATCCCCTTGTCCCTCCCCCACATGAGGCTGTCACCTGTCGCTGGAACCCTGAGGAGGGCCCCCTCAGGAGTCTGTCACCTGTCTCTGGAACCTTGCAGGAGGCCCTCATCGCTGGAATCCTGCCAGGGCCCCACTAGATGCCAGCTCCCATCCTGCAGACCCTGGGGCTGAAGCAGAGACTGTCACGGAGGTCTCTGGAAGTCATGGATCCATGACCTCCGTGACATAAACATAGCCTTATTTATAAGAAATACAAAAGTTACTGAGGTATATGCACGTGTGGGCTCCCACACAGTGACCTACAGGTGAGAATACCCTTACATCTCTAAAGTGCCTTTTATCTCAAAGGATCCCGAAGCCCCAGACCTGGCCATTAGGGTCCATGAAAACCTCAGCCATATGCCTTCCCTTGCCTTGTTTTTTTGAGATCTAAAATATCAAGGCTAATCTCAGCTTTCATTTTTAAAATGTAGGGGGAAATACTAGCCCTTCTGAATTCAATGGAAGTTTTGCCATTAAAGTCAATGAGGACAGGATTTCACCTCTAGTCTTTGACTCTCTTCATGCAGAGAGAGCCTAGAAAATGTAAAATAGGGGCTAGTATGTAAAGTTTGGTGTGTGACATTTCCTAAAAATCACAGATTATTCAAAGTCCTCCCTACAACCTCAAGCATTAGTGAGACTACTCAGGTGAAAAAGGGGTTTGCAGGATCAAACCCAGCTTTTTGTATTTTACATTTCTTCAGGATTTTTTTTTTTTTTAAGGATAAAACTCAGAAAATGGCAGTTTTTGGCTGCCCACAAATGTTCAAGACTAGGATTTCCACAGTAGTACATTCCCTCAGTGAGTGCACTACAAGTTATTGTGAAGGTTCATGGTTCCAGCTCCAAGGGAAAGAAGTAAAACCGATCGATGGCTATTAAACCAGCTTTGTAACTAACCGGTTCATCAGAAGAGGGACAGAAATTTCTAGGACAGCAAAGGAAAGCCCAAGCTTCTCATTAACTATTTATAAGGCACAAACTATTTATAAGCGTTTTCTCATTTCAACAATTTAGCCTACACACATGCTTAGGAAAAGGTCAGTAAGTGTTGTATGGATAGATGACAATGCTTCTCAAATATCCAGGAAGTGCTTGAGAAAGAGGTTTCTACTACAAACCTTTGGCCTTGATTTGTTTTGGGTCCATCTGCCAATGGGCAGTAAGACTTTGTGATAGGGTGGCAGACTCTAACCCTCTAAAGGAAAGCTGGACTCTTCTGCTGAATTACCCTAGGTACAAGCACTAACACCCTATTTCAGATTCATGGTACTTACTGTTCTATCATGCTGGCAAGTAGATCCAGTTAGCTCAATCATGATATAAGGGGTGTGTATGTTTGGGTTCAGAGGAGATTGTGGAAGGAAACTCTAAGAACGTCCACGTTCAAGAAGGACGTCTGGGCTGAGATTTATACTGTTATTGTTTCAGTTACTCCAGGAAGTGGGTAACTTTGGTCATGACTACGCTGCAAAGGGCACAATGAACTCCACGCTAGTTCTCTGTCAACCGGACAACAAGGAGTAATTGATCTCCATTGGCCAATAATAGAGAAAAAGGTTACTCAGGTAGACAGTAATTCTTGGAATACTTATGTATCCTACAGCATCCAGTCAGAACTCTCTAGGAAGCAATAACCATGGGAGCTACATGACTGGCCCCTTATGGCACTTAATATTTAGCCCCAAGGATGTACATGAGAGTGATTCCAAGCCTCTGTCACTTCCTTTCACTTTTTCAGAATCCTTAGCAAAGAAGAAGAGGATAGAGGTAGTTAAATGTGAATTGGAACAGACAATCTACATGAAGCAGAGTTACTGGTAAGTAACCTCTCTTTCTCCTTTGAGTATGATCAACATGGATCCCAATTCTTGAGAGATTAAATAGCAGTAAAAATCCTCGAAAAGTATGTGGGTTTGTGGAGCATTTATTAATAATTTTGGAAGAGTATTGAACTTGGAAGCCAACATAGGAGAGGAATGAAATCTTCAAGAATCAATAGCATGAAGAGTATTCTCCCAGAATCTCAATGGTGATTCCATTAGCTTCATAAGTACGAATTTCAAGTTCCTAGAAGGTAGTGGATCTCAAATGGATGGAAAGATATGGATCAATCCCTTCAAAAATCTAGAAGATAGTAAGCAGAGATGGCAGTCAATCAGAGCTTAACAGAACTCAAGGATAACCCAGACTGTCTGAAATAGCCCCAAATTGGTCATTCTGAATACACCGTAGATTGTAATAGAACTAGAAAAATACAAGCAAGACTCTTCTCCATTCCTGTGTATAGATTCTTGTTGTTGAATGCTCCCTTCTCTCCAAGAAGCTCTTTTAAAACTCTAGGGAATACTTAAATTCAGAGAGATTATTAACAGTCCAGGATTCACACTGCCAGAATCCCAAATGGACGGATTAATCATGAACCTATGATAACTTCTTGGAGAGGAGGTCTGAGAATAAAAACTGATTAATCCAAGTCAAAACTATCATTGCCTGAACCTTGTCCTGTCTAATTTTAGTAATGATACTCAGAATGAGAGGCGGCAGGGGAAAGACAGGAATGCCTGAATCCAATGTATTATACTAGTTATTTGTACTATTGTAGCACCTAGGAGTCCCAGTCATGGATCAAGACTCCATTGTGCTAGGCATTTTTCAAATACTACCCCCAAGAGTTTACAGTTGATGTAGAAGACAAAAGACAATGTGGATACAGACAGACAGAGACAGGAGATGCACAAGGGAACAGTGAGACAATGCTGGTCAGCATGACAGGCAGTGTTTTCTGAAAACTAGTTGCCTAACTTAAGCTTTTGTAGGCAGCATTCTAAAGGAGAGTCTTAAGTAGGATAATGAGGTGGCTTTGCAAATGTTTATGAGGAGCTCCTCCCGCAAGTGAAGGAATGCATTGTTCACTGAAGTGAGGGCCTCTTGCTTCTAGATCAAAACTGAAGACTTCCCCCCTCCATTTGTGGCAATTTGTTAATAGCCCCATCTTGAGAAGATTATGACCGTTGAGTTTCTGAGGAACCGACTGTGTTGGCGGCGTACCATTTGCTGAGGATGTCCACTGACCTTCTGCTGAAATGCTGTCCTTTCCAGACAGATGAAGAACCAATAAGGGATCCAATATTGAGACATTTTGACCAAACTAACTTATTTATGGCACAGGCCTAACATATAACAGCTACAGAACTCCTTCTTGGAGCAGATACCTACATTAAAATTATACTCCCATTTTGAGAAGAAGTGGTTAAGACATTGATACAGATTAGGAAATTTCTTAATCTAATCAGGTATAAACATACAGTTCCTGACCCTCATGAATGAAGTAGTAATTAAGGAAAATACTGGCAATGAGAGATGGAATCCAGGCGCTATATACATGTATGTTGTGGAACTCCAAAATTCTAAGCTTTGAAGTGGCACATAATTCATCTCTCCTATTAACTCTGGCTCCTTCTATTCTTTTACCTAATTCATAGAAGCCCATGGATTCTCCGGAACAAGTATTTATTTCAGCTGCACAAATGGCACAGCACCTGATGGTTCCATGTTGAAAGTTGAATCATTCTAGGGCTAGAGGACGAATAGAATGGGATTAATAAAACATTGACATTTAAAAGACACAGTACATATGTGAAGACTTATTAGCTTTGTTTCTGTGGATTTTAGACTAACATTTGAATGTACTGGGGAAGGTAAGACACATGACAATGCTCTATCAAGTAATGACAACCCTGGGATAATGCAATCGAGTTTTGATTTTCCTTTCCCTCCTTATTCTGCCTTTATTCTTCCTTTTCTTCACTGTTTTTGATATTTTTCATTATAAAATAAAAATCTCTCACATACACAGTTGCGAACATTTGCTGCTGCTCTGTAACTGTCCCATAATTGGGAAGAACATCACAGCAGAAAGAAACGGAGCTTGTGAAGGCTGCTAAAAATTCTTAGTTCTTTTTGGCTGTTGCCACTTATTTACCAATGAGGAGGTAACGCCTGCTGGTCACAAACTGATATAGTGGGATCCAGAAAAGTGCCTTACTATTAAACTTTAATGGTGGACAATCTGTTGCTACGGAACATTTCCTAGGTGGTTGGTCACAGCTTCCACATTTCACAGGCCGTTTCAAGGAAACTCATACCATTCTGTAAGCTTTGCACTTGTTTATTATAAGAACACAGAGCAACAGACAGACAGATTACAATCTTCTAACACACAAAAATACATGTAAATACTACCAATAAAAAAAAACAACACTGATTATCTCTATACATGACAAGTACACAACCAATAAATATCTTGAATCTAAGGCATATATCACATGCTGCCCGTAGTTAGAAGATAAGTACTGCTGCACAGGGTGAGAGTAGAAGAAAGGATTTTTTACATGCTATGGTACCAACTACTTGAAGTTTGAGATATTTTACCAGCCAGATCATAAAATAGACATGCAGATTCGTGGCAAACTTCCGAGGTCTACATCTATACTTCTCAGCTTCCCAAACACCTCATGCATTGGAGTGGCAGACCTCCATAACATGCAAAAAAGGACCAAAATTCACAACAGTCACTTTTGGGCCACACATTCTATATATACAGAACACATCCAAACTAGACATACAAATGTTAATATTTTTCAACAAACATATAAGTTAAATTAATACTTTCAAAGCTACATCTATGGCCATTCTGACCAGCAACTAAGCAAGTCCCTTCCCTGTCTCTGACTCCCCACTCTCAGCTTCTCTGCATCTCCTACTATCCTATTGCCCCTCCTTTCAAGAGATGCAGGTGCTTTGTTAAGCCTCAATTCTCCAAAGACAAGCATACAAGTACAGCCCCATGCTCAAAGTTAAGCACTTGAGTAAGTCTTTGCAGAACATGGTCTTAATTGTGCAAGCTTAGTGAAGAGGAGCTTTCCCAATTTAGCCTAGTTCTGGTTGACAAAATGGAGGCACCCACAGACTGAAGATGGAAAGACTTCAAAAATTTTAGTAAAAAATCAGAAGTCTGCTCCTCTCTAATGCACACAGAGCCTAAAATCAGAGTCCGCCCCAAGACAGAAGAATAGGATGCTTCAAGGACAGTCCATTAATATGATGTTGTACAAGTACAGCCCCGATTCAATTCACACCTCACAGCCAACTGCAAATTGGGGAATAACTAAATTTAAAGGACACACATGCTAAAATGTGTATGAAACTGTTTAAACAAAGAGAAAAAACTGCTCTTGGACCAACACTTTAGTACTATTTTTTAGCCCCGAGGAACAACCAGTTTGTTAACTCTAGAATACATAATTTTACTGGGCAAAAGAAAACAGTGAAATAAGAGCTGTGTCAACCTTATGGAGAAAAATAAAATCTGAACACGCAGGACTGATACACAGCAGCATGTTAAAAGAGGAAAGGCACTAAAAGGTACTCCAGTACCAGATGGGCCTCAAGGCACTAAAAAGTACTCCAGTACCAGATGAATGAGACCCAATCTGTACAGGAGAATACTAGTTTACAGTACAATTCTCCCCCTCAATGGGGTGCACATTCTACATTTGCGGGTGAAGCAAGTTCCGGGGCTGCTGTTTTCTAATAATGTGGGAAAACATCAGAATTCTATTTTCAAGTGTAAGCATGCAGATGCTGTTTATGAAGATTATCCCCACGGGGGTGTGAACAAGACAGTCGCTCCATCTTGAAGCTCTCTATAATTGAAAACATTATTGCCCTTCAACCCTGTATCTTCCTCCAGTACCTCAGCCGGACTCTCACTGAGTTGGATTTGCAAAGTGGGCTGATAGATCTGTTTGTGTCCTGGCAGAAGTTCCCACAGGGATATTTTCTTTCATGATACAGTAATAGCCACCTTTTCTCATTCACTGCCTATGGTTCATTGGTCTAGGTTTAACAAGAGCACACACAAATGTTTAGCATCGAGATGGAGCTCCCTGTGCACATAGCACCTGATGCAAGTATTTGTGGAATGAAGAGCAGAATAGTACAGACAGGACTGAAGGACTTCGCTTGATTGCAGGACATCCTCCTCTGAAGGGTGTGAGTAATGTCTTGTAAGCAGGGTACGAGTGTGCAGATCCAGGACTAACCAATCCCAGGACTGTCAGTCTTCATCCAGAACCCTGCTTATAGTACTGCAATGGTGCTTTCAGCATGGAAATTACACACATGGAATCACTGTTCCTAAGGCAAGAGAGACACATGCAAGTGTCAATGCATCACCCAGAGGTACCGGCCAGCATCACAAAGGCCCTGGTTTAATAGATGCCACCACTGAGAGGAACTGAGTGAGGCCACTGGGGATGTACTGCTTTGAATGGTTTATAGAAAGACTGCTGCACAACTTTGCCACAGCATGCTAGGATTGAGTTTTCCTGGCAATCAGGTGCCGAAAAGGTTGGATGAAGTCTCAGTGCTGATGGAACTACTGGCAATCATTGTGAGCATGTCTGGAATGCTGCTCGTCAGTAAGGAGAAGAGCTGTGGAAGCAGTAAAGAGGTTTGCTTCTGTAGCTCTAGAGCCAAGAGCTTTATCCTTCTCTTTAGGAAATCATAGTGTTCAGCTGGATCTGCAGTGAGAGGTGAGATGATCCAGACAGGGATATTTTTGCCTGAATTCCAGTAACAGCAGTTACTTCTTGGGTTTCTCCAGGATGTTCAGGAACTTCCCTCGAGTCATTTCTCTAGCTGAAATCACAAGGGAAAAAAAGATTAATGTCAAACAAATAGAGCAGGACCATTTACAATATTTAATCAGAGGACAGAAATTCATTCAGAACTGTGCATTGGTGCTAACACAGCTAAGAACTTTTTTAAATGAAAAAATGAATCTGAACTGCACCTTGAATTCCTGACAGCCTGGAAACATAGGCCACACATTGGAAACTTCAAAGCTCAGCAATAATTCCCATGGCCTGTCTCATTACATACAATCCACACTTTCTATTCCTATTGTGGATAGCCTCACGGTCATGCAAGATCTCTCTCTGTCTTTGCACTATCAATCTTTGAATGGTGTAAACCAGAGCTCCATTGCTCTGTCTCAGGGCAATTGTTCCTGGATGCTAAAATCCATCAGAGATTATGGAGTTCTGTCTCTCTCCATTTCAGGATTACTGGTCCCTGGATACTTATGATCTTAAACAGAAATTACACAGCATTTTCTCTCTCCCTTGGCAGTGTTACTCCCTGGATGCTGCAATATGATGGGGTTTATATTCCCTCAATGCAGTTCATCTATGGATGGTGTAATAAAGTAGAGTTTATAGAGCTTTGGTCTTCTCTCTTTGCATTGTCAGTTCCTAGATATTAAATACAGCAAGGCAAGGTTTATATGTCTCTCTCTCGCTCTTGGCACTATCAATCTCTGGTTGCTGTATTACAGCAGAGTTTATACAGCCACTTTCCTGCACAAAACATTTCTGACTTGTGAGCCCATAGGCTCTGGCAGAGCCACCCTAATACAATCTTTGTCCCACAATCACAATACAAAATATAGACAGCATGATTAGTGACCGAGCCCTGGAGAGACGGGTTTCCTCACCTTTTCAGCTCTTTTCAATAAAGGCTTTAGTAAGCTCTGTGCTGGTGAAAGGTTCCTGACTGACAGCCCAGGGAACATGGAGTCCTTTATTCACAGAACAGGTACAGGGGCAGTGCAAGTTTCCTACACTAAACCTAGAGAGAACGCCCTCAAGGGATGAGATGGGATTTTAGTTTGTAGAGGGTCCATTCATAGTTCTTGACCTCTCTACTGAGAAGAACAGCAAAAATGACAAATAACGCCTGTAGAAACTGAATTAATTTCACATAAGCTACTAAACACCCATCATCAGGCAAAGACATTTGGTCACTACTCACCTGGCTGATTAGAACTCATGCCCTACCATTGAAAGACCTCAGATGCCATCCTCAATTCCCTATACTACCAATCTTCTACTTCCCTACCTGAAGAAGCTGTATCCAGTAGCTGGCTGTTTCTGCTAAAACAGTCAACAGTGAAATAGCTAATGCTGGTATAAATTGGCATGATTAGGTTTCAGAGTCAACACCCTGTTGAAATGAATGGGACATATCTCAGCTATTAGAGCTTTTGTTTCAGGCTGCCTGCAGACTCAGGCAGACATTACTGCATCAGTGACACTGGTTCATGTTTTCAATCATGATGGCTAGAAATTTCTTTTTTAAAATGTAAACATGGATTCTGGAGCACAATTCCAAGAAAAAGGATGAATTCTATGGCAGTTTCCATGGCTGAGGAATTGCAGAACACAAAGGGTCTTCCCATTATACTGAAGAACAGTCCTTTGTCTAAAGAACTGGACTTGCATTCAGGAAATCTGGGATCTATTTCCTGCCGTGCCCTTGATTCATTTTGTGAGCCCAGGAAACCATTTACTCCATTTGATCCTCAATTTCTCCACCTGCAAAATGGGTGTAATAACAAAAATATCTGTTTGCCTCCCAGAGTGTTAATACCAATAAAGTGCTCTGAGACTCCCAGATGGAAGGAGCTGGAGAAGGGCAGAGGGTGGTTTGGATTTTTTGGTTCAGAACTATATTGTTATAAACAAACCAAGAATGTGATTAATAAAAATGTGAGTTTTCTAGAGGTTTCAGTTTGAAACAGACTCTTCAATGCAAGCAGCTTCCTGACACAGCCATGCTTCACACTATCTAACTGTGCAGCGTTGTAAAATGCTATTGTGGAGAAAGCACAAAATTCAGCTACAGCATTCTCAGCTGACAGAGTGGCAAGATTTCCTAAAAATCAGACCCATGTAGGAGATATACACATGTATGACAATTCCGTTCCCCCAAAGAGGGTTGCGCCCTATAAATCAAGCAGTGAGCACAGACTCCTTCTGTGCTTTGAGTGAAATTACTGTGGGTTGGGGGTTGCTCCAGAGCACGTGCCCTCCTGTTCACTTGTCATCGGAGATGTTAACATTTCTGATTAATTCACAGACCTCTCATTTTATTCTTCATTCCTTTATCCTTGCTATCCTACTCTGCTGTAGCTTAAGATTCTTACCGACCTGCTACAATAATCACCGCCCGTTCTTCCCCCCGCCCAACCTGGTGAAATTGTTTAGTGATGCCAACCGCGCTTTTAATTTGCAAGACATCAGACACAGAGGTAATTTATACCAACATCTGTTCATTTCTGACTTCTGAAACAAACTCACACATGCTGCTACAAAATCCCATTAGGAGCACGAGGCAGGCTTCTGCTATTCTGTATTTCTCTTCTCCACATACAGGCTGTGTCAGGGCTTTATTTTTAAAGGTATGACACCAAACTAAGAGAAGGGTCCCACATGTTTGTATATGTATAGAGATTGCCATGAAATACATCACCATAATGCAAACAAATCCAAGCCAAACTGTAAAGGCAAGTTTATACAAATATTTACAATCTTGTTTTCCCCGCTCTGCATGACTCTCTGATCTTCCCAAGAACCACAGGTCAGTGTATTGCTGGTAAAAACAGGACAGATCAAGATTACGTGGTTCTGCGTTCAAACATCTTAGCTATTCCTTCCTTTTTTAAATTTGCTTTGAAGTCTTTCCTGAACATGAGTGTTTCATAAAAAAGTCTCCAATATTAAAAGTGCTCCATCTACCCAGCTCCTGTTAAATTCTTTATGATGGGAACAGCATTTTCAGGTGGGCATCCTGGAGTTGTTTGGGTTGCTGTAGAAGCTGGAGAATGAAGAAACCACCTCTATGGTCTAAAAGTGATTGCAGTCAAAGGGAAAGACCGTAAAACCTATCTTAAGCAACTGCCCAAGGGAACAGCAGAAGCCAGTTGCCTAGTAGACAGAAGTGGTGGATCTTTTAATTAAAAGGCTGGACAAAAAATGGACTGGAAGCCTTTGGGATAGTTTAAAATGGTTGCTTAAACCAGGCACTTGTCTAATGGTGGTGGGGCCTTAGCGCAGGTTTCATTGTACCAGCAAACAGACACCACAGAGCCTGTGCAGCATAAAACAGAAACATGAATCTCCATGTCAAGTCACAATTTACAACCCTTCCTATGCTGTGCATCTATCACTACAATAGAAAATCAACAATGGATACGATCCCAATAGCCTGGTTACAAATTAATCTCCGCAGTTAGGTGGGGAAAGGGGGGGGTGAGTATTGAAGACCACAGAAAAACACCTTTTAAAGATGTTATCAGCCTAAGTTACAATAAAAGTCAAGCACTTAAACAGATCCTCCATTTCCTCAGACTGCATAAAGCACTTGCATCAGACTGCTGTAAATAATGGGGACCCCTGACCCAGGAATTACATTTTCTGCCTTGGAAGAGGTGGATCTCAGAGCATGTATTGGACAGGAGAGATCAGGGCGGAAAAGGGAAGCTGTGATTTCCATTTGCTCAGAGGGTGGAGTTAGGTTTAATATAATCTCTTCTTTAGAACTTCAATCCCTCAATCTTGCATTTAGCCTTGTTGCCTTGTGCTCCTCTTCTACTACAACTGTCCCCAAACTGCCTCCTGCAGTAAATTTTGTGGCTGCTGGCTGAAAAGATTCAGTGGTACAGATTGATTTCTTACAAGTGAGGAGATGAGGGATTACCAAAAGCAGCCCTGGCTAACAAGATTGGGTGCAGAATCTCCTGCTAGAGCAGCCCACTCTGCCAGCACTTTGCATCCTTTCACTATGACATATGGGTTTCATTACACAAAGATTTTCCTGATTTTAACTTTGAGGCGATTACATTGGAAACTCAGAGCCATCTTTACATCTGTAGCAATTTAAAGGTTAAGTAACTTTTTAATCAAATGACAAAAACTCATAATGTTTTGCCTCCAATTGAAAATGAAAACTGCTGCTCCGGATGTTCCTTCTAGTGACAATTTAATTAGAAAAGAACACTCTGCTGGAGATGGGGGTCCATTCTCATTGGTTCCCAACATCTCATAAACAGCCTTCTCATGCATATGACAACATAATACAAACTGTGTCATAAGGCCTGGATAGCCAAGAAATAATGGAGGATTACTGCGGTAAAACCAGTAATGAAAACAGTGACTTACACTTATATAAGCAACTTTCAGCCAGAAGGATCCCAAAATGATATACATACACACACACACCCCACTCTATTATACCCATACACAAATATACACACACACGATTACACATAAACAATGCATGTGGGGGTATCTTTGCAACAGAATAATGTGACAAACTGCATATATCACGAACCTTTGGCCATTACACCTGCCCTCTGCTCACTAATCCATCTCTTCTGGGACTTATTCTAGCATTCCAAGCCTATGAGCAGCTTCAAATTGCAGACATTTAAAAATGCAATCAACCTGACAAAAACATTTCCTCCTTTCTCCCACAAACTCACTTCTCAAAATTACACTGGACTAAAATGTAGGACAGGCTCAGCCCTGGACCAGTAACAGAGTTAAATTCAAATATTTTGCTACTTTTCAGGTTTGGAAACTGACTTTCTCCCCTATGAAACGGGAGATTTTCTCACCTTCCCAATGAGGAACACAGAAATTGGTTTTAGACCTGAAAGATCCTGAGATATCGGACTTTGAATATTTGCCTTGTTTTTCTTTCTTTTTTTTTTTTTGTAAAAAAAGGCTATTTTAGACAAATTTTAAAGGTTTAAAACATTTAACTGTTGTAGTTTTCCTCTTCCTTTGAGTCCTGTACAGTTGGACTTCTGGTAATTAAAAAATTTGGCCTTACAGATTTTAAAAAGCCCAAATTAAGTTTTTAAAAAATATTTCTGAATTATTTCTAGAATAGTTTTTCTTTAGATCACATCACACATTCACATATTCTAATTCTGCCACATATTTAAATATTTTATGATCCCTCCTTCCTCATCCCATTGCTGGTTGGTTTCTCATACATGTTGCCCTGATCTAATTCATTTCACATCATCTTCCCCCACAGTATTCTGTTGATTGCTTTTAAAACATTCCCCATTTCCTAACGTCTTTTTTTTTCCAAGCACTCGTCTTGTAGCCAGTTTTCCAGTTAAATTATTGTGCTTTGATCAGATTACCAGCCAACACCAGGAAACTAATAAAAGACATGGTGCTTGATTGTAGAACTACTACATCACTACAGGGATGGCAAAACCAAAGTACTTTCCCTTGACTATAAATATGAAGAATGGCCAGGGGAACTGTCCAAGGCTGGGAGATGCCTACCTTGGAGAGAGAGAGAGACGAGCAGCAGGAGGTGTTTTTTATCTTATTAGCCAAGAAGGTCCATTGTAATAGGGAGACTTCTCTTGGACTGAGCAGACAACATTAGGGCAGGAAGACACAAACACATTCTTGGTTTAACACATGGAGGGCCCTGGGAGAGCTCACTCCTGAGCAATGGATAAGATTCTTACTTGCCTTAGCCCTGGGCTACCCTATTAGGTTAGGCCAAATTTAGCCACGTTAGGTCGATTTTATATGCAATGCGTCTACACAACCAACCCTGTTCTGTTGACCTAAAGGGCTCTTAAAATCAACTGCTGTACTCCTCCCTGGTGAGGGGAGGAGCACTAAAATCGACCTTGATGGGTCGAATATGGGGTACTGCAGATGCAATTCGACGGTATTGGCCTCCAGAGCTATCCCAGAGTGCTCCAATGTGACCGCTCTGGACAGCACTTTCAACTCTGATGCACTAGACAGGTACACAGGAAAAGCCCCAGGAAATTTTGAATTTCATTTCCTGTTTGGTCAGAGTGGCGAACTCAGCAGCACAGGTGACCATGCAGTCCCAGAATCGCAAATGAGCTCCAGCATGGACTGAACAGGAGACACTGGACCTGATTGCTGTTTGGGGAGAAGAATCTGTGCAGGCCAAACTCTGATCAAAAAGAAGAAATGCTAATATATACGCCAAAATCGCACAAGGCATGGTGGAGAGAGGCTACAACAGGGACACAGCAGTGCCGCATGAAAATTAAGGAGCTCAGGCAAGCCTACCAAAAGACAAAGGATGCAAATGGTCACTCCAGGTCAGAACCCCACATATGCTGCTTCTATGACCAGCTGCGTGGCATTCTAGGGGGGGACCCTACCTTTACCCCACCACTGTCCATGGACACCTGCAAGGGGGGAATCTTATGCATCTGGGAGGAGGATTTTGTGGATGAGGAAGAGGAGGAGGAGGAGGAGAATGTGCAGCAGACAGCCAGGAACTTTTCATCACCCCAGAGCCAATTCCCTCCCAAGGTGGGTTCCTGGACCTTGAAGGTGGAGAATGCACCTCTGGTGAGTGCACATTTGTCATTACACTACAGGGTTTTAAAGCAATTGTGTTTAATATTTGATTTGCCCTGAAGACTTAGGATGCATTCACGGCCAGTATAGCTACTGGAAAAGCCTGTTAACATGTCTGGGATGGAGCGGGAATCCTTCAGGGGCACCTCCATGAAGCTCTCCTGGAGGTACTCTGAAAGCCTTTGCAGAAGGTTTCTGGGGAGGGCTGCCTTATTTCGTCCTCCGCGGTAGTCTGAAATCATTGCAGAACAAAGCATGGCAGTGAATGATCCTGGGTTTTGGTTGCACTCAAGCAACTTTCGGGCTGTATCTTTCTGTGTTAGCCTCAGGAGAATGATATCATTCATGGTCACCTGGCTGAAATAGGAGAATTTTTGTAAGGGAACAGTAAAAGGACCCCGTTCATGCTGGGCTGTTTGTGCTGGGCTAAAAGGGATCATCCCAGAGAATAGCCACGCGGTGTGGGGAGGGGTGAAGGGATCATCCCAGAGAATAGCCACACGGTGGATTGGGGGAGGGGTGTGCTGCATATCCACCTCTAAACTGCAGCCTCTCCTTTTAAATGCCAAACCCAACTGGCATTGCTTCCTATGGGAAAGGAGGGTGCTGCAGTTTGAAACCATTCCCACATGTTATGAAGGCAGAAGAAGCCAACCCTGCGTACCCTTTGGCTTACCATGGCTGCCTGGAAACCAAATTCTGTTGCCCAGCCGTGTGTGACGTGTCACCATACCGGCAGGCGCTCAATATAAAAGGCAAAATGCGACCTTACACCTAAAGCACACGTGCAGTCTGCTGTGAATTGCTTGATTCACTGTGAGTGAGTCTCCCTTTTGTTCTCAGAAATATATCTTAAATTCTACACTCCCTTTTTATCTCACCGCAGGTGCATATGTTTCTATGTTCCCTCTATCATCTCCATCCCAGAGGTTATCGCAGATTAGAAAGCAAAAAAACCCGCACTCGCGATGACATGTTTTCGAGGTCATGCAGTCCTCCCGCACTGATAGGGCACAGCTGAATGCATGGCGGCATACAGTGACAGAGGCCAGGAAAGCATGCAGTGATTGCGATGAGAAGAGGCACGAGGCGATGCTGAGGCTAAAGGGGGAGCAAACGGACATGCTCAGTCATTTGGTGTAGCTGCAAGAAAGGCAACAAGAGCATAGACCACCGCTGCATCTATGGTATAACCAACTGCCCTCCTCCCCAAGTTCCATATCCTCCTCACCCAGACACCCAAGAACATAGGGAGGGGGGAGCTCTGGGCACCCAGCCACGCCACTCCAGAGGATGGCCCAAGCAACAGAAGGCTGTCATTCAAACAGTTTTGATTTGTAGTGTGGCTACAATAAGCAATGTGGCCTTGTCCTTTCCTCCTCTCCCAACCCTCCCGGGCCATGTTGTCACTTATCTCACTTTTTTTTTTAATTAATAAAGAATTCATGGTTTCAAAATAGTAGTGACTTTATTTCCTTTGCCAGCTGTGATCGAAGGGGGAAGGGTAGTTGGCTTACAGGGAATTAAAATCAACAAAGGGGACGGGTTAGCATCCAGGAGAAACACACACAACTGTCACACCGTAGTCTGGCCAGTCATGAAACTCGTTTTCAAAGCCTCTCTGATGTGCAGTGCACCTAGCTGTACTCTTCTAATCGCCCTGGTGTCTGGCTGCTCAAAATTGGCCACAAGGTGATTTGCCTCAACTTTCCACCCCGCCATAAACGTCTCCCTCTTACTCTCACAGATATTATGGAGCATACAGCCAGCTGCAATAACAATGGGAATATTGGTTGCGTTGAGGTCTAACCTAGTCAGCAAACAGTGCCAGCGAGCTTTTAAACGTCCAAAGGCACATTTTACCACTGTTCTACACTTGCTCAGCCTATAGTTGAACTGCTCCTTACTACTGTCCAGGCTGCCTGTGTATGGCTTCATGAGCCACGGAAGTAAGGAGCAGGCTGGGTCTCCAAGGATAACTATTGGCATTTCAACATCCTCAACAGTAATCTTCTGGTCTGGGAAGTAAGTCCTTTCTTGCAGCTGTTCAAACAGCCCGGAGCTCCTAAAGATGCGAGCATCATGCACCTTTCCCGGCCATCCCACACTGATGTCGGTGAAATGTCCCTTGTAATCTACCAGTGCTTGCAGCACCATTGAGAAGTACCCCTCGCGGTTTATGTAATGGTTGGCAAGGTGGTCTGGTGCCAAGATAGAGATATGTGTTCCGTCTATTGCCCCACAACAGTTAGGGAACCCCATTGCAGCAATGCCATCCTCTATGACCTGCACATTTCCCAGAGTCACTACCCTTGCCAGCAGAAGGTTAGTGATTGCCTTGGTTACTTGGATCACAGCAGCCCCCACAGTAGATTTGTCCACTCCAAATTGAGTCCAGACTGACCGGTAGCAGTCAGGCATTGCAGGCTTCCAGAGGGCTATTGCCACTCGCTTCTCAACTGTCAGGGCAGCTCTCATCTTGGTATTCCTGCACTTCATGGAGGGGGAAAGCAACTCACAAAGTTCCAGGAAAGTGGTCTTATGCATGTGAAAGTTTCACAGCCACTGGGAATCATCCTATACCTGCAACACTATGCGGTCCCACTAGTCTGTGCTTGTTCACCAGGCCCAGAATCGGCATTCCACTGAATCAACTTGCCCCACTGCCGCTATGATGTCCTGTGCTTTCAGGAACATCTGTGTCCATGTCCTCCTCACAATCGTCCTTGTGCTGGCGGCTCCTAACCAGGTTCTGCACATACTGCAGGATAATGCACAAGGTGTTTACTATGCTCACAACAGCAGCAGTGAGCTGAGCGGGCTCCATGCTTGCCATGCTACAGCATCTGCAAGGGTAACCCAGTAAAAAAGGCGCAAAATGATTGTCTGCCATTGCTTTCACAGAGGGAGGGAGGGAGGGAAGGAGGAAGGAGAGATTAACAACATGTACCCCAAACCACCCACGACAATGTTTTTGCACCATCAGGCATTGGAAGCTTAACCCAGAATTCCAATGGGCAGCCGAGATTGCGGGGACTGTGGGATAGCTGCCCACAATGCACTGCTCCATGAGTCGATTCTAGCCGATTTAATTCGCTTAGTGGGGACATATACAATCGACTGTATAAAATCGCTTTCTAAAGATCGACTTCTATAAAATCGACCTAATTTCATAGTGTAGACATACCCTTAGCTTGTGAAAGTCAATGGCAAAGTTTAATCTTTTGTCTGGACTCCATTATTAGCACATTTGGGGGACACTACGGGGCAGTACTAAGGAGTACAGAGGCATTTGTATGATAATCAGCCCCAGGAGATACAGATAGAAAACCCAGATGCAACCTATTTACAAAAACACAAACTAAAACAGCAAACTATGTGAAGATTAAAATTACTACTCTAACCCTAGAAAGACACAACAGAATGGCTTGTATCAGCCAAGGTCTACGGGACACAGTTAGCAGGGCAAGAGAGGTCAGTCACCTTGCTTCAAAAACTCTGCTAATGCAAGAGGAGAGTCCTGTACCCTCTTACTTCTCAGGTGGTCTTAGCTCCTCTGCTACCAGACATACTTATAAGCAGAATGACCAGATTCTACCAGTCCCATGAACACTTGGTAGATGTTAGGAACTTGGCCTGCTCCATCCCATCCTTCACACTTCATAAAAAGAACCCTGACTGCTCTGCTGACCCAATCTCTCTCTGATATGGCTGCTAAATAAAAACCTCAGTGTCCTGGTGTGTGTGGACCCATGAAGCAGACCCAGACCAGTAAATAACTGGAGGAGTTATCTCTGAAGAACAGTGGTTAGCAGATGCCATCCCCATCTCCTTCGCAGAGGACAGAGGACAAGACTACCTGAAATATGCTTAAGTTCAACTTGTGCTTAAGAAACCATCTCTGGACACTGAGTATCTACCCAGTCATTAATTGCTTTTGAGGGAAGGTGACCGAGGATTGAGTAGCTGCCAGAAGGAGCATCTGTATGAAGCAATATTTTCTATTCCTATAGCACCTTTTATTCTTGGATCTTAGAGCACGCTGCAAACAATTTAATCAAGATTCCCTAGGAGGCCAACTACTTTCATTCCCATTTTACAGAGGGAGTAACTGAGCCTCAGAGAAGGGAAGTGACTTATAGACACATACTAAGCAACAAGTCAGAAGAGAATCAGAATAAGAGGCTATGAGTCAGGACTTTCAGTCTTTTCTTAAAGCACGAAACCGCACTGTGACATCCTTCCTTCTGGTTCTGTCCATATGAACACTACATTGTGACTGATAAATGATCTGAGAGTGATGGATCAAGACTGTCCATACAGGTACTGTTGCACCTATAACTTGTTTTAAAAACAAAGGGTCATGAGGTGCTGCAGACTTGACTCCCTGGGTCAAGTTGGGTGCACGTGACTGCTCCTAGTTGGTTAAGGGAGAGCTTCAGCTGATGGTGGGCAATTACTGGAGGTGACCAAATACCACATATAATAATTTAACTCAACACATTTAGCCTCCCTTACAATCTCCTTGTGATTTCCTCACAAAGGTACTTGTACAAATAATTTCTCTCTGTGGACTGACTGCCAAGTGTTTACATTCTTTCCATTTCTCCACTGGCTCCCCTCCCTACCCTGCCTACTCAAAAGCACATTTCTAGATTCCAGACTCACATCAAGCTGCAGAGATGAATGCTCAAGGAACTTCAAATGTATAAGAATTTGGGCACTGCTGGCTTACATACAGACAGCCAATGCCAGACCAGGTATAAACCCGCAGTAAGTGGCAGTGATGTCCCAGCCCAGGCCCAGAGAGCCACTAAGATCTAGTTCCATGTCAAGAACATGAGGAGCGTATAGCTATTTTGTTTCAAGTGACCTAAATAGTAAGATGAAACTCCTACAGCACCTCCACTTCAGGAGCTGGCAGCAGTCAGCATCCCATGAGGGTGAAGGCCTGATCCCCTTGACCCTCTGAGCAGGGAAAGAGTTACATCTCCTCTCCGTGAAGCCAATAAAAACCTCTCTTGATTATAATTTAGATAAGAGCCACTGGATTGAATAATAATGTCTGAAACTCCCCTGGCTGTTTCACCTTGAGACGTCCATCACTGGGTTAAACATGATGCTAATTGCATTTGGATTGATTAATTTCTCTCACTCCTGTCTATTCGAATAATGCTTAACAAAATAATCACAGCACCCAGAGCCAAATCTTCTTCGTCAAAGGAATGAAGCCATCAAAACCAGCAGAGATGAAAGAAATGAAGATGACCCGTAATTACTGCTACGGTGATATCATTACCATATTATAGAAAATGAGTGTATGGGGGGGAAGAGCGAGAGGCCTATGATTATTATTTATTTTTTTAATGGAACCTTACGTCCCAAGAATACAGATCTGACACAGTGGAGCATACAGAAATGCAGGACTGAAAAAATATAAATCCTGTGCATTAAATTGCAAAATACAGTGAACACTGAGGCTCTAGATATATCATCAAGTGTGTTGTGCTGTGAGCTGGTGTTATTCACATCACTATTTTTTTCATACCAGTAACACTTTGTATATGACTAGCAGATTTAAGATGTCTATCTCCCTACAGAAATCCTCATACATCCAGAGTAGCACTTACCCTTAATCTTGACACTAACAACGATGTTGTTTTAATATCATTACAGGTGGTCTTGTTCCAAAGCCTGGCATTCAGTTGTTAAACTGTAAAATCCAGTTCTACATTCAAAGGAAAGCTTCTCTGCTAGAGAGAGTTATTCTTAAATGGTAATTCCTCATTGAAACAGGATGTCAATTCAGTGGCCAGACAGACTAGAAAATGACTTAAAATTGTTCATTATTGTGGTTCCATACAGGTATCAAATGTATCTAGTCCGGAAGAATTTAAACTAGGATTAAAAAAAAAATTTTCCAGCCAAAAGAAAGCCCTTCTGCTCTGTTTATTCTCCAAAATACACTCCCCAAGCCCCCCTCATTTGAGAAACAAATAGCTTGGCAACTGTATAAGATCTTCAAACACCTGTGCTCTACAATTCTAATTGTGGTTTATACAGTTCACTTCTCTCAGTGCTGGTTATGTCTGCCCCTAGTCTCTGACTGAAGACACAAAATACACAACGAACATCTTAAAATATTTATTCTGGAGTAAAGCCAAGGTCAAATACACAGAAAAATGTCACATGCCCCCTAACCCCCTAAAAAATCAAGATCTGAGACAAAGATCTGAATCATGAAGCTAATTAAATACAGAAAAATGATGTTCAAATCACTTTTAAAAATGAAGAAACAGAAACTCAATACATACATCTGATATTAAACTAGTATTAAACCCATTTCAGCATGAAAGGTGAGGATTTTTCTTCCCCTAAGTGCTTGTGAGAAGTGCTAGACCAGGGGTAGGCAACCTATTGCATGTGTGCCGAAGGCGGGACGCAAGCAGATTTCCAGTGGCACTCACACTGCCCAGTTCCTGGCCACCGATCCGGGGGGACTCTGCATTTTAATTTAATTTTAAATGAAGCTTCTTAAACATTTTTAAAACCTTATTTACTTTACATACAACAATCGTTTGGTTATATATTCTAGACTTAGAGAAAAAGAGCTTCTAAAAACGTTAACATGTATAACTGGCGCATGAAACCTTACATTAGAGTGAATAAATGAAGACTCGGCCCAGCACTTCTGAAAGATTGCCGACCCCTGTGCTAGATTGATCTCAGTGGGCCTAAGCGCCTCGAGTTATCTTCAGACTAGTTACAAGGATGGACAGGCTTTCTCCAATAGATGTGTCTCACCCCTGACCTCTAGGGCAGTGATGTGCTTCCAACGTTTTAACAAGGGTATCTCTCAATGTTTTTCCACCTCAGTTTGTGACAAAACATTCCCTGAGGAAAGTACCTTCTTCACTCTCACCCCTCTTGTGCAAAATATCCATCTGTTCCACAGTCCCCCACAAAACCTATCAATCTTTCCACATACACCCCAATTCACCAATGCATCCACCCTCAACAGCTGGGCCCAGTAATAATTGACCTATCATGCTTCCCCCATCCCAGCACCTCATGGAAGCTCCTCTAAATGGTGGCTTCCCTACCTAACAACCTTTGGTGGAAGCAGTGAGAGCAAACAGATTGTACTGAGGCCTCTGGCTGTGGGATGGTTGAGTGGGTCCCCACTGGTAGTGGGCTGAGAGAGTGCGTAGTTGCAGGGGAAAGGTTTTTGGTTTTTGAGGTGAGCAAGCATCCCCTGGAGGAAGCTGGTGAGTGCACATGGGAGATTGGGTAAAGGGGTTCTACCCTAGCTGATGTGTAATGTTGGAGAGGGCTCCTAGCTTGTGTGAGGTAGGGTGTGGTAGTAGGTGTCTACTGGCTGGTGGTGAGGAACGGCTCTCTCAAAGTAACAGCTCTTCAAAGTCTAACCTGAGGCTAGCCAGGCCTTGGATAATTCTGAGCACAGGAGCCAGTGAGAGCAAAGGGATTAAAGTTGTCAGGGTAGAGAGTATTACATATTCACAGTACAGTAACTGAAAAATATTGTGTAGTGATTATATAAATCTCTAGACTCTGACTGGCTAATAATGGCTATCAGACAGCCAGAATACAGGGATACAAACTGTATGGTTATGCAAGTCAGGACACCCACAATCAGAGTGCAGGGGAATGCGTTAAAGGAAAAAACTCTTTATGGTTATGGGTCAGGAACTACACAGCATCCTTGCCCTCTGAATGGCTGAGACGATTCCCTTGAGTAGGATGTGTAATAGCTTGACGTTTATATTTACTAATGAAAGATGAGTTAGTAGATGGGTTTGAATTGTTTAATTTAAATTCTGTTGACAAGGACTATGAGAAGAGGAGCCTGGGTGAAGGAAGGGAATGCTTCAATAGTCTAAATTTATTTCCCCAAAGTCATGTGTTCACCTATTTTTTAGAACTGTAACTTGAAATTTAACAGTTGTATAATATTTCCTACATTACAGGTGCAATGTGAAGTTAATGTCTGTAAAGTGTTGAGGTCCTCAGAAGGCAGACTGTATATACATGCAAAGCATTATTTTAAAAGAAATATATACATATATAAATTAATGACCTCTTAGTCCATTTAAAAAAAAATATCCAGATGTTAGATTTTTCCTTAACATACAGTCTAATCCTCAAGAACCCTTGTTGGAACAACAATTTTCAGTGGAGGAGATAAGTGTAATCCCAGAAGCCATAATGAATTAGCAAAGATAAAGACCTGTTCGGGAAAAGAAGAGTTGATTCTTATCAGTGAACTGTACTATTTGCTTTAAACCGGAAAGAAACAGAAGGTCCCTTTCCCAATTAGTAAAACACTGATACAGTACAAAAAATCCTAACTGGGCTTCTGCAATTTGAACTGTGCTCTAATTAGTGTTTTCCAAGCAATATTCTACATGCAAAAGTACCAGCACCTGATTCATATCCAGTATCCCAGGGCGAGGGCCAGGGATTTCCCCCTAGCAAGAGTCAGGAACTATGGAACTGTAATAGGGCAGGAGCACAAGGACCCGAGCTCCAGACCACCACCTCAGCTGGAGGAGGAAGAACAGCAGCTTTACAACCAGATGGACACCATTGATGTTGGAAGAGTCTTCCTTCTTTACTATGAACTATGGATTTCTTTCCTCTTTGCTGACTGGCTGTTAGCTCCACCTTCTTCCCATTTCCCTTCCTCATGGTCTCTCGGTTGCCAGCCTCGCTTTCCCTGTCCTCCATGATCCTTCCTGCTCATGTGTCATTAGCCTCCCTGAACTGAAGAAACGTTACAATTCTGAAGGAGGTCTGAGGAGGAAAGATAAACAATTTTGCCACACTGAATCCAAGTTGGTGCTAGACACCTGGGAACAGACACATCTATTTAGGGAACTCACATGGCTCCCATAACATCTGAACCCTGTTGGAGATACAGTCAAGGATACAAATGAACAGAGGAAGTGGTAGATTAGGAGTAAAAAAATCAGGACTTGAAGAGTGAGTGAGTGTGTGCGTACATACGCGTGTGTGTGTGTGCATTTTCCCTAAATGAGTTCAGGTATACTCATGAGTAAGCCAAATTAAGGCATACCCACAACAGATACATGCCTAGGGCCCGACTCCCAGACACATATGATGACATCAAAATCATCTCTTCCATAAAAGGAAATCTTAAAAACATGATGTGAATGTAACCGATGCAACGATGTCAGCCTGAGTCTGCAGACAGCCTCTGGCAGAGGGATGAACAGCAACAATTAGAGGCAGGGGAGAAAGCACGTGGCCCACATCCATTACAAAAGCAGATCATATCCCCACTGCTCTGGATGAAGGGTCAACTTTAAGGTGATTCCCCCGATTTCCCGGAATTGGGCCCCACGCCTGTGCCTGATAGGGCCCTGCGCCTTAGGCGTCTTTTTAATGTTTTTTATTTTATACTCACCCGGCGGGGAGGGTGCATGTGTGTGTGTGTCTGCTCCGGGTCTTTGGTGGTATTTCGGCGGCGGGGGGTGGGTGTCTGCTCCAGGGCTTTGGCGGCATTTCAGCGGCGGGGAGGGGGCCTTTGGTGCCGCGGAAGACCAGGAGCGGACCCCCCCGCTACCGAAGTGCCACCGAAGCCCCGGACTGCCGCCAGGTATTTGAATTGGGCCCCGCCATTCATAAAGCCAGCCCTGTGTGGATGAGTAGGATGAAAGATAGATTAGCTAGTTTGGGGTTGCTGATGCCCCATGGATCCCTGTGAGGTGGATTCCCTGGGTTGGGAGAGGATGGAGGCTCAGATACGCTTTGGGTTCTACTTCTCCACTCTGGCCTTCTGACTTCACAGGTCAAACTGCGAGGGGGTGGGGTTGAGGGAGGGAAAGAGGACTGGTGTCTGCCAATCACCATTAGTTTATGACACCAAACTCAGACTCTATTCACAGTAGACTGCACAGATCTATGGGCCTCCCCCTCTTTTCTTCGGACTTGTCTTAGCTAGTATATTAATTCAAGTCCTGTCCACACACAGGACCCCTTAACTCAAGTGTGGTGGTGCTTTTAACTGGAGTTGGCTGACCCATAATGGGATATAGGCTACAGCATGAGTTAGCACAATTCATTAGCTGCTAACACAACTACTCCTGCAGCATGGACAGAGGCTAAGGATAAGTCTATACTACCCACTGGATTGGTGGATAGTGTTCAATGTATTGGGGATCGATTTATTGTGTCTCGGCTAGATGCAATAAATCAATCCCTGAATCGACGCCTGTACTCCACCTCGGCAGGAAGAGTAAATGGAGTCGACGGGGGAGCTGTGGTGGTCGACTCGCTGCCATGAAGATGGCCAGGGAAGTCAAACTAAGAAACTTCGACTTCAGCTACACAAATAGTATAGCTGAAGTTGCATATCTTAGTTTGAACCTCCCCCCCGCTAATGTAGCCCAGGCCTAAGTGTCACTCCAGTGACGATAATTGCCCAATACCTTCCCAGAATTTCACCATCTGTCCAAAAAGGACAGACAGTTCTCTCACAATTCAGTGAGAGTGGCTCAGCTTACTTCAGTTGCAAAGAACCCTGGGACATGTTCCCAGAAGTCTTAGTGCCATCAGTATGAACACAGCAGCTCCAGTGTTATTTCACTGTGTGACTACCCTCTCTCAAACTAGGGTAACTTAAGAGAAGTAACTCGAGTATAGGTCACTGAAGATTAATGCAAGTTACCATGCTTTGGTAAAAGTGAATGTATCCCATTGTTGCACTTCTCTGAGGTGCTTCTTCAGGGCCTCTGTAGATTCAGGCAGACAACACTGCATCTGTCTATACTGACTTCACATTTACAAAGTTTTCTCCCAAGGATTAGCAACTTAGCTTTTACCCGGTGGGGGGGAGAGATTCTGCAGAACAATATGTCAGCCATAAAAAAGTGCTGAGTTACTGACTCTGTCAAATTTGAGCCCTGCTCAAAGTAGAGACAATAGCTGAACTGTGAGAATGGATGAATGTGGCCCAGGGATATAGCAGAGAAGAGAGAAGCCAAAGATAGCATGCTTAAAGAGAATGAGGGGAAAGGAGAAATGCTGACACTAACTGAAGAAAAGCCAGGAGTACAGAATTGAGAAATATAAGGAGGAAGAGAGAATACAACAGGAATGAGCACTAGAACCATGCAGTGTCTTAAGTTCTACAGGACACTTCCCAGTTTCCACGGCTGGTCCCAGACTCCAGGTCAGGTTTACAAAAGATAGTCAATTTCCAGGCTTGGAGAAACTGGAGATGGGGACTGCAAAGGAAAGTCTCACCATAATGGCTCAGAGCTACTGAGTGGCAGGTTATCAGCAGAGAGGTAATATCTAATTGGCTGGGGAATGCTAGGGGGTGGAGCCTCTGCTGAGAGCCTGCCTCTCTGTAGCTCTCAGCTGATAAGTTGACACCTCCCTTTCCAGACCCCACCCCTCTAGCTTCCTGAACCTTGGAAATTGACCATAATTGCTAACTGCCCCTCCCACCCCACTTCAGAATCCTGGTAGAGCTCCAGCCCTTTGATCTGCCAGATACTCAGACGGAGGGGTACTCCCTGTTGGCTTTGCTTCTTCTCGGTCTCTCCTGCTCCCTCACAGTCTCTTCCCTCATGTCTCACTTGTTCCATAGGTCTGCTGCTCAAGCTACTGTCCATTTCACCTGCCCACTATGGAGGACAGATATAGCTGCCTCCTCTGGCCCTTATCTCAGTTGGCTCATGTCACCCAATCCATTGCACCCACCACTTGGAGGGGAAGAAGAAAAGTGTCGCAGAGAAGTAGCTCCAGACAGACCTATGGGTCTGAGAGACTCGAATGAGAAAGGGACAATGTAGAGAAAGATGTGAAAAATAATAGGAGGAAAGAGAGGGATAATAAAGGAAAAAGGAATAAATGGAATGAAAATACCAAGAAATTTTGCACAAATTAAAGGTCAGAATTCTCTTTTTAAATTAACTTCAGACTCCCCCTCCTGTTACTCCAAACTCCACCCTGGGTGCTACACCTGGGCTGCTCTGTTCAATGATACTTCCTAACCCCTCACCCCAACCTTCTTCATCCCCATCCCAAACCCTCATTGACACTTCCTCAGTTCATCTCCAACGGTTCTCTATTTTTTCCACTTTTAAAGCCTAGCCACTCCCCACAAGAGTCCCTGCACCAGGTGCACCACTAGAGGGAGAAGAAGAAACTCACGGTCCCCCTACAGGTCCTTTCACATCCTCATGAGTCTATGGAAACTGTACACATTTCTTTTGTGCTTTAAGAACACTCAATTTATTCAGGTAAACCAGAAGCATAGAAATATCTGAGGCAACACAGAGACTATCTGTTGAAAAGCCAAATGACAGCTTGGCCTACTACCCGGAAACATCCGTCACCCAGCCCTTTTCTGCTGGGATTTGTGTTGAATAACGTTCACTGCAGATTAATAATTAGTTTTTAGCATAAGAGTCTAGTGTAGTTGTCCTCTCCCCCGGAGAGAAAAACAGGCTGAACGATTTTTAGATTATATGCTCTGATAAGACACAGGCTCCTGACTCCCTATGTGCATGTGCCATACAAGCCACCTGCTCTATAGAGCTGCCACTGGGGACACCCTGGAAAAGGTTTAATAATAGTGTGCTCCCTGGAGATGTTACTCAAAAACCTGAGCTGAATTTACATCCTATATCACAAAGTAAAATTTTGTGTACCAAATCCTATCAACAGAATCTAAGACAATCCCTAGAAAAGACTGATACTCCACGTTACAGAAATGTGATTTCATATTAAATGAGAATTTGCCATGCTTGCAGTAGCAAGAACATGATGGAACATAGGAACTGATAGACCGGATCAGATCAGTGATCCAGCTAGTCTGGTATCCTGTCTTTGTCAGTAGCTAGTACCAGAAGCTTCAGAGAAAGATGCAAGAAACTCTATAGTGAACAATTATGAAGAAACCTTCCCACAGAGAAAGATGCTCTCATCCCTCAGGAATGGTTAGTTGACACCCTGCAGCATGAGGTTTTATATCCCTCCTAAAAATACTTAATTCTAATATAACTACGTATGTTATTATCCATGATTGTGTCTGAACCTTTTTTGAATCCTGCTAAATTCTTGCCTCCATGATACTGTGGCAGTAAGTACTACAGGTTAACAATGCACAATGTAAAAAAACCCCTGCTTTTATCAGTTTTAGCCTGATTGCCTTTCTGTTTCACTGAATCTCCCTTCTTTTTAGGGCTGAGAAAGAGTCTGTAGGTACTCTCAACTGATCTGCTCTGCACTGGTCTTTATTTTATATACCTATATCACGTCCCCTCTCAAAACTAACCAATCCTCACCTTTTCAAACTCTCCTCATACAGAAGTCTCCTGATTTATAAGCAACAGATCATCCAAGAATGAAAAATGCACTTTTAAATACTATCTTGAGAAATTACTACGTGCTAAAGACTCTTCCAGAAGTGACCTTGTGCAACCTGAGTAATCCTATCTGTAAAATGGGGAGAATCATACTTGCTTTCCTTCTGGTGAATGGTTGTGAGGCCAATAAAAATGGTTGCAAAATGCTGAGAATTAAGGCCAATCTGAGGAAGAGTGGGACTCTGATCACGGTTTCCTGTCTCCCAGCCTGGTGCCTACTTCAGGCCACAGGGAATTTATTTAGAGTGGAGGAAGAGTCATCATTCTCTCTGTGTCCTGCAGGGAGTTACAGAGTCATGTGGGTATTCTGAAACATTCCAGCAGGCTCACCACGGCTTAGGGGTACATGGAAAGCCGGGCAGTGCAGCAGGAGCTGGAACACTGCCAGAGCATTTACCAATTGTAAAAACTCTGTTTGCACAAATGCTGATTTTTTGTGGCTAACAACTGCCAAATCTGGACACATTTTTCAAGGAGTCTGATTTGAGGACACTCTTCATGCCACATTTCAACTTCTTATTAAAAAAAAAAAATCACAAAAAACCCACAAGCATAATATTAGGCAATGTTAACAGAGATATTGCTGCCAGTCCAGCTTATTTAATAAGAATACCCTTTACACACATCCTTGTGGCACCCCTTTCTAGACACCTTCTCCCCATCTCAGCTCATATCATCACAGTTATTTCAAAATCTGATGTTGCCAAACTTATCAAAATGAGTCTTCCTTGAGGAAGAAAGTCCATGTCAATTTGAAGTTTAATTAATAGCTTTGCTTGATTATCAATGCACTATAAATTTTTTTGTAAAAAACATTTTCATACATAACTCTAAATAATGACAGCAGAAGATATTATTTACTACTTGCTGGTAAGGGGCCCAACAGTGTTCTCGGAGCTGTACGAGAGACAAAACATTAAAGAAAGTTCCTGCCTCAAAGACCTAATAATCCATAAAACAAAAAGCAGGAGGATCAGAAGAGAGAACTAACTTAAGGTATTTCTACAGTACAGATGCTACAATTGCGCCGAAGTAGTACTGGAACGTAGACATTTGCTAGAGTGAAGAGATGGGGTTTTCTGTCAATGTAGTGACCTCCCCGAGAGGCAGTGTCTAGGTCAAAGGAAGAATTCTTCAGTTGATTAGTGGTATCTACACTGGAGCTTAGGTCAGCTAGAGTACGTCACTCAGAAAAATTAACATCCCTGAGCAATGCAGCTAGGTAAACCTAATTTGTAGGCACAGATCAGGCCTCTTTTTCCTCCTCTCTTTATCTATCATGTTGGCATTAGAAGGACACTCAATGCGGGTGTTTGTGGGATTTGCAGAAATAGTGAGTCTTTTGAAAAGATATGAATGAGGAGAGGGTAAGGGTCTGACATGCTACGATGGGGTCAAGATTAGCAATAGCAGTGAAGTAAAAGGAGGCAAGATAAAGAGACAAGCTCTCTTTAGATTCTATTCTGTTCAGGTTTTAGTACCATACCCATCACTTAGTCATGATCACCTTCCATGGAGACAGAGTTTTATGGGACCTCAAAGGCAAGGATAAGACATTTACACTGAGTAAGGTGAGCAAAGAGCCAGTTAAGGTATTCAAAAGAGGAGAATTACATGGTTGTATTGATGGGCGTGGAATGTCACCTAAACTGTTGTGATTGAGAGGAGGCGGCAACGTGGTATCAGAAAGACTGGAGAAAGTGCAATAACCAGGATGGGAAACTGAAGATATGAACAGGTGTTTTAACTGCTGGAACAGAAAGAAAGGTTCCACTTTTCAATATGCTGGGTAGGAAGAAATGGCAGCATTTGGTCATAGCCTGGATGTATTTGAACTAAAAAAATAAATCCCTTCTGTGCTATCATCAACCATGTAATATTTCAGTCCCAAAAGTACATAATGGTCTCAAAACCAAAACTGAAATCAGGGCTTCAGGTGGGAGCATCCAATTCAACCTCAGCCGAAGTGTTGCTACTCTTTGGGTATTGCTGCTCCTAAGTGTTTTGACCTATATTCCTTCTAAGAGCAGGAAACCTAACTTCCTTTATCAGTCAGCTTCCCACCTGGGTTGTTTGCTTGTGTCAAGAGTTCTCTGAAAGGACCCATCTGAGAGCAGGGCATATTCAGATGTTCCTTTATATTTTGTGTGAACTAAGGGCTTGTCTACATAGTGTAGCAGTGCACAGTATGGGGATGTGATTTCTCAAGCACACTAAGTGGTCTGTGTAGACAACGATGGCGCACACTAAAAGGTCCATAATATGCTTTAACATATTGCTATTTGAAATAGTACTATGATAAAGCGTGTTAGGGAACTCTAGTGCACACCAGCAGGTACACACCAGCAGGGTCTACATGGACCAATTAGTGCACAACACATTAGTGCTCTTCAGAAATCACACTCCATAGTGCACATTACCCCACCATGTGGACAAGACCTAAACTATCCACCGCCACACCCGATTCTTGGGAGTAGGAGAATACAAACAGCTCTATAAACTTTTGGAGAATCTGACCGCTCTACTAGAGAGAAAGAATCTGAAGACTTATTTTGATGGATGCACGAACTCCTATGGCTATGGAGGCAGTGTGATCTAGTGGACTGGGCATCAATGACCTGCCATGTAACCTTATGTAAGTAACTTCCCTTCTCGATGCCTGAGTTTCCCCAGTGAGGATATATATAGCGGAAGCTCTGTAAAGCGGTTTGAGACTGACAGAAGAAAAGCACCATGAAATAGCTAAGTATTATTATTTTTTAATATTGGGCTCAGACACACAAATGATTGGGATCTTTTCCCAGTCATTCCAAGGACTTAGGCAAAGAGTCTGAAGAGTCTTCTGGCACCCTCTGTATCAGCATAGCTATTGCAGGAAGGCCAGTAAAAGGAACCTGAGTCCTCAAATCATCCGCCATGAAGACCACTCGACAGAGGTCATTTGTCAGGACAAGGAATCCCAAATCCTGATCTCTTGCCCCATCTGCCATGGCAGAGGGAGACTAATGGCCAGACAAAATCCAAATAGAAAAACAAGAAAAACACTTATCTTAGAGAAAAGCTTTCAACTAAATATTGTGGGCTAGCTATCCCGGCACACCTACCGACACATTACCTGCAGTACCACAGAACCTAGGCCCCTTGTGTTGGACCAGGCCCGAACTACAATAAGCACTGTACAAACACAGAACAAAAAGACAGTCCCTAACCCAAAGAGCTTACAACAGATGGATGCAGACAAACTGACAAGGGAGTATCAGGGAACAATGAAACAATACTGGTCAGCACGGCAGGCAGTAGTATCAGCACACCAGCGGCCTAACGACTGTTACGTCTTTTATAGGCATCACACAAAGGGGAGATTTGAAGGAGGATAATGAGATAGCTTTGGGGATGTTCACAGGGAGCGAGTCCCAACACAAGAGGCAGCATAGGAGAAAGCATGAAGGTGCCTATCTGAAAATTTAGCAGGTGGGTGATGGAGGCTGGCATCATGGGTCAACTGGAGGCAGAAGTCAACCTCTTGATAGTGAAGAGAGATGACAGGGAGGGTGAGGGATAGGACGTGAAAGGCCTCAAAATGAAGACAAGTAGCTTATGTTTGATGCGATAAGAGAAGAAGGAGCCAGCGGAGGGATACAGAATACTTCTTAATTTAAATTTAACTTATTTCTTGCAGGCTACATAGCACCAGTGAGGGTTTAGAAGGGAATCTAAGGACCCTTTCCACAGCTTACCTGAATCAAGCTGCTTGGGAACAATAAGATACTTCAGCTTTTATTTATGTTCAATGATTTCATTAGCTCAATGTTTATATTACTCCTGTATATTCAGCAATGTACTTCCAGGTAATTAGAGGAGATTTCATAAAGAGGAGAGGAAAATGCAGCAGAACTGGAGATTCCCTGAATGGGGAAGTATAAGAATCCTTTATTTTCAGCCATGACTGGTTATCATTTGACATAGATCACTGTCCTTATGTTTTAATTAGAGGAAGTGGCATTCATCTTAAACAACCTAACATCCCCCTTCCACATATGACTCAGATTCACTCAATCTGCAAATGCATCCGTTGCTACTGCCTGGAGAAAGCTGCAGCCATTTCTCGGAGCATAACACAAGGTCTGAGCTGGTGACCACTGTGTCACCACTCACAAGGAAGAGAGTTTAAATTATGCTCTCTTAGTGAAAGCTCAGCATCCATATCACTGCTTATTTGCCCACATGGCACATAAATACCATGATGATCAGCAACTAAGAAATACCTTAGACAGGTAGATAGACAGACAATGTAATGCCAGGAAACAGAGGCTTGTTAACAGGGCTGTCCAAGTGCTGGGTATATCTAGGATTTACGGCATTTAAAGAAATGTTATGAAATCCAGAAAGCAGAGATTTTGCCAGTCAGACACAGTAAGCCAGTGTTACATTCCTTGCTCATTAATCTATGCAGGTGCCAGCTTTTACCTTCCACACTAGGCGGGGAGGCTCTAAAATCCCTGTCTACATTAAGAAGCGATCTGCAACCATGCACCAAAGAAACAGGAAAATGTGGCCTGCAAGAGTTAAGGCACTGCTTAGCTGTAAGAAGAAAGAGTAGTGGGGGTGCATTTTCAATGCCATCTGCTGGATAAAATGGACAATTTCAGTTACGGTTAGTGGGAGCTGCGTTTCTTATTACCTCTCAACAGCAACAAATCTCTTCTCCATATTACGTCCTGATGTGGAGACCAAAGGTATGCGTTCAACTACTTATTAAGCAGCTACTCTCCAGCACCACCACTGTGACCAGAAAAGCAAACAAACATAGTCAGTTTAATCGTTGATGAGAAGTAAGGGGGAAGGTGTTGGTTCTTACTCAGCTACAATAAAATTCGATGCAACTCTCCTGCATTACCTGCTAGCTTTGAATTTGTGTTAGTAATCACAAACTTTACTTCGCTGATTAATAGCATATGGTGCAGATGCAAGGAATCCAGCACCATGGAGAAGTACCTTTAATTAAATTTGACAGGAAGAGCATTGATATCTTGGTGTAAAACCCAGTGTTGGCTATGGTTCGTCCTGGAAGCACTATCACATTGGAGTCAGCATGCAGTTCTGTGTACGCATATTTATTGGCAAGGACATGAGAATGGGAAAATATATCAATGTTATCTAAAAAAAATTCTTTGAGTAAGAAGGTCCACAAATCATCGCAATGATTACTACCTGCACCATGCAGGTAGTGGGAGAACCAGAAACAAGAAGAGGGAAGGACCATCATCCTGAAGAGCCCACCAGTTATAGATGACGTCTATAGCTAAGAGTGATAATCACAGAACAAGTCAGATAAGGTAACACCACAGGAGTCTGGGACAAACATTTGTTACTACGGAGCCAATGAAAAGGTTGTTTCTTGCTGAAAACAACAAAACTGCATTCTAATGTTTTCTGTGAGTTACAACTATATATTCCCAGGTGGGTCAGATCCGAAAGCCACGTTCACTGAAGCACGGCATTCTCATTTGCAGAATCCAGTAAATTTACACAAAAGACCATGTTGCTGCTTTACGCATTTCCTCATAAGTAAATATACCTTTCCCTTCATGATGTTGTCATCACTCAAACAGTGAGCTCTAGCAGACTGATATGGAGTGACCTTCTCAGTAGGCTTCTAAGATTGTCCATTGAATCCTCCTGGAAATGGAACCCTTAGAGACTGTCTTGCCTCTATATGATGGTTAGTAAAGAACAGGTCAGGTCTGAGGATTTCCAAAAGAACTTTGTGCGCTGGATATATATGTTGAGGACTCTATAAATATCCAGAAAATGTCATTTCAATTCTAAAGGACGCGTGGATTTGGGCAGAGAGAGGAGAAAGTGCTCTCAATAGTGAGTTGATCGTAGGCATGAGACTATCCTGAGGACCACTTAATTGGCCCAAGAGGTGCAGTAACTGGATTGCACCGACTAGGTTCCCAGGACAGAAATCCTTCTTGCTGACATGATCGCTAGAAGTCATCAACTTGTTTTTTCTTAAAGAGAGATTCTTCTCTTCAATGCTCAAAGAGAGGTTCTGCGAGAGCATTCAGATCCAGCTTGAGACCCCATGCTTGAGCCCTGCGTACTTTTGGCAGGCTTGTAAATGTTGCAACTATAAGCATCTTTTGATGTCTGGAAATTCTCTTCTTGCCTGCTGACTGAAGGATTCTGGATGCAGCAGCTACTTCAGAAGAAAGGATACTGGACTAGATGGACCTTTGGTCTGACCCAGTATGGCCATTCTTATGTACTTAAAATTGCACAGTACATGTTGACAAATCCACATTTACACCATCATGTGGGAACTCTAGGATAGCCAACGGATACAAGAGACAGAGAAACTCCTTTCAATTTACATGAATGGAGGAAACCTTGGGCATACTCGGGAATATGCCATGTTGGCAGACTAGAGACCAGCAAAGGTTTGATCAAACTGATAGAGTACCCCTTTTTCAAACATGTCTCAAAAGCCAAGCAGCTAATTTTAGTTTCCTTGGATCCAGCAGGTAGATCAGTCTGTGGGAGAAATGACTCTCTCAGAGGGAAGGGATATTGGTTGCTATACTGAAGAGATTTGACAACCTTGGCTACTAAAGGATGATTAGAATTATCTGTCCCTCTTGATTTTCCAAAATAGCCTGGAAATTAGAAATTTTGGAGGAAAAAAAACATGTAAGTAAATATTGGGTCACATCTGGGAGAGAGCATCTATGTCTACTGTCTCCAGGTATCTCCTGCTGGAGAAGAACCTGAGTATATTCTGTTGAATCTATAAAATAAATCCAGCGATGACATCCTTAGGGACTTGGTCAAATGAAGAAAGACCCCTGGATATAGAGCCTGCTCTGCCTGGTCTACCAGTAAGATTAAGATTTTGTCACAGTTATTTTTAGTAAAACTCAGAGACAGATCATGGGTAATACACAAAAATTCATGGAAGCCTGTGGCCTGTCTGTGATTTTTACTAAAAACAATAGGTGGGGCTGAGGGAGTAGGAATGATAGCTCTGGTGCCTCCAGCACCCCCGGTGGCTCCAGAGCCACGAGGCTCATGCCACCCTGGGCTGAAGCTGAAGAAAATGTCACAGAAGTCTCTGAAAGTCATGGAATCTGTGACCTCCATGACAAAATCTTATTCTTATTGATCAGAAACTAGCTCAGCCAGTCTTCTAGAGAGTTAATTTTCTTCTTATGTGCCAAGTGCATAGAAATTGAATATTCCTTTCTGCCCAAGATATCAGAAGAGCGCTTCCTTCTACAAGGAAGATGATTTGGATTGTCTCTGCTTGCTAACATAGGCCATGGTTCAGGAATTGCCAGTCATGCACAGAATCCCTCTGTAAGAGAGAAAAGGTAATACAGCTTGAAGGGTACAGTGGATTGCTCCTAATACTAGCCAATTGTTGCTGAGTTTTCTTTAAGTCTTGTCCTCTGAATAAGGTCCTATAGCCTGGTGTCAGAAGTCACGACTAGCTGAGCAGGTCCCACTATTGGATGGGCACTGGTAAATCTGCAAGGTCTTGTGCATCAAAACGACAGGACAACTATCAGCAGAATTTCTACTGTTGAGGAGTGAAACCCAGTGGATAATGAGAGTAATGAAAGGAAGGTCTGAAAGGGTCTCATGATGCTTTGACCACTGAAGAATGTTGACAGGAGACCATCTGTGACAGGGTATACAAAACAACACAGTGGGCAACCAGGGGTTAAGGAACTGCTCTGGGCTCGCCAGCCCCACCCTGCCACACCTGTAGGAAATGCTCCAACTGGAGAAGGAATAAAAATGGCAGGGGAGCTGCTCATTTGGTGGCAGACCAGGGAAGAGAGCAGACTTGCTACCAAAAGCTCTAACAGAGGAGTTCTGAGGGAAAGGCAGCATCTCTCCCCACAACAACTGCCCAAAGGTCCCTCCCTGAGGGAAGGAAGAGCCTGCTACAGAGAGCCTGAGAGGGAAGCACTCCCCTCTTCTTTTCATATGGACTGAGTTTTGTTAATTCCCCTTTATTTTGTTTGGACTGCCCCCCGCAGGGGAAAGCCTTAGGACTGACATGGCCCAGGAGGGTGGGCCATACTGCAGAAGGAGGCAGTTGGCACCTGAGAAAGGAGGAGAGCTACCCCAGCTACACTCAGCCACCAGAAGATGCCTTATGGTCAGTGGACATCCTTCATGCCTCCTAGACTAAGATGGCAACTTTAGGACAATCACGGGGGGAGAGGGAATGATAGGAAATGGCCCATGAAGGGCAGCCTTAAGCAGCCCCTGGCTGTCAGAGCACTGATAGTCCTCAAACGACCCTGGGTCAGAGCCTCATGGAGTGGGAGGGCCTGGGCTCCTGTACTAACAACCCAACTACAAGTCATGGGCCTAAGCACAACCACTAGGTGATGCTACCCTACCAACCCATAACTAGGAAAGGACCATCACAGCATTTCACTGAAAACATCCGTTAGGGCTTGCAACAATGAGGAGGGAAGGATGATGGCTGACAGAGCTACTTCTTGAAGCCTGGGTTCTCTCTCCTGGGAGAAAAATACTCTGTGATGGATTGTGTCATAGTTCCTAAAAGGAGAATATACTGAGCTTGTTGTAGTTGGCTCTCATCCCAATTTATCAACACATGACACATGGCAATACTGGATATCTCCCTTGATATATTTCCAATTAGCACTAGTCTAGATTAGGAAAAGGTAAATGGGGACCTCTTCCTATCCAAGGACTGCAAAAGTCTACAAGAAACTTGGTAAATACCATTAGATCCAACACAAGACCAAAAGGCAGGTAGAATCCACAATGGGAAGAAACCACTTCTAGTAGCTAGCTCTTTCTCTGCCTGCACCTCCAGGGGCCCTGGCCAAAGGGGCACCCTGACCTTGAGGGCTTCTACCAAGGTCCTGGCCTTGACTTGCTGGGAATCTGCATGCGCCAGCCGACAAAAATTGGTGAATCACCCCTTGTGAGAGATGTCTGTTGGTGGAGTCTATCAGAAAGCAGGTACGAGTTTCAGGAGGAGCTGGTTCATTTAAGTAGCGTCTGAGAGAATGAGGACTCCATTGACAGAACACATATAAAGAAGTCTGGCATGGAGGGTGCTAGCCAACTAGAGAAGAATATAGCGGCACCAGAGGAAGAAGCAGAATTGGCTGCTCTGCAGGGAGGAGACTGGCTGCTGGCTGCTCTGGGCAGCAGAAAGTGCTCTACCCCACAACCAAGTCCCTCGTCCATCAAGGTCAACAACCAATATGCTGTACTGGCAGTAGGAAGGGAGGAACAGACCCCAATGGCCAAGGAACAGGAGCCACATGCTCCCAAGACTGGGAGGGTCACAACCACTGCACCTAAGAAAAGACAATGTAGGGTAGGGGTGGTCAGGGACTCCTTTCTTAGGGGGATAGAGGCATCCATTTGCTGATCTGATGTCCTGTGAGGTACACTGCCTGCCCAAAGCCCACATCCGTGAAGTCACAGAAAAGTTGTCAAGGCTCATCCATTTCTCTCTGCTTATACACTACTCTATGCTGCTCATCCACATGGGCACTAATGATACTGCCATGTATAACCCTGAGCAGACCAGCAGTGACTACAGAGCTCTGGGAGCAATGGTGAAGGAGTTAGGGGTGCAGGTAGTGGTCTCAACCATCCTCCTGGTATTGAGTAAAGGCCCAGACAGAGGGACATGTCCTGGAGACGAATGCATGGCTGCACAGATGATAGCAATGGGAGGGCTTTGGCTTCCTTGATCATGGGATGATGTTCCAGGAAGGATGACTGTTGGGAAGAGAAGGGATCCACCTAACCAAAAAGGGGAAGAACATTTTTAGACACTGATCTGCCAACCTAGTGCAGAGGGCTTTAACCTGGCTCAAAGGGGGCAAGTGACAAAAGCCTACACGTAGGTATAAATAAAGGTGACCTTAACAGAAGGCTAGGTGTTGGGAGGAAGTGGAAAAGTACAATAGGTCACAGGAGCAAAAAAAGAGAGAACAGTGCGGAAACCTTACACGTCTATATATAAACACAAGGAGTATGAGGAATAAACAGGAAGAACTTGAAGTATTAACACATAACCTAAATTATGACTTAACTTGCTCCACTAAATTTTGATGGGATAAATCTCATTGCTGGAATATTGATATAGAGGAGTACAGCTTGTTCAGGAAGGATAGGCAGGATAAAAAGGAGGTGGTGTTGCATTATACATCAAGAATGTATACAACTTGTTCTGAGGTCCAGAAGGAGGTGAGAGGCCAGTTTAAAGTCTCTGGATGAAGACAAAGGTGGGGTGAAGCAGAGTGGCGAAGGAAGGAGTGACCTTATGGCAGGAGTGATAACCTGCCAAATCCAGAGGAGGAGGTGGATGAGGCATTTCTAGAACAAACAACAGAAATATCCAAAACACAAGACCTAGTAGCAAAGGGAGACTTTAACTATCAACACATCTCTGATGGAAAAGTAATACAGCAAAACAAAAATGTCCAATAAGTTCCTGGAATGTTCTGGGGATAACTCCTTGTTTTAGAAGGGAGAGAAAGTAATCAGGGAGGCAGCCATTTTAGACTTCATTCTGACTAACTGGAAGAAATTGGTTGTGAATTTGAAGGTGGAAGGTTATTTGAGTGAAAGTGATCATGGAATGATAGATTTCATAAATGTAATGAAAGGAAAGCGTAAAAGCAGCAGAATAAGGACTTCAAAAAAAGCTGGTTTAAAAAACTCAGAACTGGTAGGTAAGGTCCTATAGGAAGAAAACCTAAGAAAAAAAGAGTTCAGAAGAGTTGGCAGTTTCTCAAAGAGACAATATTAAAAAAAGGCATAACAATTAACTATTCTGATGCTCAAGAAAGACAGGAAGAATAGTAAGAGGCCAATATGGCTGCATTAGGAGCTCTTTAATGACCTGCTCTGACACCACACTGTGCCCTGGAAACAGCCAGCAGGAGGTCCGGCTCGTAGGTGGGGGGCGGGGGCATGAGGCTCAGCACACTGTCCCTGCCCCAAGCACTAGCTCTGCAGTCCCATGGGCCTGGAACTGGCCAATGGCAGCTGGGGGGAGGGCGTGCCTGGGAGTGAAAGCCGCATGGAGCTGGAACTGCTGCTGACTGCTTCCGGGGTGCAGCACAGTTTGTGGCACCAGGACAGGCAGGAAGCCTGCTTAGCATGCCTGCTGAGCTGCTGACTGGAAGCCACCTGCAGGAAACTCATGCCTTAATCCCCTGCCCCAAACCTGGAGTCCCTTCCTGCTCCCCAAAACCCTCATCCCCAGCCCCACCCCCGAGCCTGCACTCCCAACCCAGAGCCCTGAACCCCCCTCTTGTACCCCCAACCCCCTGCCCAAGCCCAGAGCCCCCTCCCACACCATGAACCCCTCATTCCTGGCCCCATCCCATAGTCCTCACCCCCGCACTTCAACCCTCTGTCCCAGCCCTGAGTCCCCCTCCCACACCCCAAAACCCTCATCCCCACCTCCGTTGGGTGATGGGCATCAACAATTTTCTTCAACTGGGTCACCGGAAAAACAAAGTTTGAAAATCACTGAGCTAGAATACTGTGTCCAAATCTGGGAGCCATACTTTAGCACAGATGTGGACAAATTGGAGAGAGTCCAGAGGAGAGCAACAAAAATGATAAAAGGTTTAAAAAAATCAGATCTATGAGGAAACATTAATAAAACTGGGTATGTTTAGTCCTGAAAAAAGAGAGCTTGGGGAGAGACCAGACAACAGTTTTCAAATAAGTTAAGGAGTGTTACAAAGAGGAGGGCGATCACATGTTCTCCATGTCCACTGAAATAAAACAAGTAGTAACGGCCTTAATCTGCTGCAGGAGAGATTCAGGTTAAATGTTAGGAAAAACTTTCTAACTAGAAGCATAGTTAAGCACTGGAATAGGCTTCCAAGGGAGGTAGTGGAATTCGTGTTACTGGAGGTTTTTAAGAACAGGTTAGAGAAACACCTGTCAGGGATGGTCTAGGTAGATTTGGTCCTGCCTCAGTGCAGGGGGCTTAATTAGATGACCTCTTGAGGTCCCCTCCAGCCCTACATTTCTCCAATTCTGTGATTGAGTAGAGGAAATTACAAGATCCATACTGGAAGTGGAGAAATTTGAAGTGGCCAAATGGGAACACACAAATGAGCCTCCTTTAAGTTGACAAAAGTCAGGAAATAGCTGTCAAGATGGAAGCCTAAGCTGTCTTCAAGATTTCCATCTGTTGCATCTGGAACTCCTGGGGGCTAGAAAGACACATAAAAGTTTGCTTCATCCTGGCCCTTCTTCCATGAGACAGAGTTTGATTCAGACTTCTGCACCATTTTGAGGTTGGTTTTTTCCCTTGCTTTTCTTGTTCTTTCCCTTCTCAGAAGTGTGGCAGGAGTGCAATTGAGGAGGAGGCAGAGAAAACTTTCTTTTCTGGTAATTTCTTTAAGAAAATAACCTCAGTGACATTCCTTTTGGGTAAGAGTTATGGCTGAGAGTCTAAGAGGGAGATACTGCCCACTTCCTGGGGTAACTGCTGCTCTGTAAGCATCCTAATCTATCTGCTCACGGGGGCAGTGTCCTCAACAAGACAAGCTCTAGCCCATGAAGAGAAATCCCACAGGGATATAACCAGCTGGATGCTACCGAAGGGTAATGCTTAAGGCTGAGCCAGCTCAGAGGGAATAATTTGCCACCTCAAAAAGTTTTGCTGAATGAAGAAATCACTGTTGACTCAATCTGGGGAATCTCCAGGCCAGGAGACAACTGAGTAAGCCACTGGGATCCAGGACTGGGGTGTCCATTTGTCAGATGGGGAGGGAAGGAAGCAGATGGAAAGGGAATAGAATCTCACTTGCTTCATGTCTCCAGTGGCCCATAGTTACTCTCTGACCCCTAGGGGCCAAGGGATTGGAAGTAGTGACTTCTAGACCCCTTGCTGCATCTGTGGTCTTTGAAGCAGGTCCAAGCACTTTCACGGTTTTTTTTCCAACTGCCATGCCAGTGGCCAACTTCTGTTCTGCCCTCAGTAGGGAGCAGAAGAAACTGGGTACTCTCCAACAGATGGATCTGGTATCAAAGTTTATGCATACTGGGTTGCTGGAGTTAGAGATGGGGTTGCAGGCACGGAAGTGGTGCTGTGAATATGCTAGACTGACAGAATATGCAAAGCGCTCTGCCTAATACTGAATTACAGGGGACTAGCACAAGGAACAAGTCCTTGCCTTACACGTCTTTGCCTTCTCTTCATAGCCTGCACTCTTCCTGGAAGGGCTGCCAGGAAGATGTAAGCACAGCTGCAGACACAGGAAAAGAAAGAAAACAAAGAAAAAATCCCTCTGGGATAAGATGTCCAGAGGAGCAAGAACTTTCCCGCTGGGAATATTCATTAGGCCTCAGCTCTCTGAAGCCAGACAGGTCAAAGATGATCAGAGAAATCATAGAGTATCAGGTTTGGAAGGGAACTCAGGAGGTCATCTAGTCCAACCCTCTGCACAAAGCAGGACCAATCCCCAATTTTTTGCCCCCAAGCCCTAAATGGCCCCCTCAGGAACTGAACTCACAACCCTGGGTTTAGCAGGCCAATGTTCAAACCATTGAGCTATCCCCATTTGAAAGAGAAAAAACAGTTGTTTTGTCTAGCTCTGATGCAGGAGCATCTCATTCACCTAAAGAGGTAAAACTAGACTGACAAGCTTTTTAATAAGATAGTCTCTTCCTTCCAGTTGTGCTTCTGCCCTACAGATGCATGGAAGCTGAAGACCTATTATGAGCATCTGAGGACCTTGCTGCAATGGAGACTGTGACACTTTCACATGTGAATAAGGCCTGGTGCATAATTCTGAGTCTAAGTATACATAGGAAGGAGGGCACTTAACCCACTTATGGTCCAATTCAGCTTTATTTCATACACTCATTGCATCACACACAAAAAACATTAACATTTTATGATACAAGTCCTAATGCTAAATTTTCCCCCTTCTCCATACTAAAAATTCACTTGGCCTATAACAAAGGAAACAAGAAACCAAAAGCCTTATGTTTAAGAAACAAGGACCATGTAAAACAGCATCTACATTTATTTCAGCCTCTAAACCCTTCTCTTGTCTTCTCCAACTACCCTTCAAGTACCTATGACTGGACATCCTGGAACTGAACGGAGTATTGCTCTATTCAAATACCAGAGTACTGCTCTCCCTCATGAAACTCTAATTACAAGCAAACCACAGGGTCCTAGAAAACACTAGGACAGAATGTGAAAAAAGCTACTGTCTTCTCTGCTTCAGAGAAACAAAACAGGCTGATATTGAAAACAAGAGGAAGTGATCTAGCCAAACAAAAGCAGCTCTGAAAGGTGAGCAAACCCCACAAGCCACGCGCTCATTATTACAGTGCCGATACCATACTTGTTAAAAATGTATATTTTAATTTTCTGCATTGCTAAAGGTCCCAATTTGCCCAGGGATCTAGCTAAGCTGCCATTTTCTACCACGACAGAGTCTAATCTTTATTTAATGGATTTAGCATCTATCTTCACTAGAGTGGTCTCTAAGGGAAAGGGGAGGGGAGTACGAAGGGGCATAGAAGAGATGATCAGAGCCCCCCTCTCCTTCATCCATCCGGCGCTCATGTTTGTGTTCAAAATTCAATTACCTCCTTATTGATACTTCACAGAGATATTTAAGCTGCAAACATGAAGCTCTGATTTCCCAGGGGGCCGTGCCCCTCTCTATTTCACTGCTCTGCTTCCCCCAGGGTGAATTCCTGAGGCGTCCATATTAATAGGTAATCAGTCACAATTCATTTATTAAACAGCTAGCAAGGTTTATCAGCCTGCCCTGATTAGCCGGAAGAAGGCACTGAATTCCTAATTTATTTATGGAAATTTAAGTGTCTTTTTGAATTCCATTCAGGAGAGACAGGGGTGCTGTGGGTTTGGCATGCTGAATTCTAACAGGAAAGCAGCAGGCAGACTAGCTACTGGGAAGCATGCTGCTTCATCCTAGGAAATGTACTGCAGTGACCCTTAGCATGGTCAATGGATTTAGGGCCACAGAACCTGCCGTACCAGAATTCATTAGATTATTTGTCACAAAGTGGGTATTATTACCCTTTACAACTATTAAAACTGTAATCCCAAGGACACTGAATGTGGATTGGTTGAAAAGTGGTTCTTAAACTGAGCAAGGTTAAGAACCTCAGTGAAATCACAGAGTAAGGGAAAACAAAAATACTTTCCAAGAAATTTTAACATAAGAGATTTAGAATAACTTTAAAGGGACCGTCAGGTCCCATTCAGGCCAAAATACTGATTTTGTAAAATTCAGTTTTTGGAAAAATAAAGGCCAATAGAATTGTTTTCATTATTTAACTGTTGCCACTGGAATTTTAAGGCAAACACCCCACTGTACTTGGCAGCACTATGCTACTTCAAAATAATCAGAAAGTGAAACTGACTAAAAAACAACCACCACCTCTACTCTTCTACTTCAAAGTGAGCAAAATGCAAAAGGTAAGCAAACGTAGGCCCTGATCCTGCAAAGACCTATGCATGTGCTTACATTTATGCACAGGAGTGGTCCCAGTTGAGTCAGTGGGACTATTCACATGTGTAAAGTGAAGCTTGCATATAGGTCTCTGAAGAATCAGGGCCATAAATAGTGAAAACTAAATAAAAAAATTAAACTCTTTTCATTTTCAAGTGACATCTTAAAAAACACATTTGATTTTTTTTTTTTTAAACACCGACTACTTGTAACATCTGAGATCACTATGATTAAGAGACATTAGGGGAAAATATTCTTCTCTCTTCCCCCCACTCCCTATTTGTGTGTAGTCATTTTACCTTTCCTTTGTTGTTTTGTGAGTTTTTAACAAAGCAACTGGAAAGAGAAAAATCTTTTCTGGAAAATAGGAAAATGGGTCTGCTCAACCACAAAAACTGTCAAGATGTCCAGAGGCAGGTGTAGTGTCCAAGAGTTCTTTTACTTCATTTCTAAAATAATTGTCTAGATTTTAAATTGACAGGGTCACTAATTAACTAAGATGTTATTTGGAAACAGATAAAGTTTGCTTAAATCATTTGAGAGTGTCCTTCTAATAGCCATTTCTGAGTCATTGTTATTAGACAAATCACTATTTTTGTCCTGTGACTTTAATGCTCTGATCTAGTCTTTAACTGATCAAGAAAGTACTCATAACTAACGCACTCATTGCTTAAATAATGGAGATTGAGGATGCTACACTAAGGTCTTGTCTATAGAGAACCTTACTAAACAGAAGTTACACTGATTTATCTAAAAATCAAATAAAAAACTGATTTAGTTAAACCAGTTTTAAACTGGTTTAGTTTACAGATGCATGACAAACTATAAACCAGATTTAAATCTCTTTAAGAGTTTCCATGTGCGAGTTTGTGCTATTTACTAAATTAGTTTAAAATCACAACTTTAGTTAAACCAGTGCAACTCTGTTTAGACCAGACCTACAATGCAGACTATAGGAAAAAAAAAAGCAGCCATCGTAAGTCACAGACTTTGACATACTGGATCAGCTACCTGGCCCATCTAGCAGGGATCAATAACTGATGCCCCAGAGTAAGGAAAAAAAAGTCACACAAAGTGCACCTGGCTAAATGCACAATGTTGCACATAGGATAAATTTCTTCCTGACCCCTGTTGCAAGTGGCTCATACCCTGGAGCTTTAGATTTGAGTTTCCTTATCATTAAAGCAGTATACCGTGAAAGGGTGAGTATGAGTAAACTACTGATGCATGCGTCAGATGTGTTGGCAGGATCCAAGTGCTGTCAACTGTCTCAGAAATGAACTAGCAGCTTAATTCTTACTAATATGCATTCATTAATTTACATTTCAATTAAACAAAAAGTTTTTAAAAATTTGGGGGTTGGCGGACTGTACAAAGTATCTTTCCACTGTGAAAGTAGTTTCTAGAAAAAGGATAAGAAAAAATAGGAAAAACAGATCTAAATATAATTTCTCCATTGTGTTTTTCAGTAAGGCGGTCCCAATTAGGCACCATTGGAAATTGATGCACAGCTGTGATATGATCAAACAAGCCCAATAAAAGTAATCAGATTGTGACTTAGGACAAACAGTGCCCACAATCCATCACAGCTTTCAGACCTACAAATGTCATCAATTGGTATAAAGTTATCCGACCCCTTCTTAAATCTTGCCACGGTACATCACAATGACTTCCTTCAGCAGTGAATTCACAATATTGATTTCAGGCTACAGTATTTATATACCCTTTACAGAACATGACAGAAACCAGTCCTGAGCAAGTTACAGGACTTGATTCAGCAAAGAACTTAAACATGACTTCAGTGGCACTTAAGCATATATTTAAAGTGATTTGCTGAATCAAGGCCTAATTCAGCATAGTTTTCTTATTATCAACACACAAACTTCTGCTCATACAGAGAATATCTAAGCAGGGCCACATGCATTTTCACAACCGCACCAGCATCTGCAACATAATCCACCCCTTGCTGCTGAATTTTGCTCGAGTCTAAGCTTTTCCTTTTAAGAAAAGTTGTTTTCTAGTCCTTACGGTTGTGAAGATACACTCTCTGTTCATGTCTCCCAGGGAAAGCAATGCTCTGTTGTCTTCTTGATTCTCCAGTCAGTCAGAAACAATTGCTCTGAGAGCTGTGGATTGCTCCATTTATACCAATAAAGTGTTTATTACTTAAATTGTTTTATTTAGGTTTCAGTGTCAACATGGTCAACTATAACATTGCTGATCCTTTTATCATATAGGTGAAGTACTCAACCCACAATCCCAAACTGCCTCCTTTGCCTGTCCATCTGTCAAAAGCCCCAAGTGTCCCCACCTAGCTGCCAAAATCTTCAGTTTCCTCCCTGGCAGCTTCTACGAGGGAGTTATGCATTGATCTTGTATGACAGCGTATACTGAAAACACAGACATAGGAGAACAGAATTTAGTAACACAACGGAAAACATTCCACTACTGTATTTATTCCTTTATTCATTTTTGTACTGAAGTCATTTAAAATTGCCATTTTAATTTACATGAATCTGCTACAGAATTTCCAGTCTCTCCCACTGTAGTGTCACATAATCAACAGACCTCAATGCAGAATATAGGATAAGCTTTCTGTACAATTCAGAACGCCAGGTTTACAAGTATAGGGCACGATCTACTATAAGTATCATTCTTCCCTTTCTGAAATGCACAGTTTCACACAACTTAATGGGGAATGCCTATTACTCTGCTGTATATTTTGTGTGTCACTGGACACTAATGTACATGGTTTCAATAAGTGATAGAATAATTATTTCATGGGTCTCTTGTATACACATTCAGTACACCTACACTAGACTTTTTCTCGTGCCTTTTACATAGTTTCATACAGTACATACACAGGAATCACTTCCCCCACTACTTAGTTACCCCTGTGGAAGAATGTGGCAGCTGTTTAAACGTACATCAGCACTACACAACATAGTAGAGATAAGATCCCTCTTAGCTTTTGTTTTAATTGATGCTGCTTGGGAAAATTAGATTGTAATTACCTATGCTGGTATTTTGCCCATGATAACTGAGGTTAATATCCCACCCTTACAAAAAATGTATGGGATTACTGACCCCAAGTCATCATGACCTTTGTCATGCGTCTCATCCAAAATACAACATTTCCAACATTACAGAGCCCCCTAGAGCCGTGATGGGGTAATAGTTCGGTACTGACTCAGAGAGAAAAGCACTGTCACAGAATCACCAACATTTCTTCCTGCAGCACCTGAGTTTTCCTTAGAGGATTCCCATCCAATTACTGACCAAACTTGATCCTGCTTAGATGAGGAGATCGGAGATCAAACCCTAAGGCGATGTAGATGCAAGCACATTTTAAGAACTCACAGTTCAATGTGGGGTTTAATAAACTCAGTGTTTGTCAAATCACTTGTAGAGCCTTAGAGGTTTAATAATCTGCTATTGGGCATGTTCACTAACTCTGTCCGCGCACACATAGAAGGGCTGAGACAATACACTGTATTTGCTGCAGGTCACCAATGATCTGACAAGTCAAGCTTTCCATGACAGATTGTAATGGAACCAAAACACTTACTACCATTGTGCAGCTTAAAATAAATGTTTGATGAAGTGCTAGATGTGTAGTAATCACCCATGTATGAAGTGCTACATGGGTAGTTGTTCCTATAAATGCAAAACGATGACTGCATAGAACAATGAAGGTGCCTAAGATAATTATTTGTTTGAATGTTTTGTTGGGCTTTTTGTTTCCAAAAGCTGTGTTGTCTTTCAGTAAAATACAATGCAGAAATTTGTTTAATCAACAGCAGATCTCTTAAAATCACCATCAATCTCTAGACTAAGATGTAACAATCCATTCAGTAACAACACTTTCTCAAGATTAATTTGTAAACCAAAATCTCTGTTTACCCAACAGAAGGATTATGTCAGGTGTCGAGCGGGTTTTCTTTCCTTCTTTCATGTTACTAGGTATAGGATCCCAAAGATGTAAGATGAATAAGAGGAAATTCACTGAATGAACACAAAATTCAAATAACTAAGCAGTCAGTCTTATATTCATGAAAAGGAGTAAATGCAACTTTATCTTCTCCACACCATGGTTGAAAATTTCTGCAAAAAAAGGATGTGTCAACTCACTCACTGCTCTGGGACATCAGAAAAAAAAATCAAACGCAATGATGGAACAGCTGGACAACATCAGCCGTAAGTCCGTCTTTCCATGTGTTTGAGGCATTTGTTAAAACACTGCAAGTTCTTTGAGACTAGCTTCCTGCATGCTAATTTGTCAGCCTTGTTATTAAGGCTTGAGGTTGTTGGACGTCCAGGGAGTGTCAATCTCTTAGAGATTAAAAAATTCACAAAAAAGACAGCCTTTAAAACATCCTTTTATATGGAAACAAAGTAGGGTTTTATTACCAAAATAGACGTATAACAGTCAGTGTTTCACTGAAAGAAGGGGGCAACTGACAGTGAATATGATGAGAAAATGCAGCATATGCAATCTTCTGGCTATGGTGCTAAGCACTCCCTTCAGCAGTCAGGCCATGACTCAGTGAATCCTAGAAAATCCTTCCCTTTTAGTGGGAGGCAATTCCCAGAGTACCCTCTCATAAAGTCCCAGTGACTATTTCCTATGGATCATTTTGGCTTTCAATTTAAAACTACATTTTCCAGAATGCCTTTTTAAAGCTCTTCCATCAGGCAGAAGCTAGCTCTTTAAAAAAATCAAGCATCTTCAAGGGGTTGTTGGTGTCACTAGGCATAACCCTAGGTAACTCGGGAGGGTGGAAGATCACAAGTATCGATGAAGCCCTCCTGCTCTAGGCCAAAATGAACCAAAGCCCCTCCATGTTGAACTTTAACCGACCTAAAATGCCAGCAGCTGTGAAACTGTGGTGTAAGCAGCAAGCTATCAGTTGCAACAGGCTGAAAGCAGCTCAAGGCCACTTCAGATAAGATGTACTTGCCTATAACAGAAAGGTGGCGAGGAAAGATTAAGCAAGTAGAACACTGCAGCTAGACAGAAGAGGAAGAGGGGAGCGGGGGATGAGCTAGTCAGCAAGAAGAAAAATTTTACAGTAAACAACTGGGGTATAAAAGGGAAGAGCCTGCTTGTATTAGTGTGCTTGATCTGAGACGTGCCAGTCTCCTTGCACCACTTTGAGATCTCAAATAAACTTTGTCTGCTTCTCCACCCTGGTGTGTTCATTGGCGCAAAGCACACTGGGCAACGAACCCCGCTGTTGCCCCCCTCAGGCACTCTGTGCTGGCAACAGGGTGATTTTCACTGGAGAGGTGAAGGCCAAAGAAATCCCCATACTCAACACAGAAGAATATTCAATAGCATTTAAAACCATAAAGAAAAAGCCTGTCGTTGAATCAGGTATCAGTATGGGACTATTCCAACTCTTCTTGAAGTCAACAGGAGTATTTCCATTGATTTCAAAGGTGGTGGTGGTGGTGGTGGTTTATAAGAACCATGAAAAAGAGATTATAAGCATGAGTTAAAGCTGAACACTGGAAATTAATTTCATTCTCGTCCCCTCCCTGAACATGGCACCCTGCTCGTTTCCCTTTCCACCTTGGTCAGCCCTGGTGAAAGGCCCATATTCTTGAAGAAAAAATGTGAACAGCAACCCTCAAAGAGAACAAAAACCAGAAGAAAGAGAGAAAGTATTAATTGTTCCATCTACACTTAGAGAAAGAGGGTTGGGTGGAATCAGCAATTTCCAGCTGAAGCTCTTTTCCTGTTCTACTCATGTCATGCTCCTCTTTGTTAAAGGTTCCAGGACAGAGAGAGCAGAACATAAAAGCTGTGATAAGGCAGAGTAATACCTCTGCATTACAGAGAAAACATGGCAATGAATATTGCCTCACAGCAAATTTATAAAACCTAGAATGAATTCCTGCTGCCCACCCTATCCAACCTCATGCTTCACCTATCTCTAAATGCTCGTCTTGATTTGTGCTACTCTCTGAAAGAGCTGATTGGATCTATTCTTAGCATACAATTCTCACGTCATCTCTTGCAAGTAGCTCTACTCAAAAATCTGCCCAGTTCACTTTTTAAAATGAGGAAGCCCCTAACCTGCTCTGTCCATCTACATACAAAATAGACAAAGGAACATTGGAATTACCTATGCACTTGAAAGGTCTCAAGGAGTTCAAATTCTACAAGGCACACCAGCAGTAATACTCCCACCTCATTCTCATAGTATGCCCGGGATTGAAAAAGTTCCAACACCTTTTAGCTGGAGAGCTAAACCTGCTAGCCAGAAGTAGATATGACTGATGAAAGCGAGGTCACTAGTGAGGTTCAGGAGCCAATGCCCTGCTGAACAATCCTCCTTCAAACAGCTGGGATTTTTACCAGGACCCCTAGATCTTGCTTGATTAGTGGACATCTGACAAAGTTGAAGCTCCAGTCCCCCCTAACAAACAGAATAGAGAAGGTACTTTGTTTTTTATCCCCACTCCAATGCCTTCTGGCTGCTGAAAAGGGGTGGGGAGGAGGGACTCTCCTTCACTATCCCTCTCCCAGCCTCCTTTTTTGGTCCTCCTATTCTGTGAATAGCACTAGTATCTCTCTACAGCTGCTCATAGCTTCCTCAAGTAGCTGCAAGATTAAATGGATTCTCTACATACCACTTCTACCCACAGGGCTCTGAATAGCAGTGCTGAAACTCACTAGATATTAATTTCACTCTGCAGAGGCTCAGCAAGCCTATGAACTGAGCTGCAAAGGCACTGGAGCTGTCCATCTGTAGTTTCAGGAAGGTAATATGACAGCAGTCATACTCAGCTCACATGTGGATGGTTCTTCACAACAATGACTAAGCTTCTTTTTAATTATAGCTTAAATTCTGCAGAAATTAATAGTTCTTCAAATTGTAACAAGAAATAGAACAAGCAAAAATGGAACAAGGCAGTGGCAATCAGTGAATGAACCTGGTACACAAATGTGTTTTAAGATAACCAGGGGCTCTCCCATCCGCACAGTAGCATCTTCACTAACATGCTGCAGTGAGGCAGCAGCACTGGTGTCACTGTACCACGGCAACGTCTTAAGTGTAGAACTGCCCTAAGAAGACTAGGAGTATTTAGTTTAGAGAGGAGATGAAGAGAGGTATGTAAACTATTGAATGATGCAAAGAAGTCCGATTGGATGCTCCCTACCCTCTCTCATAATAAAAGACCATGGGGACAATCAAGGAACTCAAACTTAAAACATTTGTGTTAACTATATAAAACATATCTGCAGAACTCACAGCCATGTGATACTGAGACAAAGAACTTAGCTGGATTCAAAGAAGGATTATACACAGATAACAACAAAATCCACCACTACTAGGGGCATCTCTATGTTTTTGCCACTCCCACCATTCAGGTGGCCTTCGGTGGCACACCTGCAGGCGGTCCGCTGGTCATGCGGATTCAGCGGCGTTTCTGCGGGTGATCTGCTGGTCCCGCGCCTTCGGTGTACCTGCCACTGAAGCTGCGTGACCGGCAGACCTCCCACAGGCATCCTGCCGAAGGCTGCCTGATTGCCGCCCTCACAGTGACTGGCAGGCCGCTCCCCGTGACTTGCCGCCACAGGCATGCGCTTGCTACTCTGGTGCCTGGAGCCACCCCTGACCACTACTTCAGCGAGAATGAAAAAACATAAGGTTATATCAATCATGACGCTTCCCGGCATAAGACAAACAATAACAGATAAGGTTGGAAATAAACTTTCCCTAGGTGTAGGTTATTCCACAATTGTGCACCATGGGCTTCTTTAAACTACTAAAACACGTGGTACTATCCACTGTCAGAGACCAGAGACTGGATTAGATAAAATGCTGCTCTGATCCAGCATGGCAATTCCTGTATTCCTAACAACAATTGCTTCCCGTATTTCTACAATTTTGGTTTGTCCTATATTTGGCATGAAACATTCCTGTAACCTGCCTGGTTTCACCTGCCATTCCCAGCAGGGCACTGTAGTAAGCAACCAAGAGAAGCCACCTTGGGATCCAAGCTGTTACTTAAAGACCATGATTACCCATTCTAACTACTCATAATTTGTTTCCCAAATCCATGGCTGTGTACACACTAAATTAGACAATTAGCAGAAAACCTTCACTCAATACTACAAGTAGGATCCAGTCAGCACTCTGGCCCAAGTCCATGGGAAGTTGTTGTTTCCCAGCGCCAGTCTAGCTGAGATACAAAGGCTTTTCATTTAACATTACATTCAGGTTTAAACACCCAACAAAATGCAAACGACTGCCCTGCTGACCAGCTGACTCTGCCCTACAGGGCTCAAGGATCCCCTCATGTTTAGGAATCCAGTTGAAATATTTTAGTAATGTCAAGTATAATCCACAGGCACATTACATCAGCATTATGTAAACATAAGGCCAGGGCAGGAAAGGAAACATACATAGAGCCCTGAGAGAATACAAAATTTGTATCCGCATCCGATCCACAAACACAGTCCACAGATGCAGGGCTCTAAACATACATATGGGTAAAAATCAATAAACTTAGATAGACAGAGCACACACAGATAGTAAGCAAGGATGCATATAAGCGCTAGTCAGGGGCAGAAATACACGGCACAGATCCCACCACAATCACATCAGCGCAGAATGTCAAAAGGCTCACAGGGTAACCCCGTTAAAGATTTTTGCAAACGAGTATTTCCATGTGGAGAAAACACAGAAACTATACTTATGGAAGTCAAGCAATTAAAAAACGTTTCTGAGGCATTCATGGGACTGCACCAGCCACAAGTGCCTGACAGCTCTCTAAGCACTATGCCAGCCCCTGGAGAGCCATCAGACTTCAATTACTATCACTAACATTAGTCATTATCAGGCTGGCTTCTGTCCCCAGAGAAGACAGCTTGTGATGACAATACCCAGCCTCTCCTTGTAAAACAATTCATTAGGCAAAATGGAACAGCTGGGGCAGCCACGTGGTGGTTCAAAGAGTGCCTGCCCCAGTGGGACTTCTGGCCTCGATTTCCCTTTTGGGGAGGGGGAAGCCACCACCCTCATGACAGCTGTAGAGCCCTCAGGGGACACTTCAGGTTTAATCAGTGCTCGTTACTCTCAAGAGAGGCACTTGCATTGCAAACTTAAACTAATGGCACTCGAGCTTTGAGCAGGTTACATCAGTCATCAGATAAGAGGCTTTAGGGCATTTTTATCTTGTTCTAATGCTCAGGAGTTAATGAGCCAGTTACAGATACTGTCACAGAGACTTACTCCAGCCACATTATGGAAACAGGGCCTTCAGGGCTGTCTGTGGATGCAAGGTGAGGCAACATGTGTGTTACTGCTCCTGCAAGATCTCACCAGTAAACAGAGGCAGGTTCTGCTGGAGGCAAACCACTAAGGGCTTGTCTACATCACAAAGTTGCAGCGCTGGTGAGGGGGTTACAGCGCTGCAACTTAGAAGGTGTACACATCTGCAGGGCATCACCAGCGCTGCAACTCCCTGTTTGCAGCGCTGGCCGTACTCCCGTTTTGTCTCGGGTGTAGAGGATCCAGCGCTGGTGATCCAGCGCTGGTAATCAAGTGTAGACACTTACCAGCGCTTTTCTTGACCTCCGTGGAATAAGCAGGTATCCCAGCATACCTGAGGAAGCCTCTGGTAATCAAGCAGGTCTCCTTCCCCGGTTTGCAGGGGGGTTCGGGGAACGCGAGAGCAAACCGCGGCGAAGCTGGTCTACTTCCCTGGTTTGCTCTCGCGTTCCCCGAATCCCCGAGCAAGCAGGTCTCCTTCCCTGCGGTTTGCTCTCGCGTTCCCCGAATCCCCAAGCAAGCAAGTCTCCTTCCCTGCGGTTTGCAGGGGGGTTCGGGGAACGCGAGAGCAAACCGCGGCAAAGCTGGTCTCCTTCCCCGGTTTGCTCTCGCGTTCCCCGAACCCCCCTTGAAGCCGCCCAACAGCGCTGCAGTGTGGCCACATCTAACACCACTTGCAGCGCTGGTTGCTGTAAGTGTGGCCACTCTGCAGCGCTGGCCCTATACAGCTGTACTAATACAGCTGTAACAACCAGCGCTGCAAAATTGTAGATGTAGACATACCCAAAGTCTTTCCATACAGCATTGGGTGTGCATCACAAGATCTATTGTAGAAAAAGTGAAAAGATGATGCTCCAACACCTGCCCCCAAGATCAGCTCAGTCCCCTCAGCAGGGAAAGAAAGCAGAGAGGGAGGCTGGACTGAAGGCAGGATTGTCAGAGCATAGAGAGCAACATCACTGTCTCCCAATTAAAAGATATCCAGTCAAATGTGTCACTGAACAGCTATTTAAATCTCTGTAAAACTGAAAGACGAACATTTGTTTCCTACCAAAGCCAATTCCACCCCAGGAGCACAAATTTACTCTCTTGGGCCATGAGGTCTGTGAAGAAGCCTTATCTCCAATCCTTGGTAAAAGCATTTAATGACTTCTTCAATGTCTCATAAATCGATGATCAGACCCATTCCATCACTAAATCCCCATTTCACTGCATCTTCTAGATGCAGAGATATCCCAGAGCCGACTCCGATTACTCCTTCATGGCGGCAGGCATCAGAAGCAGAGAGGAAACACTAATGACCAGTACATGGGATAGAATCTTTACTGATGATATCTAATTCTTGTACAGTGATCCCAAAGTACTATACAAAGGATGTCAATCCTCATTTTACAGATGGAGAATGGAGTCACAGGGAGGGCAAGTGACTTGCCCAAGGTTATCCAGCAAACCAGCGACAGAGCCACGAATTGAACCTCATGTCTCCTGAGTCCCAGTCTAATGCCCTATCCAATAGGACACAATGCTCTTCTGCAAGCAGGTCCAGCTAGCCATACTGTGAGAGAAGAAACTCTCCTCCTTCCTGGCAAGAGCCAAGACCTGAAGGAAAATGTAATTTAGGGAAATCAATATACAGGTAACCCTGCTGTGATCAACACAGGTAAAGCGCTGGTTAATGCCAGGGGCAGGGGAGAGAAGCTGGAGGAAACTAAGGACACTGGGAGCACGTACCAGCCACAAGGACCCAAAAGCCTTGTCAGAGCAGTCGCTCAGTTTTTGACATTCATTCATTAACAAGGCACCAGTTAACAGCTGGCTGAGCTTTTCCCCACACCCCCTTCCTTTTCTGACGTTAATATGCTTAATATGTGAGTGGAGTAGGTCGAGTGACAGGAGGGCCCTTTGAAGATAGAATGTCAGAACATGGTGCCTGAGATCACATTCTCCTTCCCAAGACATGTATATGGTAACTTGGACCATCTTGTGGGACACAGCCCACTCTCACACTTGCAGGGCCTCCTGCCACAGATCTCTGCTCTAGACACTCCCACCTCCACCACCAAACTCCAGCAGGGATTGTGGGACATGCTCTTTTTCTCAACTGACTGTAAGGCTGGGGCAATTGTAATGCAAGGTTTCTGCCATACTTTTACTGCCAGCTAGTCCAAAATAGAGTGCTTGGACAAGGTAAGACAGTTGTTCCTGGCTCAGGTACCTTTTAACTGTGGCCTTTATAGATTCCTGAACTGGTCTCAAAAATCAGCTGTCTCGGACAGCAGCTACAAAAACTGGGGAAATGTAGGGTATTTGCACAAAGATCATGAGTAGAGTATGCCACTTATAACTACATTTTAGTTAGTAAAGTTACTAAGCATCATTCAGTGATAAAAATTATGCAAGGTACTTTTAAAACCACTGTTCTCTTCCACCTATTGGGCAACTGTGCATGCCATCATCTGATTTGTGCACACAGCTGGCACGCTCAGGTCCTGGAATCAGATGGGCAAAAGTGTCTGATTTATTTGAAAAGCTGCTTTCTGTAGGGTCAGGATTAGGCTTCAGAATCAACAATTATTTAAAATGAACAGAAGAATTTAACATCTCTCCAGTCTGAGCTGTTGTTTCAGGCTATCTAAGACAGTCTTACATCAGTGCACGTTCAGAGGTTATTTACATAACCATAAGTCCTTATTTTTAAAAAATGAAAGCTTGCTTTCTGCAGAATCTGAATGTGTTGTGGCAATACAATAAATAAACCAAGTAGCCTGGATCTGGCCTGCAGGCTGCATTTACTACTGCATTTTCGAAGTTACTTTGAACCCTAAGAATACAGCAATGTCAGAAAAAGAGCCAGTTTTCATTTTGTTGTTGGGGTCGGGGGGGGGGGGGAGGAGTGGGATCTTAATGTACCAGGGCCAGAAAAATATCCCCAAACTACAAAAACTAACAAAAAGAGGTTCTGTGTATACAAGTGGTGACAACAGGCATCAAACAGAAAATAGCAAGAAAGAGAAATGACAGAAGTTTGGATGTTTGACACATTTACAAGTGTTTTAAAAGATTTTTTCCTTTTTTCAGACACCAAGAGCGTGCACATCTCCTCCCACAGTCAGCAAAGAGCCATCAATGGCTGGTTTAGGATGCAGTATTAATACTCTACATTGAGACTCACAACAGCATTCTCCACAGAGGAGTGGCGGGGGGGGCAGGGGGTGAAGCAAGGGTGTCCAGAGTTTTCTTGATGCTTTGAGAAATATTTATTCCACTCTTCCTGAGGCAGAGGAAGAATGCCCCCAAAGCATCCATGCAATATTATGTACAGTATTTTTGGAGGATACAGTGATTACCTGGATACTGTATTTCCTTTGTGGTAGGAATGAAGAATTTATGCATATGTGCAGTATCATATTTGATAACATTAGCAAACTGTATCCATCCTCTCCCCCATTTTTGCATTCAGGAACAGTGTGCGTTCTCTCTGTTTTCCGCACTTACTGGGCAACTCAACCACCTGCTCAAAACAAACAAAAAGACCCCCCCCCCAAAAAAAAAACCACTTTTTTTTTTTTTTTTTAAATAGCAACCCAAGGTCCAGGCTCAATTTCCATCCCCACCATTGCAACCTAATCTCCTGGCAAGTTAATGCAAATCAAAGTGAACACTTCTCTGCCACTGGTAGCAAAGTGTTTCTTTCCCAAGAGAGGCCTGTAAAACAGGACACTCACTGACAGCAGTACAATTACTGACACAGATACAGACTTTATGGACATGTTTATCTCCGCTGTAAATCCACACTCTCTCTCCACTCCGATTCATGAGTCATAAAGAAATTGCAGATAATGAAAAAGTTGGAGAAATTTACAGCATGTCGGAAACCTCAGACAGCCAGAAGAAATTAAAGAGCTGACTGAGGATAAATCACACAGGTACAATTAAAACTTCCCATACCTTCTTCACTTCCAAACTGGCACACAATCCAATGGAGATGATGAAAAGTTGAGGTCATGACTCCTCTGGCTGTAATAATTTTTTAACTAACTACATGTCAAAATTAGCCAATTCACAGATCATGTGTGAATGCCAATTTCAAGCAGGCACTCTGTCGTCTCAGTCTTCCAGCGGGAACTATCCAAGAAGCAATCCTGTCTGCAAACCATCCTAACTGTGATGAGCAGTAAATGAAAAGGTGATTTCCTTGTCCAAGAGCCCCTCTCACCATACCACTGTGCATTAAAATAAGACAGCAGATCTCTAGTATTGTGGGAGGGGAATGGAGAGAGAGATTCAGAATCAGAATGAAGGCCAAGGTTTCTTGTTTCAAACAGACACCATGGTTCTCAGTCATTATGGTGATGGCAGCCATACAAGCAGACGATAGATGACCTATGGTTCCTTCCACCTCTTTTCAACCATCCAAAGGTGATGTAAAGAATGGTTGCACACACCAAAGTGAAAGCAAGCTTTATTAACCCAACACTCTTCCCAGGCGACCAACTGAACACATTAAAGTTCATATCTCTAAGAGAAAATGTGACAACGGCAGAATCACTTTAATTGACAGGATAATTATTCCTAGATTGCTGCATGTGGTTTCAGATCAGCCATATTTTAAGCCGTAGGTGAGTCATCCAAGATCAGATCCACATTTTGGGCAGAAAGAGTTTATCCTCTTATCTTTGCTAATTAAATCCCTCTCAAACTAACTGCATATTACAGAAATCAAGTGTACAAAGAGAGTCATTCTGTTGTCTAAAAATACCATACCAGCTTCAATCATTATAACATACAATACAATCTTTTCTGCACAAAAAGTACTGTGAACTCAGTGTTAAATAATAAACAGAATAAGGGAGAAAGAGGTTTCAGGCAAGGCTGAAATGAGATGACGAGTGACTCCTCCATGAGGCAGACAGATGTAGGGAGGCAGAAAACAGGAGTGGCAAAGGAGAAGACTCTTGTTGAGAGTGATGATACTATGTAGAAACTCAGAGATGACCCTTTCTTCACCCTAGCCTCCCACTGCACTGCTGTAGATCAACCCAGCAACAGTGACTATGAATAAACAGCATATTCTAACAGTAGTTTTTCTATTCTGTAGATAAGTTCCTCCATGAACAACCCCCCACAAAGGTTATGGCATAGTACAGTCTAAATAGGAGAGGGTGAAGATATGTGCATAATCACATTGGCCCAGAGATGCTGAGGCCACCAAGGTCTCTTTTGGGCAGGCAGAGGGGGTGAGAATGACTGAATCAGTCAGTGCTTCCAGCATACTGCACCTCTCAACTCTACTCACTACAGATTCACAGTTACTGCTAATTCCACCCAAACCACATGCTCTTAAAAGAGGAATGGGAAGGGAGGGGTACAAGGGGAGGATGGGTCAAGGAGAGAGACATCTCCATTTCCATATGCTAGGAATTAATCAAAGAGTTCTAAGAGGTCAGACCAAATCTTTTCAAATTTCTTTGAGGTCCCTCTTCTTGAGACCCGTATCTTCTCTTTAGCTGCCAGGACAGCCAACTAGCTGTGCTAAGCTTCCATACCTGAAGGCTGTCTGCTCTTCCATCTAAGCAATACAAATCATTTGGCTACAAGCCCTGCTCTAGAGAACCAAGCTCTCCATGAGCTGAAGTGTTCCCAAGATGATGGGATACATCCCAAGAGCAGTTCTGGGAAGTAATTTTTAAAAGGTATCCATTCATATGAATCCTGGTCTAGTCTTAGCCAAAAGGACTGTATCCTGAGACAACCCCAAAACATGTGAGCCAGTGTGGCTCTGGGAGATCCAGAACTCCAGCAGTTGTCTGTTTTAGCAAGAAGGCCCAGGCATTGTAACTTATGTAGGGGCCAAGATGAATGAAATATAATCTTCTACAATGAAGGCTGATTCAGTAGATCAATTGTAGCATTTTTATTGTTTTGCAGGGAACTTCCCCATCATCTAGGGCTCAAGGACATACACAAATCTTTATTCCAGGCCTCGTGCAGGCAATTTAAATTAGGGAGGGTCTTTTGGGCCAGGAAGTCGTAATAGGATGCAGCTGGTCAGGTGAACCTATGGAGCGCACTCCACTAGAACATGGATTCTGTGAGGCTCCCAGTACAATAGGCCCAATATGTCCTTCAAGAAATGCTTAAGCTGCAGGTAGCGCCATGCAGCCAAACCAGATAGGTTGTACTGTTGAAATGGCTGGAATGGCAGAAACTACTCCTCTGAGATCATCTGAGACCCAAATTTCCCCTTATCCATACATTCTCTCCTCATTAACAGTTTATTGTCACTACAACAAGGAGTTGCTCCAAAGTACAGCATAAATATGTGAGAAGGAAATGAAATTTAAATTTTCTAGCTAAACTTGCCCACGTTTGTCTGGTAGCTAATATTGTAGAGGAAATGTTATGACAATCACGGTGATAGGCTGAACCTAGTACTCCTGCCAACAGGAGTGGATGTACCAACTCTCATTCCAGCAGCAGCTGAGGAGGGGTCTGCTCTGTTGTGTTGTGGAGCCACAGGGCTAAGTACATTGTATTTTTTAATTTTTGGTGTTCTTAGCAGGGTGCAAGTCACAGCATGGTACTTTATGGGCTTCCGGCAAGCAAAGGCATATGCAAGACTATACAACTAATTTTCTAGGAAAATGGGTGAATTACTACGAATCTTCCAATTCACCCTGGTCTCTCCTCATTAGATTTGGGTTTGCACTTGGGTGGGAGACAACACACACCATGGCAGGTGGATCTCCATGAATACCCAAAATAAACAGAAAGACCTCCCTGGAAGTCTAAGTGCAGTGAAGAGTATGGTGACTCAAAGTGACGCACTGAATCTATAGACCCCAATGCAGTGCTAGAGTGCACTCTGCAGCATACAATAGTAGGAATGACTCAGTTTGGGACACTCTTCCTTCTGGTTGAGTATTCATCCCAATGTACCAACACAATGCTAGGAGTGATATGCGGCTGGAGGTGCCAGCTTTCAGTAAAGAAATTCAGTAGTTGCTAGCTCAATCTTTAAAGCTTGACACATTAAGAATGGGCGTCCTTCTCTTCAATAAACTAGCACAGAGGAATGGACAACAAATGTATTCATCCTGGCACTTACCACTCTCCCTGCTCCCAACGTGTGATCCTGCCCCCTTACACTAGCTTCTTCCCCTCTACAAGAATAAATCCTCTCCTATAGCTCCCAGTACAGCAATTAAGTAGTCCCATTTCCCCAAGCAAGTAGGAGACAGCCTGCTCTTCAGGACAGATTCCAAGACTACAGCTTTGGCCAGAGAAATGTACTACCCTCCCTTGCTGCTTCCTGCAGAGAAGAAAAGGAGTGGGGGCTAGCAGCAAGCAGTTTTCACTAAAAGGGACAGTTAGAGGGAGAGGCTCTTTGGAGGGAATACGAGATTCAGCGCAGACAGGCAAGAATCCCCTCTGTCTATCCCCTACCCTATCTTCCCCGAAACTGACAGCACCCCTAAGTGAAACCCTGGAAGTCAGAGCATCCCCTGGGGAGGTGTCCAACCCCTAAAGATTTGAGAACCTAAGACCCTTTTTGCAAGTGTTAACTGTGATGTCCCAGCCTCCTTGCAGGTTAGGTAACATTCTGCTTCCCCAAATGCCCTTGTACTTTAAAGATATAGGATTTTTCACTTTGTCCTTCCCTATTGTTAGTAATGAAATATGGGTATTAGACAGCAGTGGCATTTCCTAAGACCACCTGTGTCCAGTTTGATCAATTATCCAACTAGGCCAGTATCATGTCTCCAACAAGAGGCTTCAGAAAAAGATGTAAGATACATTAACAAAGATATAAGGAAAAACCTACCCCAGACAAAAGATTTTGTTCCTAATTCTAGGCAGCACTTTCTTGGACCATTTTTTAAAGATCCTAGGTAACACCTACATATTTTCCACATTAACCACACAGACATTAATCTTCTGAGTCTTGCTAAGTCTTGGCTTTAATAATAACATACAGCCTGTGAATTCCACAAGTTAATTAGGCATTGTGCAGAAAGTCAAGAGTGGCTACATTTCAGCAGCACGAGAAGGTTGTTTGGAGAGAAATCAGCAACATGGAACACAAGAACATTCTCAGTGCAACTTGCTTTATTTACACACACACATACCAGTCATGGAAGAGAGATGGTCAAATGGGACCCAGGCAATCCCCTCCTTTCATGAATCTCCACCCAAAAACCAGTGTCTGGCTCCCAGGGAGCAAATCTGCATCAAGAACTGACTCTAGTTACATTAACAAATAGAAACTCACAGCTTTCCCAAACAATCTGAATCAGAAACCACCACCAGAGCATTCCTTCGGAGACTAAAAATTTGCTGGCAAACTAAGAAAAAGAACTTTTTAAGACTCTGTGCAACAGTACCAGCTGGTGATTCCTGCCACACCATTTAGTAATGTTTATTACTGGCCCTGTCAGGTAATTCATAGAAGCACTGGGCTGGACCGCAAAGATCAACTGAAAAAAAAATAGGGAGGAGGGTAAATGATACATAAAGCTTCTCAACTTACTACCATAGAATATTTTGGATTTGTAAAGGTCTTTAGCAGTATTGTTGACTGTGCTATAAAACATAAGCCCTAGGAAGGAAGAATGAAAGTATACATGAGGAAAAAGGACATCAATCCTAGAAACCCAGGAGATAAAGTACAGGTTATGTTGGGTTTTTTTTGTTTTTTGTTTTTTTTTTCCCCAAAAGATCAGTCCCATCCTTGGATTTTATAAGCCAGTTGAGCAAAAAGATGTAATTCACCTCTTCCAAACTGTTCAGAGCACAGTACTAATTTATTTTATTTATTTGTATAACAATAGCACTTACAACAGAGGTGGGCTGTCAGCCTCTGAGCTCCATCCAGTCCTCCAACCCACAGATTCATAGACTCTAGGACTGGAAGGGACCTCAAGAGGTCATCGAGTCCAGTCCCCTGCCCTCACGGCAGAACCAAATACTGTCTAGACCATCCCTGATAGACATTTATCTAACCTACTCTTAAATATCTCCAGAGATGGAGATTCCACAACTTCCCTAGGCAATTTATTCCAGTGTTTAACTACCCTGACAGTTAGGAACTTTTTCCTAATGTCCAACCTAAATCTCCCTTGCTGCAGTTTAAGCCCATTGCTTCTTGTTCTATCATTAGAGCCTAAGGTGAACAAGTTTTCTCCCTCCTCCTGATGACACCCTTTTAGATACCTGAAAACTGCTATCATGTCCCCTCTCAGTCTTCTCTTTTCCAAACTAAACAAACCCAATTCTTTCAGCCTTCCTTCATAGATCATGGTCTCAAGACCTTTAATCATTCTTGTTGCTCTTCTCTGGACCTTCTCCAATTTTTCCACATCTTTCTTGAAATGCGGTGCCCAGAACTGGACACAATACTCCAGTTGAGGCCTAACCAGCGCAGAGTAGAGCGGAAGAATGACTTCTCATGTCTTGTTTACAACACACCTTTTAATGCATCCCAGAATCACGTTTGCTTTTTTTGCAACAGTATCACACTGTTGACTCATATTAAGCTTGTGGTCCACTATGACCCCTAGAACTCTTTCTGCCATACTCCTTCCTAGACAATCTCTTCCCATTCTGTATGTGTGAAACTGATCATTCCTTCCTAAGTGGAGCACTTTGCATTTGTCTTTACTGAACTTCATCCGGTTTACCTCAGACCATTTCTCCAATTTGTCCAGATCATTTTGCATTTTGACCCTGTCCTCCAAAGCAGTTGCAATCCCTCCCAGTTTGGTATCGTCTGCAAACTTAATAAGTGTACTTTCTATGCCAACATCTAAGTCGTTGGTGAAGATATTCAACAGAGCCGGTCCCAAAACACACCCCTGCGGAACCCACTTGTTATACCTTTCCAGCAGGATTAGGAGCCATTAATAACTACTCTCTGAGTACGGTTATCCAGCCAGTTATGCACCCACCTTATAGTAGCCCCATCTAAATTGTATTTGCCTAGTTTATCGATAAGGATATCATGCAAGACCATATCAAATGCCTTACTAAAGTCTAGATATACCACATCCACCCCTTCTCCCTTATCCACAAGGCTCGTTATCCTATCAAAGAAAGCTATCAGATTGGTTTGACATGATTCGTTCTTTACAAATCCATGCTGGCTATTCCCTACCACTTTACCACCTTCCAAGTGTTTGCAGATGATTTCTTTAATTACTTGCTTCATTATCTTCCCTGGCACAGAAGTTAAACTAACTGGTCTGTAGTTTCCTGGGTTGTTTTTATTTCCCTTTTTATAGATGGGCACTATATTTGCCCTTTTCCAGTCTTCTGGAATCTCTCCTGTCTCCCATGACTTTCCAAAGATAATAGCTAGAGGCTCAGATACCTCCTTTATTAACTCCTTGAGTATTCTAGAATGCATTTCATCGGGCCCTAGTGACTTGCAGGCATCTAATTTTTCTAAGTGATTTTTAACTTGCTCTTTTTTTTAATTTTATCTTCTAAACATACCCCCTTTCCATAAGCATTCACTATGTTAGACATTTCTTCAGACTTCTCAGTGAAGACCGAAACAAAGAAGTCATTAAGCATCTCTGCCATTTCCAAGTTTCCTGTTACTGTTTCTCCCTTCTCACTGAGCAGTGGGCCAACCCTGTCCTTGGGTCTTCCTCTTGCTTCTAATGTATTGATAAAAAGTCTTCTTGTTTCCCTTTATTCCCATAGCTAGTTTGAGCTCATTTTGTGCCTTTGCCTTTTTAATCTTGCCCCTGCATTCCTGTGTTATTTGCCTATATTCATCCTTTGTAATCTGACCTAGTTTCCATTTTTTATATGACGCCTTTTTATTTTGCAGGTCATGCAAGATCTCATGGTTAAGCCAAGGTGGTCTTTTGCCACATTTTCTATCTTCCTCACCCATCGGAATAGCTTGCTTTTGGGCCCTTAATAGCGTCCCTTTGAAAAACTGCCAACTCTCCTCAGTTGTTTTTCTCCTCAGTCTTGATTCCCATGGGACCTTACCTATCAGCTCTCTGAGTTTACCAAAATCCACCTTCCTGTAATCCATTGTCTCTATTTTGCTGTACTCCCTTCTACCCTTCCTTAGAATTGCAAACTCTATGATTTCATGATCACTTTCACCCAAGCTTCCTTCTACTTTCAAATTCTCAACGAGTTCCTCTCTATTTGTTAAAATCAAGTCTAGAACAGCTTCCCCCCAGTAACTTTTTCAACCTTCTGAAATAAAAAGTTGTCTGCAATGCAGTCCAGGAACTTATTGGATAGTCTGTGCCCTGCGGTGTTATTTTCCCAACATATATCTGGATAGTTGAAGTCCCCCATCACCACCAAATCTTGGACTTTGGATGATTTTGTTAGTTATTTAAAAAACATCCAACGCTTTAGATCATTTTATTTAGTTTGCCCTCAGATGGGACTCTCAGTTCCAGAAAAAAAAAATTAAAGTGATCTGGCTGGCTGAGGGGTGCAGTCTCTGAGGGCATGGCTACACTTGCAGATGTAGAATGCCAGGAGTTAAACCAGCCTTTGGAGACCACACCAGGGAAAGTACTGATGTCTGTTCACACTGCCAGCTGCAAGCACAATGGCGTAGCCACATTAGCAGCTCTTAAATGCCACAGAAAGCAAAGCATTCTGGTAGCTATCCCAGTGTGCAAGTGGCTGCACCGTGCTTTTGAAATTGAGGTGGGAGGGCGGAAGTAGGTGGAATGTGACAGGGAGTATGTTGTGTGTATGCGGGGGGGAGAGACTGTATTTTGGGCAGCAGTGTGTCAACATGTCTTGTAAGTTCAGACAGTGGAAGAGGGAAGGGGGAAACCTTGATATCAGTCCCTACCCCCCCCCTCTCTCTCTCTCACACACACACACACACCCCCTCTGCAGCAGGAGCATTCCACAGTAATGGTTTGCTTTGTCCCACAGCAACTAAGCATGCTGGTTGTCAAAAACAGAGCTTTGAAAGGGGATATCTGCATGCCTGTAGCCGAGTTCGAAACAATGACAAGAGTGGCCACTTGACTTCAGGGGATTATGGGACATTTCCAGAGGTGAATCACAGCGCAGTGATGCAACACGTCATCCACACTGACACCGGGCTGTTTCAGCCAGGGTGCAGCAAGCTTTATCCTTCTCATGGAGGTGGATTACCAGGAGTGCTCCAGCTGCAGAGTCCAGGCGCTCTATGTGCCTTGCCAGGGTGGACACCTCAGGAGTTAGGGTGCCTGGGGCTGATTTAATATGCTCTAACTTGCAAGTGTAGCCAAGGCCTGAGTAAAGCCGCTGCTGCCTCATACAATTCCACTTCACTCCATCTCTGCCAATAGAGGGGCAGTAACTCCTTCCCAACTGGCATGACAGAAGGGCAGCCACGCCAACCCTCAGTGGTATCGCAACCTGACTCATGGGCTCTTGCTCCTAATCCCGAGCTCTGCCACAGGGGAGCAGAGCGGAGGCAAAAACTGTGAATGGCAGTGAAAATACATTAAGATGTTTTTATTGTTGACATTTTCATTGATTAATCCTCTAGTCTTCTGCACATTAAAAAAAGGTTTGTGAAAGATGTTTGTTTAAACTGTTTCCCTCCAACCCCATTTAAAGGCTGTGCTGCAAGGGGCTTTTATAAACACTTTGTTTTTTACACAGTTAACTGGTATGTGAACACGCTGTATTATAATAAAAAAAATCTGAGTTATGCAATTGTAAAGTATGCCTACCCAGTGTGGCACTCTGTCCCCCTCTCGTGGTGATTAGGCCGAATAGGGATCCATGACTCTGTTGCAGCCTTAGCTAAGATATGTGGTTCTTTTAACTGAGATACTGGAGGCTGATGAATTAAGCTCCAGATCACCCAGGTTCAATCCACACTACCTACAACCCATCTAGGGGCATTGGCCTAAAAATATGTAGCTTCTAAAAAACGTACAGCTCACTAAAGGTTTTCAATAGCCCATCTCTGAGCTAGACACAGAAAAGGCTCCATGGTACATAAAATCATACAGACACATAGAACATTCCACTATAGCATCGGAAGGGGAGAGTTTCTATTAAAATATACAGAGACTGCATTCTTCTTTTTCCCCTAAATAAACAGCTTTTGCAATTATAGGATGGCTGCATTTAACAAACTTTAGTCATCCCATTTGGTCAATCCAGTTTAAGGATTTAATGGAAAATAATTCAAGGAGAGTATTGTACCCTTTGTTAAAAGCTTCACTTTAAGTTTAGTTAAGCATAGCCCACCACAGTTTGAGCCCTGGCTTTATACCTAAAACACTGGTGATAAAAAAAGAGAGAGAGAGAGAGAGAGACACACACACAACAATACAGCAAATTCACCTTTCAGTCACACTGAGAACTGCTAGTCTAGAAACTTTGATGTTTGCAAACTGTGCACAGTTTGCAAAGGTCAAACCACCATTCACAGTGAAATAAATTTTCAATTATGCCTCAAATCATTTTTCAATAAATTGCAAGTCTGTACCACAGATAACACCTAACATCAATGCTGGTAAAGGAGAAGGCCCTGGACGTACATCTAGAAGATATACCAGTGAAGTGTGCTGTCACCCTTCACCCCCAGAAACTGTCCAATGAAGTTAAACTACAGGTTGATCACATGGGGATAGATACAGCTGATCCCAATAGGAGATTCCAGCTGAATGATCTACACTAGTGGTTCCTAATCTGGAGGTTCTTATATATGTTAAAGATCATGATTTTTTGAAGAAGGAAACATTTCTCTCACCTTCCCCAATTCTTTCAGCCAATGGAATTTGCCAAAGTGTTTAAAAATAAAAATATCACTCTTGGGAAGAGAAAAAAAGCAGGGGAAATTTTAGCTATAAAATGCAAATACAAGTACATGAGAACAGGAAATTATAATGAAAACTGCTTTGTAACATTAACTGTAGAGGTTGTGACAGAATACATGGATGTTCGATCAGTTCCTCTTTTTTTTCCAACCTTAAGCTTCATATTTCTTTGCAAGGACCTCCCGCACACACTAATACCTCCAGTAGTATTTGAGTCTCTTCTTCAGTTGCTTTTACACCATTACCCTGATATAATGCTGTTCTCAGGAGCCAAAAAAAAAAAATATTACTATGTTATAAGTGAAACCACATCATATCGAACTTGCTTTGATCGGTCAGAGTGCGCAGCCCCGCTCCCCTGGAGTGCTGCTTTACCGTGTTATATCCAAATTTGTGTTATATCAGGTCGCATTATATCAGGGTAGAGGTGTACTTTAGCTTGTTTTTGCAGATAAGGTGACCCAAAAACAAACAATATTCAAGCTAAGGATGTACAACAGTTTGTGTCATGGTATTAGACTATTTTCTCATTATTCTCTATTCCTTTAAGTTTTCAGTTTTTTGGGTCAGTAGCGCTCATTGCAAAGGTAACTTCACTGAGCAGTTTACATGACATCCAGGTCTGTTTCCTGGACAGTTATGACTAATTCAGACATCATTAGCCTGTATGACAAATTTAAAGCATTCCTTCCAACATATATTGTCCGATGAATTTCAACATGTTGCCCTGTTAAGAGTAAGTTAGTTGGTCACATGTTATGGGGGAAATACAAGAACAATGAAAGCCAAAGAAGGCGAGGCCTTGGAGAAGTACAATTTACTCTATAACAATCACTTAATATTGGAAGGACTTTGAGGATGAGACAGCCTGGATGGTACATTCAGTCTCATGTTACACCCCCTTTTCCATTTTTAGAAAGGGGTAAAAGTGTGAAACAGGAAACTACAGTTACTACTTACACTAATTTCAATCCAAAGTAAATTTCTGGAGTGTGATATAAGGGCAGACTGACAGAACAGTTGATAGACACAGGAGTTATAAGCGGGTATTGGCATGAATTTCATGGGTAATTATCCCTGAACCTGCTAATATTTTAAGAAAGTGGATACTGCCTATCCATTGGTATAGGTAGTATTTACACTGCCGTGCTACAGCAATGCAGCTGCAGGGTTTTAAGTGTAGACAAGCCCTCACTTAAAGGGCAGAGGGGAGGGGTAGAGAGAAGTCAGTGAACAGTCCCCAAGGCATTATTCTTACTCTCCTATGAAGCAATTTCAATTGCCAAAATGCCACAGAGAACTCAGTCTCACGCAGGAAGTATTAACCCAGGAATATGATTGAAGTGTGTGTGAGGGTAAGTATCTTGAGAAATATCTTCTTCCAAGTGGGAAAACTAAGGTTGAGCTGAAATGACTTTTCTCCATGGTATCACAAAGAATCAGTGGCAGAATCAGAAACAGAACCAAGGAGTTCCAACTCCTAATCCCCTGCTCTAGCCACTTGATAACACTCACTCTAAAGAAATATGGCTTGCATTTACAGTAGAAACTCAAGAGTTACAAACAGCAGATGTATGAACTGACCAGTCAACCACACACCTCATTTGGAACTGGAAATACACAATCAGGGGAACAGAGAGAGAGAAAAAAAAACCAAAGAGTTCAGTATGTTCAGTTAAACGTAAATTACTAAAAAATAAAAGGGAAAGAACCATTTTTCTTTTGCATAGTAAAGTTTCCAAGCTGTATTAAGTCAATGTTGAGTCAAACTTTTGAAAGAAAACCATTGTGACATTGCACTCCATATGCTTAATGGAAATATGCTTATGAGTATGAATATGATGTAACTGGAATGTACTTCATGCAAAATGTCTCTTGTAAGATATCAAAACAAAGGTTATAACCTACTGAATATACTCCTATTTGTGTGCATGAATCATTCTTGTATCTGAAGCTAAAAATATGAAGTATAACTGAGGCCCTATTGTAATTATGCAAAGTGTGGCCCATTAATGGTGGTTTAGAATCTTGATGGCTCTCATTGACTAGGACAACTGGTTGTAAATGGCTCTGTTTGCTTACAAATCTTCCTGTGTTCACAGGGGCCAGCCCAGGAAGAATTGGGATCTCAGGACATGCGATCATGTCCCCTGAAACTGGAATCCATTTTAAATCTGGTACTTTTCCATTTAGAAGGAGGGGTGGGGACTCAGAGAGACAAAAGATTCCTGCCCTGTGCCAAAGCTATAAAAGGGGGTGGAACAGAAAAAAGGGGGCTGCCAGTCATGAGGAAGCCCCTGCTATAAGCCCAAGATGTTTGCTGGAACTAACAAGGACCGTACCAGGGGAAAGGATTGGGCCTAGACTTGGAAGGAGTCTAGTCTGTGAAAGAAGCTTATTGGAACATCTCAAAGTGTGAGATTTCACATGTAAACAGTTTCTTAATGTATTAGGCTTAGACTTGCATGTTTTTGCTTTATTTTGTTTGGTGACTTACTTTGTTCTGTCTGTTATTACTTGAAGACACTTAAATCCTACTTTTTATACTTAATAAAATCACTTGTTTATTAATGAACCCACAGTAAGTGATTAATACCTAGGGGAATAAACAGCTGTGCATCTCTCTCTATCAGTGTTACACAGGGCAGACAATTTATGAGCTTACCCTGTATAAGCTTTATACAGAGTAAAACGGATTTATTTTGTGTTTGGATCCCATTGAGAACTGGGTGTCTGGGTGCTGGAGATAAGCGACCTGCTGAGTAGTTTTTGGTTAAAGTCTGCAGCTTTGAGGGTGCGGACCAGACGTGGATCTGTGTTGCAGCAGGCTAGTGTGTCTGGCTCAACAAGGCAGGGTTCTGGAGTCCCAAGCTGGCAGGGAAAATGGGCTCAGCAATAATCTCAGCACTCAGGTGACAGTCCCAAGGGGGTTTCTGTGACCAAACCCGTCACTACCATAACATTCCGTTCAGAGTTATGAACATTTCAGTTATGAACAACCGCCATTCCTGAGGTGTTTGTAACTGAGGTTCTACTGTATCTCCTCTATGACTGGTTGCTCCTGCAAATGTAAAGCATAAGGGTGGACAAGCAGTCTCCCTTCTCATTATTTTGCAGCAGAGGCAGCTGTGGAAGAGTAGACACACAACACGGTAATACATTTACTACAGGAATAACCTGTAATAACATCAGGATGGAAGCTGAAATCCACAAAGGTGGAGAAATTTTAAACTTGAGGTTCCTGCAACATTAACTCACATGTGTCTATAACAGACATGTTTTAGACAACTGCGTAATTACATTAAAATAAAGTACGCCTCTTACCAGAGAACGGTTTCCTAATGCACTGCTGCTGCTTTCCCAAACATTTGCAACTCCTAAAAATATATATACTTTTCTAGCTAAAGAGAACTGCAGATCTGGATAGAGCAAGTTAAATGTTTGAAAAGAGGAAATTAACTATGAAGCCATTAATGAATGTCTATAGTACTTACATTCATCCAGTCCTAGCTGATAAGCCAGGTTCTGCAGGCCTCGAACCTTCTCCATCAGGTTTGCTGTGGTAAGGCTCCCCAGCTCTAAAAAAACCAAAATAAATGTGATTTTTAACACTGTCTGTTGCCCTCTAGTGGCAACTAAGCCATATTAGCTATTTAGCAAAGAGCCTTCAGATCATATTGTTGATGTGCTCGCTCTGCCCCTTGGAGACAACATATGTTCAATAGTCCTCCTCACATCTGGATAAAAGGGAAATAGTGCAGGCCCATAGATTGCTTATTTGGAATTCCCAGTGTGGGTGGCTAAATCTGAATGGATTACAAAACTATAGACCAGGGGTCGGCAACCTTTCAGAAGTGGTGTGCCGAGTCTTCATTTATTCACTCTAATTTAAGGTTTTGCATGCCAGTAATACATTTTAACAGTTTTAGGAGATCTCTTTCTTTAAAAGTCTATAATATATAACTAAACCATTGTTGTATGTGAAGTAAATAAGGTTTTTAAAATGTTTAAGAAGCTTCATTTAAAATTAAATTAAAACAGAGCCCCTCAGACCAGTGGCCAGGACCCGGGCAGTGTGAGTGCCACTGAAAAATCAGCTCGTGTGCCGCCTTTAGCATGCGTGCCATAGACTGCCTGCCCGCTATAGACAGAGGGAAGAGACTTACTCCTGTAACCCACCTTTCTTCTAGTGCACACTTCTTCCCTACTGTTTATTTTAAAGTGCATTTTGTCTACTCTAAGTTTGACTATCGCATGCACTGAGGCAACACTTCCACTGAGATGGTGTTTCTATAACCTGATATGTCTCACTGTCAGGAAATTCTCACATTTCTTGGATGTTTCCCTTTATTTCATCCCACTATTCCTTGTTATACCACACTAAGTTCTCCAAGAAGGATGTAAACACCAGGGAAATATTTGTAAATATTCTGCTCTCTTCTCATCTTAGACACACATCTTAACTGTACCACCACTTACTAAATTATGAATACTTTCGCTCTTTGGACAAATTAATTTCGCTGCATCCCTGACTGTTTTGTTGCTCTTGCCTGAGCTCCCTACAACATTAATATCTGTATAGCATATGGAGGTGAACTCAGTATCTCATATGTTACTGAACCAGAGCCATATCGGAAGAATTATTCACCTTATTGCTTTGCTATTGTTTTGCCATCATATAGTTTATTATTTTGGGAGTAAACAAGTTTGAAGCTTGAGGAGGAAACGGACACAAATTAACAAATACTTTTAACTCGATAACCAATGTTTTCAATAGGAATCAAAGGCCTGTAGATTTTATACTTTTAGAGACAGTAGTAAAATCATAGCAGTTCCATAGCACAGCCAGCATTGTACTTAAAAGGAGAGATTAGATCTGTTACATAATCATACAACTATTTTCGGCAGAATCATTTACTTTTAGATCAAATTAATTGAGCTTTCACAAGTCAGTCTGTTAGTTTACGGATTAAAAATTACCCCTCTGACATCTCCAAGTCCTCCAGGAAAAAAAATAATAATAATAAAAATAAAAAATGAAACATTAGGTCAGAGGTTTGAAAAAACAGAACAAAATTAGTAACTGACTTGTACATTGCAAACTTTAAGATACAGGCTGTATTTTAAGTTTATTATGTGAAAACATTCAATTAACTTATTTATAACCATTATTTGCTTTGTGTTATCCATCATTAACTATATCAGTCATCAAATGATTGTTCCAGAATTTAAGATTTCATTTAAGAGATATTTCTAGTAATATGGTTGTGAACAGAACATTGAAAACATGAGTCAAGGCTAACTGATTTGGTGGGTGTAAAAAGATATGGATAGTTCTCTGAAAATATCCACTCAATGAGCAGCAGCAGTCAAAAAAGCTAACAGAATATTAGGAACCAGTAGGAGAGGGATAGATTATAAAACAGAAAATATAACCTTTGTATAAATCCACAGTACCCCCACACCTTGAATATGACGTGCAGTTCTTGTTGCCCCATCTCAAAAAAAGATACATTTGAATTGGAAAAAGATACAGAGAAGGACAACAAAAATTATTATGAATATGGAACAGCTTCCATATGAGAAGAGATTAAAACGACTGGGACTTTTCAGCATAGAAAAGAGATGACTAAGGTGGGATATGAGAGAGGTCTATAAAATCATGAATGGTATGGAGGAAGTAAATAAGGAAGTGTTATTTACTTCTTCGTATAACACAAGAACCAGGAGTCACCCCGTGAAATTAATAGGCAGCAGGTTTAAAACAAACAAAAGGAAGGTACTTCTTCACACAATGCACAGTCAACCCGTAGAACTCTTTGCCACGGGATGTACTGAAGGCCCAAACTATAATGAGATTCGAAAAAGAATTATGTAAGTTCATGTAGGATACGTCCATCAATGCTTATTAGCCAAGATGGTCAGGGATGCAACGTCATGCTCCGGATGTCCCTAGCCTCTGACTGCCAGAAGCTGGGAGTGAAGGACAGGGGATGAATCACTTGAAAACTGCATGTTCTGTTTATTCTCTCTGAAGCATCTAGCATAGCCTACAGTCAGAAGACAGGATACTGGGCTAGATGGACCACTGGTCTGATCCAGCATGGCCATTCTTATATTCTGAAGATACATTAACACCACCCTTTTTCCCTAGCAAAGATATACCCCCCTGCAGTCTGTCTGAAACAGTAGTTCTGACAGGTGCGAACAGTCACTGAGGGCAATTAACTTTGAAATTTAAGTTGACCATTTGAATAGTCACAAATTTAATCGACACTGACCATTTTAGCAGAAACAGGGCTAGTCTACACTAGGGAGGGAGGATCAATTTAAGATATGCAACTTCAGCAGTCGAAGTATCTTAGGGGAGGGATGGCTCAGTGGTTTGAGCATTGGCCTGCTAAACCCAGGGTTGTGAGTTCAATCCTTGAGGTGGCCATTTAGGGATCTGGGGCAAAAGTCTGTCTGAGGATTGGTCCTGTTCTGAGCAGGGGATTGAACTAGATGACCTCCTGAGGTCCCTTCCAACCCTGATATTCTATGATTCTTTGACCTACCTGGCCGTCTTCATGGTGGCGAGTTGACTGCTGCGGCTCCACTGTCAACGCTGCTTACTCCTCCTGCCGAGGTGGAGTACAGGCATCGATTTGTGGATCAATTTATCGCGTCTAGACGAGATGTGATAAATTGATCCCCAATAGCTCATTGTGCTCTCGGCTACTCTTTTCCTCAAATGTAAAAGAAACCGCAAAGAACTAGGAAAGTTCTGCTAGCCTTGTACTAAAGAGTCAACATGCAGGAGCAAGAATCCTACATAGAAGATACCTTTACAAAAACACATTTTGAGTAGAAGTAGCAGCACCTACAGGGAAAAATTGTGTTAGACATACCCAAGGGACTATGATCAAACAGTTTGTGACTGCTCTTTAGCCTAATTCTATTAGAAGCTGTGCAACAGAACCCAAGTTGAGTACAGCTGAATTGAGCCATTTTCAAAAACAGCTCCTTTTGCACTGTAGTTTGTGTCAAAGTACAGTCAAATGTTTCTTCAGCCTGAAGAAGAGATCTCCAAGGTTTAAAATTGGAAACAGTGCAGTACAGCTGTGTTCAAAGAGCTATTTCTACAGTACATGCACTCATGGGGAGCTCTGTTGAACACTTCCAAAGCTGCTGACGTTTTCGAGATCTGTCCATCCACAAATAGCTCCCAAATAAAAGAAACTCAGTGACTGTATCTGAGAAAAATTCATCTGAGCTAAAGCCCTTCAATAGCCCCACTTTCATTTGCCTATTAGAATTAGTAGGCTTTTTAGCCAAGGGGGGGCAAAAAACACAGTTGAACTTCCCCAGAAATCAAGATTTCTTGTCACTCTGTGAGTAAACGGCACAGAAAGAGATATTGGCTTGTGCTTTAATTTTTTTTTTTTAAGCGGAGTAAGAATGTATTTTCTCCTGTGGGTGTTTTACATTAAAAATTAATCTTGTCTTCATGATTGTGTAACTGGAAGGCTATAAACTATCACAAACAACAAGAATATAAAACCTGACAAGAGAAACAAGTTCTTCTCACACTACAGAACAAAGATAAAATGGATATTTAAAAAAATACTTGTTCGTTTAAAACATCTGGGAAGAAAACTCTGGAGGATTTAACAATTAACAGCTGAGAGGGCTACCAACATAGATTTAGGTCACAGACAACCAGAAAAGAAAAAAAAGTGATGTTCCTTGATATTTCTAAGAAAACACAGAAATTTCTAACACCTCTTTTATATGCATGAGCAGCACAATAGGCACTACTTCTTTCCCTTTGAGATCTCAAGTTTCCACTTACTTAGACTCCACATCGCTTGCTATCTGATAGCTCATACTTACCCTTTAACATATCAATATCATCATTTTCTAGTTCAGCCATCCATTTGGGAGGAGAATTGGTGATAGGCTGTCAGAAAACAAACAAAACGCATGCTCAATCAAGTATTTTTGTGCATTGCTATACGAGATGTAAAGCTACCATCTCCAGCAATAATGACACCCAGACAGTAATATTAAATGGACTAAGGATTAAACCCCAGACACTCTGTAAAGCGTTATTCTCATCTGATGCTGTGTTTCTGTAACCGAGTCCTGTTTTTCCACAATTTTTTTCCACTGCTGCTGAATTTTGATGCAATGCCCCCTTATCTCCCAAAGGGCAATATAGACAGTAATACTTCTGATAATAACCAAGTTCAGATCTAAAGCTTTCATTTCCAAGTTTCATATACAGTATGAAGCAGAAGATACATTTATTGTAAATTCTGAAACTCCTATAGAAGAAAAAGTTACCCTAGCAAGAAAATACGGACTGTGACAAGTAACGTGCACAAAAGAATGTTTTTTTCTAGGACAGCTGTTTTCAAACTTTTTTCTGCCGACCCAGTTGAAGAAAATTGTTGATGCCCACAACCCAACAGAGCTGGGGATGAGGGGTTCAGGGTGTGGGAGGGGCAGGGGGTTGGGGTGCAGGCTCTGGGATGGGGCTGGGGATGAGGGGTTTGAGGTGCAGGGAGGGGCTCCAGGTTTGGGGGGGCTTAGGGCTGGGGAAGGGGGTTGGGGCATGGGCTTACCTCAGGCGGCTCCTGATCAGCGACACAGCAGGGATGAAAAGGCAGGCTTCCTGCCTGTCCTGGCACAGCAGACTGCACTGCGCCCTGGAAGCTGCCAGCAGCAGGTCCAGCTCCTAGGCAGAGGCATGCAAGCAGCTCTGTGCAGCTCTCGACCACATGCACCGCCCCCTCACCCCACCCCAGCTCTTAGGGCTCCACATGCTGTTCCTGCCCCATCCCCCCTCCACCTAGGAGCTGGACTTGCTGCTGGCCACTTCCAGGGCGCAGTACAGTGTCAGGACAGATAGGAACTGGCCTGCCTTAGCTGGGCAGCACTGCCAACGGGACTTTTAATAGCCCGGTCAGCAGTGATGATCAGAGTCGCTGCGACCCAGTGCTTTACATTCCATGACCCAGTACTGGGTTGCGACACGCAGTTTGAAAACCACTGATCTAAGAGAGGTCTTAATAGAAATATACACATTAAGAAACTAGATTTAAGAAACCTCATGGACAAAACGTCTGTATAGGGTACAGGAATTTCCAAAAGATAGCAAAGTTGGGGAAAGAAGTGGGGGAAAATGTAAACAGGTTTCAATTAGAGGAGATCACTTACACTTTTGAAGGAAGCAGCAAATTCAGCAACACCTGGTACTGGATAGAAGGAGAGAGAAATAATTATTCATGACCGAAATGCCATTGCCTTCCTGTTTCCAAAGAAGCCACAACAAACCATCATCTAAGGATACGTTTACCTTGCAGCTGTGAAGCATAATTCTCAGTTTGGGTAGGCATAAACACTTGCATTAGCATGCTAAAAATTACAGTGTGGCCACGGAGGTCATAGGCAACTTGCCTGAATACAATCCTGTCTGAGGTCCTAAGCAGACAGATTGACAACTAGCCTGAGTTGCCATGGCCACGCTGATATATGTTTGTATGCTACACTGAACAGAGCTACTGCACATGTGCCAATCAAACTAGAAATTACACTTCCCAGCTGCAGTGTAGATAGGTAAAATCCCCAGGCACACCCTGCCACAAGAAATGCCATCTCACTACATTAAATGTGAAATGTTAGTCACTTTAATTCATGCAAGAAACCGTAGTAAGTACTACAGTAGTTACAAGAATTCAGAATACTCCTTGGGAGAATACTCCTGCTGATTTGCCATGGGAGTGTCAAGAGCAGGCAGATGGAGCTTATTGACTAGTAGTTTACACAGAGGTCCTGAGAATTGTTCCTATCAGCCCTCACTAATTAGATATCAGCCACCTCACCATAGAATGCAGATCATTGTAGTTTAAATTCATCGGTGAAGAGAACACAACCTGAGAAGTATCCCCATTAGAAAGCTGCCACGAGGACATCCTGGATCTACTGAGGCTCAAGCTGGATACCTCTTCCATTAAACTGGCGTTACATTTATGTGGCCAGATAAAGTCTAGAGGGTGCCACTCCCTGCACAACCAGACCATAACTCTGTGACACACACAGGCCCCTTCCCAAGTGGGGGACTACAGTACACTGATGATCCAGAGGCCTTTCCTCTTCTCACTGGGACACTAGAAGCTCTCTCCTGCTACCTCCCTCACGAGGGATCCACCCACAACACCAAGCCTTGGGAGAAACTTACGCTGCTCCGGCCACAAGTCTGGAGATGCTCGGTCCAGCTTCTCAAAGCTGAACAGGGAGGCTTCCAGATCGGTCCCTGGAAGGAGACAATCAGTCAGACACGGCACAGACCGCTCCCGCCTCGCAACCAGGCATATCACACGCAGCCTCGGCGGCGCCCCTGCCGTACTGCCCCCGGGCCGTGGCGTGAGGGCGCCCTGGCACGGCTCGACCGCGGCGCCCCGCGCAGAACGCTAGTGGTACCTGTCCGGGCACGTTCCCGAGTCAGGCTCCATTGCCTGGGGCGGCCCCGCAGCGAGATGGGGACCCCTACGGTGCCGAAGCGCCGGCGAGAGGGAGTGGAGGCAGCGACAGATAAAGCTCGAGATGCGGCTCAGGCACAGGGCGGGCTGGGCCAGTGCCCAGGAGGACCCGGGGCTGAGCTCTGCGCGCAGGCGGAACTGACTCCAGTCCCGGGACTTCAAGTTCTTACCTTCCGTGGGAGCCGCCATCTTGCCAAGTCACGTGACGGGCAACTGCCGCCCGCGGGAACCCGTACACGTGACTCCCTCTAGAGCCCCCCCCGACACGCGTCGCCTGCGTTCCTCTCTCTGGGAGGCGTGTCCGGACCCGAATTTCCACCCAAGCAGGCGTCCCATGCAGGGGGCGTTTCAGTTCACGTAGCCAATCCTCGCCCCGGGAAGGTGGGCGGTTCCCGTGGGGCGGGGCCAAAGGAGTTCGGATCCCTATTGGCCGGGACGAGCGGCACCGTGCCGTGCCAAGGCGTGGGTGTTGTCTAAGTGGCCAATGGCAGCGTGGGGGCGGGCCCCGTTCTGTGAGGGTCTGGCGGTCTGCCCCGGGCTCGGGGGCTCCCAGCAGGCAGGATGGCGGCACTGGCAGGTCGCGGGGCCCAGGTTGGGCAGCGGCTCCTGTGCAGGGTGAGGCCGGGCGCCTGCAGCCTAGCGGGGCCCGAGGGTATCGAGCAGCCCCTTCCCCGTGCCTTGGTGGGGGAGCCCTGTCGTGCCTCCGAGGGGCGGGCCCGGGGCTGAGCTGCTGCGGCTGGGGACTCGGGGCTGGTCTCTCCGGCCTCACCTCTGCCGGACGGTCCCCCGGGCTAGGGCCCGTGTAGCCGCCGCACGAGTGTTCCCGACGGGTTCTCGGGGGTCAGCGTGGCTGCCAGCGCGGCTCCACTGAATGAGAGACCCGGGGTCCGCGATCCTGCCGGGGGGCACAAGTCTTGCACTCGCCCCGGGAGGGAGGGGTTTCTCCGGGGCACACAGCGAGGGGTGGCGGCGGGACAGCTCTCAGACTCGGGCAGCGAGGTGACTGGGGTGCGAGCGCTGGGCTGGGCGGGCTCCCCACAGGGCTCTGCACGGGGTCAGCCTCACTGCTTTGGTGCCACGGTGGACAGGGACTGACGGAAGCGGTTCTCATTGTTCTCCTTGGGGCAGCAGAACGGGGAGCTGCGGGACGGTACCTAAGCTGCGCAGTGGAAACGGTTTAGAACTGCGCTCGTGTGAATGAGGGCAATTGTGCAACACTTTCAAATACGTCGACCTAGCAGGGCTAACTTGAACCACTGAACAGTTGGTGCTTAATCAGGTTCCTTGCCATTGATTCCATTAGCACTTGTTCAGTTCTCTGGCCTACATACGGGAATGATGGTGATCCGTCCCATGGCATATTAACTTGCAACCATTGGTGACTGTCACCTGCATTGTTCCATCAGGATACAATTGACTAATGGACCTTGGGGCTCAGATACCACAAGGCAGGCAGGGACTGGATGAGTCTAACCTCTGCGGAGACCCCAGGATTTGCCTCTTGTGTTTTTAACAGCATTGGTCTCTGTGTCTCTGCCTTTCTTTCATGTAGATCCCCGCAAAAGTAAGTCCCACCTGGTATTCTTCATCCTTCTTCTCTTCTTTCTCAGTGGTGAGTTCATTCTTCTTCCTGATAAGCTTTACCAAAGGGAAGGAATTGGAGGCTCAGGGGGTCCTGGATGCAGGGAAGGGAAGGAGGAGATGCAGATGGCAGCTATTTTGTTAAGCCTCCACATATTTGCATGGCAGGCGCCGCATCCTGGTACTTTCTCTTGCGTAACTCAGGGTGCCCAGTGCCTATCTAATCAGGTGTTATGAAACTAAAGCAAGTTTTTGTGGTTGCATTGCCAAAGGGGTGGGTTTACATGGGAAGAAAATGTATTTGCTGAATTAACATTAATAGATCAGCCCAGCTAGCAGGGCATGAAATAGTTTCAAGTCAGAACTCTAGATAAGGCTGGCTAAAGCTCTAAGAAGTCTGTAATAGCTACTGGGGTAGGTGAATTGTTGGGCTCTTTTCCTCATGCAATGAAACACTTCCTTCACATCTCTCCTTAAAGGTCACTTCCAGGGCTTAAATTTTCAGACACTTTCCTGGCCCTCTTTTCCCCACCTCCCCCAATTTGGGGTTCTGGGCTTCAGTTATAGGGCTGGGAGGGGGAGGTCTCAGGGGCTTCAGCCCCATAGGGAGGGGGTGCCAAGGTCCCACAGGTTTGAAAATATTTACTGGAGCTCTGTTCTAGACAGCTCCAGCTGAATTTAAGGCCTGGTCATTTCTGTCCCTTCTCCTCCATTTGACTTATAGCTGTTTTTCCCTAACACATTCATGCTTTGGGGCTCTTAGTGAAGTGATGGAGGAAAGTCCTAAGGAGCCTTTCTGGTCATTGAGAGAGAGAAATCTGCCTTCTTATTAATCTAACTTAGATATTTATTAGACACAGGACAACTACATTAATAGAACATTATTAAGATTGTAAAGTCAAGTAATCAAAAGTTAGCAAATGCCAGGAGTGATATATCCAGGGTAAGATCCAGACTAATGTGTAGTTGTGTCCCCCTGCCCTTTAACCTTGGGTGCCTTTTCACTGCTGTAGCCACCACTCCTCGCCTGCTTTCTCACAGCCTGCAGCACATAAGTCACTCCAAGCCCTATTGTGAGAGGGCTGCCTGCCAGACTCACACCAGCTTTAATGCAGAGTGACCCCAACACACTCCCATTCCCAGATTTTCCCCCAGAAATGTATGTCTTGTACTGCCCATCCCTTTCCTGGAAAATACAAGCTTATATAAAGTTTGTCATTTAACTAATAAAAATGATAAGCACACTTGCTGTCCCAAGTGGAGTTTCCCAAACACTTTAATTCAAACACACTGGATTAGATAAAGTAATAAAACAAGAGAGAGATTTTAAGCACACACAAGTATGAGCCATATAAGTCAGAATTGGTTACAAGAAAAATAAAAGTAAAAGGCAACTAATGCCTAATTTTGCCAACTAGGGTAACAGTTCTCCATGGCTGGCGTTAGACTTGCTGGGGTCTGGGGCTGAAGGCCAATCCCAATGGTTTCAGCTCAGATTGGTGGGGCTTGGGCAGGTTCAGACTTTGGTCCACCATCCTGGTCGCGTAATAATTTTTGTTGTCAGAAGAGGGTTGCGGTGCATGGAAGTTTGAGAACCCCTGAACTAAGGTAAATTCAGGGCAAAGTCTCACCACGTGATTCAGCAGTTCTACTGGCTGAACTTTCAGACAGGATCCCTCCCCAGTCCAGTGTTGTTTTCTTTGTTCTTCAGATGTCGTGAATGCCATAAGCAGAAAGAAAGGGAGGAATGATTTGTAGTGTCTGTCCTTCCTTTCTATAGCTTTCCCTTCCCCCTACCAAGAAGCATTTCCTGCTTAGTTCTAGGAGACGGAGAGTCTACCTGGATGGGAATCCCAGGCTGGTTTTTTTTGCGAAAATGTAGATTTATTTTTTTTTTTTTACCTATGTCCCTTTTCCTGCTAGGCCCATTTCACCTTGTTTACCCCTGGCTGAGGCAGCAGCTTGCCTTTTGTCTCTGAGGAACTAGTTTGGCCACTTGGAACATGTTTTAGTAACACCACATGGTGAAATCTTACAACTTTACATACAGTATTGCCACACATTTTACGGGGAAAATAATGATAATCAAACTATGAGCTTTCAAATGATATTTCACAAGGCATGCTTGTACAAAGGTTATTATAATAGTGCACAAGGGGTGAAAAATAAGATCGAGACCGTCAGGATTAAGATGGCACATGCAACCTTAATTCATCCCCCTTGTGCATATTGATTCTGATGGTCTTTAACTACATGATCATGCATATTTTTTCCACAGGGCCCCTGCCTCATTCAGTGCATAGAAGAATGATGCTTTATTCAATATTTTGTTTTCTTGTCATTATTCATTGTGGCTCCAGGTTTATTTACTGCACACTATTCAAACCCTGCTCTGAAGATAGAATTTTTACTGTCCTCAAAATGGGCTTTTTTGTGGTGCTCTCACCAGAGTACCTGAATGTTGTACAAACAGTAATGAGTTTATCTTCATAACACCCCTGTGAAGTGAGTTGAAGTGAGGTGGTGATGGTATTATCATCCCCAGTATACAGATGGAAAAACTAAGACAAAATGAGGCTAAGGTCAAAAATATTCTTTAATTTTTTTATGCCCAATTTCAGACACCTAAAAGCTGATTTTTCAGAGTAGTTAGCATTATATAGAGCATTATGTGTTCAAAGCATAGCTCCCCTTGACTTCATTTGCAGCTCAGTGCTTGGCACTTATGCAGATCAGATGCTAAGGTCTTGGGTAAGGCACCCAGAATATGAGCAACGTACAACTAGTGACTACATGTGCAAAGTTTGGTTTAAGTGATTCACATGAGAACTCTGTGGCAGAGACAGGGATGGGCAGCATTCAGCCATCTTAACCATAAGCCAGTCCTGCTCTTCCTGCAGTCCCCTGCCTCATTCAGTACAAATCTTCCAACTTCTGCAACAAATAAGGCAGGGGCCCTACAGACAAGAGTCCCCTTTAATACTCAGCCCTGATTTATCACCAGAATAGGCCCATCCTGTCCACTAAACAAGGTAAGGGTCCTGTGGGGAAAAAAATGGTGATGATGTAACTGAAGACTGTACCATATTGCAGACACACAAGGGGCTGAATTAATGTTGCACAGGCAGCCTTAATTCTGGCATTTCCCAACTTTTGATTGTTTGACTTCGTAACTTAAATAATCTTCTTTTAATGTAATTTTTTTGTGTGCAATTTCCCAGCTCTTAAAAAAAGCAAATTGAGGGGAAAAAAATCAGAAATTCCATTATGTGGCATCATATTGACACCTCATGGGCCATTAGCTGGGTTGGAATCTTGAGATCCACCACAAAGACCTCAGTTACTTCACTTAATGGAGTAACTGATGCCAATAGTAAGTTGTCATCCTGTAGTGGCCCAGCAGTTGACGGAGAGACATGCTTTGTCAATGAGTTTCACAGATATTTGCTGACCACTGAGGACCGGTGAGACTCCAAAGGCTTGGGTTCTATTGCAGGCTCTTTTGTTTATCTTTTTACAGTGCAATGTTCGTAATCAAAAATAATAATATAAAGTGAGTACTGTGCACTTGTTATTCTATGTTGTAATTGAAATCAGTATATTTGAAAACGTAGAGTAACATCTAAAAATATTGATAATGAATTTAAATTTGTATTCTGTTATTGTTTAACAGTGCAATTAAAACTGCGATTAATCGCAACCATTTTTTAATCTAGTTTGTTTTGCATGAATTGCATATATTAACTGTGATTAATTGACAGCCCTAGTTATTACAGAGAAAATCCAGATTTACCCCTGCACTGGAGGGCACATGCTTTGTGGGGATGTCACTTGTGCAGCCTAGTCATTCATAAGAGCAGTGAGAGGATGGAGTACATTCAACGAGGAGGGAATCTTTGAAGATTATAGCTGTTATAATTGAAGTCCCTACTGAGCATGTGCAAATTGCAATTCCTCCCCCATCCCCAAGTGGGTGGATTTGTATGGTGACAGCAAAAGGCATCTATAAAATCATGACTGGTGTGGAGAAAGTAAATATGGAAGTGTTATTTAGTCCTCATAACAGAAGAACTAGGAGTCACCAAATGAAATTAATATGCAGCAGGTTTATAACAAACAAAAGGAAGTATTTTTTCATACAACACACAGTCAATCCATGGAACTTGCCAGAGGATGTTGTGAAGGCCAAGTCTATAACAGGGTTAAAAAAAGATCTGGATAGGTCCATCAATGGCTATTGTCCAGGATGGACAGGGATGGTGTCCCTAGCCTATGTTTGGCCAGAAACTGTGACGGGATGGACAGTTGGTGGTTACCTGTCCTGTTCATTCCTTCTGGGGCACCTGACATTGGCCACTGTCAGAAGACAGGATACTGGGGTAGATGGACCTTTGGTCGGACCCAGTATGGCCACTTTTATGTCCCTAACACAAAGGCCATCTCCCTGCCAAATTTCAAGTCTTTGATCCAAAACTTTTGAGTGTTAGTTTTTTAAAGAAAAAGTTTCCAGAATTTGTTAACTTGCGAAACAATGTAATTTCTCTTAGCCTTGCTCTCAGAGATGACTAAACCATTCTGGCTGAAATTTTCCCCCCAAAATTGACCCTTAAGAGAGACACCTCGTATAGAAGATTTCAGCTTGAACTTTTAGAGTCTGCCAAAGTTATAAGCAACTGAACACAGCGTCTTTTAAATGGGAAGCATCGGGCAACATTAAAAATAGGTGGTGCTAGCAGCCTCTTCTGTAAGGTATCTAAGCACAAAAGGGAGGCAGAAACACCACCCACTAACCTGTGCTTTGTCTTCTGCAGCCAACAACCAAATTGTTAATTGATGGGAAGTTTGTTGAATCCAAAACTACCGAATGGATCGATATCCACAACCCAGTAAGTGAAATTACCTCTGCTGCTGTGTGGGCCCTTGCTGTGATCAGAAGGGGGTTCCACCTCACTGAAATTACTTGGGGAGATGCAGGGAATGTGACTGTCTTGCAGTTGCCTTCTTAGGGGTCAACTGCCTTCTCAAGGTTAATGCCAGACCCAGTAGAAATGATGAATGCTGCCTTTTCTCCCCTAGATGGTAGATCTCTGAGAGGAGACTTAGGCCTCTTTTTCCACTCTGCACACTGAAGGGGCTCTGTGACTAGTACATCAAGTTAGTAAATGGTTTCTGTCATAGAATCATAGAAGCACAGGACTGGACTTAGTGATTTGATGTAAGCCTGAAGGTAAACTCCTGGCAGAGACTGATGTAGACTGCACCTCCCCTCCAAGGGGGAGGAGAGAATCCTGGCTAGAATCTGAGGTTCTTTTCTCCACTTTTGATGGAGCTGCAATGTTTAAGCTGTGAAATTCCAGTGAATTTGGCATCAAGTACCATGTTGGATGCAGTTGCTTTATGAGTCTGGTCTCAGAACTCAGATTTTGTTAAATTCCTTTCTGTGTCTGCTTCTAGGGGACAGATTCAATTGAGACTGCATGGAGGGGGATCATACCTGACCCTTGCATCAGGTGTCTAGACAGTGGGTTCTCAGACTTTTCTGTGTGGAGCCCCATTTTGACATTATAGTTATTTTTACATATTGTTCTTGATAGTGATCAGAACAATGACACTCATTCAGCAAAGTTGGCTCAGCCAGCTAAACTCATTGTATCTAGTGAGGAGATTCATTCTTTGCAAGGCTACTCGCTTTCTTGTTTTATTTCTTCTCCTCTTGCTCTGAACGGTTACTTATCTTTATTTTGCAGATGTCTCTCTGAATGATGTAACTGATGATCTCTGTTATGTCAAAACAATTTTTTAAAAACCTACATTAAAAGAATGTTATGGTTGCTAAAACAAGCTCTCAAAAGATAGGAAATGCTGGATTTATGGTCGTCCATACTAATTATGATATAGTACTTAACTTCGTAATCACTTACTGATTTTTCCAAAGGACCTATGCCTCATTTAGAACACAAGAGGAACAGCAGATGAGACTGTTATACAGAGAGAGACTGCTGTCCTTAGGATCCCATCTTATGCACAGCAGATGTGTAGTGAAGAGGCTGAGAGATACAGGAAGCAAAAAGAATATTATAGTTAAAGCACTGACAATACTGAACCCAGGAAAAATGGGTTCCATCTCTGACTCTGCTACAGTCACTGTTAGGCAGGTCCCTTAAACCAAAATGTTCAGAGGTGGCCGCTAACTATTTGTTTTCTCGATACCCGTCTTGAGACACCTACAGCTTGATTTTCAGAGGTGCTGAGCACTCAACTTTAGTTGAAGCTGTGTCCTCAAAGTATGTGAGGGGAGGAGTTTCTGCCTGACTTCAGGGAAATCATGTAAGTATGGTTCCATTTTAGAAGGCTATCAGATCAGGGATGTGAAAGAGCCATTGAATGGCTGAGGGAGATGGCATGAAGAGGATGAGTTTTGATATAATTGGTTGTTCCATCAGGCCACAAATGAGGTGGTTGGTCGTGTCCCGAAGGCCACGCAGAGCGAGATGGAGGCAGCTGTGACTTCATGCAAAAAAGCTTTACGGAACTGGTCAGAGACATCTGTTCTGAGCCGCCAGCAAATCTTGCTGCGTTACCAGCAGCTCATCAAGGACAACCTGGTGAGACGCTTGAGTACTGTTGCCTGGGCTCATGGTGGGGCAGTGCTGCCTGGGTTTGTGAGCAGAATGGGGGTGGCATACCTCGTGCCAGGAAAGGGATGGTGTGGTGCTCTTCAGGCCCATGGGGACAAAGAAGGCAATATTGCCTGCAGATGCAGGGAAGGGCAGATTGTTGGTTGCATTTTATCTTTACACCAAGTGCTGTTTCAAGTTGTCTTGAGGTTTAATGGAGTCAGTGAAGGCAAAAGGGAGAAATATCTGCAAGAGTTGTTCTCACTACAGCTTTGCAGTTCTAAATCCCTAGATTGCATGGCTGTGATGCCACAGGATTCAGACTGTCCCTACAATTCCAGTTGTCCTAATTAAAACAGTCCCTTTCTGTAGGTTGTTGGCTTCTCACACATACAGTGATTCATTAAGAAGTAGCAAATTGGGTAGTGTTTCCTTTCCAAGCCCCTCTTTGCTGGTCCATTCGTTGCGGTATTTGGCTATTTGTGGAACAGTCTATCCTGCTTCTACCTCCCACTTGTGCTGGTTGACCCTTTTTCTTTCTTTCTCTCTCTCTCTCTCTCTCTCTCTTTTTATTTCCAGAAAGAAGTTGCCAAACTCATCACTTTAGAACAAGGAAAGACCCTGGCTGATGCTGAGGGAGACGTATTCCGAGGCCTCCGTAAGTTAGTGGCTCCTACCACTGTAAGGGGCTTTCAGAAGCTTTGGGCAGGGTAAAAGTCCAATGAGCAACAGGGGCTATAGAACACAAGAAAGTAGCACCCTTCAGAGCCTATAAGAATCCATTTACAGCCAGCCAAGCTACTGTGTTTGGCCATGCAGGGAGTGTTCATGGTGCATGGGAGCTGTAAGTTGTGGGGAAAGATGCAGGAAGAGAGAATTTCATTGTGGCATTGTAAAGAAAGCAGTTTTGAGGATGAGTGGTAGGAGCTCACTCTTTGGCATATCACCCTTTCTGCTGCAGAGGTGGTTGAGCACGCCTGTAGTGTGACATCCCTCATGTTGGGAGAGACCCTGCCCTCCATCACTAAGGACATGGATACTTACACCTTTCGCCTGCCTCTGGGAGTGTGTGCAGGGATTGCACCATTCAATTTCCCAGGCATGATTCCTCTCTGGATGTTCCCCATGGCCATGGTTTGTGGTAACACCTTCTTGATGAAGCCATCGGAGCGTGTGCCAGGAGCACTCATGTTCCTTGCTAAGCTGTTACAGGACGCTGGTGCCCCTGATGGGACTCTGAACATCATCCATGGGCAACATGAAGGTAAACTCAGGCTAGTCTGCTGAGTTGGCTACAGAGTGTGAGGGTGTGTTGGGGCATGTGTCCTTTGAGGGGAGGCATAGAGATGTTAGGGTTTCCACTGTTATGAACCAGCACGGTGTTTGGGAAATTGGGACAAGGGGGATCCAGGGAAGTGCAAGGCTGATGATACAGGACGATAGAGAAACCTTTAAAGAAAGCAGGTGGACAGCATTTAAATCTGGATGTACATTTAGATTCCTGGGATGGTCTTTCCAAAGTGTCCAAGTGCCTTTGGAGTACAAGTACCATTGACTTAGGGTACTTGTACTCCAAAGTCACTTAGGCACATCTGAAAAAAATCACCCTCAGAGCCTAAATTCAGATTTAGGAGCCTAACTTGAAGCACCCAGTTTGACAGATTTTGGGTGGTTAAAAAGTAAGAGGAGTTCTGGAGCTGGAAGAACATCAAGATATAAAGGATAAGGAGTTCTGTGAACTCCAGTGTGTAGTAGGGACGGGAGTGGGAGAAAGTGGCTGGAGTTCAGAAGGGCAAAGGCCAGGGTGAGTGGAGGAGCTGGGATGTGGCTGCTGTGGGGACAGAGTGATGAGGATTGGGGAGCCAGGTAGGAGAACAGAGGGGCGGTGGTTCAAGTGCTGGACAGTGAGCAGAGGGAGGGGATGGGCAGCAGTGGAACCCTTGTAATAGTAGTACATAGGGGGGCAGGAATCTGGGTGCTTGGGCTGTGGATAGTAGAGGGATGAGCATTGTGGAGATGGGGGTGGAAGGCCGGAAGGGACCATTTTGATCAAAATGGTCCCTTCAAGCATTGAACACTCTGGAGAAGAATTTGAGTCCCATATAATGAGCTGTTTCCTTTTTGAAGCTGTGAATTTTATTTGTGACCATCCGGATATCAAGGCAATCAGCTTCGTGGGGTCCAATCAGGCTGGAGAGTACATCTATGAAAGAGGATCCCGGAATGGCAAGAGAGTCCAGTCCAACATGGTAATGCCCCTCAATGTAGTGGAGGTTTCAACCTACAGGCTGCTACTCCCTTGTATACATGCTTAAGACCTTTTCCATTCAGTGTCTGGGACTGACTTGAAGTTAGGCAGTTGGATGTGCTGAGAGAGATTAAGCTTCCCTTTCTACTAGGATGTGAGCAGCTCAGTAACAGTTAAGATATGAAGTTGTCACTGCGGAGCTGAAAAGAAAGTGGGCCAGGTGTTCTTAGCAGTTTGAGATTGTATATGTCTTGTATTTCAGGGAGCCAAGAACCATGGTGTGGTGATGCCCGATGCCAATAAGGAGAACACCTTGAATCAGCTTGTTGGAGCTGCTTTTGGAGCAGCTGGCCAACGCTGCATGGCCCTGTCTACAGCCGTATTAGTGGGAGAGGCAAAGAAATGGCTGCCAGAGCTGGTGGAGAGAGCCAAGAACCTGCGAGTTAATGCAGGTACAGATCTGTTTGGTAGCTTCAGGTTAAGCCCCTGGGTTGTGTGTTTTTGTATATCTGGTACATTGCGGTGTGTGACTGTGAGGTCTTGGCTCCATGGTTTTGGTGCATGGAGGTGGGGGCTGAAGACTGCCTGCTTGGAGGCTCCGTGGGTGTGTGACAAGAGGTCTGGATTCAGCACCACATGGCTGGGGTGCTGAGGGTATCTGTTGTGAAGGAGGGCTTGACTGTTACTAGAACTCTAGTTTTACTTTCACAACATCAGGCAGTTTATAACTGTGGGTTTGGGGTTTTGTGTAAAAAGGCTCAGCCCTGCCTTTAACGTAGCAACTCCACTTATAATATTAACAGACTTTTCTTCTAGGAATGTTTCCCTTTCTTCCAATATGTGTTCAGTAAAGCCCTTCGGATGAAAGCATATATCTTTCGGGGAGTGGGGGGGCGAGAGATAAGTCAATCCGCTGTTGGATTTTGTAGTTGATGTAAACAAAAACGAAACAAAGGTAGTTGATGTAAAGATCTTTGCCATTCACATACATCTTTATTGAAAAAAATTGAAAAACTTGATACATAGATTGCTTTGCATTTCTTGGATGTTCATTTTCCAGCTCCATTTATAGGCCTTGTACAATGTATTTCTAATTATATGTGAATTGGGTTTTTCCATTATATTTTATTTTTAACTTTATTGCACTATAGAGCTCTCTATTGAGTTATATTGTTATGTCTGAACAAAAACGTAAGTAGTCCCCCTCTTTTCTGCCAGCATAGATGCCTTCCCTCCACCCCATCTCCTATTTTTTGAAGAGATACTTTTGAGAGGACCATCCTATTAATGAGACATCATTAACGGAAGTATTACAGTTATATTGAAATGAGCCTCTTGCTATTTAGGACTAGCTTAACTAAAACAAAGACTTAAATCATTTTGCATCTTCTCCATTCTAATTCTCCTTAAATATGTTTGTGGACCTCCAGCATACACCGAGTCTCCATTTGAGCAGCCAGTTGGAGGCATATCTGGATTAAAGATTGATTTAAAAAAAAAATTAAATTCTCTCTCTCTCACACACACACACCCACTGTACAGGGGAGTTAAAAAGTCAAAAGACAGACTAAAAACAAAAAGGCTTCATTATATTTTTTAAAGCTCATGGTTTCTGAGGCCAATTTCATGATTTTTCAGGATCCGACTCATGATTTTTAATCTCTTGAGATTGGCAATACTGCAGACTAAACAAACTCAGTTCACTTTTGACTCCATCTTATGCTTGTTTTTAGCAGCTATCATGTGTATCATATACAGGACAAGATGACCTCTTGTTACCTTTCCCCCTCTATGGTTCAGAAAGGCTTTTGCAAAACTTTCAAAATTTTCAGAACTCACCACAGCAGCTGTCAGCTCTTTGTGTTTTGGGTGTGGGGACCTCTGTCTCTGTGATTTGGAAGCATGGGGCTTTTCTGTTGATTAGGGGATCCCCTATGGGTTTGGAGTTCAGGGTCTCTTGGTTCTGTGTGTTTGAGTTTTGTGTTCCTCTCCTACTTGATTTTAGGATTCTTGTATCTTTGCTGGGAAGGTAGTTGTTGGTTGTTCTTTTTGAATATGAAACTATGAAGCCATCACAATTCAAACCTTTCCCTGCTTCTGTACTTCAAAGGAGACCAACCAGGAGCAGATCTGGGGCCCTTGATCACCCCCCAAGCTAAGGAGCGGGTCTGCCACCTGATTGAGAGTGGAGTGAAGGAAGGAGCTGCCCTCCTCCTGGATGGACGAGACATCAAAGTGAAGGGTTATGAGAAAGGCAACTTTGTTGGACCAACCATCCTTGCTAAAGTCCAGGTGAGCTAGTCAATAGGCTGGTTACTGGATGCAAAGGAATGAAGTATTTCATAAGTTTGATGGAAAGAGTGGCACTTGTGGTCTGCCCAACACAGCTAGCAATGGCCCAGTGGGCTTATCAGCCTTGATAGGCTAGCTGGCAAACTGCTGCTTCAGTGTGTGCATTTGAGCACTTAAGAGATGTTGCATGTATTAATTGGGCAGGGTAGGATGGTTAAGGTTCCAACCTCAGTATATCCTGAAACCTGGATTGGAGAGTGATAAGTGAAGTGGTCTGTGATTGGACTGAGAGATGGGAACAGATGAAGCTTGGAAATTGGGAGGTAGAAGAGCATGGGTGGGGTGATATAGGTAATTAATTGCCAAACCTGCAGCTCCTATGTAAGAAATTGGTGGTTTGGAATGACGGTGGGAGAGTTGTAGGCAATGTGAGAGTGCAAAGGAGAAGGATGGTGGGTAGGGTGCAATAGGGTTGACTGGCAAGCAAGATATATGCCAAGTTTTAGTGATGTGGTCACACAAGCTGAGAGGATGGAAAGCTAGGAGTTATGGAAACACAAGCAAACCAGAGTGGATAAAAAATAATTATTAAAAAAAAATGTATTTTTTAATTTAAATCAGATTTTTTTGATAAAATGCTTTTTGAGGAAAAAGCCTATCTAAAGATAGTTTTAATTAAGATACATTATAGCTCAAAAATATCTCATCATGGAATAGGGATTATACATTCTAATTCTATAGTATGAGACAATATATTCATGTAATGTTTAAGAAAAGTTTTATAAATGAGTTCCAGTAGTTCATGGATTAAGGACCCAATTTTATGGTGTTCTATGGGCTTCTGTATAGATTATTTAGGTTAATCTTTCTATCTACCCAATGCTCAGTCTAGAAGATACCATTAGAGATGCTTAGTTTTGCAGTTTTCAAACTGGATTTGTGTCTCCAGAGGTAACATGCTTGTTAACAGCAAAAATGTTTTTAAATAAACAAATTTAATATACAGAAGTGAGAAATTACAGACCTCAGCTCTATTGTCCCTCTGCAAATTTGTGTACAGAGTCAATCCCTTACCTCTCTCTAAAAGTGCAAAGTTTCAAAAAGTTCAATGAATAGAAGATTGTTGGGTGCGGAATAGATCAGGACAAGAAGAAGTCTGGAGATAAACGTGAGAAGCAAGGGACATATGCTTGTTTTGTTAAAATATTATATGTTTGCTGCTGAAGAAAAAAATCCAGAATACTTAACATTGTTGTTTTAGATAAATACAACAATTTAAATGTCTATCTGGTGATGATCTCCTCCTAATACAGCATGGCAAGAAAATCCTCCAAATATTAATGATTAACCTGTTGAATTGGAGCTAGTTCATCTCCCAGTGACTTCATAAATATCTGCTTCAATTACCTTTGCTAAATGAAATAACCAAACAATCATTCATTTTCTGATATAGCTGTAAAACTAATCTGAAAAGTTTTCAAAATAAATTACTGTTTAAAAATGTATAGTGTGTACCTTCTAAAAATGAAACCTACATCTATCTCTGAGTTGTGAAGAATATGTATTAAGGTTATAACAACCAACAAGAATGCACTTTTATGTAGAAAACCATGATTAAATTGAGTCTTCCTGACTAGTGACTTAAATCAAACCCACCCATAAACCAGTCCTGACTGAATCTAGGGCCCTTGATCAGCCCTCAAGTGGAAGAGTAGATTTGTCACTTGACTGAGAGCAGGCAGTGGATGTGGTAGTTGGGCATGACAGATGGCAGGGCATGGCATTGGGGTTGGTAGCTACCAGTGCATGAGGGACAGTGGGGCATGCAAATTCAACAAGGACAAATGCAAAATACTCCACTTAGGAAGAAACAATCAGTTGCACACATGCAAAATGGGAAATGACTGCCCTAGGAAGGAGTACTGCAGAAAGGGACTGGGGCGGGTCATAGTGGTTCACAAGTTAAATATGAGGGAACAGTTTCAAAAAATATGTGACCATAATTCTGAGATGTATTAACAGGAATGTTGTAAGACGTGAAAAGTAATTCTTCCACACTACTCCGCGCTGATTAGGCCTCAACTGGAATATTGCGTCCAGTTCTGGGTGCCACATTTCAGAAGGATGTGGACAAACTGGAGAATGTCCAGAGAAGAGCAACAAAAATTATTAAAGGTCTAGAAAACATGACCTATGAGGGTAAATTGAAAAAAATGGGTTTGTTTAATTTGGAGAAGTGAGGACAAAGAGGGGACATAAGTTTGCAAGTACATAAAAGGTTGTTTCAAGGAAGAGGGATGGCCTAGATAATACTTAGAGCTTGGCTACACTTGGAGGTGTGCAGCACTTTGAGTTACAGCTGTCTTCGTACAGCTGTGTAGGGACAGCGCTGCAGTGTGGCCACACTGACAGCTACCAGCGCTGCAGTGTGGCCACATCTGCAGCATTTGCAGCGCTGTTGGGAGTGGTGCATTGTGGGCAGCTATCCCACAGAGCACCTCGTCTCATTTTGGTGCCGTGGGTTGTGGGAAGGGGACGGAAGGGTGCGGGTCATTCCGCTTCCTGTCCCAATGCCCCATGGTGCATCGCTTCACATCCCAGCAGTCAGTGTTTTTCCGTCCACGTTTGGCGCCATCGTGAGTCTCCCAATGGTTTCTGTGCAGTGCGATTTCTGTGGGAAATGGAGCCTGAGCTGCTGAGGACTTTGCTGATGAGTGTCGCCAGCACATCACGTTTGGCAGTTGAGCTATTCCTTCAGCTCCAAAGTGACAGTGAGGAGTCCGACGATGATATCAGTTCGCCTGACACATATGACACTAAAGTGCTTGTGGCAGTAACGGAAATGCTCAGCACCGTGGAACGCCGCTTTTGGGCTCAGGAAACAAGCACTGAGTGATGGGATCACATCGTCATGGAAGTCTGGGATGACGAGCAGTGGCTGCAGAACTTTTGGATGAGAAAAGCCACTTTCATGGGACTGTGTGAGGAGCTCGCCCCCACCCTACGGCGCAAGGACATGAGATTGAGAGCTGCCCTGCCAGTGGAGAAGCGGGTGGCTATTGCAATCTGGAAGCTGGCAACTCCAGACAGCTACCGATCGGTCGCGAACCAGTTTGGAGTGGGAAAGTCGACCGTTGGAATCGTGTTGATGCAAGTTTGCAGGGCCATTAATCGCATCCTGCTAAGAAGAACCGTGACTCTGGGGAACGTGCAGGACATTCTGGATGGCTTTGCACAAATGGGTTGTCATGGTATAAATCCCCACTCTGAACCTTAGCGTCCAAAAGATGGGGTACCAGCATGAATTCCTCTAAGCTCAATTACCAGCTTAGTACTTGTAGCGCTGCCACCAACCAGGAATTCCAGTGCCTGGTACATTCTGGTCCCCCCCCCCAAAAAAAAACCTTGCCCGGGGACCCCCAAGACCCAGTCCCTCTGGATCTTAACACAAGGAAAGTAAACCCTTTCCCTCACTGTTGCCTCTCCCAGACTTCCCCTCCCTGGGTTACCCTGGAAGATCACTGTGATTCAAACTCCTTGAATCTTAAAACAGAGAGGAAAATCCACCTTCCCCCCTCCTTTTCCCTCCCCCTCCCAGACTCTCCCGGAGAGAGAAAGTAATCCTAACACAGAGAGAAATTTAACCTTTCTCTCCCCCTTCTCTCCTTTCTCCCCACCAATTCCCTGATGGATCCAGACCCAGTCCCCTGGGGTCTCACCAGAATAAAAAAACAATCAGGTTCTTAAACAAGAAAAGCTTTTAATTAAAGAAAGAAAAAACAGTAAAAAGTATCTTTGTAAATTTAAAATGGAATAGGTACTGGGTCTTTCAGCTATAGACACTGGGAATACCCTCCCAGCCTAAGTATACAAGTACAAATTAAAATCTTTTCAGCAAAATACCAATTTGAACTCCTTTCAGCCAAATACAAATTTGAACTCCTCCCAGCAAAATACACATTTGCAAATAAAGAAAACAAACATAAGCCTAACTCGCTTTATCTACCTAGTACTCAGTATTCTGAACTTATAAGAGCCTGTATCGGAGAGATTGGAGAGAAACCTGGTTGCACATCTGGTCCCTCTGAGCCCCCAGAGTGAACAACAACCAAAAACTAACAACACACACAAAAAAACTTCCCTCCCTCAAGATTTGAAAGTATCCTGTACCCGATTGGTCCTCTGGTCAGGTGACAGCCAGGCTCACTGAACTTGTTAACCCTTTACAGGCAAAAGTGATATAAAGTACTTCTGTTCTATTAACTCCTACTATCTGTTTATGACATGGGTTTCTCTAACTGTGGAGGGGCGATAGATGGGACGCATATTCCTATTCTGGCACCACCCCACCTAGCATCCGAGTACATTAATCGGAACGGGTATTTCTCTATGGTTCTCCAGGCACTCGTGGATCACCGTGGGTGTTTCATTGACATTTACACAGGCTGGCCTGGAAAGGTGCATGATGCACGCATCTTTCGGAACAGTGGCCTGTTCAGGAAGCTGCAGGCCGGGACTTTTTTCCCAGACCGGAAGATCACAGTAGGGGACGTTGAAATGCCCATTGTGATCCTTGGAGACCCCGCTTACTCGTTAATGTCTTGGCTCATGAAACCGTATACAGGGAAGCTTGACAGGAGCAAGGATCGGTTCAACTACAGGCTAAGCTGGTGCCGAATGACTGTGGAGTGTGCTTTTGGCCGTTTAAAAGGGCACTGGCGATCTCTTTATGGGAAGCTAGACTTTGGGGAAAGCAGCATCCCTGCGGTTATATCCGCGTGCTGTACCCTCCATAATATTTGTGAAGGGAAGGGTGAAACATTCAGTCAGGAATGGACCTCCGAGGTTCAACACCTGGAGGCTGAATTTGCACAGCCAGAGCAGGGCTACTAGAGAGGCCCAGCACAGGGCTACAAGGATTAGGGATGCCTTGAGGGAGGAATTTGAGGCTGAAAGCCAACAGTAATGTTTGGTGCCTTGCACGGGAGTGAAGTGCAGTGGTTACAATGATTTGCAGTGCCTGTTTTTTCCTTTGGGTACGGTATCTTTCACTTTCTGCAATAATAAAAACTGTTTTAAAAGCCAAGAAATCATTTATTGAAAAGAAAGTAAGTAAAAGGGCAGGAGGGTAGGGTGGTGAACTGTACAGTCAGAGGTTTGAATATGTCCTGCCTGGAGTGCTGTGCAATGACTGCTGCACTTCAGGATGAAAATGTTGCATGGTGATGGGGGTTGAGTGCAGAGGGTAAGGGTTGTAGTTCTTACGGCTGGTAGGTGAACGTACAGGTGTTGGGGGCAGCTGGTGGTGGTAAGAACCTGGATGCTGGATGCTGGAGAAGGGGGTTTTGAGCTGACATTGGGGAATGAGCTTTGGGGGGATGGGGGCATGGTAGTGCTCTGCCTGCATGGCTACGAGTGACTGGATACTGTCTGTTTGGCGCGCCAGGAGGCTTATCAGCTGCTTCATGCTTTTCTTCTTAGCCAATGCCTTTCTCCTGCTTTCTCTTTCCCTCCAGTGCTGCATTTTTTCTCTCCAGTCCTGCAGCTTCTTACTCTCTCTGGCAGACTGATTCATAACTGCTTTCACCATATCTTTTGCTTTTTCATGGCTTTTTCCTCAGGTTCTGTAGCCTTTCAGCAGTCTCTGATACGGCCAGTTGAGAAGTAGTAGTAGTCAAGGACACTGTTATTAGAAAGACAAAAACTGAAACATTTAACAGAGAGGCAGCATTGTGTATAATCACAGTGAAGAGTTTACAGTCTCACTTTAGCATACTTTCCACATACCAAACAGAGCACAGAGAGCCCACAGCAGCGAAGACATGGTGAGTAAGGGGGAATGAGTGCAGGAGTTAATTAATCCTGGAAGCTATCTCACTGCTGCAGGTCACCTGGGAAGGGGGACTGATTAGTTCAGGGCTGCACTGGGGTTTCTGTGCATTGGGGAAAGCAGAGTTGCAGGGGGACCTACACTGAACACGATCCCTACATTTTCCACAGGAGTTAATCCTGGAAGATATCTTACTGCTGCGGGTCACCTGGGAAGCAAGGGAGGGTCTTCTGCAGCAATGCGGATTCCGCCCTGGCCCCTATGCAGCTTGTCTGTGTGCAGCAATGGCCCCCCCACCCCTCGCAGCACAGTGGTGCAGATGTGTTAGTCTGACTGGGACAAGGACCACAGTGGCTCTCCCTATAAACTTGCACAAGTGCATTGCCCACGCTCTGCCAGAAACTTTTGAAGAGATTACTGACGCCAATTACCGCGACGTGATAGACCACATCAATGGGCTATTCCACATCTAGGCATGCATGCATACAGCCCTACCCCCCTCCCCCCCGAAACATTTCCATCATGAAAATAAAAGCTGCTTACCGGGAACCCACTTCTCTGCTTCTTCTTCACCAACAAGTTCCAGCTGCTGCGACTGGCTATCTTCCACCTGGCTTGAGAAGAGCTCCTGGCTGCATGCCTCCTGGGACTCCAGGGTGACTCCCCCCAGCCCAGTACCCTCACTCTCGGTTTCTTCCCCCCCCCCCCTCTCCTCTCCCCGCTCTGAACTGCCATTGAGGTTGTTGGATTGGCAGTGGGGTCACCCCCAAGTATCGCGTCCAGCTCCTTGTAAAAACGGCAGGTCGTGGGGGCAGCACCTGAGCGGCAGTTTCCCTTGCGGGCTTTGCAATAGGCACTCCGCAGCTCCTTTACTTTAACACTGCACTGCGTCCCGGTCATGGTCCCTTTCCAGCATGGCCCTTGAGATCTGCCCATAGGTATCGTAATTCCTATGGCTGGAGTGCAGCTGTGACTGCACAGCTTCCTCCCCCCAAACACTGATGAGGTCCAGCAACTCGCCATTGCTCCATGCTGGGGCTCGTTTGGTGCGTGGAGGCATGGTCACCGATTGATTGCACTCCACACCTGGCTGAGCAAACAGGAAGGGGATTTTTAAAATTCCTGGGGCATTTAAAGGGCAGATCACCTGAGGCCAACGCAGTAGAGTGCAAACTGATGAGCAGAGTGGCTGAACAGGTATTCTGGGATACCTCCTAATACCCTGGAGGCCAATTACAGCACTTTTGGTGGCCACACTTGTGGAGCAGCGCTGCAATCATTATACCTGAGGCAGAGCAGGAGTACAGCCAGTGCTGCAGCCAGGGAGATGCAGCGCTGTATGTGCCTTGCAAGTGTGGACAGTGAGTAAATTGCAGTGCTGGTGGTGGGTTTACAGTGCTGCAACTCTCCAGTGTAGCCAAGCCCTTAGTCCTGCCATGAGTGCAGGGGACTGAACTAGATGACCTCTTGAGGTTCTTTCCAGTCCTACAATTCTGTGATTCTATGCAGGGTGATGTCTAGTGAGGTGAAGGATGGTGAGTGATGATGGGAATGCTCTGAGGGTTTGATTTATGTGTGGGGTGGTCTCTACTGTGGGGGTATCTTTGGCATTTCCTTGACATGAGTTTTGTTTTCTGCTGTTTCTGCTTTGGCAGCCAAGCATGACCTGCTATAAGGAGGAAATCTTTGGGCCAGTTCTAGTGGTTCTGGAAGCAGACACTCTTGATGAAGCAATTGAGATAGTGAACAGAAATCCTTATGGAAATGGAACTGCAATCTTCACCACCAATGGCGCCACCGCTAGGAAATACTCCCACTTGGTGGACGTGGGGCAGGTATGCATCCATAGGATAATGTATAGAGTAGAATTATTCCCATCCGTGCTTGCCATGTACATGAGACACTCATCTAGTCCTGGCTTCTGATTTCTGTCTTAAGGTGTCATAATGTTTGATTAGGTAACGTACTATTATCTCATAGTTAAGGAAACTGGATCTAGTATCTTTCAGGGGAAGAGAAATATGAGGCTGTTCTGTTGTTACAATCTGGTACTTGTTCCTTCTATTAATATGGTGGCTTTACTCTGATTTAGGTGGGTGTAAATGTTCCAATACCAGTGCCTCTGCCCATGTTCTCCTTCACTGGCTCACGTGCTTCTTTCAGAGGAGACACCAATTTCTATGGCAAACAGGTAACTCATCAAATGAGGAAACATAATGTGTTTTTGCTGCTCTGTGAACCTAGTGCAGGAAGCCAGGTGGAGGTGAGGGAAGAGACCAACAGATTGTATTAACACGGTGGAGATTTGTGAATGGAGGGAGAATTGAGCAATGTGTTTTATTGCTGGGGCAGAGACCTCAGGATGTTGGGAAGGGCAGAGAAGCTACTGGCAGCTCCCATGTTGGAGATCTTTGTACTCTGAAGGTATAGTGGGAGGCTTACAGGAGTACCAAGGCCAAATGTACAACCCTTGTTTCTCTCATTTCCTTCAGGGGGTGCAGTTCTATACACAGCTGAAGACTATCATCTCTCAGTGGAAAGAGGAAGATGCCACAGTTACCAAGCCTGCTGTAGTTATGCCAACCATGGGAAACTAACCAGCTTTTACAGGGGTACCATCCGTGGTGCCCTTCACCTTCTGTGCTACAAACTTCTTCCAGCTGTATACTGACTGCTTCTATTCCCTGTTTCCCTGGGAATAGAAAGCCCTGTTCTCCCTGAGATCTCTATTTCCAAACAAATCAGGGAGCTCCTCATGTAACGCACAATCTTAAGTTTTCTGTTGCTCTCAGCAATTTTTCAGCTAATTGAGTTTACTTTCTCCCCAGAAGAAACACTCTCCTTCAGTGACAGGTCAGATGACAAGCCTGGGCACAAATTCTCCCCTCCCACCAACCCTTCAAACTGAACTTGCACAGGCTCCATTTTCCACTATATCTGTCTTTAGTCCCACTGATTCGGTGCTGCAGCTTTCGCCACATCCGTCTCTGGTTCAATATTCTGATTCCACCTCACTCTGAGAAATTCTCCCTGTTGCAGAGAAGTGGCTTTCCATTATGGGCAGGTAGCAAGTTTGAGAGTGTCTCTGAAGTTCTGGAGAGTTTAACCCCATACCCACTGAACAGTTTTGAAGGGCCTGATGCTTGGGAACTGGCTGCTTTAAGAGTTTCACAAGGTGGTCTACTGGGATGCTTGACTGAGTATCAAGGAGATTCCTGAGTGTAGAGTGAATCCTACCCTACCTCGCTCTGGTTGGAAACTTTGATCCCTATCATCTATGTATCCTGCCAACTCCTGTTAGTTCTCAGCTCTGACTGTTAGCTGAAACCACTTGCAGGGTGATGCCTTCTATGATAGCAGCAGTGTGCCTATGTGCTCTTGACCATGGAAGCAGAAGCACAACCATATGTATGTCTGCTCCTGGCTGGTGTTGTTCAAGCCCTCTGAGATGGGGTGGAATTGGCGGGAAGGAGGCATTTCCTTCCTCCAAAGGCAACCAATCTGAATCTTTTGGTTTCTCTTCCTGATGGTCATATGTCTATGCTGCTTCTGCCCACTACTTGATTCACTGTCACACCTGCTCAAGTGTATGTGCATCTTTTAGTGACTGCACGCCCTAATGCTAGTGACAGGTGAGGTTCTGTTAGCCTATGTGATAAAGGTCTTTGCAACTGGAGATCTGGAGTTCTATTCCCTGGGTGGGTGGGGAGGACTGGGTTTGAGCTGGTGACTCATGATGCAGCCATGGAGTAGTTAAGGAAAGGTCCTGGGATGGGGTAAGATTAAGGGGACATTATGTTGGCTTCACTTGGACTCTGCTATAAGTGGCAGGGACTGGCAGAAAGTTGCTTCTTGCACCTGAGGAAAATCATGCTATTTAAGAAATTCTAATCATGATTCATTGGTCTAATTGAACAAACTGAATGTGAACACTTTGTATCCTGCCTTCTGATAAAGATGCCTTTTGTAACTGACAGTTGCCTGACTTTAATCCAACTGCTATGGTGCCACTAATTTTTGTGTATTTTCTGTCAGGTTCCGTTATAGCCTAGAGGGGAAATGCTCATATTTCTGCAATCTGATTATGGATAAAAATTGCTAATGCATTTCTTCAATTAATGACCTTTTGGGGTTTTTTTTTGTTTTGTTTTTTAATAAGACCTTGTCTGGATATAATGTTAATTTGCCTCTTGGGGTCAGCTGCACCATTGATCCTATTACTAAAGATGCTTGGATCCAAGTTGCCACCTCCTTTTACACAGAGCTCACTTCTGCCAGGAAGACTTTTGCTGGTTCCACGTACATATCACTTCATTCCAAATGCTCTTTATCCTTATAAAAAACACTTTTACTCTAGAGCAGAAAGAGAGTGTCATCAGAATGCAGTGCCATCCCAACCTCCAGCCCAGATTCCATTGGGCAGCTGGGGAAACCTTACCCACCTACAGAACTTGAGCCAGGGGAAGAAAAAATATTTTTTTAATTTTTGAGGAAAAAATCTTAAACACATGTTTATAAAATTAATTTACAGTCCCCTTTCAGCCTGGTTTCAAATGAAAGCCAAAGCAACACCACGATAAAATGGGGACATTAATGATTTCACAGCTGTGGCATCATTCCACTTACACAAGCGTCCCAGAAGAAAAGGTGCAGATGACGTAAGGTAATGATGATTATTGCCTCTTGTTCAGTCAGAGTCTACAGCCACCTTACTCTGCTGTTTGTGACGTTACCATCTCAATATCTGGAAGGATTGATCCATGAGAAGAGGGCTCTGATACTGGGACCTGCTGCGTGATGAAGGTCAGGCTGGGAGCAATGTTTTCAGTGCTGCAAAGGTAGCATTGCAGATGGATCAATAATAACATGCTGCTGTTCACCCAGACATGGTGAGGAGGGAAGTGGCTAAACAGTAACCTCTAATAAGATGTAAGCTTATGCTTTCAAATCTCCATTTTCTTCCCTTATCAATCAGGCTCCTCTCTTCTCCCACCTCCTTCAGGCTCTTACCAAATCCTGTCAGCTCCTTCCTTTACAAACTCTAAAAATCCATCCTTTCCCATGCCAAGAACATCCTTGTTAACATCAAGGTTACCTCTTGCCTTGAATACAGTAGAAACTCAAGATATGAACACCAGAGTTTCAAACTGACTAGACACCATGTGGAACTAGAAGTAAGCAAAAAGGCACCAGCAGAAACAACCCCCTTATTTTCCCTTACCTCCCAGCAAACCCCCCCTAAACCCAGCAAATACTGTATTCTGGCTGTATCGCATCGAAAGGTAAGCACATCTGGCTGCCTGTCCCCACCACTACCTCTTACTTGCCACAAGGGAGGCAGCCACTTACAGGCAGGAGGTGAAGATGCTGAGGTTCACAGGCAGAATAGGAGCAGCTCCTCACTTTCCTGTAAGCCAGGGGTGCTGTCCTTCCCCTGCAATCTTGAAAGCTCAGTCCAACCCAGGAAAGAAGTTAACTGAGCTGTCTCTGGAATGTGAGCTACTTGAGATAGTGCCCGAGCTCCTGCCTGTGTGCTGCGCTCTAGAGGAGCAGCTCAGTTTTAAAGGGCCACAGCCGGCACTGTGCGCCCACTGATGCAGAAGTGCCCCAGGGTGCCTCACTCATCACCTTTGCAGCCAGGGGGCTAGAACCAGCTGCCTGTCCCAACTCCCTAGGCAGCCACTTACAGGTAGGTGAAGACAGATTCGCAGGCACAGCTGTGAGCCCCTACTCCAAGCAGTCCTCCCTGAAGAGCAACCCATACCATCTTGTTCAGAGTTATGAACAACCTCCATTCTTGAGGTGTCTGCAACTCTTGAGACTCTACTGTACTACAACTGCCCATCTCACTTTTTCCACTGTGCTGCTCTACACCAAAAGCCATCTCTAAAATCCTCACTTGCATTCAAGGGAATGGGTTTAAATATGTTTAAAAGTAGACAATTTTTAAATTATAAAGGAAATAGGTGAAGGTTTTAAACAAAATCACAGAGGAAAAATAGAAGTTTAAAAAAAAATTAATTTTGTCAGATCAAGTTGAGCCTAGCATTGGATCATGTATTTGCCTTCTCTGGTCGCTGTTGCCCTGACTTTGAGTCTTTTCTTAACCTCCATTTTAAACTCAAGCTACTCATTGTTTTTTCTATCTGTTTGTACAGTACCCAGCCCAACAGGCCTCATTTCTGAATGAAGCATCTAGGTGCTATTGCAATATAAACAGTAAATGCACTGCGCTCTTTTCACTTTTTTTTTTAACATTCCAGATCCTGTGTAAGATTCTCCTCCAATCCTCCACCTGTACTCCTGCTTTCATCCCTATTCTTTGTATTATTTGAATTATAGTTGTGCTTAAAGGCTCCCCTGCTTGAGGCCCCAATGTGCTGGGGGTTTCACAAACCTAGTAAAGAGATAGCCATGACTGTACACTCCTGGGGCAGAGACTAAATGACAACATTCAGCAGGCTGATGAAACAACTGGCTGGGAAAGGAGAAGTGTTGCTGCCTATACTCCTGCCAAGTCACCTGCTTAACTGGCTCATTTGCTGAATCCTACTCTTTTTTGTGCCCTCTCCCATGCCAATCCTCACACTTGGAACTCACGCCCCTCTTTATGCCAAAGAACCACCCAGTCTTCTTCAAAGCGCTAGGGGTCTTGCCCTAAAGGAAATAAGTCAGTGCTCCTATTTGTGAATTTTATCTGGTCATTGTGTGTATGCCAATATTAGATTGTAAGCACATACTGTTCCCTGGAACTATCTCCACAACATCTGGCACACTTGCAGCATCTAGTGACAATGCACCATATACCCACGCTTATGCCATATGATAATGTAATATACCCCATGCCTTGGAGAATAACAATTCAACTAGGTGTGTGGTTGTATCAGAGCCTGCACCTACAAAAACCAGGCTCCGGACATAAATAGGACTGATTCCTATTTCTGCTATCCAGGCAGTGATAGCTGAACTGAGGAAGAGAGAGGAAGAATGGCTTTTGTGTGCCTAGAACATTAGAGAGATAGGGTGTCTATATTTAAATAAAACACCTGCCATGAGGTGCTTTCACCAATATAGCAGGAAGAATGGACTAAAGTGTCGTTCAAGCCAGGCAGAAGATTAAATCCCATCCCATCACACACAGACTAGGCATCTGTAACCTCCAGCCTTGCTAGCTGCTATTCATTATATGTAGGAACAAGTTCACACACTCTGAAAAAGCATTAACTGGTACAGATCACAGAAATCCATCTGTTTAGCAGCACAGGTCAATGAACACTTAATCTTGGGATTCCACTCTCTTCAATAACTCTCTCCTGAATGGAGAATCTAACTCAAGGCCTTTCTACTGATACTCAAAGCTCTCTGTGCTATCTGAGTAATTGCCTCTCCCTGTGCAAACATGACCTCTCTCAATAACTATGTTGTCCAAGAATAATGAAGCTGTTGACTAGTAAAGAGATAGGAATGACTAGAGACTACACATTCAGAACTCAAAAGCAAAATTAATCATTTCAAAATTAAAATTTCCCTCAAACGTGTTCACATGCAGTCACACCAACACAAACAAGCAAACAAAAACCTTCAGACTAAGCAAAGTATTTCTCTTTCATGCTGGGAAAGATGATATTACTGTTTTTAAATATGTTGGAGGTGCTTGGGTGTTGTGTTAATGGAGGCTGCAGAGTGCCTAGACAGAGTGCTATAAAAAATATAATATCTTACCTAGTTTTGTTTCTTTCTTCAGAACTAGGAGTAACAGCAGCTGGAGCTGAAGGGACCAAAACATGTTTGCCTTTCCTGTGAGGAGGAAACAAAGGCAGGAGAAATATGGATTAAGTGTAACGTGTACTAAGAGGCTTCTCTCTATGCCATATCTATCTCTCTTCCTCACTATATAAGGGAAGATGAATAGCAGCCAGAAGTGCTAGTCTAGTGCTAGGTGTACTTTAATCTAGACAATGGAACTTGTGTTTTGCTGCTAAAGTTTTCCTGCCACAGTAAGGAGTGATTGAGAGAGAGAGACAGAAATGCAGAGTTCAGGGATAAAGTACAGCAAGTTTCTGCTCTGCCACTCAGTTCTAACAGGGGATGGCTGTTCCAACTCTTTATTTCTAGAGCCTAGATTATCCCCCCTATTTAGCCACTCTGGACATTAATTCAATTTCTAACTTCAGTGACCATGACTCAGTGATTAGCTCATCAAATCCATTCCCCTTCTGATTCACAGAGAACAGACAGACTCCCCTAGCAGATGATATATCTACTAATAAGCTGATCTTAGTTGAAAACAGAAAATGAAGTTTAAATGACAGATTGGTCTTCCAATTCCAGTTTGTGAGCAAAGCATGAAAAGTGAGTAGAACATAGTGTTTTCCCTAAATGAAATACATTAATTTGGACATGACCCTACAAAACTGCTATGTGTATCATTATTAAAAATGAACACATTTCTAATATAGCATCCAACTGTATTCCCACTAATGCTGTTTGTTGGAGCATTTTTTTGTCATGAGTTTCCCTCTCAGCTTGGACAATGATCAGTGTCACTTTTTAGTTACCATGCACACACAGGAATGTTTTTATATATTGTATATAGTTAGATATGTTTTTAATCTCTGTTGTAAAAATGAAACAAAATGGTAAAAACTTCCATTAATGTAATACTAAGGCTCAGAATTTCAAACAAACACACAAAGTGTAAGAGTTACTATTCCCACCTCAACCTTTACACTCCCACATTGCACATATAGCATTTTAGATTAGTATTTGAGATCTCCTATGTATTCTTTAATACATGCAAGCATGATTTATGTTGCTTAATCTTTCAGTTTCCAGTTTGTAAATCAAGTTTTCAAAGAGACTTCCAAAGCTACTTTCACAGATTCTGCATGCAAGTAGCAACATGAGCTATATTGTGAGTACAATTTTAATGGCCAGTTTGTGAAAATTTCAACACATTTTTAACTTTTTTTATGATTGGACAAATTCTTTACCTTTGCCACAGACAAAGCACAGATTTCATTCTGTTTATGGGACTCTTCTGTCATTAACTGGATAAATTATCTCTTTATGTTCACTTGCTAAAGATAAGCAGGAATCAGTTAAGCACTGTGAGTAAAATTAATCTCATTTCATTGGTCTAGACTCTAGGACGCCTCTCTGTCCTCTTCACTACTACAGCTACTTTTCTTCCTCTTCAGAGGTATCCTAAACTACACATGAAGACCTAGTAGCTCAATCTAGAGTCAGACTAAAATTAGCTAAAATTCCCTTCTCCAAAGTGAGCTGGAATATCTTTCCCTCAGCCTGCACAATTACTGCTCAGGACAGGTTCAACATTAGCTCCAGAATGGGGGAATCCAAGCAATCACCCTGGATTCCACAACAGGAAGAGCCCTTTGTCTATCTACTACCATAGAAACAGAGCATTACCGTCGCTCCCGGCCATTCATTCTTGCAAAGAGTAACCTCAGAACACATTCCTTCTGCTCCCATGTCAACTGGCCAATATCCACCTTCCCTTGCTGGATATTTGTCCTGAAAAACATCAGTGAGCAGATCAATATAGTAGAATAAGACCAAACAAAACTCTTATCATTCAGCATAAAATCTCCCTCTTTCTGAACAGTGGGCACAGAAAGAAAGGATTTTCAATCATAGCTCCGAATTTCCTAAGTTTCACTCAGCTGGTCAATGATATGTAAGCAGAAAATAATCCTGCATTGGCAGGAGATGGACTATACACCTTGATGAATCTTCCCCACCTCTTTAAATTCCACGTTTTAATCAAGAATAAAATATAGAGCTTTTACCTCTAAGAAAGGCCCCATGTAGGCTGCACAAAATTGGACCTAAATTCTGTGGCAAAGTACTTAGATTCTGCTGCAGTCTGATGGACATTCTGGAAATTTTGTGACATCTTCAGATAAATTTTAAAACCAGATGCTTTTATTGATTTTAAACGGTATAAAACAATCAGTACAGTAGCCCCTGTTATTGATTTTGATATATTACATTTATTTTATACTGTTGCCCCTTTTTCAGTTTTCATTGTGCCACAGATTTTTGTATTGACAATGAAGAACTGCTTTGAGAAGATATCAAGGGAGGTGTACTGAGGCTTTTGGCCCAAAGGGAGGCAAAGGAGACAGAGGTTGCAAGAAAAATACATTAAAATAATCAGCAATGAAATAAATAAGTGTTGGCATTTAATTGTCATTTTTAGGTTTCAATGTTAATGTTGTCTCTTTTATTGTGTTCTGCCAGGTCTGTAGCAGCAGTCAGTCCTGAAGCTCCCTACCAGGGCCGCCCGGGGGGGGGGGGGGGGGGGGGGGAGGAGGAATGGGGCAATTTGCCCCAGGCCCTGCTGGGGCCCTCCTTGAGTATATAATATTCTATAGTTTTGCAACTTTTTTTATGGAAGGAGCCCCTGAAATTGCTTTGCCCCAGGCACCCTGAATTCTCTGGGTGGCTCTGCTGCCTACCCTGAACAGTTGGGTCTGCAGTCTCCCCTCCAATGCTGAACTTCTTTCCTCCCCTCCCATCACAGCAGCCTCCATAGAGATTACTAATTTGGGTATTGTTACTGCACAGGGATTTTTAAGACTTAGGTTTCATTCCTATGAGCCAGGGAGATGGACACTAAATCATCTGCTGTTTAATTACATGTACCATTTCTCTGCCTCCTGCAGGTCCTTGTACACACTATTTGTGCTGTGAGCATTGCTGTTAAATGTTCTGATTTTGGGGTACTCTTCCTTCCCTGCAAATGCCTCCATCATTTTCTTCTGAAAGGCAGCTTGGGCCACCTGCTTGTAGCACTTCCTGCTGGACACGATCTCACGCTTCACCTGGTCCAGAGCTTCTAAGAAGAAACTCTCTACCTCACTCCTCTCATCCAGGATGTTCTTGGCCAGTTTCTTCACTCGATTCATCTCCCGATCCTTCATCTCCAGCAGCTGCTGCAGCTTGTTGATCTCTACCATGCCTGCCTGGTTTTGAACTAAAGCATGATGCCGTGTCTTCTGAATTTCTGTTTCAAATTCTTGGGTCATGTGACCTAGTGCCATCTCCAGTCTCTCCACCTTGTGCTGCAGTGCTTGGATCTGTGCTTTTTGCAGAGTGACTTGCCGGACCTTTTCCTGAACCAAACTCGCATTGGTTTCCTAAAGGACAAGAGAAAATGATTTGGACTCTTATCTTGGTCACCCTGAACCTCAGAACTCTTTCAACAATAATAGCACACAGGTTACATCAGACTGATAGATACTCCAGCACTTCCATGCTGGAGTGCGAGTAGTAATCTGGGTCAGGGCTCTGCCTGCAAGAGAAGCAAGCTGAAGAGTGTCTGATCTGCGCACTCCCCATTGTACACACTGAATTCCTCTTAGAGGGGCACTATAGGAAATATTTTCTATTTTCTCCTCCACAATTAAAAGAATAGAATAAGAGCCTCAAGTTTCTTAAGATAGCTCCAAAATCCTGTAAATTGTGGATGGGTCTGACTTGGAAAGGCACTACTCCCAATGAACTTGCATCTGTATCCAGAATTTGGATTTCAAGGGCCCCTTCCTAGGGAAGAATGAAATAGAATTAGAAATCAGAGCAGGAACCTTCTCCTGCAGAAGAAAAGCTTTGTCCTCTTCTAGCTGTTGCTTGATTTTTTTTAGCTCCTCTGTCTCCTTCAGGTGATAAGCAAGAGCCTCCTGAAGACGAACGTTCTCCTTAAACACTGCTCTCCCAGTGCTGTCTAACTGCCTGGAGAAGGCGAAACAAAAACACAAGAGGTGACATCTCAGCCTTTTGGGTCTTCCTATATTAAAATCAATACCCTTATTTCAGAGAGAGAGAATTCGTTTATAGGACTGTCACTGAGACTGCTTTGCTTCCAACACCAGGGCTGGACCAGAAGATGGGGGATCATGGAAGTGTCACTGAGACAGCATTGCCTCAGTATCTGGACTGGAGCCGAAATTAGTCTGATGGTAGAGATGTCCGGATGGTGATGGTGCCTGCATTTAAAGTGTGAAAGTAATATAGATGCAGCCAAAGGCCCTTACCCATTTTCCCACAAAGGGTTCCTATTGTGTATAGTAGTGTTGGCTGCCTGGCAGTTATTTGTAAGACCAAGAGTTACAGTGGCTTTCTGACTCCTCATTGTAACTGGGGAACAGATAACGCAAATGGCTTACACAATGGCCTCATGGTGGGCTCTCTCTGCCAGCATTACTATCTTCTTCTCAGCCTCTCTTTCTAGTAGTTGCTGAAGGGGAGAAAAGGCTGTTTAAATACAGACTGAGACTATGTGGTACTAAAGATAAAATTAGACTCAAAGCGTTTTTCTAAAATCACATACATGGGATTAAACTGGCCACTGATACAACCCTGTATCCTAGAGGAAGAGAGGGAGTGAGCAGTGATATGCCCCCCTTGGGGGCACTGAGACAACTTCCCTTTGGGAGTGGGGATGGAGCAATTATATGGCCCGTCAGGGATCTTGATGCTCCTGTGACTTTCCCTGGAAAGCTGCACCCAATTGCCACATTAGGGAAAGTCGCATTGTTCTAATATGAGATTCCTAAATCCTTCGTAAGACACTGTACCTTTTCTTCAATGAACCTATTCTCCAGCCTTCCAAGAGTCTCCTGATGTTCCCTGTTTGAGATTCTCATATTCTCTTTTATCTATGATTTAAAAAAAAATCACTTTAACAATGGTGATGTATTTCAGCCTTTTAGATAAGTGTAGATGAAACTGTCTGGAGAAACTGTCTGCCCTTGTAAAACTCTCCCCAGTCTCACACAGCTAGTTACATTCTTTCTACTCATTTAGTCATCTGTACTATCCAAAACCTGGTACTCAAATTTCTTTGAGAAAATTCTGTAGAAAGAATACCTTACGCCTAAAAAATTATTTATTACTGTGGCACCAAATCATGGATCAGGTTTCCATTGTGCGAGGCACTATACAGACACATAGCAAATGATAGTCTCTGCCCTAAATAGTTTACAATCTAAGTGACTTACTTGTGTCAAGAGATAAGGCAGTCACTACATTCCATCTGCCTATTGAACTGGATATTGAGAAATCATGTTATATCATTTATAAACCCTATGGTACTTATAGCCCAAATACTAGGTCTTCTGTACATATTCTTAAAGGAGCCATAAGCCCCTTCTGGTATATAAACTGACTAGATCCCAGGCCCTGCAATCCTGGCCTAGTGCAGAAGGGTATAAGTCAAATGTTAGCAATCCAAACTCACCTCTGTAAACAGCTTTGAGATCTATGGATAACAATCACTACAAATACTAGATACTTTATTATAGGGCTTGGATTTGGCCCTATATTTTTCTCAAGACATTTGTAGATGGAACATTTGTTGTATTTGTCCTCATAATGAGGCTAGAATAGACCTTTTAGTAGCAATCTGTCCATTTTTTGTGCTGGAGGCAGAAGCAATTGAAGAAGCCACCACCTGGCTGAAGTTGGAAATTATTCCTGTACTAACCAGCCAAGTTCAAAAAACATACTGATTCTTTTTAGGTCAAATAATGCTGACTTAAATGGTCTCCCCCAAACTATATGCTAGTTCAGGAACATATAAGTCTGACCAATATACTGCTTTCTACACTCACAGCCCTGGTTTTAGTAAACAGTCTAATAAATCAGCCAGGTGCATCTAATATTCTTTCCATATCAGTCACTCACCATGCCATAAAGGTGGCGGTATGACTTCTCATATAAATCATTGCAGACAAAGTCCTGTAGAGCATGTAGTTAGTACCAGTACAGGTTACCACGTTCAATTAACAGTTTTAAATTAGATTGTGTTAGTATTGCTTTCAGGCCATTAAAACATCCAGAATTAACACATCACAAACTTACATCTTCCAGTTCCTTCTCCATATGTGCTTTCTTCTTGCGAAATTCTTTTATTGTTTTCAGTTCCAACTGAATTAAGCCAATTTCTCTGGCTTTTTTGTTGAATTTCTCCTCCAGATCCTTCAACTGCGCAGAATAATGTTCTGCCTGCAAATCAGAAATTATAATCAAGAAGGGAACAAGTCACAACCATTCAACAATATCACTGCAGGAAATGGACAGCCAATGCAAATTAATAACTTTGATGTGCAGAATTTTAAAAAATCACTCAATTAATTAGACTTATCACTAGAAGGAAAGGCAACAAGTTGGATAGAATCAAACTACCAGCAAAAGAGGAAGCCTAGAAAGAAATATGTTTAGAGCTATCTTTTAATAATATGTCAATTCTCAGTCTGTTCTGTTCTTTGTTATTTTTAGGGATGGATGGGCAAGAGGTCCTTGAAGAGCCTACTTAATGCAATTTATTGCTTAAGGGTGGGGAATAGCAGACTTCTGTAGTCTGAAAATTAGACATGTTTCTGTTGTATCTCTGCCCACACCTTATCTATAGGTATTATTACTGGTATCTGAGATAGCAAACCACACTCACAGCTAGAAAGGCCTTGTATAGTCCCCACCCCACTTCTCTTTTGCAGGTTTTTTCCTCATGCCAGCAGTTTACCTCAAAACCTTTACTGCATCTCAACTCTTTCTAACTTGCTCATCTTACTATAAGCAAAACCACTGTTCAGCCTGCTGTGAAGGCCTCGTTCTGCGGGAAAAGAGAAAAGTTCACTCACCACTTTCTCATTCTCTTCTTGGGCCTGCTGCTTCAAATCTGCCAGCTGTTGCTTCAGTTTTGCAATCTGTACAAGATGAAAATAGAGAAGCCATCATCATGGGGAAAACTCTGCCCCATTTGTTTAACCCTCCTCAAGCCTCTTTATGGGATCACATCAAGAAAGCTACAGCAACACAGAAAAGGGCTCTCATTTATAGGACTTAAGTGGGGACTGGGGGGGGGAGGCTGTGTAGGGCTGTGTACGCTGACCCTACACTGATTGTGTTGGCAGAATTCCTCATAGGCCACTGCAGCCCTCATTATGCCACTAAAGCACCATATGGGGCCACAATGGGACCCCAGAATCGGTCCCCCACTTCTTGTACTGTATGTTTGGAGTTGAGCTCTTAGATCTGCCCACTCTCTCTTATTGAAGAAACCCTTATAAGTGTCAACAGGGGAGCAGAAAACACCCAGTCACTGTGACTGATATTGGAGAAACTCAGAACAAAGTTACACAGATGTTGTAAAAACACTCCTGGTCTCAGAAGCAAATGTGCATCTAGCTTTGACTTCACACATTTAAAATAGGGCCTGCAGGTGTCAGAAGAGGCAGACTATTGCTGGTCCTGCCAAAGGTGGTCTAATGCAAGAGATAACTCATTAACACTGTACAACTGCTTTAATATTTGGGCAATTCTGGATCCAGTTACACTTTCACTAGGAAACTTGTCCATATTTCCAAACTAGAAAACTGCAGCTTCCTCCAGTGAAAATGTTCCAGTGAAAACAGCAAAGATGCACATCATCCATGCCAAGCATCCTGTTTTGGATGTGCTCAGCTCACCCTGTTTACCTACAGCATCTGCCGAAAGCAAAGTGCAACTGGCAGATTGTTGCACCTTTCCCACAATGCTCATCAGAGCTGCCTGGAGCATGTGCAGAATATTTGTGGTATACAGAAGATGATACTACCTGTGAGCTACTTTGGATTTGTTCTATCAGCTACTTCAAAAGGCTCCTATGCTGCATTAGGAGCTGCATGTGCACCATGAGCAGCAGGTCCTGTGGTCACCTCACATTTGCTGGTGACATTGTGGACAGTCTGCATCTCCCTCTAAACCTGCTGTTAAGACATCCGTGGGCCTGCAGGCTGCTACACTGCCACCTTTGGTGTGGATGCTCGGAGGGGTGCAGGGACAGATTTCTTGGTTCTCTGCACATACCTGCTCTTCTTTCTCCACATCCTGCTTCTTGAGAAAGCTGATCACCTCGACTGTGTCCTTCTCCAGACGGTGCTGCTGCCATGTCAGCTCCTCGTTGTTCCTGGCCAGCACACGGGCAGCCTCGCGATACTCGGACCGGGAGATCTCGGTCACCTCTAGCCGGGCTTCCCACAGCGCTGCACTGGCCTTGGCCCGCTCAGCCTCAGACTCCTTATCCACCTTCGATTCAGCCTTGGCCCCCTTCCTCGCCCTGTGAGGAAAAGCTGAGGCACGTGGGTACGAGGCCCCTGGAACTCCCACCCCGCTGGGACCCCACGGCTAAGGACTCCCTCTGCCCTCCCCTCCCCCATTGCCTGGTTACCTGCCCCATTATCTCCCTATTCCGTCACCCCGCCCCTCCCCCTCGCTTCCCCCGTTACCCTGGTTACCTGCCCCCTCATCTCTCCACTTCCCTCGCTTGCCAGTTACCTCCCCCGCTTCGCGCCTTTCCCCTTCCGCATCTTGGCCCCGGCGGGAAGTTACGGGCGTCGATTCCCAGCACGGATCCGTCTCTACGGAATCTTTGTGACAGGAGCTCGCGGCGACCTGTTGCTATGGAGACTAGAAGGCGGGGACTAGTGACGAGATAAGTATGCGACCGTGATGTCAAGTGCTCTGATGTGACACGCGGCACCGGCGAGATGTGGGGTTCCGAGCGCACCGGCGAGGCGGTGAGTGCAGACCCCGGGAGCGCGCGGGGAGAGTGACACCCCGCGCGGACCCCGAGCCAGCCTGGCTCCCACACAGAGACCCCGGCTCCCTTGGTCCCCCGCAGAGATCCAGCCCGGCTCTCCCCCCTTCCCGAGACCCTCGCTCCCCATAGACCCCACCAGTTCTCGCTTCCCTCACCCTTCCACTGCACACACACCCTGGGCCATCCAGAGACCTTCTACTCGCCCTGTACCCATTGCCTCCTTCTGTCAGATCTTCTCCTGCTCCCCCTACCCGCTCCATCCTTGACCTCCACAGCTCTCTTTGTTTTTCCCCATACCCACTGTCTACCCGATGGAGATGCATCTGCTTCCTTCATTTAAAACTTCTGCTCCTCATACTCGTCCTCTTACTTATTCTTGCTCCCAACACACAGATCCCCTCATTTACCCAGTTCTTGCCCTGCCCACAAAGATCTACTGCCCCCCCATCGCCATAAATTCCTTGTTGCCTACACAGATCACTGTTATCTCCTCTCCCCCAAAAAACCCATCTTCATACCTTCATCCACCTCAGCCCTCCACACAACTACCTATCCTCCTGCTTCTCCTTGCTCTTCCCCTCCAATCCCCTTACTCTCTATGCCCATATTTACCTCTGGTATCATCCAAGGTTGTGGAAAAAAATAGTTTTTTCCCCCCAATTTCTTCATTGTTTTGAAATATTTACAGGAACATAATGCATTTTTGAAAGCTTTTTGACACTGGAAATGTTTTGCTCTAACGTCAATCTGTGAATGAAAGCTAACTATTTGAAAAAGTTAAAAGAGAAATTATGAGAATGTTAGTGTTCTTCTTAGGTCTATTAGGAAACGGTGAGTTATAGAATGTCCTAGGGCAGGGATCGGCAACCTTTCAGAAGTGGTGTGCCGAGTCTTCATTTATTCACTCTAATTTAAGGTTTTGCGTGCCGGTAATACATTTTAACATTTTTAGAAGGTCTCTTTATATAAGTCTATAATATATAACTAAACTATTGTTGGATGTAAAGTAAATAAGGTTTTTTAAATGTTTGAGAAGTTTCATATTAAATTAAAATGCAGAGTCCTGCGGACTGGTGGCCAGGACCCGGGCAGTGTGAGTGCCACTGAAAATCAGCTCATGTGCCGCCTTTGACACGTGTGCCATAGGTTGCCTACCCCTGGCCTAGGGAAAGAGGAATGGGTGGAATGCCCACTCAACTTCTAAAATGACCTTAGCATCCATAACCTCTTCGTATCTTGCACTGCCCAGCTCCTAGTTCTCACAGAGACTTGGATCCCTTTGACACTGCTGCTGCAGCTGCCCCATCTTACTGAGGCCTCTCCTTATCTTACACTGATTTCCCAGGATAAGAATATGCTGGGCTTCTTTCTGATTGCTGTTTCCAACCGCTATATCTTCCTTCTTCTCACTCACTCTCTCTTCCTTTGAATAACACTGCATCTAACTCTCCTCTCCCTCTTCATCTTGCTATCATCTACTCTCCACCCTCTGTCCCATTGAGAGGTCTGCCCTGCCAACCCATGACCCTGGCTCACCCCCTAAGTCTGTTTCCTCTGATCCAGCTCTCACGCTGCTGAGCATCTCTGGTAGAAATCCCATGACCAGATTGACTTCCTCCATTAGAAATTCCTTCTGTCTTCTTTCAATTCTGCCGTCTTCCCAGTTAACAACCCTACTTCTCCAACTTAACTAAATTTCGTGCGTAGAATCCGAGCTGCCTTTTAGCCCTTTGACTCTCTCTGCAAACCGTCCACTTCTCTCCATTCTGGCTTCCTCTATCATTCAACTGAAACTGTTCTCACCAAAATCTCTAATAACCTCTTCTTATTCAGATCTCAGAACCAGTACTCCATCCTCACCGATTTGTTGGCCACCTTTGATACAGTTGACCATGCTGCTCTTCTTTAAGTCTTGTCCTCCCTTGATTTCTGGGACTCTGTCCTCTCCTGGTTCTCCCGCCTCTCTAATCACTCCTTCAGTGTTCTCTTCAGAGAATCCTCCTCATCCATCCTTCACCTTTCTGTGACAGTTCCACAGGGCTGTCCTTGGTCCCTTCTCTTCTTCCTCTGCACCTTATCTCTGGATAATCTCATCTGCAACACAGATTCAACTACCATCTCTATGCAGGTGGCTCACAGATCTGCTTCTCTACTCCAGACCTGTATCCCTCTGTTCAAACTAAAATATTAGCCTGTCTCTCTGATCTCTTCTCATGGATGTCTGTTAGCTCAAGTTCAACATGGCTAAAATAATGGACCTTATTATTTGCAGTAATAAAGTTCATTATTACTTTTCCTTGATTTTCTGCTGTCAGCCAGGAGCTGAGAGCGGGGGCTCCCACTGTCGGCTGCCTGGGGCTGAGAGCCAGGGCACGGGATTGAGAGCGGGGGCTCCCGTTGTCCGGGGCTGAGATCCGAGACCTGGGGCTGACAGCGGGGGCTCCCGCTCTGAGCCCCGGGGCAGCTGGGGCTCCCACTGTCACTGCCATGCACAGCGGGGCCCCCGCTGTCAAATTGTGGTGGAAGCCTAATATTGCAGAATCAGCAATTTCTGCAGTATCGCCAGTTAAGTGGGGCCTTATGCACTATCCTTTTCTCTGGCCTTGACAAATGCATTCTTACTCCATTCATATCCATTCAGAATGTTGCTGCAAAGATGGTTCTTCTAGCACGTCACTTTGACCATGCTGCCCCTTTCTTTGCATCCCTCCACTGTTCCCTCCTTCTCTATCACATCAAGCAAAAGCTACTTGTCTTAATTTCAAGGCTTTTCATGGCCTATCCCCATCCTACCTGTCATTTCTTGTTCTTTATCAAAAGGTCAACTCCCATGATGCCAGCCTCCATCACCCCCTTGTTAAATATTCAAACAAGCACCTTCATGCTTTCTTCCATGTTGCCCCATGCTTGGGAAAAGCTCCCCATAAACCTCTGCAAATATATTTAATTGTTCTTCTTCAAATCTGTCCTTAAAATCTCCTTTGCCATCATGCCTATAAAACACTTGACTGCGGTCTTTGTGTGCTGTGTTTGTCCAGTGCCTTGGACAATGGGGTCCTGATCCAAGATTAGGGCTTTTAGACACTATTGGTAATACAAATAATAAAGACAGAAGAGTGGGGTGGAAAAAACTGCTATTGGGTATTAAAAATGGGAGTAAGTGGAGCTCTAAACTGTCTGAGGAGGCTTAGTTTGCCAGAATCTAGAACGTTCTAGATTCTGTCAAACAAAAATAGAGCTGGCTAGTTCATCTGATTTTTTTTTTTTCAGTCTTTAGATTACAGTGTTGAATTCACTAGATGTTTGTCATTCTAACTAGATGTGGTCAATATTGCAGACAGATGACAAGTGTCTATTCATTACCAAATACCAGTGTATTAATTTCTTACTCAACATACCTGAAGTTGAAGTGGTAGAAAGCACGTTATTGATTTTACTGAAATGATTGAATTCTTATAAGGTAAAAAGTAAATGTTATTAAAAAAGTTGTAAATAACAATATACAAAGAATTCTTGCTCATGTGAAAAGATCAATTTCTTCAAGACTAAATACATCATTGAATGAAACTTTGTCTATAGGAGTCAGCAGGAGAGTAGAATATTGAGGTTGCTGAGCCTGCAATCAGGGCTGGCTCCAGAGGTTTTGCTGCCCCAATCAGCAAAAAAAAAAAAAAAAAAAAAGCCGCAATCGCGATCTGCGGCAATCAGCGGGAGGTCCTTCGCTCCGAGCAGGAGCGAGGGACCCTCTGCCAAAGTGCCGCCGAATACCTGGACCATGCCATCCCTCTCCAGAGTGTCCGCCTCGCTTACCTGCTTGCTAAGCTGGTTCCTGGAGCCGGCCCTGCCTGCAATTGAGATACTTTTGGTGCCATCATCATTGAAATGTAACTGCAATTTATTAATAGTATTGTAGTAGCAATTTATCCCTATTCTGTGCATTCCAGCAGCACTTTAATATCAACTCCTTTGAGAGGCAGTTGGTTTTTCTTTGACATCCTAAAAATGGCAAACATCAGTTGGTGATTGTGCCGTAAAAACAACTGAGTCTCAGTAACAAGCCTTCTTGTACATTACCATCACCTTTAATGTAGTGGAAAATGAACAATTTAAAGAGTGTAGCATAATATGAACAATTTAATGAAGTGATTGAAGCACTTCTCATTGAATATTCTGGAACAGACAAGTCTTCTATTAGATATTACAATTGCAGGGCGAGAGGAAATTTAAAGGAAGGGCTAAAAGAATGAACAGATATTATGGAAGGTGATTGATCAGACATGAAAATGACCTAATAAAAGTAACAAACAACCATACAGGGAAAAATGTTCCTGCTTAATGCTATTGATTCTACATCTGAAACAAAAACCACAGAATATTTTATTCAAGTTGCTTAAGATGCCATCCAACAGAATACTGTGAAAAATAAGTCAACAACATTTTTGTCATTTGTTCTGACAGTAAATATGGTTGTACTAAGAACGAATCCTTTCATCCTAAACTTTTGACACATGGTTGTTCAACACTTTGTTTACCACTTGGTGAGAAAGAAATAATGCCGAGCACTAAGGCACATTATGGAAGTCCAAAAAGTCTGCAGCCATTGTCACCATAATGGTTGGTTGATTGAAAAAGGAGGATTGATGTTGCAGCTTCCCAGTGGCACTTAAGAAGATTGTCTATATTTTCATCCAATTACCATAGGTATGCTGATATTTGCACTCAGTACAAGGAAGACTGAGCAAAACAAAGCATGCATTTTACACAACAAGGGACTCTGTAAGGAGGCATTAAATTTATAAAAACAAATGAAGGTTCTATTGGGACAGAATTCAATAGATTATAGGCAGATGAGACTGCTGTTGCAATCTTGATCTAATTAATTGAAATCCCAATAGGACTAAATAAATAAAATTGAGCCCTTGTAAGAAGAAGAGGCTGAAACATGGCTGCTAGATCATAATTGTGAGATTATTCCTTTTCATCTTGCATTTAAAATTAAAGATCCAGAATTGTACCCTAAATCTACATTTGCAAAGAAAGTTGTGTCACTTTATTCCATGAGAATGCTGCAAAATTCTGGCAGTAAAATCAAAGAAGACGGAACTGTCGAATTCAGAATCAATAATTTTAAAAAGGCCTGCACTTCTGTGTGACCAGCTCAGCATCAAGAGAGCACTACTTTCCTACATTTTCACGATTCTGGTTTAAACTTCATTATGAGTATGTGCTGAAAAAGTAAATACACGGGTAAAAGTGTATTTCTATCTAAAGTCATATACATGAAAGTTCTAGGAATAAGAGTTAGGACTCTGGGAACTTGATTTTGCTTACAGAACTGCAGGCATTTCATTTTGGACAATGTGGGGCTTCCAGGAGTGCTGAAACAATTCTTATAGTGTGAGTACTACTGATGGAAACTATGTATTTGGTGTTTGTTATTACCATAGAACCTCAGAGTTACAAACATCTCTGAAATGGAGGTTGTTCGTAACTCTAAAGTGTTCATAACTGAACAAAATGTTATAGTTCTTTTGTAAACTTTCGAAAGAACATTGACTTAATACAGAAGAAAAATGCTGCTTTTAATCATCTTAATTTAAATGAAACAATCACAGAAACAGTTTTCTTATCTTGTCAAATCTTTTTTTAAACTTTCCCTTTTTTAGTAGTTTACATTTAACACTGTACTATACTACATTTGCTCACTTTATTTATTTATTTATTTTTGTCTCCGCTGCTGCCTGATTGCTTATATCCGGTTCCAAATGGGGGGTGTGATTGACCAATCAGTTCATGACTCTGATTTTTGTAACTCTGAGGTTCTACTGTACTAATTCAAGCCAAGGGGTGCGGCAGCACCCCCAACACCCCTAGTTCCAGCACCGCTGATAGCTTCTCATGTTGGAGAGAGAAGCGTACAAAGTGAATCAGTTTCTGCCTTTTGTTTCCTAATTTATTTATTTGGGGGGGGGGTGGGGGGAGTTTCTGGTGTATCTGAGATGTTTCTGTAGCACTTATTATCCCTCTCTCCCCCCAACTATCGAATTTGGACCTTGGACTTAGGTTGGAGGGCCTCTCCCCAATGTCTTCAGAATGTTAGAGCTCTCATCACAATAGTCTGGGATCCCACATGCTCCTCTGCATGGAATACATGGAGATATGAATGAGACTTTCTTGCCCTGGGATACTGTGATGGGGTGTATAAGCCCCACATTGGGGAATCAAGAGTTAAAGAGCAGTTCTGGGCCTGCTGGGCGTGCTCACAATGGAAGCAAAGATCAAAAGGGAGTAGCCCAGCTCAGTCTAGGCAGAAGGAGGAAGGGAGCAGTCCTACGCTGAAGACTCAGGAGCTCCACGTTATCAGAAGCAACCCCCGTTGCTGAGTCACCAGAGGCTCCCATGGAAATCAGGAACAACAGGCTGCGATTGAAGGAAAAGAGCCTCTGCATCGCTGTGAGGCAGAATGCCTCTTGGGAGTCCATAAATACAACTTGTGGTGGCTTTGGATGGGGCAGAGGCTGTGGTAGGAAGTGACCTACGGAGCAGGCTTGGTGGTGTCATTCCCCAGGCTGCGTATGTGACCTGCCAGTCACAAGGCCCTCGGTTTTAACCTGCTCAAGCAGGGAGGGCCCGAGTTCCCCAACAACCCCACAGACAATACCATCTCTCCCCTCTCGCCCAACAGATACTGGTGAGGTTTCCATGTGACAGAGCTGAAATAAAGTTCTGCTTTGCATGCTCTGTTGCCCTGGGACTTCCTGTTCCATCTTGACTCTGGGACAACCTTGTTCCTCCCTCCACTGTTCTGGCTCTTCAGCATCTAAGTATACAGCTGAACTCATTTTCCTCAGTGCTTTCACCTTGGTTGTACTCTAAATTTTCTTTCATTTTAATATATAAATCTGCCCTGTGCGGATCTTACTGCAGGGGCTTGTGGCTGGTTGTGGTTGTTTCCAGCTTATATAATGACAGGCAGAGCTTTGGCCAGAGCTAATGCTGTTGAAATGAACTTTCTGTCAGTTTTGTTAAATGTTTTACTAATGTGTTGATCTCAGTTGAATATTTAAGCTGTCTGAAACCTGCACCTTGTACTTGTCTGGCTTAACTAAAGACCTATGCATGCTTGTGAGCACTAGATCAATGATAAACCCAAACTCGCAAAGAATAGCTAGTGTGAAATTTCATGTGCCTCCCTGGTCGAATAGCTTGCGTGATAAATAGTCCAGTCATGTTAGCTGAGAGTAAAGGTGAAGAAGAGGTGAGTGCAGGCTCAGTCTTCGCTGTCACAGCTTCCTAGCTGTTGTAAAGCTGCCTGTCAGGAAGGAGCAGTTGCCTAAGTCTTGCCTCAGGACTCACAGCCTCAGGTACGTGGCTAACATACTTTGCATTTCATACTACAAAGAATTATTACTGCTATCTGATGAGAGGTAGGCAGGTAGCAAACTGAGATTACTTCTGCTGATCTGCTTATTTTACCTACTAAATTTGAACGTTCAGTCTGTGCAACACATGTTAGTATTACTGTTTATCCTGCCTGCTTTCTCTCTCCTCTCACTTTTGTTTGTTTCACCCCACTTGTTGCACCTTGTCTTAAACAAAGATTGTAAACTCTTTGGAGCTGAGATTGTCTTTTACTCTTTCTGTACAATGCAAAGTGCAATGGGGCCCAACCAAGTTGCAATACAAATAATTAATCCCAAGATTAGTGCTTTTGTCAACATAGAGGAGACCATTTGCTTAGACCATGAGCTGACCTGAACAGCTGAAGAACCCCAACTGCAAACCAAAATTCTGATGAAGCAGTGGGCCAAAGTTCAGTATGCTTTGTGTTGGGAAATAGCCATTCCTTGGGCCAATCATTGGCATAGAAGCAGACACGCACACCTGGAAAAGTCTACAAGATTATCAAATGGCCCTATGTTCACATTCCTATGGAATATTTGAATAAACTATTCATAGCATGAGCTGGGAGAGAGGTTACACCAATAGAAGTCCAGGCAAGTTTAAAAGTGATTTGAATTTTAAAAAACTGGAAAATACATTCCTGTTTTGTAGTACCTAATCTCTCTCTAGGTTTCTCCAGGAGAGGAGGTTTACAACTTTGCCCCAGACTTCTGTCTCTGCTCCTTCCTTTCATTCTCTTGCTCCTACAACCTCCCCATAACCCTTCCCTATCTGCTACCACCCTTCTCCATTCCCACTTTCTGTCTTGCTTTCTCCATCTCTCTCCTCTTACTCTCTCCTTATCCTTTTTAAGGCTGTCCAACTCCCCTCCACTGAAGTGCCACTGGGCTGGGAGCATTCCACACCACTTAGCAGAGAGGCTCAAAGTGGCTCTGGCTTGGCAACACTTCAGTGAGGCAGAGGGAAAAAGAGTTGACATTTAATTTGGGAGGTGGGGTAGGAGAGCATGGATAGGCATGGACAACTAGGATGGTAAGGAGAGAGTAGATGAGTGGGGAGATGCTCAAGGAAGAGGTTTAGAAAGGAGCAGATGGAAGGGATGGGAAAGGCTCATCTACCAGAAAAAAAAGACAATAGCCAAATAGTGTTTATGAAGGAAATTAGTGGATTATTTCTAGGGATTATATAAGGATTATAAGTGTCATGTGTCTGTAATGTAATCCAAAGCCTCCACAGTGTGGCTGCATCGGAGCTATGACCTGAGGCAGGTGCATGGTTTTATTTGTAATTCCTTTCAATAAATAAAATAATCCTGAGCTGTATTGTGCTAGGATAGCACCACAGCTACCGACCAATCAAAGAGCAGACTTTCCTAATGTGACTTTATATCATATTTTACCCTGGGCATAGAGCAGATCCTCATATTCTCTCTTGACAGAGGCAGGAGTCAGGTAACAATCCTTGCGGGAGAAACAGACACGGGGGCCAGAAACAGGCAAGGATCCACAGGGTGACTAGTGCAGGGACGAGGAGCAGGCAAGACTCTCAAGCAGAGTAGATGGACATGCACACAAGTGAGGAGTGGGGTGGCCAAACAGGTCCAGGAGGAGGGTGTGAGGGAGGATCTTGAGGTGGATGATTTGTGTTGATGTGTTTTATATGCTAGGCAAGGGTTCTCACAACGTGTTTTTTGATGGCCTCAGAGTGGAGCCACTGACTCTTGCTGGTTGCCACGCTGACAATTTTTCCTAAAATAATTAACTTTTTAGGAAAAACAAATAAATATGCACATATACATGTCCAAATCATTGTAATTTATGTAGATTTTTTTGAGACTCAGTAATAAAAATAATGTACAGGGGTCTCTATTCTTTACTGGACCTAAACAGAATAGAAACAGAAATAAGGTGCTTTGCATGTTCTTGCCATTTTTATTTTTGTTGTTTGTTGTTTCTTTTGCTTTTTTGGTTGCTTTTTAAAATACTTGCTAGATAATAAATCTGCTGCTGTGAAAAGTGTTATTTGTATGTTTGTTAATCTCACTTTTCACAGCAGACCTACTCAGCTCCAGCAAGCCCTGGGAGAAATTAAGCCCTGGATGGGGAGGTGGGCAGGGAGGCCGCAGGACCCAGGGACGATGACATGGATGATGAGCCTGAGACCAGAGCCTGCTACCATGTGGATGAAGCCCTCCTGCCAAAGCCTGCCCCACCCTCCGCCCCCCGGAAAGTGGGGAATTCACCAACTGCCTGCACCTCCAGCATTTGTCTCTGGAGGTGGGCAGGGCCCAACCCCACTGGCGCCCCTGCGAGAGGGGCCACTGCTCCCTGCCCCCATCACAGCCCAGGAGGCTGTGGCTGCAAGAAAAGCCCCTGCTGGCTGCATCCAGCCACTGTGGCCACATTTGAGAAATGCTGTGCTAGGGTACTTTTGTTATATTTGTTCACAATGTGGCCCTGACAGGGTTCTCCTGGGGTTGCTCAGTACAAATAATAAAGACAACTATATTCTCCTCTGTTTTCTTCAGTTAAGCACTTGATTAGTAACTGTGCAGTTTCTGTACCTGTGTTTCCTTTGTTAGCATCTCCTTGCAAGACAAGCATGCAGGGACACTTTAATCACAGAGTGGAGGGTAATAGGAGGGGAAAGCTGCTGAATCTTGATACCTAATACTAGGACATGCACTTGGGAGACGATAAATATTGTTGGCATATTATAGGCCATATGAGCAGTTTTCATTCTGCGAAAGAGAGGGAGATACTTGGTCAAAGTGTAAAAATAGTTTGTCCTTGTTTGACAGAGAACTTTGTACCAAGAGAGGAGGATAAACAACTGACTTGTAGGTAAAATGCCATCAGAGACGTTTGAACACTGAGAGGGGGCTGAGAAACTGGGGCCAGGTGCGTGTCACCATTTAGTCTCCCTCCCTCCCTCTTGATGACCATGGTGCCGCTTGCAGTCTGTGCTCTTTACCCTCCCCATACTCTGATCTCTCCAAGCAGCTGTCATCAGCCTGAGATGAAATTCTCTTTGTTTGTGGTACTGAATGACATTTGTATTCTGTGCCAGGCCAGCATCCCATCTGTGGATGTCAGGACGGAGGGATCCAGCCCTGAGCTCCACTTACATAAGGTGTGAATTCAGCTGAGGCTTGAGCTGTCAGGAAAGTCCCAGGAGTGTAAATCTGATCTGGAAGCCCAGGTGAGAGAGAAGGTTCTGTGTACAAAGTCAAGATTAGATATCCTGGGATTCAGTTTTTAAGTGTTCAATGCAGATATCCGTAGCAACAGAGAGGAGCCTTTATTCTGAAAGAGCAAACTAGTCAAGTGCAGTTGCAGAACTTAGAGGGAGAGCCCCTGTATCTAGGGTGGGGATAGCCGAGGGCACCTGTCCTTTGGGTAGGGGCAGTCAGGATGGACACCTTCCTTTTTTAAGTGTGGGTAGCTTCTGTGCTGGGCAGATTCCTTAAAACAGAGGTATGAAGGCGAAAGCTGTTGGTAACCTCTGTTCTTGTTTTACTCTCCAGGAGCTCCTGCAACTCTGTGAACGCTGATCCATACTGCAGCTACCTCAAGGTTTCCTTGCAGGATGGCAGCCTCCTGGCTCTCCATCTTTCTAATGCTGGCCCTTTCCTCTATCTACTGCACTGTTTCCCATCCCAGCCCGGATATGTGGTTTCAGGGTCTCTTTCCACCTCGTGTGTGCCTTGCAAATGCCCGTACCAACACCTTTTATGGCATCATGTTTGATGCAGGAAGCACTGGGACCCGAATTCACATTTACACTTTTGTGCAGAAAAACCCAGGTAAGGCTGAATGGCAGAATTTCAACAAAGAAAGGCATTTCTCAGAGGTGCAACCTGCAGGATTCCACACCCTGATCAGATTGGCTTAGGCCCTGGCTGCCTTAGAGATTCTTTTCTCTTCATGCACCATCCCAGAGTTTGGGACAGCTGGGGCAGTTTTACTATCCGCCCCTAGATCCAAACTCTGGGTGTGGTGGTTCTCAGTATGTGGTGGGGCTTCACCGTGCAACTCTCTTCCCTGTTAATCTAACAAAGGTTGTTTGAACTTCTGAGCATAGAAAAAAAAATCTGTTTCCAAACGCTTTAACCTGGGCAATTGTGTAAGGGGAATAAGTCTCACTGAGGCTTGGATGGCGTTTTCATGCATTATCTTTAGGAAACTTGATATGTTTCCTTGTATTTGTAACTTGATGTGTTTTTAACAAGTGGTTATTGAATTTGGAGCACAATGGGCACATTTTGTTAAATCTTTTCCTGGCAAAGGAGGATCAGTGTTTGTATTGGAAAGGGGTGGTGGATATCTGCAGGGAGATATAGGGGATGGTCACCATGGGTGATTTCATGTGAAATAATCTATTTCTAAATTTGAAGCTAAATTGCAGCAGAGCAGGTGTATAGGCTTTCTCATGTTCTGCTTTGTTTCATTTGTGCAGAGCAGCCTCCGGAGCTGGAAGGGGAAATCTTTGAGTCAGTGAAGCCAGGTCTTTCTGCTTATGTTGATCAGCCTGAAAAGGTAAGATTTCTGGAATCTCCCATGTTGCCTGTGAATAAGTCTTCTCATCTTAACGCCACCTGTAATCTATTTAAGATGATTGACTATTTCTAATGGTTTGCACAGGGGACTGGGAGTCCAGATTTAAGGGACTGTTCACACATCTGTCACTAAATGGCTCTTTGACCAAAGTCACTTCACCGCTATGCCTTAGTTTTCATCCCTCTCAAATGGTAATACACTTGCCTACTTCACATGGAAAATGTGAGGTTTATTTCTAAAGTTCTTTCAAATCCTCTGATTTAGAGCAAAGAATAACTACTATTGTTAGAGGTGGAACTTGTATGCTTTCTTAGCAGAGTTCCTATTCCATAGTAATTTAAAACATGATTTATTTACTACCAGTATCCATATTCACTCTCTTCTCTGTAACTACTCCAAACATGATAGTTAAGTAAATGCTCCATTTTCATTTACTAGTAACTTTCTAAATTTTTCCTTTTGGGCTGTAACGTCTCAGTACAAAGGTGAATTTTTTTTCCTTGGGAATTTTGAGGGGAAACAAATCCTACTTGAGTTATATAGTGGACCAAGAAAGAAAGAAAAAACCTCTTTCCAACTGTAAAAAAGTTGCTATTTTGTTCAAGGAAAACTCTCTCAGACAAATGAACTATAAATGTAAACCTTTGTATGCAGCAGGACTTCAGTGAGAAATAGTTTTTTTAAATAAGTTTTGGTGGGGGAGAATCAATACTGAAGCTGTAAGCCAGGGATTGGCAACCTTTGTCATACAGCCTGCCAGCGTAAACCCCGTGGCAAGCCGGGCCAATTTGTTTACCTGCTGCGTCCACAGGTTTGGCTGATCGCAGCTCCCACTGGCCGCGGTTCACTGCTGCAGGCTAATGGGGGCTGCAGGAAGCGGTGCGGGCCGAGGGATGTGCTGGCCACCGCTTCCCGCAGCCCCCATTGGCCTGGAGCAGCGAACTGTGGCCAGTGGGAGCTGCAATCGGCCGAACTGCGGACGCGGCAGGTAAACAAACCGGCTCGGCCCGCCAGGGGGCTTATCCTGGCAGGCAGTGTGCCAAAAGTTGCCGATCCTTATTCTAAGCAATATAAAATTCATTTTCAGAAATGCACAGTACAATGTTCTCTTATACCTTTAGCTAAGTAATTGCTTCAGGTTCTGTGAGAATTGGGGAATCTGTATGTACAACTTATGAATTCTGTTTGATATTGGGGGCTCTTTATATGTATCTCTGTCAAACTGCAAACGCCGTTTTGGAAGTGGGGTTCTTTACCTTCTCTGTTCTCCTGTTACTGACATGAGGGACTGAAATTCCAAAGTGTTGTGATGCATGACTGACAATAAATTGGGACATTCCTCTATTGAAATACAAAAACCCTAGACAGTGGACTGGCTTCCAACCGGAAGAACTGGTTTGTCAGGGGAAGGATGACTTGGCAGTAAAGTCAGCTGAGGAGGCAGATCCACGAGTCACCTGACAGAGAGATTGGAAGGTTATAAAGGGGCAAGAGCTGATCTCTTTGGGGTCTTGAGCCATTTTCACCAGTTCAAGCTGAGAGGAGCTGCTGCAGTAGCCTGATGAGGCGCGGGAAACCATGGCTACTTGAAGACAGATGTTTCCCCGAGGACTGCTAGGGGAATGATGAGCTAGAGGAAGAGGCATTGCGTTCAGGATGTTTGTTCTTATCTGTATATGCTGTACTCTCTGTATGTTTCTCATGCCTTAAGTAAAGAGCAATGTTGTGTTCAAGTTCAAGTGCAAAGTCTGGATTTGTTAGATACAGCTGCTACCTTGTGGCCTCTGAAAGAGGTAAACCATAAGGCTCACACCTTTGGATGGAGTTCTGGAACAAGATGTGTTTTAAATACTGAGATATCTTTGTAGTCAGCATTGATCCTGAGGGGCCTGCAGCAAGTGGGTTGTGGGGCTCCATTTCTGTGAAGGGATAATAGACTGAGCTGATACCCAGGAAAGGTGCTAGAGAGGCCGAGGGAGGAAACAGTGTTGTAGGCTACTGAGACCCAGGAAAGCACATGGGGGAGGAGGGTTTCAGTATATCCCTTCACAGCAACCTGGTAAGCAACTGTATTTGTGATACTGGGGGGATAAATGTGATAATTTGGGGAATCTGGCTGTGCCTTATCTGTTAAGTACAGAGTAATGGTATTAGAATTCTGTATGCAGTGTCTGTTTGCATTATGTGTTACACCTGTCATGTGGCCCCTGGAAGAGAGAAACCAGAAGGCTCACACCTTTGGCTGGAAATCTACAAAATGGTGTGTTTAAGCTACAGGGACGTCTAGAGGTGTCAACGTTGATTCAAGAGGCTAGGCAGTTTGACTGCATAGTTGAGCTTTGCAGCCCAGCTCAAATCCAATGGGATCCAACTATGGGTCAGGGTCAGGTCAGGTCTGAAAACAATCTGACCCTCCCAAGTCATCTCTGATCACTTCCTCCTGCCCTTGGGATTGGCAGCAGCTGCTTACTCTGCTCCTGGCAGTTGCTGCCACCTTGCTGCATTCTGTGTGCATCATGGAGTTAGTGTCCTAAAGACTCACGGTGCTCCTATTCCACAGTGCACACAGCGCAGCAAGGCGATGGCAGCTGGCATGAGTGGGGCATGCAGCCATTACCGTGCTCACCCCATGGGCAGGAGGGAGTTGGAGATGGATCATGAGCACAGGGCATGAGGAATGCGAAGCCCTCATCAGGTCAACCCCCAAAGGCAAGGTAGCAGTGGTGCTGACATAAGTTTAGGGCAAAGTGTCATAGTTGGGTTGAGTCTGTAAACAACTCAACACTCTCAGGCTTGGTTCAGGTCAGCTGTGGTGTAGTCGGGTTTGGGTCAGGCTTTAAAAACATGCCTGAGCAGATCTCTACCACAGGGGTCTTTGCTGTCAGGACAGGGTGCTAGATGCAGGGTTTGCACCCAAAGAGTCTGCCTAAGTGCCTGAGTGCTGTTTACGCTCCAGAGGCTTAAAACACCTGGGGTCCAATAACTGGATCCCCCCCACAGGAGTCTGGTGAGCCACCAGCCAGGGAGCCTGACCAGGTCTGCGACAAGAACAAATAGTTGCTCATCTCCTTAGTGCCTCAGTTAGCGGTCTGCTCAGGCCTAATTTTAAAGCCTGAGAGGTATTGCAGCCCTTTGGCTTACTCGCTCCATAGCACAGAGTGCAGCAAAGTGGTTATGGCGGCTGGCAGAAGTGGGCACACAGCAGCCACTGCCCTGCAGACTCCATGGGCAAGAGGAAGAGATCAGAGACAATCTGACCTAAGCCTGAGAGTCAGATCCCATTGGGTTCAGGCCCTACTTCAGCAGCCCCTAAGAGAGTCAGCCATGCAGAAGTAGTTCCTAATACACAGGCAGCTGCCCCATTGACCCTTTTCTCTGCTCCCATGTTAGTTATCCAGCTCATCTAAAAATATAGGTGGCCTGAGCCACTGATGACACTTCATCTCCACATTGAACAGCAGTGCATTCTACGGGCGAATGAAGAACAGGGAGTGCAGAAGAAAGATGGAAAGAATTCATAGATTAGAGAACAGACCCAGAAACAGCAGGGGAGGGAAAGCGTGAAAGTGGACAAGGAAAAAAAGCAAAGGCAAGGTGAACACAGGTGTGGGGAGGTGGTCAAAGTTGAGCTCCGCTAAAAAGGTTTGGGAGCCAGTGTCCTAGATTAATGTTTCATTAAAGTTTCAAAATTAAATATGAAGTTAAGAAATGTACATGTTAAAGTTTCCAGTAACAGTGAGACAGTAGTTTTCTCAGGTGGTCTTGAAGCTAAAGCACAGGACTTGGGAGTCAAGAGATCACAGTTCTGTTCCACAGATTCATTGTGTGGCCTTGGTAAAGTAATCTCCTCTGTCTGTGCCTAAGTTTCCTTATCTCTGAAGTCAGTAGAATGTTTGCCTATCTCACAGGATTGTTGTGGGGTTTTAATTCATTGTTTGTAAAGGAAGATACTAAAGGTGAACAAATTATTATTATTTTGAAGACTGAAAAAAAAAAAACAAATCTAGTACCAATTTTCTGGTACCTCCCACTTTTCCAAGGACAGTTGTCAAGTGTCAGCTATAAGAGGAAAGTAATTTTGATCTCTGTATCCTGCCTGCCGGACCCATATTCTATTGTACCCTGCCAAGCACCCACTCCTTAATGTTCAGATGACAGAATTACAGGTACTTGATTTACCTGTGTACTTCTTTGTTGATTTGAAAATGACTTCATCCCAGAGATCAATACACATAGATCAGTTGTCAGCCCTCTCAAATGAATGTGTGGGCACCTGTGTCCCTCCATTCAGCTTTGAGGAGGAGCAGACTTGACAAGGAGAGGTTGTAAACTTGTGAACTCACACCCAGTTCCAAACAGACTATACTCTTGCTGTAAAGAATAAAAAAAAATCACCTCCTCCTGATGTTTTGGTTTTATTGTCATAAAGGATAAATAACAAATAACCCTAGGCATGACTGCTCCTATCGCTCCCTTCCCTAACTGTCTCCCCTCCAGAGGGCTAATTCCACTTTTCTTTAGATTCAGGTGCTATTTAATGAATCTCAGTGAGATGGCAGCAATTAACCTATCAACAGGGTAGGGCAGTAGGAGAATCAAAGTCAGTCCTGGAGTAGGCCACCAACATTTCCAAAAATTACATGTTGCCAGTACTTTGTGGCACAGAATAAGGGGGGTGATAGAGGAATGTCAGACTTGCTTCTCTGTCCCCCATGCATCAGTGACCGGAGGGCCAGTGAAATGGGTGCAGTGGTGACAGCAAATTTATCAGTGTATGCTGCTAAATTCAATGTTACAGGAACTCATCTTCAAGAGAGACCACGTGAGTAGGAAGCTTTAAATCCAAGAAGAGTGAATGGCTTTTTGGATTTATCATAGAATTATAAAAATGTAGGGCTGGGAGGGACCTTGAGAGGTCACCTAGTCCAACCCTGTATGCCAAGGCAGGACCAAGTAACTCTAGACCTTCCCTGACAAGTGTTTGTTCAACCTGTTCTTAAAAACTGTTTTGGGGCAACTGTGTTTGTGTTTATTCAGTATGCTGTCCCAACTCTGCAGAGATAACAGACCTTCATTAAACTGCTCAATAAATGTACAGACTCAGCTTTTAGCAAAGACATCTGGCCTGGTTTACTGTTGATGAAGCATAGTAATAGCACCTGGCAGACTTTACAAGGATACTAAACCATGTATGCTTATGACACTGGATGCAGCTCAGTCAATGGCAGGACTTTTCACTGCTCCCTGAGCTGGCCAAAAATACTCCCTCTAAGATATATCTTTATACCCCAGTACAAACAAGTTAATGCTGTCCCTTTGACATAGTTAGTTACTGCTCCCTGACATTGGTAGTTATCACCCATCATCTCGTACGTGTTGGTTCAATTAAAACATTTTTATTATGTACTATTATCTTGATCTTATCTTTTAGGAGGGGTCAGTGTGTTCCTGTTATCCTTGGGAAATGTTTTTGTACCATCCTTAATATCGGATGTTCTGGTACCACTTGATATCGGAATGTGTTTGCATGAGCACTCTGTCTCTAGCGCTTCTTAGGAATGTGTTTTTCTGCAATACTAGCCCTGTTCTTGCCAAATTCTGTAAGCAGGTCCTGCCTCATACCAGGCCTTTGATACAGGGGCTTATGTCTCAGGCTCTCTTCCTACTACAGCAGGGATTTCACAACCTCCCTTGGAAGCTTGTTCCAGTGCCTAGCTGTCCATATAGTTAGAAAAATTTTCCTAATACTTAACCTAAATCTCCCTTGCTGCAGGATTACTTCTTGTACTACCTTCAGTGGACATGGAGAACAATTGATCGCTATCCTCTTTATAGCAGCTCCTAACATATTAAAGACTGTTATCAGGTCCCCCCTCAGTCATCTTTTCTCAAGACTAAACATATCTAGTGTTTTAAACCTACCTTTACAGGCCAGGTTTGCTGTCTTTTTTATAATTTTTGTAGATTTCCTCTGGACTCTCCAATTTGTCCACATCTTTCTTCAAGTGTGCCGCTCAGAACTGGGCACAGAACTCTAGCTGAGGCCTCACCAGTGCCAAGTAGAGTGGGAAAATTATCTCTTGTGTCTTACATATCACATTCCAGCTAATGCACCCCAGAATGATATTAGCCTTTTTTTGCAACTGGATCACAATGTTGACTCATACTCAATTTGTGATTCACTATACCCCCAAGATCCTCTTCAGGAGTATTCCTGCCTGGACATTTATTCTCCATTTTGTAGTTGTACACTTGATTTCTTTTTAAGTGTAGTATCTTGCACTTACCTTTATTGAATTTCATCATGTTGCATGGGTCTGAAATCTCTAATTTATCAAGATCATTTTGAATTCCTACCTTGTCCTGGAAAGTGCTTGCAACTCGTCCTAGTTTGGTGTCATCCACAGATTTTATAAGCACACTGTCAACTCCATCATCCAAGTCATTAATGAAAATATTGAACAGTACCAGACTAAAGACAGACTCCTGCTGGACCCCACTAGATACATTCCTACAGATTGTCAGTGAACTATTGATAACTACTGTTTGAATATCATCTTTCAACCAGTTGTGCTCCCTCCTTACAATAGTTAATCTAGACCTTGTTTCCCAAGTTTGTTTATGAGAATGTCACATGGGAATGTGTCAAAAGCCCTACTAAAATCAAAATATATCACATCAGCAGCTTCCCTCCTATCTTCTAAGCCAGTAACCCTGCCAAAGTAGGAGCTTGGATTTGTTGTTGACAATTTCTTATAACTCTATTATGCTTTAGGTGCTTACAAATTGATTGTTTAGTCATTTGTTCCAGTATCTTTCCAGCTATCAAAGTTAGGCTGACTTCTATAATTCTCTGGATCTTTTAAAGATAGGTACTATGTTTGCCTTTCTCCAGTTCTCTGGGACCTTACCCATCCTCCATGAGTTCTCAGAGATAATCACTAGTGGTTCCAAGATTCATTCCGCTAATTCTTTAAGTACTTGAGGTGAATTTCATGAGGCTCTGCTGATTTTAATGCATCTAATTTATCTAAATATTCTTTAATCTGTACTTTCCCTATTTTGACTTCTGTTCCTTCCATCTTCTTGTTAATATTAATTGTGTTAAGTATCTGCTCAAAATGTATCCTTTTTTTTTTTTCTTTTTTTTTTAAATCAAGGCTGATGCAAAGTGGACATTTAAATGTTTCAGCCTTCTTGATGTCATCAGTAGGGCTGCAAATCTTTCACAGAGGTCACGGACTCTGTGACTTTCCAGGACCTCCATGACTTCTGCAACAGCTGGTGTGGCTAACCAAAGCTCCGACCAAGCAGCTGGGGCAGCACCAGGGCCAGCCACATCAGCTGCTACTCTAGCAGCCCCAGGCAGCAGGTCCAGGAGCAGTGGTCCGGGAGCAGCAATGGCACCCCAGGCTGCCCCCTGCCCCGGATCAGCAGCATCCCCTGGAATCTGCTCCCCCAGGGTTACAGGGCAGACAGCAACACAACCTCTCACTAGTCTGGATTGCACCCCAGCACATGACAATGTCACTGTATTTAAATCTACGGAGACTCTCTTTGCTCCCTCTCCCTTGCCTCTTCAGTCAGTTATAGTACCAGAGAAACTACCTGTTTTATATAGCATGACTTCCAGGTTTGTCAGATATCAGACCCCCGCTCCCCCCAATATAAAGACTAGAATTTCATGAGCAAAGAAACTGCATTTTCTGTCATAAAAAAAGCTCTGTAAACATGTCTGTTCTTCCTATGCTGAAGGATGCATGTGCCCTCCTTGATCTCTCTCTTCCCTAACTTCCTATCACTGTGGTACCTACTTGCCCTGCTGGCCCTTTGTGTGTGTCACCCTCTGGTGTGGGATATGTACTTTTCCTCATGTTCTGGAGTGAAGGAGGGGGCTCTAAAGTGATTTATTGTTTTTCTGATTGAAGGGAATAGTGTGAATGAAACAGCTTCTGTTTATTTTTAGGGTGCAGAAACTGTGAAAGGATTGTTGAAAATGGCCAAAGAAGCTGTGCCATGTAGTCATTGGAAGGAGACCCCAGTGGTGCTGAAAGCTACAGCTGGACTGAGGCTGCTGCCAGAGCCCAAAGCCCAGGCTCTGCTCTCAGAGGTAACCTGAGAGATCTCTGTGCAATAATATGGGCCTTTTTACGGTACCTTTCATAGCTCACTTCTCCATGGTCTCTATCATAACTTAGTCCCAACTGCGAAAAACAGCTGTAATTCCATAAGAGTGTATGAGAACTCCTCAGACCTTAAAACCCTCCTGCTGCGGCCTGACACCCCTCATCCCCCCCCCCCCCCTCGCCTGGATAGAGGCATAAAGGGTGGATGGAGAGAGGCCTAGTATGCATCCTTTCCTTCCTAGTGCCCTGAGGAGAAAGCTTTGCCTAACACCACACACTCATGCCTTACTTCCTACTGGTGTGGGGAGAAAGGGGAAGCTTTGTCCAGCACCCCAGTGGAGAGCAAGGCCTCAGGCCCAGAGAATCTAACCATCTCTCCTTTCCTCAGGTGAGAGAGGTCTTTGAGAAGTCACCCTTTCTGGTTCCAAATAACAGTGTTAGCATCATGGATGGATCTTCTGAAGGTGGGTCTTGGGAAGGAGGAAGTGGGTAAAGGCAAAAGGGAAAGAGAAATGACCTCTAGGACTGAAAGAAAGAGCAAAACATTTCTAGCTCAACTCTCAAGCTACTTGAAAACACAAGATCCTTTTGTATTCATGAGGATTTTTACTACTTGGGCAGCTACTGAGCTACAAATGCAGGCAAGCAAAAAGGTTCCGGAGTTATGTAGACAATACTATATGATCCAGAATGTAGAGAATCCTATCAGAATCTTTCTGTTTGGCATTGGATGAACAGAAATAGAGTTGGTCCCTGTAACAAAGAGTTTAAAATCAACAATTGAGCAGTTGTCCTCTGGTGCAATTGTGAGTAGAAATGATGCAGTAATCCTCCACAGGTTACTTTTGAAAGGCTATACGATGATAAGCAATGCGGTATCAAGCTGTAGGGAAGCGTCTAGGAGGAACTGCAGATATTTGTGTTAGTACTTATTTTATTAAATATCTTCATGAATGATCTAGAAGATGGGGTAAAAGACTCGTTAGTGAAATTTGCAGATGACGCTAATTTTGGAAGTACTGCAAACCACTAATGAGGATATAAAAACAGCACTGCTTAACCTGAGAGAGATTCAAAACCTTTGGCGAATAATATAATAAAATTCATTTTGAAAAAATGCAGCTAATAGAGTATCATAGAAACAGTCCAAAACCCAGAGTTGCAGCAAAACCCAGAGACCCAGGAATGGCTAAAATAGACTATGGGGTTAGAGTGGGTAGCAAATTATACATGTGTTTGCGACATGATATAGCTGTAAAAAAGGTTATTCTAAAATTGGAGTAGGTACACAGAAAGCTCACATCACAGAATAAGGAGGTGAAAAATCTCTGAGACCCATCTGGAAGATTACATTCAGTACTGAGCACCTCATTACTACTTGAGCTATGTTAATAACTGATTTTTTTGGTTTGCTGGCACTTCCAGAAAGTTTAAAAAAAAATGTTTTGGGCCAACCTGAAAATGAAATTTTTTCAAAATGTAAACATATCAAAAAGTCGGGGGGAAAAATCACTTTAGGTCAGACAAAATGATTGAAATGTTTCATTTCCATTTTGAGCCTTTTCAAATAAAATTGAAGGAAATTTCAAAACCAAATCAATTAAAATTGAACAAACAAAAGATTTTGTTTAAAAAATGTTGAAACATTTTGATTTTTTTTCAGAATTTTTAAAATATTTATTTTGACCAAAACAGTGCAGCAAATTCAACATGAAATTGAGAAATGTTTTGGTCAACCCAAATCTGCGTTTATTTATATATTTATTTATGCTGCTCCCTCCTCCCCCCAAAAAAAACTTTGAAAAATTTTATAATAATAATAGGTGTACCTATCTCCTAGAACTGGAAGGGACCCTGAATGGTCATTGAGTCCAGCCCTGCCCCCTTCACTAGCAGGACCAAGTACTGATTTTTGCCCTAGATCCCTAAGTGGTCCCCTCAAGGACTGAACTCACAACCCTGGGTTTAGCAGGCCAATGCTCAGACCACTGAGGTATCCCTCCCCCATTTTGCCTATCACTAATATAGTAATAATTTGGGGAGTTCTGAGAAGAGCAGAAAAAATAAGGGAATTGTAGGGACCTATTTATGAGGAAAGATTGAAAGAGACCATGAGCATGATCTGTCTATAAGTATTTGAAGGAAATTATTAGTGCAATTCATAGTGTATTATTAGGGATAATGGGATGTAGCCCTTGAGAATGTGCTGTAGGGAACAGTACTGCATGCGCAGGGAGAAGGACTATGTGTCCTAGTAGAGCCTACTATGGCCTTCATAGGTTTTTATTTTCTAAGTTCCCTCCTCAAACTACATCTGTTTCAGCTGGAATCCCACAGCTGATATACACTCAGCAGCTACCCAATGACAATACCAAGCTCAGTGGCTAGACCAGGAGAGGAATTGTTCATATTTTACTGGGTCTCACTAAGCAGATCCATGTTTTTCACATCTAACTGTATATATACAAAAAAAACTAAAATGCAAAGAATGTGTATGCAGTTTTAAGGTTAGGCATTTAAATGCTCAAAAGTCAGGTAACACTGAAGGCAAATTTATACATGCTACCTTATCTCAGTGACTGTTTGTGTATTGATGTGATACAGAGCCCAAGTCTTGGCTCTGCTCTGGATGCACAGATGCCAAAAAGCCCTCTTCGCACTCCTTTCAATTTTACATGCCATGTCATTTTGTTATAAGTGTAAGTTAGACTGTGAGATGCTTGGGGCAGGGAACTTGTCTTATTTGTTTGTTGGAAAAACACAGATTGTATGAGGCTGTGTGAGGGCTCAGGAGGTAGAAGCAGTTTCAGTTCCTCTTTTCTTTTCTTTTTTTTTCCCTTCTTTTTTCTTCTTGCAGGAGTTTTAGCCTGGATCACTGTGAACTTTCTGACAGGTAATTAACTGCTTGACTCACTGTTAGGCCTGAACTGGGTCCCTCCCATAGAAGGGAAGGAGTTTGGAGTTGGCTACCCTGTCTGTGCCCCCCTGCCTTGCCTGGCTTACCCTCCCTCTCCTCTCCTCTCCACTGTGGCAGCAGAATGGGGGAAGAAAACAAGAGAAACTAGAAGAAAGAGCCTCTGCCCTGGCTGAGGGAAAATGGTAATGGCCAAATCAGTTATCAGAATTTGGAGATATACCTATCTCATAGAACTGGAAGGGACCCTGAAAGGTCACTGAGTCCAGACCCCTGCCTTTGCTAGCAGGACCAAGTACTGTTTTTGCCCCAGATCCCTAAGTGGCTCCCTTAAGGACTGAACTCACAACCCTGGGTTTAATAGGCCAATGCTCAAACCACGGTATTTACCCTCTGTACTTTGCCAAGCATCAGCTACAGATTGGGGGGAATTTATGCTCTCTCTCCTAGAGTCTGCTAGAGATGGGGGAGAGGATTTTACCCACATACAATTTTTGGCTGTGTAGGGATTTCCTCCCTTTCCTCTCTACGGAAATGAAGTTGAAATCAGGAGGGGAAGGTCTTTTGTCCCTGCCCTGTGTCTGCCAGCCCCATGGTAATGAGCTGGGAGAAGGGGGTCATCCTTTCCGCCTGACACCACCCCAGCATGTTACGGAGAATGTGAAGCTAATCTTCATCTGGCTGTGGACCCTTCAGGCCAAATCAGCCCCCATATGAGTCTGTGATGTATTGATGGCTGTAAGGACTTATGGCAGTCTCTGAGTTAAGAGTGGCTATTCTGAGCATGATATTGTCTGCAGGGCAGTTGTACAGCCAGAACCAGATGACAGTTGGGACACTGGACCTGGGAGGAGCCTCAACCCAGATCACATTTCTGCCACGGTCTGAGGTGAGGAGTAGACACAAGCATGTGTGCTAGAGTTGCCATAACCATGAGTAATGGTGTCCAGGCACCCACATGCTCTGACGACTCACTTTTTCAGCACAGGCACCTGCATGTCATCTGTGAAGCTCAGTCTGCTTTTGTTCCCTTTAATATTGACAATGAATTCAAATGACTGATGCTTGTAAACAAAAGCTCCTGTTTAAGGAGAAAAGAAAAATGGGTATAAACCAAAGAAAAGCAGCTTGTGTTGTCTAGGCCCAGGCTGGAAAGGCCTCGCTAACATGGGTTAGACTTCGTATGTTACAAAAGGAAAAGGTTCCCAGGGATGTTTCTTGCATGTTATAAGGAATTCTGAGTGGTGTTAATACTGGACTGTAAGTGCTTCTCTTCCAGCCTGTTAGTGTATCTTCCGTAATAATCTGTCCCCTTTGCTCAAGGAGTGAAGAGAAAGCACTGGGACTGGGACTGGGACTGGGACAGGTTGGGGGAGGTGGGATCACACATGGGGAGAATGTGCAGAAGAGTCTGTGCCTATAGATCACACTCTCCTTCAAAGCCTGCAATGGTCTAAGATCCCTGAGTTTGACCATGTCTGTATGGTCAACAAATACCTGTGAAACTCACTGGCAAAGTGTGCGTCTCGTCCTCCTCTAGGGACCAAGGACGACAATTGCCATTATTTATGCTATTAGCTGAAATGGCAGAGGGTCTGTGTGGTGAATCTGCAGGTTCCAAGCCTGCTGACGACTCATGGAGGTGTCAGTATGATGGTACATGGTGCAATTTCTGGGTTTTGGAGTTTTTGTTTCCCTGTTGGCTTTTTTAAGAGCAAAGAAATCACACACAGAAAAACAACATTGAAAAAAGATTATTAAGGTTGCAAAGTTAAGTGCTAAAAATATGCCAGAATTTAGACTCCTTGTGCATCTTTAATTTTATGACCACATTATTTTTTCAAGAGAACCCATGCCTCATTCAGTTTTTGAGTGCTTGACTTTGCAACCTGGATAATGTTCTTTTAATTTAGATTTTGTTTGTGTAATATAATTAATGATTCTTAGAAATAATAATGTGCACACACAAGGGGCAGAATTAAGGCTGCATCGGCTATACTAATTTTGAGGGCTGAACAGGTGAAGCATTATGAGTGCTACCACAATACCAAAAGTATGAGTTATTTGTTATGGAGGATGGATAGCTCCATGTAGCCACATTGGATGAGTACAGTAAATTATCTCGATGCCTATGTGAAAATTAGCAATGATATTATCACTAGGTTTTGTGAGGGTTTTGATTGTTCGGGTTTTTGATTGAGTAATAGAGACTGAAAGATAAACTGTTTACTTAATTTTTAGGAAACCTTGGAGCAAACCCCCGTGGATTTTGTCACCTCATTTGAAATGTTCAATAGCACTTATACGCTCTACACGCACAGGTGAGACGCAAGAAGCTGCCATTTCCACTGGAAAGTCAGTCCTTTCACAGCCTGAGATCCAGCCTAGGATGTGCCATGTTGTCTCATAGTGAGTTGTTGAGCCCTGATCTTCCGACTAGATTATCTGCTTGAAAACTGTAACATTAATTGAGCCTGGAAGGATGCAGAACCAACATGAATATCAATGAAAGGGGAAATCACAGTTTGTACCTCGAACAAGTTTTACCGGTAATCATTTTGAGAGAGGAGAAGCTCTGGTACATGGAGAGGTTAAATCAAACCTTTGGGCCACTTTGGAAAGGGGGACAATGTAATTCAGCTATCAAGACACAACCTGGTCAAAGGACTGGAAATGGGATACAGGACCTCTCGCATCCCAAGCCTCCAGTTCCAGAAAAACTTGGCTTATTAGTCACTGAGAAGCTCATTGTGTAAAAGTAATGTCCTTTGATCAGTTTCATTCTCTTGTTCTGTTATGAGAGTAAATAGGAGCACCGCACTTACCATCTTTAGGCTATACATTTTGCGTATTGGTACGTAAGGGTCCATGATCGTCCCTCCTCATCAGTCTCGGCGAGGGGGCCAGTCCCCCTCGCTACCACGTGGCTCTCCAACAAAGCTTAAGGGGGAACTGGTGCTTTCAGGGCCTGACCCCAGTAGTCTGTGAGCCTCTGGGCAGGGCTGAGCAGTAAGCAGTCTATAAGGCTCTGGCCCTTAGGCAAGGCAGAGCAACAAGCAGTTTTAAAGAGGGTCTGGCCCTCGGTGTAGGGCAGAGCAATAGGCAGTCTTTCGCCTGGCCTCCTGGCTCAGGCAGACAAACACAAGCCTCTTTACCTAAGGTGGGTAAGTGGCCCCCCCCAGGGGTGGGGCAGCCACAAGGGATAGCGGGACTGGGCCCACCTTTCTCTATCAGGTCCCAGCCCTGGGCCCTGACAGTAGTGGAGGTGTGTGCCACTGGGTCAGCAGGGATCCCACTTAAACATGCTGACCAGTATTCTGGCCATACAACCAGACTATTGTCTGGTGTCACTGGGCTACTTCCTATGACCCCATTGTAGTGTAGTTCTGTCTCATGGAGTCCTCCATCTTCCTGGGGTTATACAGCCAGCAGCAGTCCAAGTAGCTTCTCTGTCCTCCCATCAGTTGGCCGACCCAGCAGTCCTTCTGGGTCCTTGGCATTGCAGGGGTCGGCCTCAGGCATGAGGCTCAGCAGTGGGCAGGACACATCTATCTCCTTCGCCAACTCCCCTCCAACTGAGCTGCAGGGCCCACCTTTTAAGCTTCCTGTCCTGCTCTTCTGCTTCTGATGGGGCAGGCATGGCTGATCCGTCTCTGCCCACCTGGAGGTGAATGGTGCTTCCTTCCCCCCAAGTCCCTTACAGTCGCAGCTGGGGTCCACGGCCCCTCGCTACACAGTATCATGTCAGTCTCTTATTCCTCTCCTCTCAAAGTTAAACAGCCCAGTCTTCTCGATCTCGCCTTTGCATAGAAGTGTGCCCAAGCCTCTTAGCACTTTTGTCACCCACTTCTGAAATTATTTCCTTTCTGAGATAGGGTGAATCAACTGAGCCCAGGTCAGGGCATACCACTGAATGATATAACAACATTCGATTATTTTAAGAGTTATTGTCTAACCTACACCTTGTGTATCCAATCAGTTTGTTTGCTTTTTTCACCCACTGTTGCCATTGAGCAGGGGTGCTTATTGAGCTGTCAAAGGTAATGCCCAATCAGTTAATTTTAAAACTCAGCCAAGTGTGAATAGTTAGTGATTTCAGTCCAATCCTAGTGCACAAGAGGCCATTATCACAATTAGAAACTTGGTTAAGTCGTCTTAGCAGATGTAATGAGTTCTGTGGTGTCAAGTGCCCCAAGAATTGGTGCTGGAGTCTCTTTCTTTCTGGCCTGTATCAGTTGCCTGTGGTCATTTTTCCTATTGTTTTACATTCCTTGTATCTTTACCCAAAGTATTTCTCCACTGCCCTCTTGCTCATCACGTCGTATCTTGTGGGCATCATAGATAATGTTGCCCAATTTCTGTTAGAACATCATCTCCATCACTGTGTATAACTTTTGGGTCATTTTGCTTATTTCCTGTTTTCACTGCATTTGTAGAGATATACATGTGTTAATGCTCCTTTTTACTCCGTTCTTCTGATGCAGCAAATCCCTGTCTTATTTCTGATGCTTTTTATTTTAAATCTCAGAAATTCACACCAGATTTTTTGAGTTGCCCAAAAGCTTCCTATTCTTCTCTACCTGCTTCCTGCCTAGTTTTAGATTTGCACCCCATGTATGTGCTTTGTAACACCTTGTTTTTGCATTAGTCCATTGGCACTTAGTTTCCCTCTGCCAGGAGAAGAATTCCATCTAAGATGTAGTGGGGGATAGGGTAGGAGGCACAGAAAGGGAATCTGGTTTGTGCATGCCATAGACCTAGGTCTGGCTGCATGTGAGGCATGTCAGATGACTCAGGGCAAAACTGCAATATTTTGTTTTGGGGTTTTTTGCAGCTATTTGGGCTTTGGACTGAAAGCTGCCAGACTAGCAACACTTGGAGCCCTGGAAATGAAAGGTACAGTCAGTTGAAATAGCCATGTTAGATACTTAAAGAGGTGAGTGAAATTAATCTTGTGCCAGCTGCCCCTTTCCCGTGTCTCCCATCCTGTATCTTACACTTTTCTCCATTTCCCTGGCAGTGATCTGCCCAGAAAATAAGAATAATATTTATTTCCCACTAACAGGTGAGAAGCCAAGTTCTGCTGCAGCTTGCAGGACCAAGGAGGGAGTGTATTCCAGAGTTCAGACTGTTCTCCAATTCAGAATTAGTTTATGCAGCATTTAACTTTTTAACAAATCTTAATTTCCCCATGGACAAACTATAAGGCACCTTGGGTTTTTCTCTCCTTTCTCTGGAGTTTTGATTGGTTGGGGGTGGGGGAGCAGCTTTGGGAGGTCGCAGCCCTTTCTGACTTTCCTCTGGCTTCCTTGCAGTGGTGAATGGACAAATGTTCCGAAGTTCTTGTTTACCGAAGCGACTGGAGGCAGAGTGGCACTTTGGGGGAGTGAGATATCAATATGGTGGCAACAAAGAAGGTATGTTAAGGAGATTTTGTTTCTAGCAGAAGGTAATTTGGGTACCTTTCTTTTGTGGGATAAACCTCAGACCCTAGGAAGAGGGTGTTCTTGGTCAACACCCTTTCTGTGACGCTGTTCTTTCTGAGGATGTTGGTCAGTGCTCAGGGATATGGTCACAGAGCCAGTCACAGGTCCCTTGACATGGAAATTGATACAGCACAGGAAAAATCTGAAGTGATCAGGCTCAGGGCAGCTGGCCCTGTAGAAACTGCCATTTCTCACTGCAAAATTTTGTAGATCTCTGGTAGGCAGTTTTAGATCTGCTCATCCCACTGAGGTAAAATTAGTGATTAATTTTGAGAGCTCATGGGATGGGTGAGGTCTCAGAAGGCTGGAGAAGGGCAAACATTGTACCTATCTTTGAAAATGGAACAAAAAGAACCTAGGGAATTATAGACCTGTCACCCTAACATCAATACCTGGAAAGATACTAGGAAGAAATGATTAAATAATTTATAAGCACCTAGAGGATAATAGAGTGATAAGTAATAGCCAACATGGATTTGTCAAGAACCAATTGTGCCAAATCAATTTCATATTCTTCTTTGACAGGGTAACTGGCCCAATGCATAAGGGAGACATAGTAGATGTGATTTATATGTAAAGCCTTTTACACCATCACACATGAGATGATCATATGCAAACTAGGGGAATGTGGTCTAGATGAAAGTACTATTAAGTAGGTGCATGACTGCTTGAAAATGTGTTGTCAAAATCATTATTGATGGATCATCAAGCTGGGAGGATGTATCTAATGGGGTCCCGCATGGTTCTGTTCTGGGTTGGATACTATTCAGTATTTTCATTAGTTACTTGGATAATAGAGTGGAGAGTCTGCTTATAAAATTTGAGGGTGACACCAAACTGGGAGGGGTTGCATGCACTTTGGAGGACAGGATTATAATTCCAAAGGACCTTGATAAATTGGAGAATTGGTCTGAAATCAACAAGATGAAATTCAAAGACAAGTGCAAAGTACAAACTTAGGAAAGAAAAATCAAATGCACAGTTACAAAATGGTGAATACCTGGTTAGGCAGGGTCCTGCATAAAAAGGATCTGAGGGTTATAGTGGATCACAATGAGAGCTCTGCCTGCACTGGGGGAGCCCTGTACGTGCACTGTGCAGCCTAGTCTCTGAAGAATTCATATGCAGTTCTGCAAAAACACGTATGATGTAAATAGTACCAAGTGACACAGTTGGGCCTGGGTCCTGGCTGAGTCCAAGTATGATGCTGGAGTAGAGAAAGAACATAAGAATCGTCATACTGGGCCAGACCAATGGTCCATATAGCTCAGTATCCTGTCTTCCAGTAGTGGCCAGTGGCAGGTGCTTCAGAGAGAATGAACAGAACAGGCAATCATCAAGTGATCCATCCATCCTGTTGCTCATTCCCAGCTTCTGGCAAACAGCTAAGATCACTCAGAGCATGATGTTGCATCCCTTCCCATCCTGGCTAATAGCCATTGATGGACCTATCCTCCATGAACTTATCTAGTTCTTTTTTGAACCCTGTTATAGTTTTGGCCTCACATCCCCCTTGCAAAGAGTTCCACAGGTTGACTCTGCATTGTGTGAAGAAATACTTCCTTTTGTTTGTTTTAAATCTGCTGCCTATTAATTTCATTTGGTGACCCCTAGTTCATGTGTTATGTGAAGGAGTAAATAACACTTTCCTATTCATTTTCTCCACAGCAGTCAAGATTTTGTAGACCTCTATCATATCACCTGCCCCTTAGTCATCTCTTTTCTAAGAAGAACAGTGCCAGTCTTTTTAATTTCTCCTCATATGGAAGCTGTTCCATGCCCTTAATCATTTTTGCTGCCCTTCTCTATACCTTTTCCAATTCCAGTATATCTGTTTTGAGATGGGGCAACCAGATCTGCACGCAGTATTGAAGATGTGGGCGATCATGGATTTATATAGAAGCATTATGACATTTTCTGTCTTATCTCTCCGTTTTTAATGTCGCTGCACATTGAACAGATGTTTTCAAAGGAGTATCTACAATGACTCCACGCTCTCTCTTGAGTGGTGAGAGCTAATTTAGAGCCCATCATTTTGTATGTATAGTTGGGATTATGTTTTCCAGAGTGCATTACTTTGCATTTATCAACACTGAATTTCATCTGCCGTATTGTTGCCCAGTTCACAGTTTTGTGAGACCCATTGTAACTCTTCACAGTCTGCTTTGGACTTAACTTCCTTGAGTAATTTTGTATTGTCTGCAAATTTTGCCACCTCATTGTTTATCCCTTTTCGCAGATCTTTTATGAATATATTGAATAGTATTTGTCGCAGTACAGACCCCTTGGGGACAGCACTATTTCTCTGTCTCTTGCTCTCTCTCTCTCTCTTCTGAAAACTGACCATTTATTCCTACCCTGTTTCCTATCGTTTAACCGTTTCCTGATCCATAAGAGAACCTTCCCTCTTATCCCAATACAGCTTATTTTACTTAAGAGCCTTTGATGAGGGACCTTGTCAAAGGCTTTCTGAAACTCTAAGTATATATTTATGTACTAAAGAGGAGGGTTGCTGAAATATTATGGAAGAGAACTTTCTCTTGGGTTTGGATGTCTAAACTTCTCCCTTTCACACACTCTTCTTCCCTCTCATCCTTTGCTGAGTTTCTCTCCCTTTCTTATTTTTCCTTTGGACTCTGCTTTCTCTTTTGCTTTCCCATCAAATTGTCACTGGTTCCTCTATCTTCTGATATGTCTCTGTGGGTTCATTTTTGTGTATGTTTGCCCTGGTAGGGGAAACAGGATTTGAGCCTTGCTATTCAGAAGTGGTGAAGGTCGTACAAGGGAAATTGCACCAGCCAGATGAGATTCGCAGACGCTCCTTCTATGCCTTCTCCTATTATTATGATCGAGCTGTTGACACCGACCTGATAGGTAAATCAGCTTGTGATAGAAAGCTCTTGTGTGAGGATGTGCATGTTCATTAACTAGGAGAGGGCAATGAGGTTACTTGGCATGAGGGTGGGAAGAACAAGCTGTGGGGAAGATGGCAGGTGGCTTTGATGGAGGATAGGAAGAAACACACCCAGGGAACAAACATGGAGCTGAATCCCCCAACACAGTTTGTCTTGGAGTACCTTTCCAAGACCTGAAGAGCAGCTCTGTGTAGCCTGAAAGCTTCTCTGTCTCCAACAGAAGTTGATCGACTAAAAGATATTGCCTCATGCACCTTGTCTCTCTAATATCCTGAGACTGATACATCTACAACTGCACTGCATACACCATTCAGTAGATAATGACTTTCACTTTCTTGTGTTCTACCCTCTGCAGCTCTGTGTATTCTGTGCTGCAGAATCTATCCTGTGCCTCAGAGTTATGCTCCAGAATCTAAACTTTCGTTTAAAAAAAAAAAAGTTTCTCAGACCTGTGATGGTGCTTTCTCATGTCTGTCTTTTCAGATTATGAAAAGGGAGGAGTTCTAGAAGTGAGAGATTTTGAAAGGAAAGCTAAAGAAGGTAAATATTGTGAAACATGAGAAGTATGGGAAAGGGAGACAATGGCAATAATTATACATAGTACAGAACATGGGACTGATTTAAAAAATAAATACAAATCAGCTATGCCCAATTGCTCTCTCCATCTATCCCTTGCTGCCCTGTCATGTATCCTTTATTAGTTACTCATTTCTTGTAATAGAGGAATTTAAAGATGGAAAGCATACTGGCCTTACAGTTCAGGGAGCCTGTTTCGTTTCATAAGGATCATTGTGGCAGGAAGTGGATCTACTGTACTAAAATCGAGAAGGACTTCTGGACTTCATGTCTGAACTTAGCAGAGTGATGACCCTTGTTAGTCCAGCAGCCCATCGCTTTTGAATTCATTATATCTCAAACAACCTGGACTCTCTTTGAATTCTGTTAAAGTTTACCTGGAAGCCACTTCTTCTTTTCACTCTCCCATGAGTCGATCATCTAGCTTTCACATCCTAATGTGAAAAAATATTTGAAGGGCCTAATTCATGTGTTTTTCATCTGTTTATGAAACACCATCTTGAGACTTGAACTTGGTGTTTACAAAGCTAATGGCAGTGCAGTTTGAGTTGTCACATTGTTCATTGCTCTATCCATCACTGAATATGGTGTTCCTTATAGCACATTAGCGCAAAGAGTGAGATCCAAGACCTCCTGGCTGATCACCCCCATATATGCTGTTCCGTAAGAATAAGTTGTTTCTGTGCCCCACACAGAATTTTTAACTAAAATGGGCTCTGACTTCCACTTTAATCCATCTATTAATTATCCATAATCCTCCCCAAATCACATTTGTGACCGAGAGGCTAAATTACATGGTTTGGGGTAAAATTTTCAAACCCCCCCAAGTGAATTAGGAGCCTAGGTCCTTTTATTTTCAATTAAACTTAAACTCCTGACTGACTTAGGTGATTTTGAAAATGGTCTTAGGCTCCTAAGTCACTTGGGACATTTTGAAAATGTAACCATAGATGTTCAGAGAGTTTGACTCTTTGAGACACGAGTAAGGACCTGATCCAGCACTCACTGAAGTCAATTAAATGACTTCCATTGACTTCAGTTGGGAATTGAATCAAACAGTAATTTCATATGTAAAATTCCTAGACTGTTTGTACCCTGTTGGGATAAACCTGAGGGCAGGCTGTTTGACCCTTGGATTTATCTAAATAGATTAAAGTGTGTATGTGAACATGTTATGACCTTCAGGATGTGACTGCATCAGGATTTTAGACCATATTAATATAAGTCTAATATTTCGATTGCATGTCTCTGACGTTTGCCATCACAGAGATATGTAAAGCTGTGTCTTGGAGTTCTGGTCCGTGCTCTGTGCACCATTACTCTGTTTATTTGGCTTTTAGATCTGATGCTCCATGAGAACAATCCTAGAGTATATTTATTTAATTAACGCTTCCCTTGCTAACTTCTTTGAGGCTGTGACCACATCTCAATTCCCTGTAGTGGTGGACCACACAGTCAATTCTTGCTTGAGAGGAAGAAGAACAGTTATTTACCCAGAACAGTAGCTCTGTGAGATGATGGCCTGTATGGGATTCACGCTTCCCAGTCTTCTTAGTCATTGCCATAGAATCTTGATTTAGCAGAAGAACTTAAGCGGTAGAGGGGCCACATGTGGCCCCTTTTATATACTGGGGCTTGTATGTGATTTTGAGGAGGCTATAGCCCCAACAGGCTCTGCTGGTTAGAAGGTTCCAAACTTGCATACGGACCCAGAGCATACATCCATACAGGAACTCAGCTTAAACTACAGCTGTGTGGTTAAGTAGCCTTTCTGTCCACCTTGTGACCTTTTAACCCTAAAATATCCAAGTCCACAATATGGAGGGAGGGATGGCAAGTCTTCAGTTGTGAATATTTCGTTTCTGAGTTGTACCCATGTGTACGGGCGAAAAACCTTCACAACTTGTATCAAAAACAACCTGAGCATTTATTATGATTTTGGTTTTTTTAAAAAGGAAAGTCCTGGGCTCTGACCTTGTGACCAAGTTTCAGTCCAAAGAGAATTTTTATGAATTTTGTGGTGATTTATAAAAACCCCAAGGTGCTTATAAGGTGGAAATGAGACGTGTATAAAGAGGCCAATGTAAGGAAGTGAAAGAGATGCGGTGAACTCACTGCATGTAAGATGGTAAGGGCCTAAGTATGTTGAATGGAACATACATTGGCTTGCAGTATATAAGCAATATAATTGTTGGCCTAGTTTGGTGTGATCAATAACACCTCTGAATAAACCTTTAGGGAAGGAGTGCAAACAAAGCCTTTCGGGCTTACTAAATATCCTGCTCAGTTTTGTGGAATGCCCCTGAATGTTCCTGATTTGGGTGCAAGACAAAGAAGACGGCATTGTGACCTGCCAAACACGAGCAGCATAAACAAGGAAAATCCCTGTCAAATAATAAGATTAGTAGGTTTGTTATTGTTAATAAGTAGATAAACATGTTCTGAAGTCTAGTGTATAATGCGGAATTTCATATTTGGTCATAAATATTAATTATTATACAATGAATCACAAAAGGGGTGTTGATAAAAGTAGGGAGTCCCCTTGGGTATAAAAAGAGTGTACTAAGACTTAAGCGGTGGTCTTTCTTTGTGTACATGCAGCCAACGTATTGTCCTGTTACATCCTAGCTGATCACTGGGGTGTGACATTCTGTACCTAGGCTGAAAAAAGGCTGTTCCTTGGATTTGAACTCCGAGTTAGCAGTGTTTTTTTTCTGCTACAGCAAGCAGTGGTTGTCTGCTTGGCAATGTTCATATAACCTGTGGGCCTGGCTGGTGGTCTGAATATCCATACAGTTAAGAGAAGTGAATGCGCCCATTACAGATGCAGCGTAACTTTCTCCCAGCTCTTGGACCTGTGAGGAATTAACCAAAAATTAAAGGGTGGAAGGCTCAATCTCGAGGCCTCAGTGTGGCCTAGTGCTTAGTAACAACCTAAAATCACAAGGGAAAAATTGAGTTAAGAAAGGAGCTGTCAAGGGAGATGGTGGAATCCATGTCATTGGGGGGATTCCAGGTGAGACAACTAGACAAGGATGGATTTGGGATAGTGTGTCCTTTGATGAAAGAGTAGGTAACCTAAGAGCTCACTTCTAGCTTTAACGTTCATCAAAAGCTGACTCAGCCTTCACTAGAGCTGTGTGAATGATCTTGCTGTGTTAAGAGGTGTTCATAATGGTGTATAAAGGAAACAGAAGTACCTTGAACATAAAATACTAATGTGCTAATCCCTGGCTTTAAAGAACAGCTGTGCAGACTCCGATTCCCTGTTCTTGGAAACAAAGGGCTTGTGCCATGAGCTCTGATCATATGTGCTGTTTAGTTAAGTGTTCTACTAATGAATACCCTTCTGAGCCCTTTCTCTCTGTTTCTTCCCTCTAGTGTGTGATAACATGGACAGGTACACCTCCGCCAGCCCTTTCCTCTGTATGGATCTCAGTTACATCACTGCCTTACTAAAAGAAGGCTTTGGATTTGGGGATAACACACTCTTACAGGTGAGAGAAGCATTGCAAGGACCTAATACTGGCTTTCCTGTATCTTGAGTGAAGAAGATGCATTAACATTCTGGCTCATGGAGTCTCACCTCTTCCTTCTACATACACCGTGGTGAGATGAGACGGACTGCATTTCATAGATTCACTGCTTTGGCAAGGGATTGAATAGAGCCACTGGCCTGTTGGTTATGGTGACCTAGAATTAAACAATAGAAACTTCCAGAAGTTTGTCATTTCCTGGTGATCTTCTCCACTCAAACTTGACACAAAATTTAGATTGTTGAAAATAATAATACAAGAAGTTTTCAAAACCTAAAATTTTAGAACTAATTTCCTGGTTTTAGAAGATGTATTCAGTGTAAATAGATATGAACAAAAACTTTCCTCTGCTCTGTTTGCAACCCCAACATGGAAGCTCTGAGGACTCGACAGCATCCAGTGGTGAAAATAAAATTAGACTAGAGAAATTCTCCCACTTTTGAATTAACTCGCGTGCTGCTAGTCACACAGGGAAGGGAATGTATCTGATGTACATGAGCCAAAGGCTCTTGGCTTTTCTCTGCTCTGGACTCTTAAAGTTCCTGTGGTTGTGCCTGCCTTTTACATGTCCTTAGTCATTTGCACCGAGACACTTGTTGGCAGCTGCTCTTCCCTCCTAAGTAGCACAATACACCTTGCAGTTTCCCAGCCCTCTTCTACCACCTAACAAACTCCCAGAGCAAATGCCCATTTGCAGAGCCCCTCCTGACCTTCCTTCCACCATCTAAACTGGACATGCAGGCCAAGCTGACTTTCTTATTTTTGAACAGTTACTTCTGTCTCTCCTGCCCACGTGTGCATTCAAACTCTTCCCAATTCCCTACCTTCCACTTCTCAGCTGCACAATGGATGCTGTTATCTGACATTTGTACATAGGGCTGTGTGTGGCACTGTGCAAAGAATAATTACTGCCCCCCAAACCTTTCCGGTACAGATGAGAAGAAAGGTCTTGCTGGAGAGAGAGGTGACAATAAGCGAGTTGGAATAAAATTTACCTCTAAACTAAGTGATGAGGCTGCTTGTTTCATAGTGGACATGGATTTTTATTTAGTTTGGTGTAGGAGGGAGGGTTCAGGTGGAAGAAATGTAAGAAAAGGTGACTGTAGAGGGATGTGAAAGAGGAGGAGGGGAGGGTGCATGGGGAACAGGATCAAGGAAGCTGTTCCAAGAAGAGGGAACAGCATGGGAGAAGGCACAGTGGTATTTGTGGAAAAAGGGTGAGAAGGGAAGTAGATGTGCACACTGAATGGATGTGAAAGAGAAGCAGGAGATGAGATGTGCACAGAGCCTTGACTGAAACAAGATTGGATTTGATATGGAAGGAAATTAAAGGCTTGGGATGGGATAGTGTTGGACATGGACAGCAGCAGAAGCGGAAGAGAAATTTGGCGGCAGCAGGTTTACATTCTCACCAGCTGCTAACTCCCACGCAACCTCTTCCCCACCATCTTCCCTCCCCTGTGAAGCACTTGGTTCCTCCATCCATCTAGGACATGTGACCGCAGCCCTCCTCATGATGTGCGGTTTGCATGTGTATAATCGCTTGAACCTAAGCGCTATGAAGGTTAATCCAGCTCCTTAGAAAAATCCAGATCAGGGGTCACTATTGTTCTTACCAATTATGAAACAGGAATTAAGAAAGTATAAGAATTCTTGTGTTTATCCCATTTTTTTTCACTGTGGCCCAAGTTCTGTCTGTGGAGGGAGGTTCTGTGGGCTTTATTCTTCACAGTGGCAATCTCTGCTTAGCTCTTCCCCCTCATGTAGCTGGCTAGATCCCAGGTGGAGAACATTTAGCAACTTGTTGCTATGGGAGGATTTTAGGCAGGTCTGTGGGGAGGTAGGGGAGGATTTCCTACAGTGGAGAGCAGGATGAGACTGTTCACTTTCTTTCCTCAGTGTATTTACTCTTTTCTCCCAAATCACTTGTTTCTTAATTTCTTATCTTCAGTATGATTGTCAGGCCAGGCACCAGTAGGAGCTAGCATGGAGAAGGCAGGATAGTGAGGAGTGGTATTGGGAAGTGCAGAGGGAGACAAAGTTAAAGAACTGAAAAGGATACTGGTCTGGATTGTACAGTGGGCTACAGACGAGTACAACACCTAATAAAAAGCAGGAATCTATGCTGCCCAAGCAGTCCCCCATCCCCATGCCAAGTTGCAACTGGACTCAAAGCAGAGAGACTGTATTTGTTCTTTTAAAAGCCATCTGATTCCATAACCAATATTCTTGGACACTAGCAGTTCAGGTTACTGCCTCCAGGTAATATCCATTGTGTTTTCCTTTGCAGAGTACTGGGTGAAGCTCTTTGAGGTTGCTGCCATTCTATGCATCTACCCATCAGCTTGCTCTTTGTCTATGACAGGTTTCAGAGTAGCAACCATGTTAGTCTGTATCTGCAAAAAGAACAGGAGTACTTGTGGCACCTTAGAGACTAACAAATTTATTTGGGCATAAGCTTTCGTGGGTTACTAAGTTTGTTAGTCTCTAAAGGTGCCATAAGTAATCATGTTCTTTGTCTATGGTGGCAGCTGTATTAAGTCTGGGAGAAATGCTGCAACTGACTGATTTCTTTTTGTTTCTTCATAGTTAACAAAGAAAGTGAACAACATAGAGACAAGCTGGGCCTTGGGTGCCACCTTTCACCTGCTGCAGTCTCTGGGGCTCTCCCACTGAGCCAGCACCCTCTACAGAACATTAGCCTTTCCAGAAGGAAGAGAAGGCAAGTTCAGATTTTCATCTGCATAGCTCAGCAGGAGTCAGTCCTTCAACAAAACATGGATCGAAGCCATGGAATCAGTTCCCCAAGGACTAGGCAGTTCCCAACTGCAGTGAGAACAGCCACAGTATGGTTTCTAAATATCTTAATTGCCGTAAGATCCAAAATCTGTCTCCTGAAAGCCAGAGAAGCTGATTGTGCTTATAAGCAGCCCAGACACAGGTTCAGTGAATGGACTTATAGATGCCCCATGTTACTAGCAGCTCAGAGTGCTTGTCATGCCCTGGCAAACTGCAGACCTTTGGCAGATGATGCTTGATCATTTTTACATGTAGAACTGAAGTTTGGCCCTGAGAATTTTAAAAAATATAAATATTCAAACAGGATATCAACACATGCAGTCAACGCAGAGTGAAATCTCCAATGTGTTGCAAACCTCAGTGTTCAGTGTGTTAGCCCTTAAACTGCTCAATACTGAGGGCTTTTACCCTTTCAGGATTGGCCAGTTCCAAAGCAAGTGTTTTTTGGGCAGGGAGGAGGGTTTTAGCAGAAGGCAAGAAGGGGTTAGGTTGGCTGTCTTGGTCTGGAAGCCTGGGCCTCTCCCTCTCTATTCTCCCCCTCTGACCAGTCTCACGCTAAGCAGTATTGAGTAAGGTAGAACCAAAAATCAATTATCTGGTCAGAGGATGCTGGTTAAAGAGCTATGGTGAGACAAGAACAGATGGTTTCTCACTTACTTGAGGTGAAAGGGAGAGGAAAATGGGAATGGAGGTAACTTGGTTCCTGTTCAAATTGGGGGGGGGGGGGGAAATGAAGGATCTGTCTGATTCTAAGTCAATGAGAGCAGGAACTATAATAATGTTGCTGGGGTGGGCCCATAACACACAAACCTAAGCTACTGAGGGGGAGGGGAGCATGGCTGGCCCCTACAACATCTGTTTTATACAGCCATACTCTTAGTACAAGACTCCTGGCAAGTCACTGCACTGGGGTAGAGAATGTGTCTTTAATATCTTATACAGTTGGTCTGTAGAAACAGGGCACTCAAGGAAGGGGTTGTAGCTTCGGTATTTCCTTTCCTTCCTCAACCCAGCCACTCTGGAATGACAGTACTTGGTTGTCCAATGGTGTCACTTTTGAAACAATTTTAATCTTTTGTAGCCTGAATGGCTATGTGGAAGCAAAAGCGAGGTTTACATTTGGAAGCAAAAAGTGCTCTCATGAGATGGCCCATCCCTGCAGATGCTCACTGCCAGCTTGCTTCTTCAGCATAGCCTGTTGGGGGCAGTCTTTTCCCTCTCATGCCAAACTACCTGCCCCTTCTCTTCCACCTGAGGTGAGGCAAAGCTCCCATAATGACCTGAGAGATTCCCCTGCAACTTCCCAGTAAAACAGGCCAGTCTCTCTAGTGTAAAATACCTCAAAACTGGCCTGTTGTACAGGGAACGTAAGAAGCCTTCACCACATTCTCATGCAGAAATGACTGTTCTGTATTATTTGCCAGAGGTCATGGCAGTGCTGGCTATGCACACATTACTAGGGAAGTTGCAGTCATCTACTGCCTATAAGTCTTGCTTTCAGCAAACTTTTTTTCTATCTTGGAATTTTCACTGACTACAAGATTGGATGAAGTGATGAATAGCATGGCTAGATGACAGCTGAGAACTAGCTATTTTAGTCACCCATTAATCTGAGCCCTTGCTGCTAGTTCTAGATCTGACCATAGGAGCAGAAATGAGACCAACTGCATGTAGAGCTGGAAGGCCAGGGGAGGGAGTGAGACAAGGCCAATAGAAGACCTACCCCCCTCTCCATAAGTTCAAGGCCTTGGGAAAACTTAGGAAAAAGGACTGATTGTGTTTAGGGGAGGCAAGTAGCCTAGAGAATAGCACAAGTACAGTTCAGAATAAGTTTTCTGTGTTTTTAGTATCAAGCTCAGGCACTACAGACTCGGTTAGGAGCACCTGCTTTCTCTATACTAAAGCTGTATTAAGTCTGGAATGCTCAGGGCCTTGATTTTTCAGTGCACAATTTGTAAACTGTTGCTGATCAAGGGCCCAATTGTGCAGTCCTTGCACAAAATTCTCAACTTGCACAAGATCTGCAGGATGGAATCCTAAATTTTCATCTGAATTATCCCAGAGGTGAGTTGGGGACTTCACCTGCTTCTTCAAGTCTGCATACTTACCCTAGTGCAACGAGATTATTTATTAATAAGCACAAAGTAGCTGTGTAAGAGAAGGGTCCTAACCTGCATCATTGCTGGAGAGGAGAAAGTGCCTGGATAAAGGACACTGATTCTAACAGAAGTGACTGTAGAGCTTAGGGCGATGTCTATATTGTGAGCTAGGGATGTGATTCCCCTACTCATGTATACATACTCGTACTGGTTCCTGTTGAGCCAGCAAGTGTATAAATAGCAGAGACGGGCAGAGTACAAACACGCCTAAAACCAGTGAGTATGTTCTTGGCATAGCTCAGCTGGGCCTCCGTTGTCACTACCCATGTTATGGAGGCTACACTGCTAATTTATACTCCGGCTAGCTCAGTGACAGCTAGTACGAGTGTGCTTACGCGAGCAGGGGAGTCACACGACTCGCTTGCAGTGCAGGCATAGCCTGAGAGAGTTTGCTTTCAGTCACAAGCTCACGTTTACATCCCCTTTGTAATGTTAATTCCTGATATTAGTTAAATGTAAATGATAGCACTGCTATAAAATATAAATCCACTGCTGATGTTGTATTACAGCATTAAGTAATTAACTGTCTAATGCAGGAGCCTGGTGTTTGGAACATTAAGACAAGGCCACTCAAATGCCTATTTTAGTAATTAAAAAGCTATTTTTAACAAAATGTTCTTGGATTCAAACCTTGGTGATGAAGTTTTCCTCCTTTCTAGATCTGAGTGTTACTCCTCAGTACCAAAGAACTGGGATGGCATGCACAACTCAAGGGAGTAGCCAGTTTCCTGAGAAGGGCCCTCCATTAGACACCCCTCAGCCCTCCCAAAAGGGAGTTGTTTGGGGAAGAGGAGACAGGCTCGGGCTTACAGAGCCAGTCTTACCCTGAATTGGCTTCCGTGCTGCAAACCACACTCACCTCTGGCACTAGATCTTGCTCCAGCAGCTGGAGGCTGACAACCTAGAGGGAGAGCACCACAGTGCAGCAAGGTATAGGGAAAACAGTACATTTACTGCCTCTTCAACCTTAGGCTAAAAGGACCATTTCTATATGAAAGCACATAGCAAAGATGATTCAGTAGCTGAAACTACTAGTGCCAAAGGACAGGAGTTGGTCCTCAAAGGAGAGCAGAACAAACAGAACTTCGGCAAAGATGAGTATATGTTGTTTAAAAAAAACTAAAAAACAAACAGCTGTTTTTATTGTTATTCTTCAAAGACACTATTTAAATACATATTTCCAAACCAGACATGATATAGTCCTCACAGGGTTAAAGATCTCAGATTCCCAGCAATCATTGGTGAACTGCAGCTCTAGACACATGGAGAATTTACTTACTGGCAAAGGACATAATCTGCTCCTAAAGAGGAAAAGGGGAAAAAAATTAGTCACTCGTGAACCAGTGAGACACAAATATTTAGAAACAAAGCAGAGAAAGCTGCTGCATCCCCCTTCCCTCTACCCCACTGGATACCATCTCTCTTCCTGCCTAAGGAAAGGAAGGCAGAGGGATTCAACATGGCCTAATTTTCCAGCAGACACAGGGAAGACAAGTGGAGCCCTCTACTCTCCTTCCTAAACAGCCCAGCACCAAGGGCTGACCCACTCTACTTGTTGCTAGAAAGAAAAACAAATAAAAAGCCCCGGTCCCCTTTCTGGTAAGATAAAAGCATTTTCAAGGCAATCAAAGCATTAGTGCAGAACACTGCACATTACTCTCCACTGGCAGCCACTGAGCCTTAGGAGACTTCTTTCCTAAGAGAGTGCTGTTCAGAATAGTCAGCTTCTGACCATCTGCAATATATCTCAAGGAGTTACATACAGTCAGGATGAAACAAATCAAAGACAGAGAAACTCTGAGTGATGGTTGCTGGATTAGAGGGAGCTGTGCTGATAATAGGTGGTTTGCCTAAGAGATGGCTCACCATAAAAGCACTGCAACTAGGTCAAGTCATCTGGCTACGTGGAAGTGGGTCACACTGGCATCTGGGCCTCAGGAAAATAAAATACAATAATGAATCTTTAGGGATAACACAGTTACTGGCACTTCTCTTCAGGTAGCCCTATCTGGGCTACAGGAAGAGACCCACACTGTAGCCAAGGTAGAATCATTAACAAATGGCACAGAAGTGAAGACCACTCAAGCCAGATAACCAAATATACCTTTGGATTGTCTCACTCACATGCCATTTGAACACAGCATTGTCATTCCTGCTAAATCTGCTAGTGACAGCTCACTGTATCATCACAAGTTAGTTTGTAGTGTCTTAACGGTGCCTCTTACTTTGACTGGAGATAAGGCATTTGTTGTTTGTAATCCCCATGTCCTCAACAGCACAAAGGGAGCGACACTTGTGGAGTAGAGTCTCTTTAACAAGTCAATGGCAGCCATTAAAGAGAGATTATGCCTCTGACGTTCTGTCTCAAACTGTAAGAGGTGCTTTATTGAGCCTGGAAAAGAGAGGAGAGAAATAAATTGCAGTCCCAACTGCTCATGCCACTGACATAATGAGCTCCACAGGCACCCAAAACACACCCACCAACTACCTCTGCACCCTCTAGATCAGAGATGGGCAATCTTTTTGGCCTGAGGGCCATATCTGGGTGAGGAAATTGCATGCAGGGCCATGAATGTAGGGCTGGGGTAGGGGGTTGGGGTGCGAGTGGGAGTGTGGGAGGGGGTACAGTGTGCAGGAAGGAGATTAGGGCAAGGGACTGGGGTGCAGAAGGTATGGCAGGGGGTTCAGGGCATGGGGGTAGGGTGCAGAAGGGATTCGGGGTGCGGGCACCAGCTCTGTGTCGCTTACCTTGAGCAGCTCTGGGATGGCAGCAGCACACAGCAGGGCTAAGGCAGGCTCTCTGCCTGTCCTGGCTCCACATCGCTCCCAGAAGTGGTGAGTATGTCCAGCAGTGGCTCCTGGGTGTGGGGTGGGGCAGGCGGCTCTGCCACGTGCTGCCCTCACCCATGGGTACCACTCCCAAAGCTCCCATTGGCCACGGTTCCCCATTCCAGACCAATAGGAGCTGTGAGGGGGCAGTGCCTGCACGCAAGGGCAGCACTCGGAGCCCTCTGCCCCCACTATCCTCAGGGGCTGCAGGGACGTGATGCCAGGACAGGCTGGGAGCCTGCCTTAGCCCCGCTTCGCACAGGGCTGGCAATCCCATGGGTTGGAATGAAAGCCTGGATGGGCTGGATCCAGCCCACAGCCCATAATTTGCCTCCCCTGCTCTAGATTCATTTTTAAAAGGTGCTATTCAGCAAGTAGCAAGATTCAAGAGTTCCTTGTTCCCTCCAGAAGCTCTTATTCCCACATCTCCTTACACCAGTGGCCAGCAGAATGGAACATTCTGTAAACTGGGCAACACAGCATGGGTTTTGGAAACGGAAATGCATCCAGAAGCATCACTCTCCAACTGGTCCACAGATGAAGTTTGGACACTCAAGCTCATCCCAGTTTATAAATATGCTGATACATTATTCATTTTATGAGACACCAGTGTGCCCAGAAGTGTACAGGAAACAAATTGAGTCAATCCTTACCCTGAAGAGCTCACTATGTAAAAGAAAGAAGTTCAGATATGCTGGAAGACTTGGAAAAGGGGATATTCAAATAACTGTAGGTTATTCCTTACCCAGATCCTTCCCATTGAAGGCCGCTGTGCTGAGGTGATGTGTCAAACATGCAATATCTCCAAAGCCCATATTTACACCTTGTCCTGCTAGTGGATGGACTCTGTGTGCTGCATCCCTAAAGGCAGAGCAGACAGCATCTCATATCCTAACCAAAGCAGAGCAGAGACAGTCCATGTTTTCCTTACCCACTAAGTCCCTGCCCTCTGAGTGTAGCATAGAGATTCTCAGCCTTTTTCTGAGGCCCCCGCCAACATGCTATAAAAATTCCATGGCCCACCTGTGCCACAACAACTGTTTTTCAGTAGATTAAAAGCCAGGGCTGGCATCATGGGGTAGCAAGCAGAGCAATTGCCCAGGGCCCCACACCACAGGGGGCCCTTCACAGCTAAGTTGCTCAGGCTTCTTCTTCAGCCCCGGGCAGTGGGGCTCAGGATTCAGCTTTCTGCCCTGGGCCTCAGTGAGTCTACTGCTGGCCCTGCTCTCCGGTTTGTTTTGGTGGACCCCCTGAAACCTGCTCATGGCTCCCCAGGGGGCCTGGGACCTCTGGTTGAGAACTGCTGATGTAGCACACACTTCAGCTCCTCTCTCTAATAAGTCCCTCCTTATAGCACTCCATGTTCACTATATACACACACACACACCCCTTATCTAATAAATATCTGACCTCCCCACACTGTGCTACACGTACTCTGCCTGCCTTTTTCCTTGAAGAACCTCTCCACTCCATGGCTCCAGATGTAATCCACTTGCTCCACCTGTTAACTGGGGAGAGGAACATGTCTGGCACCACAACTACCACCCTCCCTGAATAATCTACACCCATGCTGTGCCAGGTGCGCTTCACTTCATTCCCCAAACACACACTTTATGGAACCAGAAATGGCCTGTTTTCCCATAAAAACAACCATGGCACCTGCAGCCCTCAATAAGCAATTTACCCAATAAGCGCCATCCGGTGCCGGACATATTCTGTGGCATGCCCCATTCCAAGAGGAAACACAGCTCGGCTCTTTGGCTCCACTCTGGCGATGCTTGGGGGCAGCTGGCGGGCTGCAGTGCCTGATGGCATCAGGAAAGAAATAGCAGATCGGAACACGGATCCAGCAGTATCAATAAAGTCCGAGTGGTGTAGGTTGCTCCACTGAATAACAATAAAGACTGATTTATATGGTGCTCCAAAGCCCAAGGCTTCTGGGTATCCCAACAAAATTACAAACACTTTTGTTTTGTGTAGTGCACACAACATACCAGGCACAAGCACAAGGGATGACATGATTCCCTGCTCCAAAGAGCACATTCTGCCGTTACTAACACCCAAATGCAACATGGCCTAATAAATATCAGACTGATGCATAAATGAACAAAGTCACCAAATACACAGTTCTAACCACTCAGCAAACAAAACCATCTCCATTACGGCCTAGAAGGAGACCATCTTAGACAAGGAGAGTCTGCCCCTCCTATCCTTTTGAAAAGTAATTCACTCTCCATCACTATCTCCAGTGTTACTCTAACTTCAGTCACAAAGGGTGACCCTCTCTGAGAGATGTTTTAATAGAGCTCCCATGTGAAGATATCCCATTTCAGGGTTGTTTTTTAAAGTGTTAGTGAAACTTTTTTGATTGACTTAAAGTGTTAAGAATGTCAGCTTGTAACTGCACTAATGGAAAAGTGAATAGAAATCTAGTAAAAGTAAACTTGTAATAGGCTTTCAAGTTACTGCTCGTGCATTTAAATCAGACACTTTATCTACTAGTTATACAGCCTGGTTAGTATCCATGCAAGTTCACAAGTACTGATTATAGCAGGCAGAAGAGCCTATACCATTCTATTTGAGCAAGATAAGATATGTACTAATAATCAACAAATAAAGAGATTCAAAGCCAAAAGCTACCTTAATGAAAATTAACCAGATCTGAATGATAGAAGTGTCACAAGTCAGAGCATACGGTGAACGAACACAAGACTAAAATGACGAATTCTTTATTAAAGGGCAAATTAGATTTTGTGGAAAATAAACTGGAAGTGAAAAGTAATAGGCTTGCTGGGCCTCCGAGGAATTTCTGCATTGACTAAAGAGTTGTTGGAGCCTTGGAAGTGCATGAGTTAGGATAATCAAAGGAAGTGCCATCTCAAAGCACAACTGCACTGTAAAAATGCACTCACGGGTTCTGCATACAAATTTTGTTCGGCTTATTTTTATATAAATATATGAAGAAAAAATGGTAGGGAAGGAAATGTGTCTAAAATTACAGGGTGAGATTCTGTAGGAGACTGAAGAGGAGTTGCTGTCCACGACACAAGGAACATAAATACCTTTCTCTTCAGAGGCCTCCAATTCAAGAACTAACCAGGCTCAATCTGTTCAGCTTTTAAAATGAGGACGAGATCAGGCCTACCCATGTGATGTTTTTCAGCACACACTAGCATACTTTTCTTCCAAGTCAACTTACTGAAACTTCCATAATACATTAATTATGTTAGGTCCATACATGTCAGAACAACAGTAGTCAATTCCAGATTCATCACAGGAAGACGTAAGTCTTCCATAATGCACTTATCTGCAGTGGTATCCCATGAGAGGGACATTTCTTCCCACCCTGAAATCCTGGTAATTACACTGAAGGAGGAGGACTGACATTCCTTATTTTACTCTAGCTAGTGTCATTTCAGAAGCTATTCTTATTTAGACAGGTATCTGATGTTTTTTGAACCTTATTAAAAAGTTTGCTTCAATAGTATCCTGCAGCAGCAAGTTTCACAGGTTAATTATACGTTCTATTAATAAATATCACCCTTTACTCATTTTAAAGTTGCCATCTTAATTTCACTATTTTTTGTGTAATAGGATGGAGTAAACGGAGGCCAAAATGGCCACCATTCTTTAATTTACAGAAGTCTATCTTATCCCTTATCACAGCAACAACGTCAGCTCTGCATCCTCATGAAATGATGATACTCACAAAGGCAGAGTTGATGGTGTCCACAAAGCTTTCCTCATCCATACTTAGAAGCTGTGCTGCATGTTCATGAGATGTGGACCAAACCAAAGAGCTGGCAGTGTCAGAGAGCTGACCCAAGAGAACCATAAGAGTCAGTATCAAGAGACAGAAAAATAATCTGTGCAAGGCTCCCCAACATGCCAATCCAGGAAAGGGCCCAGGCCCCACCCACATGCTAATTCAGACCAGGGCCTTCATTCCACCTATCCCAGAACCAATATGTGCAAGGGGCTCCAGACCCAAAAAAAGCCAACAAGTGGGAAACAGGAAAATAAAAAAGAATTAGAGGGGGAAAAACAACTACAGACAAGAGTTATAGAAAGAAGGAAAAGTCTTGAGGCAAGATAGAGGCAATGTAACTAGGCACTGAAAGGTAGAAGAAAGGTGATTAGAAATAAACAGACCAAAGAGTTAAAGATAGATGAGTCAAAAGTCACTGTCTCTTACCGGGAGAAGAGCAATTGGCCCTGAAGGGAGGAATCTCTGCCATGCTACATTGTTGTCTGTGGCCTATAACAAGAAGAAACAGGAGGACTGATGAGAACTGCTGATCTTGCATCACCTACTTAACCTGCACAGACACTGCAGCTCAGGAACTTGCAGGATCTCACCTCAGACAAGTGCAGAGTAGCAACCACAGCTGACTGATCATATTGATAGTGGATGTTCTGAATTCCAGCTGCTTTCCGGACCATGGAGTTCTGACCATCTGCACCAATCTGTAAGGGGATGAGATACAAGGAAACCTTGTCAATGGCTTTATAAAAAAATATCAGTATTCTAGCCCTTGTTATCTGCAGTGAGTAGCTAACTCAAAGTAGCAAAGGCCTCCCCATTGCACTTGGATATGTGGTTTCTTTTAAACAAATGAGAATACTGCAACAAGAGGCAGCCTCTTCAGCCCTACTCTAATTCAGCTGTCCTCTTCAGCTAGCCACAAAGAAGGCTACCAACATTATCCCTTAGTATCTCTGACACAGTCAGCAGCTCACCTCACTCAAACCCTCCCCACTAATGTAGCAGCACCACACATGAAATCAGAACTAAATCCATTGGAAAGAACTTGGCAAGAGACAGTGCCTGATCAACAGAAAATGGAAGTTTAGTTACCAGCAGTTTGGTCTCTAGTCTGCGTCCATCAGTTAAGTCAATTTTGACCCAAGGGCTTGTGTCAGAGAGATGACAGGTAAGGGGCCAGGTATACCCAACTGCTCTGCTCCTGTAGAGAACCTCCACCCGATCTGATGGAACACAACGTAGCAGGGTCATAGCGTGATGCAGACACGAGAGAAGGAAAGTTACAAAGAGCGCAAAAGGCCAGGCACAGCTAGGCAACACAATGACTCTCAGAGCTGACCCCCTGACACCCACCCTGAGGGCACAACGAAGCAATCTGTCTAGGCACTTATATTGCCCACAACACTGCGGAGTCTGATCACCTCTCACATATCTGAGCAGGGGGGAAGTTAAAGACATTTCACAACAAAACATAAGATTCCACAGTGAGTGCAAGTGTGAAGTCTAGAAAAGGACTAAGGATAGAAGGCTTAGGTACAGTTCCACTGAGAACAAGTCTCTCTTCCTAACCCAGAGGGACTGACTCTTCTCCATAAACCTCCGAGTGATCTGCTGAATGGATTTCCTCCCTCTCTTCCCCTGTTCCAGAGCTCACTGCTGAATGCAACTCACTGATTGCTCCCACACTGTGAATAAAAAATTAAAGCAATCATCGCCTACCTGACACTGCATCTAACTGTTTGGTTAAAGCAGATATAATGACATCGTTCTCCACTACATAACCCATGTCTTCTAAGTTGTCTTTATCAAAGATTATCATGGCTTCTGAACAGGCATCCCATACCTATTAGGGGGAAGAGAGAGAGAAAATATTACCACACTGCATAGACTCAGCATGAATTGTGCAGCTCCATCAGGACCTGCTCACAACTTTCCCTTAACAGGGAAAGATGATGGGCAATCTCTAGAACTTCCATCAGGAATCATCCCTCCAGCTGCTAATGTCAAGAGATTGAGGGAGAATGAAGAAAGGTGAGAAAGTCTCCTAGGAAGACTCTCACTCCCAGTCGCTATTCAAGCCCAAATTAATGGTGTTAAGTCTGCAAATGAATTGTAGCTCTGCAGTTTCTCTTTGAAGTCTGTTTTTGAAGTTTTTGTTGAAGGATGACTACTTTTAAATCTGTTATTGAATGTCCAGGGAGACTGAAGTGTTCTCCTACTGGCTTTTGTATGTTACTATTCCTGATGTCTGATATCAGACATTAATTTGAGCTTGAATAGGGACTGGGAGTGACTGGCTCACTACAAAAGCAATTTTCCCTCTCTTAGTATTGACACCTCCTCCTCAATTATTGGGAGTGGACCACATCCACCCCGACTGAAATGGCCTTGTCAACACTGGTTTTCCACTTCTAAGGTAACTCCCTTCTCTTCACATGCCAGTATATTTATGTCTGTATCTCTAATTTTCACTCCATGCATCTGAGAAATGGGGTTTTTACCCACGAAAGCTTATGCCCAAATAAATCTCTTAGTCTTTAAGGTGCCACCAGACTGCTCGTTGTTTTTGTGGATACAGACTAACATAGCAACCCCTCTGATCCTAGGAAGACTGACACACCAAGAATACAACAGGCTTAGTCAGTGTGCCCCGTTTCTCTCCAGGGAGGAAACAAATTTTGGCCTATTAGAGGTAAATATTTCTGAGAATTCTAGTTACGTTAGCAGAAACAGACAGACTGCATTCATGGCAGTGAGTCAGGCACCTGCATCCGCCGGAAGGGTTTGAATCGCAGGCTGCAAACATGATCCCAGGCACCAAAACCTAAAAGAGAGAGAAGGACCCAAAACATTAAGAGAAACCAGTCACAGTGAGATCAAAATGAGACTCAGATTCACGTTCCTCTCTTTCTCCCCTCAATCCCCTAATGAATAACACTCTTCCAGCCTAGTCATAGACTGCTTTCTCCACCCACGTACAGAGCTGGGTCTGTCTAGGTTCTTATAAGGCTCTCACACTACTCTTGATACAGATGCAAAACAGGAGGAAAAATCCACCTGCCTGGGGTCAGTGAAGGTCTGACTTCAGGTATTCAGTATAGCATACAGTCAACTCACTACATATACTTAGGCTCTGAGTTGGGGGCACAGGAGGGAGGGAATGGCTCAAGGAATCAGTTGATTAAAACACTTTTCATCATTAGGATGCAGGGTTCAGATCTGCCAGTAGCCACACATCAGATTATCTCAGCAGCCCACAAATTCCCCTTCTCTTCCTCTATCCCTGAAGACTATACCATCCTTCCCATTAATCAGGCTTGCAACTTCAGTGTCACATTAAGATGAGGGGTGGGCAAACTACGGCCCACGGACCGGATCTGGCCTGCCAGATGTTTTAAACCAGCCCTTGAGTTCCACCAGGGAGTGGGGTCTGGGGCTTGCCCTGCTCCAGCACTCCAGCTGCGGTGCAGGGTTGAAGGTCGCTCCATGTGGCTCCTGGAAGCAGCAGCAGGGCCCCGCTCTGGCTCCAACACATAACGGCAGCGAGAAGGCTCCATTCTGCAAGCTGCCCCACCCCAAGCGCCGCCCTTGCAGCTCCCATTGGCCGGGAACCACAGCCAATGGGAGCTGCAGGGGCAGTGCCTGCAGACAGGGCAGCACATAGAGCCGCCTGGCTGCGTCTCTGTGAGGAGCTGGAGAAGGGACATGCCGCTGCTTCCAGGAGCTGCTTGAGGTAAATGCCGCCCAAAGCCCCTGAGCCTCTCCCCACACCCCAACCCTCTACCCCAGCTCTGATCCCCCTCCCGCACTCCAAACCCCTCAATCCCAGCCCAGAGCACGCTCCTGCACCCTAAACTCCTCATCCCCAGCCCCAGAGCCCACATGCCCTGCCGGAGCCCTCACTCCCACCCCACTATCCTGCCCCAGCCCAATGCCCCCTCTCGCACCCTGAACTCATTTCTGGCCCCACCCCAGATCCCTTTCAGGTAGTTGAAAGCAGCTATCAAATCCTCCCTCATTCTTCTCTTCTGCAGACTAAACAATCCCAGTTCCCTCAGCCTCTTCTCATAAATCATGTACTCCCCTAATCATTTTTGTTGCCTTCCACTGGACTCTCTCCAATTTTTCCACATCCTTCTTGTAGTGTGTGCACAAAACTGGACACAGTACTCCAGATGAGACCTCACCAATGCCGAATAGAGGGAAATGATCACGTCCCTCGATCTGCTGGCAATGCCCCTACTTATACAGCCCGAAATGCAGTTAGCCTTCTTGGCAACAACGGCACACTGTTGACTCATATCCAGCTTCTCATTCATTGTAACCCCTAGGTCCTTTTCTGCAGAATTACTGCCTAGCCATTCGGTCTCTAGTCTGTAGCAGTGCATGGGACTCTTCCGTCCTAAGTGCAGGACTCTGCACTTGTCCTTGTTGAACCTCATCAGATTTCTTTTGGCCCAATCCTGTTGCTCTGCAAACGCTGACTAGGTCCATCCTTCTATTTCAAAGATGGCTATTTCAAGGATGAGTGAAGACATTCTGTTTGTTAAATGTTTTGGGATTAGAGCTGGTTGAATTTTTTTCTGTCAATATGGGGGGGGAGGGGTGTGTGTGTGTTTTAAGAAAAAATGGCTTTCTGGAAAATTGTCCAACAGTTCAAAATTTTTTATCAAAACAAACTGAAAAACATTGCTTCATTTTAATACAATACGTTTTGGGGTTTTGTTATTTTTAGTCCCTCCCTTTCCTAGTGGAAGAAAGAGAGGAACCATGAAAGTTTGGTTGGGTTTTTTTGGAATTGGGAAAAAAAAGTTCCAAAACAAATTCCAAAAAAAATTGCAAAAAAAAGTTTTTGTTTCACTCAAAATGTTTAAAGAAAATACTTACCATATTTTAACCAGACTTATTTGGGATCCTTTGTGATGAAAGGCACCATGAAATTGTCAGAGGTGGTACAAAAGAGGGCAAGAGAGAGCAGAATTACCGGAATTGGAATTTGGACAGGACCTAGAGATATCCCTGCTCTTGGCCTGAGTGCCATAGGATAAATGGTCAGAATCTCAGTTGTGTGTCTCATAATGGTAACTCCAGCAGCACTGAGCCCCTGCTCCAGGCTGGGGCATTAGTTGAGCAACAACTCAGATAAAATTACCAATACACTTTCTGGAGCACCTGGGTTGTTCACACATCCAAGTCCTAACCAGATTAACCCTACTTACGGCTTACCTACACTTACATTTTATAGCGTTTTAACTTGCTGGTTAAGGGGTGTGAAAAACCACCCCCCTGAGTGCAGCAAGTCTGAGTGCTTTAAAGCATTAGTGTAGACAAGCTCTGAGCACTTGGAGCCATGCTCCCAGCACTCGGAGCTAATCCCCTCGTGGAGGCGGATTACCAGAAACGCTGGGAGAGCTCTCTCTCAGCACTCGCGCCCAACCACACTCATACTTCAGAGCGCTTCTGCGGGAGCATTCCTGCAGCAGCGCTTTGAAGTTTCCAGTGTAGATATACCCTTAGTTTACAAATAAGTAGTATGGCTTCAAGCTAGCAGGATTAGGGAGCATGAACCAGCTCAAAATCTTCCCACCTACCTAAATATTCATGCTGTGAAAAGCAAGAAGAAAGAGAATAAAAGGTTTGGAGGAACCAACTTCGTGCTGTGTATCAGAAAGCAGATACAAGACTATTTCAGAACCTGGCTGTGAAATTAGTTTTTTGTGGCTGTAAACCTCAGTCTGGTTACCCGGAGCGGAGAGAAGCCTTCGCATCTCAAAATCCACCACCACCACCACCACTAACCGTCCATCTTGCATCAGCAGAGAAGTCAAAGACTAAATGGGCCCAGGAGACTGAATTGTGCTGCAGAACCAATTCCTCCATGGCAGGGGTGCAATAGATAGACTAGAGAACAATGTAAGAAGATTCCTTCACATAATGCAGGCTGTATCTGTTCTGTAAAAAGAATATTCTAGGGCTGTCACTTGAAGACCTTTCACTAGCACTGAAATCACACAAAAATCTATACAAAATGAACAAGGATTCCAGAACAAGAAGTCATGTCCCTAACCTAGAAAAGCCTGATTTAGACACCTCAATTCAGAATGCTCAGCAGTAAGAAATGGAGAGTAGGAATCAGTCAAGTCAGTTTAAGAAGGACAGTCCCAATCTGAAGAATTGTCAAAGGCCTCACAAAAATAAAACCAGTTCCAGTTTCAGATTAAAGTGTTATACAGAACGAACAAGAAGAGCTGTACTCACTGCTCAAAAGGGTGGCTGAACCAGGGGAGATGGAGCTGACCCTGTTACTGTAACTCTCAGGCAAACGGCCAGACGCTTTCCTAGGGCCAGCTTCCAGTAACAGGATTTTCTTCTCACGGAAGTGGACATCATGTCCTGAAACAGGCAAACATTTATTAAGATACTTTTAATAAAAATTCATTTATTTATTTATATAATCAAGAACTCCCATGCACCTTGCAATGAGACACTTAAATAAAATTCCCTACAGAGAAAGGCATATACAGTGCAGATTTCTAGGTAAGTACAGATTTAATACTATGGAGGCACTGTTCGCAACTCCACAGGTAAGGTTTAAGAGCCATTTTGCAATTAAAGCAAGGATTCAGCCTGTTTTGTATGAAAAACTACAGCGTATCCTCCCCAGACTTGCAGCATCTTGTTTGTTTGTTGAGTACAGATCAAATTTTCTGAAAGTTTACAAGTAAATCTGTTAATTTGATTTAAAATTAATTAAGAACCAAATTCTTTAAGAAATTTAGCATCTATGAAGGTCTTTTCTTTGTCCCAAATGATCTTTATGATGGAATAACCCAGACACTTCAAACTATTCACACAGTTAAATTTATTTGAAATTTTTGCATAGGCTATACTTGAAAAAAATCAGGTGGTAATTAAGCTAAGATATTAATTATTACTATATCTAATTGTTATGGTTATATAGGCTACAATTAGGCTCATGAAAACCATAAATGGGGTCATTCTGACATTAAAAATAACTCGCCCATTCACTACTCTTCCTCTACAGCTAATTTGCATGCAACAGTTCTAGTGGCTGTAATGACTCAGTCATATGAAGGGGAGTGGACACTTATCAAGAATAGTTCTCAATGATTTCCCTCCACCCCAACCCCAAAAAACCACACTACTGAGAGGAAGTTAAGATTGCAAGTATGTATTAGTAAGTTAAGGATAAAAATATATTATAGAGGTGCTGCAATTTGCTCCAAATATCCACTATAAACCCAGGAAATTCAAAGTTACAATTGCATTTAAAAGACATCTATCATGGTAAGATATGCATAGTTAAGGCATCCAAACAACTTTAACTCTGCCCTGTTACTCTATTGGGATGTTGCAAGGAGAAAAAAAATGAAAATAATTTAATGCATCTTTAAAAATCAATTTAATGTGGGGCCACAAACACTAAAAACTCTTAATCATATAGCTATTGCATGACATCACTACAGGGAAGACAGATTAGCTTGTAAATTGGTACGATGGGCAGGGGCCTGGGCAGTTTTTGAGGAAGATATATGATCAGTTAATCAAGGGATCCCAAGACACAGCACCATCAAAATGAAGATTTTCAATGCTTAGGAATTAGCTGGGCTTGAAAGCATTACAAGAGGGAAAAAACAAATGGCAGTACAACACATGAAATATACTACTGAACTCCCTTGATGAGATGATGTGTATAGTACCAAAGAGATCTAAAAACTTAAAATTAGAAGTTATTAGACCTTGGCCTGGGAATTTATGTAGCACAGGTGATCCATTAATAAGAACTAACATTTCCACTGTGTGCACACTTAATTTCTGATTGACTCTTATTTATATACCCCAATTAACCTGTGTTTCAGGAAGTCATGTCTGTTGTTTTGTTGAGAAGACAAAACAAAAAGGCTTAGGAATGGGTAAAGTACTGATATTCTGAACTCCTCTAGGCATCCTTATGAAAGCTGAGTTTGCTTAGGAAGTGCCATCTCAACTCTGCATTTTCTAAAGTGTGTGTTCTGTTTCTTACTATGTTTAGTATTCTTGCAGTGGATATGGGAGTAAAAGGAAGCTTGACTCTACATTTTCTGGCATTCATGTTTTGAAAATTACACTTTCATATTCTAGATGGGCAGAGGGAGAACATGACACCATTAAGCACCTACAATCTTACCTACATGTTAAGGATTTTTTTTTTTTAAATAAAAGACATTTTAGCAGCAGGTAGGTGGGATGATTCACAACTTGTACAAATCAGAACCCTAACTTGCCCTACTTCCAGATATTAAAACTAGCACAATTATCTCCTCCCCACAAAAAGTAAGAGAAACAGGACCAATGAAAACAGTCAGCTACCAGCTGGAATGTACTCACTCACTTAAGAGCAAAAATTAAGGAAATGAATGAGCTTAAAGTATTGGACTTTTTTTTTTTAACGAATGAAAAAGAACTAAGTGCAGATGTGTAGAGTACTGCTGTATAGTTTAAAACAGAGATTATCCTTTCCTTACCCACAATAAACTGCCACTTCTCAATGAAAGCTTTCTCCATAGGAAGTGCAATGACTGCCCTAACTAAATTAGGGACAACTCCATTTTAGGCCTGGTCTACACACCGTATAGAGTTGGGGGTGTGATTTCCCCCTCCTATCCTCCATCAGTAGATCAGCAAAACCCTTACGGTGGATACACTTATACTCCCCATACAAGTTACCACCCTTCACACAAGTTACACCCCTATAAGCATCTTTATCCAGTGATAGCCGTGTCCCGCTTTGAGAGCTGGAGGGCTGCGTTGCACCGTTTCAACGCTACTAGCAGTGTGAACGAGTCTCAACCCGGGTACCACAATCCACCATCAACCCCAGGAATCTAGGCCACTGTCCTCCCTCTGCCCCAACTCCTCCTCTGCCTGCGGGAGGGGCACCCACCACCGGGCTCTGAGGTTTCTCTGCTCACGTTCACGGCCAGTCAGAACCGGGGCCCGCTCTAACCCCGCAGAAAGGGGATAGACCCACCCGCCCCCAGCCCAGGTGAGCGCGACAAGGCCTTACCCAGGGCCGCGGCCATAGCGCTCCCGACCATCCCCCCGCCCGAAACCACCACATCATACACCGGCCCGGTGCCTGCGGCCCGCAACGGGACCCTCCACGCCAGGACCGCGGCCCGCCCGGCCCGGAGCCGTCCCCTAATCGGCGACAAGAGACAATAACCACCCGCTGACACCCACGCCGCCATCACTGCGGAAGTGACGGACCCAGCACCATAACAACCGCCCCAAACGGAAGTGACAAAACAAGCGCCATGACAACGCGTGCGCCAACAGCTGAGGTGCATTCAGGGCAACGCCTCCTGGAAAGGTCCTCCCAATCGACATGCAGTAGGAACGGCGATTATTGGCTATTGGAGCAAAGACGACAGAGAGGGCGGGCTTAGAGGCCTGGCCACAGCACTAATTGGACTAGCCTACTGGCATCTGCTGACCAATGAACTGGTAGGGCCCCCCGGGGGGTGGGGTGGGGTTAGGCACAACCCGCGAGGACTGGAGATGACAGTGTCGAGCCCTAAGCGGAGCCAAAATGGGGCCACCTGGGTATGGGCCCGGGGCGCGGACCCGACAAGCGAGAGAAGGGAGGGGGCCAGGCACCATGGGACTGTTACCATGGGTACCACCGGCGTATTCGTTGCCCGCTCTGAGTAACGGTTTCAGGGCGCGTGCGGGATTGACGGCCCGTGTGTCACCTCAGCGCCGGGGCCCCGTTACCATGGTAACGGAGCACCTCCCCTGGTCTCGCCATTGCGGGGCCCTTCCCCCTATTGCACGGGAGGGACTGAGGCCATGTCTACATCTAAAATTTTGCAGCGCTGGTTGTTACAGCTGTATTAGTACAGCTGTATAGGGCCAGCGCTGCAGAGTGGCCACACTTACAGCAACCAGCGCTGCAAGTGGTGTTAGATGTGGCCACACTGCAGCGCTGTTGGGCGGCTTCAAGGGAGGTTCGGGGAACGCGAGAGCAAACCGGGAAAGGAGACCAGCTTCGCCGCGGTTTGCTCTCGCGTTCCCCGAACCCCCCTGCAAACCGCAGGGAAGGAGACCTGCTTGCTCGGGGTTCGGGGAACGAGAGAGCAAACCGGGAAAGGAGACCAGCTTCGCCGCGGTTTGCTCTCCCGTTCCCGGAACCACCCAGCAAACCTCAGGGAAGGAGACCTGCTTGCTCGGGGTTCGGGGAACGAGAGAGCAAACCGGGAAAGGAGACCAGCTTGATTACCAGAGGCTTCCTCAGGTATGCTGGGATACCTGCTTATTCCACGGAGGTCAAGAAAAGCGCTGGTAAGTGTCTATATTTGATTACCAGCGCTGGATCACCAGCGCTGGATCCTCTACACCCGAGACAAAACGGGAGTACGGCCAGCGCTGCAAACAGGGAGTTGCAGCGCTGGTGGTGCCCTGCAGATGTGTACACCTCCTAAGTTGCAGCACTGTAACTCCCTCACCAGCGCTGCAACTTTCTGATGTAGACAAGCCCTGAGGCCAAGGGAGGCCACGTGACTTCCCCGACGTCGCCCAGGGAGGCCACGGCGAAGCAGGGAGGTGAAAAAGTCACCTCAGTTCCAGTGCCTGCACCCGGGAAAGCCCTTTGTCCTCTACTGGCCCCCTTCCTCTTTACTAGCCAGAGACCTTGCACATCAGCAGCCTAACCCTGTGTCTGCCTTGTGGAGAGGCTGCAGCCTCTGCCCCGGTAAGGGTACAGCCAGCTTCCATTGTTGTAACTTCCCTGAAAATATAGCATGGAAAATGTGCATGGCCTGACAACTGCCAGATTAACCCCTGAGGTTGAAGAGGGATGGTTTGTGTTACAGGTCATTGAAAAATTACCCTGACTTTTGTTTCTTTGTCTCCCACTATCTCAGAAATACTTGTTCATAACTCTCCAAATTTCCCAAATAGTTACATCTCCTTAAAACTCCCAACCTGGAACTATTTGGCAAAAAAACCGATTGCAATTAAGCAAAGTTGTTAATGAATTTTGTTGTGGATAGTTTGGGGCTGATTCCTGCTGCCATTGACTCGAGTGAGAGTTAGAGGCTCAATCCTGCTCCCATCACTAACATGATTTTTTTTTTTTTTTTTGCTGTTGATATCAGTTGGAACAGGATTGGGTACCATAGGCCATATTCACAGCTATGTCCAAAAAGTGCTGGACACAACTGAAGGGGGAGAGGAGAGCATAGAGGACTGAGTTGCATAGATTATAGTGTGTAAACTGAAACAGCTCCAACAGCAAGACCCTTGCATGACAGGGAGCGCTAGAGAGGCACTGGTTATTCTGCATTTTGTAGGATTTAGGTCATAGAATATTAGGGTTGGAAGAGACCTCAGGAGGTCATCTAACCCAATACCCTGCTCAAAGCAGGACCAACACCAACTAAATCATCCCAGCCAGGGCTTTATCAAGTTGGGCTTTAAAAACCTCTAAGGATGGAAATTCTACCACCTCCCTAGGTAACCCATTCCAGTGCTTCACCACCCTCCTAGTGAAATAGTGATTCCTAATATCCAACCTAGACCTCCCCCACTGCAACTTGAGACCACTGCTTGTTCTGTCATCTGCCACCACTTAGAACAGCCTAGCTCCATCCTCTATGGAACCCCCCTTTAGTAGTTGAAGTAGTTGAAGGCTGCTATCAAATCCCCCCTCACTCTTCTCTTCTGCAGACTAAATAATCCCAGTTCCCTCACCCTCTCCTTGTAAATCATGTGCCCCAGCCTCCTAATAATTTTTGTTGCCTTCTGCTGGACTCTCTCCAATTTGTCCACATCCCTTCTGCAGTGGGCGCAGTACTCCAGGTGTGGCCTCACTAGTGTCGAATAGAGGGAAATAATCACTTACCTGGATCTGCTGGCAATGCTCCTACTAATACAGCCCAATATGCCGTTGGCTTTCTTGGCAATGAGGGCATACTGCTGACTCATATCCAGATCCAGCTTCTCATCCACTGTAATCCCCAGGTCCTTTTCTGCAGAACTACTGCTTAGCCTGTCGGTCCCCAGCCTGTAACGGTGCATGGGATTCTTTCTTCCTAAGTGTAGGACTCTGCACTTATCCTTGTCAGCTCTTTTATGTTGTATTTTCTGCCTTCATGCACTAGTGGGAATGCAGCTGGCTAAGGTGGAGTTTGGCATCAGAACACGCAAAAGGCTTTGTGTAGGAGTTGCCTCTCAGAGCTCAAAACATTTAGTGTAAGGCAGTTATTAATGGCTTTATTGAACATCCAGCCCTGATCTCTCTAGGTGTTTCCACCTCAACCTTCCTCAGATTCTGAGCCAGAAACAGAGAGAGTTGGTGATGGTGTCACTCAGCCCAGGACAGATGAGCTGTTGGATTTTCTCCAGCCAGGCAAGGAAATGGTAGCTGCCTCAAGTTCAGCTGAGGGGTATTATGACACACTGCAGGCACTCAAGATGGAAAACAGACAGTATCTATTAGAACTGGGCATGCTCTACCAGGTAAAATTGGAGAATGATCAGAAATCCTTCAAGGAGGAACTGGAAGACTTCTTCCAAGACAACGGGAGATTGACTCTGCAGGGCAAGCCCTATGAGGCTTCAAGGTAGGACACATTGGACACCTGTTATTTTCCTTCTGTTCATGATCTTCCTGGAAATGCCTCCAGTTGAATTCCGATATTGACCACGCAAGTGAGACGTAACCCTCCACTCAATGGCATTTCTGTTTGTTCGTATGTAACATGATAACTTTGGAAGACAATGTTGGATCAATTCCAAAATTTCAGGGAACATTCTAGACATCAAGGGGTAAGGAGCCTAGTTGTGCCTGCTGCTTGGCCTACATAAGCAACAAAGTATGCAACTCTCTAGTATATTGCATTTGTATAGCACTTTTGATCAGAGGTTCTTAAAGGACTTTGCTAATGTATATGTGTCAATTCTACCCAGCCAGAAGGTAGCTCTCTATTACATGTCCCTTTGAGATTTCTTATTACTTTATTTGTTACTGCCTCTTTAATAATGTCTTTGTCCTACCCCCAGATCTAGTATCATAAGCCGGTCCAGTTCTTTAACTGACCTAAAGTTGGACAGTCCTTGGGATCAGCAAAATCCTCTCTCACTTCCTCAGTCCCACCTGAGGCCAAAGAGTGCTGCATCTGCCTGGGTCTCTACTATCACCATCCCCCAGCCCTTCAAGATGACTCTGCGTGAGGCACATAAAAAGCCCCAGCTGATGAAAACACGTGCATCCCTTGAGCTGGAAAAACGAAGGGACAAAAGACAAAGTCAGGAGGAGGCAGAGTGCCAGAAGCAGTTCCGTGCACAGCCGGTGCCTGCCCATGTTTACTTGCCACTCTACCAGGAAATAATGGAGCAGAATGAGATTCGCAGGGAGGTGGCAACACAGAAGAGAAAAGAGTTGCTCCTTTCCACTCAGCGACCCTTCAGCTTCCTGGAGAAGGAGGACAAGAAGAAGGAGGCCATCAGACAGAAGATCTTGGCGGCACTGGCTCCAGTTGAGAACTCCAAACCAAAAGGCAACAAGACAGTTCCTAAATTCATCTATAACCCAGTTCTTGGGGATAAACTCAAAGGTAAAGTGCTTAGTTGTCTTCCTGTAGAAGGGATTCCTTATCTGCCTCACTTCATCAGTCATCTCTCTCGCTGTCTGACTGCCATGACAATGCAGGCTGGGAAATAACATGTTCTGCTCCTTGTCCTGTTAGGCACTTCCTGATAGGGACATCTCTCCAGGAGAAAAGTCAAGATTGCTCAGAGCCATAAGAAAGAAGTAGTTGTTCCACGTGTAGGGATTGAAAGAGGGCCGTTTGTTAGCCTGTCCATCCACCATGTACAAACATTTATTTTTATCAGAGTAAAGAAAGCAGGGAGGCAGAGCTCTCACACCTTGAAGCAGGCAGTGAGAACTTCCCAGCATTTGCAGCATGTGAACTGAGAAGACATTTTCTCCACAGTGTAGTATTGCAGAGTTACATGAATTACATGAAGGAGTAAAGCAGTGTTGTTGTAGCAGTGTTGGTCCCAGGATATTGGAGAAACAAGGTGAGTGAGGTAATGTCTTTTATTGGACCAACTTCTGTTGGTGAGACAAGCTTTTGAGTTACACAGAGCTCTTCCTTGGTTCTGGGAAAGGTACTCAGTGTCATAGCTAAATACAAGGTTGAACTGCATAAGTAAACTGTCTGTTCAACCTTGTATTAGCTGTGACAGAGTGCCTTTCCCAGGCCAAAGAGCTCTGTGTAGCTCAAATGTTTATCTCTCTCACCAGCAAAACTTGGTCCAATATAAGATATTACCTCACTCATCTTGTCTCTGTAATGAGGGAGTAATGGTTAAAGTAGATCAAAATAGGAGGGGCAGTCACCAATTCTAGTGATGTTGTCACATAGTGACATGACATTGCATCAACCTGTGTGATGGAACATGGCCCAGGGAAGAGCATGGGAACATTGGTCTTTGAAAAATATCCATGCCTCCAAGTAAGCTCATAGGTGCCCAATCATGAGCGTGTGCAAGTAAACATGAATACACAGTATGGGAATACTGTAGGAGCACATCCCTTGCACTCCTAACCACGCCCTCCTCTCACACATTCCACCATGGAATGTCAGAACAGGAGAGGAACCTGATGGGGTAATTTAGTTTTTCCTCTGGATGGGAAGGGGAACCAGCACTGGGACTGATCTTCCAAGAAAGCAGATGGGAGATTATAATTTGGACAATCATTTCTCTCCCATCAGGTGCCACTGCTGCTCCACATATACTGATAATAAGGCTTGGAGTCCTTTATAAGGTGCTCAGCAAAGCCACAGCTTCTCCTTCCCCATTCCTGATTCTTTTACCAGATGAATATTTATTTCCCCTATGAAGAAGCAAGATCAGGAGCCATAGAAGTTCTGACACAGCACCTCTAGCTTGTTCATCTGATATCAGGGGACAGGCTCTGTTATGGCACTGGCTCAGCTCCTTTAACTGGATTGGCTGATGTCACTGCACAGGGCTTTGTGAGGTTAGTGACATGCTCCTCTAGCTTGCTTTGCTGATATCAAGTTAGAAGTCTGTCTGAAGTTACCGACTTAAAACCTCAAGATTTCTGGTCTGTTGTTAAAGGGAATGATGTATGGTCACTCAGTGCCTCTTTTTATGTGGACTGATGTCAAGGCATCTTTGAACTCATGGGTTCAGCAGCTTTAGCATGCTGTTCTGATGCCAATGCACAAGTGTTCTTGAGCTCATTGGCTCACCCCCTCTAGCTTGCTGAGTTGATGTGAAAGTACAGGCCTTTATGAGGGTTACTAGCTCAGCGAAATTTACACCTTCTTCTGAAACATCTAATATTGGCCCCTGGTGGATTAGATAGATTTACAATATTTTCCAGCACCACACAGACTGTTGATTCTGAGCTACATGGACTATGCTGGTCTGTGACAGAGTTGGCAGTGGAAGATTAAACGAAACAATGAATGTTAAAAGTTCAAAATGGGGGACATCTATTAAGTTATGAAAGTCTATACAAGATTGTTCCCCAGGGCTCTATATAGTCCACTTTTAAATGTCCCAAGCAATGAAACATCCACCAGTTCCTTCAGGCAAGAATTCCTTAGCTAAGTACAGCTCTGTCCGGGAACTTTTCCTCATATTCAGCCTAAATGTACCTACCTGAAGACCCCTAAATAAATTTTCCTTCCTTCAGATATTTGTAGACTTGTTAAAGTGTGGTTGTTGTTTAGGCAAGTGACACATACTTAGCTCTTGAGAAATCAATCCCCTAATCCTTTTTATTGCTCTTCTCAGTCCCTCAACTTTGTCAATATTTTTCAGATACTATGGTGCCAAGAATTCAAACCACTATTGCAGGCAGACCTCACCAGAGCCATGTACAGTCTCTCATCCTCCATGCTCTGTGACATGATGTGTTTGCATATACTATCCAAATTTGCATTGGCTATTTTAAAGCCATATCACATTTTTTTGCAAATGTCTAATTTGCTAATTGCTGTAATCCATATTCCTTTACTGTTGCCTCTGGTTTTCTCCCCAATTGAGTGTGTTTGTTATAATTTTTCACCAGCTATATTGTCTTGTAATGTATTATTCTAAATGGACTATTTGACTGATTGGATAGGGAAGACATATACGATACTTGATTGGTTAGACAACTGATGTGATCTGAGAGTGCTACCGGATTGGGTGGATCATTGTTTTGCTATTCTATGCTGTACCATTATGGTCGATGACCCAGCAGCCATTGTGGGTACCTTGTACCATTGTAATTAGGCAACTGACCAGTTGGATATGCACAAATGCAGGTTTCATGTGTTACATGAGAATCAGTGGAAAAAATTGAATATTTTCAACAGAATGTCACACTTAAGTCATTATAACCTTGTAGACTATGTATATTTCCACACAAGCCCTATAAAAACCTTATTGTGCCAACAGCACTATCCACCATCCTTTCTAAAAGTGGAAAAAAATATTTTGCTTACATAGTGTCCACGAAAATGGCACAGATGAAAGAAGTCAAATTTGCATATTATCCCTGCAACATACAGTCCCCACCTCCCACAGAAAATTAGGCCCAGAAATGACATGAAATGAGGATTTAAGAGATGCAGAGCTCTGCTCCCCACTGTATGTATTGTTACCCAGAATCTTTTCTAATATGGACTAAGATCACTGGATCCTTCATAGAAATAAAAAAATCACCTGGTAAAAGTATACTCGAGTTACAATATGTGGATCATGTGATCAGCCCCAGGGACATTAGTCAATGGAAGAAAACAACAGATCATCACAGAGCCCCCTTACCATCACATCCTACAGAACAGAAGGGTGCAGCTACCTTCACCGGCACCCTTGTGGTAGCGGTGGAGAAACAACCTGTCCAGAAACTGCCCCCCTGGAAGGATGGTATGCTCACTAATTTATGCCACAGCAAGAGAGGAAAAATCAGTCCATGGTGCTTATGAGGGGTTAGGAAAGTCATAAAGGACCAATCTTGCATTTTGGGTGGGAAAATGCACTAAGCAAACAAATATTGAACACTCTACCTATTTTAGCCGCTCCCATTCTCTCCCATTATGATGAAATATTTGTAAGAGCAAAACCTCACTGTGCTCCCAATCTCTCCCTTTTCTGTGTTGGCAGTTCCCAACACCCTCTTCCAGTCTTTATTCTCATTGATTTGGTTTTGTTTCCCAGAAGCTGAACTCTTCAGGAAAATTCGCATTCAGATGAGAGCCAAGGATTTGTTGGAAAACTCCTCCGCTCCTATTGACCCTAGCACCAGACAAAGAGATCCACAGTCCCGAATCGCCACCAAAACCAAACAAGAAAAACTCAGCTTCCTGCAAGACGACTTCAGCTTTAAACCAAGAATTAACCCAGCGGTGCCTGATTTTGAAACACTTTACTGGGCATTTCAGAGAGAAGCAATAAGGATACGAGACGTCAAAGAGCCAACTCGTAATCAGCCGTTTAAACTGAGAACTTCCAATCTCCACTACAGACAGAAACAGGCTAATGAGGAGAAAATGAAGGTGAGAGGATGATGTGTTTCTGAAGCATTACACCCTTCACACCGCTCAAGGTGTCAGATTGCTGGGATCTCTGTCTTTTGATTTATAATCCTATATATTTTTACTGAAGCTGACCCCCCCGACAGGAAGACCTGTCTGCTCTTGTCTAAGACGGCCCCTCCCTATATCACTGGTCAGCCAGAGGCAGGGCATTGAGGAGTGAGGCAAAGGCAGCCAAGGCACAGCCATTTCTGCCTGCTCGTAGACAGGTCCCCCACTGAGATCAATCTGACTTCTGCCTGCTGGAGGAGAGCTGAGGGGAACAGACTCCGTTCAAGACCAAAGTCCAAGACCTTCCCCAAAACAAGACAGAGTACAGTGAGCTGCTTCTGCCAGACAGAGGGAGAAAACTGGGTTTATGGTATAATATGAGCAGCTGGGCACCAAAACACCGATCCAGTGGGCTGCCTCCAGGAGTATCCGGGCATGGTAACCCAACAGTGCATTCCAGAATGATGAGAATAATAGCCTTTCCATTGTTCAGTTCTTTATACTGTGCTAGGAAGAAGTCATACAATGTGATTTTAAAAAATATATATAATTTGCCTTGTGTGTTTCAACAACTTGATTTCGTTATCTATATTGAACAATCTGTGCCATTGATTAGAATCTCACTTCTTTGTAAACATTATGCATTCTTAGTAATCAAGAAGAAAGGGAAAATTCATGCAGAATATCTGCACAAGCTTGTGGACAATGACATGCATTAGGCTGTGGAATAGTCTTCCAAGGGAAGTGATGAAAGATGGTCTTTAAAATTAGACTGAACAAAACTCTAGAACAGAGGCGGGCAAACTTTTTGGCCTGAGGGCTGCCTTGGGTTTGTAAATTGTATGAAGGGCCAGTTAGGGGAGGGCTTGTGGCCTGGCCCCCACCTCTTATCTGCCCCCTCCCCCAGGACTCCTGCCTCATCCAACCCCCCGGTTCCCTGACGGCCCCTGTGGAACCCCTGCCCCATCCACACACCCCCACTCCCTGACCACCCCTGAACCCCTACCACCCCATCCAACCCCTCCTCTCATTCCTGACTGGCCCCATTCAACCTCCTATTCCCCCCCCCGACCACCCTGAGCCCTATCCACACCCCCACCCCCTGACCACCACCCTGAACTCCCCTGCCCTCTATCCAACTCTCCCTGCCCCCTCATTACGCTGCCTGGAGCACCGGTGGCTGACGGCGCTACAGCCACACACCCCGGCTGGAGCCAGCCATGCCACCACGCTGCACAGAGCACCGGGTCAGGCAGAGCTGCCCCACTACCCAGAGCATTGCGCCAGCGGTGGAGCAAGTGAGCTGAGGCTGCGGGGGAGGAGGGATAGCAGGGGAGGGGCCGGGGGCTAGCCTCCTGGGCCAGGAGCTCGGGGGCTGGGCAGGATGGTCCCGCAGGCCGGATGTGGCCCGCAGGCCATAGTTTGCCCACCTCTGCTCTAGAAAGTGGTAATGCTGCACTGGGAAGAAATGGACAAGATTATCTTTTCGATCTCTCTCTTCAGTGTCATGTTAAGGACTCCCACCAATCTAACTGGTAGGCATGAATTGGAGGTCTGTCCTCACAGATTGCTGCAAACATGTTTGAGTCTCTTCAGTAGCTACCTAAAGAACAACAGGAGATTCTGCACATTTCACAATTATACTAAACTAGATTTCATTTCTGTCTGGCTTTTCAGCAGCCTTCCAAGGCTCCCATGCAAAGAAGTCGTTCTCTGACTGGTCTCTCCTCTCTCTCTTCCAACACCCTTCCAGTGCACATTACAGATGCAACAAGAAAGAGAGAATCTGCTATTAGGTGAGTAGGGAAAAAAAGTACTTGGTTACAGGATCGTGCCCCACTAATAATAAAGTAGAGAAGATGACATTTGAAATTGTTTAGCTCTTCCCTATCTCACTTGCCACTCCCACCAATGCCTGCATTGGTTTTTCTGGAAGCAGCTTCTCCCCCATTGAATGACAAGAGGTGCTGACTTCTGTAAGATATGTTTTTTCCCTCTGCACGTCTGTCTGTCATTTCTTAGATAGTCTCATTACTTTAGTGTCCAAGTGCCTATTGTCCTCCCTCTCATCTTCCTCCATGTATTTCCCTCTTGCTAATACCCTTCCCTTGCATGTTCCCTTCTCTTGCCATGCCCCCTCGCAAGTGTTTTTGGCATTACATGGCAGTAACACATTAATCATCCTTTTAGACAGCATGTCACATTTCAGCATTAGCAGAGTGAGCTTCCCAGCCAATACTCCTGCACTCTGAAATGAACTTGCTGCCCCATTACCCACTTTTCTCTGTATAGATACTGCCAGGAAGACAAAAAGAGCAGGGAGAATGAAGGAGTTCATTGGATGGAGATACAGAGAAAGAAATGTCAGGCTATGCATAAATCTATGAGCAGCCGAGCAAAAGCAATGGATCCCCATAAAAGCCTGGAAGAGATACACAAGGAGAAGCTGAAACAGAACTGGTCAGTATCCCAGGCCACACTGATAGATAGCTCTTTGCAGCAGTAGCTTGTTTTTAACAAAAGATAATTGCTTTGGAAGAGGATTGACCGTGGGTACCTGCGACCCAAAATCTATCTTCCTCTCGCAGTCATGCCCATTTCACTGTCTTTTTTTTTTTTTTGCATTTCAACACTGCTCTTTCCAGACAGATAGAAAAAGACACAAGGATCACATTTTCTGTAAGTGCCTCCACCACTGCAACCTTAATATTTGTGCTTGTATTAACTGTTTCACTGCTCATCTTCAAATGGAACCTTACCTAGTACTGTGAACCCTGCAGCACTATAAGTGCATTTTGTCTGATGCACACAGTATGTGAAGCAGAAGCAAAGCAATTAAGAGCATGATGTCCTGGAGGTATTTGAGATGAGGGTTTAGAAGGTCATTCCAATGATCAGAAACCAAGAAGTCGGTCAGAGGGCACCACAATTAGTCAGGGAACTTTTCCGTTTCAGGCAGAATGACCGCAGAAGAACAAAGGAGTACAAAAAAGAACTGGAAGAAATGCAGATACGAATCAAGAACCGACCATACCTCTTCGAACAGGTCATGAAGGTAACCACTCAAAGCTCCAGTACCAGTATGGAGCACAAGATATTTTGTCAGCTAATTGTAGAGATGAGTAAGGAAGCTGGGTGGAATTAGTCAGGAATAAGAAGGTGCAAAAGCTGTGTTTTCTGGACTAAATTCAGAAAGGAACAGACATGTTCCCATTTAATGTTTGGGAAACTCCCTCCCTCCCTCCGGAAAAAACCCACTCCACTGTGCTCAGCTGTTCTGTAAAGTTTTACAGCTACTTATTAATTTATAATGCAGTAACACCCCAAGGCCCTAATCAGGCTTAGGGCTTCATTCTGCCAGGCACTGTATGAACTCACTGTCCCTGCCCTGAATAACATAGATTACAATGTAAAAATCTACGATCTACAACCATTTGAAGACCATACTCAATTTGGTGTTTGTTCTGTACTTTTGTTTGGAAAGTGGCAGACAGGTCCTAGAAAGAAACAAACAATGTAGTCCCTCCAATCAACTGCAAGTTTGTTGGGCAGGGACTATTTATTCAGTACATCTCATCACTGTATGATATCCTCTACGTATCTGATACTACACTAAAAATAAGCAGCTTAAAAACCAAACTTTTACTGTGGCTGCAAACCTTGTACCATGTAAAAAACTTCCTCCTGGGTTTCCTCTTTCAAATTCTACACATCAGCTCTGAGCTGTGGAGTAGTCTGATTAGAAGTAGGGACAAGACAGCTGCACACTAAACTAAGCCTCTTAAAAGAACTGTCTTTCCGGCTCATAATAAAACTGTTCAGCTGAGCAATTGATCTAGGTGGAAAGAGAAAGACATAGGCATCTTTATGCAGTAATCCCATTGAGGTCAATCTCCTATTTGTCAGTTAGAAAGTGGTGTGGCATTCACTCTCCTAAAGAGAAGAAAGCCAGCCACACCGATAGTTTGGTTTAACCTTTAGAAGAGCTGTCAAATTTCTGGATGGATGACATCTTGGAATAGTCAAATTTGCAGAGTTTAGTTGAAGTCAGTGAAGGGTGTTGGACTAGTGAGGGGGGATGACTTTTGACTGCTTGCAAGTGGGCTGGGTGAGACTCCAAACTGAATCTAATTGCTACACCAGTTTCAATGTACTCCCTTGGGATTGAAATTACCTGCTTCCCAACCTCTCCCTCAAACTGGGAACCAGCACATAGGAGGAAGAGTGTAGCTGAATCAGGACTGGGTTTATCTGTTGGCCTACTAGGACGGGAGTGCTGTCCACAGAGAGTGTGAGGGGCAAGGAACAGGAGTGTGGAAGTAGGTGTGTACCTATTCAGATTCTGGGGAAGGAGGTGTGTATCTATTGGGTTTCCGGGAAGTGGGCGGGCGAAGCCCGCTCACTGCTAAAGGATCCTCCCCCAGCCTAAGGGGAGGAACCACAGGGCCACAGAACCCACTGAGTGCAGGGGACAACTAATAAAAGAACAGGGACAGGAGTGAGGTCAAAGGGTCAGAAGGAGGGAACCTAATGGGGACACCGAGCAGAGAACCCCAGACAGCACCCACTGCTCCTCGAAGGCGTCAAGGGAGCCAGTGGACGCCGCCCAGAGGAACTCCGCCCAGATGCGTGATCGGACCATGGAGCGGAAGCAAGCCTCACAGTCACCGGAGTCTCCGTCGGCCAACCTCCCCTCCCTGGTCGCGTGGATGGCCTTTTTTGCCAGGGCGAGGAGGAGGTTGACCAGGAGGTCCCGGGACTTCGTGGGGCCATGGATAGGGAGTGCGTACAGAAGGAGGTGAGGGGAAAAGTGTAACCAGAAACGTAAGAGGATGGCAATGAGGAGCCGGTGTAGGGGCTGCAACCTCGTGCACTTTAAGTAAACATGCGCCAGGGTCTGCCTCACGCCGCAAAAGGGGTAGGTGTCCGGGACAGGGGTAAACCGCGCCAAGTACACGCCCGTGCTCACGGCCCCATGGAGGAGCCACCAACTGATATCCCCAGTGGGCCTAGGGACCAGGGTGGAGTAGAGGCTGGCCCACCGGAGCTCCTCACCCTCCAGAGGTGGCAGGAGGTCCCGCCACTTCGTATCAGGGCGGGACACGAGGGTGAGGAAGTGAAGGGTGTGGAGCACGAGCGTGTAGAGCTGTTTCCGTGGCGCGGGTTGGAAACGGACCGGCTGCAGGTCGTGCAGCCAGCTTGTGGAGAAGGGGCGGAGGGGCCGGTCGGGCCTACGGGGCAGAGGCCCGATGAAAAGGTCCGGAGGGCTTGGGGTGGGGGGTGGGCGGGGCGAGCCCTCCTGCAGGACCCGGTCGAGGTAGGCCCGAGCAGCTGGTGGCAAAGAGGCCTCCACCTCCTGTAGTACGCGCCGGGGAGTGCAAGGTCTGGAGAGCCCCGTGCAGTGAGCGAGCGTCAGGGGATCCAGCCAGCCTCCCCGGTCGTAGTCCAGGAGGTCTCCGACCCTGGTGGCTCCCGCAAGGACCAGCCTCCGGCGCACCGCGGGGGACTCCGCCACCTGCACACGAAGCTGGGGATTGTGTAGCAGGGGCTCCGTGAGGAGGTCGGCCCCCACGGTGGCCGCCACGGACCTGGTCGCAGAGAACAGCTTCCAGGTCCGGAGGAGGTCTTGGTAGAAGACCGGCAGCCCGGAGAGGTCTCGCAGAAGACCCCTCGATTCGAGATAAAGGAGCTGCCGGTCATACCGGAGCCCTCGGAAGCGGCGCAGGAAGGCGTGCGCCAGGGCTCTCCACGCCGGACTACCCGCACCATAAAGGAGCCTCTGCAGTGCCTGGAGGCGGAAGACGTGGACCTGAGTGCGCAGGCACTTCAGGCCCTGCCCTCCCTCCTCCAGGGGCAGGTGGAGTACCCGGGACCCAGTGCAGTCCTGGCCAAAAGAACTCCAGAACCACCTTCCGGAGCTCGGCCAGGAGACCCGGGGCCGGGACCAGGGTGTTGAGCCGGTACCAGAGCATGGACAAGACCACTTGGTTGAGCACCAGTGCCCTCCCTCGAAGGGAAAGGCACCGGAGGAGTCCTGTCCATTTCCAGAGCCGCTCCGTCACCCTGACCTGCAAACCGAGCCAGTTCTCCGGCGGAGACGGGTGCGTGGCGGAAAGGTAAACGCCGAGATAGAGCAGCGGACCCGCGCTCCACCGGATGGCCTGGAGCGCGGGTGGGAGGGAGCCTGCCTGCCACCCGTCCCCGACCACCAGGCCAGAGCTCTTGACCCAGTTGACCCGGGCGGAGGAGGCCGCCGAGTACACCGCCTGGCAGGCCTCCACCCGCGCCAAGTCGCCCGGGTCCTGGACCACGAGGAGCACATCGTCGGCGTACGCCGACAGGACCAGCCGCAGCTCCGGCTCCTGAAGCACCAACCCCGTCAACCTCCTGCGGAGGAGACAGAGGAAGGGCTCGATGGCCAGAGCGTACAGCTGGCCCGAGAGGGGGCACCCCTGCCGCACTCCCCGCCCGAAGCTGACCGGTTCGGTCAGGGTCCAGTTGAGCCTGACCAGACACTCTGCGGAAGCGTACAGCACCTGGAGAAAACCCACAAACTGGGACCCGAAGCCCAACGCTCGCAGAGTGCCCTGGAGGTACCCGTGGTCCACCCTGTCGAACTCCTTCTCCTGATCCAGGGACAGGAGGGCGAACGACAGACCATCCCTGCACCCAAGCTCTAAGAGATCCCGGACCAAATAGAGGTTATCGAAGATGCTACGGCCCGGGACGGTGTAGGTCTGGTCCGGGTGGATCACGTCCGCCAGCACGGACCCCAGCCGCAGCGAGATGGCCTTGGCGATGATCTTGTAGTCCGTGCTGAGGAGCGAGACGGGACGCCAATTCCGTAAATCGCGGAGGTCCCCCTTCTTCGGCAATAAGGCGAGCACAACTCGCCTGCACGAGAGAGGGAGGACCCCGCCCTGCAAGGACTCGGCCCAGACGCTGGCCAGGTCTGGGCCGAGGACGTCCCAGAACACGCGGTAGAACTCCACGGTCAGCCCGTCCATGCCCGGAGACTTGTTGGTGGGCATGCGACGGAGGGCGTCCGAGAACTCGGCCAGAGAGAGAGGCAGCTCTAGCCGGTCCCGGGCGCCCGCGCTGAGCGTAGGGAGCTCGTCCCAAAGCACTCTGCGAGCGGCGGGATCGGTCGGATCCGGGGAGAAAAGGCGCGCGTAGAAGGTCCGGGCCCTCTGGCACAGCTCCGCCGGATCCGTGAGGGGGGTGCCGTCCTCCGCCAGGAGGCAGGTGACGTGCTTCTGGGCCCCCCTCCGTTTCTCCAGGGCGTAGAAGAAGCGGGAGCCGCGATCCATCTCCCGAAGGAGGCGGATGCGGGAGCGAACAAAGGCGCCCCGAGCCCGATGGTCCTCGAGGACCCGGAGCTCCTCCCGCTTCTCCTGGCACGCTCCGCACAGGGATGGATCCTCGGGGCTGGCGGCCAGACGCCTCTCCAGCTCTAAGACCTCCCGTTCCAACTGCTCTATCGCCGCATCCCTCCGTCGGCTGACGCCCCGGGTGTAGTCGCGGCAGAAGAGCCGGGCGCGCACCTTCCCCACATCCACCAGCGCCGTGCCGAGGGAAAGGCACGCCGCTGCCCTCGCCAGGCCAGCCAGAACTCCCGGAAGGACGCCACGAAGCCCGCATCCTCCAGTAAGCTGTTGTTGAAGTGCCAGTAGGCCGGCCCCGGCCTCTCCGCACTGAGAGAGGCCGTCACGGTGACGAGGTGGTGGTCAGAAAAAGGGGCCGGCCGGACGCTGGAGGACAGGGCCCGTGAAAGGTGGAATCGTGACATGTAGATGCGGTCCAACCGGGAGTGGCACGACCGATGGGCTCCTACCCGGACATAGGTGAACGTGGTGACATCGTCCGGGTGGTGGTCGCGCCAGACGTCCACCAGGGAGTGATGGTTGACGATCTCCCGGAGGACGTCCGCGGCGGCCTGGCTCTGCTCGGTCCCCGAGCGGTCCCGCTCCTCCAGGATGATGTTGAAGTCCCCACCCAGGACCAGGCACTCACGAGGATCCAGGGAGCCGAGGAAGGCGGACGCCTGCTGATAGAACGGCAACCGCTCCGGGGCCGATGTCGGGGCATAGACGTTCACGAGGTTCACCACGAGCCCCTCCAAGCGGACCCGGAGGTGCAGCAGGCGGCCCGGCACAGCCTCGGCAACCCCCAGCACCTCCGGCCGTAGGTCGGGGGAGAACAGGGTAGCCACTCCAGCACTACGGGTGGAAAGGTGGCTGAAGTAGACCCCGTCCCCCCACTCCAGCCGCCAGCTGGCTTCGGCGGCCGGATCCGTGTGGGTCTCCTGCAGGAAAATCACAGAGTACCCCCCCTCCCGAAGGAAGGAGAGCACCTGGCTCCTGCGGAAACCCACCCTACAGCTCCGGGTGTTCAATGTGGCAAAGATGATGGGCGCCATGAGGAGGGCTGGGGGGGATCCTCGCCGGCAGGGACGCCCACGGCCCCCAGTGGGCCGCGCAGCAAACCGTGACCCACCCCGAAGGTGAGCAAGGAGTCACGGAAGCCGCGGACCCGCTGGTAAGTCGCGGCACCCTGCTTCCCGGTCCTCTTGCCCTCCCCCATGAGGGCCCTCGCGGCCCGGAGGATCTGATGGAAATCCCCCCAGCGCTGGAGAGCAAGCGCCACCTTGTTGCGGGAGCCCCTGACGTCTTCCAGGAACTCCCGCAGCTCCTCTCGCAGCGCGTGGGGGGGTGGGGCCCCTGGCCCCTGGTGACCCACTAGGGGGGCTTCTGGGACAACCTCGTGGCCCATGGGGACGGGAAGGCAAGGGGCGGACCCCCGACGTGGCGCCCGATGGGCCGGCGCCACAAGGTCCGCCACAGAGCCCGGCTCGACGGGGGGCGGCGGAGGGAAGAGTGCAGCCCCTAGGGGATCGGGACAGTGAAACGTAAAGCCCGCCCTCTGGGGGTCACCCCCCGGAAAAGGGAAGGCGACAGCCCCAGGGGCGGCAACAACAGCAGGGGCAGTGGAGGGGACAGGGACGGGGTCAAGGGCAAGGGCGGGGCCGAGGTCAGGGATAGGGACAGAGGTGGGATCCGGGACCGCAGGAGCTGAACCGTTTTGAGCGTGCTCCTCACGGCCAGGCGCGGAGATCAGAGGGGCAGGGAGGGGGTCCCCAGCGATGCCGGGCTCAGGCTCGGTGGTAGGCGCGCTAGCCACGGCATCGGGAGATGGAACACCGTCGGTGGGGCCCCCGCCCGGGAAGGGATGTGGGTGCTCCGCACCACCGAGGGATATCCCCGTGAGCCCGTCTCCCGGCCGTGGGGCACCGGCCGTCGCCTCAACGGGCTTGGCGGCCGTCAGCGGGGCGCCAACCACGGCCAGGCAGGGCGGGGAGTCCAGGGGTCCCCCGGAGGCGGGAGCGGATGCAGCGGCCAGGAGGAGGGAACACGGGGAGAGGGGAGCTGGGGTGAGGACGGCTAGGTCGAGGCCCGCTGGCGGAGGGTCATCCTCCCCCTGGGTAACCGGGGTCAGACCCAGGGCCTCGATATCCTCAAATATGGAGGGGTGCTCACCTCCCACCACCCCGGGGTCCTCCCCGCTGGAGCCGGAGGCAATAAGCGCCCCGACTGGTGCAGGGGGCGCAGGCGGCAATGGAGCAGGGGGGACCAAATCCGAGGCCGCCACAGAGGGGGGTTGCAGAGGAGGGACGGTGGAACCCTCTGGTGCGGCCACGGCTTCCCTGGCCGGAACTGGCGGACGGGCCGACCCCGAGGGCACGGCGGAAGGCTCGGCATCCGTGGCCCCCTTTCTGGTCTTACAGGGGGCTCCCGCATCAGGTGGTAAGAGCGGAGCTCGAGCCTTCCGCTTGCCCCGCCTACCCTGGACCAGGGTCCAGCCCTCCATGGCGTCGCTCACGGGCTGGGTGTCAGAGGTCGGGTCAGAGGGCAGGGTTGGTGGGTCGTGGACCTGGAGGGGCACCGGTGAGACAGCGGGAGGAAGGGAAGATACCCCTTGGGGAGGGCCCTCTCCCACGCCCGGCAATACCCCCGCCACACCCTCCTCCACAGGCCCCGCCAGAGTGCAGGCAGCGGAGGCAGGGCCCACCCGCTCGTCTGGGCATGCCGAGGGAGGTACCCCTGCAGCCCGAGCGGGAGCAGTGATGGATGGAGGAGGAGGAGGGGCGGCCCTGGGCACCGGGCGGTCAGGGGTGCCGGCGATGACGGGGCCGGCACCCTGCCGGGGCTCGGGGGTCCCGGGCGCTCCTCCGAGCCGAGCCAAGGGGCAGTCCCTCCGGACGTGCCCCGTCGCCCGGCAGAGGTAGCACCGGGCCTCCCCCGTGGAATAGTGCACCCGGTAATGGGCCCCCTGATAGGGGACCAGGAAGGACCCCTCGAGCGCCTCTCCGCCACGTGCCGCCGGCGGCAGTTGAAGCTGCACCTGCCGGCGGAACGAGAGGACGTGACGGAGGGCGGGGTCCTTGCAGCCCAAGGGGAGAGGGCTCACCACTGAAATGGGCTTCCCCAGGGTAGAGAGGACAGGCAATAGGGCGGCATTGGGGAGGAAGGGGGGGACAGAGGTCAGGGTGATACGGACCCCCAGGTCCTCCAGCGGCTCCAGGGGGACGAACACACCCCCCACCGCCAGGCCCTTCTCCACCGCCTCCTGGGCGGCGGCCTCCGAGGCAAGGAAGAAGACGACCTTGCCATACATCTTGGAGGCCGCCACGATGGCCGTGGGCCCCACCACCCTCGCCAACGCCCGCACGTAGGTCTCCACGTGGGGCGAGGCGGGCACCAGGAGGCAACGGACGCCGTGCTTCCTGGTCAAGGTGGGGAAGGGGCCCCGGCCGCTATAGATGGTAGCGGAGGCGGCGGCCTGGGGAGATGACGAAGCGGCAGGCGGGGGGGCCGCCGCCACCTGGGCGTATGCCCTGGGGGCCGGGGGAGGGGCACCCGCAGAGCTGGTGGAGGGAACAGCGGGGAGGGGCGCCGCGGCCGGTGGTGGGGCCGCGGCAGAGGCGACAGGCTCCGCCATGGAGGGCTTAGGTTTCCTAGCGGGGCCCTTTCCCTTCTTCTTGCCCTGGCCCTTCCCGCCAGCCGGAGGGGGTCCCCCGGAAGCAGAGGGGGCGAGGGACGTGGCGGCAGCAGAGGTCACCCCTGCACCCGCCGCTGCCGGCGCCGCAGCGAGAGTGGTGGCAGGCGGTCCGGCAGCAGTGGCAGCGGTAGAGAGTAGGGGGGGTCGTTGAGGGAGCAGGGTGGGCGGGGGGGACAGGGGTCGTCCCAGGGGTCCCATCCGCTGCGTCCCCCGCCATGGCAAGTGGGGAGGGAGGGGAAACACCGGAGAAAGGGAGGGGAGGGGAAGAAGGGCAACCACTCCTCTCCGCTAGGCTGCAGGCAGGGGAGGAGGGTGCCAAAATGGGGGGGGGGGCAGATAAGGGGCCAAGCAAGGACTCGGGGGCGGGGATCAGTCACCGGACACGGGAGGGAAAACCGGCTCCTCTAGCCGCACTAGGGGAGGGAAGGGATACAAAAGCAATTGGGGGGTGCAGTGCCAGAGGGAAAAACTCAAATGGGGGGGCACAAGCGCACGAGAAGGGTACAGGCGCACGAGGGGGGGGCCGAACAGGGCGAAGGGGCAGTAGGGAAGGGGCTCAACAAGGTTGGGAGTGGGGCTGAGGGACCAAGGGGCCGGTTGCGGGGCTGAGGCAGGACAAACAAGGCTACAAAGGGGGACGGGCGGGGCAGGCAAACAAACTGAAGCTGGGAGTGGATGGGCAAAAGGCTACAAGGGGCAATGGGGCAGGCAACAAGGGGAAAGGCTGGGGGGCCTGACACGGAGGGGGAGGGGTCAGGTTGGGGAGGGGGCTGGGGGGGTGCGTGCACCCACGAGCACTTGTGCAAGGGCTAAAGGTTTGGCTGGCTGCTGCTGGAGGCCCAAACGGTGGAAAAAGGGCGTGGCTGGCCAGGCAAGCAGCTGAGTCCCAGAGGTGGGGACCGAGGCAGATGGTAAGCAGTCCGTGGGGGTGGTGGAGGGGGCAACGGTGGTGGTGGGGGTTGGAGGGACACAGATGGACCAGGGGGCAGGCTCCACGCCACACCCCCTGTGCCCCCACAAACACAGTCTACACCCCCACCACTAGAGCACAGTCAAAAAGTCACTCAGTTTCTGAGGGCCCCCTCCACAGTGGTCTTCAGGGTCTACCTGTGCGCTCCCCCAGCAGCCGGTGGTCCTCTCAGGCCTCAGGCGCCTCCAGGCTCCAGCAGCTCCCCAGGCAGACACAGCTCCAGCAGCAGCGGCTCCTCCTCCAACAACCTAGGTGGCCAGGCAGGAAGGACCCCACGCAGGTGGTAGCAGCGGTGGTGGTGGCGGTGGTGGGGTCCTGGCTTCTCCCTCCGGAGGTGGAGGAGTGGGGGCTGGCCCACAGGGCCCCCCCACCCCTCGCTCAGCAGCAGTAGCAGCAGTCCAGGAGGGGAGCACTCCAGCTAGCAGCAACAGCAGCAGCAGCAGCCCAGGAAGGGAGAAGGAGCTCCAGCCATCTATTGGGTGTCTGGGAAGTGGGCAGGCAAAGCCCGCCCACTGCTAAAGGATCCTCCCCCAGCCTAAGGGGAGGAACCACAGGGCCACAGAACCCACTGAGTGCGGGGGACAACTAATAAAAGAACAGGGACAGGAGTGAGGTCAAAGGGTCAGAAGGAGGGAACCTAACGGGGACACCGAGCAGAGAACCCCGGACAGCGCCCACTGCTCCTCGAAGGCGTCAAGGGAGCCAGTGGACGCCGCCCAGAGGAACTCCGCCCGGATGCGTGATCGGACCATGGAGCGGAAGCAAGCCCCACAGTCACCGGAGTCTCCGTCGGCCAACCTCCCCTCCCTGGTCGCGTGGATGGCCTTTTTCGCCAGGGCGAGGAGGAGGTTGACCAGGAGGTCCCGGGACTTCGTGGGGCCACGGATAGGGAGTGCATACAGAAGGAGGTGAGGGGAAAAGTGTAACCAAAAACGCAAGAGGATGGCTGTGAGGAGCCGGTGTAGGGGCTGCAACCTGGCGCACTCTAAGTACACGTGCGCCAGGGTCTCCCTCACGCCGCAGAAGGGGCAGGTGTCCGGGACAGGGGTAAACCGCGCCAAGTACACGCCCGTGCTCACGGCCCCATGGAGGAGCCGCCAACTGATATCCCCAGTGGGCCGTGGGACCAGGGTGGAGTAGAGGCTGGCCCACCGGGGCTCCTCACCCTCCAGAGGTGGCAGGAGGTCCCGCCACTTCGTATCAGGGCGGGACACGAGGGTGAGGAGGTGAAGGGTGTGGAGCACGAGCGTGTAGAGCTGTTTCCTCGGCGCGGTTTGGAAACGTACCGGCTGCAGGTCGTGCAGCCGGCTTGCGGAGAAGGGACGGGGGGGGCGGTCGGGCCTACGGGGCAGGGGCCCGATGAAAAGGTCCGGAGGGCTTGGGGTGGGGGGTGGGCGGGGCGTGCCCTCCCGCAGGACCCGGTCGAGATAGGCCCGAGCAGCGGGCGGCAAAGCGGCCTCCACCTCCTGGAGTACGCGCCGGGGAGTGCAAGGTCTGGAGAGCCCCATGCGGTGAGCGAGCGTCAGGGGATCCAGCCAGCCTCCCCGGTCGTAGTCCAGGAGGTCTCCGACCCTGGTGGCTCCCGCCAGGACCAGCCTCCGGCGCACCGCGGGGGACTCCGCCACCTGCACACGAAGCTGGGGATTGTGTAGCAGGGGCTCCGCGAGGAGGTCGGCCCCCACGGTGGCCGCCACGGACCTGGTCGCAGAGAACAGCTTCCAGGTCCGGAGGAGGTCCTGGTAGAAGACCGGCAGCCCGGAGAGGTCTCGCGGAAGACCTCTCGGATGGAGGTAAAAGAGCTGCCGGTCGTATCGGAGCCCTCGAAAGCGGCGGAGGAAGGCGTGCGCCAATACGCTCCACGCCGGACTACCCGCACCAAACAGGAGCCTCTGCAGGGCCTGGAGGCGGAAGACGTGGACCTGAGTGCGCAGGCACTTCAGGCCCTGCCCCCCCTCCTCCAGGGGCAGGTGGAGGACCCCTGCAGGGACCCAGTGCAGTCCTGGCCAAAAGAACTCCAGAATCACAGTCCGGAGGTTGGCCAGGAAACCCGGGGCCGGGACCAGGGTGTTGAGGCGGTACCAGAGCATGGACAGGACCAGTTGGTTGAGCACCAGTGCCCTCCCTCGAAGGGAAAGGCACCGGAGGAGTCCTGTCCACTTCCGGAGCCGCTCCGTCACCCTGACCTGCAAACCGAGCCAGTTCTCCGGCGGAGACGGGTGCGTGGCGGAAAGGTAAACGCCGAGATAGAGCAGCGGACCCGCGCTCCACCGGATGGCCTGGAGCGCGGGTGGGAGGGAGCCTGCCTGCCACCCGTCCCCGACCACCAGGCCAGAGCTCTTGACCCAGTTGACCCGGGCGGAGGAGGCCGCCGAGTACACCGCCTGGCAGGCCTCCACCCGCGCCAAGTCGCCCGGGTCCTGGACCACGAGGAGCACATCGTCGGCGTACGCCGACAGGACCAGCCGCAGCTCCGGCTCCTGAAGCACCAACCCCGTCAACCTCCTGCGGAGGAGACAGAGGAAGGGCTCGATGGCCAGAGCGTACAGCTGGCCCGAGAGGGGGCACCCCTGCCGCACTCCCCGCCCGAAGCTGACCGGTTCGGTCAGGGTCCAGTTGAGCCTGACCAGACACTCTGCGGAAGCGTACAGCACCTGGAGAAAACCCACAAACTGGGACCCGAAGCCCAACGCTCGCAGAGTGCCCAGGAGGTACCCGTGGTCCACCCTGTCGAACGCCTTCTCCTGATCCAGGGACAGGAGGGCGAACGACAGACCATCCCTGCACCCAAGCTCTAAGAGATCCCGGACCAAATAGAGGTTATCGAAGATGCTACGGCCCGGGACGGTGCAGGTCTGGTCCGGGTGGATCACGTCCGCCAGCACGGACCCCAGCCGCAGCGAGATGGCCTTGGCGATGATCTTGTAGTCCGTGCTGAGGAGCGAGACGGGACGCCAATTCCGTAAATCGCGGAGGTCCCCCTTCTTCGGCAATAAGGCGAGCACAGCTCGCCTGCACGAGAGAGGGAGGACCCCGCCCTGCAAGGACTCGGCCCAGACGCTGGCCAGGTCTGGGCCGAGGACGTCCCAGAACACGCGGTAGAACTCCACGGTCAGCCCGTCCATGCCCGGAGACTTGTTGGTGGGCATGCGACGGAGGGCGTCCGAGAACTCGGCCAGAGAGAGAGGCAGCTCTAGCCGGTCCCGGGCGCCCGCGCTGAGCGTAGGGAGCTCGTCCCAAAGCACTCTGCGAGCGGCGGGATCGGTCGGATCCGGGGAGAAAAGGCGCGCGTAGAAGGTCCGGGCCCTCTGGCACAGCTCCGCCGGATCCGTGAGGGGGGTGCCGTCCTCCGCCAGGAGGCAGGTGACGTGCTTCTGGGCCCCCCTCCGTTTCTCCAGGGCGTAGAAGAAGCGGGAGCCGCGATCCATCTCCCGAAGGAGGCGGATGCGGGAGCGAACAAAGGCGCCCCGAGCCCGATGGTCCTCGAGGACCCGGAGCTCCTCCCGCTTCTCCTGGCACGCTCCGCACAGGGATGGATCCTCGGGGCTGGCGGCCAGACGCCTCTCCAGCTCTAAGACCTCCCGTTCCAACTGCTCTATCGCCGCATCCCTCCGTCGGCTGACGCCCCGGGTGTAGTCGCGGCAGAAGAGCCGGGCGCGCACCTTCCCCACATCCCACCAGCGCCGTGCCGAGGGAAAGGCACGCCGCTGCCCTCGCCAGGCCAGCCAGAACTCCCGGAAGGACGCCACGAAGCCCGCATCCTCCAGTAAGCTGTTGTTGAAGTGCCAGTAGGCCGGCCCCGGCCTCTCCGCACTGAGAGAGGCCGTCACGGTGACGAGGTGGTGGTCAGAAAAAGGGGCCGGCCGGACGCTGGAGGACAGGGCCCGTGAAAGGTGGAATCGTGACATGTAGATGCGGTCCAACCGGGAGTGGCACGACCGATGGGCTCCTACCCGGACATAGGTGAACGTGGTGACATCGTCCGGGTGGTGGTCGCGCCAGACGTCCACCAGGGAGTGATGGTTGACGATCTCCCGGAGGACGTCCGCGGCGGCCTGGCTCTGCTCGGTCCCCGAGCGGTCCCGCTCCTCCAGGATGATGTTGAAGTCCCCACCCAGGACCAGGCACTCACGAGGATCCAGGGAGCCGAGGAAGGCGGACGCCTGCTGATAGAACGGCAACCGCTCCGGGGCCGATGTCGGGGCATAGACGTTCACGAGGTTCACCACGAGCCCCTCCAAGCGGACCCGGAGGTGCAGCAGGCGGCCCGGCACAGCCTCGGCAACCCCCAGCACCTCCGGCCGTAGGTCGGGGGAGAACAGGGTAGCCACTCCAGCACTACGGGTGGAAAGGTGGCTGAAGTAGACCCCGTCCCCCCACTCCAGCCGCCAGCTGGCTTCGGCGGCCGGATCCGTGTGGGTCTCCTGCAGGAAAATCACAGAGTACCCCCCCTCCCGAAGGAAGGAGAGCACCTGGCTCCTGCGGAAACCCACCCTACAGCTCCGGGTGTTCAATGAGGCAAAGATGATGGGCGCCATGAGGAGGGCTGGGGGGGATCCTCGCCGGCAGGGACGCCCACGGCCCCCAGTGGGCCGCGCAGCAAACCGTGACCCACCCCGAAGGTGAGCAAGGAGTCACGGAAGCCGCGGACCCGCTGGTAAGTCGCGGCACCCTGCTTCCCGGTCCTCTTGCCCTCCCCCATGAGGGCCCTCGCGGCCCGGAGGATCTGATGGAAATCCCCCCAGCGCTGGAGAGCAAGCGCCACCTTGTTGCGGGAGCCCCTGACGTCTTCCAGGAACTCCCGCAGCTCCTCTCGCAGCGCGTGGGGGGGTGGGGCCCCTGGCCCCTGGTGACCCACTAGTGGGGCTTCTGGGACAACCTCGTGGCCCATGGGGACGGGAAGGCAAGGGGCGGACCCCCGACGTGGCGCCCGATGGGCCGGCGCCACAAGGTCCGCCACAGAGCCCGGCTCGACGGGGGGCGGCGGAGGGAAGAGTGCAGCCCCGAGGGGGTTGGGACAGCAAAACGTAAAGCCCGCCCTCTGGGGGTCACCCTCCGGAAAAGGGAAGGGGACAGCCCCAGGGGCGGCAACAACAGCAGGGGCAGTGGAGGGGACAGGGACGGGGTCAAGGCCAAGGGCGGGGCCGAGGGCAGGGATAGGGACAGAGGTGGGATCCGGGACCGCAGGAGCTGAACCGTCAGGAGCATGCTCCTCACGGCCAGGCGCGGAGATCAGAGGGGCAGGGAGGGGGTCCCCAGCGATGCCGGGCTCAGGCTCGGTGGTAGGCGCGCTAGCCACGGCATCGGGAGATGGAACACCGTCGGTGGGGCCCCCGCCCGGGAAGGGATGTGGGTGCTCCGCACCACCGAGGGATATCCCCGTGAGCCCGTCTCCCGGCCGTGGGGCACCGGCCGTCGCCTCAACGGGCTTGGCGGCCATCAGCGGGGCGCCAACCACGGCCAGGCAGGGCGGGGAGTCCAGGGGTCCCCCGGAGGCGGGAGCGGATGCAGCGGCCAGGAGGAGGGAACACGGGGAGAGGGGAGCTGGGGTGAGGACGGCTAGGTCGAGGCCCGCTGGCGGAGGGTCATCCTCCCCCTGGGTAACCGGGGTCAGACCCAGGGCCTCGATATCCTCAAATATGGAGGGGTGCTCACCTCCCACCACCCCGGGGTCCTCCCCGCTGGAGCCGGAGGCAATAAGCGCCCCGACTGGTGCAGGGGGCGCAGGCGGCAATGGAGCAGGGGGGACCAAATCCGAGGCCGCCACAGAGGGGGGTTGCAGAGGAGGGACGGTGGAACCCTCTGGTGCCGCCACGACTTCCCTGGCCGGAACTGGCGGACGGGCCGACCCCGAGGGCACGGCGGAAGGCTCGGCATCCGTGGCCCCCTTTCTGGTCTTACAGGGGGCTCCCGCATCAGGTGGTAAGAGCGGAGCTCGAGCCTTCCGCTTGCCCCGCCTACCCTGGACCAGGGTCCAGCCCTCCATGGCGTCGCTCACGGGCTGGGTGTCAGGGGTCGGGTCAGAGGGCAGGGTGGGTGGGTCGCGGACCTGGAGGGGCACTGGTGGGACAGCGGGAGGAAGGGAAGATACCCCTTGGGGAGGGCCCTCTCCCACGCCCGGCAATACCCCCGCCACACCCTCCTCCACAGGCCCCGCCAGAGTGCAGGCAGCGGAGGCAGGGCCCTCCCGCTCGTCTGGGCATGCCGAGGGAGGTACCCCTGCAGCCCGAGCGGGAGCAGTGATGGATGGAGGAGGAGGAGGGGCGGCCCTGGGTACCGGGCGGTCAGGGGTGCCGGCGATGACGGGGCCGGCACCCTGCCGGGGCTCGGGGGTCCCGGGCGCTCCTCCGAGCCGAGCCAAGGGGCAGTCCCTCCGGACGTGCCCCGTCGCCCGGCAGAGGTAGCACCGGGCCTCCCCCGTGGAATAGTGCACCCGGTAATGGGCCCCCTGATAGGGGACCAGGAAGGACCCCTCGAGCGCCTCTCCGCCACGTGCCGCCGGCGGCAGTTGAAGCTGCACCTGCCGGCGGAACGAGAGGACGTGACGGAGGGCGGGGTCCTTGCAGCCCAAGGGGAGAGGGCTCACCACTGAAATGGGCTTCCCCAGGGTAGAGAGGACAGGCAATAGGGCGGCATTGGGGAGGAAGGGGGGGACAGAGGTCAGGGTGATACGGACCCCCAGGTCCTCCAGCGGCTCCAGGGGGACGAACACACCCCCCACCGCCAGGCCCTTCTCCACCGCCTCCTGGGCGGCGGCCTCCGAGGCAAGGAAGAAGACGACCTTGCCATACATCTTGGAGGCCGCCACGATGGCCGTGGGCCCCACCACCCTCGCCAACGCCCGCACGTAGGTCTCCACGTGGGGCGAGGCGGGCACCAGGAGGCAACGGACGCCGTGCTTCCTGGTCAAGGTGGGGAAGGGGCCCCGGCCGCTATAGATGGTAGCGGAGGCGGCGGCCTGGGGAGATGACGAAGCGGCAGGCGGGGGGGCCGCCGCCACCTGGGCGTATGCCCTGGGGGCCGGGGGAGGGGCACCCGCAGAGCTGGTGGAGGGAACAGCGGGGAGGGGCGCCGCGGCCGGTGGTGGGGCCGCGGCAGAGGTGACAGGCTCCGCCATGGAGGGCTTAGGTTTCCTAGCGGGGCCCTTTCCCTTCTTCTTGCCCTGGCCCTTCCCGCCAGCCGGAGGGGGTCCCCCGGAAGCAGAGGGGGCGAGGGACGTGGCGGCAGCAGAGGTCACCCCTGCACCCGCCGCTGCCGGCGCCGCAGCGAGAGTGGTGGCAGGCGGTCCGGCAGCAGTGGCAGCGGTAGAGAGTGGGGGGGTCGTTGAGGGAGCAGGGTGGGCGGGGGGGACAGGGGTCGTCCCAGGGGTCCCATCCGCTGCGTCCCCCGCCATGGCAAGTGGGGAGGGAGGGGAAACACCGGAGAAAGGGAGGGGAGGGGAAGAAGGGCAACCACTCCTCTCCGCTAGGCTGCAGGCAGGGGAGGAGGGTGCCAAAATGGGGGGGGGGCAGATAAGGGGCCAAGCAAGGACTCGGGGGCGGGGATCAGTCACCGGACACGGGAGGGAAAACCGGCTCCTCTAGCCGCACTAGGGGAGGGAAGGGATACAAAAGCAATTGGGGGGGTGCAGTGCCAGAGGGGAAAACTCAAATGGGGGGGCACAAGCGCACGAGAAGGGTACAGGCGCACGAGGGGGGGGGGCCGAACAGGGCGAAGGGGCAGTAGGGAAGGGGCTCAACAAGGCTGGGAGTGGGGCAGAGGGACCAAGGGGCCGGTTGCGGGGCTGAGGCAGGACAAACAAGGCTACAAAGGGGGACGGGCGGGGCAGGCAAACAAACTGAAGCTGGGAGTGGATGGGCAAAAGGCTACAAGGGGCAATGGGGCAGGCAACAAGGGGAAAGGCCGGGGGGCCTGTCACAGAGGGGGAGGGGTCAGGTTGGGGAGGGGGGCGGGGGGGTGCGTGCACCCACGAGCACTTGTGCAAGGGCTAAAGGTTTGGCTGGCTGCTGCTGGAGGCCCAAACGGTGGAAAAAGGGCGTGGCTGGCCAGGCAAGCAGCTGAGTCCCAGAGGTGGGGACCGAGGCAGATGGTAAGCAGTCCGTGGGGGTGGTGGAGGGGGCAACGGTGGTGGTGGGGGTTGGAGGGACACAGATGGACCAGGGGGCAGGCTCCACGCCACACCCCCTGTGCCCCCACAAACACAGTCTACACCCCCACCACTAGAGCACAGTCAAAAAGTCACTCAGTTTCTGAGGGCCCCCTCCACAGTCGTCTTCAGGGTCTACCTGTGCGCTCCCCCAGCAGCCGGTGGTCCTCTCAGGCCTCAGGCGCTTCCGGGCTCCAGCAGCTCCCCAGGCAGACACAGCTCCAGCAGCAGCGGCTCCTCCTCCAACAACCTAGGTGGCCAGGCAGGAAGGACCCCACGCAGGTGGTAGCAGCGGTGGTGGTGGCGGTGGTGGGGTCTTGGCTTCTCCCTCTGGAGGTGGAGGAGTGGGGGCTGGCCCACAGGGCCCCCCCACCCCTCGCTCAGCAGCAGTAGCAGCAGTCCAGGAGGGGAGCGCTCCAGTCAGCAGCACCAGCAGCAGCAGCCCAGGAAGGGAGAAGGAGCTCCAGCCGGCAGGGCAGCTAGAGAAGGAGGGGGAACGCTCCAGCCAGCAAGGCAGCCCAAGCGGACACAGAGCGATCCCGGTAGCACGGGTGGGTACCCTGCTCCTGCCCTGAAGGGGTGAAAACAGCCCTGGGAGAGGTCTGAGAATGCGAGAGGGCTGCTGCCAGGAAAGCAGCAAGCCTAGGCTGATTGGGGAAAGCAGCCTCAGCTGGGGGACCACGCCCCAATCAGGCCAAAGCTGGCTTAATAAGGGCCCAGCTGACCCTTATAAGAGGGCAGTGGGTCAAAAGCATACAAATTCTTTCTCAAGGCAGTGAGTAGAGGCCTGGCTGCTGGGCTGCTCAGGGTGCCTAGAGTGAGGCAGGGCTGGGAAGCTTCAGGCTGCAGGGCCTTGTCCAAGGCACTGAGTTGCAGAGAGATGCAGCAGGTCCAGACCCAACCTTGCCTATGATGAGTGGCTTACATTACAGCCCCAGGGTGTGAATGCTAGTTGGTGACTGGCAGTAGCTTATGACTGAGGCAAGGTAGGGATAGAGGGTGGGGGTTCCCTGGGGAGGGGAGACCCTGAAACTGTGGGTGTACTGCCAGGGGGCAACACCCTAGATAAAGGGGCACTGGAGTCCAGGGAGGGACATGGGGGGGGGGGCAAGTGGCAGCAGGACACTGGCCTGCAGAGGGCACTTTGACAGTGGGAGAAGAGCTAATTCCTGATGACCAGAAGGAGGTGCCGCAGGGGTGAGTCCTGCATGCCTACAAGGTGGCTCACAGCTGTGACTCTGAACAGAGCTCTCTCTATTATCACAGCCCCTGTAGCTGCTATGAACTGAAACTCTTTTTAAGGTGTCCATTATGGGGAAGGACCCAGTTCTAGTTGGTTCATTTTTCTGTTTCAATTCCATAGCATGATGCCCGGCAAGAGGCAGAGCGACACTACCGAGACACCCTTTGTCAGGTGGGGCTGAATGAGGAATTCATAAGGAACAAAGGGAGAGATGCTACTGACCTACCAACGGAGGAAGAGTCTGAAACTCAAAGGTAATCAAAGCAGTAAGGATATGGAACCAACCCTCCTGTCTTTGGCTAGACAGAAATATTCTTCCTCCTTGTTCCCAAAGAATTCTAATCTGTGCCATCAAAGGTGAAAAGGATAACTCCGTTATGCCTATATCAAGTGATAAGGCTCCCCTATTGCTATGTGCTTATGACCAGACTTCTGCTTTTCATGCATAGAATAAAGTAGCTCAGATCATTTCCAATACTTAACAAAAGGTTCTTACTGTTTCTACAGAGCTCAGGAATCTCAGAGGGACAAAGACATTGGCACTGTACAGGAAGAAGAATCATCTTAGGAAGAGCAGAGAACAAAGAATGACAACATAAGAACCCTGCACAAGACTCTGGACCTACTTTCAATAATTTCCTTTAGTTCAAGATGCTTGAGACGAGAGCAGCAGTTCCAGACTTTTTACCTGCATGACCCCATTTTCAGACTTATTGCTTTTTGTGACCTGACAGCTTGGAGGATGCCATTTTGTAGAGCAGGATGGTGTCTGCCACAAAGCATGATCTCACACACTGTACATGCAAGGTCACGTGGAGCAAATGGCATCCTCCACACACTCACAATCACCGTAAATGCATCCACTGATGGCACAATCCCACTTGGGGTTACAACCTGTAGTTTGGGAACCACTGTTCTAGAGTTTCAACAGTAGAACCTCAGAGTTATGAACACCTCAGGAAGGGAGGTTATTTGTAACTCTGAAATGTTCATAACTGAACAAAACATATGGTTCTTCCAAAGTTTACAACTGAATATTGACTTAATACAGCTTTGAAACTTTACTATGCAGAAGAAAAATGCTGTTTTCCCTTTTTTTAGTAGTTTGCTTTTAACACAGCACTCTACTGTATTTGCTTTTCCCTTTCTCCTACCCCCACCCCCGTGCTCCGCTGCTGTCTGTGTACTTCCAGTTCCAAATAAGGTTTGTGATTGGGCAGTTTGTAACTCAGATTCTACTGTATTTCCAAGTGACTGACTTAAGAGAGAGTTGCTGTGGTTTGGATGACATAGGGACTACACACAGGAGCGAGAAGGTGAGGATTGACTCTTGCCTAGAACACTCCTTGCCCCTCTCCAATCCCTCAGAATGTTCCCCAGCTGACTCATTTCCCTGTCCCTTAGTCAGGTTTTCAGGTTTAGAACCAACAGTGAGACTGCTTGAAGCAGGAAGAGAGGAGGGTGATGGGTTGGGGCACTATTGCTGAAAAGGGAGGTAGACCTGAAGGCTGACATGTACACTTACGTTCACTTGCTTTATAATCAAGATTCTGAATGGAAAGGGCAAATCTAGTAGATCTCAAAATTCTGCTCTGAAGCTGTCCTTCATGTTGATTGTGTATGAATGTGTATGTTGAAGTGGATTTTAAGATATTTGTACAGAATAATAGGTTATTGGACTGAGTTCTCCTGGGGAGAAGACTTGAAAAGAAGCTCTTCTCTAGCATCTCGCCTCTACACCAGCTCAACGGCAGCTCTGCTCCTCTCCTAGTGTTCTGGAGACACAGTCTTGCCATAAATTGTAACCATTTTCCATTATAAAGCTCTACTTTAGGCCCTTGTAACTTTGGCTCAGATCATGGGTTTGGCCTGAAAGTGGTATGATTACTATGAAGGGGGTCAGTGCAAGGTTTGAGGAAATTCATCACGTTTTGAGCTCCATGTAATTAAAAAGCTATCCTAATTTGAAGTTTGAACTCCTGTCCAATGTTCTCTCCTAGCTCAAAATCAGCTTAAAACCCCTTAAAGCTCCCTAAAGTCAGGTCCTGCCTATATGCTGCAATTAAGCAAAGTTCATAGAAATGTAGGGTTGGAAGGAAACTTGAGAGCTCTTCTAATCCAACTCCTTGTGCTGAGACAGGGCCAGCAAGACTATTCCTGACTGATGTTTTCTAACCTGTTCTTAAAAACCTCCAATGGCAGGGATTCCACCACCTACCTTGAAGGCCTATTCTAGTGCTTAACTATTCTTATGAGAGTTTCCCCATATTTAACAAATTTCCCTTGCTGATTACTTGTCCTACTTTCCCAGAACATGAACAATTGATCACCATCCTCTTCATCACAACCCTTTAACATTTTAAATATTGTCAGGTTCCCCCCCCCATATTTTAACACTAGTACTTAGTTTTGAAAAAAGACAACTTTTTTAAAATCTTTCCTCAAGTCAGGTTTTCTAAACCTTTTATTTTTTGTTGCTCTTCTTGGGATTTTCCAGTTTGTCCAGATCTTTCTTAAAGCATGTCACCCAGAACTGTCAAATAGAGCAGCACAGTTACCTCTCACTTCTTACATACAATGTTGCAGTTAATGCAACCCAGACTGATGTTAGCCCTTTTTTGTAACTGCATCACATTGTTGGCTCATTCACTGTGTGATCTGCTCTACCCTCCCCTGCCCCAATCCTTTTCAGCAGTACTACCCTTGCAGTTATTCCCCCTTTTGTAGGAAGAAAAAATCAGATGCACCCTTTAGTACTCTTCACTTGTCTTTAATAAATGTTAGTGTTGATTTCAGACAGACATTCTCCAATTTGTCACAGTTGCTGTGAATTCCAATTGTCCTCCACAGTGTTTGCACCCCTCCCAACTTGGTGTCATTTGCAGATTTTTATAAGCATATTCTCTACTATGTGATGCAAGTCATTAATTAAAATATTGAATTTTACCAAACCCCCTCCAGAACCCCCCTATTTTACAGTCAGCCATTAATTACTACTGAGTACAGTCTTTCAACCAGTTTTGCACCCACCTTACAGTCATTTCATCTAGCCCACATTTCCCTAGTTTGCTTCTTTTTTTGTAGATGGTTTTGGGACCAGTTCTCCTCCTAGTGATAGCAGTGGCTGTTAGGGGACCAAGCCTGCCCCCATTAACATTACGGTGAGGTTTTTTCTTCATAGATTTCAGTGGGACCAGGCACTATGTATGAGTATGTCTACTCCACTGCCTGCATCTTAAATGATATAAAGGGTATTTCTATAACTTACAGCTAATAGAGATCCTCCTTCAGATAACAGTGGGGTCTGTGTTTGTAGGGGTAAGTCTCGTTGACAATTAGAATATTTTCTGAAAATGTGCATTGTCGAAGAGCTTTGAGATTAAAAGATTTTAAAATGTCTTAATTTTTTGCAAGATGTCTTTCTTGGTGCTACCCTGTCCTTGCTCTGTTCTCTCTTCATGCCCTTTAACTTGGAAAAAAATAAGGTAGGTGCAGGAGTTGGCACTTCCCTTTCCACTAGCTAAGCCACTGCCCCAACTTTTGAGTTGACACACACCGGTGCTGCAGGGTAGCAGTCCTTCTCATTGGCTGAGTCTCAACAGAATCTAAGCTTTCACTTAAAACAAAATCAGTTTTCTAGCCTTTCTGGCTGAAGTGCCTTCTAAATGTGGAACCAATACAACTGCTGAGTCTGCAGTCAAAGAGAATGGAACAGGATCTCTGAGAATCCCATATGGTCCCTTCACTATAGCAAAAGTCCCTACCTGCAAAAGAGCCGCTGTTGTTCCATTAGGCAGGGGTATTCTATGCAGAGAGGTTTCAGGCTTGTAGATATGTAGCTGTGGGGTGGCAGGAAGCAGCATATCACCCTAAAGATGCAAACTGCTGTGTTTATCTCAATGGGATGTTAACTCGGAAGTTAACAATCATTTAAACGTCCACACAGCTAACTGTTTCACCACAGACCATAGTAGCAGAAAGATCCACAGTTAGTTGGATTGATGGCACATGATTAGAGCACTGCTACCTAGCATGTTTTCAACAGTGACTCCCCTGCACATACTGTCTATACCACACTTTGGGAGAAAGATATACAAATTATTACATTTACAGAATTTAAATAAACTTTCTGACAAACCAAATCAGAAGCCAGAGAGCAAAACAGGCTGTTTATTTACAATACAGTAAACACTTAAAATCTTCTACCTCTGATTTTTAAATAAAAAACTAAACATACTAATAAGTATTTTAGAAATGAAGAAATATGGGGCAAAGCAAGCAGCAGAGCGGGTTCTGAGGTAATCCTCTAACTTGGGTCTGACCTCAGACTCTGGGGCAAGGTGGAATTCTCGGGAACATATTTTCATAAAGCAAGGAAGAGCGGTGGATAAGCTCCTGCTCCTCAAGGAAGAGCCTCAGATTCTAGTTAGGGTCACCCTGGAAATAAACCTTCAAAACTCAGAAGGAAGAATGAGACTGCAATGCTCTGGTTTAGAATCCACAACACCCTAAATATTCTCCTCTAAGAAAAGCCCCTATTAGTTGCTTAAGCAATGCTAATGCCTTGTACATGCTGGAGCTTATGAACAAGCTTCAGGTGAAAGTGGTTTGATGTTGTAATGATGGAAGTGCACATCCCTCCCGATGGCAGGTTTAGTAAGTCCCACTTGTCAGTCCAACATGATTAGTGGCTCCTGAATTTAGCTTCAGAAATCTGCTTCAGTAACCAGGAACTCTCATGTTCTACATCTCACATCCCATTCTGGGCTACAGTTTAGTTTTTGTTGCAGCAAGTCATGAAAAGTAAGCTGCCTGCACAGCATGTACTCTGGATTCAGGTCCTGCATCTCTCCTTTAAGAGATCTACACACAGAAGTCTGTTCTTTAACTTTACATCTTGTGTTTTCTCTCACTAGATCATTGGTTTCTTCTTCCTTTTGTAACTGTAAAGTCAACACACACACAGTTCAGATTAACATTTATCTGCATACAGAACATTATCTGTATACTGCACATAAAACCCACACATCCTCTATACGCTGCACATAAAACGTGTTTACTACATTGTTCCAAATCACCCACAACTGTCCTGCTACCCACAAACATCCAACCTGTTCTAAAAAGCTTGCCACATGCAGCCAAAGAAAGCATCCCTGCTCGTAGGACCAGGTCACCAGCATCTGCCACCCAGTTCTCAGAAAACTCATTTTCTTGGGCACCCATCTGGAAACTGATGTTGAACCCTACTCTGAATTAAAATTTTTAAGTGTCTAGAAGGAAGAGAGGAAGGAGAAAGAACAGCAGGAGGATCCAACTTAATCTATAAACCTATTAAGTAAAATTGCAACTGAAAGAAAGCCCAGATTGGAGTAAAAAAAGTGGCACAAAGTGAGCTTGCTTGAACTGAATGAAACTGCTGATAAGAGTCTCTGTCTGTCTGTCGGTTTTCAGAGTTTTTACAGCAACCTCCCATCAAAAAAAAAAATTCTTAAAAGGGATGGAAGTGTCTCTATGTGAACTATCAAAAGCTTATTTTGATTGGACAAGATTGTTACTCCTTTTAGGCAGTTCTGGGGAACATTTAATAACATAGGATAATTTGACTGAATTTGAAAGATATTCCACGCAGATGACATCATTATCCCCATGGCTATGTCCTGTGCAACTGCTAAGGTTCCAGCTATCTCTGGCATGTAAGTTTCCTCCCATCTATTTTATCTCTCTCTCTTATTGCCTTCTATATAGTAATAGTTCAGTTTAACCAACCAGAATAGATTTAACGTTGCAGTATTTTGGCGAGATCTGGTTGGGATGCTAAATGCAATTCCTGAGCAGCCTGTTGTGGTAACATTTTGGAAATCCCAGGATCTTGGCAGTTGGGTCCCGTACTGTGCTAGTGACCTTCCAGCAAATGAACTGCAAGTCAGACACCGCCTCCTTTGCTATTTTTATTCTCTCTGCCTTTGTGTATGTTTTGCCTTGTCCTAAAGACAATCAGGACTGGACTGTTAAACAATTTAAGAACTTTGATTCAGTTCTAAGAAGAACAGTTGATACCATTTAAAGAGATTTCCAAACATAGATTCTCCTTTTAGTTTAAATTACTCCTTACAAAGAGGAAGGTGTGGAGGGTAGAGAAGGGAGAAAATGGTATTGCCAAAATAGACAGCTGAGTTTTAAATATTATATAGTGTACTATGAATTTACCCACATCTTGGCATTGTAACCATGAACTCAATTTATGCTTGACAGTAAAAACAACAAAATAAGTAACTGAAAAACCATCTCTGATCATCCTAACAAAACAAGCTGTGTTCTAAAGCCAGGAAGGGGTCTTTCTTTTGGTTTACAAATATCTTAGAAACAGCAATGTGAAAATACAGACTTTTCATTTTTATTTGAAATTTAGCAGAATAGATTTTTTTTTTAAACTTTCAAAAGGAACAAAGGCCTGCTCAACTAACCTGTAGATTTACTGCAGTAAAGCAGACACCCCATAGGAGTGTCTCCCTGTTGACATGGCGACCAGGTGATGAGACTGTGGCAAAACCACATCAGGTGCGGATTGGAGGGCTCCTGGTGTTGCTTCAGCAAGAACCTCTGTGAATCACAACACATTTACATACAGTGGCACCACATATTTAGATTGCAATTTGCAAATAGACATATTTAATTGGGAATTATTAATTTAAGTGCATCAAAGCACTCTGAGCTCTTCATGTAAGAGCCAATATATATATGCTATGCACACTTATACTAGAGCTAATCCAGATGGGGAATATTTTAGCTCAGAAAAACATCCAACGATACCAGAACCATTTAAAGAACTTGACACACCAAACAAACTTGATTGCGGCCTTCAACAAAATGACTAAGTTAGGAGGATGAAGAGAACACAGCAGGTATAATTTAATTATATTAAGTAGTACATTTATTTAGGCCATTAAGAGTCAGCCCTAATAGTGAGATGTATTAGCTTAGTCTCTCAAGGTAAAGGATGGAAGGCCTGTTGCTTGAATTACAATTTAAAACATCTTAGGTTTTAGGAGAATGAGCTGCAGAAACAGTACTGCAATATCTTCCCAGGACATGGGCTAAAGAATTCATCTCTTTTCCATCTCCAGCTTTATAATTCATTCTCAATCTATTCATCCCACTACGTGCACAGTAAAAGCAACACTCAATCATCCCTCTACATCACAGTGAGACTGGAGGAATGATCCTACTTCAGTCACCACATATAAGAGGGTGGAAAAAAGAGCAGCTGGCTCACCCTCCTCTACTCCAATAACAGACTCAGTATCTGGCAGGTGCAGAGACTCCACGCCAAGACGAGGCTGAGAGTTCATGGAGATCAGATTCTTACTATGTACAGCTGCTTCCTCCAGCAAACTGCTGCCCAGCAGTGACTCTGTTACAAAAACAACGTGCTGTGAACTATCTAGACTGCCCTTGCTGCCCACCACCCTCAGAGGAAGGGACTTCTGTCTCACATAGACCCAGAGAAAATGTCTATTTTCCAAAGATACCCCACTTCTATGAATTCCCACTCTTGGGTCTGTGCTTCCAACACACCACTAGGTGGGAACTCCCAGAGTTTTAAATGTTAAGCCCTTAGAACACCTGCAAAACAAACAGGTAGAGCTGGATATGTTAGGTGAATTACTTATATAGGAAGAATAGGTTCTGCCCCCTTAAACAGAGAAAAGGTATGTATGAAGGGCATAAACTTCACTTCAAAAGAGATCAGATTCAAGATTTTTCAAAGCAAGGACCCACCTGCCCCATGGCTGTCACACACAGATGCCCTCCTATCCTTTACCCTCAACCTTTTCTCACCTATTCCTTTCCCAAGGCTTCCTCCCATCCAGATAAGAATTCCCTTCTCCATCCTACCCTAACCTCCTTAGGGAGGGACAACCTGCCTGCCCCCATCAGCCTGATCTCTCATATTACTTCCTGTAAGAACACTCTCTCACCATCATCTCCTCCCCTATCTACCCACTTGCTCACCCATGTGTCAGAGCATCCTCCTCACACACCCATCCCAGACAGGATGCTTCTCTCTCCTGAACATTCCTTACCCGGTTGCTCTCGGTCTCTGCTTCCAGCAGCTCCAATTCTGGAGTGGTGCTTTCTCATATGCACATTCCGGCTACCACTCTGGGAAAATGTCTTCCCACAGATATGGCACTGATGGGGCTTCACTCCTGAAAACAACCAACCAAGTTGATACTTCTGAATTTGGGAGTAAAGACAATCAACAAATGGGAGCAAGGAGTCAAAAGTTAGATGTATGCAAGTCAGCAGGGTCAGATGAAATTCACCTTAGGGTACTTAAGGAACTAGCTGAAGCAATCGCGGAAATATTAGTGATTCTCTTCAAGAACTCATGGAGGACAGACGAGGTCCCAGAGGACTGGAGAAGGGTAAACATATACTACCTGTCTTTAAAAAGGGGAACAAAGAGGACCCAGAGAATTAGAGACCAGTCAGTCTAACTTCAATACCTGGAAAGATACTGGAACAAATTATTAAACAATCAGTTTGCAAACACCTAGAGAATAACAGGGTGATAAGTAGCAGCCAATGTGGGTTTATCAGGAACAAATCATGCCAAACCAAACTAATTTCCTTCTCTGACAGCACACTTGTCAGCAGATGGAGAGGAAGGAGAACTAGTCAATCTTTTTACTCCTGGGGACATTCTGCGCCAAAAAAATTAAAAATTCTGCAGACCGTATTTTAAAATTCTGCAAAATGTGTCAAAATAACACTACGTCATCACATCGGTTTCAATTATTTTGGTAATTTATTTCAAAATACCTGTCAGCAAGTATGTCTGGGACGATATAGGCAAACACAAAAATTTCCCCAGGAGCAGAGAGTTTAAGAAACCCCTATGACAACTGAGTTCCTGTTTCTCTGCCCCCTTCCCAGTCCAGAGGCCAAATATCCATAACCCCTTCCCCTCCCAGAGCCCATCTGCAGGCCTTTCTCCTCTCTCTCCTCCCCCATCCCGCCCCCCGCCCCCCAGCCAATACACCCAAACCCAGAACCCCTAGCTGCGCAAACCCACCTGGCCCAAACACCAGCATACTCTCCCCCACCCCCGAGCCCAGCCATGCCCCCACAAGCCCAGACACCTGCCCCCACCTCAGAACTCAGGGATCCAGAGAGAGAGAGAAACAGCCTGTTGCTCAGTCCCAGGCTTGTGTGAAGTTTCCTGTGTCTCGTCCACTCCTTCCCTCAGGGCATGCTGGGAATCACAGCTGCCAGGAACCTCTAACTCCCTCCCCTGCCTACGGCTGAGGGCTTGTCTACATCAGAAAGTTGCAGCGCTGGTGAGGGAGTTACAGCGCTGCAACTTAGGAGGTGTACACATCTGCAGGGCACCACCAGCGCTGCAACTCCCTGTTTGCAGCGCTGGCCGTACTCCCGTTTTGTCTCGGGTGTAGAGGATCCAGCGCTGGTGATCCAGCGCTGGTAATCAAGTGTAGACACTTACCAGCGCTTTTCTTGACCTCTGTGGAATAAGCAGGTATCCCAGCATACTTGAGGATACCTCTCTGGTAATCAAGCAGGTCTCCTTCCCCGCGGTTTGCTCCGGTGTTCTCCGAATCCCCCCCCCAAGCGGGTCTCCTTCCCCGCGGTTTGCAGGGGGGTTCGGGGAACGCGAGAGCAAATCGCGGGGAAGCAGGTCTCCTTCCCCGCGGTTTGCTCTCGCGTTCCCCGAACCCCCGTGCAAGCAGATCTCCTTCCCCGCGGTTTGCAGGGGGGTTCGGGGAACGCGAGAGCAAACCGCGGGGAAGGAGATCTGCTTGCAGGGGGGTTCGGGGAACACTGGAGCAACCCGGGGAAGGAGACCTGCTTCCCCGCGGTTTGCTCTCGCGTTCCCCGAACCCCCCTTGAAGCCGCCCAACAGCGCTGCAGTGTGGCCACATCTAACACCACTTGCAGCGCTGGTTGCTGTAAGTGTGGCCACTCTGCAGCGCTGGCCCTATACAGCTGTACTAATACAGCTGTAACAACCAGTGCTGCAAAATTGTAGATGTAGACATACCCTCAGTCTTCTATGTGTAAGCTGGGCTCTGCCAGGTCCACCAGCCTCTAGTGGCAGCCAGCAACACTGCAGCCCATTTCTGTGGCAGAAAGGAAATTCTGCATGTATAATGTTAATTTCTGCAAAATTCTGCATTTTGCAGTGGCACAGAATTCCCTCAGGAGTAATCTTGATTTTAGTAAGGCTTTTGACGCAGTCCCACATGACACTCATAAACATACTAGGGAAATGTCATCCAGATGAAATTAGTATAAGGTAGGTGCAAACTGGTTGAAACACTGTACTCAAAGAGGAATTATTAATGGTTCACTGTCTTACTGGGAGGACGTATTTAGTGGGGCCTACCGGGGTCTGTCCTGGGTCCGATACTATTCAATATTTTCATTAATGACTTGGATAATGGAGTGCAGAGTATGCTTATAAAATCTGCAGATGACACCAAGCTGGGAACGGTTGCAAGCACTTTGGAGGAGGGGATTAAAATTCAAAACAACCCTGACAAACTGGAGAACTGGACAGAGGCACTGGCCACTGTCAGAAGACGGGATACTGGGCTAGATGGATCACTGGTCTGACCCAGTATGGCCATTTTTATGTTCTTATGTCTGAAATCAACAAGATAACATTCAATAAAGATAAAATACTAGGAAGGAAAAAAAAATCAAATGCACAGCTACAAAATGGGGAATAATTGGCTAGGTGATAGTACTGGTGAAAAGAATCTGGGGGTTATAGTGGATCACAAAGTCCATATGAGCCAACAATGTTATGCAGCTGCAAAAGAGGCTAATATTCTGGGGTATGTTAACAGGAATGTCATATGTGAAATATGGGACACTATTGTCCTACTGATGAGGCCTCAGCTAGAGTACTGTGTGCAGTTTTAGACACCACACTCTAAGAAAGATGTTGACAAATAGGAAAGCAACAAAAAGATAAAAGGTTTAGAAAACCTGACCTATGAGAGGTTAAAAAAACTGGATAGGTTTAATCTAGAGAAAAGAAAACAGAGGACCTGATAGTCTTCAAATACATTCAGGACTGTTATAAAGAAGACAGTGATCAACTGTTCTCCATGTCCACTTAAAGAGTAAGAAGTAATCAGCTTAATCTGCTGCAAGGGAGATTTAATTTAGATGTTAGAAATACTTTCTAACCATAAGGGTAGTTAAGCGCTGGAATAGGTTTCTAAGGAAGGTTGTGGAATCTCTGTCATTGAGGTTTTTAAAAACAGGTTTAGACAAACACCTATCAGGGATGGTCTAAGTATACTTGATCCTGTCTTAGTACACAGGACTGAATTATATGACCTCTCAAAGTTCCTTCCAGGCCTACGATTCTATGATCCTATAAAGACAGAGACTGGCAGATGGTGGAGATCAAAAGATCTAGGACAGGGCAGGTACCAGATAGAGGATATGCTGTCCATGAAGTACTAACAAACAAACAAACAAACCCACAAACTATGAAGAACAGTTCCACAGAAAATAGGGGATTTTCTACTGAAAACTAGACGAAAATACTGCACCACAGACATTTAGCATATAGGCCTCATCTACCCTACCTGAGTGGACAACTAGGTGTTTCCGAAGGCTGGAGTATTCAGCAAAGGAACGACCACATCCTTGTGCCTCACACAGGAAGGGCTTTTCTCCTGTATTGGATGAAACACAAGTTCTTAGGCATTAAGACCTTTACTTCATTTTATCTTCCAATCTCTGGTAACATCCCTGATTTACATTCATTCCTCCCCCTTGGCCTTACATTACAGCTACCGAAGTTCACCAAGAAGGCAGACTCCTTATGAATCTGTTTCATGCAACCTCTTCATTGGCTGTGAAGAGTCTATACTGAAACTCCTCCTCCTCCTCCTCCTCTAGGCTGAATATGACTTTTCCATAGTATTTCCAGACCATGACTCACAAAAAGAAGCCAATCAGGGCTCAGCTTGTCCATCTGCTTCTAAAAACATCTTTCCAGTATTTAGGTGCCCAGAAAGTAACACAATATTTCAGGTGTGATTCCATAAGAACTACGTAGAAACTGACTACAACCCTGGCTGCTCTGAGATGTCATGCTCATCTCTATGCAACTCTCAAAATCACATGGGCTTGATTTGTTGCCATACAATATTTCAAATCCATATCTGAATTTTCTGATTACTATAATCTCTTAGATCTCTTTCAGCTATTACTGCTTCTTAGTTTTCTGCTTCCCATAGAATATCTGTGTTTGGGCTTATTATTTCCCAGATGTATTTGTTTTCATATTCCTAGGCTGAATCTCATTGCTATTTCCTTCTCATATGTCTAATCTTTATAGATCCCTTTGCATTTCTCCAACCTCATCGGTGTTCTCATCTTCCAATTTATAATCACCTATGAATTTCATTAACCTGTTCTTAACCCTCTTCAAGGTCACCAATGAGGATGTTAAATAAAATTAGGGCAAATAGATGCCTGTAGCATCCATTAGAGAGCTGCTCACAACTCAGTACACTGCTGCTTATTATTACCCCTTAATCATAGCCCTACTGTCAGTTTTCATGCTATGTCACTGCCAAGGCAATTTGAAATACTCCACACAAGACTAATGAGACATTGTATCAGATAATATAGAAAAATCCATGTATATTATATCTATCACATACCCTTCATCCAGTAGTTTTGTAAATCAGTGAAAAAAGAGTGCTCAAGTATTTAATGCGACTTCCTCTGTCTAACTCTTCTCCCATGCAATGTATTACTTGGCTTAATAGCTATTGGAGTATTTGATATATCTGAATGAAAGGGATTCAGGTAACATGTTCTGACTGGTGCTGTGGTAGTGACAGTGTGCATAAGATTCTCATCAGCCACTTATGTAACTTTTGCAATCTTGCTCAAGATAGAAATATTAGCAAGAAAAATTATTACTGATGACACCCAATCAGTAGCTCAGCATATAAATTTCATCTATAGAAATAGATGGTGGGTTTGTTTGAACACAACCACAACTTGGAACTGTCTTCATGTTTGGTACATGAGGATGGTTCCCCCAACTTCCTTAAGTCTCATTTAATTTATACCAAAGCAAATATTTGCCACTTATTACTAGCCACTCATATTTGGGAACAACTGGTCTGAGACATTTTTTAGTTTAGATACGCTACTTTCTGCTGGATTCTGAAACCACAGTATATGCGACACCAGGGCCAACAAAGCTTAGCCCTCCCTGCAGAGAAAGATTAACAAAGTAGAAAACTGAATCCAAAGACAATCACTACATATGCAAAACTTCACTATTCAGGTATATCACTTTCCATTACATCCCAGCTCCCATCCTTCAACTGTACATTCTCTAGTTAGACTGTAAACTCTTCAAAGCAAGGATCTTGTCTTCACAGACATCTACAAAGCACACTGGTGCGATATAAAACAAAATGTGAGAGTGGAGCGTGTATGTTCTGTGCTGCAGAAGTGTTTGTGGAACTACACAAAAAAAATCTGAGCTTTCATTTTAATAAAGTTGTTTTCAGCCTTTGTAGTTGTGAAAATAATTTTAAAACATTAACCGAATAAGAACTGATGCAGTGTTATCTTCCTGAGTCTCCAACCTCAAACAATATTCTCAGACACACAGACTGCCCCATACATTTCAGTCGATTGTTAACACTGAAACTTAAACATTTTAGTTTAAATGTCAATGTTGGGGACTATTAAACATTTTAGCAGACACATCCAGATAAACACATTATCTCAATTATACACTGCCTCCCCACACCTTTCTAGGAATATAAAGCCCCAAATTCCCACTACCTAGCTGCCAAGATCTTTAGCTAGTCCCCCAATTTCTATGATGCAGCTCTGTATTAGCAATGTAAAAATCCGTAGCATATTAAGAACTGAAAATGTGTGGACACTTAAACATAAATTTAATGTATATTACAACAAACAGGGGCTACGGTACGATTGAATTATTCATTTTTATATTTATTAGAAACTTTCATTTTTTATTTTAAATGTAAATGTCATAGAATTCAAGTCCAGCTGGATGCTGAGGGCCAAGCATGTAGCAGTACAGTTTGGTTAGCATTAGCATTTGTGGAGCACTTTACATCATCAGAATGCTGTACTACGCATTATCATTGCTTCTTCCTATTAGACCTTTCAGCTATGGTTTTTGATCCTCTCCTCTCTCTAGACATTGATCTGTAAACACTTCAACATATTTATCTTTTAATTTTACAAGTAGCACAGACAATGAGGGAGCTAGTCAAATTAATCTACATTCTATCAACTAGTTCATTTTTAGATCTCATTTAATTTATACCAAAGCAAATATATGCCACCGCTTGAATCAGGCACTAGTCCAGTTAGGACTGTATATCTAAATTCCCAGCAGTAAGGACATGCAGCTAGGTCAGGACTCACTTTGGACAAGTATCTCAACCTACTTTGCCTCTTCACTCACAAGAATTTAGAATGACTTCTCCAAAAACCCTTAAAAGCCAATCTTCTGAGAATGTAAAAAGGTCCTAGGACCGATTTAGGAGGGAGAACAGAAATTTACATAGTTTGGCTAAGTGACAACTAAAAGAGGACCATGATAAAAGTATACAGCATCTGAAGAGCGTAAACTCCAAAAAGAGAGAGGAATTATGTAGGGTACTGCACGGGTAAACACCTGGTTAATCACATTGATAAATAATTGTAAGTTGGAAGATAAGGACACCAGTGAAGGTACATGTGGACACTGCTCTCCCTGGACCATTTCTTGGGGACTGTTTCCTGAATAAAGAACTGGGATTTAAACGCACCAGTGTGAATCCGCAGGTGGTTCTTCAGATTCCCAGCTGTTGTGAACTGCTTCCCACAGCCCACCTCAGTGCAGACAAATGGTTTCTCACCATTGTGAGTTCGCATGTGCACCTTCAGCCTTTGCAGGACATAGAAGCTTTTCCCACAGCCTTCTGCTGGGCAGGTGAAGGAACGATCATTCCTGAGAGGCAACAAAAGAACTACAGCAACGGGTTGCAAAACAATATATTTTCCTTAGGGACACTCAATTCTGCTGCCACATCTTTTTTTTAAAATATGGTTTCTACCTTTTACTCACTTTTCAACTGAAATGAATGGCAGTACAAGGAAATTAAATGACCTAACCAGGTACGTGGCTTAAATCTGTATTCAACTAGATTACTCATCAAGGAGCTTCTACCACATGGCCAGAAGTTGTAAAATCTATTGGAAAAAGAAAACAGAAAATAAATCCAAGCCTCTTTGGCTTATATCACAGGTTTTTTGCAACCTCAACTTTGTTCGGGACAGATGACCTTGTGCAAGGCAACATAATGCAGAGATGTGATAACATTCCCCCATATACCAGTGTCCAATGTAGCAACACCCTTACTGTACATGAGATGGAAAAGCTGAGTTATCCTGTGTGATGGACAATGTTATTTTAGATTAAAAGATAGCTCCACTTTAAAATAGTATTAACGACCAGAAGGAAGAGCCTAAATCTGGCTTACTTTTTTCAATATACGTGGCATATAGATTAATCTAACACATACATTCACAGTGTTCTAGTTTCTGAGGGGAGAGCCAAATTTAGAGAGAGGCTCAACAGTTACCACTCCTTTCAATTTCTCTATTTTGTTAAATTAATATGAACTTCTGAGTCTTTTCTTTCTTGGGATAGGTGTGAATATAAGAGAAACAGTCCTTGGTGAGGAGGCTTAAAATCCAACAATCCTGTTTTCCTGACTTTGAGATTGGGCTGCAGTATGTATTTAAATCCACTTTCTTTGTGTGTTCCCTTCCATCAAAAAAACCATTCAATATTTTTCCAGAAATACTTGGGCCAGTTCCAGCCTATTCAGCAGCACTTTTTATTTTCAAGTTCACATTAATGACAGTGTTTTCTATGAACTAGGAGCTTTTTTGTAAAGACGTCAACTTTCCCTAAGTCACAGTGGATTTCATGAAGGACAAAGGGAATTTTCAGAATAAAAAATTTTCTACACTGTATTCCCTCCCAGCCAGTCTGAGAGTGTGCAGGAAGTGCGCTGACCATAACCCTTGTTAGTGAGACCATTCAGCAGCTAAATCTGGATTTTACTCAATTTTGAGTTTCCTGTTGCCTTTCAGCTTTGAAGGAAGATTTTACACAATGGGAATTAACGGATGTTTTGGATAAAGACCAGAAATTTCTGCAAGGGCACAATAGCAGAGATCTCTGTTCTCTTCACCTGTGAGTTTTTAAATGATATTTGAAGTGGGCTGGCCACACAAATGTCCGATCACAGCCCTCAACTGTGCACTTCAACTTCTTCTCTATGCGGGACAGGTGAGGGATGGGGCTGGAATCTTTCGGCTGCCCATCTCCTGAGCAAAGATGAACACTTTCACCTAGAACAGAACAGAACATACTGTCAAAGTCCACAGAGGAGATGACTTACTGTAAGAAAGAGACAAGATAACCAGGAACACATCTGGTTTATAGGCCTAGATGATACTAGGGGTTATCATGTATTAACTAGTCCTACAAACTAGATATTGCTACCCAGCCCATTGCAGGGAACACATACATATTTACCTATCTTTCAGGTCTATAAACTATTCCCAGCAAAGTACCATATCATACCAGCTGCCTCCAGATCAGAATAATGTTAGGGAGTGTGTAATGCTGAAAGATCAGAGGCCATAAATATCAGCTAAGTAGTAATATTAGGTTACTTCAACGATCCAAATATCAAATAGTCAAATATCACCTCTGGATTCAGTCAGGATACGCAATTTCTCAACACCTTAAATGATGACTTCTTGGAACAGCTAATTCTAGAGCACAGAAGAGGACTTCATTGACTTAATTATTTCAAGATATAATTGTAGTTGAGCTATTAAGTGATCACAATATAATTAATAGTTCTAACAGGTATCCCTCAGAAAACTGAGTATCAAACCTAGTTAAGCCACTAGAAAGGCATATAAAATAAAGAAGGCAATATGAAAAATGGACATTATGAGGATTGAAAGGTAATCTGAAGAGCAAACAGCTGTAGACAAAGAGAAACAACAAAAGATTCTTTAAGCAGATCAGAAGCAGGAAGCCTGCAAGAGAATTGGTGGGTCAACTGGATTACCAGGGAACAAAGGAAGCAATTAAGGAGGTAAGGACATTGCAAATAAATTAAATGATTGTCTTGCATCAGTCTTCACCACAGAAGATTTTGGGAAGATACCTTCGGGGTGTAGGTATTACAGTCGAAGAACTCCTTTGAACTCAAAATTATTGAACATATTTTCTTAGAAAATTAAGTCTGTATGTTTTCAGCCCTAAGAGATACTGAAACCTTGCTTTAACCGAAAACTCCAATACAGCCTTAACTATAGAGATGCTAACAATGCCTCTATAACAGGGGTAGGCAACCTATGACATGCGTGCCAAAGACCGCACATGAATTGGTTTTCAGTGGCACTCTTACTGCCTGGGTCCTGGTCACCGGTCCGGGGGGGTCTCTGCATTTTAATTTAATTGTAAATGAAGCTTCTTAAACATTTTCAAAACATTATTTACTTTACATACAACAATAGTTTAGCTATATATTATAGACTTATAGAAAGAGACCTTCCAAAAATGTTAAAATGTATCGCTGGCATGTGAAACCTTAAATTAGAGTGAATAAATGAAGACTCGGCATAACACTTCTGAAAGGTTGCCAACTCCAGCTCTATAATGATTTTGCCTATTTAGAAACTATCCTGCAGTCAGATAGGATAAACAACTAAAGCTACAGCCAGTTGCCTTTCACAGAAGGTTAAATCTTTAAGATAGTAGCAGCACATCGCCTACCATTATTGCTTGCTTTGGCATTCTTTGCGAGCTGTGCTCGAGTGGCAGCAATCAAACTGTCATGGGCCAATTCCTGCACTCGTAGAAACCATGGGGTACTGCTGTCTGTGCTGTCATGGGAGAGAAAGTCATTCCCAGAATCCTCTGCTTCATCCTGAACGAACACAAGGTGCTCTGCTGGACAGCCCAGGCCTGGAAGAGATGGCAGTTCCATGAGACAGAAAGATAGTCAATGAGAGGGGACTCGCTTGCTTCTCAGAGTCTAATATCCATGGTACAGACATAATATCTGCATTAAGTCTCTGTACTGTGGGATGCTGCTGATGGTTACATGCTCCTGAATAATATCCATCAACACCCAGAAAATTTCATATTTCTCCATCATAAGCAGCTGGGACAAAGATGCAATTGTATCTCCTGCATTCTACTGTCTGAAACAGATCCAGCCAGATGACAACAAGAAGGGGAATTACCTGCTCTTGTTAGGTTGAGGAGAATAAAGGAAGTGCTGTCACTGGGCTGGAGGTCTTGCAATAAACTGGAAGGTTCTGGACTTGACAGGAGCTCAGGTGGTTTCTGTACGGTTTGCGCCCTTGTCTCCTCGCCGTCAGGGCCTACATTTACCTGAAGGCTTCTCAAGACAGCAGATGAAGGAACATCTTTGGAGGAGTCAGTGTGACTTGGAGAATCATCTAGTGAAGAGAATGAGATCACAGACCTCTAAGCAGCAAAGCTCCACCATTAATGAAAAAGTCCTAATAACTCTTCTGAACTATCCCTCCACCACCAGGATCCCTTTTCAGCGAGAAGTAGGGAGAACATGCTGCAGTGGCACAGTAGAGACAGCTATATAAATGGCACTCCCACACAAACCTGTACCATAGATTTTACCTGGCAACATCAGTCTGTTGCATTCTGAGGTCTCAGTAACAGGAAGGAGGGAGAGACAGGTGATGCCTTTAGGTTCTGATTCCACCAGCCCCCGCCCCAGTGGAATAGATGTGTTCTGAACAAACTGAACCAGCAGCTGAAAAAGAGAGGATCTTGAAAATAGGATTCAGCAGTGAGCAAACCCGTTTATAGCACAAGGTTCCAATGAGATTACAAAAGACATTTAGTTAGGCTTCCTCTACCTTGTAATATACACAGAACCCAATCCAACATTCCTGGAAGTCAATGGAAGTCTTCCCACTTACTTCAACGGGAGCTGGATTGAGCCCATAATTGAATATATTAGCATTTATGGATGACATCCCCAATTATTTCATGAGATTGATAATCCTGATTTTTCTATAGAAATTCAATAAGATAGCCTAGCTCACTATAGGTAGCAGTGCTGTCTATTATTAAGGCTGCATATTACTTGCCATTATAACCCTCCTTTTCTGTCCCTCATCACTGTCAAGCTCTAATCTTTCAACCCAAAATTTTTCATGCTTAGTCTCTGGCTCAAGTTGATTTAACAACAATTTTGTTTTAAATTGAAAATGGATCTGCCCTTTTCAAGAATGTAGGGAGTAAAACAGTAGGGAGCTCTGTCAATATAAAAAATATTATTGGATAACCCTAGCGTGTCAAGAGTTTGGAGCAGGAGCCAAAAATTTGACAAGAAACTAATCAAAGTCAGAGAAGTGCACTGTCCCTCTGAAAGTCTGGCCAAATTCTGAGCTGTAGAATTTGTACATTGTTTACTCATTCTCTCTTCACCACAAAATCTCAAAATTCAAACTCTTGCCACACTACACTAGGCATGTTCCTGGGCCCCTCTAAGCCTCTGCCATTCCAAAGTGAAAGCAGAGTTTTACTTCTAGGACACAGACAGAAAAAAATTGATCGTCCCACCATTGTCACGCTCCGCTCACAAATCAAAACACCCTTTGACCTACAGAAGAAATAGTGGTCTAGGAGCCAGGAGATCATGAATTCTAGGCCGACCTTTTCCAATGACTCACAATAATTGTGAGCACCACCCAACCCTTATTATCAAGTGAGGCCTCAAAACCTTACACACAAGAAAACATGAGGATAAATTCCTGGGGACCAGAGAGGGTGCACAAGGTCATTTCTGGCAGATCTACAAAGAGAACTCAGATCTCATCCACTTAAGACACTCTGCCTCAAAAATAATATACCAAATCTATGTGTTTGGCCTTAGGGGTCTGTAAAATGGAGCTACTCCTGCTTGCATTCACAAAATACTTTGAAACCCACATATGAATGAGAATCATTAAAAATATACCACTCAGGAGTCTTATCCTTCAATTCCATGCTCTGTCCCTTAGACCACAGAGCCAGGACTAGAATTCAGGAATCCAGATCCCACATTCTACTGCTGTCTAGTAAATAAATATATATGATGGAATTTCTGTCTTCTTAACTTAAAAAGATTAAATTCCATAAGAAAACTTAAGAGAAGAGAACTTTACCCTTATTGTGATATAGCCTTTAATTATATGTTCACATACGGCTCAGTAACTAAAGCTGACCATATGTAGGAGTTCTCCCTCATTACACATTTTCCAACTTCTGCAGCTAATGAATGAGACAGAGGACTGCAGACAGATAATGGCTGCATGATAAGGGGACTGGTCTGGGACCAATAGAGCTGGGTTCCATCACTGCCTCTAACTCAGACTTACTATGATATGGTGAGTATGTCACTATATAGACTAATTAAAGGAGATAATTGTGACAGATATAGCAACCCCATGCAATATCTTTAGGGAACATACTGTAGTAAGCTTATAAATAGTTTATGTATGATTGTGTTTTGCTCCATGAGGGAAGGTTACCATAGCTCCTACAGGACCTAAAAACAGTGGAGGGTGATTAAGGCGAGTAACTGAGACTAAACAACTGTAGGGAAATTCCACCTCCTAGGCCAGGAGTGGGCAACTTTTTGGGCCAACGGCCACATTTGGGTGGGGAAATTGTATGCAGGGCCAGGACAGGGGGTTGGGGTGTGGGAGGGAGTGTGCGGTTGGGGGGGGGGTGCAGTGTGCAGGAGGGGTGCAGAGTGTATGAGGGGGCTCATGGCAGGGAGTTGGGGTGCAGGAGGGGTGCAGACTGCAGGAGGGGGCTCGGAGTGCAGGAGAGGTGCAGGGTGCGGCAGGAGCTCAGGGCAGTGAGTTCCAGTGCAGGAGGGATGCGAGGTGTATGAGGGGACTCAGGGCAGGGGGGTTGGGGTGCAGAGTGTATGAGGGGGCTCAGGGCAGCAGTTGGGGTGCAGGAGGGGTGTGTGGTGACTTAGGGCAGGGAGTAGGAGGGGTTCGGGCTCCAGCCCGGCACCACTTATCTAAAGCAGCTCCGAGGTGGCAGCGGTGCACACTGGGGCCAGGGCAGGCTCCCTGCATGCCTTCCCTGCCCCACGCCGTGCTGCTCCAGGAAGTGCTGTGGCCCCTGGGGGAGCAGGTGCAGAGGGCTCTGCATGCGCTGCCCTTGCCGTGCCTCAAGGTACCTCCCACAAAGCTCCCACTGGCCACGGTTCCCTGTTCCCGGCCAATGGGAGCTACAGAGGGCAGTGCCTGGAGGCCAGGGCAACGCACAGAGCCCTCTGCCCCTCTGCCCAGGGGTTTCAGGGAAGTGGTGCCGGCCGCTTCAGAGAGCAGAATGGGGCCCCCACAGCACCACCGGGGGCAATCCCATGGGCCGAATCCAAAGCACTGAGGGGCCAGATCCGGCCCACAGGCCGTAGTTTGCCCACCTCTGCCCTAGACGGTTTGCATATACTGGTTCAGGGTGGGTTTTCCAGACATTATGAAGCAAAGAAAGGGTTTTTGATATAAAAGAATGAGCTTGAACTGACTTGTGGAATTCTTTCGGATCCAGCAAATGGACAGGACCTTCTGTCCAATGAGGCCCCAACCCATGCGGAAGGGTTGGAATGTCTTTGGCCTATTTGAGCCCCAGGAGACTGATGGATGACTTCTGATATGGTTAGTGTGTTTAAATCTGCTTATTGTTTTTATTACAAGCAGCAAAGAATCCTGTGGCACCTTATAGACTAACAGACGCATGCATGCATCTGAGGAAGTGGGTATTCACCCACGAAAGCTCATGCTCCAAAACGTCTGTTAGTCTATAAGGTGCCACAGGATTCTTTGCTGCTTTTACAGATCCAGACTAACACGGCTACCCTCTGATACTTGTTTTTATTACGTTTTCTTTGTAATGCTTTTATCTTAAGAATAAAACCGCTTGCTTAGAAAGAGCTGTGTGGTAACTTGTAACTGCTGGCAATACATATATTCATAGCCCTCAGAGAGAAAGCAAAGCAAGGTTCTGGCCTTTAGGCAGACTGGCTTGTTGGGGATATCACACTGTAAGGGCAGGGAGCTGTGCAGCCTTAAAATTGTTGGTCAGAGGGAATGGGACATGGATCCCTATTCAGAGACAGGCGATGGATGAAGACCAGTCTGGCTGCTCCTGGAGTGGGGACAGGGGAAAATACAGGTGCAGATACCCTGAAACTGTGACAGTAGTCACTATTGTGTGTGCCTCATTTCCTGTGTACCCAAAATTACGCACTCTGGGCTTGACTTTCAGAAGTGAAGGGCACTCACAAATCCAAATGTAGTCAATGGGAGCTGCCAATGTTTTAAACCTCTGAAATATTAGGTCCTAGACATCTTAAGTTGAGCATTATATTATACCCAAAATTAGTGGACCCTTCAAATTTCAGGCCCTAATTTATCTGTGCTCAGTTCCCCTACCTCCCTACGATATTATGAAGATAATTTAAGTTGGTGTGGCACTCAGGTGGCCATATGCAAGATGAACTGAGCCAGAATCCACAACCCAATTTTAATAGATCACCAATTCTTATTAGTTATAATACAAGTAACATCCAGAAGCCTCAGTCAAAATTGGGGACCATTTTGCCAAGTGCTCTATAAACACACATTAAAATATCCCCTCTCCTGAGATCTTACTTTTTAGATTAAGATAAAATGCAACTACGAGGTGTGGTTAACAGACTTACATTGCTAGATAGCTTAGTCATTCAGAGTTATTGGGGTGGTTGTTTAAAGATTAAATATGAAATATTAAATAATATCCATAGTCCCTACCTCAAACTGCCTTGTTATGAAATATATATTAACATAATGAAATGTGGCCTGGCTTATTATATAGAGATACTTAAAAAAAAAAAGATTTCCTCCTCCAACAAGGTGGCTTTGTCTCAATCCATCCGTCCACATATACTAACGTTAGGCCATTAAACATGACCAAAAGCAACAGCAGAAAGTCTCTCCTAGAACAGGGAGTCTCTGGTTTTCCCCAGCACAATGATATCAAATCAGTATGCAAAACCAACAGGATAAAAGCAGCAGGCAAATGGTAAGAATAACAAATCTCTCTTATTACAAACATTCTCAGAGAGATGATCGTAAACAACACAATGGCTTTTTTATTTAAATCCTCTCTCTCAAACGTTATTAAATTGAACCCCTTCCACCTCCACCGCAAAACAATCCAAGGATAGGCAAACATTTTTGTAAAGTTGTCACATTTCAATAGAGAAAGAGTCTCAGGGACACCTCCCTTCCCAATTACAATCACATAATATCCCTGTGACAATGACAGTGATTGATCGCATGGAAAAGTCACATTAAGAAGATATGTAATGTCTTTTTAGTTTCTTTTAAAGCAATTTTGCAGCTGGAATGAAAGGGCAGCCACAAGCACCATGTGAACAGCCAGCTGTCTGTGAACAAAGATTTGGGAACTTCAGGAATAACCCAACCCCCAAGAATCTAGTAGTGTCACTCTGGTAGGAGGAAAATAAGCTGGTACAAAGATTTTTTTTAAAAAAAGGGGTAGGGAATATATTTTCTCACCCACCGTTATTTTATTCAAAAATGGCTAATGAGACTTTGCTCAAACTAAAATATATATATATATTCAAAAAGTCAGTATTGTACATTATAAACCACTAAAAGTAATGTCGGATTACAAGAGAAAATATTTTGCAATCTTAAATATATGGGGTGCTATCACTATCTGCTATGTTTAGGCAGCTTTGAGGAATTACTATCTAAATGGCAAATCTTCTCCTGAACTTAAGAGTTGGACCACGAAACAGAAACCAAGTCAGGAACTAACCCAGTTCTGACCCGCTTACCTCTGGTTTGGATTCTAACTCATCCGATAACATTGATTCACGTTTCCGATTCCCGCAGCTGTTCTGGGCAAGGCACAAGTTTAGAATTCAGAGTGAACAGTCCCCTCTGATTATTCTCATAGTCTCCTAGCCTTAAAGCAATGCAGTCTTCCTGCAAGAAGTTGTGCTAGGCAGATATTCAATTTAACCTAAAACAAATAAGAGAATGGAAGTGTAAACAGCTGAGACCTATCACTAATGCATCAAAGTCAAAAAAAGTATCGGTATTGTTAAGGAGTACAAAATCCCTGTCAATATGGATGGTCTTTGCAGTTCTGTCTTTTATCCACCTTGGTGTTTATAGTACTATCACAATGGAATCGGAATGCTAACAAAAGAGTCTAAAGCCTAATTTTATTTTAAAAAACTAGTCTCTATGCCTTCCTTTTATTATCTAATTTAAGACTACACAGAATTTAAAAAGCAGTACTTTCTGTTGCTTATATACAGAGAAGCATTGCCGGGCCATTCTTCAGGGGCTGTTGAGAACATCTGGGCTTATTCAGATTGTTGGTGGATTGAAATTCCATAGCCAAGGATCCATAATCAAGAAGCTCTGCCCACCTGTTCCCAAAAGCTCATCTGTTTTCTGATTGTCAAAAAGTCCCTGATGTTTAGAGATGTTTTGATTTAATTCCACCTCAGTTCTCATACACATTGCACCTATAAATTAACCATGCTATTTTTTCTACACATTAGGAAGGAAGCTAAATACATTTTTGTTCCCATTTCTGTAAAGTGCTGATACTAGTGATAGGAATCAGCAAGAAAATATTATCTCCAGTTCTCCTGCTCCATCAATATTACAGCTTCCTGCAAGTCCTAAAAACATAATGGTCTGAAAAAACACAAGTTCTCATTCCAGGTTGGATCAGTACAGAAATTATGATAGAGTTCTCCTGTATGACTTCCCATGGATTGTCTGTCCAGATGTAAGATGCTCTAGGCAGATGCCATGTCTTGTACTAACTGTACACTGAGAAGCCCACTCTGAACTTAATAAGTAAATAATCATAATAAATAAAAACAGGAATTAAAGCTTCAAGGGGACTCCTGGTACTCTGTTCACGTTCTAAGATCCCCTTTGCCTTTCAAACTACAGACTTGGTTGGGTCATTCATTGGTCAGTGGCAATCACACCCAGTGAAATAAGCTACTACGTAACGGATGCAGGTAACAACCCAGTTGCACTGGTTAAGTTACAGGAGCGAAGCAGCCCGGGTCCCTAGTGCTGCTCTGCAGCCCTTCCAAAGCTGTCTGAGATTTCATTATGACCCTTCCTGGCATCAGTGTTACACACGCCAGCGCCACAGCCAGCCGCACAGCCCAGAGCAGCTGGCAGGCGAAATCAGCCAACGCCGTGAAGACAGCCTGCTAGGCAGCGACAGGCCGGGAGAGCCCGAGGCCCGGCCGGGGACCGAGCCGGACGGAACCGAGGGAGGCCCCACGACTCAAAGGCACAGCTGTGTGGGCGGGAATGGGGGGAGGGGCGCGGCACACACGCGCTCCCACCCCGCCCCCATCGGGGCAGGCTCCCCCTCAGCGCGGTTGCCTGCCGGGTGTGTTCCCCTCTGAGCCCCCCCTCCCCCCACAGCTTCAGCCCCGCGGGGGAGGGCTCTAGCCCCCCAGAAAGGGGAGGGACCAGCACCGCCCCGCGCGAGCCCCCGGGTTCGGGGGAGCGGCAGAGCCCCGGGGAAGGGATTGATGACCGGGACCGGGACCCCTCCCTAATTCGGGACCCCCCCACCCGCTTCTGACTCCCCCCACAATTCTTACCGGCATCTCAGAACCGCACGGATGTGACGCGAGCCCAGGCCGGAAATGCCAAGGCGTTCCGCAGCTCTATGGTCTGGGCGATTTTCCAGGCTGGCTAAGGCCTCAATTCCATGACCCGGGGGGCACCACATCCGGTTCCGGTTTCCGGCCGGGCGGGAGAAGGGGAGCCGAGGATGAGGCCCTAGAGCTCCATAGCTCTGGCGCTGCGCCAGCCCCTCTCCTGCTACGGGGGGGGTCACATCGCCCCGGTGACCCGGAACGCACCCGGCGCGGCTGTGGCGCTGCCCAGACCAAGAATGCCGGTGTCTGTGGGGCCGTTAACCCTGCTCCCACCGTGGTCTCCCTGACGCTCTACTCTAGGGTTGCCAGTTTTCTGATTGCAGAAAACCGAACACCCAGGCCCTGATCCCGCTCATTCCATTCCCCCTTCCCTCTGTGGCTCGATCATTTTCACTGGGCAGGGGGGGGCAGCGGATTGGAGTGCAAAAGGGGGTGAGGACTCTGGCTGGGGGTGCAGGCTTTGGGGTGAAGCCAAGGATGAAGGGTTTGAGGTGCAGGGGGGGCTCCGGGCTGGGGTTGGAGTTAGGAAGTGTGGGCTCTGGGAGAAAGTTTAGGAGCAGGCTCTGGGAGAGGGCTGGGGCAGGGGGTTTGGGCTCCAGGTGGTGCTCCCAGAAGTGGCTGGCATTGGAGCCAGAGGGGCTATAGGGGGCTCTGCACACTGCCCGTGCCCACGGGCTTTGCCCCCACAGCTCCCATTAGCCGGGAAACTGCAGAGCTGGCGCTCAGGGTGGGAGCAGTGTGTGGTGCCTCTGTGGCTGCCCCTGTGCCTAGGAGCTGAATATGCTGGCTGCTTCTGGGAGCTGTGCAAAGCTAGGACTGTCAGGGAGTCTGCCTTAGCTTTGCTGCGCTGCCAACCAGATTTTTAACAGCCCGGTCAGCAGTGCTGATGGGAGCTGCTAGAGTCCCTTTTCGACTGGGCATTCTGGTTGAAAAATGGACACCTGGCAACCCTACCTGGGGCCAGCCCAGGTTCTGTGGCCATCTTATCAGCCTGGTTCAGGCAGCCCAGCCCAGATCCCTCCTGCTCCGCATGGCCTGGGAAATAGGCTGCCTGCACCCAGCCTGCTCTGTGGGAGCTCTGCTGCCAAACCTCCCTCAGCGCTCTTTCACCAGCCTGTCAGACAGTGTCCCAGCCGGCTCCAGTGTACAACAGTCATGAGTCCCAGCCCCCAAAATCATGAGCTGCTAACAAATAATACAAGATGGGTTCTTTTATTTACATTGTTCTTTAGAGCTCCCATCTTCCAGTTTTTCTCTGTAATCAGGAGGGCCAGAGGCTCAGGGTAGAGTGGTTTGTTTTGTTTAAATTAAAGTTGAGATTCTCATAATCATGTGACTCCAGAAGCACAGGCTTTAAGAAAGTCACCCAATATCACAAGACTCGTGATTAACTCACGTGCTAGAAACACCGAAGGACCCAAAACTTAGTCTCTTCACTTCTGCCACCCACACCCAGTCTGTCACTAATTCTGTGCTTGCAATCTTCTCCCTGTTACTCAACTTGCTCCCCTTCAGGCCATCCAAAATAGTGCTGGTGCCTTGTTCATAAGTTTATACTGCTTCAAGCAGTCTTGTCAGTACCAGTGACTGCTGTCTGTCACCAATATTATCTCATTGTTTCTTTGTACTCCCCATTCTGTTTGTATCCATTTGCTATCTCCTATACTTAAAGATTGCAAAATCCTTGGGGAAAGGGCTTTTTCTGTGTTTGTACAGTGCCTAGCACAAAGGCCTGGTTTATGAATAGGGCTCCTAGGCACTACAGTAATACAAATAATGAATAGTAATACCACTAGCACCAGTCCCTGATGGGAGAACTGTCCATGTTGGAAGTCTCCTGTATGCCTCCTTTCTACTAAAGGAAGATCTGTCCCTGTTGAGGACTCCCCCTCTCTTGGACAGAGAAAGTCTGCTGCTTCCCACTATCCCTCCCTTCCAGTAGGATACATTTTTGTGTTTAGCAGCTACTGATTCATTCCTATCCTACTTGATATGCATTACAATCTTTAATATATTAATCCTCACCACACTGCTGGGAGGTAGGGAAGTACTATTATCCCTGTTTTACAGATGAGAAACTGCCCAAGGTGTCACAGGAAGACTGCAGCAGGGTAGAGAATTTAAACTGGGTCTCCTGAATCCCAGGTTGGTACTCTAACCACTGGACCATTCTTCCTCTCATACAGTACATCATCTTTTATGATGGAATGTCATTTCACCACATTTTAATACACATGAAACCACAAATTGTTGCGCTCCCATTCCTATTTTGATCTGCCTTCACCACTAGTGCTGAGCCAGTACTCGCAGTGAGCAAATCACAGAAACCTGTGGTTTTACAGCAGCTCACCAAGTTAGGGTTATTAAGCCAGTGAACTCACAAATGCACATCTTCACACAGCCCTACGAAGCTAGAGTGGATGAGCAGATAACCTTGCAAAGGCTCGTACCTTAGCTTTTGCCCAGCAAGCTGGAGGTACTGAATATGAAACCTCATAGAAACTTACATATTGCCATTAGCCCAGTAATACAGAGTTTATGAAACAATGGCCCTCGTAGCCTTGACATTAGCTCAGCATGCTAAAGCTGCAGAACTACCAATCCCAAAGAGGCTGAACCTTATCAACAAGCGTCACATGCTGAGTTAGTGATCTTGCGGACACCTGTGCCTTGACAAAAGACCAACATGCTAGAAGTGTGAATTCACTGGCTCAGCAAAAACAATCTATCTTGACATGGGACCAATGAACTATAGGAAATGAATCAGTAACCTCCCAAAGGCCTGTCCAGTAACATCACGTAAGTGAGCTAAATATACTGAGGTAGGGACTCACAGAGCTTTTCATTTGTCATCATTCCAGCAATCTGTAGTTGCTAAGTCAGTAACGCTCACAGAAGCCTCTGCCCCAAAATCAGCCCAGTCAATCAGTGGAGCTGAGGCAGTGACTCTCCTGGTTGATGTTAAGAACCGAGAGCTCTCAGAAAACTGCATTAACATCAGACCAGCAAGTTACAGATGCTGAGTCAGTAACTTTAGAGAGTCTTCTGCCTTGATATACTAGTCAACTAGAAGGACTGGGACAGTTAGCTCACCAAGGAATGTGCCTCGACAAACATGGAGAAAGCTAGAGATGCTGCCCTGTCATATCACATTGGTCCTAGCCTTAATATTAGCCCATCAAACAGTAGCTTTTGAGCCAGTGACCTTATCTCCCAGAGACCTGCCCCTTTACATCAGACCAGCAAGCTGGAGGTGTTCAGTTAAATAGCCTGAGACTTATCATCTTAGAAAACTAGAGTTGCTGAGTAAGTGGCCATGCAACAACCTATCCTTTGACATCATGCCAACACAGTAGTAACCAGCATCCCACTCAGGAACCTCATACACACCTTTGCCTTCACATCAGCCCAGCAGTCTAAAGGAGCCAACAAGTTCATAAAGCTTTCTGCTTTGATACTATTACACCAAGACTGACATTTTGGTCAATTAATTAGTAACTTTACAAAGATCAGTGGCTTGACATCAACCCAGCAATCTAGAGTTGTTGAGCAGATATTAAAATAAGCGGGAGTGTGTGGGAGCACAGTTTCCCTTCTGGTAAAAGCAGAGGGAGAATCCATTCTTATCCTGCACCAGAGCTGTCTACCCACCTACCACTTCACTGGCTAGGGAACAGAGGATTCATTTGGTAGGAGAATCTGCATTGTGAGTAGCAGGAAGAGCAGCAGGAAGAGTTTATGGGTCTCCAAGTCTTTCCTGTGAATACATGAAATACCTCCAATACCCAATGAGGCATTCATTATTCATATTGGGAGTCCCATATCAGACATCTTTCTTCTACAGGAAAATCTGTCCCTCTGGTGGTTCCCCCTACAACCCAGATAAAATAAGAGACTCAGGCACATCTCCTCCACAACCTACATTTCAGGACAAATAGCCAACTACTGACAGTTCCTTCTCCCTTCCTGGCATGCCACTGACGAATGTGTGAATTAAAAAGATAGTTAGGAGATACATTTTAAGTTCTGTTTCTGGGATCAGTGAGGAGCTAGTAGTACTTGATACACTCAGTTTTGAGTGTGATTGATCAATATAAACATGTAAATTATATAAAAAGCTATGTTAAAAGAATGGTAAGTCTGCAAAGTCTAGCACCTAAAAGTTAGAGAATGTCAAAGGTAAGGTTCCTCATGCAGAAGACAGATTCCATTCTCCTTTATGAGTTCTATTGTAGTTCCCATCCCTCCAATATGGGTGTGATGGCAGGTTCTTTACCAACTCACCTCCCTGAACTCTATGACTTTATAATCCCCTTTCCCCCTCTGCTAGACCTGATGGCATTCCACCCACCTTCCTTCAATCACTCACTACATTTGAAAGCAGCATTGCATGCTCTTCCACCATGTCTCCCAGATGAACAAAGATACCCAAGCACACCATGCTCTCCTTTGATGTGCAAAAGGGTTCACACCTTAACCCTACCTGGCACTGCCTGTGGGGCTACCCCAGAGATTCATGGATTTGCAGGATTGAGTGAGCCAGACCTGGGAATGTCACTGTAATGCCTGCTGTGATGCCATCAGCCCTGGTTGTTCTGTCTGGCATGCAGGTCCACAGTGGACTGTGCAAGTCTGATCTCTCGCTCTCAAGACCTGATTCTGGAGGGAGTTAGCCTGTTCCCCTCCCCACAGGTGGGCTTGGTGATATGTTCCATCCTCCCCCTCAGCTCAGTCTAGAGGTAGGTTCCATTTCCCCCTCTGAGAGAGGTGGTAGGTTCCTTCCTCCCCATTCCTAGGTCAGTGGTAGCATCCACAATCCGCAGAGTTCGGTCTAGACGAGGTGCCAACCCCCTCTTCGAGTTAATTGGTAGGATCCATTCTTCCCCACCCCCTCGAGCTCGGTGGTAAGCACCATCGTCCCCCGCGGCCGGGTGCGGTGGTTTGCCCCGGCAGTAGCTGAGTCTCGGCCGGCCCCCGCCCCCTCCGCCTAGTCATTGATGTTGTTGTTTTTGTCGCAGGAGGCGGAGGCGAGGCCGCGGCCTGGGGCTGCAGCAGCGGCAGCGGGGCTCGGGCCGGCGCCAGGCATGGCGGTGTGCGGGGAGGCGGTGGGCGCCGGCTCCCTGCCCAGCGAGCTGGTGGTTCACATCTTCTCGTTCCTGGCGGGCCCGGACCGGCTGCGGGCCTCGGCCGCCTGCTCGCACTGGCGGGAGTGTCTCTTCTACCCCGCCCTGTGGCCCCGGCTGCGCCTCAGCCTCCGCGTCTCCCCCGCCGAGCGCCCGCGCCTCGACTTCCTCATGCGCAAGTGCGGCTGGTTCGTGCGGGAGTTGCGCGTCCAGTTCGCCGCCGACAACTACCTGGGCGGCGGCGGCGGCGGCGGGGTCTGCGAGGGGGCGGGGGCGGCGGCCGCGGCCGAGGGGGAGACGCCGCTCTGCCCTCGCTGGCTGGACCTGCTGAGGACCTACCTGGAGTTGGTGCTGTGCGTGCTGAGCAGCGTCCGCAATAACAGGTACTGCGGGGCTCTCCGGCCCAGCCTGGCCCGCTCCCTGGTGCTAACCAGCCGCGGGTGGGGGGAGACCTCTCAGGCCCAGCTCCTTCCAGTCCGCTTGGATCCAGACCCATTCCCTGGGGGGGATCTCAGACCCGGCCCCCTGACCCTCCGCCGGGGGAATTCCCTCCTACCCGGCCCCTTTCTTGGGGACCCCTCCGGGCGGGCCCCTTCCTCCAGCCACGGGCACCTTCGTGCGATGTGTTTGTAGAAACCTCTGGCTCTGTAAACAGAAAAAGAAGGTTGGGGGAAAGAGTTCAGTAAAACTGCTTACCGAAAGTGTGTTCAAGCAAATCCTGGAAACCAATTAAATGTCACCTGTGCATATTTTAAAATAAAGGGCATAATGAAGGCCGCAATGAGGAATAGGTCACGTACTGTATGTGCTGATGCTTCATGAAGATAAATTGTGAAGTACCTACAAACTGATAGCCAATGCACACGTCACGTTCCATATTCATAGGAAGTGTGCTTTGATGAGGTGTACCAATTCAATATGTAAGAAACTGTCTCAAACGAAGCTTTATTTGGTATCTATGAAATGTAATTTCCATCACTTCTTATAGTGCAAACTCTGGAATAGTTCATAAACAGTATGTAAAACATATAGTAATAACTTGTTAAATTAGTGTCTTTTGAGTTCTTTATCAAACAGTGTTAGGGTTACAATATGTAAAGTAACTTAAACATATTTTGCATTGTATCATTTTAGCTGTGGAATATAAATATAACACAAGATATAGAAATCAATTAGCTGACAATTTACACTGACCTGTAATAAGACTCAAGGACAATTGGAGCTGTACAAGAATTATTTTTGTCAAGAAAAAAGGAATTGAAATCAAATGTAGAGAGGATCAGAGCTATAAGTTTGAATTCTGGTGCATATCTAGACTCCATTCTTTCAAAATACTTCAGATGTGTCTTCATACTTTATTCATGCATATACAGACCCAACAGATAAGTTGTAGTGAAAACACTAATGTACACGTTACACTTTTGGTAATTTAAGCTGTTCCTCCTACCACTGAGCTGTGATGTGACCTTGGTATTGAAAAATATATTATCATAATAGCTCGGTTTCCTGATAGTAATTTCTGAAACAATTTAATCTCTAACAGAAGGAATCTTATATTTAGTCAGAGAAACTATTAAAGATGAATGACCTTTAATTGTCTTTGATCTTGGGAGACGATGTTAAAGAGGAGGATGATTCAGTGGTTAAGATACTAGCTTAGAACTTGGGAGGCCTTGATTCAATTCTGTGCTTTGCCACAGTCTTCCTGAACAGTGTTGGATTCTTAGTCTACTTGTTGCTCAGTTCTCATTGTAAAATGGTGATAATGGTACTTCTTTACCTTACTAAGATAATGGTAGCCATATAAACAACTGAGACAGAAAAGCAAGGGCCCATTAAGATGCTTCAGAGTTCCCCATCAATATTAGGCAAGGGTATGGCAGGAAAGGGATCTCCACCATTACACAATAAAAAAGCTATAAATGTTAACTTGGGTATCTTAGTCTTCCACAGACGGTAAATTAGCTTATCAGAAAAGTGAATACAATGATGTACAAAATCAAAACATGTTAGGGCTTCTATGGCTTTGGGGAGAAAACTTTTTTGTTTGGGTTTTTTCATGCTTTTTTTTCCTGAGTTGTAGCTAGAGAATAATGAATATAATCCCTCCTTGGTTTTAGATGAGTACATATTTTTCATCTTCCTTTCAGTTCCTCTAGGGTAAAGCTTACTTTCTGAAAACCTCAGTTCTGCTCCAGCTCTGAACTGAGGACCCTAACCTTTATATTTTAGTACGTTTTACTCTATTCTTCCACTTGTCAACAGTTTAGGGCTGTCTGTCTCAATCGTTGTCAAGCTTTGTTACTATTCACTAGTTCTTTCTTGTTGGCCAACTTGAAAATACATCAGCCAATAAATGAAAACTTCTTTATCAATATTGATCTATCAAACTGAGGTGTGAGAGTACAGCAGACACTACTATCTGAACTTGATGTTTTTTGTAAGGTACCTATTTATAATTAGGGCCCTACCAAATTCACAGTCCATTTTGATCAATTTCATTGTCATAGGACTTTAAAAATTTAATGATTTGAGATATTTAAATCTGAAATTTCGTGGTGTTGTAATTGTAGGGGTCATCACCCACAAAGGAGGGGGGCCTAGAGGGGAAGGGGAGGCGAGGCGTCGCAAGGTTATTGTAGGGAAGGTTGTGGTACTGTTACCCTTACTTCTGCACTGCTGGTAGTAGCAGTATTGCCTTCAGAAGTGAGCAACTGGAGAGTGGCAGCTGCTGGCCAGGAGCCAAGCTCTAAAGTGCAGAGCCACCGCCAGCAGCAGTGCAGAAGTAAGGATGGCATGGTATGATATTACCACCCTTACTTCTATGCTGCTGCTGGTGAGACATTGCCTTCAGAGGTGGGTGCCTGGCCAACAGCCGCTGCTCTCTGGCCAGCCAGCTCTGAAGGCAGCACCGAAGTAAGTGTGGTAATACCGTGAATCCTCCTGCCCCCCCCCAAAAAATAACCTTGTGGTCCCCCTGCAACTCCCTTTTGCATCAGGACCCCCAATTTGAGAAACGCTGGTCTCCCCCACGAAATCTGGCCTTTTACCCTTTACTATATAGATTTCATGGTCCGTGATGTTTTTCATGGCTCTGAATTTGGTAAGGCCCTATTTATAATCCATAGTGCAGGAGTTCTTTTAAAAGGCCAAACAGCCTTTATTTCTGCATCACTACAATACTAACATTTTGTTGACTAATTTTTAAACACAGTGTGTGACTGACTTGGCAACAATGTAAATGTGAGTGGATTTCTAATGTGCTGTCTCCCTGTGAAAAGTACTCTCATACTACAGTGTATCATTACTGAAATTCACTATCTCTCTGGGGCTATCCCTAATTCCCCAAACACTTTATAACAAGTGCTTTTATATTAGGAGGGAGCTTTTGCTATTCTAAATCTGCCCTACTACTTTGTATCCTTTTCAAATTGGTGGATGCTTTAGACATTTCTTCAGTAAAATGTTTGCTTCTCTGTGCTACATGTTGATATAGCTAAAATAACGTCCCCCCCATTTTATGTAGCTCCTTTTAATTAAAATGAGTTGTGGTGAAGAAATGCCTTGGCACTTCAAGGTCCCTTGACAAAATAATCATTGTCTTGTTGCTAAGTTGGAATCAGGTGTCTTGTTGCGGAGAATCTCCTGTGAATCCTCTTCACATTTAATTCCAGCAATTTAGTTCAGCCTCTGAAGTGTGCAGTGTCATGCACTATTCAAAATACAAGGTACACAAACAAATCACAGCATATAAAAACATGCAGTAGAAGTGATATAGTGAATGACTAACTTCAGATTCAGGTCATAACTATGTCACAGCATTGGCAAGTTTTCCTTTGGTAACATTCAACTAGAACAGAATTCCATCTGAAATTTCCTTTCACAAATAAGAGGTGCTGCAGTAAATTGTAATTCATGGTGTATGGACGTGCAAATTTTACTGTTAGTCAAATTGCATATTTTAAGCTACATGGATCTTAAATGAATGTAAATAATTAGAGATGAAAAACATTGTGCTTATTCTGGTAGAGCCAGTTATACAGTAGTTTCACTAACGCATAGATATTTCCCACCATAAATACCCAGAGCATAATACATGCTCCTCCTTTATTGCATCCTCATGACCATGTTTGAGTTTCGTGCTAAAATGCTTGAGTTCTCAAATTTGTGTGCACAAAAGTGTTGTCTTAAGTGATTTGGACAGTGAAAATTCAAATTGAGAACCCCAAATACCTAAGAGTATCTGTATTTGCTACAGACCGCTAATCTCGAACAAGTTCTTGTTGTGAGTTGCTAAGGAAATGAACTTTGCTTCTCGTACTTTACTATAGAAAATCACTAGCTTTTACCCATGATCATGCCAAACCAGTCTAACATCATTCTTTGACAGGGTTACTGGCCTGGTGGATGGGGGAAAGCTGTAGATATGATGTATCTTTATTTTTAGTGTCTTTTAACACAGCACCAGGTGACATTCTCATAAGCAAACTAGGGAAATGTGGTCCAAATGAAATTACTATAAGGTGGGTGCAGACTGGTTGAAAAACTGGACTCAGAATACTTACCGATGGCTTACTGTCATACTGGGGGGATGTATCTAGTAGAGTCTCTCAGGGGTCTGTCCTTTGTCCAGCAATAGTTAATATATTAATGATTTGAATAATGGAAGAGAGAGTATGCTTATAAAATTTGAAGATAACAGCAAGTTGAGAGGAGTTGTTAGCACTTTGGAGGACAGGATTAGAATTCAAAATAACCCTGACTAATCAGAGAATTGGTCTGAAATCAGCAAGATGAATTTATTTAAGACAAGTGCAAAGTATTGCAGTTAGGAAGGAGAGAAATCAAATGCACAGCTACAAAATGGAGAATAACTGTCTATTTGGTAGTACTGCTAGAAATGCATCTGCAGGTTATAGTGTCTCACAAATTGAGTGCGAGTCAACAGTGTGATGCAGTTGCAAAAAAGGCTAATATAATTCCAGAGTGTATTAATAAGAGTTATTTATAAGACATGGGAGATAACTGTTCTGCTCTATTTGACACTAGTGAGGCCTCAGCTTGAGTACTGTGTCCAGTTTTTGGTGCCATACTTTAAGAAATATGTGGACAGATAGGAGAGAGTCAAGAGGAGAGCAACAAAAAAATTAAAAGGTTTAGAAAACCTGATGTATGAGTAAAGGTTTAAAAAAAAAACAAACAACAACCTGGGTGTGCTTTAGTCTTAGGAAGAGAAAACTGAGAAAGGCCCTCAAATATGTTAAGGGCTGTAATAAAGAGAATGGTGATCAGTTTATCGCCATATCTACTGAAGGTAGGACAAGAAGTAACCAGCTTAATCTGCAGCAAGGAGATTTGTTAGATATTAAAGAAAAACTTTCAAAGTACTGGAATAGGCTTCTAAAGGAGGCTATGGCATTCCTGTCATTGGAGATTTTTAAGATTAGGTTGGACGGACACCAGTCAAGGATGATCTGTGTATGCTTGATCCTGCCCATTTGGTCTTCCATCCAAGTACCAGCTTCTGAGATCAGATGAGATGGGTGCATTCAGTCCCATATACCTTCAGGCAAAAGCCACATTTCTCCATTGGTGGGGTAACTCAACCCAAGTCAACTGTTTGGAAAGCTGTTCTACTCATTGTGGACAGACGGGAGAGAGTCAAGAGGAGAGCAACAAAAAATTAAAAGGTTTAGAAAGCCTGATGTATGAGGAAAGGTTTAAAAAAAAAACAAAAAACCTGGGTGTGCTTTAGTCTTGCTTTAGTCTTTAGTATAGCAGTTCTACTCATTGCTATACCACAAGTACATCTAATAAGTTGCAGAAGTTCTAGTTTCTGCGTCAGTCATATCAAAGGCGGTACCAAAGGGAATGAGTGAAGATTGAGAATCAGATGGTTCTTTTATGCCTCTTGGATGTCATTCTGGCAATGAAACCAGAGAATCTGCAGCTCTGATTTCTTACCATTGTGGGGTAAGTGTTTTTGTAAAATACAGTGCTAACTACTTCAACTTTGGTAAATAAACTATTGTGCCTTATTGTGGTCTTATAAATCAAACTTACTCTTTGCATTACTGTACTGTTCAATATAACTTTCAAAAAACTTTTAAGTGCAAAAAAATCTTTTAGATGACTTTATGGTTCTTTGAGGATATATACCAAAGGACCTGAGGCAAGACACATGTCAGCCTGTAAAACTAAAAATAGTGAAGAATTTTGATGCTCTGTTGGGTACTGGATGATGATGTACACTTCTTCCACTAGCTAAATTATCCATACACTGTACAAAACAAAGCTGAAGACTTAAACAAAGCTGATTTTAAAGCAGATGATTATGGGAACCTTTGGAAAAAATTCTATGTAAAACTTGGCTAATTCTCACAGACTGGAAGGATTTAATGAATTACTATTACTAATAGTTGCTGACAAATGACATAAAATAGACTGAGAGTCTTGCTGCTGGAAATCACTTACATTCCAGAGGGCCATCTTATAAATCTTGTGTTTGATATCACAGGCATGCAGATCCAGAATTACTGTAAATTGAATGTTATGAATGACAGTCTCCTAATACAAAACTTGTGCTGTATTTAGAAGAAATGTTTCTTCATTCTTTATTATTGAATACATGGGCATTAAAAAGGATCTTGGTGTTCTCATAACAGTTCTACTCCTGCTGATTATTTTTGACCAGAAGTCAAAATCCTGTTTTGTAACAATATCGCAACAAATTGTGAGGATCACAAAGGATTATGACTTCTAATGGGGGAATGAGCAATAGGAACAGATCATCTCTTAAAACAATTCCAAGTAAGTAGCAGGTATGGGGAAACTTTCCATGAGTCATCAGAAGATCTATGCTCTTATTAAGATGGTGGTTTTTCAGGAAGATTATTTGGAGGGGGGGAGGACGTGGAGGGAGAAATATTTGCTTTTTTTATTCTGCTGTGTTGAAATCCATAAGTGTAGTCTTACCCTGTCAGAGCCATTCTGAGAAAAAGTAGGAAGGCGTTCATGTCTGTTGTTTCTCTCCCCTGTGAATACCTAGCACATCCAGTTACCTGCCTGATCTGTATCAGTGTGGAGAGCAAGAATCTAGATTTTAGTAAAACTTCAATATGTCAGCATAATGTGTTTTAAAGAATTTCAGGAATTAAATTGAGGCTCCAGGATTATGGGCCAAATATTCAGCATATTAAGGAAGTCAGAATGACCACATCTTTACTGAGAGTATGTCTACACTACGAGATTATTCTGATTTTATATAAACTGGTTTTGTAAAACAGATTGTATAAAGTCGAGTGCCTGCGGCCAAACTAAGCATATTAATTCGGCGGGGTGCGTCCATGTACTGAGGCTAGCATCGATTTCCGGAGTGTTGCACTGTGGGTAGCTATCCTATAGTTCCCACAGTCTCCCCTGCCCATTGGAATTTTGGATTGAGATCCCAATGCATGATGATGCAAAAACAGTGTCGCGGGTGATTCTGGGTAAATGTCGTCACTCATTCCTTCCTCCATGAAAGCAACGGCAGACAATCATTTCACGCCCTTTTTCCCTGGATTGCACTGGCAGATGCCATAGCATGGCAACCATGGAGCCCGTTTTGCCTTTTGTCACTGTCACCATATGTGTACTAGATGCCCCTGACAGAGGTGGTACTGCAGTGCTACACAGCAGCATTCATTTGTCATTGCAAGGTAGCAGAGATGGTTACCAGTCGTTCTGTACCATCTGCTGCTGTCATGGGTGCTCCTGGCTGGCCTCCGCTGAGGTCGGCTGGGGGCCCAAAGACAAAAATGGGAATGACTCCCTGAGTCAATCCCTCCTTTATGGTTTAGCTAAAAATAGATAGCCCTGCCTAGAATATGGGGCAAGTGTACTAGAGAACCAGAGAGCACAGCCGCTCCATGTCAGATCCCGCAGAAATGATGAGCTGCATGCCATTCTAGGTGTGCCCCTGCAACAACCCCACCCATTGATTCCCTTCTCCCACAACCTTTCTGGGCTACTGTGGCAGTGTCCCCCATTTGTGTGATGAGGTAATAGAGAATGCAGAAATAAGAAACACTGACTTTTTAGTGAGATAAAATGAGGGGGAGGCAGCCTCCAGCTGCTATGATAGTCCAGGCAGTAAAGAATCTTTTCTTTAGACATGAAGGCGGGGGGGAGCTAATGAAACTCAGCCCCCAGTTGCTATGATGAGGACGGTTACCAGCCGTTCTGTACTATCTACTGGGAATGACCGGGAGTCATTCCTATTTTTACCCAGGCGCCCCCGGCCAACCTCACCTGAGGCCAGCCAGGAGCACTCACGGACTGATGATGACGATGGATAGCAGTCATATTGTACCGTCTGCCACCGGGGAGGGGAGAGGATGCTGCTATTCATTGCCGCAGCCCTGCATCTACCAGCAGCATGCAGTAGACATAAGGTGACATAAAAAAGTCAAGAAACGATTTTTTTTCCTTTTTCTTTCACGGGGGGGTAGGGGGTAAATTGGTGAGATATATCCTGAAACACCCCGGACAATGTGTTTGACCCTACAGGCATTGAGAGCTCAGCCAAGAATGCAAATGCTTTTCAGAGACTGCGGGGACTGTGGGATAGCTGGAGTACCCCTTCTGTCCCTCCATGAGCATCCATTTGATTCTTTGGCTTTCCGTTACACTTGTCACACAGCACTGTGCTGTGGCCTCTGTCTATCATAGCCTGGAGATTTTTTCAAATGCTTTCTCATTTCATCTTCTGTAACGGAGCTGTGATAGAACAGATTTGTCTCCCCATACAGCGATCGGGTCCAGTATCTCCCGTATGGCCCATGCTGGAGCTCTTTTTGGATTTGGGACTGCATCGCCACCCGTGCTGATTAGAGCTCCACGCTGGGCAAACAGGAAATGAAATTCAGAAGTTCGCGGGGCTTTTCCTGTTTACGTGGCCAGTGCATCCGAGTTCGGATTGCTGTCCAGAGCAGTCACAATGGTGCACTGTGGGATACCGCCCGGAGGCCAATACCGTCGATTTGCGGCCACACTAACCCTAATCCGATATGGTAATACCAATTTCAGCGCTACTCCTCTCGTCAGGGAGGAGTACAGAGACTGGTTTAAAGAGCTCTTTATATCGATATAAATGGCCTCGTTGTGTGGATGGGTGTAGCCTCAGGCCTGGTCTACACTATGTGTTTAAACCGATTTTAGCAGCGTTAAACCGATAGGGATCAGTATTGTTCTTTTCATTTTCATTAATGATCTATAGGGGATATGAGTTCAGCATTGCTTAGACTTACAGGTGGTGATAACGATCATGTGGCTAGCAAATGCAAAAGAGAACAGAACTAAATCGCACTGTAGCTGTCATTATTTACTTAAATAGTAAACTCTTTGAGGCAGAGACTTTCTAGTTTGTTTGTACAGTGTCTAGCACAAAGTGTTGTAGCCATTTGCTGCTACTAATGTAATCTTGAAACAAAACAATGGGCTATAAGTAGTGAGATTATACTGACTCTTAAACAGGCCCTATGTGCTCTGCAGTTCTGTGGGTGCGTAACTAATCCCTTGTACAGCACTGTTTTCCAGATCAAAGCTTTTTAAAAAGAGAGTTTCTAGCCCTTATATGTAATAATGTAATGTCTTCCCATCTTTCAGAGCATCTGCAGACTCAGAAACTGCCTCATTCATCTCAATGACTTGATCTGAAATCTGAAGATGACAGTTTCATTCTCAGCATTACATATGATGCTGCCAATCATTTTAGCAGAAACATCCAGCCATTCTACTTCCTTCATCATACTAAACTGACTCTCTGCTTCCTAGGGGCAAAAAACCCCAACTATCCCCCTTCTCTGGTGCCAAAGTCTTGAGCTTTCCCCTCACCCAACAGTTTTATTTGCAGTAGTTAGGCATCTTCAGTATGCCTCCAATTTTTATATTGAAAATGAGAATAGTCAGCATAAAATAGAATATCAAATAACTTGGGGTACTCTACTGATCATACTCATTTTAATATTTTAATGAAAACTTCCAAAGCTGTATATACAGGAACGTTGTTGAAGCATTTAGGTGTAGCTTGCTGTGGAGTATTTGAGGCCTTGCTAGTAAGTCCCTCATTCACTTAGGAGACGAAATAGACAGCAGATACAACTATAGGAGACAGCTGTTAGGAAATCAGAGTAGGAAGTGATGACAGATCGCAAACTAAACAAGAGATTTCTAGTAGTGCTAGTGCACAGTGATTATAAAGGGTGATATATTGGACCTAAAAATTAGCAAAGTGAGACATCCCCTCTACGTATCCTTGTTTCCACTGCAAGTGAAATATCTTATGAAGATTTAGTCATCTAGTAAAGTGCAGTGAAGAGCCCAGGGAAGGTTCCCTGGTGCTGCAGCATGGGCTTTAGTGTTGCTGATATTCACATAGTAAACTTGGGAACAGATTTTTGGATGTAGCACCTTTAAAGTTTTAAGTCCTGAAAGTGTGGTGACTTCTTGTTGAAGCATGCATAAGGGAATTGTACTGTTCCTCATCACATTTCTGGTGGTGTCAGTAGGAGCATTAAGTGATGGAAAAAAGGGTCTAAGAATGTGTCTTTGTCTAGGATTGATCATGGCCATATTATTTACTTCTTTTTGCAATCAACTCTTTCTTCCTCATGCCACACATTGGACCAGTGCAGCTGTTCTCATTTTTTATACATATATCAGAATACATGTGGGAGATGATGCACCAGCACAGTACTAAAACCTCATGGTTCTTCATGTCTACACTGGCACTGATTGTGCTGCCTCTCGGAATTGCTGTGGTGATGAAGTAGAAACATGTTACCTGTAAAACAGCTGGAATAAGAGTTAATTTTGTACATTCTTCTATGTAAACTATAGATTAAATTATAGTGACCAAAATAAACAGATTGTTTGAACTCTTACAATCCTCCAGACTTTCACTAGGATTCCTGGAAGGTTACACTACCAAAATAACATGTTTTTAGAGTCCTGGGAATAAATTATACCTATAGAATATGTCAATATTTGAAGGAATCCTGTTAACTTTTGAAAAATGACATGCATGTTAAAAGTATGTCAGGTGGCATACCTGCACTGGAGCCTCCTATACCTTCTTTTGTGGCTTTACCATCATGTTTTTTAATGCCTTTACCCTCACTGATTGTTGGAGGTCAGGGGGCACACAAATGGGAGAAATTGTCTGTATAGGGGAAGGTGAAACTGACCAATCTGCTCACACATGCATAAAATGAATTAATTTATATATTTGTGTATATTTTTATTAGGGCTGTTTGTTTTTTAAAATATTGCAATTGCAAGATTAAAAAAAGTTGTGATTGTTCAGTTTTAATTGCACTGTTAAATAATAGAATACCAATTTAAATGTATTATAAATATTTTTGGATTTGTTTCTACATTTTGAAATGCATTGATTTCAGTTACACAGAATATAAAGTGTACAGTGCTTACTTTTATATTTTTATTACAAATATTACCCGGTAAAAAGATAAAAGAAATAGTATTTTTTCAATTAACCTCATACAAGTATTAGTGCAATCTCTCTACATTTGTAAGTTGCACTTTCATGGTGATTACTTTTTACATAACTGCTCTCAGAAACAAAACAGTGTAAAACTTTAGCGCCTACAAGTACGCTTAGTCCTACTTCTTGTTCAGCCAATCACCAAGACAAACAAGTTTACATTATAGATAATTCTGCCTGCTTCTTAATTATGACTGAAAGTGAGAACAGGTGGGTTCTGCTTGATAACAAACCAAAGCAGTGTGGACTGAAGGACCTTCCTTTTCATCATCTGTCAGATGGCACCAAGAGAAGGTTGATTTTTCTTTTTTGGTGTTTCGGATTCTGTAGTTCCCGCATCGGAGTGCTGCTCTTTTAAAACTTTTGACGACATGTTCCACACCTATTTTCAGAAATCTCACATTGGTACCTTATTTGCGTTTTGTCAAATCTGCAGTGAAAGTGTTCTTAAATCTAACAATATATGCTGGGTCATCATCCGAGACTGCTATAACATGAAATCTATGGCAGAAAGCAGGAAAAACCATGGAGCAGGAGGCATAGAATTTTCCCCCAGGAGTTCAGTCACAAATTTAATTAATGCATTTGTTTTTTAAGAGCATCATCAGTGTGGAAGCATTTCCTCTTGTATGGTGGTCAAATCATGAAGAGGCATATGAATGTTTAACATACCTGGCATGTAAATACCTTGCAGTGCAGGCTACAACAGTGCAAATATTTGTAATAAAAAATATTATGAAGTGAGCATTGTACACTTTGTATTCTGTGTTGTAATTAAAGTCAATATATTTGAAAATGTAGAAAAAATCCAAAAATTTTACAGTAGAACTTCAATGTTACAAACATACCTCCTTTGGAACTGGAAGTATGCAATAAAGCAGCGACAGAGACCTTCCTTCTCCCAGAAAAGCAAATACAGTACAGAACTGTGATCACAAACTGTCAAACTCTTTAAAACTTTCCCTTTTATAGTAAAGTAAGGAAACTGTTTGTTTCTGTGCTTTCATTTAAATTAAGATAGTTAGACAGCATTTTTCTTCTGTCTAGTAAAGTTTCAAAGCTGTATTAAGTCAATGTTCAGTTGTGAACTTTTGAAAGAACAAACATGACGTTGTTCAAAGTTATAAACACTTCAGAGTTATGAGTAGTGACTTCCTTTGACCTCTGTGATTTCTGCAATGGTCAGTGTGGCTGAACCCAGAGCCACCCAGGCAGCTGACCCTGCAGTGAGTTGCTCAGGAGGCCCTGGGGACAGCCACAGCAGCCACTTGGACAGCCCGTCAGCCAGTTGCTGCAGGAATGGCCCTGGTGCCAGCTGCATCGGCCGTTTCTCTGGAGCCTGGGGCTCCCTTCCTTTCCCCACCCTCCCGTAAGATTTAATCAGTGGGGTTTATGGTATAAGTCATGGAAGGTCATGGGCTGTGATTTTTTGTTTCTTGTCTCTGATCTGTCCTGACTTCTACTAAAAATACCCCTGATTAAATCTTAGCCTTAGTTATGAACAACCTCTATTCCTGAGGTGTTCGTAACTCTTGAGGTTCTACCATATAATAAATTTACATTGGTATTCTGTTGTTCAACCATTAGATTAAAATGGTGTAATCATGACCTTTTTTTAATCTAGTTAATTTGTTTTGTGTTAATTGAGTTAACTGTGATTTATTGATAGCCCTAAATATAGTTAGACATCATAATCTTGGATGTCTCTTTAAAAAAGCATATTGTGAATGATGGGCCGCTGGATGAAGCATGTTACAAAAAACTATCTGCTGTCTGATACAATGTAAATTAAATGCTGATTTTCTTCAAACTTTCTTCATGACTGTCTTTGGCCTGGTCTACGCCTAAAACCTAGTTGGACCTAGCTATGTTGTGTTGGGGGTGGGGAGGGAGTGTTGTGGGGGATAGATTCATATCCAAGAGATGTAGTTAAGCCCCAGAATTCTTCCTTTGACCTAGCTATTGCCTCAGAGGGGTGGATTAACTATGGTGACGGATGACCTCCTTCCATTGCTGGAGTAAATGTCCATACTATGCTGCAGCACTATGTCTGTGCTGCTGTAGTTTAAACATAGCCTTAGAGTTCTAGGTGTTCAGCATTAAGTGCAGCTTTTCATATAATGAAAAGCAGATACGTATACAGTGTCGTTGATGGGATTTTAAATAAATTTATTTAAGGACAAAAGTGGATAACATGCACTTAGATGTCACAAGGAGTATTGGTGATAACCTTCTGCTAGACAACTAGGTACATATTCAGACTGTTATAGTAAGGTGACTCAAAATTGATCAGACTTCTTGCTTCTGCTTTTGATTTTGGCATTTCAAGATGCTCCTCTTGAAAAGCTCCATCTAAACTTTTAGTTTATTTGGAAGCTGTCTGTTGTCCCAAACTTATAGACAGTGCAACTTGTTCCAGCCTGGACGATACCTCCTGTGCATAAGTGTGCCCTTGCTACGTGTGTTCAATAATTGTCCTTAAGATTTCCCCACTGTTGCCTTACCTTCATGTGCAAACTAACAAAACCTATTTTTATAGGAACCTCCAGAAGTTAAGTCTTTTTGGGGATATAAGCATTCTGCAGCAACATGGAAGTATATCGAATACATACCTCGGCAAGGTGGACCCAGATGGCAAAAAGATTAAGCAGTAAGTTCTTCTGTACACACTGGCAAAAATATCATGCTGGTTCAAAGAACTGATAATGAGAATGCAGGATATTAGGTTGAAAAAGCTCTAGCTTGGTAGTGAGATTTCATCTCGTTTCTGTTTTTGTGTTATCTGATGGTCATTGGGTGATGTATATGAGAAGAGTTGATCTTGGTTAAGCTCCTAGTGGCTTCGTGTAACAAACCACCCTCAGTTGTCACATTTTTGGTAGTCTCTGCAGACAGTGCATGAAGACACAATACTTTCACTCTTGCCAAGTGATGACTCAAACAGAATGCAGTGGTATTGGGGCCAGGGAGAGAGGAGCAGGGTTTCATTGGCACTGTATATACTGTTGCTGATCTGAGGCTGAGTGGAAAATTGCACTAGGAATTGAAGTCACCTGACAAAATAAACATGTATATACAAGAAAAATGAATTTTAGGGAACAAGTGACTTTGAATAAGGTCGTGAGTGAACTCCAAATATGGATTTATCATAAGACTCCATGCCTGTTTAAAATGAGAACTACTTATTTGCAGAATAATTCCTAAGGGCATGTCCATATAGGAAAGCTATATTGGTATAAGCTGAAGTGTGAACTTAAACTATTAATTATATCAGTATAACCCTCTTCTTCCCCTCCCCCTCTCCAATGTGAACACTCTTTCTGCAGAATCAGAGTGGCTTTTTGTTTGGGTTTTTAAGCTTATATCTAGGCTTGACAGAACTAACTTTTTTATTTTTTTTTTAAATGTTGCCAGATAACATCAAGGTTTACTTTTTGAAGTTTTTTTTATCTTAATCTATTTAAATTTTCACAATTGCAGGAAATTATGGGGGATGGGGTTCAGACAATAATTGTTTAATGACAGTAGATATTGAGATTCAAAAAGTTAAAGTTTGATAACCGTTAAAATACAAATTGTCAACACGATGTCAAAATCTACAAAGTAAATATGCTTAACTGAACCTCTGTTCTCAAGTAGTATTTTTCTTTCTTTGCCTGTCTGTACATTTTAATGATCGATGGAAATATATTTTTGTCAGCTTGTGTGTATACTAAAATCGATATCCATCCACAAAAATTCTAATCCTCCCACGTCTGCTTATGCCCTTTTGGAAATGTGTAAGCTAAACTGAAAAGGCCATTCTTATTCTGGAACTAATGTCCACACAGTGGGTTATGCTGGTATAACTGTAAAACTTGCCAATGTAGACAAGCACTGAGTGCCAGTGGTGGTGGGGGGAGGAGAGGAAATCTGCGTATCCCAATATTCTAGGAGGGGAATGGGTACTCTTTCCTCATCCGTGTGCCTACAGCTAAAGTAGCTTTGGAACTATCATAGATATCTACAGATAAATTAGTACAGGGGTAGGCAACCTATGGCATGCATGCCAAAGGCGGCATGTGAGCTGATTTTTCAGTGGCACTCGCACCACCTGGGTCCTGGCCACTGGTCTGAGGGGCTTTGCATTTTAATTTAATTTTAAATGAAGCTTCTTAAACATTTTAAAAACCTTATTTACTTTACTTACAACAATAGATGAGTTATATATTACAGACTTGTGAAAAGAGACCCTCTAAAAATGTTAAAATGTATGACTGGCACGCGAAACCTTAAATTAGAGTGAATAAATGAAGACTCGGCACATCACTTCTGAAAGGTTGCGAACCCCTATGTACATAAACATTGAACTCTCTAATGCATAGGTCCTGACTTTAATTTACAATATGGTTGAAATTCAGACATGCATCTCCTACTGTGTCTGTCACCCTGTTGTGCTTATGTAATGCAGAAATTGAGATCAGTGGGAGATATTATGTAACATTCATACTGTATTTTGTGGTACCAAGGCACAATTTTATAGATATCCAAGTAAAAGCTTTTACTGTGGTTGTGGAGGTCGTGGTTGTTTTTTAATAATATGTGTAGTGCTCTTCCTACGATGATTTGTTGCATGTAGAACAGTTTTATAGTGCATAGGTTTTTTATGCTCTATTTGCAGTTCATTGTTTTAAATATAACTTTTCTCTTTACAAATTCATTTTATTTAACCATTGCTATGGGAAGTTCAATACATCATGTAAATGCAGTGCATTGTGCAGTTACAGAAAATATGTTCCACCATTGAATTAAATGTAACTATTTAAAAACTCTTATGCCTGAGATGTTACTTCGTCATCTAACAGTTGTTAATTAATCTTAATTTTTCTAAAAATACCAATTGAGCCAATTTAAATAAGTGAATTTAGTGCTTAGGAATGATGCTGGATTGACACTGCATTATCCGATGAACAGAAACAGCATCCTGCATAGTCCTACCAACGTGCCTCAATCCTGACTCAGGACCACTTTCAGCCGGGTGAAAATTCTAGTTCAGTCTCTGTCTATTCAGTCTTTTGGCTTTTCTTCTGACACTCTCAACAAGAATGCCATGGAGTGCTAATTGTGGGTGGCTTTTCAATGGACTGGTAGCCATAGAAAACTGGACTGAGATCGCCAACTCACTATCTTGTGTAGATTATTGAACAATTTTCAGAAACATTTAGTTACTGTTGTTCTGAGACTATCTATTAAATTAGAAGTAGGGCTTACTTATCAGAAAAGTGTAGACAATTGAAATTAAAACATCCAGTCTGAAAATAAGATGAGGAAATTAATAGAAATTGGTACCTATGTAGTTAAATTTGTAGACCATAGCTTGAACTGTTAAATTTATGCTCTCCAAGATTAGAGGTGCCATATTCAGTTAAAGGACTTACTGGAAGTGCATTGTTAAAATGAATGGCAGTGTAGTTGGATGATACCTTCATTGTGCTCCCTATTGGGCCTCATTTTTATTAGCCCAATAGGTGGTTATTATGTAACATAAAATACCTTCAGTTAAGTTGTTTAAATATTTGAGATATAGTTGGGTTAAAATGGGGTGGGTGGGACTAGAAGGGTTGGCTCAGCATTAGATAGCTAGAAAAATTTAGGTGAAGTGGCTGTATAATTTTTTGGTGGACATAAAGATGGCTAGTTTTGCCGCCAGAATCTAATTAGGTTTAAATTCAGGGATTTGTGTACTATTACCACTGAAAACTGTGGTGCACTTGAGTTTCTAAATGTTCAGCATCCCTGCTTTGAGTGGAAACTTACTTCTAGTACAGAACAGTATTAGAAGCTACAACTGTGCAATTGTGGCTAATCCAATACAGTTTACGGTAATCAAAAGCAAAATGCTCAAATAGTATTTTTTAAGATTAAACATGCATCTAGTCATTAGAGAAGCACAATTTAAATTATTAGGCATCAAATTGAGAGAACTGTACAAGAAAACTTTTAGGCATATGCAGTAATACCACATTGAACATGCATGCATTTCAAATTTACTGTTCATAAATATTGCAGAAGGAAGACTTATAAAATTAATTTAAAATATTAGATGTGTTTTTAAGTGACTATATACGATATTGCAAGATAAAATGTGTTAGAATGGTAAGCTCATCATAGCACCTTACTAAAGATAGGCAATCTTTTTCATTTTTAATTTTCTTATGAGATTAGATGCCCTTTACATAATGTTCCTTACTGCCTGTGTGTGTGTTTTGTATACACAGTGTGTATGTACTATGTAGCAATTTAGCTCAGAACCACTTGATTTTTTGGCATGGTTATCTTTTTAATTTTGTGTTACAGATCTTTGCATTGCATTGCATTCCTTGATGCCTTTAAACAGGAACATATTTAACCTGACCCAGCTCGCCTGTTGCAAATACTATATTTTTCCTTCTTAAGTGACAAGTGCTATAGATTGCACATGAAGGTGTATATGCATGCATGTATATTAGTCACAGTATGTGTTCTATGTGCTCAGAAGAGCATTTGTCAGTGGTGAGGAAGAGAAAAATCCAGCTGGGTTTTAGCAGCTTTGGGGGACGTGATCAAATAATTTATTTAGAGCCAGTCCAGAGCATTTAGCTACATTGCTGAAGTTGTGTGATTCACAATTGTACATTCAAATCAAATTCCTTCCTCTCTTAGGTATGGTATGTGAACAGAATATATAACTTAAAGATCTGTTCATAAAATGTTACAGGGATGGGACAGATGGTCAGGATAGATGCAGGATACCCCTCCTGTGTGGTGAGCCTGGGCCACTTTTTTTTTCTCCAAAAAGGCACATAAATCTGATACTCGGATATCTAATTTTAAAATATTGCCAGGTCCAAATCATGCTCATCCCAACTTAAACTCTTATAATTGCTGGTAATTGTAGGAATGATCCAGTATGCACACACGAAAATATTTTAAGAACCACACTATTGTATGCACTTGAGAGAGGTGTAATGAATGTGGTCAGCTAACCAGTTTCAAATATTTCAAAACCAAATTTCTCCAAATCTGGCAAAAAGCATTAACACATTTTTAGGGCTATATACTGTACATACTAAGCTTGCTGTTGGGCTGGGTGGGGCAGGGACTGCATTAGAGGTATCAGAGCATGAAGCATCAGAGGCTTTTTAAAGTAGTAGTTACTCATATCTGTATAACCCCAAAATGGCTGAATGGATTCCCTTAAACTTTTGTTTTAAAAAAGTTTGGCGCTGAGAAATATGGGATACTTCTATTCAAAGGGCAACATTTTCCACAAGAGCAATCAATACATGTATTCCCCTCCCAAGATAAATCACAATTGCAGCATCATTTGAGTTTGGTAGAAGTTAAAGTAGTTTAGAGCCTGATTTCTGTATGTATGGCACCTGCAAACTTTCACTGACTACTCAAGGAGTTCTTCACGTAGCACAGCTACAGAATTGCACCCTAACTGAAAGAGAGGAGTCTTTCTTGAATAGATATAGAATGCTATGCAGTTGTATTACCACATTAAGTCATATTTAATGGGGTCATTGTTGCTTATGTTTTTCTTGCAGAATACAACAGCTATTTGAAGAAATATTGGCCAATAGCAGGCAATTGAAGTGGCTGTCTTGTGGGTTTATGCTGCAAATAGTCACTCCCACATCATTGTCATCTTTATCAAACCCCATTGCCAACACCATGGAACACCTGAGTTTGCTGGACAACCACATCCCTGGTAATACCACTCTTATCACTGCAGTTGAATTGGAGCGCTTTGTGAATTTGCGCTCACTCGCCTTGGATTTCTGTGATTTTACAGCTGAAATGGCAAGAGTCCTGGCTGATAGCAACCATGTGCCTTTGCATCGACTCTCTCTTCTGGTCCACAAAATTTCCATAATGCACAAGTCCTTGGAAAACATGCCAGAAGATGAGAATTGGAAGGCACTGACACGCAACAGCACTAATCTTCGGGTCTATATTATGGCTTTTGATATCAAGAGTGATGACATGCTAAGAATTCTTAAGCCCAGTATCCCACTAGAGAGGATTCACTTTGACAGCTACATCACTTGTGTTTCAGGGGCTGTTGTTGACCTCATATCCAGGCAGTATGACAAGTTTCTCACTCATTTTATATTAATGAATGATGTGATAGATATGTCTGGTTTCCCAGATCTTAGTGACAACCGTAATGAAGATCCACTGGTTTTGTTAGCGTGGAGGTGCACAAGGCTCTCTCTCCTAGCAGTTCATGGTAGGTAATTCTATGCCCAAACATAGTAAGTGACTTTGAATTTTTTTTATGCTTCAGTCTTATTTCTAAAAATCACAGTCATACACTTTTTGTATTAATAACTTTAGTTACTGCCCTAAAAAATCCTGCAGGAGATGTTAATTGTAGAAGCTGTTTTATAAAGATACTGAAAAAACATTCTCATACCATCAAACTTGAAAGTGTAAAGTCATTCCACATACTGTTAGTTATTCCATAACAAATCACGTAACTAGTAAGTTACTGACTGTAAACAAATTTTTCTATGCAACTCTGCTCTCACTTGGAGTTTACTAGGTTGCTCGTGTAAATGAGGATGACTGAAAATTTTTCTTGTAAGGGTCCAAAAAAAAGGTGGTGTATAATATTCTGTGCTCTGGAAAGCTTTATTTTGAGTGTGTGGAGGATCTTTATTACATTAAACTGTGTATTATCCAGAGAGTATCTGTGCTTGTGGATATGAGAATTGGAAATGTTTGCTGCTTAGCATTAGTCATTTTGCAGTGAGAGTTAGGTGATCTTACTTCCGGGTTGTAAATATGTATGGCCCACAATGAAGCTAGGGTGAGAGATGATGTGTATTACCAATCTAGTGAGGATCTAGCAGCAGATAACAGGCTGAAGTGTTGGCTGACAAAGTTTTTGGAATATATTCTCTCAGTTTGATCTACTTGCAGGAGGGAGAGTAGCATAAACTTCATTTCTCATCCCCTAAAGTAGTTTTAGGTGAGTGCCTGGCCAAATGCCTCCATACACTAGTCATAAATTGTCTGTACTAACTATTTTATTACTGTGAGGCCATGGCTACACTTACAGTTCTGCAGCGCTGGTAGTTACAGCTGTGTTCGTACAGCTGTGTAGGGCCAGTGCTGCAGTGTGGCCACACTGACAGCTACCAGCGCTGCAGTGTGGCCACATTTGCAGCATTTGCAGTGCTGTTGGGAGTGGTGCATTGTGGGCAGCTATCCCAGCATTCAAGTGGCTGCAACATGCTTTTCAAAAGAGGTGGGTGGGGTGGAATGTGACAGGGAGCATGGAGGAGACAGAGAGAATGGATTTTTGGAGTTGACACTGTTCTCAGCTCCCTGCCTTGCAAGTTCTAAGGACTGGAAGACACACAGTGCCTACCTTCAATCATTTTAAAAGTTCTGACCCCTTCGCCCACCCCTCTGTCATTCACTAAATGCAAATTATGTACTCCTAAATAGCCGTCAGACCAGATAAGCATCTGCTCAACATGGACTTCCCCCTCCCCCTCTGCCGTGTGAGAGTGCTGTTTCTCTCTTCAAGCAAACAGCTGTGAACATTCCAAAGTAATTCCCCTGCCTGCCTCGGCTCGCTCAGCAAACAGGAGCTCTGTTTGTTTTTTAAATAAGCAGTTTGGCTGAACTCCAAGCTCTCCCTTTCTTCTGGTTTGTTGTGGACAGGAATTCTGGGATACCTCCTTATACCCCGGAGGTCAATAAAAGCGCTGGTGGGGTCCACACTTGCTGACCAGCGCTGGATCACCAGTGCTGGAATTGCTACACCCGAGGCTCGACCGGGTGTACAGCCAGCGCTGCAACCAGGGAGTTGCAGCGCTGGCCGTGCTTTGCAAGTGTGGCCACATCCTAAGTTGCAGCGCTGTAACCCCCTCACCAGCGCTGCAACTCTCTAGTGTAGCCATGGCCTGAACCTCTAATCCATTCTGAACTTAGGCTCAGAGAGAGAGGAATTTGCTCTTATGTATTATTTGACTTCAACTAGTGACCTGCAGCAGACAAAAGTAGGTAATATTCATTTAACAAATATAGAGAAATGAAATACTAATGTAACACTAGTGTGGCTCTTCATATCTTATGTGGAGCAGCTACAAAAGGTTTGAGTCTGCTAGTGCTTATAGATAATCCCGTGATCCGCTCTATATGCGGGGACCCCTGCTCCTTCTTCAAACATCTTGCAGGATGAGGGTGTTTAATCCTTTAGCTCAAGTGGCAGAGGGTCATGTTTTTAGCACCAAAGGGCATGGGTTCAAACGCCACTGTTTGCCCCAAGGTGGGGGGAGTCAGATACTTGCAAGAAAGAGTCTTCAGATGACAAACTTTTTAATTCTTTTTCCATTGGAAATCAGATAGGGAAGATTAAATTCTTTGATCTTTTTTTTTTTTATATTCGCTGTAAGTTTCCTAGAGTCAAATGTCAGTTCTAATTCTGTGCAACCAGCACATCTGAGGCTATGTCTACTCCACAGTTTGTCATCATAACTTAGGTCGCTGAGGGGTGTGAATAAATCACTCCCAGGAGCAACTTAAGTTACACCAACATAAGCACCAGTATAGCGCTGTGTGGGTGCCAGCATAGCTACTGCTGCTCGCAGGGGCTTGAGTAGGTAAGCCACTGGGAGAGCTCCCTTCCATTGGTTTAGAGCGGCAACATTAGAGAGCTTACAGCAGTGCAGCTGCGCCGCTGTAAACTCTCTAGTATAGCTGTGCCCTAAGTGACTGAATGTGATTTTAGGTGCCTTGCTTTAGCCACCTAACTTTTAAAATTTAACCAAATTGTTATTGATTTGATGCAGTTATTATTCCAAAAACTTTGCTCACAATACAGGGGGGGGAAATTCAGACATCCTCCCAAGACATATCTAATATAAACAAATAGCTGTGTAAATTTACAAGCTAACAAATCCAGCATCAGAATATATAGTGTTGTCACATGTCTATCCAGCAAACATTCAGGTAAAGCAATAGAAAAGCAAAATTTTAATAGTTTTTAATAAGCAGAGAATTGGAAATTACATAATTGTCAGATCTTTAGACTGTTTAAAAGATAGTAACTTAGTGTAACTTATTGTCTATTAAGTGGGAGAAAAGACAGATGCCCAAATAGGTAAAATCAGATCTCAAGATGCAATACTTTCAGTTGTGCTTCTCGTAACTTGCCTAAATTGGGAAAATATGCTCTTTTTCTTTATGCTACCAGACTGCCTGGAAGTTATTTTGTCAGCTGGAATAAAAATAACATCTAAGTTCTGTGTTAACTTAAAATATTTAAGAACTTGGAAGTGAACACTACATTTTTGCTGTAACAGGTTCCAAATGCAGCAGTTTATCTTAAGAATCAATTTTAGATTTTTCAGAAAAGGCTAAAATATTCGTATTGGATACTCTGTTCTCCATAATTTCTAGTGCTTTTTAAGGAAGCATTGTTTTTATTATTGTTATAAACAGGACAGCTTCTAAACTTTCTTACAATTCAGAAATCACAAGTTCTATCCTGTTAGGTCCCGAATGGCAGTAAAAAATGTCTCAATGTTAACTTTAGAAATTTTTTTTTTTTTTAAAGGGAGTCTGACTTGTTGATAACTACATCTAATGTCGTAGCAGCTAGAGGAGAGGCAGGGGAAGAGAATCTTGCATCCATTCCCTGTACTCTCGGAAGTTGTTAATGAAATCTATTCATACCTGTCCTCTCCTCTTGCAATTTGTCTAAGTACTTATATGTAACAATTACAAAACAAAAACCCTCTCAGGAACATGTAATGATAAAATAAACCCTTTTAAGCTCAACACAGCAATTTTGTTCTTTATAGAAAACAAAAACCAAATAGTGGGTTTTAGTGCCACCCACTAACAATTTAATCCCTTTCTATCTGATATCTTTCCTCAAAAAAGGCTGTAAATGGCCTTCAAGCCAGAATGAACTATTCTGTAACTTAGTTATGACAGCTCAGAGAATGGTGACTAGTCAGTAACTAGGATTTACTTGATCTGCATCTGTCTGGCTACTGTTTGTCACTTGATCAGGTAAGGCTAAAAGAAATCTACTTCACTAGTGCCTCCTGAAAAAGTGCTTTGTCACTGGGGCCTTAAGAATTTTGTCTGCTTTCACAGAGAAACATCTGCTAGTTAATCTTTCTGAAGCAATCAGAGTGAGGAAGTACCGAGGCAGTCTCGGGGGCCAAAAAGCAAGCCCACCTAGCTTGCATGAAAAGGGGGGAGAATCTTCCCCGTGGAGCAAAGGCAATCTCTGAGTCAATCTCAGACTTTGGGGAAGAGGTGCTTCAAGATTTCATGATGTAAGAGATCTCTACAAAGCCCCCCCTGCCCACCTGCCGTGAAGTGTTTGGTTGGATTGGGGTCCTTTCTGGCTTCTAAAATCTTACCAGAAGCATAGTCATTGCTTCCAGAAGTTAACATGAAAAGCTATAGGGGTCATGATAGCCGCCTTAGTATTCAGAAGGGTAATCCAGGGAATAGCATTCCTCCAAATCATGTACCTGAATCATCCTTGTTTGGCTACCCCCTTTGTTCTTGAGTGTTCCTGTTCTTTCTCTCAGTAAGGACCTATTAATTCTGAATTATATAGTGGACTGGCCAAGATTCTTCTGGAAAGTAGTACCTAAAAGTGGAGTTCTTGATTGGGTTTGGTATCCTACAGCCTTCTAGGCCTCTTGATGTTCCTTGTACATTGAGACTTCCAGCCCACTGCACTAGACAAGGAAAGCATCAGTGAGTGAATATTACAAAGTTGCCTCTTAAGAGTTCTTTGCTCTTTAGTTAGGCATTACCACTGATCATGTCAGCATCTGCAGATGCCCTGGACTGCAGAGTGCTTTGAGCAGTGTGTCTGTGGGAAACTTCAGGGGCAATAGATGAAAGATTCTCATTCCCCTTTCTTCATCATACTTGCTCATTTAATTCAGCCTCCACTGTCTTCTCCCCTTCCCCACTGAGATGTTTTCTCACAGGTTGCCTGCTATACAGAATCCACTATCTACATTGTTGAAGACCATTCCCGAGAGAGTCAAACCTTGTTTGTATTTACCAAATAATTTTCTGTGGCTTGGATGAGACTGTAGTTTCATCCGCTTTACTGGGCTTTCCAAGTCCAGACTTCGACAAGAGAATTTGCATCTTAGGTGGGAAGAAGAGCAAGCTTATAGCTACTTCATACTAGAAGGAATAAACTGGAGAAGCAAAGGGGAGAGCACCCTAAAGAGGAGGAAAATCCTGGATTGTGCTTAGTGGTATCAGTGAGGTAGGAGGAACCCAGCATGTTTTCTCAGCCAACCTACAGAAAGCAAGTTCACAAGTAATTGAGAATATAATTTGCCTTTTTCTTCACTTTCTGGGGGAAATACAATATGAACTTCTAGTAGATAGCAGAGACAATTTTATAATTGTCCTATTTAATTTCAGCTAAGATAATTTTGCAATTGAGTGAAAAAGTTTTCAGCATTAAAGGGACTTGGTTTTCATGAAAAGTGCCATGATCTGTGAGGAAAGATCACGACTGCGAAAATGGAATCCGGTCATAGAAAATAGGTCTAACTGTAACACAGCAAAATCAAACCTGTTTAGAATTCCTTTGTACTACAAACACAGTTTTAATGCAGTTCTTACACCTATACTTTCACTTAAGATGATTAATAATGCACTCTTCCTTGCACATGACACCTATAAACTTGTCAAGTAGTTTAGGTCTAAAATATTTGGTTTGTCCCAGAGTCTAAATAAAAATGTGTAGGAGTAGTAGATTTATTTATTCTTTGTAGGGGGAGGGAGCAGATCCAACAAAGTTCGATGGGAGGGGGAACTACTTACAATGTGTTTTGACATTTTTTTCCTCTCGATAAGAATAAATGTGAGCCTTATGGCTTGTAACTTTTAAGAAATGCAGAAAAAAGGTTGCCAAATGGAAAAGAAGCAAAATCAGTTGGGGAAAAGGCATTCTAGTCAGGTTCTCAGGTTTTAAACACTTTAATAAAGCAGTTCTGCAATGAAGTGACCGCTTTTTTTCCCCCACCCTCCCAGGTTACACTGTGTGGGCACATAACCTCATTGCAATCGCTCGTCTTCGTGGCTCTGACTTGAAAGTGCTTGAAGTCACAGAAGAAAGCATTGATTTTGACCAAGGTGAACTGGCTGATCAGGATGTGGATCCAGTACATAACCTCATTGAGCAGGTATCCCTTGGATTGGGTCGACCTTGGCATGCAGTCATGGACATAGAATTACTCAGTGTCTTCACCGAGCCAACTCATCATTTTTATAGAGAGATGCAAAGCTTCAGTGAAGGCATTTAGCTTTTTTTTTATTTACAATTCCTGTGGTTACATATGCAAGTAGGATCCTATTATGTTTTTCAGTAGTGTGAATTAACCCCTTTTGTGCTGTGTTTAATCAGTATTAGATATATAGAATTATATATGTGTATTCTACTTCTTGATCAAAGAACGTAGTCGGGTATTGGTTTAGAAGCTGAAAGTGGCAACGTTTAGGGCTTTCACGGTTAATGGACTTGTCTACCAAACCTTATAGAGATACAGCCGAAGGTTGTCTGAGGTTGCCGGCTAACTATATTTTTTACTGAGTAACTGCATCTTCTATTATTTTACTATTATGTCGGAGTTTAGTGCTCAGGAGCCAATTTTTAACTATCCATAGCCCGGTGGATTTGTATGCAATCATTGTCATATAATCTGGTAGTATGCTACTTATTAGGCTTTAAAAAATAGAAGAGAAGACTACCCAATGCCAGTTCACTGTAAACTTTCACTTTAATTTCACATACAGTTTCTGAAGCATGAATTACTACTACTCGCTACATTTTTTCTCATTTATTAAGCAGTCGTCTGTAGCATTGTGTAGTTTTTCCAGTTACTCACCTGAATTTGCGAGCTTTTAAGACTATAAATTGTAGGATTTCTGATCCTTTGAAAATTCGTCATAGCTTCTTATTCTCATGATCTCAGTTTCTCCATATGAGTTAGCTTTGGGCCCAGATTTAAAAGGAAATATAAGTTTACACATTCCGATGGGGTAAAACCATAACAATGAAGATATAAATTTAAATGTACATTTTTGCAAACAAACATTAGTCGTGAAATCCCTAGCAACCAAGTCACTGGACTTTCTCTGTCAGCGCCTGTGTCAGCTGCCAAAGAATAGATTAAAAATGAAGAAGTGCCCACATGCTGGCAGGGGCAGGCCAACTGTTGGTCTGCCAGATACTGCTAGATTGTAATATATAAGGTCGAATTTCGACCTGTGGTACACAGCTGTGCTGTGGCTCAGTCAGCAACCTCAGAACTCTTAAACAAACATGCACCTGTTTCACTGTGAATAGTGAATGTAAAGGAAGGAAAGGAAATAAATACAAAGCTTGTTCTATCACAGGTATGAGCTGCTATGATGCATGAAGAACATTCCATGAAGTATGTTTTAAAATCTTGTTATATCTGAGAGGCTTTAAAAGCCGATTTAACTGTTTCAGGGCAACCGCGGTACAGACGTGGTCTCTGTGAGACTTCCACCTGACCCCAGTTTTAAGTGGTACGAATGTTGTGCATTTAATGTTAAAGGACAGTCTGCAATAATTAAAGTAAGTGGCCAACGTGGGTGCCCAGCAGTGCTGAGACCTGGCTGCTATATTGTAAGCTTTGGAAAACACAATTTATGCAACAGATGTCCAGATATGATTCTATTTATGGAAAAAGTTTATATGTGTTTTACAAATGGTTTTACCATCTTATATTAAAATGACCTTTTGACAGGTGTGCGCTGTTTTGTCTCCAGTGAGCACATACCATGCGGATTTTATATGTACATCAGTAGAGTGAATCCACTGGCACAGTGTGTGTATATGCCAGATGTGGTGAGATTTTATCTTATAAATGTGATCAGATTAAAAAACTCCTGACAGAAAATGTAAGGAAACCAGCTGAATGTTTGAACTGATGACTGATGTTGTATGGTTTATGTTAAATGTATATTCTTTTAATCAATGAATAAAGCATTCAAAACTGATCATTGTAAAATATTTTATTGTATCAGCATGAGGATTTTTAGCATTAAGCTGCAGCAGTCATTCATAAATTGTGTATAATTGTTAGTTCCCATTGTGTTGAAGTGCAGCAAAGCTTAAAGTCTAAAGTAAATCATACAGTAAATTATTCTTAGTTGGCTGATATTTTGCAAAAATGTTGATAAAGTACTTAAAAATTAGACCAGCTAGCACAGACCGACTCTTGCACAGTCTGATACAGTAAATTGTAAATTGTAGAATATAGAAGACTGACTGAGAAATTCCTGCGCCAGTTGCAACTGCTTAACTCAAAATCTAAATGTGCTCTAGAAAACTGTAGTATTCATGTCAGTGTCCCACTATTAAATAGATTATAAATACCTACAATGCTTCAGTTTGACATTTTATCTATTTTGTATAAATCTAATTACATATTGTGGATGAAAACTGCAGATGTTTGGTAAACTGGTATAAAGAACTGCCACACCATAGCAGTGACTAGCTGTGCCATGAGAACTGTCAAGTGGCTGTTTACAGTTACTTGTGTGCCAAAAATTAGTTTAATCCTGATTACTGAAGATGAAAGTTTAGGATAAACTATTACTGATCATATAAACCGTGCTGCTTACTAAGATGTGTTACAGGGTCTCCTTAATTTGTTTTATTAAGTCTACAAAACAATCATTTAATCCATCCTCTTTTGAAAGGGAAAGTAGCTTTAGGTGTGGGTAGTAGTGGTGAGAGGGGGAACAGAACTATGGCCTGTTTCTTATTACAGTAACATCAGATGAAAGGCAGAAATGCACAAGTGTCATTATGAGATTGTTGCCTTTGAGCACTAGGATTGTGGGTTCAGTTCCAGGACTCAGGGTGTAAGCCCAGTACTGCCTATAAAGTAGTTTGCAGTAGAAGGGGTGCTACCATTATTCAACTAGAATTTAAGGTTAAAGTCTCCAGATTTCCAGGAGGAAGCTAAAATCAAGTAGAACTTAATGAAGAGAATAAGTGTTCCTTTGCTTAAAAACAAACAAACAAACAATCCCCAACCATGTTAATGTCCAGTGTTTTGTATGACTAGATTGTAAGCCCTAGAGAGAGGTGCTATTCTGCATCAAATTTGTTCATTCTTAAAACTAGTGGCAAATATTGTTTCTTTTTCTAAACCATTCCTTTTGTTTGCTTTTAACTAATTTCCCAGACTTAAGGGTAAGAATGACCTAGAACAGCAGAACAAATGGTTCATTTTCTTGACTAATGCAAAGGAATGCATGTTCTTTCTCTTAGCTATTAGAATCATAGAGATGTAGGACTGGAAGAGACCTTGAAGTCAAGTCCAGCCCCTTGTGCTGTGGCAGGACCAACTACAACTAGACCGTCCCTGACAGAGGTGTTTGTCCAACTTGTTTTTAAAAGCTTCCAGTGATGGGGACTCCATGACCCGCCCCTTGGAAGCCCCAGAGCTTAACTACCCTTATAGTTAGAAAGTTTTCCCTAATATAGAACCTAAATCTCCCTTGCTGCAGATTAAGCCAGTTACTGCTTGTCCTATCTTCTGTAGACATGGAAAACAACTGACCATCCTCTTTTTAACAGCTCTTAACATATTGGAAGACTATCGGGTTACTCATCAGTTCTCAAGACTAAACATGCCCAGTTTTGTGGGGGGGGGTTCAACCTTTCCTCATAGATCAGGTTTTCTATACTTTTTTTAAATCTTGTTTTTTCTCACCCTCCTTTGGACTCTTTCCAATTTATCCACATCCTTCTTAAACTGTGGTGCCCAAAATTGGACATTACTCCAGCTGGGGCCTCACCAGTGCTGAGTGGAGCAGGACGATTACCTTCTGTGTCTTACATATAACACTCCTGCTAATAGATCCCAGAATCATATTAGCCTTTTTTGCAGCTGCAGCACATTGGTGACTCTCATTATAACCACCAGGTTCTTTTCAGCAGTACTACTAGCTAGCCAGTTTATTCCCCATTTTGTTGTTGTGCATTTGATTTTTCCTTCCTTAGTGAAGTACTTTGCACTTGTCTTTATTGAATTTCATCTTGCTGAATTCAGACCAATTCTCCAATTTGCCAGTCATTTTGAATTTTAAACCTGTCTTCCAAAGTGCTTGCAACCCCTATCAGCTTTGTGTCATGTGCAGATTTTATAAGCACACTCTCCACCCCATCATCCAAATTGTTAATACATGTATTGAATAATACTGAACCCAGGATTGACCCTTGTGGGACCCCACTAGATATGCCCTCCCAATTTGGCAGCAAACCATGGATAACTACTCTTTGAGTACAGTCTTTCAGTCAGGTGTTACCCATCTTATAGTAAATTCATCTAGACCACATTTCCCTCGTTTGTTTATGAGACTGTAATGCACATCTATGTCAAAAGCTTTACTAAAATCAAGGTATATCACATCTACTGCTTCCCCCAACCCCATGCACTAGGTCAATAATTCTATTAAAAAAGGAAATTAAGTTGGTTTGGCATGATTAGTTCTTGACAAATCCATGCTAACTATTCCTTATAACCCTGCTAACCGGGTGCTTACAAACTGATTGCTTAATAATTTGCTCCAGTATTTTTTCAGATATTGAAGTTAGGCTGACTGGTCTGTAAATCCCTGTTCCCATTTTTAAAGATGGATAATATGTTTGCCCTTCTCCAGTCTCCTGGGACTTCCTGTCCTCTAGGAGTTCTCAAACATAATTGCTAATGGCTCAGAGATTGCTTCAGCTAGTTCCTTAAGTACCCTAAGATGAATTTCATATTGCCCTGCTGATTTAAATACAACTAATTTATCTAAATAGTCTTTAACCTGTTCTTCCCCTATTTTGGCTTGTATTCTTTCCCCCTGGTTGTCAATAGTAATTGTGTTGGTATCTTGTCATCGGGGCATTATTAACCTTTTTAGTGAACGTCGTCTCATTGCCTTTTATGTCCCTTTCCCAGTGTAACTCATTTTGTGCCTTAGCCTTTCTGATTTTGTCCCTACGTATTTGTGCTGTTCTTTTTGTACTCCTCCATATCAGTTTGACCATGTTTCCATTTTTGTATGTTTCCTTTTTGATTTTCCGGTTATTAAAAAGGTCCTGGTGGAGCCATGTTGGCCTCTTACTATTCTTCCTATCTTTTCTTTTGCATAAGAATAGTTCAGTTTTGCCTTTTAATATTGTCTCCTTGAGAACTGCCAGCTCTCCTGAATTCCTTTTTCCCTTAGATTTTCTTCTCAGGGGACCTTACCTACCAATTCTGTGTTTGTTAAAGGTTTGTACATAAATAGCTAGAATATTTAAACTTAAAATAATCATATGTACAGTTGAAGTACATTTTGATAATGGCTATCTACTTACACAATTGTATTTGAATTTTACAAATCTTCCTTTGTTTGATCAGTAACCATCTTTATTTAACCTCTGAATGTGTGTGGAATGTTGCACCCTAAGGGAAACATGATTAGTCTGAACTGATACTGCAAATCTTAGATTCCTCCAAATTGGAAAATTCAATAAAAAATGTGGATAAAGTGTTGGTAAAATACCTTGTAGTTTGGACAATGCTAGGGAAATATACATGATCTAGCTCTCATAGTTTTCATAAGTGTAAATCAGACTAATAGCTTCATAAATATAACCTAATAAACTGAGTTTGGATATCAGAGTGGAAGACTTTGAATTTTTCTGTTTAAAAAAACAAAAAAGGTTGAGGTGCTATAAATTAATTTGAAAATTTGTGCTATTGTAACTTTAGATTTAAATTTATAATAAACTATAAGTGCTGGGTGGGGAGTTTAAAATGCCATTACTGGTAGGGTATCTTATCTGAACCTTACTAAAGTGTTAACTTTCCAAAAATATTTTGCTTATAAGCCCCTGATCCTGTAAACACTGGTGCAGAACTTTGCTCTCATTGACTTCAGTGGGGCTGTTGTATATCCTCCCATTTAAGCACAAAAAATGTTTGCAGCATTAGGGGCTAGAATTGTGTATTAAACTTTTTAGTATCATAAAAGCTGCCACTGCAAAATAAAATTGCTTCATTGTTAACCATGAAAAGTTTAGACACATTCAATACATTAAGTTAAACTCTTTCCAAAAAAAAAAAAAATTGGCAGGTGTTTACAGTAGCACAACTTTAAGCTCCTAAGTTGTTGAGGGTAAGATTTTCAAAAGTACCTAGGGAGGATTGACTTCAAACCCTGATGGAGCAGCAAATAGTTAGTGTAAACATTTCATCTTTCTTGACTCATGGCAGTTCATTATACTGAAATGTGGGGGTGGTTGCAAATGTATCACAGGCTCTTTGCTCATCAGTTTTGTGTTTTGTATTCTCATAGTAAGGCTATTAATAGAGCCCTGGACTTGTCTGCCTTGGCATAGGTGACTGTTTTAAGTGTGAAACTTCTCAGAAAATCTGTTAAATAGAAACAAATTTTAAATAATGAGGAAACTAAACAAGTGCAAAGTATCCTTTCCCGATTTAAGACTATAAAATGAGAAGAAAGTAAAGAACTAAACTTAGAAATGTTACCTGATTTTTAAAAAATCATGACTTCCTTCCCCCTCTACCCACCTTGTAGAAAATATATGTCTACAGTCAGAGGTTGCTAGGAATGGTATTGTAAGATGATTGTTTCATGATGGCAGAAAGTCCTACTAAGGATTTTGCAAAGGAGTGAGGTTTACCCAACATCTGTGTTCTGTTTGGGTCTCAAAGCTTTAGGAACTTCAGCTCAGTAGGGTTATTTTGGGCTCTTAGGTTCTCCAACAGAGTTAAAATGATTTTGCCTTCTTCTACTGTGCAAAGTACCTGATATCAAGTTTGCTCTAACAGAAATGTCCAAATAATTTGGATATGGACAATTCTCACTTCTCAGGAATATCTAAAAAGTTGCTGGTGTTATGCAAGCAAAACTTTGGGAAAAATATCTTAAGTGGAAAAATATTTTTTTAATTTTTCCCCTTTGTTCATCTTTATGGAATAGTCAAAAGCAGACTCGATCTAGCAAGCTAGGACCAATTAGGTTAGCAGAAGCTAAAGCCTCTACTGCCTTTTCAGAGGCAGTACAGTAAATGCTTTGTGTGAAAAGAGGCATTTACGTTATAGGCTAGAGCACGTGTGTAAAAGTTGTCATTACATAAAGGGACAATGTCAACTTCAAAAAAACATATTTCAGTGTAAAAATGTGCACCTACTCTTACTTCTATAACTGAATCAGAGTAAAAGGCAAAACATGTGGCTTTGTATTTAACAATGGGCGTAAAATCAGATTCACTGGTTTTGGTATAGTGTGCCTCTTTCTCCACTCCTCCACCCCCCCTGCCTTCAGTTTTATAGTACAGTAGAATCTGAGCTATGAACCCCTTGGGAATGGAGGTTGTTCATATGGTTCTTACAAAAGTTTACAACTGAACGTTGACTTAATGGAGCTTGGAAACTTGACTGCGCAGAAGAAAAATGTTGCTTTTTAACCATCTCAATTTAAATGAAACAAGCACAGAAACAATTTCCTTTTTTTTTTTTTTTTTAGTAGTTTAACACAGCACTGTACTGTATTTGCTTTTTTTGTCTCTGCTGCTGCCTGATTGTGTACTTCCAGCTCCAAAAGAGGTGTATGGTTGACTGGTCAAGTTCAGTCCATAACTGGGTGTTTATAATTCTGAGGTTCTACCATAGTGATAGCCAGTAACTACAGCTAGAACTCTGAAATTAATCAGGTAATAAAGGATAGACAAAATGGGGGCCTGTGAAGTTTTGGTGGATGTGTTCTTGAGCATGCCCAAAAGACACTTCTGTAGGACACCAGACATTCTCAGAATTAACAAGAACTGAATTCTAAAACAGTTCAAAAATTCCGAAATGGCATGTCCCTTTTCAAATTTACACTGCGAGAAACTGATTTTCTGAATGATTACTGCATAAACCCTCCACGTGGTAACTTCCAGATTAATAGTGTGTAGCAACTTAAAAGCACTGAAGTCAGGATTGGATGCTTGGGGTGGAAGGCAGAATATAAAAGAATGTGGCTTTTGGGGGAAGTAGCAGAGCTGAGTTGTAAAGGGTTTGCAGCTGTTATCAAGTTCTAGGTGGAGAGGGTGGGAAGGTATAATGGGAGATCTTGGTAATTAGAGAAGACTATTTTCTAAGTGTTCTTTTGGTCTTTGGATGGATGTGTTTGGGTTGTTTGGGTTTTTGTTAAGGAGAGGTTGTGGTAGCAGCTCTATATCAGGCTTCAGTATTACTCACTAATTTTTATATGTATGTGAAGGTTGACGATTTTTTTTCAGTCAAAGGTTTTTAAAGGACAATGAGAAAATGTAGTTGAATTCTTCTCTACTCCATTTTTAAATAGACACTTGGCTGATTTTTTTGTTGTTGCTGCTGCTTACATTCAGTATGCTACAGCATAACTAACCAAAGGCGAGCAAGAAGGGGATAACTTCATCTGTGAGATTATACATTTCTAAAGTTTAAAGTATACCAGAGGCTGAGCTAACAAATTGCCTTGGGCTAACTAACTTTCCCATACCCTGCTCTAGAAGCGTGCTTTGCATTGTCCAAGAGAATGAGGAATACTTGTGGCACCTTAGAGACTAACACATTTATTTGACCATAAGCTTTCGTGGGCTAAAACCCACTTAAAGGTTGCCCCATCTTACATGATTAACTCCAAGAGTGATTCCCATGATGATATTGCTTGATGAGTTCAAATACAGGGTTTTCTGAATACCCACTGTGACAAACTACTAGCATCTGAAGTGAGCTGTAGCCCACGAAAGCTTATGCTGAAATAAATGTTAGTCTCTAAGGTGCCACAAGTACTCCTGTTCTTTTTACTAGCCAAAGGGATTGTTAGAGTCCCAATCATAGTGGCAGCAACTGCATATGATGTAATTACATGGTACAGCACTGACTTCCTATGAAATACATCTTTCACCTCACAGAAGTGATTGAATAGATGAACAGCCTAAGGTCTAGTCTTCTAATTTAAACATATGCCAAAAAGAGTAGCTCATGGGGACTGTGGAATGTTAGGATAGGTTCAGGAATGGCTGTTTATCCTACAGCAACTATCAGTACAGCATAGAACATGGGAGGTAGTCTTAAGAGAGGGCCACTATGTGCAATCAAGTGAATCAGTGAGCTGCATTACCCATTTATCAACTGTCAACAGTCAGGACCACCTTCCCAAGCCATAGGCCTCTGTAAGCACAAGCAGAGGTTCCACAAAGGGTGGGCACATTTAAAAGACTTCAGAGGCTTCCTAGTAACATAATGAATCACTTGATTCAGACAATTACCCTACCCACTTTTTTAATTGATGTAAAACAGTAGGAAGTGCCACTACCTGCAAGTTCCTGCCTACTCAGAAGCAAGCATCACTAGTCATTTGAAATGGGGTACACCCCTGCTGATGCTGTCTATGGCCTTATCGTGTCAGCCTGTGCTTGTTTGTATAGTAGCAATGTTTCAAAGAAACCTTGCCATTTATTAGTGTCTAACCCCACCAAATTTTTTAATTTATCTCAATCCATGTTCAGGTGGTCCTGGCCCACTTTGTCCATTCTGATCACTTTTTCCTTACTATTGCTGCTGTCTCCTTTGCACCTGGAGATCCACAGGAGCCAGCATATTTGACATCTTTACTAGGCCTATAGTTGTTGCTCTTTTCAAACTGGCACACTGCCCTAGAATACATACAGCACTGATGAATCTATTTTTTGCACATGCTTGTTTCATGAAGCATCCAGCCAGAGCAGTCTGGCAAATTAAATGGAGGAAGATTGATTGTATTGGGAGGGGGCACGTGATGATCAAACTTCTGAGCAGTTTGTTTGTAACCTAGGCCTTCTGTATTAGCAGTTGAATCTACCCCATGATGCAAAGCTATCCTAATTTAATTTAAAAACAATTCTGGCCTTTGAATGCAAAAACAGTGGAAACATGAACTGAGCCTGGTCTTCCTGAGCCTGAAACCATAGGTGTGGGAGGGAAGAATTGCCACACTTACTGCAGTGGGGGAAATGACAATTTAAAATTTCAGTATTAACTAGTTCATGTTTCTGCTAACGCATGTATCCCAGCCTCCCCATGAACATGCCTTCACTATTGACAGTTCTGTAGTGCACTTAAACTGTCACTATTTTGGGTGTAAACCACAAAGTGCTGTTGCAATAGTGAATACCATGGCACCTAGAAAATCACAGGAACAACAGTGTGATCCACAAACTCAGCATGTGAACCAATGGGAGATACCTATGAGAGGGATGTGTGCGCTAACCCTATCAGGTAAGGTAAAGATTGTATGGTAGATGGTCCTCTGCCCCTTTCTCCCCCCCACCACCCCTGCATGACTTGGGAAGCTGAACACCTCTCTCTCCTAATCTGTGAGTCCCTCCTGGCAGCAGTAAGTAGTACTAAGGTAGCTGGCTGTTTATCTGAGTCAGTAGTGTGCATGCTCAGTCAGGAGATAGACACCCAGGTACCTAGAGTGAAGCTGCAGTGTGCAAGGGTGAAGAAACTTAAGCAGCACAGGTTCCTACAGCATCAGGCAGCAGCTGAGTGGGATTTTTGTGGATCACACTAGTACCTAAAAACAAGTCAGGTGCCTAATTAGCCACCCCCTTTCTCCCTACAGTTTTAGTTCTCAAATTAAGTGTAAATGGATTTTACACTAGAGAAAAATGTACTGATTTCATAATTAAAATGCCCACGTTTTTCAAACCAAGCAAAGCTGTCATGGTAAGTTCAGCTTGCCTGGTGCACCAGGTCTTGCTTTTAACAAACATGTTTGCAACAGGTCACTGACATATCACTTGTCTTTCCTCCACTCAGTGTCAAGCATGGAGAATGGCTTAAGTCCCTCTCCCTTTCAATCTATTTTTCTTCTCCCAATGGGTAAGCTAAACAATATAAATGCATAATTGCATTTAAGTGAAATTTATACTTGTCTAGTATAGTATTAAACTGATACAAATCATTTGAGCTGAAGGGCTTTGGGCAATTTCACTGAAACTTTAGCGACTACAAGCATTGCAGTAGGTTCACATGTTAAGAGTTGACTGGAGAAGAGAGAGAGTCAAATAGTTTATACAGAAATTGAACAGTTTAACATTACCACCACACAAGTTTAGTGACTGCGTTTTATTAATTCATTTATTTTCACATTTTGTCTTACTCCTACAGCAAGCACCACTCTTTGCATGCAGAGTTTTCCTATGCAGCTGAGACAATAGCTGGACAATTCTCAATGTTACTCTAGTTTAGTTTTGTACACCTTCAGAAGAGGTGACTCAATTAAAAATACTTAATTTACAATGACTACTGTACAATGGAAACCATTTAATTTATCCTTATTTACAAAACTATCTTGAGAATTATTCTATTAAGCTTCAATTTGAGCAAAGTATTTATATAGAATCCCTTAAGTAACAGAAGTTACTTAACTGAAGATCTTACAGGTACAGAAACAGTACATCAGGTTAATTCCCAAGATGTCAGACAACAGCCTCAGGTGTCTTGCTGTGGCTCTGGATGTCCTGTAGCTGGAGTATTTGATTGATGAATTAACCCAGGAGGCTCACTCCTATTTTCAAGTGAAGGTGGAAAAGATCCAGCTCTTTGTGGTGGATATTGAGAAAAAGGCCTCAGTGGAAATGGATTTCTCACTGTTTAAAGATTATATAAAGTATTTAGCTAGTTACATTTTTAAAGTTTCATTATCCAAAAAATACAGACTAGGTGCTTTTTTCTCACTGTGCCAATCAGTCTTCTAGCAGTTTAATAATTTACAACTTAACAGGGGCCTGTGTTTGTAAACAACCAAAAAGATACGATACCAGAAAACAAGACTTATACTAGGTGTTAAGAAATTCCCAGTGCTACAGTCTAGGATGGGAAGAGAGGTGGAAGATGCACCAAACCATGTTATACCTCTCAATGGTATCCAATTACAAGGTACTGCAATGTAACAAGGGCTAACATAGGTATGTGTATGTCACTGCCATCTCAAATAGTCATATGTATTTGAGGTATGGCATTCTGCATGGTTCTCCTTTTGCTCAATTTGTAAAGGCCTGTGTTCCTGGAGGAGATAGTCAGTGGATACAATCCAAGTCTACCTGTGGAGTATGAACTGTGATGACTGTTAGCAGGGACTTTACAGTATATTAAAGCATTTTTTTTTTTGTAAAGCCCCACAGCCCTTTGAAAAGTTTGAGGATGTTAGTTAAGCTTTTGTTGGTAGAAAATGAAAAAAAAACCCTCAGTAAATAGTCCCTTAAAGCCTTTTAAAAATATCCCTAAATGGTTTTGACAAGATCACCCTATAAAAATAGAGCCAAAGCTGAGTGCAGCACAATCTTGTCCCTCCTACCGAGCTAGTGTATGAATTTATAAAATGTGCCTAACACAACTGTCCCTGGGCACATATTTTAAATGGCACCAATACATTTGATCATGAGGTATTGTTGCATTTTCAGAGCCTACTTTGGGGAATATGGGATCATTTGAGCAAGATGGTGGCTTGAGCATGGAAGCTAACAATTACTTGTTTGAGGGAAATTGATCTCCATCCTCCTATTAGCACATCTTAAGTGACCTCAAACATGAAGTTTGATACTTCCCAATTTGATTCTGCAGCTCTGACAGGCATTGGTCAAACTCTGTTCCACTTTCTCATAGCACACGTGTACACTGAGGGTATGCCTACACTAGAAATGTAAGCTGACCTATATTATTATGACTTACAGCCAGGGCTTTGGAGCTGTGTTCCAGCTCCAGGCAGAAACTTGCAGTTCCACTGCTCCAAAGCCCTGCTTACAGCCACAGCAGTGTGTCTCCTCACCAGGAGTGCTTCCACTAACTTAAGACTGGCAGTGTGGTCTCTCTGCTCCATAGGCTCATGGTGGTGTTCCCTCCCCTGCTTCCTCGGGCCTCTTACCCTAGGAGAACAGGGTTCAGCTTTTCACCCTCCTCCTCCTTCTTCCCCCCCCCCCCACCAGGAACCAGCTGTCCTGTCAATTTCATGGCTTAGAGGGAGGTAAGCCACCAGAGCAGGGGACAGGTGGGCTCTAGCTGCCCAGCTTTCTTCTGTGACATTTACATTGCCTATTGGCTGTCTTGTCAGAGATGTGGTGTCTACCCAGACACTGCATCACCTTAACTACTTTGACGTAAGCCCCATGCCTCTTGTTGAGGTGAAGTTTTGTCAGTGGAGGAAGACTGTAGTATAGACACTGACTTAATTAGGCAGATTACAGTAAGGTTGACATAAGTCATCTTATAGTATAGACCAGCCTTCAGATTCTAGAACTTATCAAAATTCCAACACAATGCTTCTCCTCTCCTGCCACAGATCTGTCACCAAAAAGGCTACCACATGAGAACAATCTTGTGCATGAAGCAGAATTAGTGTTTTACAGCGAGCAATACTCCATTCTACTTCCTAGGTAGGCCAATGAAATAGGTTGAGTCTTAATAGAGGCAAAGGGATAGCTCAGAGGTTTAAGCATTGGCCTGCTAGCTAAACCCAGGATTATGAGTTCAATCACTGAGGGGACTACTTAGGGATCTGGGGCAAAATCAGCACTTGATCCTGCTAATGACGGCAGGGGGCTGGACTCAATGACCTTTCCAGGTCCCTTCCAGTTCTCTGAGATAGTTATAAAGACAAGCCCTGATTTCAATCTGGGGGCAGTTAGTGGTTTGCCCATTACAGAATCTTCTGAGCAGCAGAAATAGAGCAACAGAAACAGTAGCATTATACCAGCACTCAGCCTTCCTGTTGTGGTGAGGCATTTTCCTACTTCCCTCACTGAATTACCAAGTACCCATCTCTCTTCAGATCTTCTCTACTGTTCTTGGTCTGTACTTAATTTGGCAGATTCTACGCACTTGTATCACAAGTATTGTAGAACTTGAGAGGATCTCAGTTTATTTCCTTTAACTAAAATAAAAGCTATCCAGTTGTAGATGATTTAACTTTTCATTTACATAGCTTCCAGTTCAAAACTAAAGCTAGTGTGTGATTTAGTTCACATTGCTGTCTAATGGCTTGTTATCAAAGGGCAGAAGATATTTTAAAAGTGAAGAGCTAGTGTAAGTATATAAAGAAACCATAGCACAGGGGTGGACAACCTGTTGGTGCAGAGCCAGTGTGCTGGAGGGTACTCACTGCTCAACCCCTGGCTCTGCCACAGGCCCTTCCCCCCACTCCACCCCTTCCTGCTCACTCCCCAGAGCCTGCTATGCCATCACTCCTCCCCCTCCTTCCCCAGAGCTTCCTGCACACCACAAAACAGCTAATCAGGAATGCAGGGAGGTAGGGGCGCTGACCAGTGGGCAGGAAGTGCTGGGGGCTGCTGACATATTACTGTGGCTCTTTGGCAATGTACATTGGTAAATTCTGGCTCCTTCTCAGGCTCAGGTTGGCCACCCCTGCTGTAGAGACTAATACTATCTACGCTGCATGTAGGAGGGAGCCTCCCAACCTGTATCTGCATAGCAGAGCTCTGGCTAGTGCACTAAAAATAGCTGTGTAGACAGTGCCTGGACATTGATGCTTGGGCGCTCAAGCCTTGGGGTAGACTTGAGAGCTTGAGTCAGAATGACTACACAGCTATTTTTAGTATGCTAAGTCAGTGAACCTGAGCTGGAAGACTCACTCCTAGATACATTGTAGATATCTCCTGACAACTGTACAATACCAATTAAGTGTCTAAGTGCACACTTACGGTACAGTAAAATTTAGTTCTAAAGAAATTGTTGGCCAATCTTCTCTATCCCTAGCATCAATTAGAGCTCCTGGGGACTGCTCTAACCTACCTCAGCAGGCTATGAGCCTCAACAGTTAGAGTGCAGTGCACTCTGCCAGTGCCACCCACTCTGCCAGTGCCACCCACTCCCCCCACCAAACATCCTGTCTATGCTGAGGGGGTACTGGCATAGGAACTGGTTATGCCAGCTCTACCCCTGCTGGGAAACAGGGAGGGGGCTAGAGGATCTGGCCTAGTTTCCTTAACTGTAAAATCACTATTTGTACATCTGTTCTGTAGTACATTATCCAAGAGCAACAGGATGGATAGATTTGGGATAAAACTTAAGACTTAACTGTAACTTTACGAAAAATTAGCTACTTTGTCTTCCCTTCACATTAGCTTGATTTGGAGGAGAGGAAAAGAGGGTGCGCAGAAGAAAGACTGTACCAACACCAAAAGAGGTCTTAGAGAAATACAGTAAGCTTAGGAATATCATTTACATATACACCCTGAGGATGGTAGTTTTAGAGCATTTAAACTAATTAAGAAAACAAATGCAAAGAGAAATTACATACTTGCCACTGAAGGACGTGGTAGACCAGCAAAATCTCTTGGAAAATATTCACGAGGTCCATACATGCCAATAGGAGGAGGAGGTGGGAAAGGAGGTCCTCTTCTAATAAAAGCTCCTCTATGATCCACTAGCAGCAGAGGAGCTCTCACTGGAGGGAGAGGCGGGGAGCCAAACCCTGATCCATTTGCTTCACTTTCAGAGGCAAGTGAGTGATCAGACACATTTAGGAAATTCTGTAGCAAAAAATCAGAAACTGGTAAATTAGCTTTCTGAAAGAGAGCTCTCCTGTTCCCTGAGGCCTGCATTTTCAAGAAAGGAGGTGGAGGACTGAGCGAAGAAGCTTGGGTTCTATTGCTGGCTCTGCCAGATCTCCTGCTAGTTCATCTCAAAGAATGCAGTTGGGAACCATCAAAGGAAAAAAAAGGTGGGGAAATGAGTGTGCGCAAGCCATCACCCTGATCACTATATGTTGAATGTCCTTCCCCACATTCTTTTGTCTTTAGTTTTTCAGATGGTCAATTAATTTGGGACAGGGACTGTGTTGTCTTATATATGTGCTTGGATACATGCCTAGTACATTGTGGGTGCTATCACAAGCTACACACAGATTTGTGTCTTTTCAAAGTGATAAAAGAGGAACAAACTGGAACATAACTGATCTAGTATATACAAAACAAAAACCTTACCTTAATGTTAGAACAAACTAGGTTAAAAAATCCTTGCACAATTTTCTAAGTTTTGTTCATCATTACTTACACTAAAATTGGGATGGTCTTTAGTTCCATTTCCACTTGACTCTGTCCTCAGACTATTTTCTGGAGATGCTTGCCCATCTGTGTTGAAAAGTAACGAAGTAAAGTAGCACTGATACATTTTCCCACCACTTCTTCCCCAAACAAGATAACTTACTGCAAAATAACAATTTGCCCGCCCCCACACACACAAAAAAAGGGAGGGGGAGGTGTTGGATACTGTCAGATATGGTATCTTGCTTAGCAGTTGTATACATGCTAAGAGGCAATTAAGGATCATGTATCTGGGCCTGAACATTATCATATGCATTTAGGAAGAGGATAAACATCCCATGTTAGCACCACAACCTGCTGCAGTTTTTCTAAGTTGCTGTTGGTCAAATAAAGTTTTTTGTCCTCGATATTATATTTCTCAGTTATAACATGAATGATCTTCCTTGCCTGGGAACAGACATCTTAGTATACACCACACCACTAAGGTTTGCTACTTTTGGTCCAACTAAATTTCTGTGGTCTATCCTTCAGTCTGAAGGCCTACAAAGATGGCCACCATCACAACAGACACATGGCAGAAATCTTAGCAAAATCACCAAGGAGACTGCAATATTCTCTCACCCCCTATATCAAACCTGGATCAGGGCTGAGAAAGAATCATAGTGCAAGTTTCCCCACAATGCCTTGTTGCTACTTGTTTTAGATCTGTCTTGTAAACAAAAATAAATTTAATCTCCAGTGTATTAATCTGGCACCTTTCATAAGAATTAAAATGTTCCCAAAAACAAAATGAAAAGAGTTGGAGAGGAGAGGAGAGGATGCCAGAAGGGAATCTGACAGATTGAGTGTGGCCCTCCCTAAAATAAAGAACAGTGACAATACAAAATGAAAACCACACACTGGGGAATTGAATTTTGAACAATCCTGCTTTAGCATCTCCTTTTATATGAGCAAAAGGCACTGAAATGCCAGGACAGCTACTTATGCCACCAGGCAAGTAACGCTGGACCTCTATTTGCACTTTATATTTGGTTTGCTTCTTCCATAACTCAGAGAAGTTTTTCTCAAACAACAAACAGATTATTAAGGTCCTTTTGTGGATCATCTACTCAGTGGGGTACACTCTACTGACATGTGATTTCTAGAGTGCACTAACTTTATGCATTAACTGCTCTGTGTAGACATAGCATACTTCAACACAGCACCATTTGAAACAGTATTACATTAAAGCACCCTATGGAATCTTTACTGAGCACCAGCAGGGTGGCACTCTAGCTGTCAAACCTAGGAGCTAGGGCGGGGTTCACACCCCGAGCTCCAGCTCAAGTCACTACCCCAAAGCAAGCTCTGTACAATTATTTTTAGCATGCTAGTGCAAACCCCATTACCACAAGTCTGGACCTGGGCTGAGAGGCTCACCCCAAGATGCAGCATAGGCATACCGTGTGTATTCCTCATTTTCTGGATGTTCAACCTGAAACATCCAAGACCTGATTTGCAGGAGTGCAGAGCACTTACAGCTGTAACTGAGTCAGTGGGTCCTGTGGTTTGAACATAAAAGGGGCTATAAAAATAATAAGTACTCTGAAAAAAATCAGGCCCTAAAGGTCTCAATTTGGGCACCCAAAGTTAGTAGACACTTGATAGTTTTAGCCTTAATCTCTCTGTGCCTCAGTTCCCTATTTTGCAGAGGTGATAACAACATCTTAGCGCACAAGGGTGTTGTGGTAACATTTGTGAAGCACTTTGATGCTACAGTGATGAGTCCCACAGGAAAGCCCATGAGGAAATTATTAATGTTGCATTCAGGGCAGAGTTTGAATGCTGTGACTAGGCACAGGACCACACACTGAATGAGGAGGTTACAAAGAAAATATTGAATAGCTACCATTCAGTGAGCACAATCCATCCCGTGGAATAGATTGCTATGCTGATAATCAGGAAAGTAGTATCTGGGCTAGCAAATGTTGAAATATGTTTCTGAACAGAAAAATCTCATGTTACAGGTTTGGCCCATAGTAACTAAAAAGTTCATCTACTACCATACCTTATTACATAATTATATAATCGAAAGATCTTTCATTCAGTCACATAATGGCAGCAGATTAAAGCAATTCCTACCTGCTTTATCAAAAGACTGCATGTTATAACTTCGTAGTTCTGCTGGTCCAGAAAGTCTTCCGGAGTTTGGAGGATTAGAATAAAATCTTTCTTGTCTTCGAGGGGGGAGAGTTGGATCATTATATGGCTGACCTACCATTCAATTAATCACAAGAGTCAGTCTATTTAGCAGAATCTCTCTGTTTTTTTGTTAATTAGGACTACCAGTTTCTCTTTGGATTTCTTAAAATCTCCCAAAAAAATAAAATATCTAATTTTAGATGTTAAGACAAATGTCCTATATTATACACTAAGAAATGAAGATAAGTCTCCAGCAGGGCATCCTTACTACTTGTATTTCTGGTAAATAAAACATCAAATTCTACCACAGATTTAAAATAAGATCTCAACTGCTGCTAATGAATACAAAATTCTACTATGCAAATTGAACCCAACATGACCGATGCCGCAGTTGACCGAGATGCTGGATCAGGGCTTAAGTCAGGAATAATTTCCATATGTTCAATATAAATGAAGTTTGATTTTTTTTTTAAAGACTACATTAACATGTACTGTAGCAGGCCATGCTATAGAGACTGTCCTACTTCATTGAATCTGGAATACCTACATTCAAGGCATATTCATCTCATGTTCTAAAAGGTGACCTGAAACTGGATTTCTTTTTAAATTGAGTTTGTGCCCTTTATTGTTTTATTATGTATATAGATGGCCTGAAAGGTTATGTCCTCCTCATTTCTCCCATGCTTACGTTGTAACTTAGATGTATCAGGAATGTCAAGTTTGATTGTCCCTGGTTTTGCTGATGAACACATGGGAGATCGAGCATTAACAATTTAATTGAAAGGGCAAGGGTGAAATCAACCTCTAACAGAGCCTTCCTTTAATTAAAAAGTAAAACCTGTTTAACTTCAGTGACTTAGCACATATGCTTTAAACAATCTGTATATCTACACTAGGAAAAACCTGTGTTTTCACAAAGATACAGGATTTCATAAAGTGTTAAACTATCTCTTTGTAAAAAACACCACTTCCTAGTGCAGACATACCCATCATGGGTCAGCTTCTGCTCTCTCTTAGCTCTTGAGATCTCACCATTTCTCCAGTGATCACAGAATCTTCCAGACTAGACGCGGCTTGAATGTCTAATGCCTAGAACAAGCCTCTAATAAAATATTTGCATTTAATTTAACCACCAATGCTCAGTTATACATTATATATACAGTCCTATGCTTAGTGCATCACAGAGCCATGTATCTCCGGAGAGGAACTCCAGGAGAAATCTAAACTCCTCCTGGGACTCACCAGTGTACAAGGGGAAATAAACCTACTATTATATCCTTCATGTGTTGCAGCATATTCTCCCTTGTACACAGAAAGTAGGGTTACATGTCACAGTTAGGTAGAAAGCAAGGACTATAAATTTCTTTTTAAAATGTAGCTAGTATCTGAACACACATCAGTTTCCAATATTCTTATTACATTTTTACAAATATCTGATGGCCCAGGATATTTACCTGATGCTGGGAGCATTATCCTATGATCTCTATCCCATGGAGGAGATAGGGACCCAGTGTCTGAAGGTGCTCTGTGGGGATCAGATAACCTATCAGAGCTCAATTCTCCTCTTTCATTAGCAGCTTCATACATGGCAGGGTTCCCTGCTCCTCTTGATCCTTATTAAAGAAATAAGATATCAGTTTATTCAAACATTGTAATAATGTTTTGCAGCAATCTTCACTGTCAACAGTAAAAGAAAAAAAAAACACTCAAGATGCCAGTGCTTTAAATATGTGGTAGAAGCATAGCTAAAGCAGGACAATTAACCAGGTAAATTGTCCTGAGTCACCATAATTGCTGCATCAGCTTAGTTGTCATGTTTACTGAAGGTGTTTAAAAGGTTTGCTTAAAGAAGAAATAAAAGCTTAATTCCTTAAAAGATGAATCTAGAATATATATTAAGATTCCTCTTCTTTTTAAAAAGTATATTATAAATCCTCCCATCATTCCAATCAGTCAAGCTGGTACCTTCTTGTTAAAAGTTCTTCAGTCAGTCCCCTGCAGCTTAAAGGGACATGGTCAAATTAAAAGAAAAAAGAACTTACTGAATTTTTTAACCTACCATTCTAGTGAGCAACACTTTCAAAAGTAGGAAGAGAAGAGAATCAAATGAGATTAGAGTATTTAAAGTTGGTTTCACAGTTCAGAAGAAATAGGGAAAGTGTGGTAAGACCACTAAAAATGGGAAGGAAAACTCAGCAGCTGTGTAGTAGGTGAAACTACTTTATTCTTTTATAAAATACTCTTAAGTTGTCAGTTTCCCCTTAAAAAAAAAAAAAAAGCATGATTTGCTCTGAAAAAAAAAGGACACAAATATGAAACTCCATGTCGTCATGTTGAGTTTCAATTACTTTTCTTAACTGTCAGCACCTCAAACAGCCTGGACTCTGAAAGTCAAGCTATTTTCTGTCTTACACAAAATTAAAAAAAGATTATACAAATCAGAACTTAGTTACCAATTTTTTTTAAATATCTTGCTCGTTCTGCAGCATGAAATAAATGGTAGATACTTATTTCTGTCACTAAAATAAACAGGCAGGACTATGCATACATGGTCTCTTTTCACAGCAGAATTGCACTTTAAAGTGAACAAGCTGAAACTTTCATTCCTTCCTCCTGCGGGCCCCTCCCCCGAGAACCAAATCATTCTGGAGACCATTTGTCATAAGCAGACAGTTAAGGGTTAATTCCTCTTTTACCTGTAAAGGGTTAAGAAGTTCACATAGCCCAGCTGACACCTGACCAGAGGAACCAATGGGGGGACAAGATGTTTTCAGAGAGGGAGGAGGGAAATCAGTCTTTGGTCTGTTCAGAAAAGTTTGTGCTGGAGTGAAGTATCCAGGAATCAGCCATCTAACATTTCTTAAACATAATCTAATACATTCCTTCTCTAAACACTTACTACTTTTTATTTTCTTTTGTGACTGCTTTTTGCATAGAGGAAGAATCAAATTGGGTTTCTTTGTATAATTAAGGTTTTGCCCATAGGGACATCCTCTGTGTTTTGAATCTTGTCTGTGAGAGTGGCTTGCAGGCTAATCTCACAGAGGTTTCCTTTCATCCTTTTTATTTAATTAAAAGTCTTATTTTTAGAACCTGAATGATTTTTCCTTGTTTTAAGATCCAACGGTTTTTTGGATCTGGGCTCACCAGGAATTGGTGGGAGGTGAATCAGTCTCAATCCTGACAGGAAAAGGGGGATAAAGACTGGGGAAATATTTGAGGGGAAGACAGAGTTTCCCAATGACTTTCCCATAAACGTTTGTTTAAACTATTTGGTTGTGGCAGCTACTAGATCTAAACTGATAAATAAGCTTAGGGGTTACCTCATGCAGGTCCCCACATCTGTACCCTAAAAAGTTCAGAGTGGGGGTGACACCTTAACACCATTCAACTGTTAATAACTACTGTATTGTTTCCTCTTCAAATTTGAAGGTATTTGTAATGTAAAGGTGTATACAAAATTCCAATTTCTCCTATTATTTATATAATAAATTATTAATTAAGAGATGATTTTTTTAAATGTGGCATAGCTAAATCCAAACTTTCCATCTTCAGTCTGCATTTTCAAAGTTCTAAGAACTTAAATTGTTAACCTTGAAGTGCAACTGGCCTCAATTTTTAATTTTAAAATGCTATTTTTAATTGAATTTTGATTATTTAGGGTCCTAAGCTGATCTGCTGCTCCCCCTCCTTCTCTTCACAAGTAGAAGGATCTCATCTCCAAGCAAGTTGGGTCTGAATAGGTCATTAGGGAGCAGACAACAATAATAGTAATTGGAGAAGCATCTTCTGCAAAGAATGAGCCAGAGACTTCAACTCCCACTGCATTGTAACAAACTGCTAAGCTCCCTGGCAACACTTCACCTTATCCCCATTCCTCCAGTTCTCTTATGTTCACAAAGAGTACTACAGAATCTGTGGGAGACAGAGGTGAAGGGATGCACAAATTCTCCCCCTCTCTCTTACATCTGTGGGACAGTGGTGTTCTCCTGAACAAAGGCTGCCACAGATTTTATTTTTATTTTATTTTATTTTTTGGAGCGGTTGGGGGGAAAGAGAGAAGAGGAAGGTACTCCTTCCTTCAAGCCCTACCTCACTTCCCAGAGATACATATTTCTTGCCAGCCCCATTAGGATTGTCGCACACTGTTTGGTTGCATAGGTGCACTCCCCTCCCTTTGTCATCTTCAGACCACTATTCTCTGAGCTGGGAGCAGCAGCACTCTCTTCAGGAAACTAATGATGTCACTGACCAACTTTTGTTGCTGATCGTGGAATGAGATTGAGCAGGAATTCTACCTTTGTAAAGGAGGAAAGGCTTAAGCAGCATCTCTGTCTGCCCAAGAGAGACTAAGTTTGCCTGTTTCCCTACACTTCTGTAGAAAGTGATGCCACAATGAGTAAAACCATAGTTTAGTGGTCCAGTATTACATAATGGCCTGCTTTAAAAATGAGTAGAAAAATTATTTTCATGTTTATCTGGGGATTTCATTTTATACTGAATTGGCTGTTTTTAAATAAATACTTTTGCTGGTCACCATCAAGAGAAAAAGGTGAGAGATTAATAGAGGAGAATGAAATTCAGAATAGAGACGATCTGAAATTTAAGAATTGTATCTCTTCCTCCACTACCTGGAAGCATAGGTGAAAGTCTTAAGGGGCCCTCCAATAAGGTTGGCGGGGAAAGAAAAGCTCTTGTTTCAGATGAAGGCCGGCCCATGGGTGAGGGTCCATATGGAGAATGCTCTGGAACAGTTAAAACAAAATATTAAAATTCAGTGTTAAAAACCACGTAAGTAGTTTATTTTTCACAATTTAAATTCAAAACTTGGTCACAAGTGAAATGAATCTGGTGGTTTTATTATGTGTTCTAGAATGAAACCACCATGTGCCATGTTTTCAGTCTAATTTCAAAGGCATTTCAAAATTCTTATTTTAGACTAAAGACCCAGTAGAAAAATGTTTAAGTGATCCTGAATAATTTATTCACTCAGGGTCAGCTTTTTATTTTTATTTTTTTAAAAGGTGATATTTGCATGCACAAATGCTTGCTGTGCTTACAGTTATGAATATGCTGTTTTGGAGTGGGGGGAAGCCAAAACACCATCACCACTACACCTGTAGTATTTTACAATCCAAAAAACAAAAAAAAAGTTTAAAAAACTCCACTGTACCTCTGCCAAATGGTATAACTGGGACATCAAGAGCATGAGGATCTTTTTCTAAAAGGTCAAATCTAAATTCCATTTCAGTTAATCTGTAAATATGGGAAGAACAAAAAAAAAAAAGTTACTAACTTTATTAAAAAAACCTATCATACCAGTTTCCTGGAAATCCATCATTCTCCACCAATATTTCTATTGAAATACAAAATTAATCTAGTATTCCATTTCCTAGGTAGTATCAAAGATATTACATTAGCTAGTGAAATAAATTACAAAGAATAATTGTCAAACATAGAACAAGTTATCAATTTAAGTATTCCTCAAAATACTCATCCATCTTTATACTGATAGGTAAAAATTTTAATTCACACATTAAAAATGGAACAAATGTTATAAGCCCCAATATCACATGATCCTCAGTTACTGTAAACCTCCTTTCAAGTATTTTTAAATGGTCTATTAAATAAGTAACCAGTACTCAATGTTAAGAGTACAAACATTCAGTAATCAATGTTCCTGGTTAATATAGATCATTTAACAAATTCCTGGTGCTATCTTTCTCAAAATAGGTATTTAATTTCAATATTTTTAACCAGATCTTACATTCACATACTATAACCCTGGTTACATTTCATTTGTCCCCTTCTTTCAATACCAAAACAGAACAACATTCTCTCCATCAGTATCTATGCCAAAATGGACTAATGGTCCTTCTACCATTTCAACTATGGAGAGGAGACTGAAAATGAACCATGCTACTAACATTCTGTAACCTGATCGTTGCTGGCGCAATTTGTACTGTAGTGTGGCTAAGAAATCACTCCTGCTCAGTCTAGACTCTCAACAGTTCTCCATTTCTACAAGTATCAGTCTCTCAGAAATGTTTCCACCACCCATCCAAGGTCTTCCATTATCAAAGAACATTACTAACACACGGAAGAAAAACAGGAATGCAGCCCTTTGCCCTACAAACCTGTGGATTCATTAGTTAAGGGTTTTATACTGAAAATACATGAATGACCATAACACATTAAGTCATGCACAATCTGAAAAATAATTTACCCACACCCATTTGTAGCTGTGTCAGTTCTGGTTTTATGCTTTTCCACTAGCTCTTTCAGAAAAGAGCAAAATTACAGCTAAATTATATTGTTCAGAATCTATCCTGTACACTTACTTTTGTCTGTTGTGCGCATTTTCTTTTCTCAGATCATTGAGATGTCTTTCCGCTGCCCGGGCTGTCAGCTTTAGGAGGGGAAAAAAAAAAACCTGTTCAATTAAGTATTTCATAACTAGTACACATCCTGGATTTCCAGTAAGTATTTCTAACTGATAATTTGTAGGCCTGTTGCTCATAACAAGTCTATAAACTGTACGGGAAATTATCACATGTACTTTTTAGGAAAGTGCAAAAGGTACATCATATATTGGATTTCAGCAACAAAAAACCAGCATAATATTTTTAATAACCATCCATACAGAAAACACACACTAGGAAATTCTGACTTAGAGGAGATTGAAAATCCTAGATATTTTTCACAATCAGTGTAAATTATTAGCAGTTCCACTGAAGTCAATAGTTAAAACATCACATGATCAGAATCAGTCTTATTTGGAATTTTAAGAGGCTACACCCCACATCAGATTTTTGCTGCATTTGAAAATAGTGCAAATCAAAGGAAGCCAAGAAGTAAAGTTACTAATAGTACTGACCTTATAGAATCCAAAACAAGCATTATAAACCGATTGTAATCTTGAAAGCAAATGTGTAAACTTAAGTAAGATCTCAAGTTAAAACAAGATCAAATAATGTTAGATATTAATTATTCTTTTTAATGTCTTCATAAGAACAGTACAACAACAATTAATGAAAAAATCCTGAAAAAGATTCGTTTCAAAAGTGATAGTGGATGAATTTCAAATAAAGAGCAGGCAAATGAAAAAAATCAAAGTTTGTACTAACAGTGAAGGGAAGAGGGGATGAAATACGGTCTTTTGTTCTCTTCTTGAATAAAATACACTTACCTTAGGGCCAAACTATTCCCACAGTTACACGCACACAACTCTGACTTCAATGGAAGCTGCTTGTGAATATCCGATGGCAGAAACTAACCTTACCTATCCTGACTTATAGATTCTTTGAGGCACACATTAAAATCGGCCATGGGGAAATACAGAGGAGAAAAAACCAAACCCACACCATTCAAAATTATAAGCAAGTTTTAAGACCTAAATAAGATCTATTTGAAAACCTGCAAAAAAGTACCCTGGCTAGGGCAGTATGGGGAGTACCCTAGAATGGAATCCCATTAACACATTAATAGGATTCTCTCCTATGTAGACCCCTTTGCAAGATTGAAGTATTTATTAGTAGTGAGAGTTTTTCATTTTCTAGTTTAAGAGAAGAGATAAATGGATTTTGCAATAATATTCTTAACAAAAAAAAAAAAAAAAAAAAAAGCAGTGGAGCAGAATGTTATCACAGGACAAAATGTCTTTTACTATTAGATAAAGGCAGAACAGTACAGCCAGGGAATTTATTAAAATGCCATTGAAACAAGGACAAAAAGTTTATTTACAAAACATCAAACAATTATTAAACATCATCTTGTTCCAGTGGATTTTTTTATATATATCTATATATCTCAAGTGATTTTCTTTAATTCTGCCAGAATGTTACAGACTTGGTTTAATTACTACAGCTATTTTAAATGATAAAACTATTCATTAAATATTTTTGTTAGTAGGTTTCTGAATGACAGACAAGTCTTTAGGTTTTTTGTCTGTAAACACCCCACTAAAGTCAAGGTATAATGCAGTCTGTTCAGCAGACAGAAACATTACAGTGCTCTTCAATGACAGAGCTGAGAAATTTTAATATTTGGAACTTACCCAGTTATCGTGAGCTTTTTTCTCATGTGAAGTAATCTATTAAAAAAAGAGATATGCATAGAGTACAGGAACTCCGGGTTAACATTGTTTCAATGTTAAGTTGCTGATCAATTAGGGAACATGCTCATTTGAAGTTGTGAAATGCTCCCTTCTAAGTCGTCTGACAGCCGCCTGTTTTGTCTACTGCTTGCAGGAAGAGCAGCCAGTTGCAGCTAGCTGGTGGGTGGTTGGAACCAAGGTGGACCAGCAGCGCCCCTATCAGCTCCCCACTCCCCTAAATTCCCTTTGCAGCAGCTGTCCCTCCCAGCACTGCCATGTGCTGCTCCTGCCCTCTGCCTTGGAGCTGCTCCCAGAGACTCCTACTTGCTGTCTGGAGGAAGGGGAGAAGAAAGGTGTTAATGTCAGGGTGTCTCCCCCTTCCCCCTGCTCACCCCCATCTTCCACAGAGCAGGGGGGGACATACTATGGAGGGAGGGAGCTTCTAGGCAGTAGCTGCCCTCTCAGGTCTCAGCAAGCTGATTTTATTAAGAAGGCAGTGTACTTAACCTGGGGGTCAGCTATTTAAAGGGGAAGTGCGCATTTTTTCTCTCACACACAGGGTGTGTGTCTCTGTCTGCCCTCCCTCCTTTCCTGCTGCCTTGTAGAGTGTTGAGAGTGTTAACCCTTGAGGGCTCAGTTAATTGCTAGTTCATTTAGCAGTAAGGCATTCCCTGGGAAATATCCCACCCACTGACTCCTCTACCTCAACTAAGCTTCACAATCATCATCACCACGGTGTACCAGTATTAAATTTTGTTTAAAACAGAGAGAGAGAGTGTGAGAGAGAGTGTGTGTGCGAGCATGCAGTCTTTTGTCTGGTGAAAAAATTTCCCTGGAACGTAACCGCCTCATTTACATTAATTCTTATGGGGAAATTAGATTCGCTTAACATTGTTTCGCTTAAAGTTGCATTTTTCAGGAACATAATTACAACATTGAGGAGTTCCTGTACCTTTAAAATAAGTTATTCATCTGACCAAAAAAAAAAAAAAATTAAGACTTCAAGGCTGTTTTCTGATACATGAACAGGCCCCCAGAGTTTAAATTGAGAAGTTATACTCTTACTCAAAAATACCACTCACGTTGCTAATTGTAATTTATATCAAGGTATGTCTGATAACATTACCCAAATAATGCCAAATGCAGTACTGCAAGCAGCTTTAAAGCGGTAGTTTCAAGCTGAAAGTCAACTGTTGCATTCCTGCATATGGCAAAATGCCAAGTTAAATCAAAGTACATACCTGACTCTGATAAGAATGAATGGTTCTGTCTAGCTCTTCTTCTAGATCTTTTGCTCGTTGTCTGTAATAAAAATGTTACAGAATATAATTTTAAATATGAATACCACCACAGATAGTGACACTGCAAATAAATAACTCGGAGTTCACACACAAACAACACTATTGTTACCTATGACCAAGGCCTACTTAAAAAAGGATTAATAAAAAGAGGGGAGTGGGGAGGAGAGAGAGATCCTAGGTCCTACTGAAGACTGGCAAAGGCGGTCTAAGTGGCAAGCTGAAGATTGCTCTGACATAAGGGAAATTCTCCAGTGATGTAGAGCCAGCAGAGTCAGTCCCACTCTTTGCAGCACCTACTTTAGCAATGCATTTTTGCATACCTGCAGTTACCAGCTGCCAGAGTTGCCCCTTGAGGGTCATTAAAGACTTGAGGACTGCTGCAAATTGCACTAGGGACCACAATGACCCAGGAAAAGGGAACATAAAAGGAGATATACGGCCATTTTTTTCAAATCCCCCCCACCCACACCTACATCCTCCTTCAGACCCTGTGTTAAACACAGCTCAGCCACACCCAAAGATTAGGCACAAGGTAAGCACAGATTTTAATTATGTTCCACTATTTGCAATATCCTCTTAGAAACTTTAAAATAAAATTTCCCTACTACTTCATATTTTGCCTAAATACAAAAGGACAGATTGTGTTTTGCTACCCCTTAACATTGGCCCTGGCTTTTATATGCAGTTATTGTGACACAGGTGGGCCATGGAGTTTTTATAGCATGTTGAGAGAGGGGGAGGACGCAAAAAGAAAAAGACTGAGAAACCCCTGTTCTAAAGAACCAGTCATCAAATTGTGCTCAAAAAGTCACCAACTTCCAAGGGAAGTAAAGGTTCAAGAATCATGCCATTCTTTGGTAACCTCAAAGACAAACTGTCCTACCCACCCTGCTTTAATTGTAATACAATTTTAGATTCTACACACTGATGGAAGAAGAGAGCCTGCCACTAGGCACTTGAGCATCATGTGTATTTATCATCAGACACACACACACAAATTCATTTGTATAAACTAGCATTACTATAGAAAGCATCAAAATGGGGTGGAGGACAGAATATATTCCATAACAATGCATTATAAGTAGTAAATTTACTAATTCTCTTGCGGATTTTGTAAACTTTAGAGCAAACGCCAACAGTAAATACAAATTTGTAAATACCTGTAAGTGTTTAGTTCTTCAGCAACATGATTAATTTTCTTGTCTACTTTAGAAAGTTTTTCTTCTTTCTGTAACCGTTCTCTCTCTTCTACTGTTAGTTTCCTTTAACACACAGACAGTATGGTTAACTGTACCTCAAATAATAATTTTGCAGTTATTCTCTCAGCAAAGAGATTATTTACTGTGATATTCACCCACAGTAGCAGAAAGAGGTTGTGGTGTGTAACTATAGTGTTTTTATATTTGTTTACATAGCTCATTAGCAATTAATTATTAAAATCTGGAACAGTAAGATAATACCAGGACTATCACTGCACTCAACACTGATGCACACAGGGCAGCTCTGCAGAACATCCATAGCTATCGGTCCAGCCCATAGACTAGAATAGGAACCATTAATCATTCTCCAATGCACACGGGTTCTTGGCCACTAGGCTGCATAAATGTGGACCTACTAGTCATGCCCTAGCCTCTCCCAAAATCCATTCATATAGTGGGCTATTCAAACCAATGCAGAGCCCAGCCCTCTCTCCTCTCCTCCAACAGACTTGTCATCACTAAGGTGATCCCACGCTCTCTGCATGCATTTATGTTAACTAGCTACCATGTGTGACAACTGCAAATGTTCTCATCCACACTAGGATTTTATCATGAGCTAGTTGCCACATGGTTAAACAAAAAGACACTTTTCCTAGTGTACACACCCTGAGTTTTCCATTCCCCTCTGCATCTGTTTTCAGCCACCCCCTCTGTAGTGCACTGGGGTTTCCCCAGTCCCTGCTAGAAGCGGTGAACTTCACCCTTAATGCATAGTCAATTGTCCAGTGGAGTAGAAAAGCAACAAATGCCACCCACCCTCCTCAACCAGGGTGGGGAACTTGATGGGGCCAGTGGTGAAGGGGGATAGTCTCAGAAGCAAGAGAGGAGACACTTGCTTAGGAACACCAAGTAGCTCCTCCCTACTTGGGAGTCTCTGGCATCCACTGGCCAGCTGGGGGGAGGAGTGTTAATTTGCCAGCATTCCCCAGCTCCCAGGATTTAACCTGGAATAGGGACCATGTGGAACCTCTTTCAGTTCCATTCCAGCAGCCCCACCCTACCCATCCTGAACTAGGAATGAGAAGCGGCATGACAGATGCTGTTGGTCTAGCCAACCACCTGTCTGGATATCAGAAGTAATTTTTTCCCCCATGGAACAGCCTGCAAGGGATCAGGGAGTTTTTTCATCTTCCTCACAGCACCTTCAAAACCACTGCAGATTAAATAGGAATGTGTTTAGAATCTAACTGAGGTAATTGGTTTGCGTTATTAATTATTTGCAACTTGCAGTTAGTTAAAAGGGATAAAATGAACTGTTCCCGGGAAGTAAACGACCTGGAATTTGGTGATAGGCCTTGAACTCACGAGATAAGGCCAAGGTCCCCACCCTTCTGCATACTCTGACCCCAAGGGGGGGCAGCAGGCGGGTGCTAGCACTCAGAGAGAACTAAATTCTGGGCGGTAGCCTGAGGAGAGTCTATCCCAAGTTAGGAGTTACATTGTAAGGAGTCCTGTGCCCCTAAACTGGAACCAATTAAATGCTTAGTATAGGCAAACCTGGGTGATGAGTAGGTAGCTTCCCTCCTCTGTGCTAAAGTTTAATAAAAGTTGCGGCCTGCCTCTTAATTCCATGCATCTGTCTGTCCTCTTTTCACCACTGTGTCCACATCAACGTATACTGCTGTTGTGAATACAACCAACAGTTTTATTTGCTATTTGGTTCTTCTTAAGAGGCTATGGATTGGAGGGTTGCTGTTGTCTCTTTCCTAATTCTTTACTATAGTTATTTAAAATATTTTTATTTCTAAGTATCTAGAACAAAACCCATTTACTCCAACTATGTAAGAAAGAATTTCACCTTTTACACCTCTACCCCACTATAACACGACCCGATATAACACAGGTTTGCATATAGTGCGGTAGCAGCGGGGATCCCGCAGCACTTTAAAGGGTCTGGGGCTCCAGCTGCTGCAGGGAGCACAGGGCCTTTTAAATCACCGCTGGAGCCCTGCCGCCGCTATCCCGGGGTTGCAGCAGTGGGGCTCCGCGGGCAATTTAAAGGGCCTAAGGCTCCCCACGGCCGGAGCCCCGGGCTCTTTAAAACACAGCTGCAGCCCTGCCACCGCTACCCCGATATAACGGCGTTTCATCTATAATGCGGTAGGGATTTTTGATTCCCCACGACCACATTATATCAGAGTACAGGTGTATATAGCATGAGATGAACAGACTGTCAGTGCATAATCACATCTTAGTGCCACGGTACTTAAACTTATTTGCTTTGCTGTAATATTGCATATGTTCAAATCAGCAACCACTGATACTGTGACAACATCCTTTGTTATACAAAAATGACTGATACATATTTAATAATTTTTTCTGAGAAATGTCAGTATAACATGGTGACAGTTGCAAACTATTTCACTATTGAATGACTGTCCTAGCCAATTGATAAGGTTAATAGGTCCAACGGGTGCCATGCCTGTATGATTTCTGGTGGTGCCCAGAATGGGTCCAAGCAGAGCCGTCCCGTCCATAGGATGGACAGGTGCAACCACCCCATGCCCCGTGCTTTGGGGGACCCCGCACTTCAGGGGGACATGGAGTCCAGGCAGAGCCACTCCATCCATAGGACGAACTGGGGCAACCACCCCATGCTTTGGGGGGCCCCGCACTTCAGGGGGACGCGGGTACTGGGCAGCCTGGGGGGTTAGCAGAGGGCCTGGTGCCGGCAGCAGTAAACAACCTGGCCCCAGCCCACCCGTTACGCCCTCTCCCTGCCCCCATTCCACCCCTTCCTCCAAGTCCCCGCCCCGCCTCTTTCCGGCTTCCATCTCCTCCCCCGAGCGACACCAGGAGCCAGTGGGGCAGAGTGGAGCAGGACACGCTGAGGCCTGGTCACTTGCTGCTGCTGGTGCCAGGCCCCCCACTAACCCCCCAGTCTCCCTTGGACCTCCATTCCCCTGAAGTATGAGGCCCCCCAAAGCACGGTAAGCCCAAACATTGGTGGAGCCAGGCCCACATTCCTACATATTGGTGGAGCACGGGCACCACGGGCCCATATAACTCACCGCCTATGAATAGATCTACTGAAGTTTCAAAAGGCACTTAAGTGCCTTTGAAAATTTTACCAGTCCCTCTTCTCTAAATCAAAGGCCAGTTTATCCATAATTACAACTTTTAAAATGTATTGTACTTCTCAGTATGCTGATTTTTGCCTGCCCAAAAAGTTGCTTCAGCTGTTGTAAATAAATACAGGAAAACCTCAGAGTTACAACCACCTCAGGAATGGAGGTTATTCATAACTCTGAACAAAATGTATCGTTGTTCTTTCAAAAGTTTACAACAGAACATTGATTTAATACAGCTTTGAAACTTCACTATGCAGAAGAAAAATGCTGCTTTTCCTTTATTTTCTAGTAGTTTAACAGTACTACACTGAAATTGCCTCCCCCGCCCCCCAATCTCTGCTGCTGCCCGATTGTGTACTTCCAGTTCCAAATGAGGTGTGTGGTTGACTGGTCAGTTTGTAACTCTGAGGTTCTACTGTAAAGGTCAGCTCTAACTGGCTGAAATAGGGTATAAAATTGGTACAGCACACTTTTGCACACAAGCACATTTAAAAATAATACCCCTTAACTGTTCCCATAAAACAGTTATGGTGATAAATACACAAAAGAGGTATACAGTCCCTTCTTATCCAAGTATTTCAAGATTAGTATCCTGGACTTTCCCAATATATTTCATCCATCACTTCAAAAATTAGTAATAATCACATCCACATCTAACAAACAAGCATGTAAAAAAATTGTTTATTCAGCTACATATCAGTTTACCACAAACGCTCAGGTTTTCATATGTATACTGTACTTTCAGCCAAATTATAAGGAATCTGGCTGATATAAACCTACAGTTGATATGACAATTATCTTTCAACAAATTGTCACAAATATGTTGATATGTTTAAACTGAAAAGTCAAACGATTTCCCAGTCTTCCCTTAATCATTCATTAAATGCTTAATGTAAAAACATAAAGGTATCAGTACCTGTGTAGTTTCATTTCATTTTCTTGATATAGCTCGGTCATTACTTTAAGCTTTTGCTGAAGCTTCTGAAGTTCACTTTCAAAATGTGTGTTTTCAGACTGCAAGGAGACCTGCTCACTTTGGAGGTTTTCAATGCGTTCTGTCACAGTTAGAGACAGGTGAATAATGCACATAGTTTATGAAGTTAAAACAAAATCATAATATCTTAGAAAGTACAAACATTGCAGGTCAAGGACCTTACAGTTTTATTAATGAAGGCCTGTTTGACATTTGGAAAGTAAGACAGGGAGACATCTTCCTACCTACAGTCCATAGAATACTGTTTGGTTTTTTGCATTGTGATAGATTTCCACAGACTGCACAACTGAGAAGTAGTATTGCTTACCGGTCTTGGTACAGGACAGGGAGTCAGGAGTTCTGAATACTTCTTCCAGATTTAACACATACTTGGTATGACTTTTACTTAGTTACTTAAGCTCTGTTTCCCCATCTGTGGTTGGAATGGCTCAGAAAGCCAGTACTTTTCTCTGGAGGATGCCATTTTGAAATCCATAGTCTAAACTTTCAGATTTTCTATTATTATTATTTGTTTAAATGTGCTCAAGACAACAAGCAGCATAAACAATAGTTCACAGAAGTGTAGAAATGCCCCATTCATCCCAGTTGGGGTTAACCCTGAAGCAACATGATAGTTAACAACATGGAGCAAGGAGATAATTTAAATATTAAATCTCCTTATTTATTCAGTTGCAAACCGTGCTTCCTTTCAATATATTTAAACCTCTGAAGTTCAAAGGCCCAAATGGGGAAAAGAGCTAATCAGTCAGTCTAGAAGGACATCTGATTGGTCATCATAGGAGATCCTTAAAAGTTATAGGGAAAAAACTGCTGCATTAGAGGATAGAATCATCCAAAATGCCACCAGGCATATGGCATTTAAAACTGAGTCCAATTTTCTGCTGATAGTGTTATTTAGGTTAAAGGCATTGGCTTATTAGATGCAAGTTATATAAAGCTGCACTAATTTTATTTTTAAATTATATTTCCTTAGAATGAAGCCTTTGTAGAATTTGTCCAAAGGAAAAGAGGTGACCAGGTACTTTCCAGAGTACTTTAAGAGTATTTCAAGAGTATTTTAAGAAGAAAGTAATGTTGTTTTCCAACTAAATATAATGAATTAATCACTACTTGATTAGAAACGTATTTCACAATTAAACATCTCATTATTTATGTATAAATATCTTATAATGAAAGCCATTAAACATATTTTCAATAGCAATATTGAAAAAAGATTTTCAGTATATTTATTTTGAGTGACAACTGTTGCATTTCCAGTTGAAGTGGGGTAACAAATTAAAAATGGCATCTCAGCAGTCTATATTATTGCTGTAGTTTTAGCCATTTAACCTTTTAAGACAAAATTTTTAGAACTGGTTAAGTCACTTCAATTCAAATTTAATGGATTTTTAGCTAACTAAATAAAGCTATTAGTGTAAACTTAGTATTTTTTCCACAAAAACTGAATGAATAAGCCAGGGTTATTTAAGGACATGAATAGCTTCTCTTATTTAAAAATCAGTTATTTTTAAAACAAGATAATGTAATTACCTTTAAGTTCTTCTTTAGCTTTATCTTCATCTGCTAGTTTTAAATATACTTGATTTCTTTCTGCTTCCAGGGATTTTAAACAAGCATTTAACTATATTAAAATAAAATAAAAGGGGAATCAAGTGTGAACATTACTGGAGGAAAAAGATTCAATTCTACTTGACTACATTTCTCAGATAATACAATACTAAAAGTAAGAATGTTATGTTATGGCTGTAACATTAATTGACTAATGCTTAGAAATGCAATTATCTAATGCCCTGTCCTCCTGAAATAGGGTAGGTTGCATTCCTTCTAGACCCTGGCAAAGAAGAAAAAAAAAAAAAGGTGTCAATTAAGATTTTTAAAGTACGGTAAAAAAAATATTAGAAAAAAAACGGATATCCTAAACTTTGTTTACATTGATACAATTATTTATGTCCATTACTAGACATAACAACATGGCATGTACTTTAAATAGCAGTTTTCTTTATTCCTCACTTTTTCTCTGACCTCTTCCCTCCAAACTTTTAAAATCAGTACATCATAAAGTGTTACTACATACCTTAGCAGCATAGATCAACTTCTTTATAGTTCGTTTTTGCTGATCATCTAATTAAGAGCATAAATAGAAAGAAGAACACTGAAATCACAAACAGCACTGTGGTATATTTTGACCGGAATGTACACTTACTACTCCTAATTACTGAATATATTTTTCATAAAAATTAGCTTTGGCTTCCACCACACTAAGTACAATGTGACATACTAAGTGTGGAAAGGAAAAATTAAAGTTGACTCTTTTCTGACACATTAACACACAGACTGACTTCTTCCCCAGCTGACAAAGCATCAACTGAGCTGACTGAGGAAAAAAATGGCAATGCAGGATGCGTTTAGTATTCTGGAGGAGCACATTTGCAAACCATATTAGCATGCAGGGTTAAGAAATCCAGTTTCTACCTTTAACAAATTAATTTAAATACAAGCTTTGTGTGAAGTCTAGTTATTTTCTTATTCTAGTTAACCTATACTTTTTTGCTGGGGGTGGGGGGGGGAGAGAAGAGGGAGGAGGGCTTACATAAGAAGTTGTTCTGATTGTACCTAAAAGCTCACCGTTTTCTGTTATATCAACATCCCAGTGGTTGTCTTCAGTGTGGTCTTCTCCTATTGCTATGCTCCAGTCTTTTATCTTCAATAAACATTCTGTCAATGACTAGATATTACCAAAGATAAATAAAATTAAAATCCAGAATGAAATATAGGCAGTGAAACTTTGACTATCACACTAAGTCATATTTTCAACCTTTTGCTGTACTTCATTACTTTCTCATTAATGTATCAAATTAGCCTGCTAGCTATCTAGGATTCTACATGTTCCACTACTTACCCATTAAAACACAGGCAAGAAGCAGGACAACGGCCGGGCACCACTAAAGGCTCTTAATGATGCTCACTGGGATATCTGAAGAGTTCTGTATTTTTTATACATATAAAGTGTCTACAAAGCGAAGAATCTTTTAGACAAGTATTCCTATTTATTTCAAATTTTAGATTCTAGGAGTCGGTAGCCTTTGGACAGTGTCCCAATGGACTCAATTAATTCAAACCTCCATCTAATCAGCTAAGAAAAACTAAAAATAAGTTAATGCAGGAAGCAAATTGAGACAGCTTAACATCTTCTCATCCTAATATTTAGCATCTCCTATAAACACAGTTAAATACAGCAGTTTACCTTGACTTGACTTTCCTTGTTTTTCAGAGCTTCCTCCATATCTGCTTTAGATGATTCAAACATCTTTCTTTGTTCATTTAGTTCACTAAATCGTTCACCCCATCCTTCAGCTTCTTGTAAAAGCTAAAAAAAGGTGTACCAGATCAATAAGACAATCTATCACAAGTTGAAAATCAAGAGTAATCATCCAGTGTTTTTCACATTTCAACAATAATTAGCCATATGTACACTGTACTCATAGGCAGCATATCTGGGGTGTCTTGAAACCCCACCACCACGTGTCCATGAAAACTAAACAAAACTAAAGATTGTGTAATGTTGAAGAGCTTAACAGTGCAACATTTTATATTACTGTACTGTTCTCTAACTTATTAGACAGCTGCACTAGCTGTCTAGTGAAATTAGTTACTAGGATATCTAAAAACAAGTTTAGCTGAACACTTCAATAAATACTTTAGATAAAACATACAGAATGTAAATAAGCCAATTAAAATAAAATATTGAATTTTTGGCTAATAATCATCCAGATTCCTGGGAACAGGTTGAAGAGAAAAGACATTAATTTCCCACACTCTCTCCTTAAGCTGCAGCACTTGTTCCCTTTTCACCCTAACGAAGCTGTGAGAGGGGAGTGTACCATTAATGTTTTTATTTATATCTTGGAAGTTCTCTATTGAATAAAATTAATAAGGCAGTTATTTCATTCACCACGTAACCCACAGATTTTCTCCTAACACTTATTTTTTTCCACTTAATATCATATGGTGAAAATATATTTTAAGGGACATGCTGCTGCTAATCAAAGTCATCAGTACTCTATGTAAGCAGACACAGAATACTAAAAATACTGTAACTAGCCTTTTGTTAATTAGAAGGGCAGCCAGGTTGTGAAGGTTTTGGGACTACATTAACAATTTTACAGGAATATTTCATTTTCAGAAGTGTCCTACAAAAAACAAGGAATAATTAGACTTTACATTTATTTTAACAAACTATGATTGCAATATGTCAGCTAATTAAACCACATCTGTATATATTATAAGAACGGAAGCAAATTTGTTCTTTAAGAACAGCATATTTAATATAAAAACCTCAAGAAACTATTTCTCAGAATCTTTCAAAAGATTCATCTGCCTATTGTTCATCTTCCAGCTGGAATCTTTAAACATACCAGGTTTACAGAGTGGAGTGAATAATCAATTTTAATCAGACCAAGAACACTCGATTCTATGTAACTGGCAGTTAAACAGGGGAACCCTCATGCAAGAATACAAGCAAGTCTAAAATTCAGCTTGCCAAAGATAAGCAATTCAAAGACATAATAAAACAGAGGCAGTATGTAAACTTGGAATGATTAGATTTTTACCAGAATCAGTAAATGTCCATTTCACCATACACACAAAGCAAAGAAGATATTCCCATAGATAACAGAAATTTACAGAAAGCCAAAGAAAGAAAACTGCTGCTTGAGAACAGAGTTTGATTTACGGTTATTTACTTTGTATATCTTGACATGTGATGTTGACAATTTATATTTTAACAGTTAAAGCTTTTAAACTTTTTTAATCTTAACATCTGCTTTCATGAGATATTGTTCGATCCCCCCATTTAAATTATCACACCCATGGGAAAATAGAAAAAAAAATGCTTAAAAACAGCCATTGATATTGTCCACCAAAATTATTTTTTTTTTAAATTTAATTCTGCCATACCTATTTATATCATAAAATAAAGTGACTGATAAGTCACCTAACACAGAATGTGCCCTTTCAAGTAATAAGTCATACGCTAGTCATAAACAAGAAAAGCGAAAAATGGAGAAAAAAAATTTCATTATTCCAACACAGCTGTTATTACTAAATCCCCTTCACTGATAAGCAACTAAACTTTAAAAATACATTCTACATGAGTCAAAGAAACAGTGAACCAAAGCGGATTCTTGTACACCATAAGGATTACAGCAGATGGAAAGGACAAGGATTCTGCAGTGAGGTAAGGCAGTATGCTTTCCTAGCGTTCTAATTAGAAAAAAAAAATACTGTAATAAATGTTTATAAACAGTTGTCTTGGTTCAAACTAAGATGTTTAATCCTGTCTTTGGCATATCATTAATCTATTCAGAGGGTAGCAGATCTGTTATAGTTATGGCAATGATGTGCCAGAGGATTATGACCCATCTGCGTAAAAGGACCAAGGAAGAAAGTACGCCGATTTCCATTAACAAAAAACACACTTTTGTTACCTTTTGGTGAAAATCAAATTCCGTCTTTAAAAAAGGTAAGAAAAAGACACACAAATAAAAATAAAATAAAATAAAAAGAACTAAAAAGGGACGTGTATGTTCTACTAAAGAAAACCAAATTATTTGCTTACAATGTTTTCATTAAGAGGAAAAAAAAAAAAAGCAAGGCAGACAATTTCATTTCGTTTTCTGATTGTTCTATTAGTAAGGTCTTTATTCCCCACAACAAGGAGTATACCAAATATGATACCAGAGTGAAATAAGTTGCAGCATGCACTATTCATTACAAATTTCAACACAAAACCATAAGAATACCAGATGTCCTGGTCTTGAATGTGTCATGCAAGTTTATTTTACCTAGAAAGAATTACAAAATGATTACTGTAAAGGAGTCAATTATGACCTTATAAAAACTCTGCTAAAAACAGATTTTGATGTGTGTAAAATGATTAAATATAAAGTTACGTGATTTTCAGCATTTAGTATTGTCTTGCTTAAAGATCCCTTTTTACAGAGGAGAAGCAGCAAAATAACATCCTCATTCAAAGTCTTTTTGGGTTCAAAAAAGTGAACCAGCAACAAGGTATACAGGTCACGAAGATAAAAGACACTGGTCTGTTCACTTTTTTAAATTAGGCACTGCTTCTCTGACCTTAGTACATTTTTTCAAGTACTGTAAAGGGTACAATTAGGAATAAAGACCAAAGGAATGGACTTAAAGCAAATAAAGTATATGAGAATAATTTTCTTCCAATGGTCTCCTCTTCTCCTTATAACCAAGTTACCTGATCCACTATCCTCTCTACTTCCAATCAACTACTACTCTGTTCACTCTTGCATACGACGTTTGTCTATTTTACCAACAACTTAATGTATCAAAAAATGAATCTCATCTTCTATCACAACCACACTTCCACTCTCACTGTTGATAACAGAGCTTTGTGAGAACCAGAATTTCCCTCCCCTGGAAAATTTAACATTTCAAAAAATACTATTCTGAATTAAAACAGAAAATTCGATATGAAAAGTTTTCTGCGGAACAATTTTCAAAAGATTCTATTTCAGAAGACCCAGGATGGAATTTTTTTAAATGGTCCCAGCAATCCAAGCATCCCAGCTCTGCAGAACCCCGCCTGGTGTGCTGTGGTGAAGCCAGGAAGTCCTGGAAGCCCAGGTTCCCCAGCAGCTAGCCAGGCTGGCTGCCAAGAAGCCCTGGCTCTCAAGCTCCCCACCAGGCAAGCTGCCAAGGAGCTGGGCAGCTGAGCAGGAAACCCGGTAAGTTTCTGGCAAACAGGTTTCTGTCAAAGTCTACATATTTCAGCAGAACATTTCAATTTTGACTAATTGGCATTTTCGGATAGAAAAATGTTTTGTTCGAACATTTCTGACCAGCTCTAGTTGATCATTCCAACATCTTACCCATCACCCAGGCCTGCAACTTGTGTGTCATTCTAAACTCTATTCTCTTCTTTTCCACCATAAAGCTGAACCATTCCTCTTCTGGTTTACAGCAACTAAAAATCCTTGTTCACTGCCTGGCTTCTCTCTTGCCTAACTACTCCAGTGCCCTCCTATCTGGTCTCACTTCTTACACTGCTCTCCTCCATTCTGTCCCAAATGCTATTACAGTAACAGTATTTTCCTCACCTGCCACTCTGCTAAGTTATTCTTCTATTTAAACCCTGTCTTTGTCTTTGCCATCTGTATCAAGTTCAAGCTTCTGATTGCCACTTTTGTAGAGTACCTCAACTATGTACTTGCCTAAATCTTTATTCTCATTTCTTCCAAAATCTCTTTTTTCCCTCAGCAAAACCTTTTTCCATCCCCTTTGTATTCTTCTTTCAATATCAGCATGTTGCTTTTTTTCATGCTGCCCTTTATGGGTGGAACAAGTATTTCACACCTTACTTAAGCTTTCTTCTCTCTCATATACACATTCCATATAGCCTTTTGAGCAAGAGATCGATCCAAGGAAATTATTTAAAATAAGTTATTCCAACACAACAAGACACACACACACACCCACCCACCCACCCACACACACACACCACTTTTTATATATAAATAAAAATAAAAGAACATAGTATTCCTGGAAGGGGGGAAAGAGTGTGTGTACACACACTCTCTCCTGGATCATTTCATTATGTTCAATTTGATGATGGGCTCCTCAGAACAGGGATTATACCTTCAGTTATGTGGAAAGTGCCATGCATACCTACAATACTGCATAACTAGGAAGAACGTACCTGTTTCTCGCTTTTCTGAAGATGACAGTTTTCCTGTATTGCATCTTGGACAGAGGTCTCAAGTCTCTCTTTATTAATGTGAAATACTTTTAATGTGGTCTTGGCCTAAATGAAATAGAAGAAAGCAAACTGCTTCAACAGTATATTTGAAGATCCAAAAAGCTTATTGCTGTTTACAATAAATTTTTTGGCAGTGCATGTTTTATAATTGTGTACTAACAAAATAAAGTGTAATTGTCCTTTACAATTATTGGTAACTGCCATGCTCTTTTGTAAAATGAATCAGCTACTACATACCAAAAAGTAGGACTGAGCCCTAGAAGATGAGTATTGTCAAGTCATTCCTGTGAGCATTTATTTGTGATGAAACAATTTTAGTAATTGATTTTCCTAATTTGAACAAAAACCTCAGATATTGGACTTACTTCTGCCACTTGTGACTGGATAGATTTTGCTTCATTTTCTAAAGACTCCATTCTTCTCTGTATTTCCACCATCTGTAAAACCATAATATTTATTTTCATACAAGTTCTTCCAGAAGTTTGGCTAAAAAGTTTCAACCAAACTAATTTTATGAGATCAAATGTTCAGTAAATGCTAAAAATGTATTCCTGTAAAAATATTTATTTTTAAATTGTAAGGATTGTCTTTGCAGGCCTGACAATACCAGTTTTCTTTTCAAAGATTTTCCTTAAGGAAGATTTTTTGACTGTACGATAGTGACATATGATTACATACTAATACCTTCTTTTTACCTTTCTTGTAACGTACCGTTTCTTTTTACAATGCTTATAATATGTATAGTACATGCACTGTCTGAGATACTGGAGAACCATTAATTAATCCATTTTCCTAAAAGTATGTTAAGAAAGGATTTCCATATGCAGGATATTTTTGTTGAGTGGCCTCCAACTATTATATTTTAAAGCTTTTAAAAAAGTGTAAGTGTTCACTGAATTTAGCACTCTTACAAATCCCTTTGTCAACTAGTTCATAAAGTAACATCACTGGCATCACAGACAAGGAAGAGACCATAATTCATAAGGGCTCTATGGTTGCTTTTATACAGCCCGATAAACAGCAGTTCTGTGGGCTTCCCTAATGATATAGCTAGAGAAGTTATTCTGGAAAGTACTTCTCCCTTGATCGGAACCACAAAATGCTTGTTTCAGCATTATCTACCCAAACAAGACTGTCCCCCACTTCCTGAATATCCCCAAGATGGAACCAAGTTACTTTGGCTGACAATAAGCATCATCAATGGTAAACAGCAAAATATTGTAGGGGAAGGCGGAGAAGGGGGAAAAACAAGATTAGCTGTTGATAAATGAGTTAAAAAACACTGCATTTTTTGGAGGTTCTGCAAAAATGATTCCCCCCAGTCCACCACAGAACGTTTTGTTTTCTAAATAAAAAGAAAGTTAAAATTCAGAGAACTTTCTCCACATCATACATTCTAAAGTTTATTTGGAAGCATTAAATAAACTGCAAAGAAAGTACAAAAAAAAATCATTTAATTGTTAAACATGTCTTTTCTTACCCTTGCTGTCTAGGACATTCAACGTAAAGCTGTATCTTTAAGCTCCTAAATACTTGCATGTTAGTTCCTGAACCTTAACTACCTGGGATTATCCCTTGAATGATTTTAAAAACAAATTTAAAAAGGAATGAAAAAACTGCCTTTTCAGTAGATGTCTTTTCAAAGAAATAACTCCGATTATACACAAACATAACATATTCAAATAACTTGGTTTTAAAAATCTGAACATGATGAAAAAGTGTTTTTTCTGAACCTTACCAAGTCATCCTGTTCTGAACGCTTTGACTTCTCTTCTTCCAGCTCTTTTTCTAAATTCTTTATTTCATCCTTCAGTGCAGAGTTTGACCTATTCAGTTTTTCATAGGTTGCCTACAACAAGTAATTTTGATAGTTAACCTATAGAAATATACAGTTATAAAGTAATTAAATACAGGTGTGTATAGTGTATTTTTATGGATCACTTTAATAATCTACAGAGGTGCAATAAGGCCTCAGAAATTAGATCTCCATGCAGCCTTGTTTAAAGCAGGGATTAAATCACATACATATGAATAGTCTTATTCCCAATCCTTACAGCATTTACTCCAAGTACAAAATGAATTTATGTAAATTTATCAGTTTATTAGTTATATTTTAATAGCCCCACAAGAAGTATGGGGAGACCAGGCTTTTTTTAGAGTCCTCTATCAAATAAATTAGATTTTTTGAGATCTAAAAATTGATTCATTTCTAGATTAAAGCAACATGCAAGACATGCTATTTTAAGTTATTAATGTGCATTTTTGAATCAGAACTATAAGTCAATTTTGAAAATTTATGCTGCAATATTTATCATACAAAGTTTTATTTTTTTTTCAAAATACTGTGGTATACATTTGATTCTGCATCAATCATTTGAGGGGTTTGCATAACTATTTAACAGGATGTCACCTATGGGAAGCAGGTTGAGAAAGCTATCTGCATAATTATTTGCTCCAAAATTAATTGCCTGCATAACTGATCCACTCCATAATTAATTCACTGCCTCACTTGGTGCTGGTTTGAGAAACCTTGGATTACCAAAACAATTGCACAGATTAAAAAAAAAAAAGGTACATTTCTGACACCTTCAGTTTTTCCTGAAAAACTACTTTTAGTCTGTTTTTACCTCAATATGTGATGTATCTGTTGATTCTTTCAGAAGACTGGCATCCTTTAGAGATGATTCTAAGTCTTCATACTGAAAGGGATACTTGATATCAAATTGTATGTAAGATCAAAAATTGTTGAAAAATTTTAAATTAATATATTAAGTTTAAAACATTAAGGGTTGGATTTTTAAAAGTATTTAGGCACACTAGACATTAATTCCCAATGGGTGTTAGTGGGATTTTCAGAAGGGCCTACATTCATCTTTAGGTGCTGAAGTATCTTTAAAAATTTGGCCCTAGAAAGGTTAGCACACAGAGCACATAAAAGCAAGACATCTAGGAGTACATTTCCAATGCCACATACTCTACTATGATTTAAGAGCAGAATGCATTAAAATCTGTATCACATTTAAAAGAATTTGAACCAAGGGATGAAAAAAAACACAAACTAAGAATTGCAAGATCATAATAAATATACGCTTTTAATATTTAAGTTTAAATAAAGCTTCTGTTGATCAAAAGAACAACAATGGCTCAATAGGCTAAAAACATACATTGGAGGAGGAGAAGAATAAAAATAAGAGAGTTACCTCTTTCTTATGGAGACTAAGTTTTTCAAGAACTTCGCATTTCTCTTCAAGTAGTTCAGCAACTTTACTGGCAAGTTGTTTTTCCCTTCCTATCAAGAACAATAGCTTCATTTTGAAACATTCAAGTTATTAAACACTATCATAAAAATAATTAAAAATTAACAGCGTAGCTAGAAACATACTCCACAGAAACAATAAGGAAAGTTAACTTACCTACATAAAGTCTGCTTCTAACCTGAAACAAAAAGAACAAGCACTGAAATTTGTCCTATTATGTTACATAGCACGCAAGGATAACACTATTCACTTTTTAGCCTCATCTTCTCTGCGTTCTTTACTTAATATTATATTTACTTAATCTACAGTAACCGTAGTTCTTTGTGATGTTGTAGTCAGTGTGGATTCCACCACAGGTGCACATTCATCTCACATATATGAAACTAAAGGTGTTTGAATAGCAGTGTCTGTTGGGGCTGCGCACAAGTACTGTGCCTCCTCATGCTCCCATATGAGTCCATAAAGGGTGGGACCCCCACAACCCTCCCCCACCCACCACCAATTCCCTTGTCATTTAAAGCAGTGATAGCTGAGGAATCTGAAAAGCAGGTGGGTTGTGGGATCCATGCTACGTTCATCTTGAAGAACAAGAGTTACTACAGGATAAGTAATGTTCTCTCTTTTTTGAGTATTCATTAGTGTGGATCCCACTGTAGGTGACTCACGAGCAATATTATCCCTAGATAACAGAAGTGAGACGTTTCAGTTGTATCAAACAGTGATTGAAGTACTACTCCTGAACTTGGTATCTGACCCAGCTGGCATGCCTACAGCATGTTTAACAGAAGTCAGTGGGTTGCTCCATATTGCAGATCTCAAAAGACTGACAGGCAGAAGATGCTGCCAGTTCTCTGGTCGAGTATGCTTGAGTTTGAAGGGAGAGCATGTAGCTTTTTCTCCAGGTGTTGAGGGAGGTTTCAGAAAAAAGAATGGCAAGGTAACTGATTCTTCAGGTGGAATTGCGAGACTGGCTAAGGGATGAACTGGGGTGTGGTCTCAGTACCACCTTGTCTAGATGGAAGGATGTGCAAAGTGTAGAATTGACACCTGTCCAGATTTCCCCATGATCATTGCTCCTCTCCCCCACCCCACCCCCTTCTCAGGTAGCTGTCCTGGGAAATCTGGAAGAGTGCTCAGTATACACTACCAACTGTCCATTTGGATGGGCTAAGGATCATCTCAGATGTCCTGTATTTTTGTACCTCAGAGGTGGCAACCCTAGTAAGGTGGTCTGGCCATGAGGGCTTGGAGCACAGTGACTCCCCATGCTGAGGTGATGGCAACCAGAAAGACAGTTTTGATGGTAAAGAAATGTACTGAGCAATCTGACAGTGGTTCTAAAGGAGTCAACCTGTGGAACTCGTTGCCAGGGGATGCAATGAAGGCCAACAGTATAACTGGGTTTAAAAAAAAATTAGCCAAGTTCATGGAGGATAGTTTATCATTAGCTAAGATGGTCAGGGATGAAACCCCCATGCTCTGCGTGTCTCTAAACCTTTGATTGCCAGACGCTAAGACTGGTTCACAGAGGATGGATCACTCAATAATTGCCCTGTTCTGTTCATTCCCTCTGAAGCATCTGGCACTGGCCACTGTTTGAAGTCAGGATACTGGGCTACATGGACCATAAGAATGGCCATATAGGATCACATCTATGTTCTTGAGTTTCTAGGAGTTTTAGGACAACAATGTTGAGGGCCCACATGGGAGTCAGTCTAACCAGAGAGTAAATATGGAGGGCCTTGAGGAAATTTTGATATTGATATTGTCAAATGTCAGATCCAGATCAGTACCAGAGTGTGACACACCAACATTGCTGCAAGGTGGACTTAAGAGAGAAAGATAAATGCTAGTCCAGCATGTTTCAGGTGCAGCAGATAGTCAGGGAGCTTCAATATCAAGGCCTCTACCGAGTCTAGATCATGTTGGACTGTCCATATGAAAAATCTTTGCCATTTTGAGGAGCAAGTATTCCTAATGGAAGGTTTCCCACTTTGTAGGAGGACTTCCTAAATCTATAGGCAGCAGTTTCTGTCAACAGTCCTCAGTTATTAACAGTGCTCAGTTAAGTTATTAACACTTTGTACCACATCTTCAAATACAAGAATCACTACATTTACCACTGAAATACAGCTACTTCTTATGCACAGTACTGTACTTAAAATCAAACAGACACTACACTGTAGTTTAGGTCAGCAAGTTAAGAAAATTTAATCCATTTTGAACTGTAGGGATAATTTAGGATATTACTCTGATTGGAATTTAACCAGCACAAAGGACAAAGGTTGCACAGATGTCAATAGATTTTCAATAAGTTTGTTTGGCCAAGAATCTCCATATTATGTTCCTCTAAAAGAACAGTGCTCCCCAGCAACACGCTGAGACATTGGTGATTTAGTATGTTGCACTACTGAACCAATAACACTTCCTGAAGCATCCTGAACTTTTCTAGGCAGTCTCCCATGCAAGTTGGGCCTGCTCCTACTTATCCTGCAAGATATGACAAGATCACAATCCTAGCTGGTATAGCTATAACCAAATATAGTGACGTGCCAAGGGGGGAGTGATAGCTCAGTGGTTTGAGCACTGGCCTGCTAAACCCAGGGTTGTGAATTCAACCCTTGAGGGGGCCATTTAGGGAACTGGGGTAAAAATCTGGGGATTGGTCCTGCTTTGAGCAGGGGGTTGGACTAGATGACCTCTTGAGGTCCCTTCCAATCCTAGTATAGTATTCTATGACATATGGGAGTAAAAATACCCACAAAATGCTTAAGGAATAAATGGGAAACTAAAACATGCGGATGTTATTTTGAAAGCTGGCTTTGAAAATTTGTCCCATACAATGAGAAAGTAGAAAGGGGAAATTTTATCACTGTTTAATTTTCTTTTATAATGAATATGCATTTCACATTAAAAGCAACATTCTTTGAGCAAACAGCCAACCATTAAGGACCTTGACAAGAAAGCTACTACCAAATTTTCCTACAGTTTCAAAGAAAATATCATCAACGGTATGACCAGCTGACTTAAAACTCTATTGTAACACTGGCAACCAGATCAGATCAGGGCCACAGGCCCATTCACTTGTATGTTAGTGTAGATCAAAGCAATTATTAATATGTAAGTGTGTATTCAGATATTTAAACTTCATGGAAATTAATAGTTTATTACCTATATAGTTCTCGCTTATCTATTCCTGTTATAATGTAACAGCAAACATTTACATGTATGTATGACACTGTAACTAAATTACCTATCAAAGAAATCTTATGAAATGCTAATGAAGGACTTAAGGACTTTAACAGAATATGCTAATTTCAAAGCAAGTCAAGGACTTCAAGTGCATTCCTCACCATCTGTCATCAAAGGTGAAAAAAAAAACAAACAAAAACAAACAAAAAACAACAACAACATGGATCCAGACTGTCAGCTAGCTAGTAAAGGAGATATAAAAAATGGATTCAAGGAAAGATCCTTCATCTCTGGACTGTTTGGATTCTAACAAAGCAGAATAACTGAACAAGCAGACGGAGAATCCCAGAGTTATTCTGAGTATCTTGAAGGACTTTTGGGAAATTGGCAGTTTATTACAACACTGACACCATTTGGAGTGACAAACTGTGATTTACTCATTATATTTTATCTGCTTTATCTTTCAATAACTCTCATGCTTTTTTTCTTACCTAATAAACCAATAATTACTTTACTACAGAATTGGCTGCCAACGTTATCTTTGGTTTAAGGTCTGGAGTACCAGTTGATCTGGGGTGAGTAACTGGCCGCTTGCGACTGGGAGAAACTTGATGTAGGGGGATTTTAGGTTTAAATAATCTTTTATCACAAGTTCAGTTTGTTTGGGTGGTAAGACAGACTGGAGAGTCTAGGGGACTGTCTGTACTCAATGGTGAGACAGGTACAGTGATCCAGGAGTTCATATTTGTTACTGGTTTAGTGAAATCTAATTACAGAACAGACCACCAGTTTGGGGTGTCTGCCCTGAGAGTGAGGCACTCACAGCCATGAACCACTCCAGACAGTGTGACACCTATTTCACTTAAAAAGTTTGAACTGATTAAATGACAATTTTAACCATTTTTTAAAAAATCTAAACCATCTACATAATTCTGTACGTTATTTTGGATACTTACTGATTGATAACTCCTACACAGAAACAGTAAGACTGTAAAAACTCCAACAACTGCAGCACAAATCACTATTTCCCATGGGAAACCATAAAGATCAGGACCAGGTCTCATATGTTCAGGCAACGCTGCCACAACCTTAAAAAAAAAAAATCAAGCAGCAAAGTCTGAGTGGTTAAAAAAAGGGACAGATTACCTGTTATTTTTGACAAATGCAGATATTACTTATTGTTTACTGAGTCAACTGTGAGACTATAAGACTCTTTGTATATTTACTTTTTCAAAACCCTGAGAAGTAGCAAATGTTGTCAGAAGCCTTTTATTTGGTTTTTAAATCTTTTGTTTATTTAGCAGTGTATAATATAACCGAAGACATATGGTGTGTTGAACCAGAACAGACACATCTTTTCAAGTTTTCCTTCTGAACTTGTTGTTTAGGGAAAGGGTCCTTCATGAGATAGTTTATATGTAAAAGTAAGTGTCAGCATTAAAATAAAAAACCATTTACCACATAGTTGATGGACAATTTATAGTGACAGCTAAAGAGATGCAAATAATTTATCTGATTGACTAAAACACCGTATAAGTATGTTTTATAAAATAAAAGTAGTGGTTCAATGTAGTTTACCACGTAAAGGATCGTGATTTGCATGATCTGAGATCTACATTATTTGTAAATAGATATGTATACATTAATTTTCTAAACAAAACAAAAAACAACCTGCTTAATGCAGCTCACCTTTCCATATACAACTATTAGTATATAATATTATATTCACTAAGCTGACCAGTCTAAAGCTTTGAGACTTTCAAGCAAAGGTCCTCAGTCTGCACTTGGAAAGAGCATCATTAGACCTCCTTTGATACTATTGAAAAGGACAATATAAGCATGTTTTCCTTCCATATTTAAGACTATATTTCCTAATTTCACAGACATTAAAAATGCTTTGAATTTAACATGCCCTATGCCTCCTCTCAACCAAACCTCACTATATTTCCATTCCATTATTGTGCCCGTTTCATCTTGATTCTCCCTAAATATTGTGATGATCCCGGGTCCTGCAAGCTTGCCGATTTGGGCCCAACCCAGACACCTGACTTTTCTAGCAAAATGTAAGATACGTTGCTTATCGCAGTGAAGCAGCTTTCGTGTTACGAAAATCCTCCCACCCTCAGATCTCCAGCGAGTCACAAATCACACACCTCCACCCTGCACCTCAGTGCCTGTTGAGAGCAAAAACCCCAAGGCCGACTTGCCTGGGCGGCTTTTAGCGCAACCTGAGGAAGTTTCACAAGTGAAGGGTCCCGGAGAACAAGGCCGCAAAGCAGCCCCGTCCCTTGACTCCCCAGCCCCACAAGACGGGCAGCCCCGAACACCCCCCCGGGGGCAGAGCCCCAGCACCCCGGGCCGGGGAGCTCGCTGCTGCCGCCGCCCCGCACTCACGCTCCGCGCTCGCTCCAGGGCCAGCCCGCAGAAGCGCTGCGCTGTCTCTCGGAAGCCGGGCCACAGGCCCGCGGCTGCAGCCTCCGGAGCCTCCTGCCGGCTCTCCCCGGCGGCCATCTTACTGCGGCAGCCACTGCTCACGCTCTGGGCGGCGGTGGCAGCAGGTAGCGGCGACGGGGCAACCGGCGCTCATGGCCCATCGCCGGCAACAGGCACAACAACCCCAGCAGCGCCCACGCAGGTTCCTGGCAGCGCCAGCCTGACAACCGAGCGGGCCGTACCACCGCCCCGGAGAGGGGAGCGGGGCGAGACCACGGCTCAGCAAGTGGGACTGCACCACTGTCCCAAAAGCACAGGCGGCACCATTCCGGGGGGACGGCGGGGATGCACGGCTAGACCAGAAGAACGCACGGGAAAGAAGGGGACGGCAGCACCAGTGTGTGACGGGGGGGGGGAAGGTTGCCACTGAGCCCCAAGTGCTGGGTACTGCGTTCTCCGCATTAGCCGGCCTGCGCCCCCCCACGCCGCCCATTGTGCGCCCCGGGGGAGGGGGGCAGGGCACGGCCACAAGGACACCCAGTAGGTGGGGACCTCCAGATTCCAGGGGCCACCCCAACGTCAGACGAGAGGTGTCTCTTTATCCTCCATTTTAGGAACACTGGGGGCAGGCTTCTGGGGAGATGCAAACGTGTGCTCCCGTTTGGGGCCGGGCAGGACATTGGCAGCCCTGGAGTAGCACAAGTCATGTTAGCAGGATTGTGCTGGGCAGCTCCGGGGAAACACAAGCAACCTGTAACAAGTCTTCGCTCCAAGTCACGGGGGGAGGGACGCATTGCCACCATGCCTTGTGACTCACTAAGTCATTTACAAGATGCTCATGTCAGTTACTTGCAGTTTGTTCTATAACAAATTCCTTCCAGGGACCAAGGGAGTTAGATTTATATATTTATTGGGGGTTTAGGGTCTTACCCTCTGTCTTTTTTTCTCCTCACTAATATCAATAACCCCACATCCCAGTGGCCAACTTAGAAAGGCTACATGCAGTTCTCTTTAGAGCCTATCAAACTAATATTTAGCCTCTTCTAAAATAAATCATTGGACAGCACTGAAAGGCACTTCACCTCCCACAGTGCTCCTAGCCTGAGAAGGTAGGAACTTGAGCTCAAATCCTGTTTAGAGGCACAATGTACTGTTAACTAGACTGCTAGCCTAACCTAAAATTTGGTCTTTTAAACATTTCACACACAAATTTATTCCTTCACAAGCAAAACAAGGCCTAGACCCTGCTTTATCCAAGCTGTTGTTACCCATCTTGCCTGCTGAACTTCAGGAAATGAATCCCTGTGTCAGCCTATGAGAGTTTGGGGAGAATATTCTCTCCCAATGCCTACAGCAACTTTATATACAGAAAGCAGAAAAGAAAGGGAAAAAATCAGGGGTGTGGGGGGGAAACAATTAAACTAAACAAATATGGTGTGGGGATTAAGAAAAAAGTAAAAGAGAAATGGAGGGACCCAATCTGAATACCCCATTCTGAAAATATTTCCTTTCCAACAGAGTTACTGCACATCTTCAAACACTTATACCCATATCCTAATGGAGCTAAACTCTACCAAATGCTGACTCTGGACTGTTAAAATATCAAGCTAGTGTAAAGAGCCCTTCATAGGCAAATGTTAGAAATTCTACACTTAACTCCAGAGGTTGTTGGAAACTGCTGTTTCAGGTGGAAATGTTTGAATATAGTTGGCTTTATATTTATAACTTACAATGTAAACAGAATCCTTTCCTCACAAACGAATATAGCCTACCCCCCTTTCAAACATTTAAAGAGATACAATTCAGAATAAAAACAAGATAGAAAGTAATTACAGAAACAAAGGAAAGATCATCATGCAACAGTACAGGTTTAGAAGTATTTCTATGGCAATCTCACAATCATTCCATTTTGACATGTACCCTGTAGTACTCAGTGGATACAGAACCAATCTCTTCTTAGCTTGACTTTAACTACTTGTACAGAAACTTACCCCTTCCTTTGTTTTGGATGTTTCCATTTGTGAATCAAATATTGTAATCACATAACAAACATTTCTATAAAAACTATGAGCATAACAATATCCCTAGTTTCTAAAGGAAAGTTCCTGATCCAGTCAGAGAGACATCCTGCACTGGTATGTTTCCAAATGGAGAGATCCTGTTTTGACATTTCTGCAGTCAAAAGAGGTGGGGCCAGAGGTGGATTAAGGACTAACAACAAAGTTTCTCATTTCATGGCACATCATGTCTCCTTTCTTTTGTAAATATAAATTAATTGGCACTATGTGTTTTTTAAATTCCAATAAAAAGAAATGTTATATTAGGAAGTCTAATATATACATTATTTTTTTTTTATAAAAGGTAAAGTACACCTTTTAAAAAACTGACCATATTGTGGGCCTATAATATCACATGTAGGTATTACACACTGAAACACAGAGGCTGCAGAAAACATTGATAAGCCATATCCTAGCTACGTGGCATTGTACTTTTATTTATTTCATTATTTCTGTAACTTGATTTCTATATTCCATTGGAATTCTTTTCATTATAATTATGTTTGTAAATCCCAGCTTTTATAAAGTTTGACTCAGTCTTCCTTTGTATGCAGCAACATATGCAATTTGCATCTTTTATTGTGAAAATCTAAGAGGAAGGAAAAATGCAATAGAAGGTAGCTGTTGGTACCTAATGATATACATGGGAATTTTAAAGTAGCAATTTTATTTGTAGTGAACAATAAAAATTTGAATTTTAACGTCGCCTGTAAAGTGTGAATACTCTGTGTATCCCAATTAGCCATTAAAGTCTTAATTTCTAAAGAAAAGAAATTATTCATGTTTCTCTCTCATGGTTCATGTATTTGCCAGAACATACGGGGATAAATTATAAGTATGTAACTAATCCCAGTGTGTCTCAAACTTTAAGACTTTGATTATACCACATCTGAACCTCAAAATTTCTTGGCATATGACCTCTTCAGATATGCTTCACGTATTTGTGCCTCAAGAGTTCCAATGTCTCTGCCTTCCTCAACACCCCTTTGCCACCAAGGTTTCTTAGAAATTTACATCCATGATGTCCTCCTTACTTTGCCCCACCCCATCCCATTTATCTTTCAATCCATAATATTCTCCCTTTACTTGTCAAATTCCCACATCTGTCTTCCTCTGGCTCTCCAAATACCCTTTCCATCCCTTCAGTTATCCCTGTCTTCACCCCCTTTGCTTTGTTTCTCCCAGACATCCATCTCGGAGTGCCCCATGTCTGCCTACCCCTTCCCACCTTCCCTTTTCAAGCCTTTCCCACCCAGTTTCTGCCCCACCTTCCCTGCTATCTTTAGAGTCTTGCACTACAGCTCCCTTCACTTACCAAGCTCACAGCCTTCCCTTACTCTCAGACCTTCCTTCCCCCAAGTCTCCCCTCTACTCTCCCTCCTTCTCTTCTCCCTCCATCTCCATCACAGCAAATTTCTCCCATACTTTCTTTCTTCCCTTCCCCCAATCCCCTTTGCTTCTCCCATGTTCCATCTCCCCAAGGGCTCTCACTTGTATTTGTTCCCTCCAGTACCAGTCCCCCCATCACAAGGCACAACCTGTACTGGTTCCTCACATCTCCCCTTCCCAACATTCCTCTCTGTATCGGTGCCCTTCCCTCACTCCACAAGATCTCTCTGTTCCCAGGGCCTCCCTCATCAGCTCCACAAAGTCTACCTTGTACCAACCCCCAAGCAAATTCCCTCTTGTATCTGTAGCCCCCAGATTACCTCTTCCTCACTGTTCCTCCATTCTCTCTCTCTCCAAGGACCCCATGGACCTGTCACCACTCCCCAGCCCCCCTTAACCTGTCCCCCAATTCCTCATTCCCTCCCTCTCCGAAGACCCAACATCTCCATGTCTCTCCCTGTACCTGCTGCCCCCTTGGTACCCCTCTCCAAACTCCTCACTGTCCCACCCCTTCCCCAGCTCTCCCAAGCTCCCCAAAGTACCCCTCCAAGATGCCTCCCCTGTTCATGGTTTCCATCTTCCCCCAACGAATGTCCCCTTTGTGCCCCCCCCAACCACTCCGGCCTCTCTTTCCCCTTCCCTCCCCAGAGGAGAAGCAGCACAAGCTGCTGCTGGTGGGTGATGGGTGCCTCCCTGCCTGTCCCCTATGCCAACTGACAGAGGATGAGGAGGGTGTCCATGCAGGGAGGAGACTGAGCCAGCTCCCAAGTCTAGCTGCATGGGGACATAGTGGCCTCAGTGTAAGGAAGCTGCACTGCAGCTGCCTCTTCCCAGCTTGTCTTTTCTGCCTGACTGCACGTTTTACTGAGGGGTTATAAAGACTAATTTTTTTAAATAATCTTCTACAGCATCTAACTGCAGCCAGTGTACTTTCAGTTGTACTTCTACCACACTTTGAAAACAGTTGATTTAATCTATATATTGAAAGAAGAAAACAAAATGTATGATAACACAACTTGCTGATGGAGATTTTACATTTGTAGATTTTGCAGCAAATACAAAATAAGAGTTCCTACACCCACTGTGCCTCACATTTTATATTCTTTTATATATTGTACTAACTTTCGTAAATTGAATATGTTCACAAGAGGACCATGTTATGTTGCGGTGGGAACCAAAAGTTTAAATTTCTTGATTCTGGTACTGTATGTGTAAAATCACGACTAAAAGTTTGCAGTACCTTTTTATTTCATTTTATTTTATTTTTTTATTCCAGGCCCAGCCCAGCTTTCATTTAAATAAAATGGAATTCTGCCAGTTAGATCCATGGGAGCAGAAGCAGGCCATGGGTTTCCTTTAAAAAAACAGATTAAAGATGCTGGTGTGTATGATAAGGGTGTTTTCTTGGCTGTTCTATAAACAAACATTTGAATGTATTAAATGCACAAGGGAGGACTCTGCAGAGGCAATGGGAGCAGCAAGAGGCCAAAGAAAACAGCAGATAATGTGGCATTTCCTGCCCCCTCCCCTCACCAGTTGGGCATCAGGTCTCCCTGTGGCCAAGTTTGAAAATTCTGGTCTTCTTAAATGCTTCCTCAACATAAAAACAGAGGCCACACTGAAGATACCAACCCCAATTTTGCTATCAGTTCCAGCTCCAACTCCAGATGAGTTGCAGAATGTAACCAACAGTAGAATTGGGCTCAATTTCCCTCTGATGATGTTAAAACATTAAATAAACAAAATCTTACCTTTTTGCTAACAGTTGCCATTGCTGAAAATACAGATTTTACAAAGTCACCAACGTCAAGACCATCAAAATGCAGGAGAATCTGATATATCCAGTCTTCTTCTGTTCATTTATAAAGAAAGAAAATGTTTTGCATTATCAAGTTATCTTGTTAATAGCTCCATTTTTTATTTTTATTTTTTTAAGATTGCAATCTTTTTTTCAGATCAAACAACTTCACACTTACCATTATTGGGAATGTTGTTTTGAATCAGGAAAAAGATCTGTGATAAAGGTTTTTTAGCATCTAACTGAACATTTTTCGCTGAATTGTACATTTTCTTCTGAGCATTCACTGGAGCAATTGTTACTGCTTTTGAATGTTGGCCACTGTTATGTTCTTTATACAAAGCTGTATGCCTGTGATGATCTTCTTTTTGCGCGTTGTCTGATATTTTTCTCTCATCAGATATATCTGGAAACAATTGTGAAGTGGAATAATGTTTATTTTCAGCCTCCTCATCAAGAATATTTTCTGCATGTGAAATTTCATAAGATTATTTCCCACTATGTTACTAATTTGGTTTCTGAATTCCTCCTCATTTTCAAAGTCAGACTCTCATTGGCAACTGCCAAAAAAAGGAATCCTCCTCCCCCGAAAAAAAAACCAAACCAACCCCCTAAACAAATGGACAACTGATTTAAAGGGTTATTCTTCTGATGTCACCATGTGACAAGAAAATATAATAAGTGACGTGGCAGGAATATAAGAACACTTTCAGGACAGGGTTCTATTTACATAATCTGTATTATATCACTGTAAATCTATACTCTAAAATATATTGGGCCAAATTCTGGTCTCAGAATGGGGTTGCATGGATGTAACTGCAGGCAACAAAAAATGGTTACATACCTTTCGTAACAGTTGTTCTTCAAGGTGTGTTGCTCATGTCCATTCCATTCTAGGTGTGTGCACACCCACATGCACAATTGTCATAATTATTTGCCTTAGTGGTATCTGTAGGGTCAGCAGTGGCGCCCCCTTGAGTGCCACATTCATGCACTGGTATATCAGACTCAAACTCCTTGGCTGGGACAAAATACTTCTTTTTGTCCCTCTTTGAGACGGGAGGAATGGAGGAAGGAGTTTGCCAGAGACCCTTGGCAATCTTAAGGACACCGTCATGCATGGGTAGTCTAACACGGGTTGGGGTAGAGGCTGACAGGAGATTAAACAAGGTGTCCACCTGATCAGCCATTTCCTCCACTTCCAGGCCCAAGCTCTTGGCCACCCGATGCAACAGGGCCTGGTGTTACTTTAAATCGTCCATCGGGCTGGCCCTCGAGGGTCCCACAACTGACTCATCCGGGGATGAGGACAATGACTGCACCACCAGGGGAAGTTCCAGGGCCTCTTCCCCCACAGGGGAGGGAGGCTTAGGGGTGGGCGCTGTTCCCTCTGCCTCAACCACCGAGTGTGCCTCGTGCACTGAGGCCGGTGCCATTAGTGCCGCTAGCTGTTGCTCCGAGGCAGAGACTGATGAGCAGTGAGAAGGGGGCATCACCACAACTGGCATTCCCCACACACCTCAATAAGGCCACTGCAGTTGGCGCTGTCAATGTCAACACAGCCTCAGGTGCCCATTCATGCTGGTGCAGTCTAGGTGAGGGGCTGAACTGGGTTTCCATGCTGGAGGAATCCCCTTCCGGTGACCACAGTGGGGCCGTCGATGCCTGGGTTTGCTTTCTGACTGTTGCCATTGGAGACCGATCCCCAAAGCGAGGTAATGAGGGGACTGGTGCTGGTGCCAGGGGGACCGGAGATGCGATGGGGAGCGCTCCCATGATGCAGGCTACCAGGACCTGCACCTACAGGACGATTGGCAGGAGGGCAAGTGGTGTCGGTAAAACGGAGACTGGCTTCTTACTCTATGCGATCTGCGTCAAGATGGTGGCGACTGTGAACATGGCAGAACTCCAGTGACTTGCAGCGCGGAGGTGGAGACTGCTGCTTTGTCTTGGATCAGCGGCACTCCACTTCCCCCTGCGGGGTCTTAGCAGCTGGCTTGCCCTCGTGGGCAGCTTTTGCTGGTTCCTGGGCACATGCTGCATCAGCGGTGTGGGCAGAGGCCTGTACTCTCTCGGTGCTGGGAGAGCCTGTGAACGCATCGGTGCTGTCAGGGTTTTTGGTTCCATGCTGCTCCTGGGAATCGGTGGTGGACCTTTCACAGGGCTAAGGACCTGCCTGGGGAGGTGTGAGCATGCAGCTCCGGAGTGGCCGCGAGGCCTGAAGTGGGTGTTTTGCCCAATGGCCTATGCCCCTTTTTGCTCAGTGACGGGGAGCCATACTTTTTAGTCTTCTTTTTAGGCACCAGTGACGGGGAATGGTGCTGGGCAGAGCCTGGTGCCAGGGCCGCACCGTGCACCAAGGCCAAGGTGCTTGGCGAGTCCTAGCGGGGCTGCACAGAGGCTGGACGCAGGGTGGACTCCATGAGGAGAGTCTGTAGCTGAATATCCCGCTCCTTTTGCATGAAGGGTTGCAAGTTTTTACAAATTCCGCACTTGTATCTAACGTAAGGGTGGGCAAACTATGGCCCGCAGGCCATGTCCAGACCATCAGACCTTTTAATCTAGCCCTCAAGCTCCCACTGGGGAGCAGGGCAGTGCTCCCTAGCCCCCGACTCACAATTCCTTGATGAGCATCATCTTCCTGCAAGCAGAGCCACATTGCACAGGCACGATTGGCACTGCTTGCCCAGACTTAACTGTGCTGTTTCTCAGATCAGAACCCCGCCCCTGCATGGCAGCTCACCCAGGCCTCAAAGCGCCAGCCTCCTTGCACCAGCATCTGCCCAAACTAGCCAATGATCAAGGCCGGCAGCTTTCAGGATACTGCCCCTAATTGAGTCCAATTAGGAACTCCTTCATCGACCAATCCCTGAGGCACCACTCCTCCAAGAGACTCGCCTCATTCCTCATCTGCCAGTCACCACAACCCAGACCCTCCTGGTCTCCTATGGCACCACCCTCAAGGTTTTATGTTTATTTCCACTAAAATGTATCTTTATTAAATAGAGTTTACCTCTGAATTGTTAATTTTGTGAGCATTCATAGCCCGCCATACAATTTCCATACCCAGATGTGGCACTCAGGCCAAAATGTTTGCCCATTCCTGCTCTAACATGTGACTCCCCTAAATACTTGAGGCAGCTGCTATGGGGTCACTTACAGATATAGGCCTGTTGTAGTCTGCACAGGGCTTAAACCCTGGAAGACTAGGGCATGCCCCACCCGGGGCCAAGTCCCTGTTGGGACCCTAACTGCTAACTACACCTCTATCCTGATATAACACCACCCAATACAACACGAATTTGGATATAATGCGGTAAAGCAGTGCTCCAGGGGGGCAGGGCTACGCGCTCCAGCGGATCAAATCGAGTTCGATATAATGCGGTTTCACCTATAACGCGGTAAGATTTTTTGGCTCCCGAGGATAGTGTTATATTGAGGTAGAGGTGTATTAACTACACTTAACAACCACTTAACACTAACTACTATAAACAAAACTAAGGCCCAAAGTCAGTAGACAAAAAACCGGGAAGCTGCTCTAACTAACCACCATGGGCAGTAAGAAGGAATTGAGAGGGCATAGGGTTGGTGGTACCTGATATACCAGTGCATGAGGGCGGCACTCATGGGGGTGCCACTTCTGACCCTAAGGATACCGTTAAGGCAAAAATCTCCAACAATCATGCATGCGCACACACCTAGAATGGATTCGACATGAGCAAGCACTCAAAGAAGAATTTGTGTTGCCCAGATGTAATTAAGGCCAGAATATAGTTCATTATTTAGAAAAAATTATGTTTTGTCTTTGATCAGTACTGATTGGAGTACTCTTCCAGAGTTGCCAGGTCTCTTTATGAAATCATGTTCAGATATGTGGGAGGAAAACTCAAGTAAGAGACCTGTAATAGCCAGGAAAAAAATAATTCATACAGGACTAAAGATGATCAGCTTTCCATAAACTAAACAAATTTCCTTGCAAATGTTATATGCACAAAGAACTAATATAGACGTTTGTCTGTGAGTAACAAATGGAAGCACACAGCAGCTGCACATATAGAAGAGTATTACAAGAGCTCAGTCAATTAACAAAAAATGCTACTATATGAGATGAACTCAACGTTGTGGAAAATTTCATAATCTTGAGCAGCAGTTGGGAACTTATTGTATGTCACCACTCTGCATATATACAGATATATGATGACAGAGCAAAAACTACTGGAGTTATCTGTGACATCCTACGTTTTGATTTCTTCAATTAGCTCAGTGATTTAGACTAAACAAGCAGAAGGCTTTAGAAAACAAAATGTTTCCAGCCACAAAAAGGAAATAAGCATTAATTAATTTTTTGTGGCAGCTCTAGAAGTACAGCTACTATATAAAGATACAATAAAGTCACAATTATTTACATTTAGTGAGCTAAGAAGAATTAGCAATGTGTTAGAGAAAAAGGGTTACAATTAATTTTAATTAAGTCTGTTAATGCAAAATTTTTATTTATTAGAAAATACCCTAACTGGGCCATATTTTCAAAGTCTCAGTTTGGCTACTGAAACTCCACATGCCTACGTCCATGTTATGCCTAGGTTTTTATGCAACCCAAACCTTTAGATTTGTATGTATATATGTAGTTATATATCTTTAACTACCCATTTTGTATGCACTGTTGACTGAGAAATATTGTAGGTGTTAAACTGTGGGCATAATTTCAGAGGATTTAGAATACTTAATCCTTTGTGCCAAATTCATTTCTGGTATAACTTCACTGGCTTCAGTAGATTTCCCATTAGAAAAACTACATTACCAACTACATTCCTATTTTACTTACATTGTGAGAATGATAATTTAAATGATGCAAAGAGTCCTGTGGCACCTTATAGACTAATAGACGTTTTGGAGCATAAGCTTTCATTGGTGAATACCCACTTCGTCAGATGCATCCGACAAAGTGGGTATTCACCCACAAAAGCTCATGCTCCAAAACGTCTGTTAGTCTATAAAGTGCCACAGGACTCTACTGCTTTTACAGATCCAGACTAACATGGCTACCCCTCTGATAATTTAAATTATTGTGACACTCAGGGCCAGCGCTTCCATTTAGGGGACCTAGGCGGTCACCTAGGGCGCCAGGCTTTGGGAGGGCAGCAATTCGGTGGCGGGGGGTCCTTCCGCGCTCTGGGTCGGCGGCAGCAATTCTGCGGCGGGTCCTTCACTCACTCCGGGACCTGCCGCCGAAGTGCCCCGAAGACCGGGAGTGCAGAAGGACCCCCCCGCCGCAGAATTGCCGCCAACGACCGGGAGCGCAGAAGGACCCCCACCTAGGGCACCAAAAAACCCTGGCGCCGCTCCTGGTGACACTAGTCACACAAATATGATACATTTTGGTACTTTATGATGCCGTCAATTAATACTGGAACCAAAATATGCAGTGGCATCAAGAGTTTGATTACAATGGGATTGATTATAAAAAAGAATCATGGTACGGTAGTCTTAAGTCTGACTTTTGAAATAAATGGACTTACTCACCAGAGTAAAATAACAGGCTATGGGTATGAAGTATAACAACAGATAGCCCAGTCTGATGTCCACTGAAGTAAATGGAAAGACTCTCATTAACTTCAATGAGCTTTGGATCAGGCCAGAGAACCTATGGAAGAGGAACTATCTCTGGAATAATTGTGAACTCTTTCTCTCTTAACAATTTTAGGTGGTTTTCTACTGGCTTTACCATTGATTTTTACAAGTACTTTACTCATGTCCATATATTTTATATTACATCAGGGTGTCCATAACCTATAAGTAGTATGGCATAAGGGAGTTATATATTCCTCAAAGAAAGTGTTTAATAGCTACACTATAATCACCTATTAACAGCTAGTAGATAAATTCACTAGTGTTGATTTTAAACCACTAAAAGTGGACAGTGTCACACCTGTTTTACATTTTTATCACACAAAGCAAGTATTGTTCTTGTTTAGTAAAGCAGTAGTCCAGTACCTGATTCTGCATTTTGGCCTTCACACTTTGTTCTGATGGCTGATAGAAGATCTTGTAGCTCTGGAAGAAAATTCATTTTCTCCTTTATACATTTCTCATAGCCAATGTCCAAATTATGTTCCTCTTCCACAGAGGCAGTCACTTGTTTCTTCTGCAAGAAATTGTCTTCACATGTAAAAGTAGTGATAGCATGCTGAACTTTTTTAAACTGTTGTTCTAGCACCAAGAGTTTGTTTTTTTCACATAGACTCTTCAAAGGTTGCTTCACTTCCTGAGACAATTTTGAATAAAGCTGTTGGTATGCAATGAATGGGTTGGATATATCTGTGTCTCCTTCAGTTAATCTTTGGCTTTCTTTCCTTGTTTTCCTTGTAGCTTTTGCTGCCTGAACTGTGTCTTTCTCTTGTTCAGATTCATTTTCCTTTAACTCAACCTCTCTCCTTTGCACATTATTAAATTCTACCTTTATCTGGTTTATCCTAATATCTCCCCTGTCTTCATTTGGGTCTAGGACAGGAATTGTGTGTTCAGAATTTCTTCTAAAGTCTCCATTATTATTTTTACTAAACAAACTTCCAAGAAACTGTGAAGTTTTTGTAAAAATACTAGTCACCACTTCCTCTGTCATGAGACCATTTTTATCATTTATATTTTGGGAGTCTGTTTTTTTCTGATCATCAGTATCTTTTTTGCTTTTTTCCTTACTATCTCTTGCTTTTTCAGATGTAGTTAATTTTTCTGTATGATTTATGTTTTCAGTTGGAAGAGCATCTTCCCTGTCAATGTGTCTTATACCATTCAGATCTCTCTGTTTCACAGCATTTAAATGGAGTGTATCCAAGCCCTGCTCACTTTGTGAAGGTACACGTTCTATGTTGTTGTGTGCTGAATCATGATTATGGGGAACATGTGACAAAGGCTTATTAGGATTAGAGCCACCATGATTTTTAAGAGGTGCCTGGGTTTGCAATTCAGTAGACTCAAAAGATTCTAAATGTAATGCAAGGTTTCTTTTTTCAGAGTTTTCAACTACACTAGATTGCTCTTGGAATAAATGTTCGTGTTCAGTAATTAGGATATGATTGGATTCTGCAGTTGTTTCTGTTGTAACTAAACTTTCTTCAGACATTTTCTGTGATTCTGCTACATCCTGTAAATTTGGTATTACATTGTCATTTGAATGAGGATATGATGAAATTTTCTGGTATTCACATTCATTTTCTGTATTTATGCTTTCCGTATCTTCATGATGACTTGAACTGCTGGGCTCAGGTACTTTTAAATCTGATGATATGGAAGACTGTTTTCTTTTATTATGTAGCATCTGATTTTTACAGTTCTTGCCAGGATCTGAATTAGTATTATCCCCAGTCCCACATTCTGATGTCAAAGGCTCATGTTGGGAAGATGAATAATCCAGTTCTATATCTACTGGCTCTTTCTTATGGTGTGGTATAGTCATGGAAATTTGTTGAGATTGCAGGTCCTCTTCAGAAAAAGTATCAGCACTAGCATCAGGTGCTATCGTCTGTTCTTGTAGGACTTGTTCCCCAAGAACATTTACTGTTAATGAAACATCACTAATTCTAGTATTATCAGAATGCTGTTCAGATGGATTTGAAATATGTTCTCTTTTATTGTAGTCTTCATCTATTTGCTCCTGTGGAAATGGCACAGAAGATTGTGGAACTTCATTGCCTTTGTTTTGCAAACCATACAGTAAGTAATTTAATGTGTGACTGTCTTGCTCAAGAATTATATTCTCACTTTGTATTATTATTTCCTCAGACGTATCTACTGAAGATGTTTCTTGGTTAGCCAAAATATTTGCTTTCTTTTCATTCTGGGGTTTATTTGGCTCATAATTTTTTATCATTTGCTCACCGTGTTCTAGGTTAGCTTCACCACACTTTGAAATATGTTGTGAAAAATTCTCTAGCTGTTTTATTCTGTCTCGGGAAAAATAACTTATGTCTTTGCCATTCTCTACCATTTTGTCTAACACATCATCAACATTTGAGCTGGAAAAATTATCTTTTATGGAATCTTGTGAGACATCATGCAAACCTTTGTCAGAAGAATTTTTAGTATATTCCACATCAGTGAGTTCTCTTTCTTCTTCAGAATCCAAAATATTACGTTGTCCCTGTACTTCATTATTTACATGGTGTTTTGATAGTGATTCAGCAAATTCCAGAGAAGATAACTGGTCTGAAATTTGAACTTTCTTTTTGTCAGCAATGTGATCAATGCCAAATTCATGACCATTATCCCCTGAAAAAATTTCAGCTAAGCAACCCTGCCTTCCTCCCTTTTTATTAATATTTTGTTGACTAGAATAAGAATCTTCACAGAAGTATCCATGTTGTTCTGGTAAATCTTTTATATTTAATTTTGATTCTAAAGATACCTGCTGCTCATCTTCTAAAATAGAACCTTCACTTTTCTCTTTTATATTAGAAAATTCCTCTCTTTCATTACTTTTAGAATTGTGTTCCTTGCATTTTGGATATGTAAATAAAGGGTCTACTCTGTGTTCTAACTGGGATTCTGTAAATGAAAGAAGTGAGCTATCTTTTACTAATTTAGTATCTTTAATTGTGTTTTCATTATCTTGTTCAATATTTTGGATTGTCAATGGAGAAAATAGAACACTTTCTTTGGAAATGTCTACATTACTCTTCTCTAGTACTTGTTCATTGCTTTTCTGATTTGTTTGGCCTTTCAGTTCAATTTCTTTGCCATCTGTAATCTGGCCATTTTCATCATCAAAGCTCAGAGTCTCTGGTAGCCTTTGCAGAGAATGCTCATCTTTGGTTGCAAAACACTGGAAGCTCAGTATGTTTTTATAATGACTAAAAGAAAAGACAGATTGTGGTTCTTCAAACTGGTTTTGCTTGTCTTTCTCAGAATTATCAGCTATGTCTAAGTCATGAGATAAACTTGAAGATGATAAAAGCTGGGCTACAACTGATTCCTGTGTGTCTTGAGAAACTATAGATTCCTGCTCCTTTTGATCATCTGATCTGTCCATATTAAAATCTATGTTGCCAGAGATATTTTCATACCAACCTGTCTGTTGATTTTTGCTATCTGATTTCTCCGTTATCTCTTTTACTTCAGTATTTTCTATTACTTGACATTCTGCTGCTGAATTTTGTTCTGTACTGTAAAGCTCAGTTAGTTTGTTTTTGTCTGATAAGCCTTGAGTAAGAGGTGACTCAGCTTCATTTGGGATTTTCTTGAAGTTTGGAAGACTATCTAAATTTGCTGGCAACTCCCCAGAACTTGGTGTGTCATATTCTGAATCTACCGATTCTTGTTTATTTGTTTTCAGATTATTTTGTCCTTCATCTTGCTTCATTGCAGCTATTTCTCTTTCTGATTTCCTCTCTGTGTAAGTTTCAGTTTCCTGTAGGTTTAAACTACTCATTTCTTCATTCTTATCTGTTCTGTCCTCTTTATGTTCAATTGGTTCCTCTTTTGATAACACAAGCTGTTCACTAGAATAAAAATCTTCACTTATATATTCATGTTGTACTGGTGAATCTATAGTATTTTCTAACTTTAAATCTAAAAATACGTGCTGCTGGTCTTTGGAAACAGGGACATCACTGTTATCTTTTATATTAGAAAATTCCTGTCTTTCACTACCATCAGAAATGGGTTTCTCAGGGTTTGAATACCTAGATATTTGTGAATGTTGACCTGGGGAGATTTTAGGTTCTAACTGGGATTCTACAGATAAAAGGGGTGAAATATTGTTATCTTTTACTAACCTGGCATCTTGTATATTTTTTTCACTTCTTTGTTCATTACTTTGCACTGCTAATGGGGACAACAGAACACTTTCCTGGGACATTGCCACATCTCCCTTCCCTTGCACATTCTCACTAACCCTCTGATTTGCTTGTAATTTCACTGCAGTTTCTTTACTTCCTTGTAATATTTCATCACTATTTTCAAATTGGGAGAGTTCTTCACTAAAGTTCAAATCCTCCTGTGCACTTTGCACAGATTCCTTTACTTTGGTTGTTAAACTGTGAAAGCCCAGTATGTTTGTAAAATGACTAAGTGAGAGGAGAGATTGAGATTCTTCAAATGTGTCATGCTTGTCTTCTTCTGAATTTTTAGTAACAGTGGAGTCTAAGCTCTGAGGTGAGCTGGGAAAAGAAAGAAGCTGGGATGTAACTGATTCCTGTGTGCTATGAGCAACCAAAGATTCCTGCCCCTGTTGATTATCTGATGTGTCCCTATTAAAAGTAATGAAGTTACTATATATATTTTCATACCAACCTGACTGGCCATTTATGCTTTCTGACTCCTGAGTTATCTCTTTAACTTCAGTGTTTTCCATAACTTGAGTTTCTGATACTGGGTCTTGTTCTGAACTGTAAGATTCAATTAGTTTGTCTTTGTCAGCAACATCTGTACTAAAAGATGACTCTTCTGCATTTTTGGTGCTCTTTAAATTGAGAGGATTATCTTCATTTACTGGCAGTTCCCCAGGAGTTGGTTTATTGTCGGAATCTAGTATTTCTTGTACATTATTTTTCTTGTTATTTTGGTCTTCACTTATCATTACTTTGGCTGTTTCCTTTTTAAGTTCTCTGTCCATCTGAGATTCAGTCTCTTGTAGGCTCAAAGTCTGAATTTCTTCATTCTTATCTGTTGCAACCTTCATTTCTCTGCTTTGCTCCTCTTTTGTTATAGTGTTCTCTTTCTTAGCATGCCCAAATGTTAAAACATCACTTAAACCCAAATTAAACCAGCTTGGTTTGGATACCTCATTGTCTCTCTTTTGCTTTTCTTCTGTTGATATTTCTGCAGCTGAATTTCTTTGTTCAAACTCAGAATGTTCAGCATTACTAGAACTATCATAGATTTGTGGATTATGTTCTTTGAACAGTAAACCAAGGCCTGAATTCTCTCTACCAAAACGTAGTAAATCTGTCAGTCTACTCTGAAACCAGCCAGAAGGCTCTGGTTTATCCTCATCATTTAGTGCTTTCATGTCACTTTCATCAGTTATTGCTATTTTTCTGCTTCTGAATGTATTTTCTTCTAGAGACTCGGTAACTGTTTCAAAAACTTCCTCATCTTGTTTACTTCCTAGTCCAAGCCATCCTACAACACCAGAAACAGTCCATGTAGATTGTATTGGAACTGGTTGACTGCTTTCAGCTTCTTGCGGGACAGCATCATCTTTTCCATTTTTGTTCTCTCTGAACAATTTATTGCTTTCCGTCTCCTTTTGAGTGTGAGGGTCTTTGAATTTTCTGTCTAATTCATCACTTTCAGGAACTGACTCAATTCCGTGTTCCCGCTGGAAGGAAATACTTGTCTGTTTTGGGAGCTCACCTTCGGGCATCTTTGATTCTGGTTCTGCGTAAGGTAATGGATATTCACTTTCTTCATTATGCTCATGCAATACACTATCTTTATTTTCCAAAGGGTATTCACCTCCATCAAGACAAAGGAAATCAGTTTCCTAAAAGAATAATATTCACCTTTTTATTATGTGCATGAATGTTTTAAAGTATTTTGTAATAAAATAATATACCCATTTTATCTACTTTTTTGCTTATGTACAATAGTATGTGTGTATAGCCTTGTATGAGGAAATGTAGGTAATCTGGATATTCTTCATGACTCTGTTTGGCTTAGTTGCTATAATATTTGAATCTAAACTCATTAATAGAGATCTGTGTCTGAGCACTATACACAGTGTGAAAGTAGAATAAATTATATAGTAAAAATAAAAAGGATTAAATAAATGTTGTCTGTACCTTTAAGCAAAGTTGTTGAAATGTTGCAACCAGGTGTCAGGAATACAGACATTAACATAGAACAATTGCACCGTTTAAGGGCAATTGGTGAAGCATTAGCCTTAGATCGATAACAGTTAGTAAGGAAATAGAATATGCATGCTGTGCCCCAGGTGAATTTTACTGTTTTGGTATCTTTGTCCCTTTGTCTAATTCCCGCTCTTTTATCTGTATAAATAAAACTGTTTGGGCCTTGCATGGCCGCTCACATTATCTGGGTGTTATTGGCGGAGCGCTGCACTAATAAAACAGCAGACAAATGGTAAAATAAAAAGAAAAACACATACTGAATGACCCCAAAGAAGACTGGCAATGACACCTGAGTTTCTATCCATGTATCATCTGCAGAACAGAATTTCAGCTGTTCATCAGTATACAAGGAAGATCGGTGATATTAGTTTACCTTAGCTGGCACTTCTACTTCTTGTGTAATAAAAACATCTTCAATTTGAACAGCATGCTTTGGGAAATATCCAAAATCCTTCCCTTTCTATAAAAATAATAACGGAAGGAGAGTATTTAGTGTTTTGTTATATATACAGATGATCTATGTATTTTTGCATGTTAAGAACTTATGATCAAACAAATACTTAGATTAGAAGAGCCCTGTAAAGTTGATATTCAGACCCATTTTGGTCAATGGAGCCCCTTCTCCTTCACAAATACATTTTTTCTCCATCACTTATTGAAGCGTATGACACTATATACCCCATGCTATGTTTTACAGTATACACTTGCACATTACTATTGTGAACATGTGTTGGTTCAGTATCAGAACAGTAACCTGGACACAGCTTCAATTCATGTGTTGTTATATGCACTAATTATTTGATCCCACTCCCACTGAAAGCTCCCAGTGACTTAAGTCAGAACAAATTCATTCCCTCATAGCAAATGAGAACCATACTCCTCCATATATCTTATGTTCACAAATGTAATGTATATATCGGGTACCTACTACCAGCCCTAAATTATTTCTCTGTGTAGGATGTGCTAGGGAACTAGATGAGAAATTGTTATGATCCACGTCAACAGGAGGTACTGGGTTATCTAGTAATCTGAGCTACCAAACTCCTAACTGAAAGAAATGCATTACATTTATATATTATCAATGATCAATGATCACCTGTGCTGCTTTTGAAATTATTCCGCTCTACTGGGTAAATCTATATTTTATGATGTTCAAATTTTCAAAATGCATAAAATTTCACTGATAGACTGCGTTGGTTAACTTTTATTTTTTATAGACTATCCAGTTCTTCTATTGTAACCATCACCTGGTATTTGAGCACCTACAGGGTTTGAACTATATGCAAACACATGTCCACTGTATCTTAAGTTCACCACTGTCTTAACCATTTGACCATTTTGTTGAAGGTGCTCAAGAAAAATTCCCAATTACTTCTTTGGGAGTTTTGTTTTAACAAAGATTGCAGGATCAGACACCAAAATTGGATTTTTGATTAGATAGTTTTAACAACTCCTTACCTACATTCTAATCAGTCTGGGGATGTTGACCCAATAGACCTGAACTGTTCTAAGTAAGCCATGTAGTTAAAAGACAGATGATATGGTAGTGACTATAGCGTAATTACTGTGAGACTGAAGACCAGGATTGCAGTCTCAGCTCTATCACTCCCAATGAGACCTTGGCCAAATCTATGGTTAACTTTCCCTTTCTGGGGAAAATGGAAATCATAACTACCTACCTCACAAAGATGCTGTGAGCCTTAATTGGCTAATGTTCATCAAGTGTTATAAAATCCCCAGATTACAGGTACTAAAGATGTGCAAATGTATTATTACAGGGGTGGCCAAACCATGGCTTGTGAGCCACATGTGCCTCTTTTACAGTTAACGTGTGGCTCACGAAGCCTCCTATACCCCCCCATTTTCTGCCTACCAGACTAAGTGGGGAGTTCAGGGCTTCTGCCCTGCAGCGGGATGGTGGGGCTAGAGGCTTCTGCCAAAGACGACTGGTGCCTCCTGAGAGTGGGGAGCACAACTTAAAGGTTCATCCCCTCCAACAGTTTGAGTCACGCCCTACCCCCCAGCATACCTCCCCTCTTACCCTCACCAGCCCCTCCCTGCAGCTCCCATGTGTTAGCTTTGTGTAGAGAGCGGCAGCAGCAAAAGCAGCGCTCTCTCTACAGCTCCCAGCTGTTTGAAGCTGCCTTGCCCCATTGCTGCAGCTCCCAACTTGTTGGCTCCAGCAGCTGCTGTGCAGGGAGGGGGGTCCAGTGACACTATGTGACCAAGCGGGGGGCAGCAAACTCTGGCAAAAAGCTTTGGGGGGCACATGACATCGCGTCCCCTCCCCATGTGTTATCTCTGGTTTCTTCTCCAGCAGGGAGGAGGGTCTTGGAGCTTCAGACCTCCAAGGCGTGCCGGTCCAGGCATGGCTCTCAAATTTCTGAAGATTGTTGTATGCTTGACCACCCCTGTATTATTGTTTTACTTGATTTGCTCATAGTGAAATTATTGCAGACTGAAATACTTACACTTCCTGCCCACAAATCTTCCCTTTTTCTTGAAAGTTTGGAGTATACGATTATCTCTTCCCCCACTTTGAATTTCAGATATCGGCAGTCAGGTCCTACATAGTCTTTAGTGCCTTGGACTCTGATCATTGCAGCTGAATATATGTAAAAAGAGAGCAAAAAGCAACTACAATAACTACTTTTCTTAAATCATTCATCACTCTGAAAAAGTAGATGTGATGTATATAAAGAAACACTAAAAATTGTTTATATATGAATAAAATATGTTTTATGATAATATCACTGTTTAAATTCTAAAGTAGAAAGCTACTAAAAACTGGAATATACATTGGAGACCCTATCCTGCTCTCATTTAAGTCAATAGCAAAAATCCTATTGACATCAGTGAGAACAAATTCCAGCCCTAGATGTGCAGACCATTTTCAGTATTGGCACACACAAAACTTCCAGTGCCTTCAACAGGAGTTATATATGTGGAGCAGCTGATCCAAACACAACAAGTATTTTGATTGTTTGATTCTAAATATTGCACATTTTCATTGACTTATTTTTCAGCTATTTTAGTCATGTCTTTTGAATGTAATATTAAAGACAAAAAAGCTAAGTTTAAACAATATAAGCATGAAGGAATAGACATGTTGCCAAAAACAGGAAATTTAAAGTCTAGGTGACTTGCTTTCATTTCAATTTCCTTTTCAATAACTTTATAAATACTATACTCAATTTGAGTCCCAATCCCTCCCATAAGCTGCTCCACAGAAGCAGACACCTGAGTCTGCATGGAGCCCTCTGAAGTCAATAGGGCTCCAAATGTGTGCAAGGATCCATCTGCACAGAGCAACTTGCAGGACTGGGAATTCTGTGTGCAAATGTCAGCTTGCAAGGTGGATAGGCTCTCAATTTTGAAAGTGCAAAAATTTGTAAGTGCAAAATCAAAGGAGGCAGCTGAAAAATTGTCTCCAAGTGACAAGCAGGTTTCACAGTGGTAGTCTGAGAGTTGGCTTTTCTACAAAGTATCCATTTTGTATCACTGCCATTTCTGATTCTGCAGCAAGCCTGGACAGCTATTTATGCAGACAATTCACCCAAATTATATAGGGCTTTTCTGTCCTATTGCTTAACTAGTTTCTGCCCTTAATTCACACCATAGCAGGAAAAATAAATACAGGGAAAATGAGCAGTATCTTTCACAAGAAGAACTTATAATGGAAAAAAATAACATTTTGCTAAACCAGAATGTGTTCTGTAAACATTTTTATATTCATTTTACATTTACAGATATATCAGTTTAGAATTTTTTAAAAGTATTTCAGTATACAGAGAAGAATCATTAAAAAAATTAATTAGATGCTTCTTAACATAGACTATTTTGAGGAAACTCATGGAAAACTATAAGGTGTTAGCTCCAAGTTTCTAATGTACTAGTAACAAGAAGCATTTCTACTGAACTTTGCCCTTTTGCATATTTCCACAACACAATCCCACAGGAGGGTTTTCCAGTCAGATTTTTTCTTTATTGTAAATATATAGGGGTATCTTTCATAATAAGCCTAATGCTTTGACAACACTACATTAAAGCATTTACACTTCCCAAATTTTCTTTCACATTTTTATTGTGGGCTTCTACATTGTGATTTGAAATGACTGCATATGGATTTACCAGACTCATTAAAAACAAAAAAAGTTTAACTTACTTTCACATTCCTGATCGCCACACTTTTTCCACTCTGACAGTAGCTTTGTACTCTGCAGACTTGTTAAAAATGAAATTACTAACAGCAAAATTCTGTGGTCCAAAATCTTCGCCATACTAGAAAAGCAAAACGTAAATCTAGAATTCGGCAAAACTGCGCAAGTAGGCTTGGTATTCAGTCAGCAGAAATATCCAATATGATTGTACTTAATCTAACCAAATGTTGAAAGTAAGATCCCATTTTCCTTCCAGCTGAACAACCGCTTAAGCAGAAGAGCATTCGATTTCCACAATTTGCAGAGTCAGGTATCCTGATTAAACACATAGGCTTAATAATTAACTAAGTTTTGATAGTTGGACTAGTATTTTGAATACTAAGCAATGAACTCTATCCAGGCTGAAGATTTTAGACGTCCTAGAAACTAATAAGCAAGTGGGTTATACTGTACTATATGTAGCTTATGGGAAATTGTGGGGCAAAAATTCAACATTTGTAGAAAGCTTTAGTGAAAATTACGGTTTACTTTCCTGATTGTTGAAGGAATTTTTTAAAATACATCTCTTCAACACATTGTGAGCTCAGTCTCTCATGTATTGGCTCAATTTCTTGCGTAAATTGATTTGCGCAATTGCCTTTATAGCTGCCAACTTTTCTTTTCTTTTTTTTTTCAGAAAAAAATCCTCAAAGGTTGAGAGGCTTATTGTCCCCAGCCACCAGAATGTTCTGCGTGTTCTGGTGTACTTTAGGTTATTTTTACATTAATATATTGATTATCAGGGCCTCAAAGTGAATGCATTTTTTTCATTGTGCTCTTCTCAAGTGCTGCACCTAATCCTGCAAGGTGCTGAGTGCCTCTCAAGGGAGGCTAAGCCTCTCAACTTCTAGTGACTTTAATGGGAGTGGTGGTGCTCAACACCTCACAGGATCAAGGCCTCAAGGATGTGTTTACACTGCTGTCACCACAGGATTGGTGCTATACCTCCAGTTTTGGAACAGTCTCTAGGAGGAACCCTTTCAGAGTGCCTGACCCCGTAGGGATCTCACTCTGCCTCCAGGGTAAGCCATGTGGCTTCACCGCCTCCTTGGACTGGACCTCTGGGCCTTTAGGACTTTTCTTTTACATCTCACCTGAGTCCAACTGAGATAAGCTTTTGGCAGAGACTTGTACACTCTTCAGGGATTAATGCACCTCGGCAAGCATCTGCAGTGACACTCAAACCACATTGTCAAAATAGTAGGGTTTATTAGTCAACTGGGACACAGCATAGGAAGTCCTTAGGTTATCAGGGAGAACTGAAGGTTAAAGAATAGATCATTCTGATAAGCCCAGAGGCCAGTCAAGCTGCAGTGAACCCCATTGTTCAAGCTCTGTCTCTCAGTCTGACCTCCAGTCCTTGGTCAGACTCCAGTTGAGAGCCCGGACTCCTTTCCCCAACTAACTCTTATCCCAGATCGCACACAACTCTACTCCTTTGTTCTTGGGCTGGGGATTGTTGCTCCATTTCCCAGGACCTTGAGGAGGAGCAGGGAAATCCATATCCTTCTGGGTCATTGGTTACTAGGTGTCAATGTCTTGGTGACTGTATTTGCCATTGTTTTCTCAGCTACTCTGTTGATATGTGAAACTAAGGCTGAGACAATGTAGCATGTACGGGAAACTGAGGCACTCATAGGCTTTATAAAAATATTACAGAAAATTCCCACATTGTCACAAATGCACACTAAGCCAACGCTCTGACTCAGGTTTGAGTCCAAGCCTGCCCTCCATCCACACACAAATCAGTCTGACTCAGGAGCGCAAGCACTCAGGACCCAGGTCCTAGCCTGAATCCCACTGAGATTCAGGTCCAAGCCCTGCCATTTTGCAGTGTGGGAGCAGCTCAAGACACAGACCTGAGTCAGAGGATCTGTGTTGTACAGTATAAAAGTTTAGCATGTCTGCAAGACTCAGGTCCAGCAATTGTGAGTCCAGGTTTACAATGCAATTTGGATGCTCAAACACAGTCTTAGAAACACTAATTCCAAATGTCTAAGTCCTACAGAGCTGGGTTTACAATATAGTGTAGACATATCCTGAGAGGGTAAAACATGAACCCATATGACTGAAAACCTACATTCTCTGGCTCACATGTTACATACTGATATATCAATATTAAAGTGACCTTCTGTCCTGTGTTTTAAGGGGGATCCCTTGTTTGGTGCCTAACAACCCAAATCCAGCAAACTAGAGCATGCTTTCAAGAAATAATGGTACAAAGGTTCAAACCCTGAGTTACAAATGGATGATTTTGTACCATCAATATCTCATGAAAAATAAACTATGTCTCACATTTTTTATATAGTTCTCCTGTATTTCCTTGGCCATTAGTACATATTCCATCACAATGACACCACATGGCAAAAGTATCTAACAGTATGCAAAACGCAATCATCAGCACTGGAAAAACAGACATAAAACCAGTGACAGGAAAACTCCAAGGATTCAGGACTTAGGACAGGTTCTGATAAGCCTTCTATGGATGCCACTCAGCAACTATTGAGGCCACCAACAGACTTCAGACCCTTCCTCTTGCATCCCCTAAACAAATCCTATATCCTTACAATTTGTTTGTTATCTTTTTAGGACGCTGCTATCCCAATGTGTTGTGGGTCTGGGAGACAGGGCAGTTAGCAGGTGTGCTTCCCCTCTACTGTGTCCTGGAGCATCTTTGTAAGGCCTCTCTTCTAACATTTTTCAACCTCCCTGATGTCAAGGTCTGCCCCAGTCTCCCTTCTGTGGTGTCACCCTTCCTTTCCACCTGCACCTCGTTTGGTAACCCCAGTCTCCCTTCCCTCTCCATACTGTTCCCAGCCCATAGTGTTCCTCTCTAGCCTAACAGTGTCCACACGCTGGTTGTGTTCGCCATTTAGAAAGAGGGGCTGTGGTTTTGGGGTGGATGTGCAGCACACCCCTCCCGTCCCCTCCCCTCCCTGTGTGGTTGTTCTCCAGGATGATCCCTTTTAGCCAAGCACGAACAGTCCAGCATGCCTGAGGTCTAATGTGTCAGGGATCACCAAACAGAGAGGATTACTGTTCCCTTACAAAACTTCCCCTATTTCAACCAGGTCACCATGAATGATATCACTCTTCTGAAGCAGACAGATAAAGACTGAATGTTGCATTAATGCTACCAAAACCCAGGATCATTCGCTGCCATGGTTTGTGCTGCAATGATTCCAGACCACTTGCTACTGGTTTGGCGTGGTAAAGTGTCCTACCCATGGAGGACAAAATAAGGTAGCCCTCCCCAGAAACCTTCTGCAAAGGCTTTCTGAGTACCTCCAGGAGAGCTTCATGGAGATGTCCCTGGAGGATTCCCGCTCCATCCCCAGATACGTTACACTGGTCTACAATTTTTGAGAAGTCGTCTCCTTCAGAGATAAAATGTGATATTTATTATGTATTTTGATGTGCTGAATTCAAATATGACAATTAAAACAACTGATTGGCTACTGTTTCTAAGATATTTAAGTTTTTACATTTTATGTCTATGTATGTTCTGTAGATAGTAGCGTTTTAATCATAAACTGTAAACCTAGGTCTTTTCATGTGTTTATGGTTGCTTTATATGATAATATTTCACCTGTCCTGTTTATGTAACACTTTAAAAATCAGCAAAAGGGTTATATAAATAAAATTTATTATGAAACAAAAGGCAAAAAACTATTAGGTACATAGTTTAGTCCTATTCAGTGTCTACTCGGCGCTTCTTGGCTTGTCTCTTGTATTAATTAAATGGAGCATCTCTTGTCACTGTCCAGCAATAGTCTGCAAGCATTGATGGGCTCCATTTGCCCTGATAGCCTGCCAGGAGATTCCACTGCTGTAGTCTGGAGCCCAACAGCTCTGCCTTACTCTTGGGTAGTTCCAAATCCCTGACAAGGTCATTAAGTTCACCTTGTGTTATGAGGTGTGGTTCAGAGGAGGAGGATGGGAGAAAATGTGGGTCCTGTGACACTGATGGTTCAGGACCAAAAGTTTCATCCTCTTCCTCTTCCTCATCTGACTCAAGTGAGAAGGATTCTGGTGCCTCAGGAACCGGCAGTCCTTCTCTGTGGGGTACTGGGCGTATAGCTGATGGAATGTTTGGATAATGCACAGTCCACTTTTTCTTCTTTGACACACCTTTCCCAACTGGAGGCACCATGCAGAAGTAACAATTGCTGGTATGACCTGTTGGCTCTCTCCAAATCATTGGCACTGCAAAAGGCAGTGATTTCCTTTTCCTGTTCAACCACTGGCCAAGATTTGTTGCACAAGTGTTGCAGCATATGTGTGGGGCCCACCTCTTGTCCTGATCTCCAATTTTGCAGCCAAAAGAAAGGTGATAGGCTTTCTTAACCATAGTGGTTAGACTGCGCTTTTGTGATGCAAAAGTCACTTCACCACAAACATAGCAGAAGTTATCTGCAATGTTCACACAAGTACGAGGCATCTCTGCTCACTTTGGCTAAACAGAAATGTGTCCCTTTGCAAAATCAAACACTGACAAATAAGAGAGCACTACACTGTATGATTTCTAGAGCTGATATAGGGCAATTTGTTCAGGAGAGTGATGTAAACTTCGTTATGATTGCATCATCCATGACTTCTAGGAATAACATGATGCAATTCATATCATATATGACGCAATACCAGCTTCAGATTGCATCATTCATTGTTTTGCCTCAAAAGCAAGTACTGTCCAAACCCAGTCATAGATTTATTCATAGATCCAGTCAAAGATGTATTTTAGTCATTTCTGGTTTATATTGAGATCCCTTCCCTTTATAACTCATTTATCCTCCGCCATTCCCAAGTCAAGGGTCATATATACTGACCCAATAGCATATCTTGAAAACTAGAGCCAATCAACAATTTTAAGCATCATTTTCATTCTCAGTGACCCAGAATTAGTAAAGTTGGACTACATTTATTTCAGAAGTATTTTGGCTGTAGAGCAGTGTTAACAAACTTTTCCATTAGCTGTACTGGCCCTGAATGCATCCCAATTCTTCAGGGCAAATCAAACATTAAACACAATTGCTTTTAACCCCTATAGTATCATTACAAATATGCACTCACCAGAGGTGCCTTCTCCGCCTTCAGGGTTCGGGAACAATAGGTCCTGGGAGGGTATTTGCCCAGGGTAAGGAGAAGGTCCTGGCTGCCGGGGAGAATGGATTCTCTGCTTGCCTACTGTGCATTCTCCTCCTCTTCCTCCTTCTCTTCCTTATCCACAAAATCCTCATCTGTGTTGCGTGAGGCTGCCACCTTGCAGGTGTCCACGGAAAGTGTTGGGGTATTGGTAGTGTCCCCCCCTAGAATGCCATGCAGCTGATCATAGAAGCGGCATGTCTGGGGCTCTGACCCAGAGTGACCATTTGCCTCCTTTGTCTTTTGATAGGTTTGCCTGAGCGCCTTGACTTTCATGCAGCACTGCTGTGCATCCCTGGTGCAGCCTCTCTCCACCATGCCCTGTGTGATTTTGGCATATATATCAGCATTTCTTCTGCTGGATCGGAGTTCTACCTGCACAGATTCTTCTCCCCATACAGCAATCAGATCCAGTGTTTCCCGTTCACTCCATGCTGGAGCTCATTTGCGATTCTGGGACAGTATGGTCACCTGTTTTGACGAGGTCGCCACGCTGACCAAACAGGAAATGAAATTCAAAAGTTCCCAGTGCTTTTCTTGTGTAGCTGGCTAGTATATCAGAGTTGAAAGTGCTGTTCGGAGCGGTCACATTGGAGCACTCTGGGATAGCTTCCAGAGGCTAATACCACCAAATTGCACAGTGCTGCATCTATACTATCCCAAATTTGACCCAGGAAAGTCAATTTTAGCGCTACTCCCCTCATCGGGGAGGAGTACAGCAGTCGATTTTAAGAGCCCTTTAGGTCGGCAGAACGGGGTTGACTGTGTAGACACATTAATTATAAAATTGACCTAACGCAGCTAAATTCAACCTAACCTCGTAGTGTAGACCAGGCCTAGATCTACGACAGGCAAATGAAGACTATAGTGACAGGAGGAGAAAACTGCAGCCAGTTTTTGTTTTCACTCTTCAAAGGCAACACAACAGGTCCAAGGAAGAGACCTCAGAACATATCAGTTTACAACAGGAAACTCAAAATCTGAGGCTTTATTCTCAGCTGATCCCCTCCCCTTCACTAAATTCTCTCTGCTCCCTACTGTAACAGTTTCTCTCTGCCATTTAGGAGATGGGGGATGGCATATAAAGCATTTCAATTTAAAAAAAATCAGGAAGATAATATTCCTGACTTTAATTATTATTATTTGTCTTGTGGATCAAAATGCCTAGGTCCAAGTGCAAAAGACAGAATATCTGTCTCAAAGAAATCTAAATCTGGATAACATTGGGACTCTCGAACTATCCACTTTCCCTTCCTCTATTCTGTGGTATGTCTAAGTCCTAGCATGGACCAGAGGGTAGAAACTAATGACTGGCCTGGGAAAATTGGAGTTTTATTCCCAAGTACAACATACAATTGCTATGCTTAAAAATGGTAAAACCAAGCACCTTAGCCTAAAGTTAGCTCAAGAAGCCAAATAGTGAGATCTAAGCTTAGATCTCTAGACCATGTTACTTCAAAAATTTGTTAAACTTTATCTGAAAATGGTTGATTTATGCTTCATACCAATAGGGAGCTATTGTGTCCAAAGCATGTCTAAACCAGTTCCAGAGTCAGCATGTGAATCTTCTAATGGATGGGTTAAAAGGGTTTAACTAAACATGGCTATTCAAATTATGCTGTCTACAGTTTTCCAAAGTTTTCTGTTTGGCGTTTACTGTGGAATTTGATAGACTCCAAAAATATCTAGTGGGTCTCCAGAGATAGGACATGGGCTTTTTTTGTGACTCTAGGTGATATATATGGGATCTTACAGTAACTATTGTTTAAAAAAAAAGACCAGGTGCATAATTTTCAAGCCTTTTGTGTGGAACAAGAATGTCCCGACCACAGACATCCATGGCAAGACTATTCTTCTTGTACAGTTTATAATCCTATTATCCACTTTTTAGATTTGAAGCTGTTAAAGGTTGTTTGGAAGCACCCTGATACTCCTTCTGTATGGATTATTTTTTGCTGTGTGATTTCAATAATGTATCAAATGTAGATTAATTATTCTCTTTTCCTGTTTATAACTTTAAGTCCCAGACCTGCACTCTTTATGAAGACATAATTCTTAGTTATCTTTGAACTGAGCTCAAAGGTAATAGTTAATGGAGTTTACCATAACAGGCTTCCAAAGGACTAAGTTGAAAAACTTTTAGCAGATATAAAATGTGCTGTATATTTTACTTCCACTTTGCAAGTTAAAGACCAGATACATTCTTGCAGTAATTAAGCATGAACTGTGTTAGTGTACATGCAAAGATACAGGAATATTAATGAAAACATAGACAATGTAGATTGATTGACCTATTTATAAGAATGTTCAATATGCAAACTTGAGAGACATGCTCACAAATCTCAAGATTTATTTATAAGATTTGTGCATCTTTCTTACATGTGACATACAGAAATATATATACTTAGGGCTTATTTTTAACAAGATGCTAGACAATAAAGATTTCTTGTACATAGGTTGTCATTTTGAGTGTTATTAGCTGCACATAATATTAAATACATTATATAGAAAACAAAAAAGTTACTGAATGTTGTTATTTTTTGTAACTGCCCATTATGTGGTGGACAATGTTGTTGTATCTGTATCGGTCCCAGAATATTAGCGAGGCAGGGTGGGTGAGGTAATATCTCTTATTGGAACAACTTCTGTTGGTGAGAGAGACAAGCTTTCAAGCCACACAGAGCTCTTCCTCAAACCCCTGGGTTATGCTAGTGGCATTAAGCATTTATGTTGAAGAATTTAAAGATTATCAGGTATAAAACAACTAATATTTAAATATAAGATCAGAAATAAAATTAGAGAAAAAGAATTTTAATTAAGCATAATTATTTGCCAAACTACCAGCACAACCTGACAATGGACAAGAAATTGCTGGTTATTAACTTTCACTCATTTTACTTCAATTATTTTTGCTTTACATAGTACACGGAGTCATCAATCACAGTTATAGAAGGTGATAATCCCAGTACAATGCATAAAGCAAACAGATAGTACAATGATTCATCATTCAGTTTAAAGTGCACCTTCTCAGGCAGCGTGCCAACTGTAGACTACTGATTCCCCATTAATAGGCATAATGGAAATAAAATAGTCAACAGCATGTTTCCTGACATTCTGGAATTAGCTATAGTAAATTCTAGGATTTCTGAATTAAAAATGATATTGAAATCCTGAGATTACACGATTTAGCTGTAAATGCATATCACAAGCCTCTGAAGCCTGACATAAAATTGTGACATTGCTTGAAGAAAGCCTGTGGGAAAATAAGGTTTTCATGTAAAATTAGGGGGAAAAAACCTCTCAAGTCTCTGTAAATTATGAGCAAAATTGTGCTTTCAGATTCACACAGTAGACTTGTGGTCCAGTATTGTATTTAGGTAGTTATACAGCCTATTTCTATAATCTTTGAACACCTCGTAACACTAATGAATTTATCCTTAAAACAATTCTGTGAGGTAGAGAAGTTTTATCCTAATTTTATAGATGGGGAATAGAAATTAGTGGTACGTCTACACTGCAGTGTAAGCCCAGGGTTAGTGACACTTGAGTCAGCTGCCTCTGGGTTAGAGAACCTAGGGCTTGAGCATCTAAACTGATTGTTAACCCTAGGTTAAGGCTTTTCTTACCCAGGCTTGAACCTAGGGCTCTGGTAACCATACTGCAGACCCAAGTCAAAAGAACCATATCCCAGACTCCCAAGAAACCTCCCAAAACATGTCCATTCTAACCCTTTGACTATAGTGCCCTGTGGCGAAAACTGGATTGTCCATCCCACATGTCACAGAAAGTTTGAACAACCCACCAACACATCCTGATGAGCAGTCATTTTGGTCTATGCACCCGCAGCTACCAGAGCCAGCAATATGGAAGAGGCACCTTTGAAGAATTTCTCTTGCTTGTGTTTTCACTCTTGTGTTGAGAGAAGCAGAGCTTCTGTGGAATGCTGGTGGATATTTCGGCAGCATTTTCTCACCCAAAGGCACCTGACAGAGCTTATGATGGAGCAGGCGGACAAGGACACAGACAGGGCAGACTCAAACTGGCTGATGCTCTTCATGACACTTGGTATGCCCTCTGATGCTCTCTTGTGGACTAGTGCTTTCGGAGCAGGGCCCAAGCACAGACAGGTGGGATCACATCATCATGCAGACCTGAGACGACCAGCAGTGAGTTCAGAACTTTTGCATGAGGAAAGCTGCATTGCTGGAGCTTTGTGAGCACTTGTCCCAACCCTCCATCATAAAGATATTTGCATGAGGACAGCCTCACCAGTACAGAAGTGGGTTGCTATACCCCAGACTGCTACAGATCCGTTGCCAACCAGTCTGGTGTTGTAAAGTTGACTATGGATAAAGCGGTGGTGACGTTTCTGAGCCAATCAGGCATGTGGTTTATCCCAAGGTGGTGAGCATAAATAATATTGCTGAAGTAATTGCTGGCTTTGAGAGAATGGGGTTTCCAAACTGCACCATGGACACTGATCGGACCCATGGCCCCTGTGGTTTGCCCTTGTCAAGGAGCATGAGTTCATAAACCACAAAGGCTACTACTCCATTGTTATGCAGGCTTGCAGATGTAGAGGTCGATTTATGAATGTCAGTGTGGGAAAAGTGTGCACAGGAAAAGTTCATGATGTCTGGATTTTTTGCCAATTGGAAATCTACATTCATGGACAGGCTGGGTCACTATTCCCACCAAATGACATTGTCATACATGGAATTTCTGTCCCCACAATTATTCTGGGAAACACTCTGTACCCTCTGTCTTGCCTTATGAATCTATACTCTCATTTTAGAGTCTCTGGCAAAAGATGGTTTAATTACATTCTCAGCAGGTGCAGAATGGTTGTTGAATGTCAGTGGACATGCTACAAAAAGTTTTTTCTATCATTGCAGGCCTTCCATATTTCGGAGGACATAACACTTCTTTTGGTCCCTGATTGGGAAAGGGACCAAAAGAAGTGTTATGTCCTCCGAAATATGGAAGGCCTGCAATGATAGAAAAAACTTTTTGTATTCTAATATACAGTGACTGACAAACACATCTAGGAGTGCAGTGGACTGATCAGCTACCCAGGTAGCCCTGGAAATTACGACCTTCTCCGACATGTGACTACCTATCTGGAGTTCCTGCTTCAGGAAAAGTTTGCAGCTAGCAGCACATGGGATTGGATCAAAATTCATGAGGGAATTAACAAGATGCTGCATGAGTTTCCACATGGATTAGCCTATTATGACTGCATGCAAACACATCACAGCCATTCTCCTAACCTCCCCCACTCCATAGCACTCATCTGGACAAAATTTCAAACCCTAGTCAAATTTGGGAAAAATTATTTTGTCACATATGGACTACATTTAACTGAAATGTACTAGATTTGCAAATGGAACACATTTTCCCCTCCCCGCCACAGTTCAGTGTTTCCAGGAGGTTCATTACACTATTGAGCGGTTACATAGCAGTGTACTTACAGGCATGGCAATGCAAGGTTATTATTTGTAAGAAACAAGAATGCACGAGCAAAAATCTGCGCCTTTCTAGTAAAAATTCACTTTCTATGAGTTTTTACTGTTTACATTTCTAGGTTGCCATTTTGAACTCCATGTATGGGGAAGGAAAGAGGAAGGGAGCCAAGCTGCTGGCATACAACTCACCATTAGTGGCTACACACAACTAGATGGGGCTTTTAATAACTTTTGCATTGGTTCATAGAATGGAAATCCCTTCCAGGCCTATGTTAATAAACGTTAAAATGGAGCCAGAAACTTACCAGGCTCTGGGGCACTTTCTGTCCTTTCTGGGTCCCTTGCAGGCTCTGTAGTGGGCTGTTCCTCAAGGGGGGGCATCAAAAGGCTCCTCCAAGAAAGGCCCCAGGATGTGCTGCTGCAGCTCCTACAGTGAAGCCTCCTCTGGGACTGGTTTCAGAAATAGAGCCCCTGCACTGTCTTCACTTGGCACCTTCTGCTGGCTCCGATCAGTTCCCATACCAGACTCTGGGGACAGCTGGTCACCATCCTGATTGACCAGGGATCATTATGCACCACAGCTAGCTCTGTGTTCGGCACAGTATTCAGCACCCAGTCAAACTCTTCATAAAACAGGCATGATGTCAACAAGTTGCCCAAAATGTGGTTCTGGTCCCTGGTTTTCTGGTACTCATTCTTGAGAAATGTAATCTGGTCCCTGCACTGGTCATTAGTCCGGCAAATTTCCAACACTGCCAGTTTCTTCATTATTTGTTGGCATGCATGATCATTCCTGGTACTCTTACTAAAGCCCACTGTTTTGCTGGCTTGCACCAGAGTGTTTACCAAAATCTGGCTGTGCTCCCGTGACCATGAAGCAGTATGCTCTGCGAAGGACTTCTGCTCAGTCTCCATTGGAAACACAGAAAGCTTTGTAATAGCGTGCTTGCAGCTTGGTGGTCAGAAGACAATGGAAAGTTTAAACACTGACTCACCGAGCTGCTGCGCTACAAGAAGATTGGTTCTGTGTCCCTTGAGTCAACTTGTGATTCTTGGGAGAGAGGACAAAGGAAGTTGGCCCACAGGATTGTGGAATAGTTTCGGTGGACTCCTAGGATCCAAGTCTGGGGGACTGCATCTACACTGCAAAACAATAGGGCTCTAACCCTGGGTCCTGGCTAGATTCAAGTTTGAACCCTCCACCCCCGCAGGGTAGTAGGAGCCTAGGTCTGAGCCTGAGAAATATGTGCAGACAGAAGAGAGGTTTGGACTCAAGCCTGAGTATGAGCCCAGGCTTACGCTGCAGTGTAAACATGCCCCAAGTAATTTGCCCACAGTCACACGACAGTTGTGGTAGAACCAAGCATTGAGCCAGATCTCTGAATTCTAACCCAATGCCTTAACCCCAACACCATCCTTTTTCCTCTTTACATGTGTAGAAATCACTTGATGGCCAGTTGAAAATCTGTTAGTCTGAGAATGGAATTTTGCTCTGCTGGTTTTCTACAGTTCAATGGTTTTTATTTTGTAAACATTTACTTCCAATCTCCTTTAAAGATAAGCAGTTTTAAGAGTTAATGGCAAGGACGAGCCTATGTAAATAACGGATTTTTCTGAGTGATGTGACATTAGTGCACATTTGCTACATTTCATCTATGCAGCTCTATACATCATTCATGAACAATCATTCTGCAGACTTTTGGTTTTAGCACCAGGACTCAGCTACTGTGAAATATCAGATTAGAAGACAAAGGGCATTAGACTCAATTTAAAAAAAAAAGTTTAGTTAAGTTTATATTTCCTGTTATTTGATTAATGGGTGCTGATCAATATGAAGGGCCAGTGGAAAATTGTATACTGAGGTGGTTGTGGGGCTTTACTTTGTTAAAATACAGAAAAAACAACCCTTCTTGTCACCTAGTCTATTAATCTTAGGCCATGTCTACACTAGCAATTGTTAGCAAAACTGTTAGCGCTCAGGGATGTGAAAAAACACCCCTTTGGGTGATGTAAGTTTTGCCAGCATAAGTGGTAGTCTGCACAGCACTATGGCCAGTAGCTCTCCTACCAACACAGCTACCACGGGTCATTGGGAGTAGTTCAATTACGTTGACAGGAGAGCTTTCTCCTGTTGGCATAGAGTGGCTACATGAGATCTTACAGTGGCAGAGCTGCACTGGCACACCTGTGCCGCAGTAAGCTCCCTAGTGTAGACACAGCCTATTAGTCACAGCATTATTGCCCTGGTGAAATATCCAACATGATGACACTACGTATGGAGTAAACTGCATGGCAAGCATTGTTTACTTTTTAGAGAACAGGAATGTAAGCAAGTAGCAGCTAGATCTACTTTGATGGAAATAGAAAATGTACCAGTATGTACATTCTCTAGGTAATAAATGACATCCTGAGCCTGTTTATCTGACATGGCAATGAAGACAGACTCAACTGCATTCCTCTAATTGCTGAATTAAAACTTGGCAAAGTTTACAGAGAAGTCAGGTCCGAGAGACTTGTTTTCAGCTTTCCAAGGCTTGGCAGACAGCTTTGATTTGCCAGACCCAATAAGGCACAACTTTTGAACAGAGTAATTCTCCACTGGCACAGTTTACACAGGGTCATGGTAGATTCTTCACATAAAATTTTTAAATCAAAATTGGATTTTTTTCCGCTTAGAAGATATGCTCTCTTTCAAACAGAAATTACTTCAGGGAAGTCTTATGGCCTACGTTATGCAGATCAGACTAGCTGATCACAATGGTCTCTTCTAACTTTAAAATCTATGAATGCCCACACCATGTAAATAGCACTTTTTGTTTAAATAAAACCTTTATTTCTGTCAGATTGTTTGTATATCTTGGCAGCAGTTTTTCACAGACTGATCATGAATGTTATGTACCTCAGATTTCCCTAAAAGAGGATTTGTCTAGTCATAATTTTAAGGCCAGAATGGACCATCATAATAATCTAGTCTGATCACCTGGAATACACAAACAATATACTTAGTATGGTGATCAGTACTAAAAAGATAAAGTCTTTTAGTTTCATTGCCAAATTATCCAAACAGCTGTTGAGACTGGAAAGAGAATTGGACCTTTCCGTGTCTCTAATCCTCATCTTCAGACAGGGAATTGGACTCTTCCTATGCCTGCTGACAGCAGTTGTGTAATGACCACATGCACTCTACTTCTGGAGACCCAGCAACCATTACAGAAATATTCAGTTAAAGATGCTATTTTCAATACTGTCTGAAGTTGTTTTGTTTTTTTTAAAGATAGGGAAAAGCAATCCTGAATAGACCTCTCACAACTACAAGGTCCAGAATATGTTTTGCAGGGAGGAAGGGACTTCAGCTTTTAGAGAAGTGACTGAAAAGACTACAAAACAACTTACTGCTACTGACATACATGGCTGTTTTAGTTTGGTTTGCAGCCATCTTGCTTTTGGGAAATTTAGTTTTTCTGACCATATCATACATAAATGTCTGGGTCTGAATAGACTGGACAATTTTAGTAAGGCTGGCTATGAACAGTGCAGCAATGTGAGCTTACTATATATATATAGTAGGCAGCCAGATATTTTATAAATTGTTATGACAGCCATAAAGCCATAGTATCTGTTAAGTCAATGTTTTTTAGTGTTCTGTAGAGTTATGAATTTAAGTTCCCAGCTTGTCTTTTGAAGATGGTGTACCAGTTTCTTTTGAGAGTGAGGTTTGAGAGGTCAGATATGAGTGAACGCTTTGTGAGAAGTGTTCACCCACAGGTGTTTGTCTTATTTTTCAGAGTGAGTTTGATGCATAGTATTAGTAGGTGAAATGAGACAGTTGTTAGGGCATACGATGCAGTGGATTAGGTATACCACATTGTGATATGCTGTTATAGGATTCATGAAAACCTGCACAACACCTTCAAAAGGCAAGCCTGGGAATTTAAATTAATAATTCTGCTTGACACTAAAAACCATTAACTTAACTAGAGACACTGATTTTATGGTCCATTACAACAATCTGGATTACATCTGGCTGCCTCCATTGTCCTATAACTGCAGAGGTGTTAATTGCTCACTTCATTTTAAGAGGTCTCCTACAACGTGTGAAGACCCTACACTTCATCCTTCCCACCTTGTATTTAGTTTGGACACTCTGGTTACCTTTCTCCAGACCTGAAGTGAAGCTCTGTGAAGCTAGAAAGCTTATTCTCTTCACCAACAGAAGTTGGTCTAATACAAGATATTATCTCCCACCTTGACTCTCTCAATGTTAGCCTTTACAGATTAATATGCACAGAAACAGTCTTAAGCATTCATTCAGTAGTCTAATTAGCCACATTTATTTGCACATGTACAGAACAGGCCAACAGGTATGTCATTGTTTCATACAAATTTATAAAAACAAAGTCACCTTGATACACCATCCTGCTTTATTTGGAATTTACACACTTCCCTATCAAATACATTCAAAAAGTATCCTTCAATACAACAACATTGGTATTAGTCCCAGATAACTCCAACGTAATAGTCACAGTGGCACATAGGGATCAAAGTTTAATCAGTGGCAAACAAATACAAGATCCTAGTTAAAAATGAACAGAAGTCTTGGCCTTTTCCACCAATAGCCAGCAGAGAGCATCACTAAACATTTGTTTTCAGAACACAGTTGTAAACATAACCTGAGCACCTGCAGGGGACAGAGTAGCATTCCAGATTCTCTGACTCTGTCTTGGTCTATGTTAGCATTTTTATTTAACTACTGCTCATATGTGGGTTGGAGAGAGATTTGTAAAACGAGAAAATAAATCAAGCTAGATTGGTTAGGGTGGGGAAGAAAGTAAAGAAATGAAAACAAATTGTTCACTTCCCCTCTCTCTCCTGCTTTGGGAAGTTGAGGCTGTGTTTAGTGGGACTCTAAATTCCAATTCTTACCAGGGATGGAGGAGAGAAGATAGAATGGTAATTATGTTAGGTTACAATGTTATAAAAGCTCCTAAAATATGTAGATTGAAAGGGGAAAGTTAAGTGTCAACAGGACATCTCAAACCATTTATTTAAAATGCACATTTATTTCTACAAAAAAAATGTATGATACAGAAGTAGAAGTGATCACACCAATTTAAAGATTTACCTATTAAAATATACAGAGATTCTTAATGAGTACAGGATATTTAAAAAAGATGCAAAGGGGGGTTAATTCTTTTATTTGTACAGTTTTCTGGAGCTTCACATAATTTTGATAAGTAACCTTTTACAAAATTATGTAAAAAGTACAAGATGCCTGGTAAACGGTCTGCATTTTTCCAAAAGACTTTTTACAGCATGCATTTGTTAAGGCAGCCTTCTCCTCCTCCTCATAAGGAATCCTTTTACTCATCAAGTAATCTTCTGCTGCAAAGATTAGGCTAAGGAAGTTTAGTCTCTTCTGTTAACGCCTTTTGTCTTTCCTGTCTGATTTACGGTCTCTTTCACTCCGTGAAGTTCTTTTGCCTGACCGACTATTTTCTGACACAGACCTCTTTCTGTCAGACCGTGAACTTTTATCCTTTGATCCTTTTGTATCTCTGCTACTACCTTTTGAAGACTTGTGACTTCTGTCTAGTCCTGAAGCATCCCTTCGCTTCCTATCCAAGCTCCTCCTGCGCTTTCTATCCCTATTATGACCCCGTCCTCTGCTTCGACTTCTGCTCTCGCTGCTGCTAGAGCTACTGCTGCTACTGTCTCTGCTACTACTTCCACTAGTGCTACTGCTGCTGCTGGAACTACTCCGACTACTGCTGCTGCCACTGCTGGAACTGCTGCCACTACTACTGCTGGTTGAGCTAGTACTACTAGTACTAGTGCTGCTGCTACGACTCCGACTCTTGCTAGTCTTGTTCCTTGTCCTACCCCTGCTTCTACTCCTAGTTTTACTCTTAATTTCTACACTTGTTGCCTGGATCTGATCCGACTGCAACTCACCCAGCTTTACAGACACCACAGCGACTTCCTCCTGGTTTGCCTGAGGCTCTTGATCTTGAGTGGACCGAGACAATGGCGGAGGCTGTGGCAGTGGCACAGACTCTGGCTGGGGCTGTATCTCTGCCTCAGGCTCTGGCTGGGCTTCAGGCTCCTTTTCCTGTTTCTCTTCAGGTTCAGCTTCAATTTCTGGTTTGTTAGCTTTCTCCTTTTCAGGAGAATCAGTGTTAAGCTCTTTTGCTAGCTGAGCATCACACTCAGCTTCTGGTTCCACTTCCTTGCTATTTTCACTTTCTAATGGTTCTACACTATCAGCCTCATTCATCTCCACTATATCCTGCTCGTTATCCACTGGCTGAGAACTCTCACCTTCCTCTCTTACAACCAAGACCTCTTCATGCTGACTATCCTGCTGCCTGTCATTCTCCTTCACCTCAGCCCTCTCTTCTACCTTATCCTCCATTTCATGTTTCTGCTCCTCCTCCTCCTGTTCTTTCTCTGCATCACTATGACCTGCCCCTATTTTCACCTTTTCCTCCCCTACCTCCTCCATTTCTACATCATTGTTCTGGTTACCTGTCTCCATCTCTTCCACCTGCTGAGCCACCTTACCCTCTTCCTGCTCCTTGTTCTGTTCTTCTTTCTTTTCTTCATTGTGCACCTCCCGCTGTTCTTTTTCCTTTACAGACTGTCTTCTGGGCCTGGCCTCCATTTTGTTAATTTGTTCTGCAAACTCATTGCGTCTATTTTCGAATATTGCTGGAGAACAAGAGGCAAACATGAAAGTATACATTTCAGAATAACTTGTCAACGTTAAGACCAAAATATTACTTATTCCCAAATATGTGTTTATGAATTGTAAAATACTATGTTCCTGTTATCTTTCCGAAGTACTGTGCTATTCAAGTGTAATCCAAAAGATGGCAACAGTTTACCGAGAAAGTAAAAGGGGACAGAGGTAGGTGAATTTAAGTCCAAATTTTACGTTTTATGAAAAGCTATCCAAAAAAATTGGTCAACAGATGTTCAACATTTCTAGAATTCCAATGAAGAATGTTAGTTTTTAAAGCTATTAATGTTTAAATCAAATGTCAGAATATAGGATTCCTTGGGCCTAATTTTAAAGTCTGATCCAAACCAAATTAGACCATTGCCAATCCAAAGCCAACCTGAGCATGTTGAGTTGTTTTCATACCTGATGCAATCTGACTAGAATAAAAGTGTTTGTAAGGGTCTAGCAATGACCTAGACTCCATTTTCTTTACTTTGTTTCCTCCATGGAGCCACCAAGGCTAATTACCACCAAACCCTCAGGCCACCTCAACCCAGTGCCCTGCAAATGAAGGGTGTCCACTTCTCCCTGGGTCGCTGTTCTGAACCTGTGCTCAGTGCTGACATCCATCTTTGGGGCCAGCTCCGGCCGGCCTCCTCACTGCACTGTGTGCGCTATGGAGAGGCACTGCAACTCATCAACATACTCATTCTGCAGTGCACACAGTGCAGTGAGGTGAAGGGGCAGCCAGAAGGAAAGGGGTATGCAACTGCTACCATGCCGCTCCAATGAGCAAGAGGAGGTAATCCTTAAGCCCAGGAATGTCAGGCTGTTTTCAGCTCAACCCTAATACTTGTAGTTGGGTCTTGTCAAGTTTGGATTGGTTTACAAGACTAACACCAGAGCATTTTCACTTTGGTACTCATACTATTGGCACTTACTAGGTTCCATTGTCTAAGCTCGATGAAATGAAAGTAGTAAGAGCCTAAATGGCATAAAGTAAATTAGATTTTTTAAAAGATCAATTTTATTAATAAGGTATTTGTACACATGAACTAGTTTTAAACTAGAATTTAACTTGACTGCATTCCTTTCAGCTAGGAAGGTCAGTCAGAATGATATAAATCCCAATATAGAAAAAAGGCTTTGAGGGAGGGAGATCTCACATTTAGGAAGATTCCAGGAAAAATACTACAATTGATAAATTCTCAACTGAAGTATACCCTTTAAAAAAAACCCATAATATGCTCAGTAGCACACATATTGATCTACTTTAAATTGTTCCCTGAAAGAAACTTAGATAGTTATTCTGAGGAAAAGGGTGCGCATATTATATATATTTTAAGATCAATAATTTTTAAAAAACTGTTTAAGTTATCATAAATGAGCTAATTTGTTCAGTTTCTCAGAACACACAAGTTGCTGACTCCTTGGTAACACTTACATTTTCACACATGCTCGCTCCATGGAAAGTGCCTCCTTACCTTCTTGCCTCATTAGCATTTACAGGCGAGACATGGCTATGGGCAATAACATGAGGCAAAGAATACAACTCACACACCTTAAAAAGACTATATGCATACACTACTTCTCAACTGATTTTGCACGAGATAATGATTTCTTTAAAAAAAGGCATTAAGTGACAGACAATCTCACCCCACTTCTCCACCAAACACTGTTTAGAAATGTAAAATTTGCTCTAGTAATGGAATTAAGATATTGAAATTCATAAAATTAAAGAAAATACATATCTTGCTTGAGGGAGGGGAATATGCTCATACTCCTTTTCCATACTACCACCTACCATTCATTTTTTTTTGCGAATCATCTATTAGCTTTTGCGTAGCGGGACACATCCTGCCTGGTATGTAGAAGAGATGGGGCCGTGTCCTGGTTCTTATATATTTAATTATTTTGGCATTATGTTCATTCCATTCTTCTTGCTGAGAAACAAAGGAAAAAGTATAAGATACACAAGAGTACATTTACATAAGAGAAGTATCGAGAGTAAAAGACAGAATACTCACCAGTTGAGCAAGTTCAACCTTTTGTTCCAATAGACGCAGTTCTGTCTGTTTAGCGCGCCTTTCTTCAAACAATTCTCGCCTCTCATTTTCAACCTGCTTTCTCTCCTCCTCTGCCTGCACTTCAAGCTTTTGTTCAATTTCTTGACGTCTCTTTTGCTAAAGGTAAATAAAATATCGACTCAGCATTTCCTTCTAGTGTTGAAGAGGTCCGTACTCTTTATCAGTTTTGTAAGTATAAGAGTTATGCAAACATAAATGTTACATGCAGTTACATTATGGAGTGAAATACATACATTCTTCCTTTAAACACAAGTCAAGATAGAATTCAGAAGCTAGCTAGCAACCTGTAGAAAAATTCTGATATCAGTTTAAGACCAAACAGTTGTCTCAATAGGAAAGAACTCAGAGCTGCAACTTATCAATAATTGTTAAATAGTTAATTTTATCTAAGCAATTATTCTTTTTTTTTCTTTAAATCTTGTCATCCATTTGGGATCAGGCTGACCAACCACCAAAAATGCTTTTCTAGTTTAAATGGTTATCTAGTGATAAGTTACAGCTATACTAACAATAGTTTTATCAATACCACAGGAGACTCACACATCTATTTACTGAAAATGGGAAGGCTTACAATACATGTTATGGAAAAAATCACTGACTTGTGCACATAAGTGGCATAGCACAATTACGTTCTTATGCACTTTTGGCACAGTTGCCTATGGTTTACAAAACCAGAACACAGAAATAGAATCACTACGTCTTAAGTTAGTGATTATCTTTAACAACTGTTTTGTTTTGTATTGTTCACTGTAATAAACGACTTGTTTGACTCGTTAGATATCACAGCCAACCTTTTAGTTGGCTACAAGTGCCGTTCACTTTGAAATTACATCACGTACTCAGTACCAAGAGAAAAATGTTATGCTTTTCCTGCTCTGCAAGTGTTTTAGAACATGATGCTTTCTTAAAATTTCCTATGAGCATATACAATTTATCACTTGTGTCATGACAACTGGGGACAAAGCTCAGTTTTGCAGCACTTTTAAATCCTAAAAGAAAGTGCCCCTACCTCGTTTTTATAGCTTTTCAGTTCAAAGCAACTTTAAAAGCTTCTTAAACTCTTGGGCCCCTGGGGTCGGGACGTCTCACTATAAGCAGTGCATGTATCATAGGAATTTTTCACTCCGTGCATTGAAGCAGTAACTGCTTAATTTTGCCTCACTTGCTTTAGTGTGTCAGGTTACAGCATATAATATTAAGAGAAACAAGTACCCTTTCAGTAGCAACTGTGGACTCTTGTTTAAATTTCTGAAGAGTGCCCATCAACAAGCCAAATATACGTCGATTCCTGAATAAAAGACAAAACAGTTTTTGAGATTCAGTTTAAAACATAAGGTTTTTGCTTGCATAAACACTGAGGAAAATTACTGTAGATTTGTGACACCTATTTCTAAACGGTCACTAACATTCTAAGGTCACAAGAAGAGGTATGGGCTGTGCCAACAGTACAGATTATAATTAATAATGTATACTTTGATATGCGTGTACACTTTGCTTTACCAAATAGATTAAGACATGATCTAAGCCCAGAAGATCTCACGCTAACAGACAACAGTTCAGATAACAGTGTGGAAAAATAACTACTGAAGAATTCATTGTAAAATACATACATGGAAAAAGTGGATTTTAAGGAAGGATTTAGAAAAGGGCACATAAAGAATTAAAAGCAAAAGACTGTTCCAAGTGCAGGGAATAGCAAAAAGACCAAAGCTGAACAAACTGTTTGGGCTAGTAGGGGGATACATGTACTGGAAGAGTCTGAGTTCTGTCATTGGACTATTGTGTGAACTTAAGGTCATTTCACTTCTCTGTGCCTCCATTTCCCCAGCCATCCTTTATCTATGAGTTGGGGAAGGGACCACCTATCACTATGTGTTTGCACAAAACCTTATATGAGTGTCACAAAGTCAGTGGTAGGGGCTGACTTTCTCACTTGACTGTAGAGGCTGGGAATAAAAGTTCACTGGCATCAGGCTAGCTGTGATCTTGTCCAACTGCATAATGTGCTTGACAATTATAAGACTTATTTAAAGAAAATACATTTCCTTCCTTCCCCTATCCATAAACTCACTCCTCCATGCCTCCCATTACTGCCTTTTTCTGAATATTCTTCTTCCCCATCCAATACCTCTTTTCCCAGCCTTTAGGATTTTCTCCCTTGTCCCTTACTTTTAGGAACTATGCCCCTCCCCTTTAAGGGATACTGCCTCCCCCCCCCTCCGGAAATTCCTCCCCCTCAATCATTTTGGGCATCTACCTGAGAAGATAGGATACCAGAAGCAACTACTCCTCTTAGCATGGAGCCACAGGGCTCACCCTGCGCAGCAAAAGCCAGGCAGAAAGGAGAAGAGAACAGAAGCAGAGTCCTGAAGTCTTTGAAGGGGGGGTGGGGGGAAGCATGTGAGATCTGAGGACGAAGCATTCTCTATCATGCAATCCATTCTGAGAAGTGTATTTAGGCTACGTTTACTCTCAAGGTAGCCCTTCAAAGTCATCATGTATAAATATTGCTTCAGTAACCATATGAAATTAAAAAAATATATATACCACGTTCCATGTTAGGAGACAGAACAAGTGAAGGTGCCACATAAGCATAAGGAAAATAGATGTATAAGTACCTTTGTTTTCCCTTCTCATCCATAGTTTGATCCTGAATTAGGTCTCGACGTGTTCGCTCTTTGGAGGTAGCAACAACAGAAGATTGCAACGCCGGCTACAAGAACAACAAAACAATCAGTTTGTGTTCCATCTATGCACTTTTGTGCCAAATGCCCACTCTCTCAATTGTTACCTTTTTAACATCTTCATCCTCGGCGTCGCTTTCATGGCGTGATTCTCTCCTTGTCCGACGTTCCCCACCCAGCCTGAGGAGAAAATACAAAAGTCAAACATCATTATTTGAGACTGAAACAAGTATAATGGAAAGTTTACATCCCAACAGAGAGAGCACTTTTCAAGACTGCTGCAGCCAAGTGCATCAAGATTTACAATAAACTCTCATTGTCCAGAAGTTTAGAAGATGGCCAATAAATAGCGCTCAGGCTACAGTTTTGCATATGGGACTCCAGTGTCAGAGAACACAAGTATTAGAGTTTACAAACGGTACACCTTAAATTGCTTTAAACCAGGGGTGGCCAACCTGTGGCTCCGGAGCCACATGCGGCTCTTCAGAAGTTAATATGCAGCTCTTTGTATAGGCACTGACTCCAGGGCTGGAGCTACAGGTGCCAACTTTCCAGTGTGCCTGGGGGGTGCTCACTGCTCAACTCCTGGCTCTACCACAGGCCCTCCCACCACTCCACCCCCTCCCCTGAGCTTGCTATGCCCTTGCTCCTCTCCCTCCCCCCAAGCTTCCTGCATGCCATGGGAGGTGCGAGGAGGGAGGGGGAGGCGTTGATTGGCGGAGCTACTGGTGGGTGGGAGGTGCTGATGGGGGGCTGCTGACGTATTACTGTGGCTCTTTGGCAATGTACATTGGTAAATTCTGGTTCCTTCTCAGGCTCAGGTTGGTCACCCCTGCTTTAAACACTATCTAGTAAAATAAGAGACAGGACTGCCTGTTCAGCTATTTATCGTACACCCAATACATTACTATCCTCGGTTTTATTCCCAGTTTATATCCTTTCTGCACTTAAGTTTAGTAAGCATTTGTAAAACAGGTATAAGTATTTACATACAGCACTTCAGGGTGGAGTTCAAAGGGCTTCAGAATTTGTAAACGGTTTTGAAATTTCAGGAGAAAAATGTTACTGAAGTTATCTAAAATGGATGATATCCTCACAATAAATTAATCCCTGAAATACGGAAAATTTCCAGATAATGGATCAATATTTCAGTGTAAGCATTTTTGCATAATTAAGTATTAACTTTATAACAGATTTTAACCCAGAACAATTATTCTCCAAAGTTAAAACCCTAAAAGGTGGTCTTAGAAGAGGCAGATTAGTATCATACTGCAATATGATTTATGATTAAGCAGCAAGATGTTTAAAACGGAGTAAATTCCAACTACTTCTGAGAGCAATATGGCACCAATTCAGAAAAGCACTTAAGTACATGTTTAAGTGCTTTGCTGAATCCAGGTCTTAATAAAGAACAAGCCTACAAATTAACAGAGCTATTCCCAATTTTTATCTCCTGGTATTTCTGTATCACAAGGCCAACCTAAAGTAGAGAAACTCCTCACTTAAAGTCTTCCCAGTTAACACTATTTTGATGTTAAGTTGCTGATCAATTAGGGAACATGCTCATTTAAAGTTGCGAAATGCTCCCTTCTAAAAAACTAAAATTTATTTGAGCATAAGCTTTCGTGGGCTACAGCCCACTTCATTGGCCCATGAAAGTTTATGCTCAAATAAATTTGTTAGTCTCTAAGGTGCCACATGTACTCCTGTACTTTTTGCGGACACAGACTAATACGGCTGCTACTCTGAAAGCTCCATTCTAAGTCGTTTGGCAGCTAGCTGTTTTGTCTGCTGCTTGCAGGAAGAGCAGCCTGTTGCAGCTAGCTGGTGGGTGGTTGGAACCAGGGTGAACCAGCAACCCCCCCATCAGCTTCCCACTCCCCTAAATTCCCTGTGCAGCAGCTCTTCCTTCCCCCACTGCCATGTGCTGCTCCTGCCCTCTGCCTTGGAGCTGCTCCCAGAAACTCTTGCTTGTTGTACGGAGGGAGGGGGGAAAAAGGGGGGTAATGTGAGGGTGTCTCCCCCTCCCCCCTGCTTACCTCATCTTCCATAGAGCAGGGGGGACACAGTGGAGGGAGGGATCTTCTAGGCCAGTGCTTCTCAAGCTATCTGATGTGGGGGACCGGCAATTTCCTCCGCCCCCATGTGCCTGGGATGGGTGCCATATTATTATCCTATTCTTATGAGGAAACTTGCCATGGACTGGCAGCCAATGGCTCACGGCCTGGCACCCACCGGTCCACCACTTTGAGAAGCACTGTTCTAGGCAATAGCTGCCCTCTCAGGTCTCAGCAAGCTGATTTAATTAACAAGACAGTGTACTTAAGCCTGGGGTCAGCTACTTAAAGGGGAAATGCACATTTTTTCTCACACACAGAGTGTGTGTCTCTGTCTGCCCTCCCTCCTTTCCTGCTGCCTTGTAGAGTGTTGAGAGAGTTAACCCTTGAGGGCTCAGTTAATTGCTAGTTCATGTAGCAGTAAGGCATTCCCTGGGAAATATCCCACCCTCCCACTCCTCCACCTCAACCAAGCTTCACAATTATCATCACCACGGTGTACCAGTATTAAATTGTTTGTTTAATGTGTGTGAGTGTTTGTGTGTATTAGTCTTGTCCGGTGAAAAAAGTTTCCCTGGAACGTAACCCCCTCATTTACATTAATTCTTATGGGGAAATTGGATTTGCTTAACATGGTTTCGCTTAAAGTTGCATTTCTCAGGAACATAACTACAACGTTAAGTGAGGAGTTCCTGTATAAACACTTTATATTTCAAGACAGACTGCATATATATGTGCGATGTTTTAAGATACTTTAGAAACAAATGCAAATTTTGTTTTTCTAAAAGAGTACAATGAACACAACTACGGAACTCCTTTAAAACTCCACAAACAAAACCAACTGAGACCTTATTGCTGAACTGCAGCAAAATAGAAAGTGTTTCTGATTAAAGGGAATCAGTTACACGAAAATAAACTTGGGCAAAGCTAATCAAAATTTTATGAGATTCCATTCCTGTGTGTTGCTTGTGTTTATTTAAGATGTCTCCTTCACAACCCAGTTTCTTCAAGGATATGACTACTCTTACAGTTGTACAGCGCTAGGAGTTACAGCTGTCTTCGTACAGCTGTGTAGGGAAAGTGCTGCAGTGTGGCCACATTTGCAGTGCTGCTGGGAGTGGTGCATTGTGGGCAGCTATCCCAGCGTTCAAGTGGCTGCAACGTGCTTTTCAAAAGAGGGGGGTGAGGGGGAACGCAGGGGGGGAGAGAGAGAGAGAGGATTTTTCGATCTGTCAGCTCCCTGCCTTGCAAGTTCTAAGGACTGAAACACACATATCACCAACCTGCAATCAATTTAAAAGTTTTGAGCCCTTCCCCTACCCCTCTCTTATTCACTAAATGCAAATTATGGACTCCTAAATAGCCTTCAGACCACATAAGCAGCTGCTCAATATGGACTCCCCCCTCCCCCTCTGCCGTGTGACTTCTCTCTTCAAGGAAACAGCTGTGAATCTTCCAAAGCAATTCCCCTGTCTGCCTCCGCTCGCTCGCTCCAGCAAACAGGAGCTGTGTTTGTTTTTAGATAAGCAGCTCGGGGGAGCTCGGAGTTCAGCCATTCTTCCGGTTTGTTGTGAGCAGGCACTCTGGGATATCTCCTAATACCCTGGAGGCCAATAACAGCGCTTTTGGTGGCCACACTTGATGAGCAGTGCTGCATCACCAGCGCTGCAATCGTTACACCCCAAGCAGACCAGGTGTACAGCCAGCGCTGCAGCCAGGGAGTTGCAGCGCTGGATGTGCCTTGCAGATGTGGACAGTTACTAAGTTGCAGCGCTGTAAACCCACCACCAGCACTGCAACTCTCCAGTGTAGGCAAGTCCTGAGCCTTCTATAAAGTCAAACCTAGGTAAAAGTGTTGCTTCAGAATGTTGCAGGGTGACAAGTTTTACACCATCTTTGCACTATATGATCACACAGAAAAGATTTCAAGAGGGGAAGGCCCTATCAAGAGCCATAAACTCAGTAGCAAGATCCTCAAACATACTCACACACACTGAATTTGGCAGTGATACGTACTAAATTCTGGGGCAAGAAGATCTATTGAACTGACTAAGAAATAAAATCACTGCTGTATTCCATACTTTATTAAAAGATAACCCACAAAGAAAAAAATAGAGGATATGCTCACCTATAACTGGAGTTCTTTGAAACGGACTCTACACATTCACACTCTTGGGTTGCACTATTGATGCAGTTCAATGATCGAATGGCTCATTTCAGTGTCACCCAAGTGTCCTAATATCCCCTCCTTCTCCTTCACTGTTCCTGAATGCTCTGACGGTAAATCTATAAAAGTGGGTGTGGCGTTCTGGGCAGCTCAGTTCCTTCCACCACCTTCTCAGGTTTGTGACTGTAATAAAGACTTCACAGACAATGGGTAGGGAGTGTGAAAGCGTAGAGTCCATCTTGAAGAACTCAAGTGACAGGAAAATAACTTCTATGTCTTCTTTGAGTGGTAGCTACACACGCCCACTCTTGGGACAGTCTGATGAGTGGTACAGTACTGTGAAATGAGGAAAATGGGACAGAGTCCTATTTAATCACTGACTGAAGTACAGCTCTACTGAACAGTGCCGCACACCTGGATGCTGAATCAAGGGAGTAACATTTACAGAACATGTATACAGAGCTCCAAGTTCCAGCTCTGCAGTTTTCAACAAGCACACATTTAAGACATACCAAAGAGGCTGCCTTAGCCTAGTGAAATGTGCAGGAAGAGGGATAGAAGGTAGTATGTAGTTCTCTAATACAGAGCCTAACCCATTTAGACAAGCATTGAAAATAACCTGGACCTTTACTATTCTCTTTCAAGGCTATGGAGAGATTAGGGGATTTAAATAAAATGTCAGTGCTCTTTTATCAACCAACCTCCCGAGAGTGCATGAGGTGTGGAAAAGAACACTAGCAGGATAAGTGACTGGTCAAAATTTAAGTCAATAAGGGAAGAAGCTGCAGGCAGCATGAGAGCACTCCAACCTAACTACTATGAAGTTCCACTGTCAGAGCTGCAATCCAACAATGGTACATGTAAAAGCCACTCAAAGACATAGTAACAAGTTTGTGACCTTATGCTTTGTCTATACATGGGTTTGCCTTGGTTTAACTTAAACAGTTTAAATTCAATTTGGTTATACCATTGCAATTTTAATGTGTAGAAGAAGCTTTAGTTCTCTGCCCCAGCAACAAGAAACTCTCACTGCCTGCACTGTCAAACTTCTACGACTATATTAAATGATAAAAATACTAGCAAAAACATTCACTTAGTATGTTCAGCAGTTAATGTTGACAATTAAGCATTTTAGATTTCAGTTTTAACACCCCATTGAGCTGGGGGAAAGGGGGGGGCGCGCACAGTTTACATTCATATATTACTTCAGAACCGTTAAAGGGTCTGTATATACCACTCAAATTCTACATTTGATCGCACTCCTTCACAATTACAGAAGATATCAATAGTGGAAACAGTGGCTTAAAATGGAAAGCAAATACTACCTTACAGGTCCATTGTATTGCATTTTATAGTGAGGAGAAGAGAAGATTTCATCAGAGGTGAGATGGACATGTTAACATAGACAGAGAATCATTACCTTACTAGTGCAACACTGATCTTCCAAAAACATTAGTGACAAGAGTGTCTTAAGTCGGGAATGAGTCATCTTTAAGTAATTATAAAGCCATCAGACTAACAATTACCAGTTCTGATAATTTAAATTTGCTAAATCATAATGACCTTTTACCCCAGTAAAGTTTTTATGTCCACCTTTGTACCTACCTACTGGTTGCCCCTTCAAGATCCCTCTGTTTGGCTGGGGGTCCTCCACTATCCGAGAATCCACGCCTAAAAAAAAACCCAAGACTTAAGACAGAAAGTACAACAAATAAGTAGTAGTCTGAGCAGAGACCTGAAAGCTAGAGTTCCCAGTGCAGGTCTGTCACTGACTCAACTGTGACCCTGGGTAAGTCAAACCTCCTGTCTATGGGTACGTCTACACTACAGGATTATTCCGATTTTACATAAACCGGTTTTATAAAACAAACAGATTGTATAAAGTGGAGTGCACGCGGCCACACTAAGCACATTAATGCGGCAGTGTGCGTCCATGGTCCAAGGCTAGCGTCAATTTCTGGAGCGTTGCACTGTGAGTAGCTATTCCGTAGCTATCCCATAGTTCCTGCAGTCTCCCCCACCCCTTAGAATTCTGGGTTGAGAGCCCAATGGCTGATGGGGCAAAAATCATTGTCGCGGGTGGTTCTGGGTAAATGTTGTCAGTCATTCCTTCCTCCAGGAAAGCAATGGCAGACAATCATTTTGCGCCCTTTTTCCCTGGATTGCCCTGGCAGACGCCATAGCACAGCAACCATGGAGCCCATTAAGCTTTTTTTTTTTTTTTTTTTTTTAAAAACAGTCACCGTATGTGTACTTAATGCCGCAGACAGAGGCGATACTCCAGCACTACACAGCAGCATTCATTTGCTTTTGCATGATAGGAGAGACGGTTACCAGTCGTTCTGTACCGTCTGCTGCCGGTGTAAATTGGCAATGAGATGACTGTTATCTGTCCTTTTGTACTGTCTGCTGCTATCATGGGTGCCCCTGGCTGAGATCGGCCAGGGGCGCAAAGGCAAAACTGGGAATGACTCCCGGAGTCAATCCCTCCTTTATGGTTTCTAAAAATAGAGTCAGTCCTGCCTAGAATATGGGGCAAGTGTACTAGAGAACCAGTGTATCAGAGAGCACAGCTGCTCCATGTCAGATCCCGCAGAAATGATGAGCTACATGCCATTCACGGGGGGGTGCCCCTGCAACAACCCCACCCATTGCTTCCCTCCTCCCCCAACCTTCCTGGGCTACTGTGGCAGTGTCCCTCCATTTATGTCATGAAGTTATAAAGAATGCAGGAATAAGAAACAGTGACTTCTTAGTGAGATAAAATGAGGGGGAGGCAGCCTCCCGGTGCTATGACGGTCCAGGTAGGACATTAAGTGGTGCGGGGGAGAGAAGCCCAGCATGCTGCTGCTATGACAGTCCAGGCAGGACAGAATCTTTTCTTTACACAGGAAAGGGAGGGGGCTGACGGAGCTCAGCCCCCAGTTGCTATGATGAGGACGGTTACCAGCCCTTCTGTACCATCTACTGGGATGGACCAAGAATCATTCCTATTTTCACCCAGGCGCCCCCGGCTAGCTTCACCTGAAGCCAGCCAGGAGCACTCACGGGTTGATAACAAGGATGGCTACCAGTCCTACTGCACCGTCTGCCACCGGGTAGGGGAGAGGAGTGGATATTGCTCTTCACTGCTGCAGCATCGCGTCTACCAGCAGCATTCAGTAGACATAGGGTGACATTTAAAGAAGCCAAGAAATGATTTATTTCCCTTTTCTTTCATGGGGGGGGGGGGAGTAAACTGACAAGCTATTTCCTGAACCGCGCCGGACAATGTGTTTGAACCTACAGGCATTGGGAGCTCAGCCAAGAATGCAAATACTTTTCGGAGACTGCTGGGGACTGTGGGATAGCTAGAGTCCTCAGTACCCCCTCCCTCCCTCCATGAGTGTCCATTTGAGTCTCTGGCTTCCCGTTACGCTTGTCACGCAGCACTGTGTAGCCTGGAGATTTTTTTTTCAAATGCTTTGGCATTTCGTCTTTTGTAACAGAGCTTTGATAGAACAGATTTGTTTCCCCATACAGTGATCAGATCCAGTATCTCCCGTACGGTCCATGCTGGAGCTCTTTTTGGATTTGGGACTGCATTTCCACCCGTGCTGATCAGAGCTCCACGCTGGGCAAACAGGAAATGAAAATCAAAATTTCACGGGGCTTTTCCTGTTTACCTGGCCACTGTATCCGAGTTCAGACTGCTGCCCAGAGCGATCACAGTGGTGCACTGTGGGATACTGCCCAGAGGTCAGTACCATTGATTTGCAGCCACACTAACCCTAATCCGATATGGTAATACCGATTTTAGCACTACTCCTCTCGTTGGGGAGGAGTACAGAAACCGATTTAAAGAGCCCTTTATATCAATATAATGGGCCTCGTAGTGTGGATGGGTACAGCGTTAAATCGGTTTAACGCTGCTAAAATCAGTTTAAACGCGTAGTGTAGACCAAGTCTATGTGGGTAATGCTTGCCTACATTGCAAGAAATAACCACCAAAATAATTAATTAAATTTTGGTAACAGCCAAATTATATAGCTTTTTCAAAACTCTAAGTAAATGGCCTATATTAGTAGCATGAAGTACACAATAACCCTGTAATTCTGACCTGCCAACGCCTGATATTCTACTATGGGAAAGTATCACTTGGCCGCGGCAGACAGTCGGCCACAAAATAAATAAGTGTCTCATGTAGCGTGACGAAGCGGTTCTGGTGGGACCCAACTGAGAGTGCCAGTTCAGGACAAATTGCTTAAACAGGGCAGTTACAGCCCAAGGCTGGGTTTCTCCACCTCTAAGGCAAACCAAACCACCCAGACCAGAGGACTTTGGTTTCACCCCACTGGCTAACCACAAGTCACACAAGCAATTTCCTTAGACACTCCAGTTTCCCAGTACCACCACCAGTGCCACTCGTCCTGGGGATGAATGGTTCTGAAAACCAACACCCCAATAAAAGAAAACGGTTCTCTTGATCCCAAAGAATCTAGCCCCAGACCCAGGCCAACATACAAATCAGATCTTACCCACAAATCACACTGTTGCCAATTCTTTAGAATCTAAAGGCTTATTCATAAAAGGAAAAAGATAGAGATGAGAGCTAGAATTGGTTAAATGGAATCAATTACATGCAGTAATGGCAAAGTTCTTAGTTCAAGCTTGTAGCAGAGATGGAGTAAACGGCAGGTTCAAATCAAGTCTCTGGAGTACATCCCCTGCTGGAATGGGTCAGTCAGTCCTTTGTTCAGAGCTTCGGTTTGCAGCAAAGTTCCTCCAGAGGTAAGAAGCAGGATTGAAGACAAGATGGAGAGGAGGCATCAGCCTTTTATAGGTTTTTCCAGGTGTAAGAACACTTCTTTGTTCTTACTGTGGAAAATTACAGCAAAATGGAGTCTGGAGTCACGTGGGCAAGTCCCTGCATACTTTGCTGAGTTACAAGGCATATCTGCCTTCTCTCAGTGGGTCAATTGTGTAGCTGATGGTCCTTAAGGGGCCATCAAGCAGGCTAGGCAGAGCTAACACCAACTTGTCTGGGATGTCTCCCAGAAGCATAGCATAAGTTTGAAGTACAGACAGTAGAGAGCTAATACTCATAACTTCAACTACAAAATGACACATGCATACAGACAGCATAATCATAACCAGCAACCCATAACCTGGTCTTAGACACCTTATATGACCCCCTTTACATAAGATTTGGTGCCACTACAGGACCTTGGTTGCAACCATGTTCTATATGGTCCCAACCATGTTCTATATGGTCCCAGATTATATCAATAACATCACAGTAGTCACAGTTAAAGCCAACATGTGCATAAACATACAGTAACTTTATTATATCATCTAATTCTGCAGTTTCTTACCTTAGCAATATGCTACCACGCCCTCTACCTCCACCAGGGCCTGTGATGGTCAATAATCTACCTTGAGCGGGCCTGGAAAAAATGTACTAGGTGTTAGAACTTGAGCAGGGTAAACAAATACATGCTTTCTCTAGACACTTGCATGGCCTCACACACCAGACACAGACTGTGACAGAGCCTCAAGTGCCCGGAGACAGAGCCATGCTTGGAAAAACCATGCCAGGAAGCAGCAGCACAAACCTCGGGGAGGTGCACAGGGAAGCGATTGCTACTTAGGGTCACCAACATTATACTTTTTTTAAATAAGGGGCTGCTTTCCCACCCACCCTACCCTTCCTCTCAATATCATTAATATTAATAAGTAACAACAACAACAACAACAATAATAAGCAGCAGAGCTCACCTACATTATTGAAAAAATAAGGGACTTTTGGAAACCCTGTGACCCAACCTCAACCCCGCTGGGCCTCCCAGCTAAATCGCGCCTGACAGACGACTGAGAAAGGGAGGCTCTTTGTGTCCCCCTTACACGTTACCGACTGTACAGGCAAATCACACGCACCGTGTCCCTACAATTACGGGGTAGTGAGAGTCGATCCAGCGCCCGGCCCAGCAACCCCACTCGAACAACAAGGAAAGCGGCAGGGAGCCCCTGCCTGCACGCTAGAGGGAGGCCGCAGCGCCAGCCAGGGCGCTCCTGGGGGTCTCCCGCACTCACGGGTCGGGACCAAGTGCCCGAAGCGAGAAGGTGCGTCGGGCTCTGGCCTGGGGAGCCCCAAAACCCGCGAACAGGCGGCAGGGTTTGCGGCCAGGGTCGGACATGCGCGGCCCCATCACTCCCCGAGAAAAGGCGCCCGCAAGGCTCGCCCCGACCGCCAGGGCCCAGCCCGGCCCGCCCCAGCCATCCCTCCGCAGCCTCAGGCGCGCGCCCACCCAGCCCCAGCCTCACCTCACATCGTTGGGGTCCCGGCCCGTGAGTTTGCGGATATTCTCATCCACGTGCTTGAGGCTCTCCTTGGCCTTTTCCAGCTGCTCCTGCAGCGCGCGCACCGCCACCGCCATGCCGCCAGCAGCGCGGCCTAGTCAGGGGCCTAGCGCAAAGCACCGCTGGGTAACGGAGAGAGATGCCCCGCCTACAGGCTACTCGTCCCGCCCTATAACTCGCCAATCACAGAGCTCAGAGCCAGAGTGCCACCAGTAGACAACCACCGACCATCCGCGTCCGCCAATCACCAAACCCCGAAGAAGAACGACACCTCACACAGCCAAGCATTGCCCGACGTATTTGCCAATAAAAGAGCCCATGTCGAAGTGACACCTCCCAACATCCCGTCAATAATCGCCTTTGCCTGCCACATCGGCGAATCACCAAAAGGACAGACAAAATGACACCACTCAAAGCCAACCAGCACAGTTTCCTTCCTTCCGGTCAACCAATCAGAAGCGGAGTAATACTGTCCATCTCCACCCCACTCTGAACTTTCCCTCCGCGACGCCTCAGAGGCTAAGAGGCAGAACTAACAGGACTGGGGAGTAGCCAATGAGCTCCCGCTTTGTTATAAATGAACCAATAACAAAGCATTTTATTTGTTCCGCAAGGTCTGGCGTTTAGCCGCTCAACTCGCGCCCTGCTCGTTTCTTCCTCCTGCAGCCAGCCCCTCCCCTAAGCACCTGCCCTATTACCCGCTGCCTCGCTCCTGGGGAGAATTTGCTGCAGAGAAGCTGAGAGCCGCCCTGGCTGCTAGTCTCGCGGGGCAAGGCGAGCCGCCTGCTTGGCGCTGTTGTCCCGTCCTTCCTAGCGCAGTGCGGGTATCTCCCCTGCTGCTACTTCACAGCCTGCTCCGCTCCGCTCCGGTGTGCGACCGCCACCCTGTATCGCTATGGCCCCTCACCCGCAGCATGATTGGCAGGGGTCCGATTGTCCCCGGCAAAGTTCTGTGGCACCTCTGATTTAGTTAGCGCTGGGCCTGCTTTGAGCAGGGGATTGGAGTAGATCGGGGTTCTCAAACGGGGGGTTGTGAGGTTATTTAATTTATAAGGGGGGTGTCACATTCAGAGGTATGATATGTGAAAGCGATCACCAGCAGAAAAGTTTGAGAACCACTAGACTAGATGACCTTCTGAGTTCTCTTGCAACCCTGAAGTTCTAGGATTCCTCTAGTCCTGCAAGCTGGGCAGAGTGCTCCATACTTGGGCCTCCTGTTTGCCCGGGGTTTTGTAGCACGCAATGAGCTGGGTAGCTAAGTGTCTCTGTTCTGGCTGTAAAATTCCTTTGGGATCGGTGTTACACTGTTCCTCTTATTTGCTAATCGAGGTTTCTTGCAATTTAGGTTTTTGTACTGCATCCAGCTCTGTGGGATGATGAGCAACTCACAGAATTAGCATGAAATGAAAATACAGTTCTCTCTTGCTCCATACTGGGGAGGAATTTAAATGTTGATTTGGCTTTGTGGTGGTGCACAAAGTTTAGGTAAATGAAATGGGCCAATTAGCCATCTGAAATCAAGAAGCAAGGAAACATGAATAAAAGATGGATTCATTGTGCTGGTGCAGGATGGTCCCTTCTGGCCTTAAATTCTAAAAAGGTGAGGGTGAGGTGTTAGGATAAATGTGAAGAAAGGCAGTAGAAACTTACTTTTAGGTCTAATATCATCCTTAGTTTAATCCCAGATGTATCTGCAGAGGTAGAGGGTGCCATTATAAACTCACATCCAGCTCCCCAACCCTCCCCACACCGTAGAGCTGCCAAGATTTTCTCCTGTAGACTGTGATTTGTCCCCTTCATAATGAATGTCAGCCACAAAGATAACTGTTACTGGCATTAGATTAAAAAAAGGTAGAATGCCATTGACCAGATGATATTGGCAGAATGTCTGCAACAGCTTTCAGAGCCGGTAGAGCTAGTGTCTGTGCCAGTTTAAAACATGAGTGAGACCACGGACAGTGATTATACCTAGGATGTACGGAGAAAAGGGACCTTACTGAATCTTTGGCAGAGTCAATATTTTAAATAGCTGACATTAAAATAGTCCCCAAGTTTCACACCCAGCCACCTGGAACTGCATCCCCAGCCTTGCCCCACCTCCCCACTCTAACTTTGCAAGCCCTGGCCCCACCTCCCCATCCTTTGCCCCGCATTGCGAAGCGCGCAGCGCGGTCCCCCCGCCCCCGTACGCTTTTTCCCGGGGGCGGGGCCCTTGGACTCTGACAGCGGGTTCCCTGCCCCTGCCCGGAAGCCGCCCGTTGCCTTGGCAGTGAGGCCGCGCTGCTTCCCGAAGCGGCCGGGGCCCGGTCTAGGAAGGAAAGAGCCGGGGAGGGAGGCGCAGAAGGGAGGCAGCGCGAGGCCGGGCCCTGTACTCCAGCCCTCGGCATGACCAGGCCGGAGATGGCGGACGAGACGCTGTTCCTGCTGCTGCACAACGAGATGGTGTCTGGGCTGTACCGGGCCGCGGAGCACGGCGAGGGGGTGAGACGGGGACTAGCGGGAGGGAGACACCGAGGAACTGCGGAGACCCCCTGTTGCCGAGCACACGCACGCATTGGCCTGGGGCGATATCCCGGGGCTTCCGTATCCAGCACGTCCCTGCGCTCCTGCTTGGCACGATGCCTGTGCCCGGAGCGGACGCCGCTGCCGCCAGGGTCTCTGGGTGCCAGGAGCACCGTGGGGCAAAGCCCAGCCTGGCGCTGTCCTGGCCGAAGCTAGAGAAAGAAAGACACGAACACGTTTATTTCCTGAACTCAAAATATCTGATTCTTCTGTAAAATCCTATCGGGAGAGCCGGCTGGCCGGATCTTACTGTTCGCATGTGTTTGCAGGGGAGGAGCACGAGCCGAAGTAGCATATCATAGTCTATAGCTTGAGGCCATTAGGGATGGATGTGTTCTTATTTTCTCTATACACCCTGCTACAAGACTGGCGTTAACAGAATATGAAAATATAACTTTTGTATCTTCTAGGAAAACGGACGATGCATCACTAAACTGGAAAATATGGGGTTTAGAGTAGGACAAGGATTAATCGAAAGGTAAGAATAGTGAGATTTAAAAAAATGTCATCCTATAGCCTAGCTCTCACCCACTGCATCTCACTTTGCTGACCCCCCCGCCCACTCTTTCCCCAGGAATACCGTGTGGGTTGGAGCCCTCCATGAATTTTTGGTATTGAAGTACAGTTTACAGGACTGTCCTTTATAGCATCACTTCTAGTGCTTTTTAAAGAGAGATACAATATCAACTTACCTTCAGACCTTTGGTAGAGTAGCTGACTTTAATGGGTGATTGAATACTTTTGTTAGCAGTCCATCCACTTCATTTTAAAATCATCCATAATTCTTGGATGAATGCAATCTAGTACAGGTGACTTATAGTTCTTTAATTGTCACTTGTTCTAGCACCTTCTCTTTTGACACTGTGGTCCTAGTGCCAGGGAGAGCAGGATTCTGCATAAATGTTTTGATTCAGTGATTCCCTCCTAATTCTCCCACAGCCTCCTCTCCCCACAGACCAAGGAGATCCACCCCTTTTTCCCTGTAGTCCAGGCAGGAGTGTGTTTGCTGCCAGGAACCCATACGTGCCTGCACCGGTGGGTGCTTTGACCCTCCTCTCCCCCCGGTGCTGCCCTGACTCCACCCCTGCTCTGCCCCCTCTTGCCTCCATTCCAACCCCTATCCCAAAGTCCCTGCCCCAAATCTGCCACTTCCCTGCCCCTAGTCCGACTCCCTTCCCAAATCCTCCTCCTCCCTCCCTCCCTCCCTCCTGAAGCTTGCTACAGCTGTTTGGCGTTGGCAAGCTGTGACAGTGCTGCCCGTGGGAGCCAGCTGAAGTCACTCAATTAGGGTGAACTGCAAACAAAACGGGGCAGACAAACCCCAGAAGCTGGTGGTTATTCTAATACTTAGATTTACCAAGCCAGCATAGAACAGCTTCTGTAGTACCTCCTGGTTACTCAGAAGTTCAAACAATGCAGTTCCCTTAAAGTGCCAAGCCTCAGGCCTCTGTCCAGACACACACGTCAGATATGAAGATGATTGCTGAAAATCTTATCATATAAAAGAAAAGGTTCTTCCAATCCCAAAGGATCAGCCACATACCCAGGTCCAATTATAACTTAGATCTTACCCAAAATACATGCTTATGACCAGTTCTTATTAACTAAGCTAAAATTTATTAAAAAAGAGAGAGAGAGTTGGTTAAAAGATCAATATACATACAGACTTGAATTCAATTCTTGAGGCTCAGATACATAGAGTGGTGAGCTAGTAGTTGCCAAAAGTCCTTTTAGAAATAGGCCATAGGTTATAGTCCAATATCCATATTCAGGGTGACTCCACTCAATGGCTGGGGATCTCAATCCTTATGGCTTAAGGCTTCCCCTTCTTGAAACCCAAAGCAGATCTGAGATGAAGTAGGATCGTGTCCCAGGGTTCTTATACATTTCCAGCAGCCTTTTGGCTTGAGAAAATAATAGGCTTAACTTTTCTTCTCCTAAACATCCTGGCAATTAACACAGGATAATTTATCCATTAAACAGTTCAGATACAGGTTACCACAACCTTGAGACACATAGACAATAATACTATTTCACTCAAGTATCTTCCTAAATGTTAATATTCCTTTTTTGATCTTTGAATTAAAGCCATAGCGGTAGACAAGACTAATTTATTTGCTTACATCACAAGACCTGAGCAAACATCTCCCCTTCTACCTCTAACAATGCAGACTTGCATTTCAAAGCTCTATTTATTTACATATTTTCCTAACAGGTCTCTAAAGTTCAGCCATGAGTCAAGTTAGTCTGTCAGTTAATTAACTCTTTCTGGCCCTGTCACCTTTCAGTGAGCTATTATATTACACTCATACCCTCACACAAGAGCTGGCAAGTGGGCGGAGGAGAGGGGATGCAGTGCTTTGAATCCTTCCTGCATCCCTGTCAACCATTCATGCCCCAGGATTAAAGTTAGTAAATTCAAAGATATTGGTCCCACCATAATTTTGCCACTTCATGCGTAGGTATTAAGATAAGATAAAAGCAACACACAATACTATGCATACATGAGTGACAGGAGTCAAGGGAGTCTATATTTGAATGTTCTGACTGTGTTATATACTTAAATCTCAACCAATGTTGCATATAGCTTTTTTTTTGTTGTCATTTACTAGACATATGGTCAATTGAGAAAGTCACTGTACACCTGCATTTACTTGAACAAAATCAACTTAAACATTTCTGCTCTGCTCTTAGGTTTACCAAAGACACTGCCAGATTCAAGGATGAGTTAGATATTATGAAGTTCATCTGCAAAGATTTTTGGACTACTGTATTCAAAAAGCAAATTGATAATCTAAGGACCAATCATCAGGTATTAATACTGTAGAATAAGAGTTAATTTGTGGACCTTGTTATAAACATTTTATTATTTTGAAGGAATTATAATATTGCTTTAGTTAGTCTTGGTCTGAAATTAATCATACACATTTTCCATCAGGAATAATCTTTTTCTTTATATGGTCTTATTTAAAAAAGTAGCTGTCCTTAGTTAAAAAAAATAGTTTTAGATACTACTTTCAACGCAGACTTGACTGTAATAAATATTGGAGTGGTGGTGTAATGCAGACTTGGCTGTAATAAAGGTTTAGAGTGACGTTATAGTCTTTTGCCATTTTAAAAGACTAATGCCTAGATCATCAAAGGAATTTAGGCTTCTAACTTCCATTAAAATCAATAGCTGCTTAAATACCTTTGAGGATCTGAGCCTAAATGCCTGCAATCCCCCAAAACATTTTTGTAGTACTGCTGCAATAACAGACCCAATGCAAGTACACAGTCCAGAAATGGAGATGGCAATTGTGATTGAGTTTTGTTGTTTTACAACACATTTTTACATACCTGATGAATCATTTAATAGAAAGCAATTTCACTTTGTCATACGTTATCTCAAACTGCCTGCATAATATTTCTCTAGAATGAGTTCCTTGAACCATTTTACTTTGAAGTCATTATTGTATGCTTTTGAATGTTACCAGTTGAAATACTTCCACCCTGCTAAACGCATTGTGTATGAAACAATTGACAAACTTTCACTGAAAATTGGCATCCCACTGATATGACACTGTATTCATATCCCTTTCTCTGTAGAGCTAGCCAGTTTTCAAAGCTATAGCAGAATCATATAAACAGCTGCTTTCACTGTTAGAGCCTTAAATCTCTGTTTTTTCTTTCCAAAAATCCATGATATGGCACAATTCTCATGATAAAATTAGGAATGGGAGACTTGTATGGGAGAGAAATGGCTGCAAAAGGTAAACTCTGTAAAGTATTTAACTTCCAATGGGTATTTTATCACCAATACAATTTAACAAGGAATGCTTGCAGATTAGAAACTGCATACTCAAATTTAATACTTTGTTTGTTGTTCTAATAGTTATTATATTCCAAAAATATTTGAGATCTGTAATAGCAGAGCCCTAAACAAAGTCAGTTTTATATAAACCTTTACATTTGTTTCAAGTAATGTTAGGTTATAAATTGAAAGAATCATCCTTACCTCTTACAGCCAGAAATTAAGCTTGGAGACATTTTCATTGCATGCTTAGATTAGCCTATTCTATTTTTATACTTTGTTACATAAAGTTATGTGGGCACTTTTTTAATATGTGTAGAGATGGATTATTAGAATCTGTTTTTATGCTGTTCATATAAGGGAGTACTCATGTCCATATCATCTCCAATGATTTTTCATAATTAAATTATTTTTGGGGAAAGTAGTGGAGAAAAAATTACCATTTCTTAAGTATTAAAATGAACAAATATTAACAACAAACAAAATTTAATACATCAGGGCTGCTGTTAAAATTATTCTTCAGCACTGGAAAGACTTCTCCCAATTACATGTAAGTCATCAGGCACATCCCAGCTTCACAAGTTTAAACGTTATTTTATAAAATTTAAAGAAACAATTCAGATTAAACTTTCCACTCTTTATTCTTTATATATAGTGTAATCCAGTTTTCTGTTTCAATCTGAAAACATTTCACTGTATTTGTAAATGTCTCTTACAAAAAGATGAACTGATTCTCTCTAAAAACGTTGATTACAATATGTTGCTAAATATCCTACTAAAGGAAAAATTTCTTTTCCTATAGGGTATCTATGTACTTCAGGACAACAAATTTCGTCTCTTGACTCAGATGTCTACAGGAAAACAGTATTTAGAATATGCACCTAAGGTATTCTTCAGCTGTAGCCTGGAAAATTAGCAGTTTTAGATCTGTATTATCTTGATTCAATTGTAAAAATTCTTATGACTGGAGTTGTGTGGATAGAAAAGGTACAAAAATGCATTTGGATCATTTTCTGTATAAGTGTTAAGTGTTAGACTAGGTATCAGTAATGTTTTCTATTGTATTTAGGTACAGTGAATGTGACTGGTGGGTCAGGAAATAATCATGGTCAATTTGAAGCCTAGCAGTGCCAACTTGGAGTGGCTTGTCTGACAGAGCAAGGGCTGTATGGGGTCTCTTCTGCTCTCCCTGTGAATGGAACATCAAACAACACACGTTGCTCTATGGGGAATACTGCAATGGGAGTGACCGTTAGCCTCACAAAACTTTTTTATTTCCCTTCAGTAGAAAGCATGTATTATCAGGAACCTTCCTGTCTTTCTCTTCCATTCCTTTTCTCCTAATTCCCAAGAGATGGTGAGATTATACTAAAGTGATGGTCAAAACAAACTTTCAATGATATTACATTTTTATAAGAAATATCTTCCAGCAGATTTTCATAAATAGCTCTTAGTTTTATTAATTTAAAAACTGTAGCTAACATAATCGATTATATAAGTTACATCAGTGCCTCAGCAGAGAGACTGCTGCTCTGAAGTGGTTTTGGTCAGAGTGGATGTCAGAAATGGAGTGCTCAATTAAATTATAATATCCTATAAATATCTCTTGGATGATAGCTTTTGATCTCTTAACAGAAGACATGACTATGGATCTTTAATACTGGATAGAGTCTTGGGAGATTTGCCTCTTTCTGTCTAGTCTGCTTGAGATACTGTTTTCTATATTTTTCTGTAAAAATATCTGGAGATATCTTTAAGTTCATAACATTTACCCATTTTCTAAGGATAAGCTGAACTCTGATTTACCAGCAGGTATCTCAAGTTTAAAATCACTCCCTGAGTATTCTGCATTAAGTTTATATACCCTCTGGCCAAATGTCTTGCAAAATATTGGCATGTCCTCAAATGTTGAAACAAAACCAGAACTACCACATAGGCTGTTTTTATGATTTGTAGTTAGATTGTGATACAATGCTAGTATACTTTTATTGTAAACTTCATTTTCGATGATGCTGGCATAAAATAAAATATAATTTTATGTTTAGTATCTGGCATTCACCTGTGGACTAATCAGAGGTGGCTTGTCAAATCTGGGAATCAAGAGTATTGTGACAGCTGAAGTTTCAGCAATGCCTGCATGTGAGTACATCTCAGATTAGACAACTGCTGTAAGATCACTGAATAGGTTTCCTTATCTACTTCATTGCTGTTCAGGTGTTCAATGTGGGACTAGAATTTAAGGCTGTACTAAGTGTGGATGTAAGGAAATGGCTTATTTTGAGTATTATTGAAAGTTGTACTATTGAAAGAGCAGAGAAGGTTAGCACAGAGGAAAAACATAATTATAAAATGAAAAGCAAAACCAAGAAGAATATATAGAAAAGAAAGAAAGGGGAAAATGAGAAGCAGCAATCATGTCAGGGTGTAGCAGTAGGGGAAAGAAGGGGAAGATTCCAACCAAATGAGGTTGAGAATTGCTGTTTGAGTATCTTCTACTTCTAGAAAATGACTACTATTTTTGTAGAATTCCAGGTGCCATGAGATTTAACTTTTTAGGGTTCTCAAACTTTTTTACTGATGACCCCTTTCACATAGCAAGCCTCTGAGTGTGACCCCCCCTTAGAAATTAAAAACATTTTTATATATTTAACACCATTATAAATGCTGGATGCAAAGCGGGATTTGGGTGGAGGCTGACAGCTCATGACCCCCCCGAGGGGTCCCAATCCCCATTTGAGAACCCATTTTAGTACAACTTGGATTATAGCCTGCAAAATGAACATGTTATATGTAGTTACTGACAAACTATCCAATCTCCTCTCCTCTTCAATATTTACATGAAACCACTAGAAGGGGTGGTGACATAATAGGCTTCACTGCCAACAACCTAATCTAAGTGTGTTCCCACAGGGCTTTGCACTAGTTTAAATTGTTTTTAACAAATTTAAAATTAAATTGATGCAACCTTGAACATAGACAAACTTGTAAAAACACTTTTAACTGGGTTTAAAAAAATGTAATAGAATAGCTAGATTTTTTTTTTAAAGTGAAGAAGAGAACTGCACTATCTCCTGCTAGCTCTTTTGAACAAAGCAAGTATGAGAAGTTGCTGCCATTGGAAGGATTTACAGATAATACTGATATTTTGTAACTTGATTCTGCTTTTCTTTGCAGGTAAATTTCAGGTGATGATACAGAAGATGTAGAACATGTTCAGATCTGTGTATCTGTCCTTTTTAAAAAACCCTGTGTACACTAAAGATGTCTTGATTATTTTAGCTTCACCTGTATACCTTATAAATTATAGTAGCAAGCAGCACAATTCCTGCATTATGTAAAGTAAATATTAACTTAATAAAAATAGCTCAACACTATATTAGTATCTTGGTATGAAATTAATAAGTTCTGTACTAAGACATTAAATATCCATCACAGTACACATTCAATTGATTACATAACTTTAACACACACATGCATTTCAGTTGCTAGATTGCTGAATGAAGAAGATTGCAGGCAGATGTATTTTAAAAATTTTTAAAGTTGGAATTGAAAACCTGAAGTATGGTAGCATGGGCAACTTTTCCCCTCCCTTTTTGTTCTTTAATAGGGTTAGTTAGGTCCTGTGGGTGAGAGTAAAAGGATTTAAAAGGAGGTGAAGAGCTTGTTCATTTCAGCAATTGGAGGGTTGACAGAATAATGGTATATTTGTTTATGGGATGTATGGGGGCATTGCTGAAAGAGGGCAGAGTTAAGGTTGCTTGGGCAACCTTAACTGTGAATGTACTGGTTTTTAGAAGTTTTGAGTTTTGCTCAATTCAGTATTCTGAAAGGTGACATACCACCAAGCAACCTTAACTCCTTAACATAGGGGTTTTTTGCCATTCAATTTCCTAGTTTTTTGAATGGGAAAAGTTGTTGTTGGTAGAAGTGAGTAGCCATTTAGGCTATTGTAATATGTCTCACAATTTGCATACTGAGACATCCAAAACGCCCACCAATCAGCTGGCCTTCACCAGCCATGAACCTGACCCCTTCTCTGCTGGCAGGCCTTCCACCACTGCAACTGAGAACAGATGTCCCTGAAACCTTCACTACTTGGTATACAAACTCTTCTGTTGCTGTTACTTTGCCCCAATCATGCAATCCAACTTGAGTAAAGGACAATTATGTTAGTGGAATGGTGTTTCTGGTCATGTTTTGGAATGCTTGGAGAGAGGAGTTTGTGGCAGAGTCATTGAGAGAAAGCAGACAGTGTCTGTTCTACTACTACCAGTTTTATGTTTGGGCTAGAGAGGGAATGATTCTATGGCCTGGTGGTTATGGCAGCCATGTAGAAAGCCTCAGGTCCATTCTCCCCTTTCCCATTATTTTTTCATTATTTATCCACAATAGAACAGCTTCAGCAGAAGGTGAGGAAATCTCTCATCAGAATATTAGATCAGTGGTTGAAGCACTGAGTTGGGAGACCCCTGTTCCAATCCTTTCTCCCCCTCAGGCACAGGAGGGAATTGAATTTGGATCTCCCACATTCCAAGCAAATGCTCTAACCACTCAGCTAAAAGTTATAAGGTGGGTACTACCATTGCTGCTACCACCCATTTTGTGTGGCTGAAGCAGGCACCTAACTCATTCCCTCAAGGAATAGCTTAGGCACCTAGGCCACTGCCAGGTTACCTTTCATGGATTGCAAAACAGAGATAGGCACGGCCTGGATTTAGGCACCTATTTCAGAGAGAGGCAGAGTTTAGCACACATCCCTGTCATCAGCATTTCCCATTGCCTAGCTTAGGTGACTCCCCATCTATTATACTGGCTTCTGTGAATCACACTATTAGCTGCTTAATATCTCTCCCCATTCAGTGTACAAGGAACCTAAGCACCTAACTCAGGCTGTTAGCATTGTCCCTGTGGTTGTCTACGTACCTAAAAGTTAAGTGCTGTGACACTCAGCATTGAAACATCTAAAGTCCCTTTGTTCATCAAAAGGGGAATGTTTAACAGCAGTTAGTGGCTGTACTACATAAGCTATGTTCAAGTCTGCTATGATGCAGAGAGAACTGGACAGAATAGAAATTTTCTTACATTTAAATATTGTGAAAATGACATTAATCCTATACATTACAGTAACGTGCCATTTATTTGAAATTTAAATATTTTTAACAGATTGGATAGCTTCAGTTCCCTGTATATACCCAGACTTGACTACCAGTGCCAATATTGATAGTTTCTCTCTTGCTTTATAACTGCTAACAGAGCACAGAGAAACTTTCATCTTGAAGTGGTTAAATTTACAAAAAGCATACTTGATCAGTGTATGAGACTGACTATTCTTATAAATCCAGTAAAGTTAACAGGATTAAGGTTACAGTCTAGATTTTTGTCTAGATTACATTAAAGCCAGGTCAAAGAGTTGTACAAGCTTGTTCATGCTAATAAATACTCATTATGCTCTGAGTAAATGTGTAATTATTTTACTGCTAAAATTAGTATAAACTAGTTTTATTGCACTAGCATCTAACATTTTCAGATCCTTTCTTGTTTTATCTCCAGTGTATACTGAGCTAATTATATTGGAGTCTCTAATAAGGAATATAGTTTTATAGTACTGTTTAAATTCAGTACCTAAACTGACCCAGGTATATCTAACATGACCAACAATTCTGAAAAACTGCAGATTATAAATAGCAAAAATAGATGCCAAGAAGCAATTTTTAGAAGCATTCCAGCAAGACACACAAACACTGAGCAGTTTTGAAAATTTTATTGTAAAGTTTTGCAAAACCATTTAATATCTGATTCTTTAGATGGGTTCATGAAAGAGGTTTCTCACTGCCTCGAGCTTTCATTTGTAAAAAGCTTGGGGCCCAGTCTTGCAAATCTTTATTCACATGAGTAATTCAATTTCAACAAAAGGGCTTACTCTCCAGAAGTAATTTAGCAGGATTAACTACCCTTGGGTACTTACAACAGCTCAATTTGCTTACTGCTTTAAAGACCACTTGTTTTTGCAGAGAAACAGGCTTTTAGAGAGAGTGGTTAGGCACTTCGCTGCTGACCTTTTTCAGGTCATGGATTATTCAGTGAGACCAGCAGTCTTTTGCTCAACACCATTCAAGCTCACTACTAAGAAGGTACATTTTGAGCTGCATTGCACCTGGCTGTTTAAGAATAATGCTGGTGTTGGTTTTATAGTGATGTGAGACACTCAATGTCCTGGGATCAGGAGGGCTCATCAGCCAGGTCACGTTGATCAAAATACCTATCAGAGAAACACAATTTGAATATATTGAGGACAAAGTTAGTCTGAGAAAGAGTTAAGACGTTGTTAATTACTTAATTGGGGGGGCGAGGGGGAACAGTGTATTTGCTGTATATTTTACCGCTAGTTTTTATTCCCAAAATGTTTTGGCTTCACATAAGTAATTTTAGATTTGTTCAAAAGGTTCATCATTGATCACATGCTTCAGATGAGGGCTTTTTTTTTTAAATTTTACTTCACATCTCCTTGAGGAAATTAGTATATGCTTTGTTTTCTCCTGGTTTTAAAAGTAAGTCATTTTAACTAAGCAAATGTGTACAACAGTATATAAAGTCTTTCCAAAAACAGTCATAGCCTATATTCCTTAAAATCTGATCATATAGCCAAGCTATCTGTGCTTTCTGTGTACATAAATTACTTTAAATTCTACTTAATAAAAATGAAGCTTGCAATACCTGCTAACTAAACAGATTAGCAAATTCAGAGCAGACACTTTCTCTTCATTCTTGTTCTCCTGCAACAAAGGAATATGAAGTCTTAGGTCATATGTCTAATACTACTTGGCTGCAGAAAAGGGACTGCCACTCTTATGCAATTTGTTGGCTTCCCATAAAAATCCAGTATTTCATTCTCAATACTTTGCTTTTTCATTCACTTGAGTCTACTATCTATATACTATTAAATCAAACAACTTGGACAAATGCAAACTAAGAATTTTATTTCTCAACAATACTGAAAAGTTATTCCCCACGCTATTCTGAATTGTAAGAATTTTCCCCTATTAAATTGTTACTTACCTCTAGTACTCTGACTTCAGAGCATCGTCTTGCCAACTGCCGAATTAGGGAGTGGGCTTCAGGCAACAAAGGCTTTTCAAGACACGCCAACAAAGCATAAAGCCATCTGCCCTAAGTGGATTTAAACAGAAATACAGCTTGGTATTTTCCAAATCATTTTACCATAATTAATTGGTAACACACCAAGGTCCCATACATTGGTATCCATTGCCATTGTACTGAATGCTAGTGAAGACCAATATCTGGTCCAAGAACACACATGCATTAATAAATATTCATATATAGTAAGAAGAGGAAATGATAAATATTGTCATGATAGAGAGAGGAGCTAGGGAAAAAAGTTTCAAAGTTTGTGCTCCCTAGGGCATACCTACAGGCAAGGGAGACAAGTTACCAATGTTATGAAAATAAATTTGAGTTTCCTGATATTTATTTGAAATATACAACTCTTCACTGAGTTAGTTTATAGGTAGATAGAATAAATTAAAATTACCAGTTCTGGAGTAAACTCTCTCTCTCCAAACCAGTTTATCAGATATTCCAGGACGCTAGTTATTGTTGCCTTTTAAGAGGAAAAAAGAAAAAAAAAACACACCTGTAAAGGAACAATGACTAAGTATAACAGTCATTGCACCAATTTTTGATGATTATAAAAAACTATATCAAAAGCAAACAGAAGCATGACTTCACTTTTCATTGGATATAAACAAAAGTGTCATTTCACTCTTTATGGTGTATCTAGACAGGCATTTATTTCAGTCTGAAATTTGATACAAAGGAGAAAGGAAGTTTCAGGACAGATGTTGCTGATATCGCAAAGGACTGAATATACAGTAAGAAGAGAAAACGATTCCCAAAGTGGACCACAATACTTAAAACTAAAATCAGAGCTATAGAAAGACTTTCATGTCAGACACTGAAAAAATTCAGACTGTTTAGAGATGACTAATGGGACATAATAGTATGAGGGGTAGTATTAGTATGAGGGGCTTCTATGACTGTTCAGAATGCCACAAGACATTCCAGATGCTGTTCTCCAGGTGGCTTGTAACATCTGGGATAAAATTCCATCAACGGAGGTGTGGAGGTGGCCTACAGGCAGACACCCCATTACATGGATTCGTGAAATCTGTTCCGATGTCAGACTTTTTGCCTATCAAGCCCTTGCAGCCACACAGGAATGGACCAAATGGTGAATAATTGCTACAGCTGACCCTCTGGTTAAGCACTGAAGTAGTAGTAGCAGCAGCAGCAGCAGTGTGACTAAACATCACATCTGTTGTGTTTGTTCTCTCATCCTCTCTTCAGGAAGAGAAGCATGTGCAGTGGAGTGTATTGGTTTGGTGGGTTTTTTTTTTTTTAATTATTTAAGCCACAAGCATGAGAATGTGTCTTCCGTACCAGCAACAATAATAAAAAGTAGTTCATGCGAACAAAAAAAATATTTCTATTTAAACACTAAGTATCAGTGAGGAAAGGGTAGACATTTGATGTTAGTTTTACCAAGTAAGACTCTAGTGGCAGGTTGTGGTAATGCCTCAAATAAGTTTTATGGTATAAATTATTGTTTCCTTTAATATAGTGACCCTTAATAGATGGGATATCCATGGAATTAATAGGAAAACTATAGAAAAAGTAAACATTTTTGGTGAGAAATATTTTATTCTTATAAGTAGAAACATAGACTTACCTGATTCATTCTGCTAACAATACTTAAAAAAGGGGGAAAACCGATCTGAAAAGAAAAATCATGGTGGAACTGTAATATATAAAGAAAACTTCCCAACAAATACCCTTGTACTTTAAAATTTAAATTAGAACCAAGTTTAACATGAGGACATACATCCACTTCATATTTTTCATTATAATGGGTTTTCAAAGCATACTGAGTACTAATTTTGAAAATACCAGTTACAATTAATAATGGGAAGAGCAATAAATACTCCTGGGGGAATTCTGCACCAAAAAAAATTCTGTGCACATTATAAAATTCTGCATATTTTGTCAAAACAACACTATATAATCACACCAGTTTCCATTATTTTCGAATTATTTCAAAATATGTTAGTAACTATGTCTGTAACAAAACAGAATTTTTTTTCCCCCAGGAGCAAAGAGTTAAAGAAACCCCTATGACAACCCAGTTCCTGTTTCTCTGCCTCCTACTCCCCAGAGCCGAGCTGGGGGGCCAGATACCCATAAACCCTTCCCCTCCCAGAGCTCAACTGCAGGACATCCCCATACCTCAGAGCCCAGCCACGGGGCACCCAACAACCAAGTCATTTGCATGCACCCCCTACTCTCCCAGAGCCCAGGGATCCAGAGGGAGAAACAGCACGATGCTGGGTCCTGGGCTTGTGTGGAGTTTCCTGCATGCCATCTTCCTTCAGGATGTGCTGGGAAATGCAGCTCCAGCTCCAGCTCCTCCCCACGCCCCTCCAGCAGAGTCTTCAATTTGTGAGTTGGGGTCTGCCATGTCCAGTGCCCTGTAGTGGCAGCCAGCAGCTCTGTAGCCCATTTCGGGGGGGGGGGGGGAGAGGGAGGGAATTCTGCACAGAACATTAACTTCTGTGCAAATTTTGCATTGTGCAGATTGTGCAGTGGCACAGAATTCCCCAGGAGTAAACAAAGCAAACATAAGCAGTAAAAAATAGCTATTCATCTAAAACGTGACTGGGAGAGGCAACAGATTTTAAAAGGACAACTTGAATTTCTTTAAATTGCAATTAAAAAAAAAAGTTATTGTTTGAATCAGACTCTTTAAATAGGTCCTGAATTTTTATAAGGGTTTTCTGGCTCTCTGATGTTTAGTAAGGGCCTCTTGGGCATGTCCAAGAGCTACAACAAATATGCCTGAGCACACCTGTTCACCTATCTCTCTGTATACAGACATGCCCACCCGAACTCCTTCCTCTGTGTACACACCCATGCCTGATACCTCCATGGCTTCAGCTTTGCTGCTGCCACTACTAGTAAGCACACTCTTAAAAGGTTTAGGGAATAACATATATGAGAGTTCCCCGGAGACTGTTCTGCACAGGAGACAAACTGCAACTGACCATCAGCAAACAATGGAGACTATGCAGAAAATGCTGTTAAACTCACAGAATAAAACATTGACTCTAACATGTTTCAGTTAATAGTAATTCTAAGAGTAACTTATAGTAGTAGATACATAATTTTCAGATGGAAATATAAAATCAGATTCTCTGCTTCAACAAGTTTCCATTTAACATAGCAGGGAGGTGTGCAGCATGTTCATCACAGAGCCTCTTTTGGATTCAGACTGGATCTGCACTGAGCCCAACACATAAGGACAGTTTCTGGAAGCTGCTAATGAGACATAACACCAAGAACTAAGAAGGAGCTTGAGTACTCTTATTGAAAGTGATACCTACCTTAATGTAATCAATTCCTAGGTTTTCATTACTAGATACTGCAATAGCTGCTTCTGAATATAACTTTTCACCCAGACAAAAGAGTTTCCAGCCTTCTTCATCCTCAGATTTTGGCTGAAAAAGGTAAATAAAAGAGTGGGCTACTTTTCATGATATTATCATTCAGTATTTTCATTACATAAAGTTATATATTTTTAAACAATTTAGTAATCCTGATTTGCAGTTAAAAACAATTACTAAAGCACCACCATTATCAGCATAAAACAATTTAACAGTAAAAGAAAAATGTTCACAAAATGTTATAAAATTCACTCACCATTGTAACATTGCTGTCCAAATGTTGTGCCTTCCAATGATTTCTGTGTTTATTCAAACTCTGTAGGATTAAAATAATTAAGCCTGATTATGGTTTATAATATAACGATTTTATTCTAGCCAAAGTAGCTTTTCATCTCTAAATTGCTTTAATTGGGCCTCCATAACCATAAAAAAACCAATTCAATACCATTATAATGGTTATTTTTCTTTTAGAAAAAGTAGTTTGCATGTTGTTGTAAAAATATGGTAAATAATTGATCAAATTATTCATGTATTTCTTTTAATATAACAATGTATTGCAAGTTGTAAGCTCAAATTTACTATTTTATAATCTGTAGAGAGATGAAATATGAATAAAATGTTAGTCTACTCAAAATTTTACTTTAAAATACTCCTTCATTTATATAGCTTTGACAGTCTCTAGAACCATAATTTTAGCACTATTAATCCTTTAAAATGGTTTACTTAAGGTAAACAATCTAAAGAAAAAGAGTTTTCAGTTCTTGAAAGACTGCCCTTGCTTCTGTTTTGAGATTTTAAATGGGGAGCTTTCACCTTCATAAGCCAGCTTTCTACTTCTTCTGGATCTGGCAGTTATCAAGTGTTTGATAATCTTGCCCTAAAAATAAGCCTCAACAAGTACTGCAGTATCCTAAATGAGGGGAACACTGGCTGAAAAGAACCAAAACCTTGTTTCAACACAAACATTAGGTATAGTAAGAAAACAACCGTAAGAGATTAGATGTATTTAGATTCTCAGTCCAGTATGGGTCAAGGATGTTCATAGCATCAAAATACCTCTTTGACAGTAGATGTGTAACGTTTGTCCAAAACTAAAATGGCCTGCTTCGACAGTATTATGGAGACTGAAGTTTAAACCTTTGGAATTCAAGGTATGTTTTCCAACCAGTGATCGTTATTGCAGCAAAGTTTTTGTTTTGTTTTGTTTTTTAAGCAGCACCATGAGACCAGAACTCTGCCAAAAATCAGAAGACCTGACAGATTTTATACAAACATAATGCTAGCATAGAGGTCTAGCCTTCTGATTCTTTTTCACTACTACTTTTGCATGTTTACATGGATACCAACACCAATTCTTTTCCTTCCCCTCCATGCTAATTCTGTTAGAGGTAAAAGAGGTCAGGATTTAACTTGTTGCAATAGGAATGCTATATGTTTTAAGTCACTTAAGATCTTAGAGTATTGAAACTTTGTGATAAAAGTCTCGTTTACTATTTGTTTACCTTTTGCATTTTACTCAGCTTGGATTGTGGGGTGTGCGTGTGTGTGAAAGGCTATTCAGTTTCCCTTTCTAGTTCTCAAACAATGGGGCAACTTGCAAGGACTGTATGGAAAATTTAAGATACAACCATCAGATTTGTGTAGATGGACCTTTCTACCTAGATGGAATCCTACTGAAGTCAGTGGGTTCCTGTGTGGGTGTAAGATACTGTCCATGAGCCCAATTACTGGACTGGGACCCAAATGTTTTTATTTTGATCTTAGTAGTTCATTAAAACATTCCTGTTAATACTACACTTTGTAATATTTTTTGTTAGCTACAAAAAATCCCTAAGATTTGCCCAAAGACCCTTTAAATACACTGATGTCATCACTTACAAAACTTTGTTCTCAGTCAGCTAAATGTATGATTGCCTGTTTTCTCCAAGAATCTCTTTGGTGCTGTAGTGTCATGATAAATTAGGTTTACCAAAAAACCCCAAAAAACAAGTTTTCCAAAGACTTTATTTACTATTTTCTACCACAAAATGTTATGTTCTGTCTTTCCCCAGAATACAGAAAAGTCCATCCTTCCACCCCAAAAAACACCACCATATTAGATGCCATCACATCCACACTGCACTACTTTGTGAACACTCTGTTCTTTACCTGACGAACTGCTGAAAAATGAGACACTTGCTGCTGCTGCCATTTGAGAGTTGGAGAATATCCCTCAGGGGCAGGATGGCATCCTGTAAGCTAAGAGAGCATAGGTAGGATCTTTTTACAAGAAGTAATCAACAGACCCCTAAACTAATCAAGTCTAAAACTTAGAATTTCCACTTAAAGTACATGTGAAACTAGAAACTCTCTCTTACTATTAATGGGGAAGTATTGTTTACTCATAATGATAGATGAAATTCTCTAAAATAGAATGGTCATTATTTTTCTTTTTCTGAGTGTAGCTTTAAATAGCTTATTTTGAACAAATGCAAATTTTACAGAAATCTCAAACAGATATACTGACTGTCTTACTTTGTATCACGAGCAAGTAGATAGCTTGATTTGCACGGAATAAAAGACTGATCTACAAAAATACATTGTTTTAGGATCCTAAACAGATCTACCACTTCAATTAAGAACGAGCATCTGCAAGCCATATAAGGCATCATTGCAGAAACAGAAGAATTACCGTTCCAGATCTCCACAAAACCCCATGAATTTGTAATAAAAATCTAAGAGGCAGAGATGAAAATTTTTCAATGCATGTAGTTAAGTGCCTTTTAGAGGGAGGGATAATGAAAAACCTCTGTAATGACTTCTTGCAGGTGGGATGCTGAAAATTTAGCAGTAATATAGGATGTATCTCTAGATTAAAAGTGAACCCCAAAACACTCACTAATCCACTACTTTTACAGTTCAGTACTGTGCCAACTCCCTATTTTATTAAACAAGCTCTGAATGATTCACTGAAAGAGACACACGAGCATGATGGTACGTCCACATCTTGAATACTGTGTACAGATGTGGTCTCCTCATCTCAAAAAAGATATACTGGCACTAGAAAAGGTTCAGAGAAGGATGACTAAAATGATTAGGGGTTTGGAACGGGTCCCATATGAGGAGATTAAAGAGGCTAGGACTTTTCAGCTTGGAAAAGAGGAGACTAAGGGGGGATATGATAGAGGTATTCAAAATCAAGAGTGATGTGGAGAAAGTAGATAAGGAAAAGTTATTTATTTATTCCTATAATACAAGAACTAGGGGTCACAACATGAATTTAATAGGCAATAGGTTTAAACAAACAAAAGTAAGTAGTTCTTCACACAGTACACAGTGCACAGTCAACTTGTGGAACTCCTTATCTGAGGAGGTTGTGAAGGCTAGGACTCTAACAGCGTTTAAAAGAGAACTGGATAAATTCATGAAGGTTAAGTCCATTAATGGCTATTAGTCAGGATAAGGAATGGTGTCCCTAGACTCTGTTTGTCAGAGGATGGAAATGGATGGCAGGAGAGAGATCACTTGATCATTACCTGTTAGGTTCATTCCCTCTGGGGCACCTGGCACTGGCCACTGTCGGTAGACAGAATATTGGGCTAGATGGACCCTCGGTCTGACCCAGTATGGCCGTTCTTATGTTAAGCAGGAAATTCCACTATTATTTCCACTAGATACGAGTTAAAGAAAAGTTAATCTGAACTGTAATGTATGTTAAAAAAATTGAATTAAAATAGTTTCAAGTACCACATTTTGCCTGACTACATCCCAATTTAATTTTACAAACACTTCTGCTTGGTCTACACTACAAAGTTAGGTCCACACAAAGCAGCTTATGTTGACCAAGTTTGTGCATATGTGTATGCTTAAATTGGTCTCACACCCATATAAGCAATCAGGAATTATGCTGACACAGTAATACCATCTTCCTCAGCAGTGCACAGTCACAATCCATGTACTTAGGTCAACACAGTGCGAATGTAGACACTGCATTACTTATAGCAATCCTAACTGTCCTCCAGCAGCTGTCCTATATTGCCCCACACTGACAACTCTGGTCACCATTGTGAACTTCACTGCCCAGGGGTCACAAACCGGAAACCCCTCCTCCCATTTAAAGCCTTGCAAATTTTTGAAATTCCGTTTCTGGATTGCCTGGCATGGTGTGCACACTTAGCAGCTTTCCATTGTTGAGTGCAACTGCCCAGCTGACCATGCTGGAGTAGACGGGATACTGGATCTCTTGGGTCTGTGTAGAGAAGAGGATGTGCAGGCGCAGTTTCAGACCAGCCATAGAAACATCAATATCTACCAGCACATTGCTCCGGGGATGCAAGAGAAGGGACCAGCAGCAGTGTTACACGAAAGCCAAGAAGCTGTGGCAGGCATACCAGAATGCCAAGGAGACCAACAATCAATCTGATGCCAAGCCACAGACCTATCCCTTTTTACAACCTCTGAGAACCCAGAGTCACAATCCTACTCAGCAATAACTTCAGCAGGCACCACTGCAATACACAGACTAGCATCATAAAGGCCCAGGCTGCTTCAAGATACCAGCAGCAGCTGTCCTCTCTCTGCCTTTGTTACCCTTAGGAGTGAGATATCAGCTAAAATCACCCCAATCCCTAGTGGGCCATCCTCACCATGGCTGGTGCTGTGACTAACACGGTCCACAAGCAGAAGTGAGAACGTAGTGCTTAAAACTTTAGGAGAATGAGTTCAGCATCTTAAAGTCTGCTTTCTGTAGTGAATATGCTGACAATGTTACCCCTGTGTGTTTTGTCTTAAAACAGCTGCCATTACAGCCTTCAGGATCTCCCCCTGCACACCTGCAGAATGTCTGAACCAGATAAGGAGGAGAAAGAGGATTCGGGATGACATGTTCAATGGGATCCTGCAAGCCAGTGCTGCAGTGTTTCGTGAGCACAAGGCATGAACAATGAACACTATGGACAGCCTGGAGAATGAAAGAGTGAAGAGGGGAAAGGCCCAGGAGTCCCAGCAGGAAAAAGGAGTGAGAGAGAGATGCATTAGGACATAATAGGGATTTTCATGCAGTGCAAACAGTTGTTCCAGGCTCTGGTAGACCTGCAGGTTCAACAATCCCAGGCTTGCCTCTCTCAACAATCCATTGAGAGCTCAGTATCAGGAACACCTATATCCCCCACATAACATTCCATGTGGCATCATTCCCCTTCCACTCCACCCCAAGGGACATTAAAGACAATCATAGCTTCTCATATGCTGACTTGTAAAAGTCATGGTTGGCGTATATATAGCTGAAATGGACATCAACATTTTTTCCCCTCCATAATAAATTAAGAGAACAGAACTTAAGTATGTATTTGTTTTAAAATTGCACAAAGTTTTTTTTTTAAAACTAATTTTGTTACAGAATAAAATTATATTATTTGGAAAATAATTCATCTTTATTAGTTCACAACATATGCTGCCAAGTGCTCAGCAGTTCTGAAAGCAACTAATTACCTGTTACTGCACAACAACACACAAATTATAGGCTCATTCACAAACAAAATTAACAGGTGAAACAACAATGTTATATTCCTACACGTAATTGCCACAAAATTGCTACCAGGCTACAAAAGAGCAGGACCTGGACAACACCACACACTAGTCTGGCTCACTGTTAAACTGGTCTTTCAAAGTCTCCGTGAGCTGTATACCTCCATGGTGAGCTTTTCTAATACCCCTTGTATCTGGGTGTTCAAATTCAGCAGACAGCTGCTCCACCTCCACTATTATGGAAACTTTCCTGCTTTGCTTCACGTATATTATGCAGGACACAGCAAGCAGTTATAACCATTGGGATATTTTCCTCACTGAGGTTCAACCTTGTGAGTAAACAATGCCAGTGACCCTTCAAATGACCAAACGCACATTCAACCATCATTTGGCACCTGCTGAGCTAGTAGCTGAATCATTCCTTGCTGCTGTCCACGTGGCCGGCGTACGGCTTCATGAGTTGGGGAAGTAAAAGGAAGATTGGGTCACCAAGGATCACTATAGGCATTTCAACATTCCTAATGGTAATCAACCAGTCGGGAAAGAAAATCCGTTTGCAGCTTCCTGAACAGTCCTGTGCTCTTAAAGATGCGAGCATTATGCACCTTTCCTGACCAGGCCACGCTGATGTTGCTTGCATAACCATAGAAGAGTAGCCCTTTCTGTAGATATTCTCAGTGGCAAAGAGGTCTGGTGCCAAAATAGGGATATGCATGCCATCTAGCACTTCATCACAGGTAGAAATCCCATTGCTGCAAATCCATCCGCTATGTCCTGCACGTTGCCAGGAGTCACAGTCCTCTTAGCAGAAGGTGATGAATGGCTCTGCATGCTTGCACGATAACAGTCCCAGCGATGGATTTCCCAAATCAAATTGATTCCAAACTGACCGGTAGCAATCTGGCATTGCAAGTTTCCACAGTACGATCACCACTCACTTCTCCCTGTCAGTGCTGCTCTCATTTTCGTGTCCCTGCGCTGAAGGGCTGGGGTGAGCTCAGTGCACAAATCCAGGAATGTGGCCTTGTGGATCTGAAAGTTATGTAGCCAGTGCTTGTCACCCCAAACTTGTAATATGATGCAACCCCACCAGATCAGTGCTTGTTTCTTGGGCCCAGAAGTGGCAATCCACTATCTAGAGCTGCTTTGTGAATGCCACCAACAACCTTGAATTGGCTTTTGCTATGTTCCACAGCAATCTGTCCTCCAAGGAATCGTCATGGTCTCCACTCATTCGGTTCTTCCTGAGGCTCTGCAAATACTCCAGGATTGTGCGCCCTGTGTTTGCAAGGTTCATAACAATAGTGCAGAGCTGCACAGGCTCCATGGTTCTGTCAGAGATGGCAGACAGCGAAGAGGGCCATGTGGGTTTGTGGGATATTGAAAAAGAGGTGCAAAAGTTATGGATACATATAACATTATGGGATGGAGACAGCAGCAAACTGGGAAGTTGACCCCATGCTCTCAGCTACCCCTGCATGACTCCTTTCAGCCTCATCATGCACTGCCAAAGCCTCCCAAAAGACAGTGAACACAAGAGTGGCAAGTTGCACAGTGGGATACGTACGCATGCAGCAGAGCACTCTGCATTGATTCAGGCACTCCTGCTGAGTATGTACACTGCCGAACCAAGGAGACATGTACGCAGGCACACAAATGACATACTAATTTTGGCGGCTGTACGCCAACGTAACTTGAGTCAATGTTAGTTTGTAGTGTAGACATGCCCTTAAACAAAAACATTTATCTCCCCTGTTGTGTGATCAACAGAAACAAAAGGGAAACCTGTCAAAACTAAAACTAAGACGACACACTTTCTCCTCTACCATCTTTTAAAGATCGCAGTCTGATCTGCCTCAGTTCCCCATCTACAAAATGGGGACATCATCTCATGGAGTGTTATGAAGACAAAATCTATTAATGATTGTGACGTGCTCAAATAATAAGGTGAGTAAGGCTATATAAGCATCTAAATAGTTTAATATTAGATTTTAAAAATCATTTATGTTAGAATATTAAATAGATGGTGTCCCCTCTAGAAAGCAAAATACTATTCTAAAGGGCCTGATTCTAATGCCTATCATAGTTAACTGAAAGATTAGTAACTCCATTGAGAGGTAACCAGTGTTAAGGCTTATCATAAGAAGAGAAAACAGTATCTTTCTATATGTATTTGAAAAGGACTTCATCAAGAAAGGAGAGAAAATTTGAGGGAGGGGAAGAGGAAAGTGTCCCACGTTGTTCAACTTGGAATCATGAAGTAAAATTGAGCAAATGAAAATTTTATGACGTGAAATATCAGAACAGAGTTTACAGAAGAGAAATTGTAGAAGCTCCATTATTTGAACCATTTTGAAGGAGACAGGGCAAAGCCCTAGGACACATCCAGTAGGGTATAATCCTGTTTGTCTGACCACAACGGATGGACTAGGGCGATTAAAAAAAAAAAATCTTAGAAACTAGCAACAGAAAAAGACTAAGAACATACTCTGCATTGATGATATCCTCGTATCTTTCAACTGCAGAAAAGTTTTATGACAACAGTGTTTTATAAACCTTTAAATAAAAAAATATTTTAGTTGCATTTGTAGTGAGAAAATATGATCAATTATTTTTGCTGAAGATATAACATTCACACAAAATATTGTAAGTTAGATCAGTTGAGTTTTAACGAGATTTCAGTTATCCAGTAATTCGCAATCTGGATCTGCAAGACTAGATTTCATTTACTTCTGCAGATTACTTTAAAATTTGGTTACTCTACAACATGTTTGATGCTTACACCATGCATCCAAATATTTGAATAGACAAACATTTTAATATGAAACCAAACCCTTTTCTTCTCATTTAACTGTCTACTCTGTTTTTCTAAAAATTTTTTAAAAAATATATAAATAAATAGATATACACAATACTTACTGAAATATTCACTGTCTGCTTCTTTCTCAACTTTCTAGGGTCTATCTGTGCCACAACAACATCTGGGCATCGTGCGGCTTCAATCCTTCAAACAGAAATAAAAGACTATATTTGAAATCCCTCAGCTGTGTCCCTTAGAACCAGAAACTGTCACAGGTTTGGGTTTGCATGAGGAGGTACCTGATCAAACACAAAACACTTGCATAATTCTTAAGTTATGAATTAGTATCCTGGAAGCAGCTGACACTATGTCCCTGTGGCCCCAGAGGGGTGGGGGGAGGGAGGAGAGGAGGCAGAGGGCTCTCTGCTGTAAGCACCAGCAGGACTGGAACCTGCTCGTGAACCCCTCCTGCACCCCAACCCTCTACCCTGAGCCCCCTGCTGCACCCCAACCTCCTGCATCTTGCACCTCTCCTGTACCCCAACCCCTGCCCTGAGCTCCTTCCTGCACACCACTCCCTCCTGCACGCCAACCCCCTGCCCCAGCCCTACATTCATGGCCCTGCATACAATTTCCCCACTCAAATGTGGCCCTCGGGCCAAAAAGTTTGCCCACCCCGGTTTAGATAATATAGTCCTGACGCAAGTGCAGGAGACTGGACTTCACTAGATGATCTCTCGAGGTCCCTTCCAGTCCTATGATTCTACGCTACCCTGTAGACCTGGGCTCAGACTCAGGGGTGAGCTTAGTGAGCTCACAGGACCAGGTTCTAAGACCCACTGGTCTAAGCCTGAGTACTGCTGTGATTCAGGTCCAAGCCCTTCATTTTGCAGCATGGACACAGCGCAAGCCGGGATCCCCAGAGGTCGGATTTGAGGCTACACCCAGGTCCAGCAAATGCAAACTCAGATTCAGGATAGAGTGCGGAACCACAGGCGGGAGTCTGCAGGCGGGGAGACCCAGGTTGACAATGCAATGTAGGGGGTGGGGCGGCCCCTCCCCCCCCAGGCTGCGCGCTGGGACCAAGGTGGGCGGGTGCCAGCCCCGCAGCTCGCTCGGCGCGCGAGAGCCACACGGATCAGGACACAACTCCCTGCGCCCCCGGCCCCTTCACAGAGGGGAGGCGCCCAATGGACTCCCAGGCCGGGCGTGCTCCGGCGAGGCGACCCAGCAGCCCCTGCACCTCACCAAAGGGAAGCGAGGCCCGGCCCAGCCCCAGCTCGGCTCCCCCACGGGGCCAGAAGGCAGCTGGGCAGCCCCCCAGCCAACCGCTCCCCACGTACTGGACCCGCTTTAAATACTCCGAGGGCGTCCGCGGGGGCATGGTGGGATCGAAATCCTCCGCGAAGTCACAGTCCCCCACAGGCAGGAGCCGGGGCATCAACTCCTCCACCGCGGACTCCATCTCCGCGCGAGGGCCGTTGTCCCCCGGGGAATCGCAGCGCGCAGGCGCGTTAAGGGACGCCGCTTACTCCTGGGCCGCCTCGACTGCCGGTCTAGGAGACAACGCATGCGCACTGCGTGCCCTTCTGTGCCACGGCGACCGCCCCTTCCGACGCCTGCTGGAGGTCGGGGCAAGCGGAGTAGCGCGCTGCCTTTCCCAGGGCTCAGTGGAGGTTGGGACGCCATCTAGTGGTGCGGCCAAGCTCCTGTTCACATCTTATCTGGCCATGTCCCGATGCTTAGGGGATCGTCGCTCTCGGAGCTTCTACCCCACCGGCCTGGATTGAAGCGTGACTGGACCCAGTGCCTTTTGAGCCTGCAGACACCATCCCATTACCCCATGTGGTCCTTGCTCCAGGCAGTATACGACACATTGTCTCCTATTGTAATAATAATTGTGCCCAGGACGGACCATCTGTTGCCAACACAGTGTATAATTTAGTACCATGAACAAAACTACAGGATGTATTCCCTTTGAAATAGCAATATGCCTTATTTTCCATACAGTTCCATACTCTCGTGACAAAAGGAGGGCATTGTTATGCAATAGGAGCTCAACGAACCACTGCCACGTTGGTATGGACCTGCCAAAATAACATTGCTATGTGAACATTGTTATGCACAAACTCAGAAACACTGAAACGTTAGCAAAAGCTTGGTATGTAGCTCTCAGCTAGGAAACAGAATGTGAGTAAAATGTGCACAGACAGTCTACAGAGAACTGCCATGTACTAAGTTTATAATTAAGTTTATAATTTATAATTGCCCACTTTACTGACCACAGGTCATCTTTTGATATAATTTCTGGACCCAGTAACACACTAAGGCAACTTTGCCACTGCACTTCAACCCAGAACCAGGTGTACCACAGCTTTCCCTCATTTTAACAGCCCTGATCAGACACCTTTTCATACTTTAGTACACTTGGCGTATAGATCTACAGAGTGGGTTTACTGTCACTATGGACACTAATGAATGGCGAATGAAATGTAACAGTTGGCCAAGAGATTTATGTCTCATCATTGCCTTTTAAGGGCTGATGTATCACAGTGGAATGATGGATTAGGATTGAAGATAGGAGGAAGTTTCTACATCATACCTATGAGAAAACCTCTTGAAGGGCTAACCTTTGGCTTAACACACAGAAATACCAAGCAATACTATATACCAAGCACACTTGTGCCCAAACAGTTCTCTGATATTAATACACAAATGACAAAGCAATTAAATCTCCAAAATGCCATTGAATATATTTAGCTCTTTAATAACCATTTTAAAGGACCAAAGTCAGTGTTCTAACCTAAATTTCAGCATTAGCAAGTGTTTCTTTCAGCGCCAGTGTTTAAGATTCAGTCTTTCTCCATTTAAGTCAATGGAAGTTTTGCCATTAGTAAATTATTTCTTGATTTCTAAACTTGCCTCATCTGGCAGCTCCCCTTGCTTTCTGTAAAAGCAGAAGGAAAGATAAGTGTAACTGAGAGGTTGACAGGAACTGGACTTATATATATAGGGACCCATTACCAGTCTTTTGTGCCATGTCTCAGAGAAATAAACTAACTTTCTTCAATAAATCTTAAGACTAGCTGTTTTATTTCAGGCTGACACCTCCATCAAGTGAGTACACATTTCAGCCAAAAGATCACACATACACACAAGCCATCTTAAATGAAAGCAAAGAGACGTTTAAAAAACAAACATCAATGTATGTTATAGAGACCACAAAACTTTCTCAATCCTCCATGTCAAATGAGAATAATGATACTTCCCTCCTCTGCAAAACTCTTTGAGATCTATGGATAAAAACACTATGAGGTCTAATATTAAGTATTAATAATAATTAAATATAGTGCTTGCTCTAGGCAATGATACAAATATCTAATATACTTATTCCTAAAGGGTCAGTGCAAGGATTTTTAAATTTTACTACACACTGCATTTATTGTATTTAACAAAAAACTATTTGAAAGGCACTTTTGGTTGTTTCTTCTATATTTGAGCAGTTCTGAACAAGCAATGACCTTCAGCTTTCCTCACCATTCATTTTTATTTGCTTTTAAGGTGTGTTTCATAACCATTTATGTGTAAGAGGCAGCTTTACTCTGAAACCAGGATGCAACTTCCTGTTAGTGCATGTGACAAGTGTGAACATCACTTGAAAAGACCTGCTTAATCAAAACTACATTGGCATTTCAGGAGAGTATGACATAGTGGTAAAGGTAAAACCTTAACTTTGTCAATACATAAATGGATTTCTTGAAAACATTCAGATTTTAGGATCTATGATTTTATCTGGTGTGAAGACAAGAATTATAAAAAGAGAGAATCAGGGATTTTGATGCAGCAAGTGTAAATGTACATGACTTTTTAATGATCTAGATGATTTTTTTCCCTGAACATTTCTAATGCTGCTTTTTGAAGCTGAATAACATACTTTGAACTAATTACTTAGTTTTAAACAGACTGTTACAGGAAACACTGGTGGTTTTCCTGGGACTATCAAGAATATCAAAAAACAAGACTTAACAATGGAATTCATGCAATATTTGGTAGAGCAAAATATGATTCAGTGGATGAAGAAGACAAAACAGTCAGAGTTAAATATTCTTTCTCCTTACCAACTGCCTAGGAGTTACAAAGGAGTAATTTCTTGAAGAAGAGGTGAGTTGCCACCTGTTGATGTGAACTGATGATTCAAAATCTAACATACGAATCTGTAATATATTGCAATAAAGTAAGAAATATAAAGTAGAATTACTATATATTGTAACACCAGGGGATAACATAAAAGAGAAATTCTGATTATGGGTGCTTGCTGGTTTTGGACCTGTTTATCCATTCCGTCTATGTATCTATGTGTCCATCCAGGAACTTTTTGCTTCTTTCTGAGGTCCCCCCAACCATAAAATCTGTGCACCTTCCTGAAGGGCTCTTCAGGGCACAAGAAATGTGGGACTGGGACCATATAAAATTAAATATTTATTTTTACAATGATTGGTAACAAAAATATTTTATACCTCTTATCCTCACTGGGCTTTCACTATATTGTACCCTCCTGATTTTCCTCCTTCATCTCTGACCATTTTTTTCAATGACTCTGTTGTCAAATCCTCTCTGCTGCTGTCTACAGGGATACTCCAGAGCTCTGTCCTTGACACTAATTTCTTTTCCCTTTATACCCTTTCTTTCGGCACTCACCATAATATCTGAGCACTCTCAGAAACCATAATATTGAAGGAGTTTTTAAACTGCTTTTACAACACTCGCCAAGGAACTATTTGGGCTCCAGCCTTTTTTTGTAGGATAGGGAGTCTGCATACCCTAAATTCACAGCTCACTATTTTCTCCAACTGACAGTGTGATCAGAGTGTGTGTAAGGGAACTCAGACTCTCTTCATTCAGGCAGCGTGGGACTATTTTTGTCTGCAAGCCCCTTAAATCATGAAGCCAGCCTGGTCATTCAGACCATAAGATGACTGGTGAATGGTAATGAAGATAGTAATTGTGTGGAATTTCACCACAACCACAGTTAAAGTACAAATATGGATGTAATGAGGTTATGGTCACTCTTAATTGATTCACTGATACTAGATAGTTATAACCATGTGACATATATTTTCAGATTCTGTGAGAAAAAGTGCAAGAGAGATGATGAGTGATTTGCTCCTCACTATCAATAAGATTCCTCTGAAAAGACTACAGTTACTGCTTTGTCCAGGACATTATAATCCTCTTTCTCAGAGTTGTTGGTTAAAATCATTCTGGCATGGTAACATTGCTTTGCAAACCAAATTACCATAAGAATTTTGTCTTGGAAGAAAACAAAAACTGATACAGTAGCTTGTAGCCTAAACAAAAACTCTCATACATTGAGGGCTAAATGCTATTGTTACTTGCTAAAGTATTTTGGAAAATTTGCATTTAAACAAATTCATTTGGGAACATAATCAGGGATAGGTCATATGAAGAGATGAAAAGTGTAATAATATCTGGTTTTATTAGGTATCTCCTTGAATATAAATGTTACTCCTTGGATACTTAGGAGATTATTTCTTGATGTCCCCTCCATAGGTGCTGACTCTGTGGGTGTTCCGGGGCCCCACCAATCAGCAGCTCCTCCCCACCACCTCCCGCCTGCCAAGAATCAGATGTTCAGTGGAGGGCAGGAGGTGCTGGGGGCAGGATGGGAAAGATTGGGAACAGAAAGAAGCAGAGCAAGGGTGCGGTGCACTCAGGGGAGGAGGCGGAATGAAGCCAGAAGAGGCAGGGTGGGGGCGGGAAGAGGCAGGGCAGGGATAGGAGCTTAGGGGAAGGTGTGAGTGGGAGCGGGGCCTGGGGTGGAGTGGTGGGTTGAGCATCCCCCAGGAAATCAGAAAGTCAGCATCTCTGGTCCTCTCTACCATTTAATTATTATTATATATGATTATTAACATACACTTCCATTACTATATACAAATATTTTAAATGGTTAATCACTGTATGTTTCAAATAATCTATAGTAATTCATAGGGTAAAATTAACAAATGCATAACACAAAAGTTTCATTAAAATATACATACAAGCTATCTGGTATCATTACTCTGAAACAAGTGAGAGGTTTGAAGTGTTTGCTTGTCGCTTTCACCAACAGAAGTTGGTCCAATAAAAAATATTACCTCACCCACCTTGTTTCATAACTAAGAAGTGACAGTTAGATTTATGAAATAAAATAATATATTGAAATGTAGCACATACAAGCTTATGCAAAGCTTAGTTACTAAAACTAAAATAATATAGTCTTGCCAATTTAAAATAACAAATAGGTATTCTGCTTTAAATTTATTTAGGTAAACTGTAACAAGAAAAAATAATTGTGCCTGGAAGAAATAAAGCAGATTATTTGTTGAAACTAAGCACTGATATTTAGAACATGGACTAATTATTGATCTAAATGGGGAAACTCTGTAGTCTTTCTTTACATAAAGTACTATACTTTTAGAAATAACAAAAGGAATATTGCTTCTACACAACAGACAAGCAGCCTAAACAAATCATAAAGAGGGTAATTTTGAAATCAGTGACAAAATGAAATTCTGAGAAAACATTCATACCACCTTACAGAATAAAAAACACCCAGAACATCTATTAAGTACAAATCCTAAAAGATAGGCAACATGCAAAGTGAATTTGTGGAACCTGGGAATGTTCTAGCTGTCTTCTCTGTACAGAGGGTTTACCTGAAAGGGACCATAGAGTAGAAAGAGGAATGAGAAAAAAATGTGTACAAATACATATACACACACACACACACACACACGTGTATGTATATAAAATAAATAAATGGTAATATAATGGTTTCACAATACCATCTAACCATAGAAATATAATAAAATCTGTGGTAGAAATATTACAGTAGAACAACATAGTTATCTAAGTTGAAAAAGTAAAGAAAGGTAAAAGCTCCCTCTGGTGGTTGTTGATCAAAAAATAATTGTCAAATATTTTGAGAGTGATACCAACATTGTACACAAAGATTTAGAATTAGAAATTCTAAAACAATAAGAAAACTCCAAAAAAATACAACAAAGAAAGATAGAAAAATAATTAGAAATGACTAATTATGAAGATCTTCCAGATATTACAAGTGATAAAAGTCTGCAAAAGGTGGATTCCAGCCGAGCAATTGACAACTTTCCTCCTCCCTGGGGAAAAAAAGATTTCTAACATTAATAGTGTATTCAGCACAATAAAGAGAATTAATTTCTTAAATATATATATTTTTCTCACAGGACCTCTGCCTCATGCAGTGCGCAACAAAGCCCTTCCTGAACCAGTGAAGGCCTTAAGCATATATTTGAGTATGTGAGAGTACTGCCGTGCTCAGCTAGGCCTATGTTAAAGTGTTTTCATAGACTGGGGCCTGAATGAGTCAGCAGTATGTACTGAATGGGACAAGGGTCCTGAGAATCTGTCTTTAATATCTGGCCAGATTCTATTTGCAGTTACCAGTGTAAATCTGCAGTAAACCCAAATTTACACAAGTGCAAATGACAGCACATTTGGGCCCATCGTAGATAGAATGGATATTGTGTAATGAATAATAGGGGTTCAGAGGATTTGTGACTCTCTTAGGGCCTGATCCAAAGCTCATTTAAATCAATGGCAGTGCCACATCAGAACCTTGAAATGGGCCATCCTGATTACATATCACTACAAAAGTTTTTTTTTCTCCTGCTGATAATAACCTACCTTAATTGATGAGTCTCATTATAGTTGGTATGGCAACCCCCATTTTTTCATGGTCTCTCTCTCTCTCTTTCCTACTGTATTTTCCACGCATGCATCTGATGAAGTGGGTTTTAGCCCACAAAAGCTTATGCCCAAATTAATTTGTTAGTCTCTAAGGTGCCACAGGTACTCCTTGTTCTATTATCAGAACCCCGGTGTGTAGCAGAAGAATGGCAGATGCCAGGTACCTGGGAGAAACAGTAGCAAACCTTTGTTTTATAGCAGAAGGATGTAATGGAGTCCCTGTACCTTGTCTGTGGGTTGGAGTGTGATGCAAAGGGGTCCCCCACACCTAGTTGTCTGTGAGGTGTGGGTGCACGGAGTCCAAGTGCACAGCTGTCAGGGGGGTTAGGGGTGTGGGTGCAGGGAGTTCCACACCGCAGTAGTCTGTGGGTTGGGGTGTGGACACAGAGAATCCCTCATGCCCAGTTGTTTTTGGGCTGGGATGCGGATGCAGCCAGGGAGTCCCTCATGCCCGGTTGTGGCATAACCCCGGAGCAGAAGGATGTCAGAAGCCCTGTGCTAGGCGACAGCACCGGTTCCCTGAGGTTCGGCCAGACACACGCGCACAACACGGGAGTCAACTCTGCCCTAGCGGCCCCGGGACGCTCTGCCTGCAGCGCCGGGAGAATCGGCAGGGGGAGCCATAGGCGGGGGTGCCTGCTCTCCTCTCCGCGGAGACCCCATGGCGGGGCGGGCGCAGCCCCGGCCCCCGGCCGCGCCGCGCTCTCTGCCCCTTGACGTGGCACGGACTCTCCCATCAGCCATGTTGTCGCGTCGGCAGCGCGGGGTTGCTGGTTGAGTGAGTCAGGCGACGGCTGGAGCTGGGACGCCGGCAGGTGAGTGGGGCTGAGGCCAGGCAGCTGAATAACAACTCTGCGCGGAGGGGAGCTGGGCAGCAAGGGGGCGCGGGAGCCCAGCACCCCGGGACCGCGGTTTGGGGGTGCAGGGCGCTAGAATCCCTCAGCGCTCCTGCCCTCGGGCTGTGTGCGTTGCAGGGAGCCCTCCCCAGCTGCCTGTGGGTGGGGGTGTGTGTGTCTGCAGGGAGACCCCCGGTGCTCGCGGCTTGTGTGTGGTGCAGGGAGACCCCAATCCCAGTTGTCTGTGGGCTGGGGACTGTGTGTGTGTGGAGTGGTGGTGGTACAGGGAGACCCCACCCCAGTTATCTGTGAGGTGGAGGGTGTGTGTGAGTGCATGGAGGGTGCCTCCACTTCAGTTGTCTGTGGGTTGGAGGGTGTGTGTGTGAGTGAGTGGGTGCAGGGTGCCCCCACCCTAGTTGTCTGTGAGTTGGAGGGTGTGTGTCTGCGTGTGTATGCAGGGTGCCCCCACCTCAGTTGTCTGTGGGTTGGACGATGTGTGTGTGTGAGTGGGGGGTGCAGGGTGCTCCCACTAGGGTGACCAGATGTCCTGACTTTATAGGGACAGTCCTGATATTTGGGGCCTTTTCTTATATAGGCTCCTATTATCTCCTACCGCCTGTCCTGATTTTTCACGCTTGCTATCTGGTCACCCTAGCCCCCACCCCAGTTGTCTGTGGGTTGGAGGGTGTGTGTGTGTGTGTGTGAGTGGGTGCAGGGAGCCCCTACCCCAGTTGTCTCTGCTGTTCTTGAATGGCCAGTATCTCAAATTCCAGCCTCACGGCCACAGGAGGGTGGGTTCAGTTGTTTCTGGGTTGTGGGGAGTGGTGCAAGGAGCTTTCCCTGACTTGTTAGTAGATGGGGTGGGGGAAGCGGGTATGTGGGGAGTCCACCCCCAGTGCATAAGGTTTGGGAGGTGTAGGGAGTTAAAGTCCTGTCACCCCTATGCTATGGGCTGGGGTATGCGTGTAGAGAGCCCATTGCATGACTCCCTCCAAGTGTCTGTGCTTCAGCCTCAGCAGTGTCAGAGTCCCCTCCTGTGTCTGTGAGGCTGGAATTTGGGATGCTGGCCATTCAAGAACAGCAGTCTCCAAGTCTGCTAATATGTTATACTCTGGCCTGCTCTGCAGGACTGGGATCAGCAATATAAGAGGAGATGGTCAGTTATGTTGGGGAGGGGAGTTGTCTTACTGACACAGCAAAGAATAGTTTAAGTGGTACAAGTCCCTGGTATAGATGAGGTTATACTAACTAGTATAAAGATGCTTATATTGGTGTAGCGCCATGGTTTTCAACCTATGTGGGCTGCATCCAATACTACCTGTATGGCCCTGAGGATATCAAATGGGCCGCAAGCAGCTTATGGGCTGCAGGTTGAGAACACTGGTGTAGCTTATATCTGTAATTTTTCAGAAATCAGATATAAACACCTTTTATTGGTATTACTGTGCCCACACTAAGGGATTGGAGGGACCATAGCAGCTCCTAAATAGCTACAGGCATAGCAGTACAAAAACTGCTTGTAGGTAAGCCAATATGCAGCAAAAGTCTTCCCCACCTTACATGGGCTATAACTTACTCTGCTTTTAAAACCAGTCCTTAATGGACAGGACTTGGGAAGCAGGTCTGGAGTACTGCTGTGTTCAGGAAGAAAATCACAGACAAGAGAGAAATTAATGAAGCTGCTGCTATTTATTACTATCTGGTTAAATTCTGTCATTTTGACAATTTATAGTTAATTCTGATCTGTGCCAACTATTTCCCCTAATTTAAACATTTTGGAATTGGAACAAATTTGTCTGTTTTTTTCTTTTGGTGTAAAAATTAGAAAGAAAATAACCAAATCAGAAATAAAGTTAATAATGACCTAATAGGCTGATTAAAGCGTGATTGCTACAATTTCAAGCTTACTAGTTTAATTTTATTTTAAAATAGGTATGTACTATATTATAATATTTTTATGGTATTGAAGTATGATTGCTGCCCCACTGGGACCCTTACAAAAACAAGATGTTTCTCTTTAGGGTACTGGTAGGGTTCAGGTCTTCTACTGCAGTTGAGTAGATTTTATTTTGATATAAATTGAGTTTCTGAAAGCGGTTTAGAAATATTTAAAGGTATTTGCAAGTGCTGTAATAAAGGAGGGGATATTAAAAGAATGAACCTGTGTTGAAAAAAATACATACTGCCTGTTTGCATCAATCAGCAAACCAACAGCTGTTTCCAGAATGATTACTTAACGGCATATGTTTTAAAACTGTACAGTTATGGGATATCTTTGTGAAATATAACAAACATATTTGGTACATACTAAGGGCAAGATCCTAGAAAGTGCTAGTGTTTAGATGATTTGGATATTTTAGTTAGGAAGATAGTGAAGGAGATTATACATTTACCGCAATGTACTACTGACGGATTATTTTATTCTAGAGGAAGAGATGGAGGGTTAGGTCTTACTGAATTTAGTATACAGATTCCTAATATGTTAATTCGCAAATGGAGGCGTCATATTGTTTCTAGAGACAATTGGGTAGATTTATCCTATTTGTATGTGGGAGAAAATCTTATCGATAAAATATTGATATTTAGCGCAGTAACTCCTCACCCTAGAAAATGGAGAGAAGAGGAGTTTTTAAGATGGTCTGAGATGAGATGTCAAGGAATAGGGATTAAATATTTTAAGAATGATAGAATTAGTAATTCGATTTTTAAAAATTCAGATAAAATTAAGTCTGCGTATATATAGCGGCACTGCAAGTTAGAGCGAATATCTATCCTACGAGGGAAATGTTAGCGAGAGGTGGGGTGGAGTAAACGCTCTTTATAGGTGGTGTGGCAAGGTTTGAGAGACTATTCCACACATTTCTGGCCAATGTTATAAAACAAAGGAGGTAAGAATAAAACGACATAATAGAGTGGTTTCGGCAGTAATAGATAAGGTAACTAAATTAGGTTGGAAAGCAATGGCTGAACCCCATTTGAGAAATAGCAAAGGCGAATTGAGAAAACCAGATATATTCATAAAGGGAGATGTGGTAGTGGTGGTCGATGTCACAGTGCGATGGGAGAACAATGCAGGGAGTTTGGAGCAAGCTCACAAAGAAAAGGTGACCTACTACCTCGAATTAGAGGATGAGATCAGAGAGTTGACGGGAGTTAAAAATATCCACTTCTTTGGTTTTGTAGTTGGGGCGCGTGGCAAGTGGAGTGAGGGAAATGACGATTTGTTACCGATTTTAGATATTCATAGAGGGAAAATTTTTAAAGAAAATATATGTAGACTCGTTTTATATTCTACAGTTGACATGATGGCTATATTCAGTGACCAATGAGACTACTTACATGGTCAAGGGTAATTTACATAAGTAAGGGTTTACCGAATTAAGCCCTCCAAGTCTAGCATCATGTCTTTGTTTTAGTGAGAAAGTTGTACGTATAATTACAATAACTCAACTGCAAAACCCATGTCTTAAAAAGCTATATCCTATTTTGATAACTTAAACTGTGATACATAGACCAAGTCAGGTCTTGGAAGGGAAGGAAAGGATGGAAAGAAAGGGAGGAAAATTTAGCATGAACATGTTTCCTGAATCTAAACAAGAAGCATGTGCTATCTTAGAAATGCAACTGCATTTAACTTGTTGCGCATTATGGGGCTTTGTATACATTGCATGCTCTTAATTTTTATGAGTCACCATACAGAGTTTGCGTACCTTGCCCTCTCTAGAGCACGTAACCAAGTAATAAGGGGATAAAAATAAGACTATATAGAGCCACTTCAAAGTAGGGGCGAAATGAAGGGGAAATAAGACTTCAAAAGATACCATACAGAAAAAGGGAGTTAGCTTGGAAATAATTGGTCTTAATTTCAGATTTTTACTTATGTCTTGAGTAGAGCTGGAGTTGATGGGCTATTTTTACATTAGAACACAAGAATGGCCATACTGGTCAGACCAGTGGTCCTTCTAGCCCAGTAGCCTGTCTTCTGACAGTGGCCAATGCCAGATGTTTCAGGGGGAATGAACAGTCCCAGCATCTGGAAGTCAGAAACTCTGGGCATCTAGAACATGGGGTTGTGTCCATCACCGTCTTGGCTAATAGCCATTGATGAACATATCCTCCATTAACTTATCTAATTCTTTTCTGAACTCCAGTTATAGTTTTGGCCTTCACAACATACCCTAGCAATGAGTGCCACAGGTTGTGCATTGTCTGAAGAAGTACTTCCTTTTGTTTGTTTTGAAGCTACTGCCTATTAACTTCATCAGGTGGCCTCTGGGTCTTATGTTACATGAAAGGGTAAATACCACTTCTCTATTCACTTTCTCCACACCACTCATGATTAAGGCTACATTTTAGTCACAGGTATTTTTAGTAAAAGTCATGGACATGTCATGTGCAATAAACAAAAAGTCAGGGCCCAGAGACCTATCCGTGATTTGTACTATTTTAGTAAGACTAAATCTTACATGCTGGGAGGGGGGTGCTCCTGAAGACTGCTGCGGGGGTATGGGCAGCACAGGGTGACGCTTCTGCTGAGGGGGGCAGCTCGAGGCCCCCTGCTGTGGGGGGGGAGTGCGGAGCAGCCTGGGGCCCACCTGCCTCTGGAGAGGGTGGTGGCGGCCCAGGGCCCCCTGCCACTGCTGTGGGGGTGGTAGCCTGTGGCCGTGCTGGCACTCCGGATGGGGGGCAGCCTGTGGCCCCCTCACTGCTGCCGCTGGTCTGGGTGTCCCTTGGCCCCGCTGCCGTTGCTGCTTCGGGTGGGGGTTAGCCTGTGGCCCTGCTGCTGCTCCAGGCAGAGGGCAGCCCGGGGCCCCGCCGCTGGTCCCAGACTGCTGCTCCAGGGCATCGCTGGGGACCAGCAACCTGGAGCTGCCAGAGCAGTGGCCAGTGCGGCTGGCCCCTGGGCTGCCCTCCACCTGGAGCAGCAGCAGGGCCACAGGTTCTGCAAAATTCACGGAGGACGTGGAAAGTCACAGAAGCTGTGATCTTCGTGAATGATTTGCAGCCTTATTCATGATTTTACAGACCTCTATCATATCCCTCCCTCAGTCATCTTTTCCAAACTGAACAATCCCAGTCTTTTTAATCTGTACTCAGATGGAAGCTGTTCCATCCCCCACATAATTTTTGTTGCTCTTTTCTGTACCTTTTCCAATTTTAATATATCTGTTTTGAGATGGGGCAACCATAGTGCACACGCTATTCAAGGTCTGGGTGTAGCATGGATTTATATAGTGTATTATGATATTTACTGTTTTATTATCTATCCCTTTCCTAATGGTTCTTAACATTTTGTTATCTTTTTGACTGTAGCTACACAATGAACGGATGTTTTCAGAGAATTATCCACAATGACTCAAAAGTCTCTTTCTTGAGTGGTAACAGCTTCTTTAGACCCCATCATTTTACATGTATAGTTGGGATTATAATCTCCATTGTGTATTATTTTGCATTTATCAGCACTGAATTTCATCTGCCATTTTGTTGCCCAGTCGCCCAATTTTGTGAGATCCCTTTGTAACTCTTCACAGTCTGCTTTGGACTTAACTATCTTGAGTAATTTTGTATCATCTGCAAACTTTGCCATCTCTCTATTTACCCCTTTTTTTGTTTAAAACTTCATGTATCGTGTCTGAAATAGTGCTCCTCTCATAATGAGCTGCCATTTCCTATCTCTGTTCGGTAACCATTTTAACAAAAGAAACGGTTCCCTTCAAATTTGATTCCATGGTTATGCCAGAAATCATTGTTTCTTCATTCACATTGCCTATTTATTTATTTTTCATTTGGGTGACATTCTCTCTTTTACTCTCACCCATGCCCACCTATCTATTTCCCAACATTACAGTGATGGATCCTGAAATATTAGGGGAGAAGGCTTTTTTTTTAGTTCTTTTTAAGTATCAGCCTATCCCTCACTCCTTAACTGACTTATTTTTCTCCTCTCTCTGTTCTTTCCCCCACATACATCCTAGTTTTTGTGTGCTCCCCCAAACTACACTTTCCCTCTCTACCTCATAGCCATGTCTACACTAGGCTACTTTTCTTAAAATTTCCCACCCTGACTACTGCTGATGTACCTCTACTATCAGTAGCAATGAATGGAGTGCTAGTGTGGACAGAGTTCCTGACAATTCCCTGCATTTTAATTATCATGTCCTGTAGACCTGCTCATAGTAGGATTATATGACATGGTTGTTAAAACACTGGCAGCTAGTCTGTCCTGGTGCTCCCACCATTGAACTGGAGCAGTGTTGAGGGTAGCAACTGTGGAAGAGTTTAAGGAAAAGGATCCAGTCTGTAGACATTGACAAATAGACTATCTCAATTTTATTGTGATGTGCACAGTCAGTTTTGGGAATGGTTAATGTGGGCCATTTTCAAATTGTCAGTTTTCATTGGCAGTTGTTTCTTAAGTTCCTCAATAATGGAATAATAGCACTTTACAATGAAACAAAAAACTAGATACTACATTTACCTTCTGGATAATTTTCACCACTGATATTTTAGAACTAAAAAACTTGACATCCATTTAAGTATTATCTGAACTCTTACAACAACACTGTAAACTAGTGGTATATGCCATATATGAAACATTAAAACTTTTCTAAATGAGAGCCAGATCCCTGGCAATGGGAAGTTTGCCAGGAGACATGCTCAGAGTTGCTCACTGCTTTCAAGCACCCACTAAAGCATAGGTATGGAGCCAGCCTAGCCATGAAAAGTGCTGATTTAAGCTGCAGTTGAGCAAGGTACCTAAGTAAGTGAATAGTTTTAATCACGTGGGTAGTCCCACTGAAATCTATGCGACTACTTGTGTTCTTAAAGCTGCAGATGGACTCAAGCACCTTGTTGAATTAGATCCTTATAGACTCTTCTGAGGCAACCTCCGCTTAGATGGTTTGTATTGATCATATTTTAAAGTTTCCCTCCTCTTTGAGAACCCCTACCCCTTCTGTGTTCCATTGCCTGCTCTCCATCAAGGCAAATCTTCTTTCCTGTTCATCTGTGCTCATGGGGATGATTCTGACCCTTAGTATTTTTATAACTTAGAAAGTAAGTAATTTACTTATCACTCGAGTGACTAAGCAAGTATATGAAACTGTGGGCCTAGCCACACTATGGCTCCAGTCCTGCAATTGGATCCACATGGATTGATCCTGGACTTTTTGTTTGTTTGTTTTCTTTTTGCATATATTCAGTTCTGTAATTGTATAGACTTGTCTATGTTGAAAATTTGAGAGAATTCTTCTGCTGTTGAGTCTAACATTGTGCAGCCTCACTGCTATCAGTGGTGACAGTGCTAGAGTAGACTGGTCCACTCGCATTTTAACCACTATAGGGAATGTAATCTAGTGGTTACTGACCTTTTGCCTGTGTCCCCTCAACTGCTCCCTGGCCCCTCCCCTGCTGCTATCCCTGGACCTCTGCCCGTCCCATCCCTACTGCCTAAATTCTGCTCTGTTGTCCAGTGTCCCCACCCCCCACTTCCTTCCAATGGTTTTCTGTCCCTGTTTCTGTCCTCATCCATTTTATGGCGACTCTCCATCTTCCCTCCTCCGTCTGCTATCCCTTGTCTCCCTGAGCTCCTTTTCCTGTCCTCCCAACCCCCTGTTGTATCCTCTCCCCCTCCTCCTATTCCTTACCCTTCTGCATTAGAGTCAGATTGTGTCCTTCTCATTGCCTAGGTGCAACCAAGGGGAGCATTGAGAACACAGAAGAGAGAGTCCTTGCTTTCAGTTTCGGTGTGTGGTGCCACAGTGGTGCCCACCCAGCAGTAGCAATTGCAGGGAAAATCCTTAGTGGGTCAGCATGCAGGTGCTCTGTTGGGATGGAGCATACTTTGTGCAGAAGAGCTCTCAGCTTTTTGCTGCTGTACTCTAACAAATCTTTACTGAGGATATGTGAACTGAGATTTTGTGGAGGCTTATAACTTGGCCAAATTTGGACAGATATTCACAGGAATAGCAAACTATACATCCTTAGTACTAGGGTGCCCATCCTGTGCCAAATTTCAAGCTCTTGCTGCTAAGCTTTGAGGTACCAGAGTTTCTAGTGAACGAAACAGTTGTAAGAATATTTTAACATGAATAAAAGAACATATTTTCCGCTGGCCTTGTTGTTTGAAATAAACTATTTTAGCTGAAACGTAAAAAATTCAACCTGAAGCAGACACCTGCCAGGAGAAACTGTTTGGGTTGAATTTAAGTTTGGCAAAATTATAAGCAACCGAAAACCAGGTCTGGTAATAGAAAGATTTGGGCAGCCTTAAGTATAAGATGGTACTACATGCACCACCTATAACACTATTCCCTAACAAGCTTATGCGACCTTATTGTCCCAGAACATGCACTTCCCTAACCATAGTAGAACACTCCATGATTGCACATTTATATTTGTGGATGGGCTCAGTAGTGTGCATTATTTAAAAAAAAATGTTGGTGTGTTATGTCTCTTAATATTCTTTGTGCTCTTAGCACCTTCCTATAAATTTTTGATCAAAACAGAAAATGTAAAACCATGAGTTTAAAATGATCTCTCAGTGCAGTACATTTATTTTAACTTTGCAAACTCTGCAAACATTTGGCACTTTTCATGATGTTGCTGCATCCCGAGAGTTTTATTTTCTTCATTTCCTCTTGGAATTCTGTACAACTCATTTAGAATTATAGAAGTTTTAGGGAATTTATGAAAGCTTTTAAACTGAATACAAAACATTTCAGCATATGTGGCATTTTATCATGTGTTTAACCAGTAAATATTGCTTGTAATTAAAGCTTTTGTTTCTGATTGTGATTCTTTTCTTTTAAAATATAACCCACGTATATCCTGTTAATTTATACTTTTTTATTTCAGAAATAAGAAAAGAGGTTAACAATGGCAACCTTCCTGGAATTCATCCAGCAGAATGAAGACAGAGATGGAGTTAGATTCAGCTGGAATGTTTGGCCTTCAAGTCGCCTTGAAGCCACAAGAATGGTAGTCCCAGTGGCTTCCCTCTTTACACCACTGAAAGAGCGTCCTGATTTGCCTCCCATTCAGTATGAGCCAGTTCTGTGCAGTAGGACCACCTGTCGTGCAGTTCTGAATCCCTTATGGTAATCATAATAAATAACTTAGATAATACTTTAATATTTAATATATATAAAATACTTACATTTTTTATTCAAGACTTTCCTTCATAATGCTGGTTTGAAAATACTGCATCTCGTGCATAAATTATGTTATTTATAAAATGTTGCATACTCTAGGCACAAGTGTAGGGCCCAGACCGACCACTAAGGATTTCAGGATCCAGCTCATAGTTGTTTTGACGGAAGACATTGACAAAAAATTATCCAGTTAATTAAATTGATTTATGTTAACTTTAGTTTGAATCAGGTTATAAGAGTCTGAAGTTTTCTGTAACTGCAAGTCACATGAGACTTTGTGGACAATACCAAACTGGGAGGGATTGCAACTGCTTTGGAGGACAGGGTCAAAATTCAAAATGGTCTGGACAAATTGGAGAAATGGTCTGAAGTAAACAGGATGAAGTTTAATAAAGATAAATGCAAAGTGCTCCACTTAGGAAGGAACAATCAGTTTCGCACATACAGAATGGGAAGGGACTGTCTAGGAAGGAGTATGGCAGAAAGAGATTTAGGGGTCATAGTGGACCACAAGCTTAATATGAGTCAACAGTGTGATACTGTTGCAAAAAAAGCAAACGTGATTCTGGGATGCATTAACAGGTGTGTTGTAAACAAGACACGAGAAGTCATTCTTCCGCTTTACTCTGCGCTGGGTTAGGCCTCACTGGAGTATTGTGTCCAGTTCTGGCACCGCATTTCAAGAAAGATGTGGAGAAATTGGAGAGGGTCCAGAGAAGAGCAACAAGAATGATGAAAGGTCTTGAGAACATGACCTATGAAGGAAGGCTGAAGGAATTGGGTTTGTTTAGTTTGGAAAAGAGAAGACTGAGAGGGGACATGATAGCAGTTTTCAGGTATCTAAAAGGGTGTCATCAGGAGGAGGGAGAAAACTTGTTCACCTTAGCCTCCAATGAAAGAACAAGAAGCAATGGACTTAAACTGCAGCAAGGGAGATTTAGGTTGGACATTAGGAAAAAGTTCCTAACTGTCAGGGTAGTTAAACACTGGAATAAATTGCCTAGGGAAGTTGTGGAATCTCCATCTCTGGAGATATTTAAGAGTAGGTTAGATAAATGTCTATTAGGGATGGTCTAGACAGTATTTGGTCCTGCCATGAGGGCAGGGGACTGGACTTGATGACCTCTCGAGGTCCCTTCCAGTCCTAGAGTCTATGAGTCTATGAGATAGTAGATACAGTTTTAAATTTTTTTATCTCTAGAAAATAAATATGAAGAGGTGAGTTAGTGTAACAACTTTTCATCTTTTGTTTAGTTGGATCCTATGTGACTTATATTCCTTATAAAATAAATTCATTATTGTCAGCTAGTCCTTACTGTACTAGATCTTTGCGCACATCATAAAATCAGTTAGCTCAATTTTATGTGACTCAGCGTCCCCATCTTGGGAGACAAAGGATGGACTTTAACAGCTGTAAAATGGTGTGTCAGGATAGAGGTCTCCGTGATATGTTTTGAAGCTGCTTACAGTACTTGCTTATAGCTGAAGTCAGGTCTAGTGGAAGCTTATCCTTATCAGAAGCATTACATTCCACTCAAGATTTTTTATATGTAAAATTTTTTATATGTAAATTAAAAGTATGACTAAACAAAATTTGTAAACAAAGGGTCAGATCCTCAGCTAGTATGAATTCTCCCTCTCTTGATGTCTTCACATAAAGACTGGATGCCTTTTTGGAAGAGATGCTTAGTCAAATATACATGATTGGGCTCAGTACAGGGCTAATGTGGTAACATTCTGTGTCCTGTGTTACACAGGAGGTCAGACGAGATGGTCTGCTCGTCCCTTCTGGTGTTAAAATGTATGAATTGGCACAGTTTCATTAACTTCAGTAGAGCTATGCCTATTTACAGCAGCTGAGGATCTGATCCAAAAATTTTAGTGTCATTTTTCATTAACTGTTCTGCCCTATTACTGCTGCTGTCAGGAGAAGATAGGAATAAGATTAAAAAAAGTACTAGGAAACACATACTACTTATTTGTCTAAAGACAGTGGGTGGGATTTTCAAAAGCACCTATGTGTCTTGGGAGCACAAGTTCCATTTACTTTTATTATTATTGTTATGGGGTAGTAATAATAACTGACTTCTGTAATTTTATATCCTCAGATGAAAGGTGCTATATACTAAAAAAATCAAATGGTGAACTGTATCTAAAATTTTTGAATTTTGGACGTACTGAATATATGATGTAGCTGTCTTAGGGTGTGTCCCTCTATTAAAGAAATTTGTTGTGTTTAAACTCAGTTAATTATTTTTTTATCATGTCTAAGTGGAAGCTGTTGCATTAATATCCTGTTTGCAAAAAGAAGGCTGAGAAAACAATGCCTCTGAAGATCAGCTGATTTGGGATATGGTAGACAGAGTTGGCATATACCCTTTCTGTTTGCATAGTCTAACATGGTTTACGTTACTGCAAATAGCAGAGCTGGTGTAATTTGAAATGCGCGTATCTGTTTAAATTTTTAGGAAGACTTAAGAAATTATAGGTATTTGGTTTACCTTCAATTAGGGACTTTTGCTCTTGGGCATACTTGGAAAATAAGAACATTTATTCAAAAAAATCTATTAACCCTCTCCACCACCCGTTAGTACCGAAGGAATCTTTTTTGAATAGTTTTCCTTTTATCATGCAAACTTCTCCTTTTGTCTGGACCAGCAGTGAAGCCATTATTATTATTATTTGTATTACAGTAACATCGACAGTCCTGAACCCATTGTTCTGGACACTGTATATACATATAGTAAGACACGGTCTCTGAACCCAAGAGCCTAACTAAACAGGATAGATGGAGGGTAAGAGAAAGGGAGTATTACTTTTCCCATTTTACAGGTTGAGAACTGAGACAGATAGAGTGACTTGCCTAAAACCATACAGGAAGTCTGTGTTAGAGCTGGGACAGAACCTGGCCTCCTACATCTGAGTGCAATGCCTTAACTATCATCCTTCTTCTCTAATAGCCATTATACTGTGTTAATTACATCAGTCTTCTGCTACTGACATAATTACAAAGTTATACATTCTTTATTGTGAATTTACAGCAGGCTCATTGAGGAGAAGATGCATCATGAGGAGGAAAAATCTTGTTTGAAGCACACACCTCTTTGACAATTAGGAAAAAGGGCATGATAAACAGATAAAGGGTGAATCCATGTCGTACATACAACATATGTATTTAGTGTCAAAGCCCCTTGGTAATATAAAACAAACTATTCATAATACATTAACTTTTCTAATTTTCTTTTTATAGCCAAGTGGATTATCGAGCAAAACTCTGGGCTTGCAATTTTTGTTATCAAAGAAATCAGGTAAGAAAACAAAGTATTCAGACTATAGAATGACCTTCTTTTATAGGAGGGAAATGAAATTCACCATTCTTAAAATTATACATGTGAATTGGAATTGCCAACAGGCTGCTCAACATATGGATGTCTGCCCATTCTGAGATACTAGACTTGAGAGCTTTTACAGTAGTGATAGCTATTGTTTTTTATAGAAACAAATAATATATGCAGATGTTTATTTTTCAGTGTTTTTTCTGTAACTTGTAATTTTGAAATGTGTACTTAATATGTGTTGTTTTTTGTTTTTTTTTTTGCTTTTGCAGTTTCCTCCTACTTATGCTGGTATATCAGAGATGAACCAGCCTGCAGAACTTTTACCTCAGTTTTCTAGTATTGAATATGTAGTACAGGTAAAAAAACCACCCAATAAAATCTTTGACATTAAATTAGATTGACGCTAGCTATGTAGAATATGGCTTCTTTTACTTTTGTTTTGTTTCAGTAGTGATTAAAATGCAGTGAATAATCTACATGTTTTCAATTGTAGACCTTCAACCAGTATCATCCACTGGAAATGGAGAGTACTATTTTTGATTATAGTGACTATAATAAAATTATAGGAACATTATCTAATTATTAAGGGCAATACAAGAGAGGGAAGTTCTATATGTTCTAGAGATTTAAGCTTCTGTTGGGATGTGTTTCTTCATGAGGAATTGAGTTCACTTGTGCTTGTTTTGGAAAAATCGTTTTATTGCTTGCCAACATAATTTAGATCAAGTTTTAGTGAATGGTCTTTGAAGTGAAGATTATATCTGAATAATCATAGATAGATATTGGAACCAATTTATTTCTAGGAGGTGGTGAGCAGTAAACTGGGTATGTTTCCAGATAACCATTTTTTGGCCTATCAGTTAATATAATTTAGATGTTCTTATTTAATTGTAACTCTGAAAGACCCTGGTTGTTGGTGAGTGGGATTGAATTTGGGACCTCTGAAGCTTAGTGTGTGAGCCTTTATTGCATGAGATAAAAGCTATGTGGCCCTTAGCCAACGGTGTAGCAGACTCATCAATCTCAAGCTGGGCTGGGTGCTATTAGTGACAGAGTGCCAACCAAGCAGGCATAGCTAACATAATTTAGCTGTCTCCATTTTATCATGGTAGGGCATGGGAGTGTCTTAATAGAGATTAGTGGAGGAAAAAAGCCATGTAACAAGAAACTGTGAAAACTAAGGTTAATTAGACCGGAAAAGGAAGGAGTTTGAGGGGACTGCAGTGAGGCATTGAAATTAAGAAAGGTAAAGTTAAAATTTGTCAGCCCCTCTTTTTGGCTAGATTTGTAATACTAGATAAAAGGGAACACTTGCTGAAATTACAGGGGAAGGAATTTAAAAGGAATGAGGGGAACTGCTAATTTATAGAGACAAAGTATGGAATGAAATGTAACAGGATCAGAAGATCTAATACTGTTTCTGTTTTTTTTCCTAAGTTTGGATAAATTTAATGATCACTAGCAGCACTTTGAGTAATACTTTGTTTTTTATCTTGTAAGGTTAATAATTTTGAATCATGAAATGTTATCTGGTGAGGTCTGGAAGGAATTTTTTCTTTTATATTCAGCATTGTACTTTTGGATAGAGTTAATTATGGTATCGAGTTCACTCTCCTGTGCAGCATTAGGTATTGGCCACTGCCCGAGGTGGGGTTGCCAAATTGGATATAGCATTGGTCTGAGCTAGTGTGACAAATTCTATATTTACTAAAATTAATATAACTGGAACAAAGTTTATTTTTGTAATTTAATTATTTTCTGTACAATTATATATTGCACAATGTGCTTGTTCACTCAGTTATTATTTCTTAAAGCGTGGTCCTCAGATGCCTTTGATATTTCTTTACGTTGTGGACACATGCATGGAAGATGAAGATTTGCAAGCCTTGAAGGAATCCATGCAAATGTCATTAAGTCTCCTGCCACCAACTGCTTTGGTAGGGCTTATTACATTTGGGAGAATGGTGCAGGTCCATGAGCTTGGTTGTGAAGGAATTTCAAAAAGCTATGTCTTCAGAGGCACAAAGGACCTATCTGCAAAACAACTTCAGGTAATAGACAAAAAAACAATTAAAAAACCCTCAAACCCTGAAAATGATTGGAAGGGGGAGAGATAGCTCAGTGATCTTAGCATTGGCCTGCTAAACCCAGGGTTGTGAGTTCAATCCTTGAGGGGACCATTCAGGGATCTGGGGCAAAAAGCTGTCTGGGAATTGGTCCTCCTTTGAGTAAGGGGTTGGACTAGATGACCTCTGAGGTCCCTTCCTACCCTGATATTCTATGATAAAATAATCTGTAATCAAATTCTCTCTCTTTCTCCATATTTTTTGGACAGGAAATGTTGGGGCTTACTAAAGTATCTGTTTCACAAGTAGGCTGGGGTCCTCAGGTACAGCAGCCACCACCTTCTAACAGGTATTATTTAAAAAAACCAAACTCATTGCTAAATTGCTTTACCAGAAAACTTTACCTCATTATTTTTTTCTTGTATGATTGAGGGTCATGCACTTTGTTGCTCTAGTACAGGGGTGGGCAAACTTTTTGGCCCAAGGGCCACATCTGGGTATGGGAATTGTATGAAGGGCCATGAATGCTCATAAAATTGGGGGTTGGGGTGCTGGAGAGGGTGAGAACTCCAGCGGGGGGTGTGAGCTCTGGAGTGGGGCAAGAAATGAGGAGTTCAGGGTGTAGGAAGAGGCTCTGGGCTGGGGCCGGAGGTCGGGGTGTGGGATGGGGGCTCCAGCTGGGGGTGCAGGAGGGTGCTCCGGGCTGGGAGCGAGGGGTTTGGAGTGTGGAAGGGCGATCAGGGCTGGGGATTGGGGTGCGGGAGGGGGGTCAAGGGTGCAGACTGCAGGTGGCGCTTACCTTAAGCAGCTCCTGGAAGCAGTGGTGTGTCCCCCCCTCCCGCACCTATGTGGAGGCGTGGCCAGGTGGTTCTGCGTGCTGCCCGGTCCACAGGTACCGCTCCTGCAGCCCCCATTGCCTGTGGTTCTGGGCCAATGGGAACTGCAGGGGCAGTGCTTGAGGTGGGGGCAATGTGTGGTGCCCCTTGGCTTCTCCTGTGCATAGGAGCCAGAGAGGGGGACATGTCACTGCTTTTGGGAGTCATGCAGAGCCATAGAACATGTGGAGCAGGGCAAGCCCCGCTCCCCAGCTGGAGCTAAAGGGCTGAGTTAAAACGTCTGAAGGGCCAGATGTGGCCCCCAGGCTGTAGGTTGCCCACCCCTCTCTAGTAGGTTGAGTGCTGTGTGTTATCCTACTCTTTTAATGCAAATGGCTTTTCAGGTTTAAGGACCATCTGAGAAGGTTTCTGGGGAGCAGAATTTTAGCTTGGCTGTTCTTAGAGACCGCAAATGTAGCTTCGGAAGCTGAGACTGGAAGAGTCGTGACAGTAATACATTTCCCATTGGAAAAGAATGGGGAAAGTCTATTCCAGATAAGACTCCCCCTCTTACCATACATATTGGTCATTCTGTGGGGGTCTCTAATAGTCTAATTGCTTTAACCATTTCAAGGGACAACTAGAACACCTAACATTGTAGTGTAGATGGGCTCTTAGGCTGTAAAGTTGGTATAGGAGAATTAGAGTAAAAGGAGAAGGGATTCCACATCTAAGAATGCATTTGATTCACCCTTCAAAAAGATTTTACTAAAAGATCCCTTTCTACAAGGGTAGTTTGCTTACAGACATCAATATTTGTTGCCCTTCTACCATTTCCATTGCTTTTGACATGTTTATCATGACTTCTTCCAAAGATGTATTTTAACAAACTTACTGTGCTTCAGCACATTTGAGAATATATAGAAGTGCTATTTCTGTCTTCCTATGTATACAAATATATCCAACATTTTAAAATATATCAACAGAAGTGTTTATCCATATATAATTTGATCTTTCATTCTCTTAGATATGATGATAGGCAAAAAAGGCTATTTGCCAAATAATTTATTGGGATTTAGATTCCTGGACAATTCTGAAAATTTTACCCCTTCACATTTCATTTGTCTTCCCTCCAAGATTATCCTCTTCTCTTTAGTGTCTGTCTCAGATTCCCATGGTGACCTGATTTGTTTTTGTCTCATGGCGTTGTTTCTAGCTGCAGTGCTCCATGTGGAGCTTCCTGTCTCCGCAGGCTGAGCATACCGTGTATGTAGTGCTTCCAGACCTTGCCAGCCTATTGAGCAAGAGACTGTGGTCTGAACCCAGATTTGGATTTTTGTCATTGCAATCTAACACATTGCCAATGAATTAGTAGTCCTGATTATCTTTTAAAAGGTTGTATAGCCAAAAAGAATCCTAAAGCTAACATAATGCCATTTATCTGTATTTGAGATTCCTAAAGCCAGTGCAGAAAAATTGATATGAATCTTACTGATCTTTTGGGTGAATTACAACGGGATCCTTGGCCTGTTCCTCAAGGGAAAAGACCTTTGCGTTCCTCTGGAGTGGCCTCTTTCTATAGCTGTAGGACTCCTTGAGGTAATAGTTTTACACCAAAATTGTTTTAAATGTCACTAGATCATTGTCCTCATAAAACTTTCTATGGTGGATGCTGCAATCAAAACATAACATAACAGTCTCTGTAATTCATGTTTATTAGTCTTGTGTTCAGACGAGACAAACATGACATATCCTGAATTTTCCTCTCTTTAATCTGAGTGCATGCTTTTCATTCTTTTTTTATATTCAACACAATTACATTACTACTGTACTTTATGGTTGTTTAGTTGATGACTTTTTGCCTTCTTGTCTAGATTAAAGGAAAGTCCACAATCTTTTATTACTATATTAACTTAATATTTATATTGTTCCCAAAAGTGTGCGGGACACTCTACAAAGCAAGAATACCATCCCGATCAAAGAGCTGCAAATCTGTATTGAAAGTGTATTAAGCAAAGAGGGAGAAGGAAAAGGGATGCAGCCCAAGATTTTTAAAATGCATTTTTTCTTAGTTCTTGACTATTTACCCTGTTATTTTATTACCCTTTGTCTTTTAGTTGTTTAAATCATGCCTGTTTGCTCTGACTCTGCTACTTGTTACAATCTTTTTCTTTTAATACTTATTTTTGTTCAATTCTTCAGTGTTTTGTAATTTCTTAGCCTTTTTCTTAATTTCTATTTTAGTTGTTTTTATTCCCTTCCTATTTTAACTCTTTCCCATTTTGATTTTTGTGACTTCTGTTTGCTTATAACTCTTTACTATTTAACACTATTTTCTGCAATTTTTTACCCTTAGCCAGTAGTCTGTTCTTCCCATTCCCTTCTCTTTAAGGATTGTCCCTTTACTTTGGATACTGAAAGCCAATGGTACTGTGGCAGCATACTTGTCTTAGCTCCTTCTTTCAAGTCTCTAAACAGCGCAGCCTTCTCTACCTGTAATGTTACTTTGCAGTCTTTGTAGTCATATGTTCAGATGATGATATCAGTTAAAAGTAGTGAAGGCAGCTTATCAAGATGCTGATGGTTCACTGCTGGGCATGTGAAATCTTGCCTATGTTCTCCCCTATCCTTGTGCTCTTTCTTTGTTAATGGGATTTAATTTACATAATTTTACTTCCCTTTAAAGGTTGTATTTCCTTGCAGGAGTAACCTAGAAGGTTTCTTTATGATGTGTTTTTTTTTCTCCCCAACTAATCTGTATAGCATGGGAAGGGTCTCATTTTGGTTACGTTTAACTGAGATGTTTCATGTGCATGCACATATTTGATGGCTTTTTAAAAAAGAACATAGCAGAAAGTTGAGTGAGCATGTTTTATATCCCAGCTTAGCTTTAAAAGATTTGGGGAACTGTTGCTTTTTTTCTATGATGAAAATCCATTTTTGAGATTATTCTATTTTGGCATCTCCCAGGCCCAGGGTCCTTTTAACTTTTATTGTTCCTTGTTATGTCATTAAAGATGTATTGACACCAACTGGAACAAACTTTAATTTAAGGAAGTGAATTCAGTACTAGTGAAAATTGCCAGGTTTGTTGCTCTGGTGATGACAGTCCTCTGTTTAGCTATAGAAGAGGTGGAGTTTGGGCAACAAACTGCAAGCTTCCCCTTGCTTTTATGCAGCTTCCAGGAGAGTCCACCTCTCAGGAGGAGAAACTAGTTCAGTCTCCATACTCATTCAGTTCTCTGCTGAGAGTGCCAGCATGACTGCCAGTTGTGTGGTGAACACCTCTCGAGTAGAAACTAGCTACTTGTTTTCTAGCCACTAGTTTCACAGAGGCACAAAAGTCAACTGAAAAAAACATTTTATTTAGAACAATTCTGCCAATATCTAATATTTGCCCCTCTCTTATATTTATATCTCCCAAGACACTTGCATGGAAACAGGAAGTTTTCCATTTAAAGATTCCATTTGTTTCTGCAGTTTATTTTCCATATTACATCATTATTTTGGGAGGACAACCATTTCAGTAACAAGTTGACATAATGGCAGTAAGAGGAGGTTGTGATTTCAGAATAAGGAAGCAGATAAAATCTTGAAAGTTAAGATAGTCTCCTCCCCTCCGCCCCCCCTTCAGCTATTTCTAGTAATAACTAGTAGGGAAGGGGAAATGCCCAAAACACCATGAACCAGATCCTCAATTTGTGTAAATTATCTTAGCTCAGTTGAAGTCAGTAGAGTGGTGACCCTCAGAGGATCAGACCTCAGATATATGTAGAACTGTCTTAAAAGTTAAAAACACTAGTTTTAGTGAGGCAAGAATGGTATTTTAAGTTAAACTACTACTCAGAATTTTGAAAAAGAAATTCTAATTGTTTACTATAGTCCAAGCAATACAACAGACACAAATTCGTAGTTGTTTCCTCTGTTAATATTATGTAGTAATTGTTTATAGCAGAAAGAGTTGCTCTCTGAGATTTTCTTTGTGTCCTACAGTGTACTTTCCCTAACACTGGTGCACATATATTGATGTTCATTGGAGGACCAGGCACTCAAGGACCTGGGATGGTTGTAGGGGATGAACTGAAGTTACCTATAAGATCATGGCACGACATTGAAAAAGACAATGCCAATTATGTTAAAAAGGCTACTAAGGTAAGACTTAACAATATATGGGGAAGAGCGATGTAAATTTTTTTTATTTGACAGATAATTAGAATAAGACATTTGATATTCCTATATGAATAAAGTGATATAGAACCTACAAACATTTTTGTTGTTGTTGTTGAATGTTCCTTGAATAACTACATATCTTTCAAAATTTCATAAGGATTTTCAGTACATTGAGTGAGAACCTGATTCAACTCCAACTGAAGTTACTGGGAGTGTTTCCACTGACTTCAGTAGGAGTTGGATCAGAGCCTTAATGCACAGTGATCTAGAATGGTAGCACTGATTTTTAAGTAGACTGCCTCCTTGAACAACCTACCACAAATTACCTTTTAAACTGGCTGGGAAAAGCAGGGAATAGTCAGAAAAAATTCTAGACCTTTCTCACCTAGTTTTTACTTCTCAAAAAAAATCTTTTAGCCAATGTTAGAGTATAATATGGATACAATTTAATTTAGCTGTTGTACAAGAATTCTTAGAGCTTCTGTTTTAAGTATGACGAGTTCAGTTTGCATATTGTTATAAATGCATTTTAATCTTGTATTTAGCATTTTGAAGCTCTGGCTAATCGTGCTGCTACAACTGGTCATGTTATTGACATATATGCATGTGCACTAGATCAGACTGGTCTTCTGGAGATGAAGTGCTGTCCCAACTATACTGGGTATGTGTCTAATTTGTTTAAAGTAGTGTATGAAGGTGCACTTTCTTTTTAAAGTATTTCAAATATTGTGCTCATTACATTACAAAGAATACTAATGGCTTTGTTTTAGTTCCAAACGATAGAAGAAAAAATCACGACTCCATGTCTGTATACTGTGATTGTGGGTAGTTTGCATATAGACCCAAATTATTGTGAGCCTGAGAAGAATTTACCATCATAATTTTGGGTTTAATTATGAGGATGTTTATTCTCATTATTTTTAACATTAAATATTTGGAGCTTAAATAGTGTGAATGTCTTTTTAAAATATTTAGCCTATGTACTGTTGCCAAATAATCTATTTTTATTTTCCATATATGTATCTTGAGCTTCAGTAATGCTCAAGCACACAACTTTTTCACAGTGATCTTTTATTTCTTTTACATTTTTGTTCTTCCTTTTGTCCTTTGATTGAGGGGGAAACCTTACTTCGTTAGATGTCATTTTTTTGAGTGTCTTGAATCTCTTCAAGATTTATAACTTGGTGCATGATGTACTGTGTATAGTGTGTTTTTGACCTCCCTGAAAACATTCTCTTTACTATTGATGTTGTGTTGGGTAATAAAGTAAGATTTTTCAGAACAGTGTGTTATATTTTGTATTGATTCTAGTCCAACTTCCTCTCATTTCACTCTGATGAAACTACTTTCATCAAGGATTCAAACAGCCCTCATTTGGCCACATCTTCAGTTCTTTAGTCCTTCCTTATCATCCTTGACCTCTCTACTGCCTTGCACTGTGGGTCATACCCTACTTGAGTGTCTTGCCTTCCTTCACCTTTCATATTACTGCCCTCTCCTGATTCTTCTCCTTCTCTAGCTGTTCTGAATGGTTTGTGGAGGGAGGGTGGAGAAGGAGTGGGCTGTTGTCTTCCTTCTTTTCCCACTGCCCATGGGGATATCACTGAGATCTGTCCTTGGTGCCTTCATCTTCTTGCTTACCCTTTCTCTGGACATTCTGATTCACTCATGCAGATTTCAGCTACAGTCTCTGTGTTGATGACTCTCAAATTCTTCACTCTTGACTTGTCTCCATTCAGTCATATCTCTGACATCTCCTGGATGGTATCACCAGTAAATCTTACCATGGTCAAAACAAATACTGATCTTTCTGGTGAAACTCTCTGCTCTCCCCCATTCTGTCTCACTATGGACACCACCTTCACCCTTTCTGTCATTCAAGGCCATAGCATGGGGTTAATCTATCTGCACTGCCTCTCACATGTCCAAATCCTGCCACTTCTTGCTGCACAACTTTTCTAAGATCCATCTTTTCAGTCCTGACAGCTAAAATTCCCTCAGGCTTTCATAATTTCCCATATTGATTACTGTAACCTCTTGCTTTGTGGTCTCCTGGACTCTCATGTTACCTACCCCTCTACAGTTAGTACAAAATTCTGTTGCTAAGATTATTTTCCATGCCTTAATGTGATCATGTCAACCCCTCTTTGAATCCCACTTCTAGCTCTTGTTCCTCTGTTACATCAAGTTCAAGCTTCTTGTACTTGGAGTCAAGGTGCTATGTAATTCTGCCCCATCCTCTGTCTCTTTCTGCAATGCCCCATCCCACGCTGGCCTCTCCAACAATACCAGCCTTGACATCCTGTTTTGTCTACTTGTTTCACTATCTACTGCTGTGTTGCCTGCTAGGCATAGGGTTGTTCTTTCTGAGCTGATCCCCATATTTGTTTTCTTCATATTTAAATAACTCCTGAAGACCCACTTCTACTGTGATGACTGCCAGAAACTAGTTAATTTATAAAGGGAAAATTGGAGGCCAGAACTTAACACAAAACTTTTTATCAAATGTATTATAAAACATGGATGCCTTATATTTGTACACTGTGAGCACTACTGGGGATCAACATTAATTGTGTTTTTACGCTCATTCCTTAAATGCTAATCAGATAGATTTAAAAGTCCTTCACTGTTTAGTATGAGTAGTTGCACTGCAATCTGTAATCACAGTAATTTCATCGTCACTGAGCACTGCTGAGCTAACACACAAAATGTGTTTTATGAGAATAGATTCAGGTTTGAAATAATTACTTATCTGACAGAGGCAAAATTATATGGGATAGTATCAGAATATTAGGATAAGTTAATCAACGGATGCATTTCCATAAGGCAGGGTTAAAAACTAGCTGTAATGATAAACTCCAGTGCAATGTTTTCTCCAGTTGAAGCTTTTGTTTTGTATTAAGGGTCTGATGACCTTGACGTGCTGATCTTGTAAGAAACTTGTTTACAAAGTTCCCCATTGTGCTTTATAATGAGATAATTGAAAGTAGTCCCTGTTAAGGTGATTTTGAAAAAAATGTTTGAGTGTTTCAGAATGAACTGTTTTTACTTTGAACTCTGAAGATATATCTACACTGCAGTTAGAAACCCGCAGCAGGCCCGTGGGCTCAGGCTTTGGGGCTGTTTAATTGTAGTATAGACTTCCCAGCTTGGGCTGGAGCCCAGGCTCTAGCACCCTCAGGGAAGTCTACAGTACGATTAAACAGCTCCGCAACTCAAACCCCCGAGCCCAAGTCAGCTGGCACAGGCCAGCCATAGGTGTCTAATTTCAGTGAAGATATATTCTTTGGTAGTTCTTTGAGAGGTAAGTTAAGTATATCCTGTTTGCTAAATGAATGCATAATAAGTAGTTCAGATGCTTTTAAGTTGTGTTTCTGTGTGTTTTATCTTGGTATTTTTTTGGTCTTTCATCCAGAGGCTACATGGTAATGGGAGACTCTTTCAATACATCCTTATTCAAACAAACCTTTCAGAGAGTATTTACCAAAGATATGCAAGGGCAATTTAAAATGGGATTTGGTGGCACTTTAGAAATAAAGGTAAGAGTCAAAATTTAATATGAATATTATTAGGGTCTGGTGTTGTATTCTCTCCTTCCACTTCCCCTTAGGTACCACTGCAGATGTGGTCAGACTCTAACTCATGCATAAGTTAGAAATTCAGAAGTTCTAACATATTAATTCTAGTGTTGTCTTTGCATTGCTTGTAGTAGCAGTTCAGTAACTTTCCATTTTAAACCTTTATTTTTAGGGATTTATTACTGTACCATAAAAATAAGGTCTTGAGGCAAGAGTGTTTGGGATCCTGTTTCTCTTATTTCAGCAAAACTATCCTTAATCCCACATACCTGCTAATCATCTGAGGCTACGCGTATCCAGCACAACATGCCTCCTTGGGGGCTACAATGTGTGGGCAAGCATGGTAGTTAGCCCTCCTAGCACATTTTGAGCATTAAGGAGAGATCCTTTTCTGTTGCTAGCAGTGGGATAAAATACTTTCTATATTCTTTCTTCCCAGCCTTCCTCCCGCTATTGCACCTGTACAGTAGAGGCTAGGATCCAATGAAAAGTAGAATCTGTATCCTAAATTCAGATATATGCATGGATAATTGTCCTGAGAGATTTTGTTATATATCAGAAGAAACAAAATAATATACTAGGTACGCTAATGTGAGGAAGCGTGAAGCAAATTTTAACTAATGTGAAAACTAATGTGGTCTGCTGTAGTGGAAATTCAAAAGGTCAGATGATTGTTTGGTACCTTTCAGTGCTTGTTTGTCCCCTCCTTTATGTATGGCTCAGAAACCTGGGAGCAACTGTGACTAGGGAGAGTTCCTGGTAGCATGCCTTCAACAGAGGTGTGCTGCCAGGGCCCAGAGTTGGTGTGGAGGTACAAGGGCCATCGTTGTACATGCACGCTGGCCTCCCACAGATCCTTGAGAGTCAATTGTGGGGTCCGAGGGCTTTTTCTTGTGGCAGGGGGGGACCTGCCCCATCAGGAAAATGATGAGGTTCTCATGGGCAGGTCCAGTCGGGGGGTGGGGGGGGGACGGACGGACGGACAAGGAGGGCCATTTGGCCTGGGTCTCAAGCTCAAAGGGGGCCTCAAATTTAGACTTGTGTTAATTTTTTGGCATTTGATAAGTTTCGCAACTTATTTTTATGTGCATTGCTATCAGACCAAAATGTGACACACACTCTCAGCTTAGATCTGCAAATTTAAGCAAATAAGAGATTTGATTTGGTAAAAGACATAACTTTTTTGTTAACTGATACAGATTTTATCATTAAAGAATTAAAAATGTTCATAAATATTAATAAAAGTATAATATAATATAGGTATAATATATTATTGATAAATATTAATACAAATGTAATATATTATCAATATAATAATATATTGGTTCTGATGGCACAAGATTAGACTATGATGAACGTGTCCCCTCAGATCAGCTGATTATATAAATGAACCATGACTAGTGGCTGGTGCTGGATCAAGTGCGTGTTGAAAGATAGACAATTGTTACAATTTAGTGTTTATAGTTTTATGTCTAGTTGACTAAGGCATTATTTATGTGTGAGATTCCTCATTATTATCTTCATATGGTAGCTAATAGATGTGACGGTTGGTTGGTTGAGCCCTAGCTTGGTAGCTTGGCCATCGTCATTGGCTTTCATAGTCTGTAGGCCTAGATTCAAGAAGGAGATGTGCTAACAGTAACAGGTGCAGAAGAAGAGCCTGTGTATGATCAAGAAACTCAACAGCAACAGGAAGATGTAGATCTTACCGAGCAAGAGCAATTCATGAGTACTACAGGTTTGACTGTGACTGACATTGGAATTATTGACAAGAGCAATGCTGCCCAAATGCAATCTTTTCTTCAAATTAATTGTTTTGAAATTTCAAGTAACATTCCACGAGATGCTGATGATCATGCTTTCCCTACTCGTCTGCTGACAAAAACTCTTCCAAGTGGTGAGATGTGCACAAGAGACTGGTTATGCTGGAATATGGAAAAACAATCTCAGTACTAGCAGCAAAGAGTCCTGTGGCACCTTATAGACTAACTGACGTTTTGGAGCATGAGCTTTTGTGGGTGAATACCCACTTCGTCGGATGCAGGACTGTGCACCCCGCTTCATTTTGGACAAAAGTGCTGCAAATGCATTAATTCTCTCTGATCAATCAGGATGGAGCATCAACAGATGTTGGAGGAAGTTGAAAGACCGAATATCATCACATGAGAGTTTAACATCACAGAAAAAAAACTACGTTACATGGAAATCAGCCAGTCGGGCAGCACCAACTGAAAGTTCAGTTGAGAATTTACTCTTGACTGAACTCTGTACAGAAACTAATAACTGGAAGGAACTTCTTGAGCGCATCCTGAATGTCATCCTCTTTCTTTCTGAGCGATGATTGGCTTTCTTTGGTTCCAGTATTGGTGATCGTGCAAATGGAAACTTTCTAGGCATAGTTGAGCTCCTCAGCAGATACGACCCACTTTTATCAGAGTACGTAAATAGTGTTCGAGAATCGCAAGAGAGTCAAAAGCGCATGCAAGTCTATTATCTCTCCACACGCATACAGAACGAGTTTATTGAGCTATGTGGGTCAGCCGTACGAACAACAATTCTTGATGAGATTCGAAATGCCAAATATTTTTAAATCACTGCTGATTGTTCTCGCAGGCAACAGATTACTATGGTTATTCAGTATGTTAAGATTGTAGATAGCTCAAAATTTTCACTTGAAGAAAGGTTTATTTTGTTTGATGATTTCACAAGAAAAACTGGAAAAGAAATTGCTGCTTGAGTACTAGCAATTCTAGAAGGTTTTAAGTTAGATTTTCAAGTCTGCATTGGTCAAGCCTATGACAATGGATCTAATATGGCTGGGAAGTACAAAGGTGTACACGCAGTTCTGCTTGAGCATAATTCAAACTATATTTTCTCCAGTTGTGGAAACCACGCACTAAACCTTGTAGGTGTTGACTGTGCTGACTCATGCAAGGAGGCAATTATTTACTTTGGAACTGTTCAGCAAATGTACAATCTCATCAGTAGCAGTCCGCAAAGGTGGGAAAGTCTGAAGCAATATCTTCCTGTTTCACTGCATGGGATATCCAAAACTAGATGGTCTGCATGGCTTGATGGTTGTCAACCAGTTGCACAGCATTTGAATTCAGTGAGAAAGACTTTAAATGAGCTTGAATCTCTCAGTCTCATTGCTCAAGCTCGAACTGAACTTCAGTCCATTCAGAAGCACATGTCCACATTTGAATGCATTCTGATGTCATCTTTGTGAATGAAGCTATTTATAATGATCCACCAAACTAATCTGGTAATTGAAGCACGCAATGCTACACTTAATGTTGAGAGGGATAACATTGAAAGTCTTATCAATGACATTCAGCTGATTTGTGAACAATGGGATGTGATCCTGACTGAATCCAAATTAGTAGCAGAGAATATTGGCATTTCATCTGAGTTCTCCACCGATCGCAATTTACCTACTGAATCTGATGTCGAGCAGCATTACAGGGTCAATGTCTTCCTTGTCACCATCGACTCTATTCAATCAGGTCTTACACGTTGATTTGAGTCACAGTGACTAATTTGTACCCTTTTTGGGTTTCATTGGTAGTTCAGCAGACTGAGTAATGAAGATCTATTTTTTGCAGCTGAACAATTTCAGCAACAGCACAACAAAGAAATCTCAAAAGATCTCAATGAGGAGGTCATTGTAGTCAAACAAATATATTCCATGAACTTTAAATTGGATTGCAAGTCAAAGGAATTGCTTCAAGAAATACTTGAACTTGGACTCTGTGGGATGTTTCCTAATATCACAGTTGCATTGCGTATTTTTGTCAGTTTGCCTGTATCAGTGGCTTCAAGTGAACACACCTTCAACGTGTTGACTCAGGTAAAGAACTATCACCGTTCAGCTATGGGACAAGAGCGTTTGAATGGGCTCTGTGCTTAATATCAACTGTGACATTGCACAAAAGCTAGATTTTCCCTCAATAATTAGTACATTTGCACAGAAAAAGGCTAGAAAAGCATTTGTTAAATAAAAAAATATTCAAATTATATCTCACTCTTTTTTTGGTGCCTTATTTTGTTTTCATGTATCGTCATTTTCTATTTTTATTATGGCTAGGGGCCTCAAAAGCTGGAAGTGGCGTGGGCCTCTCAGGACCTCTGAGAGGGCCTGCTCCTGGGTATTTCCTTTCCCAAAGCCCCCCTCAGGAGGATTTTATTACTGGAAGTAATGATCTGGCCTTCTAGTTTTGTGCGAACTTAGCTATGAATTTGGCTGAAGAAACTGGCAAGGATAAATAGAGAAACCCAACTCTTTCAGGACACTGTTGTACAGTACAACTGTATTAGAATCATTTAAATTATTAGATGTTGCTTTTACCAAAGCATGTTTAGGAGATACAGAATAGTAATATGATATTTGTACAATCATATGGCCCATCCCACAGCCCCTCATCTGAGCCTCAGATCATGAATATTTTAACGATTGTATCTACAGTAGAAAATGCCTTTAGTTGTGTGATGTAGACATCACCCATAATGTGCTTTCTGGGGCACTCAGAGGTCTAAGTAGTAGCCGGTGTTTTTTATATGCTATAATTCATAAACGATACAATTTCAGACTTAGAAAACTACACATGTAGCAGAGTTCACTCCTTAGACTTAGGCATGTTTGCAACAGCAGTTGGCTTTGCTTGCTGAAAGAATTATAAATGTACTGAACATCCTACATATTTATAACCTCTTTTAAAGGTGTGGATGAAACACTGAATGCCTAGTTAAAAGAAAAATAAATGTTATTTTATCGGTGTTGAATGTATGAGTAAGCATAGCTCAATATGTGACCTGTTTTTCTTTTAAATATAAAGACCTCAAGAGAAATCAAGATTTCAGGAGCTATTGGACCCTGTGTCTCTCTCAATTCCAAAGGACCTTGTGTGTCAGAAAATGTAAGTATGTTTGTTGTAAGTGAGTGCAATTTTGAATTGCCAGAAAATAAGACCTAGGTTTTATGGAATTGTAAAGAAATGTACTGGTACTACTTAATTATTGGATCAAAGCCCCTGTATAAATCGTTAACAGCATTTTAAAATTTGTTCATGAACAGTTTTTCAGATATGCTCCTGACTCACGCCTCAAGGCCCTCAGTCATCAGAGGGCTATATACAGAGTCTGGTGAATTTAGGTGGTTAGGTTTTTTAAATATATTGGATGTATTTTAATTCTCTGGTTTTGGATGGACACCAACAGTGAGGTAGTCTTTTCACTGTGTTCTCTGCTCTGTCATAAGACAACAGTACCATGAAGCCCTACATCCTGTGACCCATTTATGTTGTATAATGACGTTGCATCAATATGTGATAGTCTATCAATATGATATAATGTAAAAACACACAAAAACATGCACCACCCAACTACAAATACATCTCTATCTTGATATAACGTGACCCAGTATAACATGAATTCAGATATAAGGTGGTAAAGCAGTGCTCTGGAGGGCGGGGCTGCGCACTCCGGTGGATCAAAGCAAGTTTGCTATAACATGGTTTCACATATAACGTGGTAAGATTTTTTTGGCTCCCAAGGTAGAGGTATATAGCAAAAATAAGTATTAAACCAGTGACGGGGAATTCAACATTTAGGAAGTTTGATAAGTATCCAGTATGTAGGAGTTTATTTCACCCAATGGTAGCTTCTATCTAGCCCCAAGAACCTCCCTTGCATAATCACCATCTGTCTCCTAAGCCAACCTTGTTCCCCTACAGTTATACCTCTGGCCTCTTTCTTAGAGGAAGTTTGGTAGCCTGTTACCTCTATCTGACTTTCCTGCTGCCACCTTTGTGATGGAGGAATACCACCTTCTTTTTCCCTTTCCATTCCCTCCCTGTGATGTCTATCCTTCCATACTCTGTCTGTGCCATCTTGGGAGTGTCCCTTATTGCCTTCCATGTGGATTTGTTTTGATTTCTTCTGCCCCCAACTGTGTGTTCCTGTTCTTCTGCTCTTTCTGAGGGAACTGGCCTGCAGCTGCTGCTCATGTTGGCAGCCTCTCTGCCTCTAGAAGCCAGCAGAAGGAGCCTTGAGGATCCATAACACAGAGGAAATAGTGGAAACAGTGGCCTATAGTGATCAGATGCAAGAAGTGCAGCATTTTTTAATTGCTCTATAGGTATATTAGTGAACAACAACAAAATATTCCTGTTTTAAAAATTATTCTATATAATTTATTTACAGGAGATAGGAACAGGAGGCACATGTCAATGGAAGATCTGTGGCCTTAATCCCAATACAACTCTTGCGCTGTATTTTGAGGTGGTCAATCAGGTAGAGTTTCACTCCATTTGTAATAAACTCAAAACAAAGTGGTTTTATTTTTATGTAAATCTTGAATACTGTATTTTATTTTTACTACTCCCTCAACCATTCCCACACAATCTATTACCATCCTCAGTCAAGATGAGTTGACTTTGTTTATAAATGATACATTACGTACACCAGCAGCGATCCATTTACTGAATGACGGATATCAGAAGATAGAAAAACAAATAAGTGTTTATTAGTTGTAAAGTGTTTACTTTTATTTATATATATCTATAAATATCTATATCTTTCTCTCTCTAAACCTAGATAATTGTAAGCTTCAATAAACAGATACTCTGGTGATGAGAGAAGAATTGGTATACTGTAGTTGGAGGAAAAATTGGATAGTTACATTGTACATTGCTTCTAACCAGATATATGAATACGCAGCTTTACATTGTTGTGCATTTTTTTTAAATTAGTAAAAAAAAAAAAAAAAAACCCAAAACAAAACAAAAATAAAAACAAAACACCAAAACAAATCTCTGATCTTTATAAATATTTTAGCAATTTTTCAGATTATTGTAAACATTCTTTAATATGCATTGTTGGATTGAATTAAGCAGTCCCATGTTTTGATTTTCCAGTACATTTGTGAACAGAAACCAGAGTGGTACTTCCTGGAATAAATTGCTGATATTTTAGGTTTGTCTCTCTCTTTAGGTGAAGGCAAAGGGTTCTGCTCCAGATGAATAAAGACTTATTTCAATTTGCAGAGAAATCTATTCTGTACCTCCTGAGAAGAGAGAGAAAAAATAATTCCTTATTTTTTTTAATAGGCAAAAGTACAATGTTCTCTTTAAAATCCTTAGTAATATTGACTCAAAATACCCATATGTAACAAACAGCAATTGTAAGAGCTCTGCATTACCAAATAGATGTTGAGAGTTTGGAAAATAATGCAGTTCTTTAGTAGTAAGTGAATGTATTTTTCTGTACTGTATTTCTGTTTTAAAATATGGATTGTTTTGGTTGTCAGATTGAATGTTATAGATCAGACGTTAAAATGTAGGCACCTTCAATTGTGCACATCCATTTGTACGTGCCTAACATAAACAAATACTTGATGTATGCATATAAATCAGGGATTTATGTACCTAAATTGGCCAATTACTTGCTATCTGCATGAGCAAACATCTGATTTACATGTATAAATTAGATGTACACAAATGGCTACCCCCACATAACTTTGAAAATGTGGTCCTTTGTATGAAATTCTACTATTAAACTGCTGGTTATTCTTTCAGTCTAGATAGGGGTTTTAAAAATCTACGTTTGTTATTCCTAAAGCATATTTAAATTGTTAATTATCGGAAGTGTTATGGATTAACTGGAAATGCTTCACACTTGAAGAAAACGAAAGTTTTATTCCGTTCATCTCTGAAGAGGGAGGACGCTGTTTCCTCAAGCCATTGTGGCAAAGATTTCAAACATGACAATCTGTATCTTGCACCCAGATATAGTAGGAGAGAACAGAGATGCAAAATAAGTTCTGAGCAAGACTTGTAGCAATCCTCATTTTTAAAACTAAGATTAATTCAAATGAGAAGGTATGAAAATCTTTTAGATTCAGTAAGTGGTTATAAGCATTGGAAGAATAGATATGACAGACAGCTTTTGTGAAATAAAAATTGAAAAGAGACCTGCTCAGTGATTGATGATTTACATTCACTTTAGATTTACCTATTAAAGTTCCTGTGGACCTAATTTTTTTTACACTCTTGCAAAAAGTGCCAGTGTCCTACATAATTATTAGAATAATTACATTCTGCCCACTTACTCTCTCTGCATTAGCAGATGGATACATATTCTTCCCTTCTTGTCTGAAACTGTGGTGTAATATTGCTTTTCTTATTGAACAGCTTCGTCATTATACCTCATTTTTTGCTGCATTTCAGTGGTAGGTGAAATGTTTCATGTATAGTTGGTAAAGCACTCAGGGGATCCTTCAACATGAAAGGGGTCACATAAATAAAATGTTAAGCCTCTGTTTTTAAAATTAGGATGATATCTGCCTTCATTAAGATGAATTAGATATAATTTGCCTTCCTCTTTGTGAATTTTCACTAGACAGCGACCCCCAAGAAATTTATAGTATGTTAGAGATGTATCGTATGCTTCACTTACATTTAACAAGGTAGTCTTCTATTTATGGTTTACTTCTATTTCTGTTAGGTTTGTACTGCCGTTCATTTGAGAAATCCTAATTTGTAGAAAAAGGCAAACTGCTATTTTTTCCCCTTCAGTTGCAGAGTATGATGTTTTCAGTGTATTTCCCCCATTTCATGTTGTTTAATCTATATACATTAATATCTGGTATGCTACGTTGTTTTGTACAGTAGAGTTGAAACATAGATTTAACCCAGATGTTTGCAGCACTGATCGTATTGCATTCCTTTTCTACTGAAATATGATTGTCACAAAAAGTTTCATAGAAATAATAAGGAGTTTAGCATATCAGTAGATACTGTGATATGGGGGAAAGTTAACATAAAATCAGCATTAGCCAGTGATCATTCTATACGTGCTTGTATATAATCTTTTGTAAATCATATCTATTGTTTTGGGATTTAACAATTGCTAACATAGTTTTAAAAGTCAACCTTACACAGAAGACTGTGTAAAATGACGATTTAATAAACTCAGCAAAGAATCCTGTGGCACCTTATAGACTAACAGTCATTTTGTAGCATGAGCTTTTGTGGGTGAAGTGGGTATTCACCCACGAAAGCTCATGCTACAAAACATCTGTTAGTCTATAGGGTGCCACAGGACTCTTTGCTGCTTTTACAGATCCAGACTAACATGGCTACCCCTCTGAGATTTAATAAACTAACACTTCTCAGTATCCACTTAATGTCAGGCATATTTTGAAAACTAAAGTGATGGATACTTGTTTCAGAGGTATAAGAGTCATACTTTACTAGTTAGATGCTGTATTGATCCCAGGATATTAGAGACACAAGGTGGGAGAGGTAATATCTTTTATCAGATCAATTTCTGTTGGTGAGAGAGAGACAAGCTTTCAAGCTTACAGAACTCTGTATCTCACTCAGTTATATACTCTACTGTGACTCTACTAATCTGGGCTTTGAAATTTTAGTTTGCATCAGAATTCCAGTTTCTATGACGTGCTGTAAATTATTGTTAAGCATTTTCACTACTTCTGGTTTAAGGGACAATGACAAATAATTGTACATCATTTGTTATTTTATTATCAGTTGTTTTTAATCTTTAAAAATAGAATTGCTTTAACTCTTTTAAACCTCACAATAACGCGCCCTGCCATAATGCGAAATCGCGTACAACGTGATCATAGGTTGGCACCCCTTTAAGGCATAATACCAGTGGTCCCCAACACCATGGCAGGGGAGAGAAGCTGCGGCCCCGTGCCTGTCGGGGACAGAGAACTCCGAGGCTGCGGGCGCCAGTGCTTTCTTTCCCCGGCAGGTGCGGGGCCACAGCTCCTCTTGAAGCTGGAGAGAAGCCACGGCCCTGCACCTGCCAGGGACAGAGAGCACCGGCGCCCGCAGCCTCGGAGTTCTCTGTCCCCGGCAGGCGGGGGGCCGCGGCTCCTCTCCCCTGCTGGGCACTAGGGGCACTAGGCGACGCACATCAATGCACCGCATTGGGGACCACAGACTTAAACTGACTGGCTTGAAACCCCGCTATATCGCGACCCCACATTTATCATGATGGAATTTTTTGGATCCCAAACATTGCGTTATAGCGGGGTTTCACTGTACCATTAAGAAATTACTCATATCAGACATTGATTCACCATATTGTGCTTTACAATGGTAACATTTACAAGCAACACTAAAGTTACTTCCTTATATCTTTCAGGAATGCAAATATTTGGGTAGTTTAACTAGTTTCAAAATAATATTGAACTTATATATTTTACAATAGTTTCCTCTCAGGAATTTAAGGAGGAAATCTTCAGTATTGCAAACTCCAAATGTTAAAAAACAAAATTATGAACCATATTCCCAAAAATCGTGAGATTAGCTAAAAATTATGAATTAAAAATGTTTTGGGTTCTTTGAGTTTGCCATTTGGTTTTTGAGCCTTTACGGTGCAATTGGGTCACATTTTTTAAGCGTTTCACAGTACACATGAAGTTTAGAACCTTTTTTTCCCTAATGATAGCTGAGACTTTCATGTAATCACACAAACCTGGAACCTGTGACTTTAAGTAGAACCACCCAATATTGTGACACTTGCAATAAAATCGTGAGTTGACAATACATCCTCTTTCCAGATCTTTCCCCCAGCTCGCACCTACGTTAGGTGAAGCGTATTAATCCTATCACTACACACCAAAAGCTATCAAGTATACAAAATGAACAAAAAGGAAAAAAGCATATTGCTTTTTCTCTAACGTCTTTCCATTACAGTAATCTTGGGTGGTGTTGGTAGGTTTAAAAACAATTATACAGAAATTGGATTTTTCAAATCAACAGTGTCTCTTTAAAACCTTGCAGCTGGTATGATGATTTTTTGTAATGTAGGACTTTCTCCATTAGATTACTGTAATTTTAAAGTTAGACAAATTTTGGACTTAAATCTGTAGCTCAGGATTGACGGAGAGTTTACTGGCTTACATTTTTTATCCACTAGACATTTGCTGAGCATATTATATTTATTAAAGTAGCTTCTTTCATATAATTTCTAATTTCAGAATGGATTTTGGCAGCGATAGGAATCCTAATATGATGATTATATTACAGAATCTTAATGAGATTTTGTTAATTTTTTTTTTAAACACAGCACAATGCTCCAATTCCTCAAGGTGGACGTGGTGCAATCCAGTTTGTGACTCAGTACCAGCATTCAAGTGGACAGAGACGTATCAGAGTAACCACAGTTGCCAGAAAGTAAGCTTTAATTATGATGAATTAATTTAGCAATAGTGTGATACACATCTGTTGCATTTCAAATAGAATTATTCAGTTATTTAACCAATTGAGTGCTTTTGGATATACAGTGCACATGGCAAGGATTGTGCCTCTGACGCTATGTATGTCTTCTGGATGAAGAGCTATAAGGCATCCGATTTCCAAGAAGTTGCAGGGCTGAATGGAAATGACTCAAATCCTTGTAGATGAAGCAAGAGTCTCTGGGCGAAATTCTATGGCCTGTGTTTTGCAGGTGGTTAGACTAGATGATCATAATGGTCCCTTATGATCTAAAAATCTATGAATGTTAGATCTATCAGAAGGTTGTTATATACAATTGCTCCTCCACCACCAAAACCCTCACCTGCAGTTTCATAGGTTTAATTAGCGTCGCAATTAGTTTGCTTAGAAAATGGAGTTAGACATTAAGAAGGCTGTTTGCAACACTGAGTGATGTTTTCTTTAGTATTGGGCAGATTATTGCATGTTTAATTTCGTTGTAGATTCCCCTTAACAAAGGAGGTGTTGGCAGTCACTGTTAGCATGAGTCCCAGGTTGACTTACACTTATTACATTATATTTAATTAACAGCTTCTCAGTACTCAGTAGAGCAGACATTGCATGCACACAGTACACTCATTCCTCACTATCTGCAGGGGCCCAAAATTAGGGCACAGAATGACACACAGAGCCAGAATGAGAGGCATAAGGCAGTTATTATTTTAGGAATCAGAATGTGATTAATTTTCAATTTAACATTTTCTGTAACCTTCCTTTCGTAATTCAGCATTTTTGATGTAAATGACTTATAATAATAGTGACATTACATTATGTTTTTGTGGGTGGAGCTGCATTTGGATTCAAAATTAGGAGAATTCTGAAGAGAAGCGGCAATTGGGAAGTAAAGAGTCCAGCTGAACTAAGATCTTGGAATTCCAACAGGGGCTTGTCTTGTTATGAAATTGCTACAGCTAGGCTGTTTACCTTAATTTTAATAGAATATCCTGAGTCTGGATGTTTTTCCTTTAGATACGGTAAAAATGATTGCTTTTCTTTTACAGCTGGGCAGATGCTCAGACACAGATCCAAAACATTGCTGCTTCTTTTGACCAAGAGGCAGCTGCCATTCTTATGGCCAGATTGGCAGTTTATAGGGCAGAGACAGAAGAAGGACCTGATGTACTTAGGTGGCTGGACAGACAGCTGATACGACTGGTAAGAAGACCATACTAAAAGTGTTAAATCAGGTTTTTCTCTCCAAGTTTACATTGTTAAAGTAATTTATATGTCCAGTGGTAAGCTGTAAATGCTATATACAGAGAGACTGAATACTTCATCACCACCACCACCAAGAATGCATCGCTAATGAAAATTTCCTATTAATTAAAGTAGTTATGATTTTAGTTAGTATAGTATAGTTAGATTTTTAGATAGTATGTGTTCAACTCTCAGCACAGAGTCACTGCTCTGAAGCAGCCGAGTATCAAGAAGTTTAAAATAAGATTAAAGATCTGGCTCTGGGGAGTGGAAATGTCAAGCTGGGTGGGGGTGGAGAGAAAGAAGAAAAATATGCATTTCAGCCTAATTTTGCAACCGAGAAAGTTGAAGTGTAGCTTACCACAGTTAGGATGGACACATAAGACATGAAAAGAAATTGATTACACTTGGGGAGTATACTGAGAAGTGTATATGCTTAAATACAGTCTGTATCTTCAGTGGCTAAGATGGCTGTGGATACAGCCATCTGAAACTCCCCTTCTTTTGCCTCTCTCCTCCCAATTGGTTTCTTATGGATTGTCTAAATGCCTGTATACTATTAAACTACATCTAGATAAGTTGCAAAACTATTTCTAGCTTCACTAACTCCTTATGCAAGCACCAAATAAATGCATCCTTAGAGAAATCCTTTGTCAAAGTTAAAATGTGTGGTAATTTTCTAAGCTGTCTGTTAGTAATGCCAGTCTTACTGTACTGTGACTGGAGGTGGGTGAAATATTTTCAGCGAGTACTTTATTCAGTGTTCTATTAAGTTTGCCTCCCACATGTAAGTGATATTTATTTACAACTGTCGTAATGATTTTTTTCTGGGAACATTTAATTTTGTAATTCCTCTTTGGGGATTTGAAAAAACAACTCCACAACCCAACATGGACGGAAATTACTTACCAAGAAGAGCGTTTGTATCATGTTTCATCCTGGACCACATTTCTACAGTAAAGGAAACTTGGGGAAGGAAAAAATATTGATTATAAAAATGAAATATTTGAAAATAGAATAGTGGCATAAACAAAGCTGCCATACTAATTTAGATTCATTTTTCTTTTCCTTCAGTGTCAAAAATTTGGAGAATATCACAAAGATGATCCAGGCTCCTTCAGATTTTCAGAAACCTTCTCACTTTATCCACAGGTGAGTAGAAAGAAGGTGTTAAAGGTAAAAAGTAAATAAGTAGGGGAAAAGCATGGATTTAGGAGGTAGTGGAGGGGATAGGACATTGGATTGGGACTCAGAATCAGAAGACCTGGGTTCTCTTCCCAGCTTAGCCACTAACTTGCTGTGTGACCTTGGGCAAGTCACTTCACCTTTCTGTGTCTCTTTTTCCCTTCCCACCCTTTTTCTTCTTGTCTCTTTAGGGCTCTTCTGGGCATGGACTGTTTCTTACAGTGTGTTTATACAGTGCCTAGCATAATAGAGGGCCGTTCTTAGATGAGGCCTCTATGTACTATCGTAATACAAATAATAATATTAAATAGATTTTGGGGACAGGTATTTAAAAAAAAATTCACTAATATTTTAAATTTCATGTTATACAGGATTGCTCTTGTGATGTCTTTCATTTACTACTTAAAAATATTTAAACTGATGAGAGGAAACATTTCTCTGACATTTTGTTAGTTTAATGCAGTTGAGGTTAAAAGGAATTGTGCATTTAGTAAATAACCATTTCCAGAACACTGTTAAACCCTATTGCATCTGGACTTTCCATTGACCTCAAAGCACTTTCAGTGTAAACTGGCTGTGCTGAAGAAATATTGGTCCAGCTATAAAAGGGTTTGGGCTTTCCAGGTCCAAACTTTTAAAAGGTCCAAATTTGCACTTGATTATAACTGTATTCCTTCTCATAGTAAAACTGCTTTTTGCCCAGTTTCTGTGTTTAAAACATAGTACACTAACTCCTAAAAACTGTACAGTTAATTTACACATGCTGTTTCCGTAAAGATTATAACAGTATAGAATATTCTGTGTTAGGTATAAATATAGGGGAGAGAAGAGATGTTAAACTCTCCTTTTAGTGCCTACCCATTTTGAGAGTGACTTTATTTTATTTTCATAGAAAAGTGCAATGTTAAATTGTTTGAAATGCAGTTTTGTGAGTGGTACATTTCTAATGTTGCACTACCCAGTAGTGTGATAATCTTACTGGAAACAGATTTTTTTCCAATTTTATTTGTCCAACCCTGTTGGACTTTTTGTTTTGCAGTTTATGTTTCACTTAAGGAGATCCCCTTTCTTGCAAGTCTTTAACAACAGCCCTGATGAGAGTTCATACTATCGACATCATTTCATGCGTCAAGATCTAACCCAGTCACTTATCATGATTCAACCAATCCTCTATGCCTACTCTTTCAGTGGACCTCCAGAGGTATGACAATATTTAATTCAACTATAGGGCAAAAGTGCACTAGATGTGGGATTTTGTATTCATGGCCATGTTGCAGATATTTATGTAGGTATTAAAACAACCTTATGCATCATCGCCTGTGAAAGAGTGTGTGTGTGTGTGTGTGTGATATATTTTATATAAAACAGAAAATTGTGAGCAAGGCAGTTATGTGAACAATGAGATCTGATTATGCCCAATAGCCTTGAGAGCATAACTCACTTTTTTGTATGATGTTATTCCAAACCAAGACACATGGGATGAAATTCTGGCCCCTTTCAAGTCAAATGGGAGTTTTGCCTTTGATTCCAATGATATCAGGATTTTCCCCATGGTGTAAACCTATTTTTAACACTAGGTTTTACTTTTTAATAGGTGTGAAGGATTTTACACAATTACTAGGAAAAACAGTTTCAAGGCTGGGGAGGAGAAGGGGACAAAGGGGGGAATTGCCCAGGTGCTTAGGTAGCGGAGGTGGCTGGGAGCCCTGGGTTTTTTAAATCGCTCAAGTGAGCTGCAGGGCTTCTATACGGTGGGTGGTACTGGCAGTGGTGAAGGCAGCCGGGCAGGCATGTGGAAGCCATGGCCATGCTGGAAGAGCGTGCCCAGCAGCACAGGTGCAGCACTCCCCAAATGTGAGGCAGACCGTGTCTGCAGCTTGTGCGTGTGTATACCAGCCACCGCATGTGGTAGCTCTACGCCCATGTGGCAACGCCGGGCCAGCAGCAGCGTGGGGCCTGGCTCCAGCGCACCCTGCACGAATCAAACTTCAGCCATTCCTTTCTAGGGGGCCCATTGACTGTTCTGCCCTGGGGCCCGGAATTGCTGTCCGCGGGCCTGGTGACGTGGTATTGACAAAATGGAGGTGTTTGAAAGACAAGGCAAAGGCACAGTGATGAAAGAATTCTCCCAGCTCTTGACTTCTGTATTTACTTTTTTACATTACATGTTCATGAAATATTGTGTATTTGGAATCAAGCAGTCTAATTTTAAAATGAAATTATGAGAGTTACAGCTGTGTAATTTTGAGAAGTAACGATGCAGAACTAGTAGTAATTTTAAAGAAAAGCATTTCCTAAAAGTTGGTGATCTGTTCAAAAAGGCTTGTAAAATACTTGGATTACTCTGTTCTGCATATTCAACTGAATTTTTTTCCCTTTATCTTAGCCTGTTCTTCTTGATAGCAGCAGCATTTTGCCAGATCGCATTCTTCTCATGGACACCTTTTTCCAGATCCTTATTTATCATGGAGAGGTAAGATCCAGTCATTCTTATGAATACATCCTGCTCATTGTAGAAATGTTCTGTTACCAAACTAAGGCTCTAATTCTGCAAGCATTTACTACAGTATTTCAACTGTGTGTACGTGAGTAGAACCCAATAGAACTACTTTCATGCATAAAATTAAACATGTATGTAAACGTTTGGAGGATTATGGCCTAATTTGATTTAATATAGTGGCATCTGGTATTATTTGCTATTTCCATTATAAATGCTGTTTTTCAAGGGGGGACTAAAGTTTATTTTCTTCCACACACTTCACGCTAAAACTTGTCCTACATGATATCAGCATGCTGAATTTTTATGTAGAACAGCTAGGGTAGTGGCGGCAGGGCTCGGGTGGGGATTTAAAGGGCCCGGGCTCGGCCACTGCGAGGAGCCCCAGGCCCTTTAAATTGCTGCCGGAGCTCTGGCAGCGGGGCTCGGGCGGCGCTTTAAAGGGCCCAGGCCTCCCTGCAGGGGCTGGAGCTCCAGGACCTTTAAATCCCTGCCCGAGCCTGGCTGCCGGAGCTCCAGCAGTGATTTAAAGGGCCCGGGACTCCCTGCAGTGGCTGGAGCCCTGAGTCCTTTAAATCACTGCTGCAGAAGCCGGTCCATTCAAGCACGGCGTACCGGCTTACTTTCACCTCTGCCTGACAGACAAAGGTGGGGAAAAGTATGGGCAAGGACAGTGGCTACACAGGTAAAAGATTATATACCTGCTTTTTTACATACACATTTTGTTAGATCTGTGGTTTAGAGAGTCAATTTTATAAGTTAATAGGTATTAATAGCTGGAGGGAGCAAAGTCTAGCAAGAGGGCAAGAATGGTGGAGGTAGAGGTGAGCATTGGAACATTCCCCTCTGAAAGTCCATTTATATCAACTGTATTGTGAGAATGGACTAACTGTCTTTTCGTTCTGTTGTTTGTACAGCACTTGCACAATAGTGTCCTGGTCCACGACTGGGGATCCCAGGCACTATGATAATACAGATGATGATGGTGATATGCCTTTTAAATTTTTTATTCTCTAGACCATAGCCTCAGTGGCGCAAGTCAGGCTACCAAGACATGCCAGAATATGAAAATTTCCGACATCTTTTACAAGCTCCAATAGATGATGCCCAGGAAATTCTCCATTCCAGATTCCCAATGCCCCGATACATTGATACAGAGCATGGAGGAAGCCAGGTACAGTGAACTGTGTACATAGGTTTAAGAAATGAGGTATCATTAATGTTTAAATTAAAGATATTATAAACATTCATTCAATTATTAAAACAGATTTAGTGGATAGATATATAAATGGTGACTTAGCAATTAGGAGGTTGAAATTCTGACAGAAATAAGTATATAGAAGTAATTTGTTACTTAATGTTTGAGTCCCTTTTTTAGACACTATTATTCTTGCATTAGTTTTTGGATTTTGAAACTTTTCTTAGTATTCTATTATTTACATTTATTTTACTAGATTTTTTATTTTAATTAAATTTTCCACAACTTTGAAACGTCTCAGATTATTTGTGTGTTGTAGCTATGGAATCCAGGGATCTTTATATTTCGGTTCACATTTACCGTCACTTAGAGCTTACTCACTTTTCCCTGCAAAAACTTAACGTTACCAAAAAGAAAATACTAAGAAAATGACAACCATGCATGTTTTGCTTCAGATAATAAAGGTTAAATTCTGTGGCTATAAGATTTCTTTTGTTTTAAATGTAGTGATTTATTTCCCCTTTGGTTTATGTTTTCAAAGGCCCGCTTCCTGCTTTCTAAAGTCAATCCCTCTCAGACTCACAACAACATGTATGCCTGGGGACAGGTAAGCATACAAAACATTGTGCTAAGCTTATTTCATTGGTGAATATGCTTGAAGGAGTATTTTTTTTCTCTATGTTCAGTTTCCCAGCTTTAGACACAGTGTAATATTAGCTGCATACTGGCAGTAATGTCCACAGTTAATACAAAATGTGAAAAAATACAGTATTCATGGCTGCTTTATTTCCCCTGAAAAAAATTGGTCCAGTTTGCTGCTTGGAAATGTCTCTTAGGCTTGAGTTGAGATGTCTTCCCAAATCAAAGACTGTCTTCAAATTCTTTTCACTGTAAAGAATGAGAGGGCACTAATCCTTGGGCAAAGAATTTTTTTGCATCCAGAAAATCTGGTATTCATCTCAGCAATATAGTTCAGGAATTGATCACCAAAAAGTGTCAGAAAACTGTCCTATAAAGTGCTAGACTTTGAGATTAAGGTTTAACAAGGGCAGGGCAGTGCACCACTATTTTATTGATGCCTAGGTTTCCCCTAGTCCAGGCTGCCATTGAGTAACCAGGAAAATTAGCTTTTCAAGTCCTATCTCCAGGAAGAAAGCTTATTAAATATACAGAAATTCAGGAAGTAGGGCTACCTACAGCAATTCACTTTCCTGACTCTGTTGCTGCCATAACAGCTCTGCATCCCAATCTCCTACCCTCCCTTCCAGCTTTGAACTTCATAAAAGGAAAAGAAATATCACTGTGCATAAATGCTAAATTAGTGGCATTGTCAAATAAAAATGTACATTAGGTTTGTACACACTTCTGTTGTTGATACCAAAACAGTGGAAGCTTTTGCCAAGTAGTCTGATGAAGGGCATATTCAGTCTGAAGCACTGGAGAAATATTTTGATATCTCATTAAATGTATAATGTAACCAAAACCAAACTTTGACCCAATTTAAAAACTAAGTAGCTGTATTTCAGGCTGGACAAATTAGACTCTTCTTTATTTAGAAAGAAAAAGGTAAGCTTCCCCTACCAATGTTATTGACAGAGACTCAGCTGCAAAGTAAAAATATAATTTTTCACATTCCCTTTGGCACTGTTTTATATAATTTCTGCATGAACTCCTGCAAGGTTAGCTTTCAGTAGCTTGTGCAAACAGATGTCAACCAAATAAAGTCGTCCATTTATCACATGATATATACCATTTTTTTGCAATTTTAAACTAAATTTTAAACTTAACTAATTTTGCTCTTTACCTTTCCCTGAGTTATTTGGGTTGTTTCATGTATTTCTGGCTGATGTCTGAATTGGTGAAAATCACCAGTAAAATTTGATATTCCACATTGTCCTGAAGAGGGCACCTGCACACCATTGAAACCATGTTTCAGGAGACAATGAGTCATATAGTTTACCCTTTAATTATCATATTGTAAGTGAAGATTTTTCAGACTTTGGCCCTGTATGTGCATTTACTCTATTTAAAACATATTCAGAAAAAAAGAACTTAAATTTCAATAGAGAGTTCCATTGTATTTACTTGAAAGTATATTTCAAATTACTTTTTAAACTATTGTAATAATTCATTTTGAACTTGATACAATATAATATCTAACTGTGCTTGACACTGCTTTCAACTGTACTTTTTCTTTGGTGGTGATCGGGCATTTTACAGTTTTAAGAGAAAAGGCTGTTTACAATGTCTTAAGTCTCTAGTAATTCCAAACTTCTTGGCATCAATATGTCTGCCTGTGTTAAATTTAAATGTTGTATATGTTGCATGCTACAATGCTAGGTTTTTAAATGAATAGAAATTATATCTTTGTGTGGCCTGTGCAAAAACAAAGCTAATTTTCAATGTACTTCTCAGTTTCATACAGTGAAGCCTTGCTAGTTTTCTCATTGGTAAACTACAGAGCCCAGAATTCTCAGTAGACAAAGTGTTCGATTTGTTGTTTACTGAACTACTCTCTAGATGGTCTTCAGCTACATTGGTGGGGAATTATTAGGTGATGTTGAGCTCTCTTCCAATGTAAAAATTGTGGAGTGGTGAGTCACACTCTGATTCCTCGATGACAGTCTATTTATAATCCTGTTACTGCTCCTTGCACAAGGAGAGTCGAATTCAGACTAAACTACTAAACCCGACTCTGCCACTGATCACTTTGCGGCTTTGGCCAGTTCTAAAAAAAGTCTATTAATTTTAGTGCCCTACTTTAGACACCTGTTTCCTGTTCATGAAAAGTGTCACGAACACCCATTCAGCTCACTGACTTTAGTTGGAGTTATGGATGTCTCTCTGAAATGAAGTCTTAGTTGTGTCAAGGTGGGCATGCAAAGATAGGTACCCCAAAATAGTGAGCATGTTTGAAAATGTGGCCCTTAAACTCTGTGCTCTGTCTGTCTTCTTTATCTGTATTATTATTTGCATTTCTGTAGTGCCTAGGGGCCACAGCCTTGGACTAGGACCCCAATGTGCTAGGCACTGTGCAAACACAGAACAAAAAGATGGTCCCTGCTTCAAAGAGCTTACAGTTTGTAAGGAAAAATATAATAGATGGACAGACAGATAGATGTGGGAGTACACAAAGACAGTATAGGTCAGCATGAGAGACTGTGGTCTCAGCACAACCACAGCCTAACCATTGTCGAGTTTTTTGTAGTCATCACAGTAAAGGAGGGGTTTAAGAAGGGATTTGAGGGAGGACAATGAGACAGATTTGCTGGTGTTTATGAGGTGCTCCTCCTGCTCCTCTGTAAAATGTGGATAATGACACTGACCTTCTTAAAAGAGGTCTTGTGAGCTTTAATTACATAATGTTTGCAGGGCTGCCAAGTCTGTTGTTTTTCTTTATGTACTACAGGTTTTGGCCTTTTTACCTGGAACTTGAATAATTTGCCCTTTGTTTTCTAATGGTGGGCTCATTGCTTAGTATGGGCTGATCTGGTATGAAATCAGAGAATCACTTGTATGTGTTTTTAAAAGTAGCACTCACACTAAAATGTTGAAAATATACTATCTGTTTCCTTGACTTCTTAGCTGTCTAAGGCTCTCTCCCAAGTGAGTCCAAGCAAATCTGTCTCTTTAATATCCACACTCATTTTTTTCATTTCATCCTCTTAAAGCTTGTATTTTGCCATGAGCACATCATAGGGAGCTTCTTGGAATTCTTCAAGTTGTTCCCTGAGGTCAGAGAGCAAAGAGAAAAAAATGGGGAGATGACATCTTTTTGATCCCTGACTCCGTAGTGTATGACCTTTAGATATCATTACTGGTTTTAAGAACCGCGGAATGGAACTGCTGCTTAGCTCTGAGCCAGCATGCATTGAAGTCTATGGAAAGACTTTTCCATTTGGGTATGTCTATATTGGAATCCTGGGGTGTAATTACAGCTTATTTTGACATGCCCTGAGCAACAATGAAGACATGGCAGCTTGGGCTTCAGCATGGACTGTACTAGCCCACCTGGAATGTATTACTCATACGGAAGCTAGTGCTGCCCGGGCTTCACTGCTTCAGTACCCAAGCTAGCTATATCTATACATTGGAGCTACGTGAATGCCGATGTGTAGACATACCCCTTGACTTCAGAGGGCATGGATCAGGCCCTGGGCAGTTTGCTATCTTGTGTTTCCCATTATATTTTGGGTGTGTGTGTTAAATGATAGTTAATTTAATGGTGGTAGTAACAGGCATTTCTCTGTCTTCTTTCTTTTCTTATTTAGTGCACTAAGATAGGAACAGTGTAGGAAATATGGCATGACTTTTATTTTCCTCTATAAAATGTATATTCAATATTGTCACTATCTAAAACTTTAGGCTTCCCCACATTGTCTTGTTGCAGAATCTGTTAAGATGGGAAGGAAAATAGTTGTGATGGTTTATACTTGAATTTATGCAAATATATTAAATATATGTAACCCTACAATTTGCATTTTTGTCATGATGTTTGTAACGCCCTTTTAACAATATTAAATGATTATTTTACAGAACATACTGTGGAATAATTGTTTTTTCCAACTACACTTGCTTCATAATTAATATAATCTAATGAATTCTCCTTATTTTTACTTTCTCTTGGAGGAGTCTGGAGCACCATTCTGAACTGATGATGTCAGCTTGCAAGTCTTTATGGATCATCTGAAGAAACTTGCCGTCTCCAGTGCTGCCTAAAAATGAGCAACACTTTACAGACATTGACAAGCTGAACTATTATTTCAGCTTTCTTTTTCCTTTATCTTTTTCAATGTGTCTGCAACAGAATGCTGTGATATGCAAAGGCTGCCTAACTAGATTTCAGAGTGGTGTAGTTTTCAGAAAGCATTTGTTACAGCAAATGTCTTAATGAAATATAATTAGGGGACAAAGAAAGAGTCTTTTTGGTTACCATGATGATTTATATATATATTATTTTTAGACCATTGATGCTAACTTTGAAATGTGATAAATTTTTTTAAAGGGTTGAGAATGTGACTCTGCCTTGCACTACAAAGACATGTTAAACATTACAAAGGAAATCGTAGTGGCACTGAGCTTTCTAGATTGCCTTGTGACTATTTCTCTTTACTAATTTGAACAAAAAGCAAACAAAGATACAGAAAAAGCATATAAAATAAATAATATAAACTCACTCTTTCTGACTTAGTCTAGAACGTTTAATTTCTTCAATAATCGGTTGTGTTTGTGTGGTGATTATTTAGAAAAAAAATTCTCTTTCAAGTATTGACTTTTTTTATATTTATTTTTTACTTTTGCTTTTTTTGGTAACAGATTGTTTTCCTCCTTTCCTTTTAAAGAATTTGAGCATAATTAAAAAAAAATCAGTTCTTGTCCAAAGTGTAAACCTGACAATCCACATGTTGAATCTCTGCCAATAATTGCACCCTATTACAGTTTGTACTATCAAACACTAACATACATGAATATACTCAAGGCAAAGGAGAATAATATCTGATACATTTTAGATTGTTCTAAGAAAAACCCTACACTACAGTTGTGAAGTGATTAGAAATGTAGTCTTGATTTGTCTTAGCCAGTAAAATATACTTTTTCCCTAGGATACATAGATTTTTTTGTTATAGCCTTATAATAATAATACTCTGATGTGTGGCACTACACATATGCTTTTTTGTTTCTGCTTCCTTTTTGTTATAAATTCAGTAGGTTGCAAATTTTTGTTGAAACAGTATTATGCATTATATGCCATAATTGTAATAAATTTGGTGATAATCTGTTCTTGATTTTTTTTGTAACTTAATGTGTTCACAATTACTGTTTAAAGTTTACATATGGAACAGTTGTTTACATTGCTGATGCTATTTTGACAAGCAAAAATGTAAAATTTGGTAGTGGATAATAAGAACATGTTGTGCAATGACTGAAGGAAGAGGGATAATTTTGACCTAGAAATCCAGTTATATGCTCGTGAGATAGGCATGAGTTTTCTCCTGTTTGTCTGTAAATTCTGTAAAACTTGATGAAATCAATAGCTTAGTTTTATTTCCTTAATTTTCTTTTATCTAAATGAGATTATATCCGGGCCAAAAGAAGCTCAAATAAAGCATACCTTTTCTCTCACTGTTTTGGTATTTACTTAAACTGTTGGTAGAATACATTTGCATCTGATAAACTGTTTTGTCTAAAAAGCAGATGTGGTACTAAAGATGGAGATATTGAAAGTCAGAATAACGTCACATATTTTGTATATTTACACAATTGTATAGTTTTGCTACTGTAGCCATCAAACTTTCATCTTGGTTTCTAGACATACAGAAAGGGCTCAAATCACTGACTATTTAGGTAGCATGAATTGTGACAGGTTCTCCGGGTACCCAGGATTGAGTGAACTTCTTATTCCTGCCTCCAGCAAAAGGGTGTCTTCCTTGTGGAGCTGGGTGTCAGCTTCCTGACACTCTTCAGCCACTCATGCACTCTCATCTGGGCTACACCAGCCCTTCCTTTGCCTTGCAAGTTAACGATAGGTGCACTCCAATCCCTGAATCCCTTTGAATCGTTCCCCTGTGATATCCAGCCCCTGACACTGGTTACTCACAGAATTTCTAGATCCTTTGCACCCAAAGGTTCAGCTTGCCACAGTTTACCAGTTTTACCTTAAACCAATGCTCTTGTCAACCTTGTAAGCATTACAAACAAACATTTTTTTTAGGAAAGGATAAAGATTTAACTAGGAACAAGAGAGAATGGTGGAAACAAGTGGTTACAATAAAAAACAAAATCATCAAATGCAAATCTGGTCAACACTTATCAATAGTTACCTTTCCTATCTAAGAACATAGGTTTCCCCCTCAAAGTTCAGTCTTGCAGAGGTGGCTGTTTTCTCAAGAGCCAAGATCCAAATGTTCATGAAAGCACTCCCTTTTGCCAGGGATTTTCCTCAGTGAATGGATCCAGAGTACTTTTCCCTACACTTTGTTATATTGAAAACAGCCCTTTGCCCTGCCTGTGAACTGAAATAAACTCCTGCATTGTTGTTCGGTTTCTTTTCTATCTTTAAGTAGTAAGATAGACAATAGAACCTTGCGCTATCTTGCCACCTGACTTGGGTGGGGTGACAACTCCCTCTTGCTTGAATGGGTCATCTCTAAGACACTATCAAGGCTGATTTCCCACTCTGGCACTTCGAGTGCAGAAGGTGGGAGCCTGCAAGGATTTTAAAAATTAATACTGGTCACTCCAGACTTGTATTAAACTCCCAAGGTTACAGCTTCTCTCTGACCTTGGATGGGTAGATGCTGCCACCACCCAAATGCAAAACACCTTGGAACCCAGGAAGGCGCACTTTGGAATTCCTTCCTGTGGGGTACCCTCAAGCCCTTTCACCACCACCCCTGGGGAAGAGCTGAGAAAAAAAGGAAATCAGCTGTTGCCCCTAGCTAATTTAAACAACATATGCACAAACCTCTTAGGACACCCAAATCCAATCCTGTTCTAAAAAGGGTAAATTTATTAAAAACAAAAGAAAATACATCTGGAACTTAGGCTTTTGCTAGATTAAAAAAAAACCCACTTACAAAAATTAAATATCAAGAATAACCTTGAGGTCCAGCTTAACGTACAAACAAAAGCATTAGGGGTTAGCACAGAGAAGTCCACAAGCCAATCAGAAATCAACCTAATTGCATCTTTCTAGACATTTTCTGATTTATGAGTAGGTTTTAGGTATGATCTGATGATTTCATACCTGAAAAAAAAGCTTTTTACAGCATAGTCCCAGCCCTGTGTCTGCTCTGTCCCCTCTTTCTGGAGAACCACCACAGAACAGACAAAGGGAAGTGTTCCCAATTTAAAAAGTTTTAGCCATTCCATTGGCTCTTGGTCAGGTGCCCACTCCTTTCCATTTACCTATGGATTTTGGAAGGACATGGCAAATGGATTGATAGCACTCGACCTACTGGAGCATGAGGATCATGGAGGGGAAGTATTCGGGCCAGAGTCCGAAGCTGGAAGTACTGATTCTCCATGAGGAGAAGTCGCAACCAAATGTCCCTGTCTTTTCTGGCCCTGGGAGTGAGGTTGTGACAGTAAGCACACTTCTGCAGGACGTATCCTTCACTCAGGCAGCAAATGCACTGCAGGTGACTGTCTGTTACTGGGAAGGTGTTCTGGCAGCATACACACTTCTTGAGCCCCAGGAGAGCTGGGCCTAAGGGTTAAGGAAAGCTCCCTGGTTGGGAAGGGCAGGAGTGGGAAAAGAAAATTAGACTACAAACTAATGGGTAGATTGAGGAGGTGGAAAGCAGAATTTTTTTTTATGGGGAGAGTTGGGAAAGAACGAACTAACAACTAAACTACTCTACAGTAACAGATAAGGCACTATCAAAGGTAAGGAGATTTACTGGGCTATAAAGATGGGGGGGCTGAACCTCAAGTGATAAGCAACTCAACCAACCGGCTATTATAAAAGTGCATAGAGTCAGGTCTTTTCTGAAAGCTAATGACACATTGGTGATGATTTTTTATGTAATAATGCTATATGAGGAAATATGCATACTTACTGTTATAATGCTTTAAAATCTGTGGCCAACTAAGAAACCTGTTCCCCTCAGACTGGGAAGAAGGCAGCTGTTTTCTTGTCCTCCTGTGTGTAAATTAAGCATGGTGGAATCAAAACAATGGAAGCCCTCTTACATATAAGGAGATGGGAAAAGTTTAGGAAGGGAAAAATAGCATGAGGTCATCTTGACTTGAAATGAGGTAATTGAACTTTGGAAGATATAAGCAAAGACAGATGCCATCTTTGGCATCCATCACTAGCCAGACACAAGGGAATAGAGCTCTTGCAAGCTGAGAAAGATGGGTCCTTCCACCAAGGAGGGGTTGAAGTCTCTGGAAACTGAAAGTAGGTGAGAGACCTGCTTAAGAAAAAACCTTTCAGATAGGAAGACGAGGGAACCCAGCATCTTGCACTTCTATGGAGGTCCTAACTGAGTGAAGGACACCATGGCTGGGAAGAAGGAAGATTAGTGACAGAAATCATTTTGAATAAAGCCTGTACCTTGTTAGATGAACTTTTAGACTTAGATGCATGTTTTCACCTTTATTTGCTTGCAACCTTTTCTAACTTTAATCCTTTTACTTGGCATCACTACAGCTATGCCTATAGTTAAGGCTACATTTTAGTCATGGGTATTTTTAGTAAAAGTCATGGATAGGTCCTGTCCATGACTTTTACTCTACACCCCTAAGTAAAACTTGGACTGGGGAGCTGTGGGTGCTCTGAGGGCTGGTCTGAGGGTGCTGAAGGTGTTGAGGGGGAGATGGGAGGTGGCCCAGGACCCGGACTGGGTGGGGGCATGCGGTGGCATGTGACCTCCACTGTATTAGGGTGTGGCCTCCTGCCCTGCAGCACTTACCTCAGGTGGCTCCTGGTTGGCAGTGGGCGCAGCGAGGCTAAGGCAGGCTCCCTGCCTACCCCAGCCCCATGCCGCTCCTGGAAGGGGCTAATGTGCCCCTGTGGCCCCTGGGGGGGGGAGGCACAGGGCTCCATGTGCTGTCCCTCTCTGCAAGCACCACCCATGCAGCTCTCCTGGCTAATGGGAGCTGCAGGCATGGTGCTTGCAGCAAAAAGCCGCGCGTGGAGGGAGACCCCTGCTCCCTCACTTGCGGGCCTGTGCTGGCTGCTTCCGGGAGTGGTGTGGGGCTGGGGGTAGAAAGGGAGTCTGCCTTAGCAGCAGCCACGCTACACCACTGGAGATCGTGATCGACTGGGAGATCCTCTAGGATCAACCAGTCGATTGTGATCGACCAGCTGGAGACCACTGATCTAGTCTAACCCCCTGCCAAGATGCTGGATGCATCATGCCTCTTCTCAGCTGTCAAAACATAGCTTCCCCAACTGAATGATACTTCCCACACTGGTCTTATACAAACAAGCAAGGCTGCTATAATCCTTCACCTTTAAAGGGGCATAATCACAATTTGCTTGGCAGGACTGAGCAGGAGAAATGATCAGGTATAAACCAACCATAATATTGTGCCAGGGAGCAAACGATAATCAGTACTCTTCTTAGAAAAATAAAATCACAATGCAAAAGGTAAAAAAACAGAAATCCTACAACCTAACCCCCTTCTCCCCTCCTTGCCCGCCCCCCACCCCCCAAAAGGCTGTCTCCATCATATAAAGGCCAGAGAAAGGGTGGCTTCTGCTTATGCAGAGCCAGAGGCTATGCTGGTAATTCAATTGCTAGATAATCCACCTTGGTGGTAATTTCATTCTTTGTTTACTCTTGAGTCTCTTTTATTCTCCAAGGCAGCTGTTTATTTTAGCCACAGTCTCACTGTGGGGTGATGGAAAACTGTCAGAATCACTTTTTATAAACAGATATGCAATTTTTGTCTTTCTGAATATTTTCTGCTATTAAGTCATTGCAGTATCCATACTTCCTTGTTACGATTATTTTATTCCATGTTTTATTCAGTACCTATCAATGAGTTTACTTAAAGGTTATGTAAGAGGATACTTCCTCTTAGCATAAACGCAATGTGCCTCCGGTGGCATGTGATCTGGATTCACCACCAAATTTGGTCCGCTGGTTGGATCATTAACTTCCCCAGCCCAGGCTGGGTACTGACAGGGAGTGCAACATGAATGTTGATTCATGCCCCCAGGAGGAATGTTAAAAGATTGTGTGAAAATTAATGTGGCACCTAACAGATTACTGTAGCTTTTATTATCTATGTACTGTACCAATATGAAAAATTAAATGCATTAAAATTATTCTATAACAGTGGTTTTCAAACATTTTTACTGGAGACCCAGTTGAAGAAAATTGTTGATGCCTGTGACCCAGTGGAGCTGAGGATGAGTGGTTTGGGGTGTGGGAGGGGCTCAGGGCTGGGGCAGAGGGTTGGGGTGCACAGGTGAGGGCTGCAGGGTGGGGTCAAGAATGTGGGGTTCAGGGTGTGGGAGGGGGATCTGGGCTGGGGCAGGGGTTGAGGATAGGAGGGGGTTAGGGCTCTGGGGTGAAGCTCGGGATTGGGGCTTGGGGTGCAGGAAGGGGATCTGGGTTTAGGGGGACTCAGAGCTGGGGCAAGGGGTTGGGGTGTGGGCTTACCTCGGGCAGCTCCCAGTCAGCAGTGCAGCGGGGGTGCTAAGGCAGGCTTCCTGCCTATCCTGGCACTGTGGACTGCACTGCATCCCGGAAGTTGCCAACAGCAGGTGTGGCTCCTACGCGGAGGCACGCAAGCACCTCTGTGAGGCTCTCGCCAACAGGCACCACCTCGTGGCTCTCCTGGCCAATAGGAATGCGGAGCTGGTGCTCGGGGCAGGGGCAATGCGTGGAGCCCCATGGCCCACCTGCTTAGGAGCTGGACCTGCTGCTGGCCGCTTCCAAGGTGCAGAGTGGTGTTGGAACAGGTAGGGACTAGCCTGCCTTAGCCAGGCAGCACCGCCGACAGAACTTTTAATGGCCCAGCTGGCAGTGCTGACCAGAGCCGCCATGACCCAGTGCCTTACGTTCCGTGACCCAGTGCTGGTTCATGACAAGCAGTTTGAAAACCACTGCTCTATAATATCCTAACTCACATAATCTAAAAAAACCAGTAGGGGGGTGCAAATATGTTTTCTTGCCCAGGACGCTAAAATGCCTGGTTACAGCTCTGCCAAATACACAGAGCTTTGAAACTCTCTACAGGATGGGGTGGAAGTCTGCTTGGAAGTTACTTCTTTTCACCTTTTACCTCTCAGCCCCATTGCTGGGGGAGCAAGGCAAAAGTACAGGGGGATTAGCTAGATGCAGCACCTCTTGCTTTCAAGCCAGGCTGCCTGGGGAGGATGGAAACGAGGCAGCTCTGTGTGTGTGAGTAGGAATTCTCTGTGAGTTCCCTGTAGATCTACTCTCCTCATAGCCCATATCCCTTTCCCCCTCCTTGCAGTCATTGTCAACTCCACTCTTTCTTCTCATACTTTCACTAGAGTAAGTGAGCAGGGGCACCTGCGGGAGGTCCGCTGGAGCTGCGGGACCGGCGAATGGCAGAGCGCCCCCTGCACCATGACGCCGTGCTTGGGGCGGTGAAATGTCTAGAGCCGCCCCTGTAAGTGAGACAATAGACTTACACTGGCACCAAATTAGCGTGTGAGATCAGAGTCAGATCCTGTGAGATCAGACTTGCAGAGTTTGGACCATCAGCACAGGATAGCATGTAGCTCACTTTTCTCTCTCTGCATGCGCTAGCTAGTTCAAAATCAGTTCTAATTTAATGTGAACATTTTAAGCACTTATTGTCCATGACCTTATGAATATGCCACCCTACTGAGAGTGAACTTTATTTGCTGCATACATCAGCATTGGAAGCACATGTGGAAGAGAGTGAAAGGTTAATTGAAGCATGTAGAAGATTTTAAGGAGTTGCTGATTGCAAGCTATTCTCATTCAGCAGGCTGTCATACCTGGCTAATGATGTAGCCTGGTTAAGTGTTATGTAGCACTGTTGATATTTAACAGCGATAAAATAGCTCTGGGATGAAATAATGAAAATATATAAAAGGGCTCACCATTGAACCCTTTCCAGAAAACAGATGACAGGTTGATAGGTGGTCAAAACATTACTTCCTGCATAACACAAAGTTAAAAGAACAGTGAATAACCCTGAAAGCTATTTTGTTGCGGGAACATGATTATCATCGATCTGGGAACACAGTGGTGAATTCAATCCTGCTTGTCCAAAAGAAAAGTGAAGGCTAGTCACTTGTGGAAATCCACCATTTTGGCAGTCAAAGAGTCACGTGGAGTGATTACTTTAATCCCAGAGGAGCTCACAATATCAAGCAATACGGTCAGCCTAATTTTGACCTATTTTAAACATGTTTATAATCTGCCTTCTCATTTCTCAATATCTGTATACAATATTTAAAAGATTATCCACGCTAACCTAGCAGTTTTGTGTCTGCACAACTGTAACAAGTGTGTGTGTCTAAATTCAGGTTTCAAACTAAGTTCCAAACTCTCACAGGAGGAGGAAAAGGAAGTAAGTGTTTCACTTTTTGATACATGACAATGATAGAATCATAGAATCATAGGACTGGAAGGGACCTCAAGAGGTCATCTAGTCTAGTCCCCTGCACTCAAGGCAGGACTAGGTATTATCGAGATCAGTGGTTCTCAACCAGAGGTCCAGGGACCGCTGGGGGGCGGGTGTGAGCAGGTTTCAGGAGATCTGCCAAACATGGCTGGCGTTAGACTCGCTAGAGTCCAGGGCAGAAAGCTGGAGTCCTACCAGGTGGGACTGTAGCCTGGGGCTCTGAGCCCCACCACCTGCGGCTGAAGCTTAAGCCTGAGCAATTTAGCTTCACAGTGCCCCCTAAGGCATGGGGCCCCAGGCAATTGCACTGCTTGCTACTCCCAGGGGCGGCTCTAGGCATTTTGCCAACCCAAACATGGCAGGCAGGCTGGCTGCCTTCGGCGGCTTGCCTGCGGAGGGTCCGCTGGTCCCGTGGCTTCAGCGGACCTCACGATGGAGCCGCGGGACCAGCGGACCCTCCACAGGCACGCCTGCGGGAGGTCCGCCAAAGCTGCGGGACCAGCGGACCCTCCGCAGGCAAGCCGCCAAAGGCAGCCTGCCTGCCGCCCTTGCGGCGACAGGCAGAGTGCCCTCCAGTGGCTTGCTGCCCCAAGCACACGCTTGGCATGCTGATGCCTGGAGCTGCCCCTGGCTACCCCCTAACACTGGCCCTGGCTTTCATACACAGAAAAACAGTGGCTGTGGCACAGCTGGGCTCAGGAGTTTTTATAGCATAGTGGGGTGGGATGGGGGGCTCAGAAAGTAAAAGGTTGAGAACCCCTTATCTAGACCATTCCTGAGAGATGTTTGTCTAACCTGCTCTTAAAAATCTCCAATGATAGAGATTCCACAACCTCCCTAGGCAATTTATTCCAGTGCTTAACCACCCTGACAGTTAGGGAGTTTTTCCTAATGTCCAACATAAAACTTCCCTGCTGCAATTTAAGCCCATTGCTTCTTGTGCTATCCTCAGAGGTTAAGAAGAACAATTTTTCTCCCTCCTCTTTGTAACAGCCTTTTATGTACTTGAAAACTGCTATCATGTCCCCTCTCAGTGTTCTCTTTCCCAGACTAAACAAACCCAATTTTTTCAATCTTCCCTCCTAGGTCATGTTTTCTAGACCTTTAATAATTTTTGTTGCTCTTCTATGGACTCTCTCCAATTTGTTCAAATCTATCCTGAAATGTGGTACCAAGAACTGGATACAATACTCCAGTTGAGGCCTAATCAACATGGAGTAGAGCGGAAGAACTACTTCTCGTGTCTTACTTACAACACTCCTGCTAATACATCCCAGAATGATGGTTGCTTTTTTTGCAACAGCGTTACACTGTTGACTCATATTTAGCTTATGGTCCAGTATGACCCCCAGATCCCTTTCCATAGTAATCCTTCCTAGGCAATCATTTCCCATTTTGTATGTGTGCAAATGATTGTTCCTTCCTAAATGGACTACTTTGCATTTGTCCTTATTGAATTTTATCCTATTTACTTCAGACCATTTCTCCAGTTTGTCCAGATCATTTTGAATTTTAATCCTATCCTCCAAAGCACTTGCAATCCCTCCCAGATTGGTATCATCCACAAACATTATAAGTGTACTTTCTATATCATTATCTAAATCATTGATGAAGATATTGACAGGAACCAGACCCAGAACTGATCCCTGCAGGACCCCACTCATTATGCCCTTCCAGCATGACTGTGAACCACTGATAACTACTCTCTGGGAATGGTTTTCCAACCAGTTTTGCACCCACCTTATACTAGGTCCATCTAGGTTACATTTCCTAGTTTGGTTATGAGACGGTCATGTGAGACAGTATCAAAAGCTTTACCAGAGTCAAGATATACCACGTCTACCGCTTCCCCTTATCCACAAGGTTTGTTACCTTGTCAAAGTGGTTAAACAATGGGACTGACCAAAACCTAGCGTTACCAGATAGCAACTGTGAAAAAAAGGGATAGGGGTTGGGTGGTATTAGGTGCCCATATCAGAAAAAGTCCCAAAAAATGGGATTGTCCCTTTAAAAACGAGACATCTGGTCACCCTACCAAAACCATACCAAGTTGGAACTCAGACTAGTCTTACAGTTTTCAGTTGCATAGTAAAGAAAGTTTAGCAGAACATGTTCTGTTCATTATTCCTCAGGGCAATTAGAATGCAACCAAAGTTACATTTTGAAGCTAATATTGCTAGCACAAGATGAAACACATTTGATTTATCTTATACATTATGTATACCACAAATACCCACAGAAACAAAACCCCAGTCCAGTTCTATTGTCTGCTTTTTACTCACAATAAATAATCACAATTTAAGTCAAGCCAAGTACTCTCTGATACCCAACTAAAGGATAAAGTGGGCTCTCATGCAAAGGCTGTCTTAAATGTGCATTTTCTGCACAAACGGTCCACTGTCCTTTCTTTCCTTTCTTTTGGGAACAGCTGAAATGCTTTTAATTGTACTCATCACCTCCATCATTCATATCCTTTCAACAGGATAGTGTGGAGTGGAGATGCAGGAGCTTTGGGAGCTTCTGCAGCCTCAGAGTTGAAGCAATGGTGACAAGGCTCTGTCTACATTGCAGTTAACCTGAGTGACAGGCATTCAGGTGTGAGCATTCCCGCAGCAAAGTGTAGGGATATTAAAGAAGGTACTAACAGTGATTCCCCCAAGTGACAGTGACCCCCCAGGTTCATCAAGTACAAAAATCCCCCCAGGTTCACCAAATACAAAAATCTTTTACATTCTTAAGTTAAAACTTGTAAGCTCTTGTCTGCAGAAAACACTGATTGTATCTGTCCTGTGAAAGATACTCTATTACTATGTAAAACTTACAAACAAGTTAATTGACTTTGTTCTTGAAGTAAACACTATGCTAGCCTTAAACTGTAATTGATACAATGTAAACAAACAGACTTCCACCCTCTGTCATTACAGGGCCGGGAATCTCATAGGAATTAACCCACACCCCAAAAGTGGTGGAGACAGTAAATTAAAATATGGTTAAGATATGGAATGTGTGTTGATGAATGTTTGATGTACGTGAATGGTTAGGGAGGTGCCAGCCTAGAAAGGATCCATCGGCCAAAGAATGTGTCAAGTAGACCACCAAACACCCCCCGGAGGGTAAACTGGGATCCACCCCAAACACCTGAAAGGAATGTGCCACTTTAAACAGTGTGGAGCCACCAGGAATGTGCCAACTGCTGATTGAGCCAATAACAGCAGGATGAAACGGTTCCCATAAACTAACATAGGAATTAATTCCTATAAAAATGGACTCTAAAAACTGAGGACTTTGAGCCTCTGGTTCTGCAGCCAACCTCCAGGAGCATCAGGTGCATCTGACACAGACTCAGCTCCATCCTTATGACCAAGATACCGGGCCAGTAACTTGGCATGAGCAATGTCTAGGCTGGTAACTATAACACCTATACAGAACCTGAACGAATGATTGCGCGCGCGTGTGTGTGTGTGTGTGTGTGTGTGTGTGTGTGTGTGTAAGGAATAAGTAGTGATAGGAATAAGTAGTTAAACAACATTGTTTGCTTTTATCTTTTGCTTTATTATTATATTTACAATAAATGTGGCATCTTTGCCTTATCCCTCTTAATAAGATCCTGCTGGTTTTTATTATATTGGTATAAGAAAAGCTGCACCTGCTTTACTGTGTCCTCACTGTTTCTGCACCTGCTTGTATATGTCTGGGGTGTATCTCATGCTACTTTGTGCTGAGCTACTCCAGGATTCTTTCCCTGTCAGTTGCCGTATTCCCAACCTCAAGAGATCAAAAATAATCGTCAGATCCTAAAAAATCACGGGCCCTATAAAACATTATCAAACCACAGTTTTTAGTCTCTTCTGACTTTTTAACTCCCCTCTACTTTTCTGGCAAGATGTGCATGATAATTTCAGGTTGAAAAGTCAACCTTTAATGCACACGTGCCTCTCTCTGGCTGCTCAGATGGAGACTGTGGGTATGTCTTCACTACCCGCCATATTGGCGGGTAGCAATCGATTGCTCGGGGATCGATATATCGTGTCTCATCTAGACGCGATATATCGATCCCTGAACGCGCTTATATCGATTCCGTAACTCCACCAACCCGAACGGAGTTGCGGAATCGACAGGGGGAACTGAGGACATCGATCCCGCGCCCTGAGGACGGTGAGTAATTCGATCTTAGATACTTCGACTTCAGCTACGTTATTCACGTAGCTGAAGTTGCGTATCTAAGATCGATTTTCCCCCGTAGGGTAGACCATCCCTCAGTCTATATTGGAGGTACACAAACCTATTTAAGGAGAATTAGAATGGAGAAGATACAAAATGGTAAATCTTTGTTTTATTTGGGCTCATCCTAAGTAGCAGGCCACTCACTTTCATATAATTGTAATGCTTCTGTTAATGATGTCTCATTTATTGGATGGATGTCCCCTCAAAAGTATTTCTTCAAAAATGGAGATGGAATGAAAGGAAGGCATCCATGCTGGTGGGAAAAAGGGGTATGCGATGAGATGTGTACCCCACATAGGCCATGAGGGGTTAACGTGGGCCTGAGAGCCTGGTTGTTATCTGTCTGCACCTCGAGGTAGTCTATATTGGAGGTACACAAACCTATTTAAGGAGAATTAGAATGGAGAAGATACAAAATGGTAAATCTTTGTTTTATTTGGGCTCATCCTAAGTAGCAGGCCACTCACTTTCGAGCCAGGCTTAACTGATCATGCAGTCCAGCTGGGCAGGAGCAGGCTGGTAAGTATAAAGAAAGTAAGTTTGTCCTAAAATTGGGCTGTAGGGAGAGAGTCTGTAGTCATGCTCTGGGAACAGAGAAGTGATGAGGCAGAAACTGGGAGAGTGGAAATGATAAGCTCAGGGATTCTATCCCTAAAAGAAGGGTCAACCTAGAGAATCTCTGGAAAAGAAGCTCCTGAGACAGACTGGGTATGAAAAGTAGGAAGGAGTGGGACTGTGCTGGTTGTAGAGGTCTGGACTAGACCCCAGTGTAGTAGGGGGGCCTAAGTTACCATACCAGCTACTGGCAAAATGGCATAAGCCTGAAGTTGGGGCCAAAGACTTGCGGTGAGGACATTGGACTATCTTATATTGGGCTTTCTGTTACTCTGGAAGGGGAGGAATAAATTGTGACCTAGCCAGGAGGCCAAGTTTGTGATGAAGGACCAACAGAGAGATGGAGTCATGGGGAGGGGGATTCAAGGGGAGAGAGATGCTATGCTATGCCAGGCCATGAGGAGGTGTTCCTGTGGTGAGCAGACCCATTTCACAGGGTACTACTTCATTTTTTGTGTATGTATAACATAAGTACTCCATGGAGAGCTCTATGGTATGGTAAAGTTTAAAATATGATGGAAAAATGTAAGTCACACATATTTAGAAATATATCATATAAGGGTTATAAAATGGAGCTGGAAAATGAACATCCAAGGAACACAAAGTGTACTCGCTATGTATCAAACTTTCCATTAATTTTTCAGTAAAGATGTATGTGAGCTGCAAATATTTTACATGCAAGAATATCGTTAAAAGATCAACCAGCTTTTAGGGTTTTATATATTTCAGTTCTTTAATTGTATTTATAATTCTGAAATATTTCTTAAATCCATGCAGTCACATTGAAAACACTTCAAAAATAATTTAAAATAACTTTTCTTTCTTTGTATAAATTTGATAATTACATAATATATACATAATTTAGTAATAACAATAAATGATTTTAGTTTCTTTTTATAAAAACCTCATAATTGTCCAAATAGCTAAAAATAATTTATTTTATTATAGTGTATTCTTCCCTCCTGCTGCCTTCAAGGCCTCTCCCCCTCGAGCCCTGCAGCACTTCTCATCCCCCACCATCAGTTCAGGTCCCCCTCTCCCAGCCTTACTCTCTGCTCCTTGTAGGGTCATCCTCTCCTGGGGCTGCAGCAGGTCCACTTTTGTCTTCCCTTTTCCATGCTGAGGGGGTAGTTCCAGGGGCTCTCCACCTCTGTCTGCCCCTTCCCATGCTGGGTGCTGCAGGGTGGAGTGGGGAGAAGCAGAGGTGCTGTTCTCTCTGTTTTTCTCACAGGAGGGAGCAAAGCCTCACAGGGCTCTTTGCACCCTCCTCCCCTCCTGTAAGAATGGCAAGTGGAGGGGAGAGACTCTGCCAGCTTCTGCCAGGGCTGAACTTCACAAGGGAGCTGGAGCTAAAATCTAGGTAAGGTCTGTGGTTAATTGCACAGTGAAGACACACCCAAAGTGGCTTTGATGCCTCTCTGTGTCCTAGGGACCAGGGGTGTGAGTAGGAGGAACAGAGTACACGGGAATGATTAACATGGATTCAGATATACATTTAATAACTACAGTAGATCTAAGGAGATAGTCTTTTAAGGTTCTCAAAGACTCATTAGCTCAACCACTACTTTCAACTCCTTTTTTTGCGAAGATATTTCATTACCAAGCAGAGGTACCCCTTGTATAGGCTAACTGCTATACAGCACAACTGTAGGCCTGATCCAAATCCCACTGAAGTCAATGGAAAGACTATCATAGACTGCAATGGACTCTGAATCAGATCCTCTTGATACAAGAGATTTTTCAGCTGCTCTGCCTTTGTAAGAAATATAGCACTGAGAGCACTATTATGTCACCACTAGCTGAAACAGAGAGAGATTGAAATTAAACTTGTTTAAAATAATAGAGTGGGACAGCGAATCATAGAGTTAGGGTATTCTTAGCTATTGAATGGTTTATTAATTATAAAGGTTTAATAATTAAGATAGTTTTGGGTGGTTATGGTCAGCGATAACAAGCTGGCAGTTGCAAGCAGTCAGAGAAATCCAAAATGGAGGTCTGGGAGAAATTCGGCCAAGAGCAAGCAGGCAGGCTGAGGTGAGACAAAGGTCACTCCAAAACCTAAAGGAAGGGGTCAGGTAAGCATATCACAGGTCTTCAATCAGGTCTGTCTTTGACTGACAGATAGAGGGCTTGGTGGAAATGTTTAGGATTGTAAAGATAACCGATCAGAACAAGCCAAAATTTGTATATAAAGCAGAGAGCTGAGAGGCTTGAGTCAGACTGAGGGGAAGGTGCTAGAGTGAATGATCTGCTATGTTTGTTTTCATAATATTATGTTTTAGAGTTACTGTACTAGGAAATATTGTGTTCAATAAAGAATATTTTTGTTTTCAAAGAATTACTGCATGAGTGTCAGTCCTTTGAGTGGAAGGCTATATCTGTGTCCTCCCAAGGTTTAACAGTAGTCTGTTCTGGGGAGTTCTCCACAGGTTGGAGGGAAACCTCCTGGTAAAACTATTTCCCATTTTACCTACCAAAAACAGACAAATTGAGGATCAAGTTATGAATATAGGCAGGCCATTGTAGGGATACCTGGAGTCTGATTTTTGGGGGTAACACTCTGAGCCCAATCATGAGGCACTGAGGCCCTACTGTGGGGTGCTGCTGAGTGCTCTCAACTCCCATTTCAAATCTGTGACTTTGTGTGTGGAGAGTTTTTTTGTTTTAATGATTACTTTTAACAACATTAATTCTGGGAGATACACTACACCTTTTCAATAAAGACAAGGGGAAGATTTTCAAAGGCACAGAAAGGAGTTAGGTGCCTATCTCTCATTGAAAGGTAATATAATTCTGGAGCTCAGTCTAGCTAAATGTTCCACAGTTGCTGCCCAGCCAACCGAAAAACCTTTGCTCCCAGTGCTGGATAGTCTAGTGCCTCAATCTATCCAACTACATTGTCACAATGAAGTGAAGTTGTCTTTGGGGTTCATAGTGGGTAAAGCAGGCTCTGGCGTAACTTGATCTCTGTCTATAAGTACATGAGAACCAGGAAGTGAAAAGTCCTATAAATATGTCAGTCCAGCTTCACCATTGTAGGTGAATGAAATATACACACTAATTAAATAGCATAACAAGTATTGATAAATAGACTTTAGATATAATTTTAATAAACTGTGATGTAATTATTGATAAGGGAAAAATACCTCAGCATATGACTCTTGTCTGCTTCCCTTTCTAGACCACATGACTTCCCCTTTAGGTAGAACTGGAAGTAACTTGGAATAGCAGACCTGAGTAAAATTAATCTGGGTGCTCTTATTTTGTCATATTCCTAATTTGTTATCCCTAGACACCACTGTTCTGACTTGATCATATTTTTTAGCAAAATGTTATGTTAGCATTGGAAAAGGCACTGCATCTCAACATGCCAGTTTATCAAAATAGGACTTTTGAGATGTACAGACTTGGACTCTAATCCTGCAAAGACTATACACTTGCTTAATTTTACTTGCCATAAGTAGTCCCATAGAAGTCCATGGGAAAGTTCATGAAACATAAAGTACGTCATTGTAGGAGTGATTTAGACTCCTTTTAAAGTGCAAAGACAAGCATTGCAACACTTGATCAGTGGGGTTATTTCAATTGGGGCACTATCATTGGTAAACCTCAAGAGGGCAGTAGCTGAATAATAGGTCTGATTTAGATCCTAGTTACGCAAAGGACTGGTGTAATTATTGAAGTTGTTGCATTTTATCCCTGACTTACACTGGTGTAAGTAAGATCTGAATCAAGCCTTATAGTATTTGAGTACAATTCATTTCCATTTAGAAAACACAGCTATTTCCCCCCTCCATTTTCCTTACTGGTTATTATGCCATTAATGATCAGAAACAAATATGATCACCATTTAAAGTAATTCACCTTCTGTCTGTTGGAGAAATTCCATAGCTACATTCTTGGTGTGCCATGAAATTAACTGGCAAGAGCAACTACAGAGAAAAATATAATTCTCTTCTTATAACAGATTAAACAGAAAAACTAACTTAAATGTAAACAGCCATTTTAAAAATAAATCCCAAACTTTCCATGAATTACTGAGTGTCCAAATAAACAGTTGTGAAAACTAAATATTTTCACCCTTTTAGCCCCATCATAAAAACAGTATACGAAATAAAGTCTATGTACCATGACAGATTTGTGTGTAGATGCATAGCACTAGGATGGTATTTTTTCTATAAAAGGAGAAAACTAAAGGATGGATATCTCTAAGTCTGAACTTATGTATTAGTACCTTTACTGAAGTTAACAAAGATTCCCCAGAAACATAATCAAATTGGGACTAGTAGTGTCAGAAAAATATTATCTTTCAAGGGATAGAAAACTTTAGCTCAGAATAAATCTCATTAGAGAATCATGTAATAGAAAAAATCCCAGGACGTACAGGGAATTATTATTTACCTTGTAGCCACTTCTTACTCTTCTTTCTAGGGTGGTTTCCTGCTGGGGGAGAAGGGTCTGAGAGTGTACAGTGTATGCAGGTTGTGTCAGTCCATTACAGAGAAAAGGCAGAGTGTGAGTATGGGTGTTGTGGGGCACTGCTCAAAGAGGGCAGAATTAAGGCTGCATGGGGGTTTACCTTAACTCTGTATTTCCTGTTTTTTTTCCCCGAAGCTTGAGTTTTGCTGAACTTAACATTCTGGAATGGTACAAACTATGACTGGACAACCTTAACTCTGCATACGTTTTTTAACCATTTAATAGTTAGTGGTACAACCCCAGCATGTATGTAGTTATATTAGTTAAAATGTGCCTTTACACCAGTATAGCTTATTTCCCTTCCTATATGGGGGTGCCTATATTACTATAAATTACCTTTATATGAGTATACTGCATCCGCACTCTGGGGCTTGTACTGCTTTAATTATACTGGTGTAGTTAAAGTGTTATGTCTTCTAATGTTAGACAAGCCTTGTGTATATGTTTTATGTGGAATATAATTGAATAAACTTGTTTTTTGAGAGCAAATGCTCAGCAAACTGGCACACTAGATAAATGTGTAGAAGTCTATTTCTTACACTTAGACATAGTTATTTATATACTGGAAGCTGACACTTTACAGGGAATGAAACATCTGTCACCTTGTCATGTTAAATCTTGAGAATTAGTTCTTTGGTATAAATGTGTAATAAAACCAGGAAAAGTTTCCACACTACTTTAACTGAAGTAATGAGATAAAATAACAATGAATCAAAGTTAATGAAATCTCTTGCAGAAGAAAGTTAAATCTGATCAAGGCAAAAGCAGCCTTAATTACATGAAGTCTTAATTTACATCTCAGCTCCCAGACAGGTCATGCAAAATGGCAGCAGAAAAATCAGTTTCATAATGCAGTAATCATATTCTGACGACAAGGCTGTAAATTAAAGGCAGGCTAAATGAAAGCATGGAATGATGAAGGTATTAGAACTGTTACATTTATTCTTTGAATAACATGCAAGCACATACAAATATAATTGAGAGCAGCACAAGAACAAATTTTGTGGCAAGCGATCTAGTGCCAGATTCTAATTGTCTTTACAGCAGTGTCAACGGAGTAATTCTGCTGAAGTCAGTGAAATTAGTGCAGTAAAACTGGTGTAAGAAGGCGGAAAATCAGGCTTCTAAGTTGGGAATGGGACATATTGTTCTTTTATAGCTCAACTTTCTGTGCTGCTCTGCTTTAATATTTTTCCAGCTGCAAAAATTGCATTTCAGTTGTAGAGAATGTAATAGTGCTCTAAGAATTATCTAGATAGCTGTCATTTACTAAGGGCAGATCAGGATGCTCCAATGAGTTTTGTTTCATGTTGACTACAAGTCGTATCTTTAATTTCTGCAGTCGTTTCCTTGTGTGGGATCTTTAGTTTGTTTAATACTGAGCTGTCCCTTTCTTATGTCACATTCAATTAGTAGTCCAACATTAACTAGTTTCACAGCTTCCCATTACTGGTGAAAAGATTTCTAAAACTCAGTTTTGAAAAAGAAGTGCAGCAATGTAGACAAGCAGCCTATTTATTCTACCTATTGTAAATGTAACATACAACTATAACTCATCTCATACATAACAGCCATATATAGTGTCATCCAATATTTGGCATGAGATGACAATAGTTGTCACAAGCAACTTCCAAAGTAGTGTCCAAAAAATTAACTAGCGTATTATGGCAAGGTTGGGGGTATGTGGTGTAATCTATTTCTTACCCCCCTCTCACTGCCAGTTGTTATTAAAACATTGTGTTACTGATAGAGCTGGATGAAACTTTTTTTGACAAACTTTTTGCTAAAAAACGCAGATTTGGCCCAATATCACAGTTCATAAATTCATGTTGATCTGGGTTGTTTTGGTTAAAAAAACTGCTTCAATATTTCCAAAACATTTAAGTGTTTCAGGCTAGCTTCCCAAGGAGACTTAGGGTTTGCTTACACTTGAAATGTTGCTGTGGCGCAGCTGCAGCTGTGCCTCTGTGCACTTTAATGTGAACACTACCTGTGCTGACAGTTCTCCCATTGGCGTAGGTAATCTATCTCACTGGAAGGCAGTAGCTAGATCAATCAAAGAATCCTTCTGTTGACCTACTACTGTCAACTCTGGGGGTTAGGTTGGCTTAACTATGTTGCTCGGGATGTGGACACAATTTTTTTTGTAAATCAGGCCTTAAGCACCATTTACAAAATGGTAGTGGTGCAGCTGCCCTTATATCTAAATGCCCAGTGCTTATGGCATTCACCTGCAATGCAAGTTCAAATCACTGCCATGGAGCGAGTACCTGAACCCAGCTCTCCCACATCCTAGGTTAGTGCCCAAGCCACCGGACTGTTGGATATTCTAATCTGGGGTGTGTTTCAGTCTTTCCCACTGAAATTATTCCACTTTGACCCAGCCACACTATTTAATTATACAAAGGAAGCTACTCTCACAAGAATGGTCTCCAAATATAGAGAATGAAGCAGAGAGCAATCTGTCTACCACAGCTTCTCTCAAAGGAATATTGGGTAACAAAACTAACACCAATGCAGTATTTCTTCAGAGATTTGATTGCATGCTAAGAAAAAAACTTGTAAGAAGACTGTGTAACAGAACCACCTGGTGACTCCTGCCAAATATGCAAGAGCTAAATATCTCTGGGCCAGATCTACCATTAGTGTAAGTCAATGAAATATTTCACATATAATGTTATACATTTGCTTAATAAACTCCAATTCACGCTGGTAAACACCTCAGTGGGGATATGTGAATGAGATAAGGCAAAAATTTCAAAATATAACACAGGAGCACACTAAGGCATGATCTAATGTGTCAGAGCTAAATCCTTCAGAGTTAACATTGGAATCTTTCTATATCCATTTCATTCATTGCTCAATCAGTCTACTGTCATCAAAAGACATCATAGGGCTTCCATCAACATTAATGAATTTATCCTCATTTCCCTGTTTTAAGGTAGGGAATTATTATTCTATTTCTCAGATAAGGGAAATGAGAAGTTAATCTACTTGCCCACAATCAACACAAAGTCATGGTAGTGTCAGAAATTGAGCTCACATCGCCTGAATCCTAGCCTAGAGCCTTAACCACACAGTCATTCTTCCTCTCTGAAACTACTATTACAGAAAGACTTGAATATTAGTTCCTGTTTGCTGTACAGTAGAGAGGTTACAAGGTTGTTTTGTTTGATACTGACAGTTCCCTATAGAGTAAAAATAATTATATTTAGGCAACATTTCAGTTCAGTGCCTCAACTTAATTCTGTAACACCATAGAATCTCTTGTTCTGTTCAGTTCATGAATAGCACTAATAATGAATGTAACTTCCCTGTTACTTTACTTCTCTGGGAAATGATCCCTTGTTAATATGCTGAAGCATCTTGTTCAAAATATTTTCATGTCATTATTTGCTTTCCTGTCACTCAGTGATCTCATTTAAAAGCATTTTTTGCTAATCATTGCTTTTTAAATCCTACTTTTGTAGAACTGATAAATGAAATTGTTTTCAATTGTTCACTTTATTAATGTAACATCTGTTCACCATTCACTACACTAGCCTATACTGTAACTTCTGTTCCATATTGTAATTCAAACCCCATTTTAAAACACTCACTCCATTTTGTAAAAGCTTCCTCCAACCTTCATTTTTGCAAACCCTGCTGTAATCTTATTAGTTTAGTTTAGATGTGTGAATGAGGTATGTATGAATGATGGAATCAACCTCCAGCCCCAGCCTGTCCTGATGAGATAAAGTTCAAATACCAACGGCTGAAGACCTAGACAACAGCCCTAAACAAAGTAAGAAGCATCCACCCTAAAAAGAAAAGGACAACAGAACAACAGAAGGAAGATCAAAGCCAGGTCCAAGGCTGAAAGTCACGCGTGCAATTGATGGGTGATCAATCTAAACCCAGAGGCAGCGTGACACAGCAAGACCTATAGACTTTGAATCCAAACTAAAAGCCTATAAAAAAGAAGGGTGAGATGAGAGACTCTGGGTAACATTCTGCTGCCAACATGGAAGAACATCGGTGCCTGCCCAGATCCAGCTCAGCTTTGTGCCCAGCTTTCCTGGCCAGTTAGCTGCCACAAGCTACGAACCCAAGCTGCAAAATCAAGCCATGAACTTAAGCTATCTTCAGGACTGGTAACTATGCAGCAGCTGCAGAACACCTGATGAATGTGGAAGTGTGTGTGTGAATGTGTGTGTATAGGTATTAGGTATAATGTGAATGTGTGTGTGTGTGTGTGTGTATAGGTAATAGGTATAATGTGTGTGTGTATAAGAATTAAGATATTAGTTATTAGTCATAAATTGTTATCATAATAAATGTGGCATCTTTGTCTTATCCCCTTTAAAAAGATCCTGCTGGTTTTTTTTTTACTGGTCTAATATAATTGGTATAACATTTTGGTGGAGAATAGCGAAAGGGGGATCATTGGTATTTTTGCCTCACTTATTGTAAACCAATCTGTGTGCACACAACCGGCTCTACAGAGCACGGTTCTATTCTTGGTTAACCAAAACCTGCTGGCCCCTGTGTGGGTAGCAGGAAAATAAAGAGCTCTTAAAATTGTTAACAAAACCTGCTGGCCTCCGCGTAGGTAGCAGAAAACATAAAATTGTTAACAAAATCTGCTGGCCTCCAAAGAGGTAGTAGAAAAAAAAAAATTTGTTAACAAAACCTGCTGGCCTCCGCATAGGTAGCAGAAAGAAAGAAAAAAAAAATCAAATCAGGGGCAACAAGAGGGTCTCAGGGACCAGACAGTGCTGCTTGCTGAACAAAATTAAAAATGTTTAAGAAAAGGCAAAGGAAAACAGTCCTAGAGGAAGAAATGAAGTCAAAAGTAGCTTCTACCTCATCTTTTATAAAAGAGATAACGCCTTTTCAACAAACCCTTCAAAGATATGGGCACAGTCCTTGGACTGAACAAGCCCTTGCAGATATCTGCACCATTTCGGACCTAGAGGATAGGTTGGCCTAATATATCCTCATATGTAAACCCCCAAATGCAACAAAAAGAGACGCTGCAGGGATCTGGCTGCTGTGGGAGGCTTGTAATAACAGCTACCTCCACCTAACAGTCTGTAAAAAGAAGAAGAAAAAAAAAGGGAACATTTGAGACCCCAGAAGGGGCAGACTTTTGGGACCCCTCTGGAGAGTGGGAAGGGGGATATTTGGGTAGATTCCTCCTCCCAGGGCCAAAATGCCATTGCAACAGTAACAACAGTGCCTGCTTCTGCCTCAAACCTCCAGGCCATGGCAAGGTGGCTGGGGATTTTAAAATAAAAAATTTAAACTCAAAGAAATGCACCACTTAATTAGCATTTGTGCAGCCCCAAGTACCAAACACACTGTGGCAAAGACTGAGCAGGGTCTGCCATGTGGGGGCACTGTGCTAATTTGTTTCTAAGCTTCTATTTTTCAGGCTCTGAACCAGAACATCAGGAGAGCTGGTACCAGCTGAAGAGTTATAAAATACCATGGTTATAGTGTCGCGACAAAGTCTGTGTTCAGTGTTCTGTGTTGCATGTTCTGTGTCTGTCTCTAGTGGTGTCCTGTGCTAGCATTGGGTCCAGAAAAAAAAAAGAAAGAAAAGAAATACTACACTAAACAGGACAAAAGTCTTTTCCTCTCTCTACTTCCCCCAAGTTCATCCAACTTAGCAATCACCACTTGTGTCCAAAAAACTTTGGTCCCCAGTGCATCAGGTTTATTTTTTGTTAAGTTATCTAATAATCATTTTGTTGTTAATTTTTGTTATTGATACATTTGTATTGTTAGTTACATTTGCTTATACTGTTAATTCCACACTTTCCTCTATGCACTCTGGTTCTACTCCCCCAAGCCCTAAAGGGTAGTTCTTGGGCCCCCATAACCTGTAAGACCTTGGCCCATAATTGTAAGGCCCCATCTTTCAGGTCCCCAGAAACCTCTTGAAAACAACTGTTAAAAATAGGGGATTCTGCAACATTTTAGCAACAAAATGTTAGTTTAGGTCCAAATCAGCTTAACTTTGCATAACAACTGTGGTCCTCCTACAAAATCTTATTTGTTGTGTGTGCTTAAGGAGGTCCTGAACTCAGTAACTTTTATTGTTTAATGGCTATTGCAGCATCAAACTTGGTCCTCATTTTATTTGTCAATGTACCCAATGATTGTAATGGTTTTCTTGTATTCCCAATTATTATAACTATAATTGTTTTCATTAATGTGTAGGTTATATCTGGTGTTTAGTCAATTGTAATAGGTTTAGTTATATTCACCTAGTTATAATTATTTGGTTTATTTGCAACAGATCACCTTGTCCTACAATGTCAACAACTACTGTAATCGTCATAAATCAAGGGGCAAAGTGTTGTAGAAGCAGCCCACCTGGTCAGCAGTTCTAAACATAATTTTTCATCCCCTCATTGTCCTATTAGTAATCCTAACTGTTATGTTGGTTCTGCCTTAAAACAATTACAGAAAGTGTGACCCATTCAATGCCCCTGGATTGAAGGGTCAAAAGGGGGACAATGTAGAACTGATAAATGAAATTGTTTTCAATTGTTCACTTTATTAATGTAACTTCTGTTCACCATTCACTACACTTGCCTATACTGTAACTTCTGTTCCATATTGTAATTCAAACCCCATTTTAAAACACTCACTCCATTTTGTAAAAGCTTCCTCCAACCTTCATTTTTGCAAACCCTGCTGTAATCTTATTAGTTTAGTTTAGATGTGTGAATGAGGTATGTATGAATGATGGAATCAATCTCCAGCCCCAGCCTGTCTTGATGAGATAAAGTTCAAATACCAATGGCTGAAGACCTAGACAACAGCCCTAAACAAAGTAAGAAGCATCCACCCTAAAAAGAAAAGGACAACAGAACAACAGAAGGAAGATCAAAGCCAGGTCCAAGGCTGAAAGTCACGCCTGCAATTGATGGGTGATCAGTCTAAACCCAGAGGCAGCGTGACACAGCAAGACCTATAGACTTTGAATCCAAACTAAAAGCCTATAAAAAAGAAGGGTGAGATGAGAGACTCTGGGTAACATTCTGCTGCCAACATGGAAGAACATCGGTGCCTGCCCAGATCCAGCTCAGCTTTGTGCCCAGCTTTCCTGGCCAGTTAGCTGCCACAAGCTACGAACCCAAGCTGCAAAATCAAGCCATGAACTTAAGCTATCTTCAGGACTGGTAACTATGCAGCAGCTGCAGAACACCTGATGAATGTGGAAGTGTGTGTGTGTGTGTGTGTATAGGTATTAGGTATAATGTGAATGTGTGTGTGTGTGTGTATAGGTAATAGGTATAATGTGTGTGTGTATAAGAATTAAGATATTACTTATTAGTCATAAATTGTTATCATAATAAATGTGGCATCTTTGTCTTATCCCCTTTAAAAAGATCTTGCTGGTTTTTTTTTACTGGTCTAATATAATTGGTATAACACTTTCATGGCCATAAGATATCTGAAGCAAAAAGCCTTTAAAAATGTAGCATCTGTTTGTTCTTCTTAGAGAAAAGATGCTGAACATTTTTGAAGTCAACAGAAGTTGAGGATACTCCGCACCTTGTAAGAAACACTATGATTTGGATAATAAGTCTGCCCATGTTAGCCAGAGGCCTTAATATTAGTAATAATTGTGGTCCAAGTACTATTATATTACAGCACGATCAGGTATCCATTTAAAAAATAGATGGACATCTGTAAGCATATGATAAACTGACTGAAATGATGTGGATCGAAAATTAACACCTTAAAAAGCTCTAAATGAAGCACACCTAGCTCACAAACATCAAAGGTATACATGTGACTAGTGCCTTAATTCTCTCCTCTTTGCTCACATTATGTAAATATTATTTTGGGGGTGGTTTCTCAGGTTAAACCTATTATTTGTTAATAATATACTTGGTGTTCAGCTTCTGTACCCCTTTCATCTCTTCTATACGCAAGGACTCATTAGATTTCTCCAGAGATAAGTGATTGTACAGGCTGAGCTGAAGCCATGTATGATGCAGCAGCTGCCCACTTTCCTCTGAGTCATAAAATATTACTTATCAGAAAAATTAAATGAAACATGAAAAGTAAGCAGCATCAGACAAGTAACTTGCTCCTCTATATGGCACTTTTTTCATACAGGTGAATAACTTTCATGACTGAAGATTGTTGGTGTAAGAAAGCTTCTTGGTGAGAACTGATGTGTTTTCATGGCCATACTGGGTCAAATCAATGGTCCACCTAGCCCACTATCCTGTCTTCCAAAAGGAGCTGGAGCCAGATGTTTCAGAGGGAATGAACAGAACAGGACAATTATCCAGTGATCAATCTCCTGTCATGCAGTCAGATATTTAGGGATACCCAGAGCATGCAACTGTATCCTCGATGATCTTGGCTAATAGCCATTATTGGACCTATCTTCCATGAACTTATCTAATTCTTTGTTGAACCCAGTTATAGTTTTGACCTTCAGAAATCGCTAGCAACTGGTTCTACAGGTTGACTGTGTTGTATAAAGTACTTCCTTATGTATGTTTTAAACCTGCTGCATTAATTTCATTGGGTGAACCCTGGTTCTTGTGTTATGTGAAGGGGTAACTAACACTTCCCTATTCACTTTTTTCACAACATTCTTGCTTTTATAGACTTCTATCAAAACTCTTTGTCTCAGTTGTCTCTTCTCAAAAGTGAACAGTCCCAGTCTTTTTAATCTTCATATGGAAGCAGTTCCATAACCCTAATCATCTTTGCCATTACTTTTTCCAACATGTGGACATACCATAGATTTATATAGTGGAATTATATTTTCACCATTCTTAGATGATAAATCTGAGGAACTGTCCCAGCTTGAGGTGTCATTAGAGGAGGTTTTGGAACAAATTGATAAACTAAACAGTAATAAGACACCAGGACCAGATGGTATTCACCCAAGAGTTCTGAGGAACGCAAATGTGAAACTGCAGAACTACTGACTGTAACATGTAATCTATCATTTAAATCAGCTTCTGTACAGATGACTGGAGGATAGCTAATGTGACGCCAATTTTTAAAAAAGGCTCCAGAGGTGATCCTGGCAATTATAGGCTGGAAAGCCTAACTTCAGTACCAGACAAACTGGTTGAAACTATGGTAAAGAACAAAATTGTCAGGCACATAGATGAACATAATTTGTTGGGGAAGAGTCAACATAGTTTTTGTAAAGGGAAATCATACCTTCCCAATCTACTAGAATTCTTTGACGGGGGTCAACAAGCCAACTGGCGCTGCAGGAAGCGGCACGGGCCGAGGGATGTACTGGCTGTCGCTTCCCGCATCCCCCATTGGCCTGGAGCAGTGAGCTGCGGCCACTGGAAGCTGTGATTAGCTGAACCAGTGGACGTGGCAGGTAAACAAACTGACCTGGCCTGCCAGGGGCTTTCCCTGAAAAAGCGGCAGCCCTAGTTTGAGAACCACTGGTCTAGAAGCCCAGAGCCAGCGTGTGATGGGTGTACAAACCCAACATTGGGCAACCAGCGGTTAAGGGCTTATTTTGGGCTTAGCCAGCCCTATCCCACACACCTGCAGCAAATGCTCCATCTGCTGGTGGGATTAAAAGACAGGGAATTAGCTCATTTGGATGGCAGAGCTGGAGATGAGCAGACCTGCAGCCCACAGCTCCAGCGGAAGAAGTATGGAACAAGGTTTGTATGTGTGGTGTGTATTTTGTTTTTTATTGAGATGGGGAGGGTTTGTTAAGGGGCCTTCCCCATACTGACTTCCTAGCCCAAAGCCTTTCCCATTCAGTCAGGCACCTCTGCCCCTAGGCCATGTGTCCTTGCACTCCCACTCAGCCATCCCTCCTCCCCATCTCCATGTGGCCAGCCTCTTCTCTTCCCTATCTGTAGCTGGGGCTGGCCTGGGAGTGGCTGCTCTCTGTTCTGGTGCCACAGCAGCCCCTGGTGGGTGGCTGGAAAGTAGCAGCTGCTGGCTAGGAGCCCAGCTCTGAAGGCAATGCTGCTGCCAGCAGCAGCACAGAAGAAAGGGTGGCATGGTATGGTATTGCCACCCTTACTTTTGTGCTGCTGCTGGTAAGGCACTGCCTTCAGAGCTGAGTGTCTCTCCAGACAATGCTGCTTTCCTGCCATCCATCTCTGAAGGCAGTGTAGAAGTAAAAGTGGCAATACTGTGACCCTCCTACAATAAATCCTCCAATCCCCTCTCCAGCAACCCCCTGTCATAGTATAATTCCCAACTCTGGACCTTAGTGCCCAAGATATGGGTACTAGCCTAACGTCCTCTAAGCTTAATTACCAGCCTAGATTTTATAGCGCTGCCACCAATCAGGAATTCCAGGGCCTGATACCCTCTGGTCCCCCCAAACCCTTCCCTGGGGAACCCCAAGATCCAGATTCCTTGAGTCTTACAACAAATGGGAATAAACTATTTCCCTCCCCCCTCCTTTCTTCCTCCCAGCTCTTTCCCACCCTGGGTACACTAGGAGACCACCGTGATTCAACTCCTTGAATAACCACCCCGAGAGGAATGTTACCTTCCCCCTCCCTTCTTCCCCGGAAAGAGATACAGAGATAAACGCAGAGAGCAGGTTTTTCTTCCCTCCTCCCTTTCCTTTCTCCCACCAATTCCCTGGTGAGTGCAGACTCCCTTCCCTGGAGTCTTACAAAAGATGACCAAAAAAATCAATTAGATTTAAAAAAAAAAAAAAAAAAAAAAAGGGAAACTTTAATAAAGAAGGAAAAACATAAAAATTGTCTCTGTAATCAAGATGATAAATATACAGGGTTTTTATAGCTTATAGACAATAGAAAGAACCTTTCTCCGGCAGAAACACAATTTAAGCTACTTTCAGCAAGTACACATCTACAAATAAAGAAAAACAAGTTAAAAGACTATAACTGCCTTTTTACTTACTCACTATTCTGACTAGATAAGAGACTGTAGCAGGGAGATGGGCAGAAACCTGGTTGCACCTCTAGTCCCGTCCAGGACCCAGAGAGAACAACACACAAACCCAAAACCCAAACACAAAGGCTTCCCTCCACCTAGATTTGAAAGTATCTTGTTTCCTGATTGGTCCTCTGGTCAGGTGTTTGGGTCCCTGTTTGTTAACCTTTTACAGGTAAAAGAGACATTAACCCTTAACTATTTGTTTATGACACCCCCCCAAAATCGCAGACAGTGGGGAACCTCACTGGCGGTGATTTTTTCCTAGAACTTTAGAATGAACAGATTAATACAACACATGCACCTTTACATATACTAATATGTATGTAAATTACAAGACTTCTACATTTTAAGGACAATTTTTAACCAGTGGATTCTGGAAACTTCCATGGAACAGTGCATCAGCTACTTTGTTAGAAGCTTCTGAAATGTGTTGAATTTCAAAATGACAATCTTGGAGAGCTAAACTTCATTGAAAAAGTTTTTTGTTGTTCCCCTTGGCAGTATATGGCCACTTTAGCACAGCATGGTCAGTTTGTAGCTGGAACCGCTATCCCCAAACGTATGGGCGTAGCTTTTTCAGGGCGTACACAATGGCGTAGCATTCCTTTTTACTGACTGACCAGTGGCTTTCCCTCTCAGACAGTTTCTTGCTGAGAAACACGACAGGATGGAAGTTGTGATTCGGTTCTTCCTGCATGAGAACTGCTCCTATACCACGCTCAGATGCATTGGTGGTTACTAGGAATGGTTTGTCAAAGTTCGGGGCCCTTAACACAGGGTCAGACATGAGCGTCACTTTAAGTCGGGTAAAGGCCTTTTGACACTCATCAGTCCACTTAACTGCATTTGGCTGGGTCTTTTTGGTCAGGTCGGTCAGTGGGGCAGCGATTTGGCTGTAGTGTGGTACAAATCGCCTGTAGTACCCGGCCAAGCCTAAGAAGGATTGGACCTGTTTCTTTGACTTTGGGACAGGCCACTTCTGGATAGCATCCACCTTGGCCTGTAGGGGGTTTATGGTTCCTCGACCCATTTGGTGTTCCAGGTAAGTCACTCTGTTTTGGCCTATTTGACACTGTTTGGCCTTAACAGTTAGTCCGGCCTGCCTGATGCGCTCAAAGACCTTTTCCAGGTGTTCTAGGTGTTCGGACCAGGAGTCAGAAAAGATGGCCACATCATCGAGGTAGGCAACTGCATATTTGCCCAGTCCTGCTAGAAGACAATCTATCAGTCTTTGGAAGGTGGCAGGTGTATTTTGCAACCCGAAAGGAAGTACATTAAATTCAGACACCCCCACATGGGTGATGAATGCTGACCTTTCCTTGGCAGGTTCATCTAGTGTTACTTGCCAGTACCCCTTGATTAAGTCTATTGTAGATATGAATTGGGCACATTGCAACTTCTCCAATAGCTCATCAGTCCGTGGCATTGGATAGTTGTCTGGACGAGTTACCGCATTTAGCTTACGGTAGTCCACGCAAAAGCATATTTCCCAATCTGGTTTGGGTACCAGAACCACTGGAGATGCCCATGGACTAGTAGCTGAGAGGATTATGCCCATCTGTAGCATGTTCTGGATCTCCCGTTCTATAGCAGCTTGGGCATGAGGAGACACCCGGTAGGGTGGGGTTCCAATTGGGTAAGCATTACCTGTGTCAATGGAGTGGTGTGCCCGTTCAGTTCGTCCTGGGGTGGCTGAGAACAATGGGGCGAAGCTAGTGCACAGCTCCTTGATTTGTTGCCGCTGCAGACGTTCCAGGGTGGTTGAGAGGTTCACCTCTTCCACGCCACCATTTTTTTTCCCTTCGTAGTAGACACCGTCAGGCCACTCAGCATCATCTCCTCCCTGGACTGTAAACTGACAAACCTGTAAGTCTCTGGAATAAAAGAGCTTGAGAGAATTAACATGGTACACTCTGGGCTTTAGGGAAGAATTGGGAAATGCTATGAGGTAGTTAACAGCTCCCAGGCGCTCTTGGACTGTGAATGGCCCTTCCCATGATGCTTCCATCTTATGGGCCTGTTGCGCCTTCAAGACCATAACCTGGTCTCCTACCTTGAAGGAACGCTCTCTGGTATGTTTGTCATACCAGGCCTTTTGCTCTTCCTGAGCATCCTTTAGGTTTTCCTTAGCAAGGACTAAAGAGTGTCGGAGGGTGTTTTGTAGGTTGCTTACAAAAGTCTAGAATGTTAGTTTCTGGAGAAGGCGTAAACCTCTCCCATTGCTGCTTCACCAACTGTAATGGCCCCTTAACCTCGTGGCCACACACAAGTTCAAATGGTGAAAACCCTGAACTGGGATGTGGTACAGCCCTGTAGGCAAAAAGTAACTGCTGCAACACTAGGTCCCAATTATTGGAGTGTTTATTGACAAATTTACGTATTATGGCCCCCAAAGTTCCATTAAACCTTTTGACCAGGCCACTGGTTTGATGGTGGTAAGGGGTGGCAACCAAGTGATTCACCCCATGAGTTTTCCACAGTTTTTTCACGGTTCTTGCCAGGAAATTAGATCCTGAATCTGTAAGGATGTCTGAGGGCCAACCTACGCTGGCAAAAACGTCTGTTAGGGCCTGGCACACCACGTTAGCCCTGGTGTTACCTAGAGCTACTGCTTCTGGCTATCGGGTAGCAAAGTCCATGAAAGTCAGTATATACTGCTTTCCTCTGGGTGTTTTTTTTGGGAAAGGACCCAGAATATCCACAGCTACTTGCTGAAATGGGACCTCAATTATGGTGAGTGGCTGGAGAGGGGCCTTGACCTGGTCTTGGGGTTTTCCCACTCTTTGGCACACCCCACAAGACCGGACATACTTGGCAACGTCCTTGCCCATCCCCTCCCATTGGAAGGACTTCCCCAACTGGTCTTTGGTTCTGTTCACCCCAGCACGGCCACTGGGATGATTATGATGGGCTAAGCTTAAGAGCTTCCCCCGTTCCTTAGTTGGAACCACCAACTGTTTTCGTGGCTGCCATTCTTCCTGGTGTCCGCCAGAAAGAGTCTCCTTGTATAAAAGTCCTTGTTCTATAACAAACCGGGATTGGTTAGAAGAGCTGAGAGGCGGTGGGGTGCTCCTTGCCGCCACCCAAGCTTTTTGAAGGCTGTCATCTGCTTCCTGCTCAGTCTGGAACTGTTCCCTTGAAGCTGGAGACACCAGTTCTTCCTTAGACTGTGGACTTGGGCTTGGTCCCTCTGGAAGCGATGTAGGTGATGGGGTTGTTTTCGTTGCTGGTGAGCCGCTCTCCGCTGGTGCACCAGGGGGTATTTCAGGCTCTGGCTGAGCCTCTTGGGTGTGGTTGTCTGCTGCTTCTGCCAGTTCAGCCTCGCTGGCGCCCTCTGACGTTGGGGTTGAAGATGGATTTGCAAGCACTGTCGTCAGTGCTGGCAACGGTTCTGGTGCTGGCTGCTTTTCTAGTTCCTGGTCTGGGACTGGAGGCACTGTGGCTGTTTCCGTTGTTGGCATGGGATCCGGGTCCACCACCTCTGTCTGCGTCTCTTGTAAACACAGACGGGGCCTCTGTGGATGGCCCAGGAACAGGAATGGTCTGGAAGCTTGCCTGGTTTGGCTATGTGTAACCATTCCCACTTTCTTGGCCTGCTTCACCTGGTTGCCCAAATCTTCCCCCAATAGCATGGGGATGGAATAATTGTCAGACTGCCAAAATCCACATTCCTGACCAGCCTTTGTACTGGACAGGCAGTTCAGCTGTAGGCAAGTCTACAGCTTGTGACATGAAGGGGTAAATTGCCACTTGGGCCTTTGGGTTGATGAATTTGGGGTCCACCAAGGATTGGTGGATAGCTGACACTTGTGCCCCCGTGTCTCTCCACGCAGTAACCTTCTTTTCGCCCACTCTCAAAATTTCCCTTCGCTGCAAAGGTATTTGAGAGGCATATGGGCCTGGGGATCTTTTGGGTGATGGTGGTGTAATGAACTGCACTTGGTTGGGGTTCTTCGGGCAGTTGGCCTTTATATGTCCCAGTTCATTACACTTAAAGCATCTTCCAGCTGACTGGTCACTGGGTCGAGGTAGGTTACTGGAGACTGGTGAGGAGGAAGAATAGGGCGTCTGTGGCTTTCCTTGGGTTGTAGGTGGGGTCTTGTGCTGCCCTCGGTTATAGGGTTTATTGGCGGTGTGCCCCCTGGGATATTCATTCCCCCGATAGTAGGTTTTTTCTGTTCTGTCACTTCCATCCATTTGGCTCCAATATTCCCCGCCTCGATTACCGTTTTGGTCTTTCCATCTAGGATGTACCCTTTCTATTTTCTCAGGAACACCATCTAAGAACTGCTCCATTTGTATCAGGAGGTGCAGCTCGTCCAGATTGTTAACCTTTGTTCCTGATATCCAGGCTTCATAATTCTTTGCAATGTGGTAGGCGTGTCAGGGGAATGACACATCTGGTTTCCATTTTAGGGCTCTGAACCACCAACGGGCATGTTCAGGTGTGATCCCCATTTGGTATCTGGCCTTGGTTTGAAAAAGTTTATAGTCGTTCATTTTCTCCTTAGGCATTTCAGCCGCCACCTCGGCTAAAGATCCACTGAGCTGTGGTCTCAGCTCTATCATGTACTGGTCTTCAGGGATGCTGTACCCAAGGCAGGCTCTTTCAAAATTTTCTAAGAAGGCCTCAGTGTCATCACCTGCCTTGTAGGTGGGAAATTTCTTGGGATGTGGAACAACAACTTGAGAAGGGTTGTTAGGATTGACTGTGTTCTGTTGCTTAGCCTGTTCTAATTCCAGGGTCTGCCTCTGGAGTTCCAACTCTTTCTCTTTTATCTCCAGCTCTCTCCTGTGGGCAGCCTCTCTTTCATTTTTTCTTAGCTCCATCTCTTTTTATTTCTAGTTCTTGTAGTTTTTTTTCCATGTCTCGCTTGTGCTCTGCGTCTTTGATTTGTTCCTCTGCCTCCAGTCTCGCTCGTTCCTGTTTCAGGGCATCCTTGGTAGTCATGGTTCCTGCTTTCTTGTGTTGGGGTGCCCTCTGGTGTTTATTACCTGAACTGCGGCTTTTCTGTTTCTTCTCGGGTTGCCTAGCAACAGTGCCTTTCTAACTAGCCTTCCCGGATAAAACTAGAACAAAAAGAAACCCTTCATTTGCATGTGTGTTCTGCTGGTGTAGTTGATTCACAGCTGGAGTTCTATTGTCTAACAAAAGACCCTTGTTAAACTTAATGGCCTTTGCCTGAGGCAATCTCTATGCATAGTCAGAATGGAGAAAGGAAAAAAAAATCTCTGGCTGTAGTTTTGAAAACCCTCTCTCTGCTACAAGCAGCTAGCAGAGAAAAAGAAAAATAATAACCTTACTGGCTTTTGGATTCTACTATCCCACCGCTACCACCATGTCATAGTATAATTCCCAACTCTGGACCTTAGCGTCCAGGATATGGGTACTAGCCTAAAGTCCTCTAAGTTTAGTAACCAGCTTAGATTCTGTAGCGCTGCCACCAATCAGGAATTCCAGGGCCTGATACCCTCTGGTCCCCCCAAACCCTTCCCTGGGGACCCCCAAGACCCAGATTCCTTGAGTCTTACAACAAAAGGGAATAAACTATTTCCCTCCCCCCTCCTTTCTTCCTCCCAGCTCTTTCCCGCCCTGGGTACACTAGGAGACCACCGTGATTCAACTCCTTGAATCACCACCCCGAGAGGAATGTTACCTTCCCCTTCCCTTCTTCCCCGGAGAGAGATATAGAGATAAACGCAGAGAGCAGGTTTTTCTTCCCTCCTCCCTTTCCTTTCTCCCACCAATTCCCTGGTGAGTGCAGACTCCCTTCCCTGGAGTCTTACAAAAGATGACCAAAAAAATCAATTAGATTTAAAAAAAAAAAAAAAAAAAAAAAGGAAAAACATAAAAATTGTCTCTGTAATCAAGATGGTAAATATACAGGGTTTTTATAGCTTATAGACAATAGAAAGAACCTTTCTCCGGCAGAAACACAATTTAAGCTACTTTCAGCAAGTACACATCTACAAATAAAGAAAAACAAGTTAAAAGACTATAACTGCCTTTTTACTTATTCACTATTCTGACTAGATAAGAGACTGTAGCAGGGAGATGGGCAGAAACCTGGTTGCACCTCTAGTCCCGTCCAGGACCCAGAGAGAACAACACACAAACCCAAAACCCAAACACAAAGGCTTCCCTCCACCTAGATTTGAAAGTATCTTGTTTCCTGATTGGTCCTCTGGTCAGGTGTTTGGGTCCCTGTTTGTTAACCCTTTACAGGTAAAAGAGATATTAACCCTTAACTATCTGTTTATGACACCCCCTTTTGGGGGTCCTGACCCAATTTGAGAAACCCTGGTCTCTCCCATTAAATCTATATAGTATAGAGTAAAAGTACACAAGATCGGATTTCATGGTCTGTGATGCATTTTTCATGGCTGTGAATTTGGTAGGGCCCTACTAATGGATTAGGAATGAGAATGCCTAAGCCTTATCAACATTTTGTCCTCCTGGAGGAAGGAAAACAGAGCTTAGTTCCTTGTTTCTTGGTGTTTGACCTCATCTGTCAAGTCATCTCCTCCCCTGTTTTGTGAACTGATGTGTACATTGAAAGAAGGGTAGAACCTGCATCCTTTCTACAGGTTACATTTTATGCTCCCCATTGGTCGGTACTGTAGAATATTAACAAGGCCTCCAGATCTGAAATATAACACTAATGGTAAACATTGACATATCTATTCTCACTCATCTAAAATGAGCTATACATGTGCTCTTTGGGACGGCCTGCCTTAGTGCCTTTTTGTCAGATATCCTAGTTTTTTATACGTGCACTAATGTTGTACAGAATGTGTAATATGCAGACCAACCTTTGACTGCTTTTCTGATTTAGTAAATGAGCAGATTTTTTTGATTTACAAAGACACTGACACAATCACCAAATAGTAATAGCTAAATAATGACAGCCTGACTCTAATGATGCTGCTATTAGTTAAATCTGCAGCTCTCTCTTGGGCTGTAAGTAGAAAGTAATTATTAACAGTGCATCAAACTTGTCACAATCAATATTGTAAAGGTCTAGCCCTAGCTTTGACTCTATTTTTAAATGAAGTTCTTCACTTGGTCATGCTTTGTCATCAGCCTTTTCATAGAACTCCATTCAGATCAACAGAATGCTTTGGAGAGGAACAATTATTACATCGAGGTAGTAAATCTGGTAGTGTGAAAAGGGTCAATGACCTTTTCACAAGTCAGGCCTGTTTCTTGTCTCTTTTGGAATGCGGAGTACGCTATTTTGCATTATTCTGAGAAATTCATTGATAGGTATCCCAGACTGCTGAAAATGGTTGGGATTGTCAAAAGCACCTGAGTGACTTAAGCTATGTCTACACTACAGAGTTTTGTCAACAAAAGTTATGCCCACATACAGGACTGCTTTAATTAAACTGCTGTTGCATGTCCACAATATGCTGCTTGTGTCAGCAGAGTGAATCCACACTAGCAGCTCTTAGATCAGAGGTGGGCAGACTACGGCCCAGGGGCCATATCCGGCCCTTCAAACGTTTTAATCCAGCCCTTGAGCTTCCGCCAGGGAGTGGGATCCAGGGCTTGCCCTGCTCCAGCTGGGGAGCGGGGTAGGGGGTTTGCCCCCCTGCGTGCGTGCTATGGCTCTGCATGGCTCCTGGAACCAGTGGCATATCCCCCTTCTGGCTCCTATGCACAGCGTCAGCCAGGGGGCTCCACTCTGCACACTGGTCCCGCCCCAAGTGCTGCCCCTGCAGCTCCCATTGGCCGGGAAAGTGTGTGACAGGGAGTGTGTGTGTTAGGGTAGAGTGAATGTGTTGCATACTGTTTCTTTAAGTTCAGACAGCAGCTGGAACCAACCAATTCTGAGGCAATGGGAGGGAATCCCCCCCCCCCATCAGCTCCTGCCTACCTCCCTGGCTCTGCAAAGCAGTCTCTCTCTCTCTCTCCCTCCCCCGCCCCCTGCTCTGCCTGCTGCTATGTTCCTAGTGCCAGGGAGAGCGGCATTCCACGTTAATGGTTCAGGGATTCTCTTTGAGTTTTCCCACATCCTCCTCGGCCCACAGACCAATGATCCACCCCTTCCCTTCACACGAGGCAGGAGAGCATGTTGCTGTTTTCCTGCTGGCATGCTCATCATATGAGCTCTCCACACTGAAGAATACCAAAGCTTCCTGGAGCTTTGAAAAGGGAGAGGCATATGCCTGCAGGGCAGCAGAGTTCAAAAAAGTGAGCAGAGCGGCATGGCAAGCATTGTGGGATATTGAGGGAGGCCAGTTACATGGACATAAACTGCAGCATCTACACTGATGCTTCGTTGCTTTAACTTTCCCACTTTAACTTTGCTGCTAAAAGCTCTATGCCTCTCATCAAGATGGTTTTATCGGCAAAACAGGAAAGTTTTGCTGCAAAAAGTAGCATTGTAATGTGCACACCTCCACTGTTTTGTTGGCAAAAGCTGCCTTATGCCAACAAAGCTGTATAGTGTAGATAAGGCCTTAGGAACACAAATCTGTGTCTTTTGGTCCTTTAACCAGACCATTTAAAAAAAAGCTTCTAAATGGATTCATAATTAAGGGAAAAACCAAAAACGTTTTGTCAAGGCTGATTCCCCACTCTGGCACTTCAAGTGCAGAAGGTGGGGCCCCGCAAGGATTCTAAAAATTAATACTGGCCAGTCCAGGCATGCATTAAACTCTCAAGGTTACAGGTTCTCTCTGACCTGAGATGGGTAGATACTGCCACAACCCAAATGCAAAAAACCCCATTTTGAGAACCCAGAAAGGCCAGGGCCGCCCAGAGGATTCAGGGGGCCTGAGGCAAAGCAATTTTGGGGGCCCTTTCCATAAAAAAAATTGCAATACTATACAATACTATATTCTCGTGGGGGCCCCTGCGGGGCCTGGTGCAAATTGCCCCACTTGCTCCCCCGCCACAGGCGGCTCTGGGAAAAATAAACCTTACGCATCACGGCACAAAACCAGTTTTGAGAAAATTTTTTTACAAGGTATCACTGGTTCTCAGTATCAGCTAGTGCTAAGAGGCACTAAAGCTCATTAAAAGGGTTGGAAAAATATTTTCCATCAGAACTTTTTCTGGATTGAAAACTAGGGGTTTTTAAAAAGCAGAAAAAAAATCACGGACAATGTCTGCTTTCCTTCAAAATTTGTTGTGTTTTTTTTTTTAATTGAAAAGCTGAAATTAGTCTGCCAAAACCTGAGTATGGTTTGGGGTTTCAGAAGTGTGTGGCCAAATATTTGCTGCTTGCTGTGTTTGATTGTTTAAAGAAACAATAAAAAAATTCTGCTTAAAAAAAATCCAAAATTTTTGAACCACCTCAGCTTGTGACCAAACGCCTGAACCCATCCAGTTAGAGATTTTTCCAGGTTTCTGATACTCTGCTGGCTTCCTTGACTCATATCTGTCTCCATAACTTTGGGTTCATTTAGCTTAGAACATAAGAACAGCCACACTGGGTCAAACCAAAGGTCCATCCAGCCCAGTATCCCGTCTACCGACAACGGCCAATGCCAAGTGCCCCAGAGGGAGTGAACCTAACAGGTAATGATCAAGTGATCTCTCTCCTGCCATCCATCTCTACCCTCAGACAAACAGAGGCTAGGGACACCATTCCTTACCCATCCTGGCTAACAGTCATTAATGGACTTAACCACCATGCATTTATCTATTTCCTAGAGACTGGCTCCATGGGGTCCCTCACAAACTGGAGACGGTTCCTGTGGGTATGTCTTTAGTATAACTTATATACATACTCCACGAACTGAGCATTTGAGCTTGTTCCAGAATCCGGGATGAGCCTATGTTGTGAAAACTGAAATGCTCAAAATAGCACATGCATGTGAATGGACATAAGGTGCTAAAATTAAATTAACCCAGGGGTTCTCAAACTGGGGGTCAGGACCCCTCAGGGGGTCACGAGGTTATTAGTGGGGGTCACGAGCTGTCAGCCTCCACCTCAAACCCCGTTTTGCCTCCAGCATTTATAATAGTGTTAAATATATAAAAAAGTGTTTTTAATTTATAAGGGGTGGGGGAGTGTTACAGAGATTTGCTATGTGAAAGGGGTTACCAGCATAAAAGTTTGAGAACCACTGAATTAACCCCTCTGAAGCCTCAGGGAATGCAGGGGAGAGGGGGTCTCCCTTGGTAGGGTTGGGAAGGATATTGCTCTTCTCATGTGATCCCTCCCCCAATGGCTAATTTTAAATGAAGTTACCCTCCCCTGACATGAATGTCCTTCTGGCACTGAAATTAAATATAGACTATAATTTGAGAAGTGAAAGGGATGGTAGCCCTAATGGAAAAGCTAACAGCTTGGCTCTTTTACAAGCCTCAAACTGCTGAATGAGCTTTAGGGTAGGGAACGCTGTGCCTCCCAAACGGCCTGGCTCTACCCTCATCTGACCCTCACCCACTTCCTGCTCCCCGATTGCCCCCCCCAGAATCCCTGACCCATCCTGCTCCTTGTCCCCTCACTGTCCCCCAGACACCTCACCCCCCAACCACCACCCCGGGACCCCACCCGTTCCCTGTCCCCTGACTGCCTCGACCCCTATCCACCCCCGCTGAGTTCTGACAGACCCCCAGAACGCCCAGAATCCAAACTCCCCATTCCCTGACCACCTCCCAACATCTGCCCCTCCCTGTCCCCTGGGACTCCCTGCCTCTTAGCCAACCCCCCCAGCCCCAGCCCCTTACCCCTGGTTCCCCCCCTCACCTGGAGCCTCAGCGCATCCAGCAGCGTCCCTCGACAGTGGCAGCGTGGCTCCAGCGGGGCCCCTGAGCTCCATCCCACTCAGAGCTGCATGGTAAGGGGGCGGAGCTGTGAGCTCCAAGCCGAGTGGAGGGAGCTCAGGCCCCATTGGAGCTCGCAGCCCCGCCCCCTTACCACACGGCTCAGAGAGGCGGAGCTCAGGAGCCCCACCAGAGCCACGCTGAACCGCTGTTCAGGGACGCTGCTGGATGTGCTGCGCCTCTGGGAGAGTGGCGGAGGCGGGGTCGGGCCGGGGAGGGAGCCTCCGCCAGCCATTCTCGTGGGGGCCCCAGTGGAGTCCGGGGCAAATTGCCCCACTTGCCCCCCCCCCGGACGGCCCTGAGAAAGGCACACTTGGGAATTCCTTCCTGTGGGGTACCCTCAATCCCTTTTTCTCCTCCCCCCTCCCCGGGAACAGCTGAGAAAGAAAAACAAAGGAAATCAGCTCTTGCCACCGGCTAATTAAACAATATATGCACAAACCTCTTAGGGACAAAAAAATCCAATCCTGTTCTTAAAAAAGGTAAATTTTATTAAGCTAACAGAAAGAAAATACATCTGGAAGTTAGGCTTTTTGCTAGATCAAAAAAAAAATTACAAAATTAAGCATCAAGATAGCTCTCTTGAGGTTCAACTTAAAGGTTACAAACAAAACAAAACAAAAGCACCTGAGGTTAGCACAGAGGCATCCACAAGTCAATAGGAAATAACCCTAATCACGTCTTCCTAGACCTTCCCTGACTTACTTACATATATGGGGTTTCACATAAGCAATCTCTAGGTATGAGCTGATGGTTTTTCATATCTGGCTTAAAGCTTTCTACTTCATAGTTCCTGCTCTGCGTCTCCTCTCTCCAGAGAACAACAACACCACAGACAAAGAGAAAGCTTTCCCCTCAATTTTAAAAGTTCTAGCTCTCCCATTGGCTCTTTTGGTCAGGTGCCCACTCCCTTCTTTTTATCTATGGACTTTTTTAACCCTTTACAGGTAAAGCAAGTAGAGCGCCTCTAATTTTACCAATAATTACATGAAGAACTAAACCGTATTTTTCACATTTCAAGGACTACAGTGACTTAGAATACAGTCGATGGACTGCTGTTTCAAAGCATAGTATGTTAAAGCATACTCCAGGACTTTTAATGCATGGTAACAGGGTTCACCTGGCTACTTAGTGAGCATTAGGGCTAGAGTGCTGTAGATTTAAACCTTTGCTTGTCATACACTGACAGACTGTGTCAATACACCTTTAGTCTTCCAAGGGTGATTTTCAAAGGCACCAATGACTCTCAGTTGGAGTTGGGTGCTTAACTGTCACTTTTAAAAAAATATTTCTTAGTTTACAAGTTACACTGCATCTCAGAACAAAGAAGAAAACCAAACAATTTCCATTCTGTAAAACTGCTTTGTTAGGAAGGCAGCAATTGACACCCTAGATTTTCAAGTCTGAATTTTCAGAATGCATGTTAGATAGCCAACTTACACTGAATCAAGTGCAGACAAAGTGAGCTTTGGAATACATTATGTACTTGACAGACTCATTTTAAAAGACACTAATCTTCATTTTGTACCTCTATGAATTTAAGACCCAGTTCAAGAGAGAAGCAGCTAAGCATATAGCATAAGAACAGTCAAACACATTGCCTCCAGCGGTGCTGGAACAATTTGTATATGGGGGAGCTGAGAGCCACTAAGCCAAACTGTAAACCCTGTCTATAATGGGAAACCACTTCAAGCCAGTGGGTATGGCAGCACCCCAGCACCCCTAGTTCCAGCACCTATTATTGCCTCTACCAGTCCAGCTATTGTCCTGAATATGAGGCCATTGCATGGCACAACCCCCCATATTTCCCAACTACAGGTCAAGCTGATTTCTTTAGAGTCCCATTATTCATGTGGAGCAGTTCTCTTCTATGCCATTGTTATTTGTACTGAGGTAACACCTATGAGTCCCAGTCATGGACCAGGACCCCATTGTGCTAAGTGCTGCACAAAGACAGAACAAAATGATGGTCCCTGCCTAAAGAGTTCACAATCCAAGTACAGCCCTCTTGATCTCAGTGGGGCTATTTCTGAAGCAAGGAGCCAAACTCTTGTATTACTTTCTCATCCTTTCAAAGTTAAGGAAATCTGAATTTACCTCTTTTTTTCTAGAAGCTTTTGACGGGCCAGACCTCTTACCTGCCTGATGGCAAGAGTTTGGTATATAACACTGACATCTTGCCTTTAGATTTAATTTGATTTATACAGGCCCAGATCCTTGAAGGTATTTTGGCACCGAGCTCCTGTAGAAGATACTTTTGAGGATCTGGGCCACAGTGCCTTTAATCCAAAGTACTGAACAAAGATAACAGAAGGACATGGTGATAAAAGAATAAATAACTAAACAACAGAAGCAAATCAATAAGCAGTGGCCCTAAGTCATTACAAAATTGTAAGTACAAGAGAAGAGGAAAATGCAGGTTTTGAAATGTGACTGGTAAAAAAAAATTAGAAAAACAGGGGCAAAAAAAGACCTCAAAATTGTCAAGGTTCCTCCCCCACTCTGAACTTTAGGGTACAGATGTGAGGACCTGCATAAACACTTCTAAGCTTAACTACCAGCTTAGATCTGGGTTCGCTGCCACCATCCAGATTCCTCAGTGTCTGGAACACTTTCTTTCCCCCCAAAACCTTCCCCTCCCTCGGTAGCCTTGAGAGGCTTTTTCACCAAGTTCCTGGTGAACACCGATTCAACTCCTTGGATCTTAACACAAGGAGAATTTAACCATCCCCCCTCTTCTCCCCCACCAATTCCTGGTGAGTCCAGATCCAATCCCCTTGGATCTTAAAACAAGGAAAAATCAATCAGGTTAAAAAGAAAGCTTTTAATTAAAAAAAGAAAGAAAGGTAAAAATCATCTCTGTAAAATCAGAATGGAAAATACTTTACAGGGTAATCAGAGTCATATAGCCCAGAGGAACCCCCTCTAGCCTTAGGTTCAAAGTTACAGCAAACAGAGGTAAAATCCTCTCAGCAAAAAGGAACATTTACAAGTTGAGAAAACAAAAATAAGACTAACATGCCTTGCCTGGCTGTTACTTACAAGTTTGAAATATGAGAGACTGGGTCAGAAAGATTTGGAGAGCCTGGATTGATGTCTGGTCCCTCTTAGTCCCAAGAGCAAACAACCCCCAAAACAAAGAGCACAAACAAAAGACTTCCCCCCACCAAGATTTGAAAGTATCTTGTCCCCTTATGGGTCCTTTGGGTCCGGTGTCAGCCAGGTTTCCCGAGCTTCTTAACCCTTTACAGGTAAAAGGATTTTGGTGTCTCTGGCCATGAGGGATTTTATAGTATTGTACACAGGAGGGCTGTTCCCTTCCCTTTATAGTTATGACAGAGGCATGCAGAGGAAAAAGCATGATCTTTTGAAATGGGACATGAAGAGTGAACATTGGTAAGAAACGTGAGAAGATGAATGGAAGTAGGAAATGTGAGGTAAGAAAGAAGAAATATGAGAAGAAAGTTTAGGAGGACCAGTTTTGCTCTTGGTGTTAAAGGCATAAATGAGAAATTTTAAAATGACTATACTGGAAAACAGTAGCGGGAGGAAAAACATGAATAGCAAGGCAACGCAAAAATTAGACAAGCTGCATAATTTTTAACCAGATGGAGCAGTTGAGGAGAGGACTCTAATAGAGCACCAGAAATAGCAGTGCAGACTTCGCTTAGAAAGGAAAAGAAACCCTCATCAATCTCGTTTAATATGTGATAGAAATAAACTTTTTTCTAAGATACTATCAGTTCATTTAATGTTTTATTTTCTCACCACTACAATTTTAACAAAAAAGAGGATGCTAATCAAATCTCTAGTCAATGGTCTTTAAACTTGCTGAGACTGAAACATCTGAAACTGCAACACTGAATCATTTAGATGATTCAAGAAGCGGCTTGGTAAGTGGTAGAGGGTTTGGTTTTGTGGAACACTCGTTCCATCCAAACACTACAGCTCCCTCTTTTCACAGAAAGTGGACCAATCTCCTAGGGGACAGGCTTCCTAGAATAGTCAGGAAATTAATCACAAAGGGGAGGGTAAAAAGAGGAAGCTAGTAGCACTTGTTTAGCACAAAATTGAGAAGTTGAGAAAAAAATTAAAGAATTCTTTCTCCATGTCCTTTGCTTCTTTAACTGACTATATGCTAATGTTAGGACCCTGGGTAACAAACGCAGAACTGGAATTGCTCAAGTGTATGAGCATAAATTCAATCTAGTTGGCATTACTGAAACCGGGTGGGATGATTCACATGGCTGGAATGTTAAAATCAGTGATTCTAATCCATTTAGGAAAGACTGAGAGGGCAAAAGGGAGGGGAAGTAGCCCTCTGTCATCAATGTCATTATCTGTTTCCAAGTCACTGATCACTTGAAAGAAAATGATCTCGAATGCTTATGGATCAAGGTCCTAATTAAGAACAAGATGGGATATTAGTTGATGTCTTCCACAGACCACCAAATCACACAAGGGAACAGAATAACCAGTTCCTTACACACCCATCTATCATGTTTAGGGAAAAGAGATGCATGATCATGAGGGACTTCAATTTGAGCATCACATGCTGGAGGGCTCATGCTGCCAGTATTAAAACATGCTTGGAATCTCTAAATATTTCCTAGCTCTAAGTGTTGCATCCAACATGGGGGAATTCTATATTAATCCTTGTCTTCTCAGATACAGAACTGATTAGAGAACTAAAAATTAATGGTAACTTAAGTAACAGTGATCATGACTCAATCACACTTACAACGTGCAAACAGAATAAAGTCCAGACCAGCAATATATATATACTTGGTGCTTTAAAAGGGCCAATTTCACAATCTTAAAAACAATTGAGCCAAATCAGCTGGGAGAAAGAACTTAATCAGTGACTAATTGGAAATTATTTAAGAACACTTTACAAGACGCATCAAAAGCCACAATTGAGGTGGAAGGCTATATTGGTTACAAACTGTAACTGGCTTAGAGGGGAAGTGAAGGAAGCTATAAAATATTTATATATAAATGGAATAAAGGAGTTGATAAATCAGAAGTTAGAAACTGTAAAATTTTTTTGATAAGGGAAGCAAAGAGACACAAGGAAAAATCTATGGCTGGCAGAGCTAAGGAAAATATGAAGGAGTTTCCTAAGTATACTAGTGTCATAATATAATTCCCAATTCTGGACCTTAGTGTCCAAAATATGGGTATTAGCATGAATTCCCCTAAGCTTAATTACCAGCTTAGATCTGATAGGCTGCCACCAATCAGGACTTAGAGTAGAGCACCTGATCGACTCTAGTCTCCCCCAAAAACCTTCCCTGGGGGTCCCAGGACCCAAATTCCCTGAGTCTCACAACAAAGGGAATAAACCATTTCCTTCCCCCTCCCTTCTTCCTCCCCAGCTCCTTCCCGCCCTGGGAACATTAGGAGATCACCTGATTCAACTCCGTGAATCTAACACAAAGAGGAACTTTACCATTCCCTCCCTCAGGCAATACAGACTCAAGCTTCTTTGAGCCTTAACTAGGAGAAAACACTCAAACAGGTCTTAAAGCAAAGCTTTTAATAAAAAAAGAAAAAAAGAAGTAACCGGTTTATCTCTGCACTTTAGATGGTAAAAAGTTACAGGGTATTTCAACTTATAAACAATAGAAAGAAACTTTCTCCAGCAGAAACACAATTTAAGCTACTTCCAGCAAGTACACATATACAAATGAAAAAGAAAACAAATTAAAAGACTATGACTGCCTTTTCTACTTACAATTCTGAACAGATAAGAGATTGTAGCAGGGAGATTGGCAGAAACCTGTGTACACCTCTAGCCCCATCCAGGACTCAGAGAGAACAAAGCCAAACCCAAAAACCACAAACAAAGGCTTCCCTCCCATGAGATTTTAAACTATCTTGTCTTCTGATTGGTCCTCTGGTCAGGTGTTTGGGGTCCCTGTTTGTTAACCCTTTACAGGTAAGAGAGACATTAACCCTTAACTATCTGTTTATGACAACTGGAACAAAAAGAATCCTGACAGTGGCATTGGTACATTACTAGATGGAAATGGTAGAATTAGCAATAATGCCGAAAAGGCAGACATGTTAAATAAATGTTATATATTTGGGTAGGGAAAAACAGAGGGTGGGTTTCATCATATAATGATGATAAAACTCTTTCCTTTGCACTAGAATTTTAGGAGGATGTTAAACAGCAGCAACTAAAATTAGACATTTTAAAATCAGCAGATCCAGATAACCTGAATCCCAGAGTTTTTAAAAAGCTCACTAAACTGTTAATGTTTATTTTCAAAAAGTCTTGGAACAGTGGGGAAGTTTTAGACTGGAAGAAAGCTAAGGTTGCGCCAATACTTAAAAAGGGTAAATGTGATGACCCAGGTAACTATAGGTTTGTCAGTCAGACACTGATCCTAGGACAGATAATGGAGTGGCTGATATGGGACTTGACTAATCAAGAATTAAAGGAGTGTAATATAATGAATGCCAATCAATGTGGATTTATGAAAGACAGGTCCTGTCAAACCAACATATCTATATCTCTATATATATTTTTAATGAGATTAAAAGTTTTGTTGATAAAAGAAAGTGTCCTAATACACTTACACTTCTGTAAGGTATTTGACTTGGTACATTTTGATTAAAAAAAACTGAATGACATAGAACTAACATCTAACCTGGGAATCAGTGACTCTAAAATAGATTTGGGGGGCACGGTGGATAATCAGCCGAATATGAGCTCCCAATGTGGTGCTATGGCCAGAAGAATTAGTGCTATCCTTGGATGCATAAACAAGAGAATGTGAAGTAAGAACAGAGATTACTTTACCTCTGTATTTGGCACTGGTGCAACCACTGCTGAAATAGTGTGTCCGGTTCTGGTGTCAACTCAAAAAGGATGTTGATAGATTAGAGACGGTTCGGAGAAGATCCACAAAGAGTGATTAAAGAATTAGAAACCATGCCTTTGAGCTTCTTGAGTCTATCACTCTATCTACAAAAAGAACGAGGAGTACTTGTGGCACCTTAGAGACTAACCAATTTATTTGGGCATAAGCTTTCATGGGCTAAAACCCACTTCATCGGATGCATGCAGTGGAAAATACAATAGGAAGATATATATACACAGAGAACATGAAAAAATGGGTGTTGCCATACCAACTATAACGAGATTCATCAATTAAGGTGGGCTATTATCAGCAGGAGAAAAAAAAATTTATAGTCATAATCAGGATAGCCCATTTCCAACAGTTGACAAGAAGGTATGAGTAATAGTAGGGGAAAAATTAGCATGGGGAAATAGTTTTTACTTTGTGTAATGCTGCATCCACTCCCAGTCTTTGTTCAAGCCTAATTTAATGGTATCCAGTTTGCAAATTAATTCCAATTCTGCAGTTTCTCATTGGAGTCTGTTTTTGAAGTTCTGTTGTTGTTGGAGTATTGCAACTTTTAGGTCTGTAACTGAGTGACCAGGGAGGCTGAAGTGTTCTCCGACTGGTTTTTGAATGTTACAGTTCTTGACATCTGATTTGTGTCCATTTATTCTTTTGCGTAGAGACTGTCCAGTTTGGCCAATGTACATGGCAGAGGGGCATT